>NC_057351.1:16832500-18032500 GCF_016509475.1 Prionailurus bengalensis
TCTTCCTCAGTCTTTTTTTTTTTTTTCTTTTCTCATATTCCTCCTCATTTCTCTGTAATCTATAAATGTTAGTTCCTCTACCACAGCCCTTGGTCCTCTTCTCTTTCCTATCTATACCCATTCACTTGGTGACCTTCGTTGAGTCTCATGATTTTATATATCATCTATATGCAGGTGACTCCCAATTTTATATCTCCAGCCTGGGCCTCTCCCTCAAATTCTATACCTGTCTATCCAACTGTCTGGTTGAATCTCCATTTAGATCAGTAACATCCATTTCAAATTTTACAAGTCCAAAACTGAGTTCTTTCTTTCCTTTATTCTTAAAGTAATCTCTTCTCCCCATGAGGGGCTCAAACTCATGACCCTGAGATCAAGAGTCACATGCTCGACTGAGTCAGCCAGGCACCCCTAAAGCTCATTTCTTGATAGCTTCCCTTTCCAACAGCATCTCCATCAGTTCTCTCCATCTCAGTGAATGGCTACTCTATTCTACTATTGCTTGATAAAAAATAAAAAATAAAAATGTTGATGTCATTTGACTTGGACTCATCTCCCTCTCTCTCCTACTCTGCAGCTGATCTGTTAGCAAATCCTGTCAGTCCTACCTTCAAAATAATGAGACCACTTTTCACCAATCCTACTGCTGCCAGTCACTGTCCAAGTGACTAAATCTCTTGTCTGGATGACTACAAAAGCCTTGGAGATACCACAATGAAAGGAAGAGAGAAAGTTAAATTAAGGATCTTGAAAAATTGGTTGTACAAACACTTCCACCCTCCACATTACCACAAATTCATGAAAAAAAACCCCAAGACCCCAAAAACCTGTACTTCCATCTTGGCTGAACTCCATCTTCCAGGAATCGCAAAATATTAAAACAACTCTATACAAAGCAACTATAAAAACACAAATACAAACAAAAAAAAATACTTTTAGGGGCGCCTGGGTGGCTTGGTCAGTTGAGCGTCCGACTTCGGCTCAGGTCATGATCTCACGGTCCGTGGGTTCGAGCCCCGCGTCGGGCTCTGTGCTGACAGCTCAGAGCCTGGAACCTGTTTCAGATTCTGTGTCTCCCTCTCTCTCTGCCCCTCCCCTGTTCATACTCTGTCTCTCTCTGTCTCAAAAATAAATAAACGTTAGAAAAAAAAATTAAAAAAAAATACTTTTAGCCGATGAAAAGTCTCCCCTCCCCCCCAAAACCAACCACAAAGTAGTATACTGTAACACAAAACTCTACACTGAATTATACAGTCTCAAACAAGCATGTAAAGACAATTTTTTTAAAGCACTTAGAATCATAAATTCCAACACTAAGAAGAGATATAAACAAACAAATGAACTCAGAATGAAAGGCAACAAGAATTGATTAAACTCAGGAAAGTAATGGGAAAAAAAGGCATACGTGTCTAAAAAATGAAGGATAAACTACAACATGCCCAAGAAAGAAGGAATTCAAATAAAAAGTTAAAAGAATCCATTGATGGAAGAATGGATTATCCACCATAAAAAAATCGAGAAAATTCTACCATTTGCAATACCATGGGTGGATCTTGAAGGCATTATGCTAAATGAAATAAGTCAGATAGAGAAAGACAAATACTGTATAATCTTACTTACATGTGCAATCTAAAACACACACACACACACACACACACACACACACACAACAACCAAACTTATAAAAAAGAGATCAAACTTGTGGCTGCCAGAGGTGGAGGGCAGAGGAAGGGGAACTAGGAAGGTGGTCAAAAGGTACAAACTTCCAGTTATAAACAAATCAGTCCTGGGGCTGATGTACAGCAGGATGACTATAGCTAACTCTGCTTGTATGGTATAAAGGAAATTTGTTAAGAGTAAACCTAAGGGTTCTCATCACAAAGACAAAAACAGAAACATTGAAGAAAGTGACTAAAATAACAAGAGCATGAAACTGAGGTAAAGATATTTAAAAAGTGATCAAGAGCATGTTGTGGGGATGGAAAACAGACACACACACAAATCAAAATACACATAATTGGAATTTCTGAAGAAGCAAAATGAAATAATAGAATAAAACTGGTGTTCAAAAAATTTTTTAAGTGTCCAGAAGTGAATTTAAATATATTCTAATGTTTGTTTGTTTGTTTGTTTGTTTGTTTTTAAGAAGGCTCCATGGCCAGCTTAGAGCCCCACACAGGGCTTGAACTCACAACGCTGAGATCAAGACCTGAGCTAAGATTAAGAGTCAGATGCTCAACCAACTGAGCCACCCAAGTGCCCCTAAATATATTCCAGTATTTAAATATAAATACTGATAGGGCTCACCACATGCGTGGGGAAAATGACCTGTTATAATGAACTCTGAGACATATCTTAGAAAAATCACTAAATTTTAAAGACAAAGGTAACACCGCAGATCCTCCAGGCACAAAAATTACTTATAAAGGTAAGAAAATTAGGCTGGCACCAGACTTCTCAAGAGCAACATACAGAACTTTAAAAGCTTCAAAAATGTATGCAAAGTCGGGGCACCTGGGTGGCTCAGTCAGTTAAGCATCTGACTCCCACTCAGGTCATTATCTCACTGTTCATGAGTTTGAGCCCCACTTCGGGCTCTGTGCTGACAGCATGGAGCCTGCTTCCGATTCTGTGTCTCCCTGTCTCTCTGCCGCTCCCCCGTTCATGCTCTGTCTCTCTCTGTCTCAAAAATAAATGAACGTTAAAAAAAAAATCTGTATAAGCATGCTCAAGGACATAAAGGAAAATGCCATAATGAAGTGAGAAATGGAAGATACTGGAAGAAAAAGCCAAATGGAAATTCCAGAGCTGAAAAAGATGACATATCTGAAATGAATAAATTCACTGGATGGGATTATCAGAAGATTAGACACTGCATAGAAAAGATCATCTACTGGGGCCCCTGGGTGGCTCAGTCGGTTAAGCGGCCGACTTCAGCTCAGGTCATGATCTCTCAGTCCGTGAGTTCGAGTCCCGCGTTTGGCTCTGTGCTGACAGCTCAGAGCCTGGAGCCTGTTTCAGATTCTGTGTCTCCCTCTCTCTGACCCTCCCCTGTTCATGTTCTGTCTCTCCCTGTCTCAAAAATAAATAAAACGTTAAAAAAAAAAGATCATCTACTAAAGATATAGCAATAGAAATGTTTTCAAATGGAAGCAGAGAGGGGGAAAAAGGCTAGGGGGAGAAAAGAACTTCACTTCAGGGATCTGTGGGACAATATTAAGTTATCTAATATATGTATATATTTTTAAAAAAAAATTTTTTTTTTCAACGTTTATTTACTTTTGGGACAGAGAGAGACAGAGCATGAACGGGGGAGGGGCAGAGAGAGAGGGAGACACAGAATCGGAAACAGGCTCCAGGCTCTGAGCCATCAGCCCAGAGCCCGACGCGGGGCTCGAACTCACGGACCGCGCGAGATCGTGACCTGGCTGAAGTCGGACGCTCAACCGACTGCGCCACCCAGGCGCCCCTAATATATGTATATTTTGAATCTCCAAACAATGGGGGCAGAAAAATATTTAAAGAATAGCCAAATATTCTCTAATTTGATGATAACTATAAACCAATATATTCAAGAAGCTCAATGAGACTTAATCAGGCTTAAAATAAAACAACACCATCATGTTTTCATCAAATTGCCAAAAACTAGTGGAAAAAGAGAAACTTAAAAAAACATTTAAAACAAAACACATTTGTAGTAGACCAAAGGCAAGAAACATCAAAGACTATTTTCAGAGACAGTGGAGTCAGAACACAGTGAAATGACACCTTTATTTTGCCAGAAGAAAAACTCTCAACCTACAATTCTATATCCAGCAAAAATAGTTTTCAAGGGGAGCCTGGGTGGCTCAGCCGATTAAGTGTCCAAATATGGATTTCAACTCAGGTCATGATCTCACAGTTGTAAGATAGAGACCCACATAGGGCTCTGTGTTGAGCATGGAGCCTACTTGTGATTCTCTCTCCCCCTCCCTCTGCCTCTTCCCCCCCAAAATCCAATAAAATGAACATTAAAATATATTTTTCAAAATAAAGACTTCTCAGACAAACACTGAGAGAATTTCTCTCTCACACACATTTTTTTTTTTTTGCCAGCCAGATTGTACTAAGGAAATATTTATGGAAGTTTATTGGGCTTAAGGAAAATTACACCAAGAAAACATCACTCTATCAAAGAAGAAGAACAAAGAGGAAGTGAGGTGGCAAAGGAAAAGGGAGAGGAATAGAAGAAAAGAGGAGGTAGAGGAGAAAGAGAAGGATGAGGAAGAGAAGCAGAATGAGTTTCGTAAGCAGAGAGAGCCTCCTGTTTTTGTAAATAAATGGAACATGTGAATATTTTTACATATTTCCTATAGACAGTTTGACACCACAACAGCAGAGCAGAGACCACTTTACTATCTGGCTCTCCAGAAAATGTTTGCTAAACCCTAGATTATATATCTCAATTAAAGGATAGAGATTATCAGACTGGATATAAAAGCAAAATCCAACTCTATATTATCCCCAAGAGACACACTTAAAACACAGGGACATAAGTAAAAGGATGAAAATGATATCAATTTTAGGCAAACATCAATTTTGTTTGTTTTAGGCAAACATCAATAAGTTGGTTAAAGTGTCTATATTAATATCAAAGTAAACATTGGGATAGGTAAAATTAACATGAATAAAGAGAAGTATTTCCTAAAGAAAAAAGGATCAATGCACTAAGAAATAACAATTTCAATTGTGTATCTAATAACAGAGCATCGAAATACAAAAGCAAAAACTCTCAGAACAGACAGAACAAGAAAAACCCATAAGTATAGCTGGAGATTTCAACACTCCTTTCTCACCAACCGATAACATACAGAAAATAAGTAAGAATAGAGAAAACTTGAACCCTATTAACCAACTGACCCAACTGACTTCTACAGAACACTCAGCAACAGTAGAAGATACTTTCTTTTCAAGCACACAGGGACCATTCACCAGAGAAAGAAGGGGAGAAAGAATCCCAAGCAGGCTCCACGCTGACAGCTGAAAGCCCGATGTGGGGCTCAAACTCACACACCGCGAGATCATGACCTGAGCCGAAGTTGGATACTTAACTGACTAAGCTACTCAGGCACCCTGAGGAATTTATTATACCTTTAAGTGTTCATATTGGAAAAGAAGAAACTTCAAACACGTTCCCAAGTTTCCACCTTTACAAAACCAGAAAAGGACAGTTAAATCTAGAGTGAATTGTAAAAGGAAATTATTCAGAGAACAGCAAAAATCAGTGAATAGAAAATAAACAGTAAAGAAAATCAATGAGAGGTTCCTGAGTGGCTCAGTACGTTCGTTAAGCATCCGACTCTTGATTTCAGCTCAGGTCATGATCTCACAGTCATGAGATCCACCCCCGTGACAGGCTCCATGCTGGCTTTGGAGCCTGCTTGAGATTCTCTTCCTTCCTCTCTCTATGGCCCTCCCCCACTTGTGCATGCTCTCTCTTTCTCAAAAAATGAAAATAAATTTAACTTAATTTAAAAATCAATGAAACCAAAATTGTTTTCATAAGATCAACAAATGCTTAAAAACATCAGCTAGATCAATCAGGAAAAAAAGAGAGAAAATAAAATACCAATATAAGGGGACTACCTAAAGATTTGAACACAGGAGGGTGGTTGAATACACTACAGTATATTCACATGTTGGAAACCCGTACAGTTACAGTAAAAATTAAGGAAGATCCCTGGGGAAGAAATGTGTAGTGGTTTCCAGAATATGTTAAGTACAATAAGTAAAATGCAAATCAGTACATAAAGTATGCTACTTTTTATAAGACAAAATTTAAAAAACATATGTAAATCTGCTTACAAAGAAATTTACAAATTTATTATTATTATATTTATAGATTGTTTTATAAAAAGAAATACAGGAGAAATTACAACTGATACCACAAAAATACAAAGGATTATGAGAGACTACAACAAACAATTATATGCCAACAAACTGGGTAAATGAGAACAAAAGTGGATAAATTCCTAGAAACACACAGTCTACCAAGGATGAATCATAAGAAATAGAAAATCTAAACAGATAAACAGGGGACAGGATTGAATTCGCGATCAAAACACCTCCCAACACAAAAAAGCCTAGGACCAGATAGTTTTCCTGGCAAACTCTACCAAACTCATCCAAAAAACCTGAAGAGGAACACTCCCAAACTCATTTTCTGAGGATAGCATTACCCTGATACCAAAGCCAAATAAAGACCCTGCAAGAAAAGAAAATTACAGACCTGACAAATGTAAATGTGAAAATTCTCAACCAAATATTAGCAAACCAAATTCAACAGCACATTGAAAGGATCATTCACCATGAGAATGTAGTATTTATTCCTGGGATGCAAGCATGTTTCCACATCTGCAAATCAATCAATGTGATTGAGACACCATTAACAAAACAAATGACAAAAATCACATGATCCTGTCAACAAACGCGGAAAAAGCGTTTGACAAAGTACAACATTTTTTCATGATAAAAACACTCAACATATTGGGTATAGAAGAAATGTCCCTCGGCATAATAAAGGCCATATATAACAGGCCCACGGCTAACATCATACTCAATGGTGAAAGTTAAAATCTTTCTCTAAGATGAAGAACAAGACAGGGATGCCCACTTTTGACACTTTTACTCAACATTGTATTGGAAGTCCAAGCCAGAGCAATTAGGCAAGAAAAAGAAATAAAAGCCATCCATATCAGCAAGGAAGAATTAGTTATCTCTGTTCACAGCTGATGTGCTCTTATATATACAAACCCTAAATACCTCACTATAAACTGTTAGAACTGGGGCTTCTTGCTGGCTCAGTCAGTGGAGCATGAGACTCTTGATCTCTATGTCATGAGTTTGAGCCTGATGTTGGGCTTAGAGTTTACTTAAAAAAAAAATAAGAAATACAAAAAAACTGTTAGAACTAACACATGAATTCAGTAAAGTTGCCGAATACAAAACCAACATACAGAAATCATCTGCATTTCTTTTTTTAATTATTTTTTATTAAAAAAATTTTTTTAATGTTTATTTATTTTAGAGAGAGAGACAGACAGACAAACAGAGTACCAGTGGGAGAGGGGCAGAGAGAGAGACGGAGAGGGATACACAGAATTGGAAGCAGGCTCTAGGCTCTGAGCTGTCAGCACAGAGCCCGATGTGAGGCTCAAACCCACAGACAACGAGATTATGACCTGAGCTGAAGTTGGACGCTTTACCAACTGAGCCACCCAGGCACGCCTCAGCTGCATTTCTATACAGTAATAACAAAACTATATGAAGTAAAAAATTAAGAAAACAATTCCATTTAAAATAGCATGAGAAACAATACTTGGGAATACATTTAACCAAAGAAGTGAAAGACCTGTACACTGAAAATTGTAACACCTTGATGAGAGATATTGAAGAAAACACAAATAAATAGAAAGGTGTCCCATGTTCTTGAATTGGAAGAATTCATATGGTGAAAATGTCCACACTACCCGAAGCAATCTACAGATTCAGTCAAAATTCCAGTGGCATTTTTTTTCATAGAAATAGAACAACCCTAAAATGTGTGTGTAACCACAAAAGACTCCAAATAGCTGAAGCAATCCTAAGAAAGAAAAATAAAACTGGGGGCAGCACAATACCTGATTTCAAACTATATTACAGAGCTATAGCAATCAAAGCAGCATGCTACTGTCATAACGTAAGACACACTGATCAGTGGAACAGGATAGAGAATCCAGAAATAAATCCTTACATATATGGCCAATTGATTTTTGACAGGCGGCCAACAACACACAATGGGGAAAGAACAGTCTCTTCAATAAATGATTTTGGGAAAACCAGACAGCCAAATGCTAAAGAATGAAACTGGATCCCTATCTTAATACCACTCACAAAAATTAACTCAGGGGCGCCTGGGTGGCGCAGTAGGTTGAGCGTCCGACTTCAGCCAGGTCACGATCTCGCGGTCCGGGAGTTCGAGCCCCGCGTCAGGCTCTGGGCTGATGGCTCAGAGCCTGGAGCCTGTTTCCGATTCTGTGTCTCCCTCTCTCTCTGCCCCTCCCCCATTCATGCTCTGTCTCTCTCTGTCCCAAAAATAAATAAACATTGAAAAAAATTTTTTTATTTATTTATTTTGAAAGAGAGAAAGAAGGAGGGGCAGAGACAGCGGGAGAGAGAGAATCCTAAGCAGGCTCTCCGTTGTTAGTGCAGCACTGGACGTGGGGCTCGAACACAAGAACGGTGAGATCATGACCTGAGCCAAAATCAAGACTTGGTTGCTTAACCCACTCAACCACCCAAGCACCCCCAGATCCTTCAGTTGAAATCCTTATCTTGCCCCTTGTGATCTTGGAAACTATGGAACTTTTTAGTACCTCACTCTCCCTAAATGTGAAGCAGAGTTGGTAATACCCACAGCACAGGTTTACCCTGAGGGATAAATTAGATGATGCAGGAAAAGAATTTAGAACAATGTCTAGCTATATGCCATACACTATATAATTAAAAGGCAATTCTTCTAAAAAGGAAACAAATCAAGCCCCTAAAAATTGAAAACAGAATTGAAACTAAACTAACTACATCTCAAGTTGATGGCACAGCCATATAGAGAAAACAATTAGACCAGGTGGCTTAAAAACATTTTTTAAGTTTATTTATATATTTTGAGAGAGAGAGAGAGAGAGAGAGAGTGAGCGAGCACGGGGTAGGGGAAGACAGAGAATCCCAAGCAGGCTTCGAACTGTCTGTGCAGAGCCCGATGTGGGGCTGGAACTCAGGAACCATGAGGTCATGACCTGAGCCGAAACCAAGAGTAGGACATCCAACCAACTGAGCCACTCAGGCACCCCAGATCAGATGACTTTAAAACACACTTATTACAACAGACAAAAGGAATGCAATAAACTGTTAAGTAGTATAAAATAGATAAGTGGTTTCGTAAATGTCATTAGGAAAAAAAGGTTTCATATGAGAAAATGAAACACAAATATAAAATCAAATACATTAAGATAAAACCCTATGTTACATTTGAACTGGAATATTGGTATGAATTCAACATTTTTGTCTCTTGAAATAATTAGATAATTCTTAGCTCTACTCATCGGAAAGATCTAGAACAATAATAACTCAGTGGCAATGAGTACTATTGCTGGTGGTTTCTAACTACCATTTCCTACCAAAAGGAACCAGTGCTTTTTGGAGAAATGACTGATTGAAGGTCAGGAGCAGGAAATATACAGGATGAGTCTGGCCATCTTATGCCAGAAAGCAAGAAAATGTTCAAGGATTAATGTGATCACATCTAAAATACACAGGAACCAACTTGAATAATTTCTATTGGCCAAAATATTTAAGCATGAAAAAGAGTAAAATAATTCAAATATATGAAAATCCATTCATCACAATTTTTTAAAAGGCCTTATTGTCACAACCGAAGATGCAAGGGCACCAATTCATTATTTTAAAAATAGATAAATAAAAAGAACCAAGCATTGATCCTATCCCTCATCTACAAATTGTATTTCAAGGTAACAACAGCTGATGATACAAAGTTCTCTATGGTACCTGGTAAATTCACAAGGAATGACAGAATAACAAACTCATTATTGTACAACCTCTAATAAAATATTGAATCACAATCATCAATTGATGCAAAAACAATTAAGTGAAGGGTTGATGAAAAACTTTTGAATACAGGAATCAAGCTGATACCACTTGAACCTATGATCAATCAATATTTCACCATAAAAAAACAATACTATGACATTATATGCCTCAAGATGTGATGCGTTAGGAAGCATATAGCAAGTACTATGGAATATTCTCATCTAAAATATGGAACGGAATTTAACAAAAATTTTAGCTCTAACTACCTATCTACAAAAATAAGAGGACTATCTTAAGGAAGGAATATAATAAGGAAAGAATCGGCTAAATCCAGAATATGGAATATATCACTTCTCCAGTAAATCAATGGTATGAACAAAAGGGTAAGGTGCTAGTAAAACTGAGTAAAAGGGACTTAACCAAGTGCAATGCATTAACCTTGTTTAGATCTTTTTTTTTTTAATTTTTTTTTCAACGTTTATTTATTTTTGGGACAGAGAGAGACAGAGCATGAACGGGCGAGGGGCAGAGAGAGAGGGAGACACAGAATCTGAAACAGGCTCCAGGCTCTGAGCCATCAGCCCAGAGCCCGACGCGGGGCTCGAACTCACGGACCGCGAGATCGTGACCTGGCTGAAGTCGGACGCTTAACCGACTGCACCACCCAGGCGCCCCGAGATCTTGAATAGAATAAAACAACTGTAAAGAGAATCTTTGAGACAATCAGAAAAATTTAAATACTTGCTGGGTGACGGATAGTATCGAGTTTTTCTTAATTTTGTAAGTGTGATAATGGCATTGCAAATATGGTCTTATTTAAAGTCCTTATCAGGCATGGGCTAGATGGGTGACGGGTATTAAGGAGGGCACTTGTAATGAGCACTGAGTGTTGTATATAAGTGACGAATCACTGAATCCTACTGAAACCAAAATCACACTGTTAACTAACTAGAATTTAAATAAAGAAAAAAAAAACCCTCCTTATTAGACCTGCATATTGAAGTTGGGATTCGCTTTATGATACTTCAGCCAAAAGAAAAAAAGGACAAATTTAGAGACTACTATGAGTTATATGCCAACAAATTGGATAATCTAGAAGAAATGAATAAATTTCTGGCAACATTCCACTTACCAAGACTGAATCATGAAGTAGAAATTTCTGCTCCCTGATTTCAAAGTAGTATATCACAAAGCTATAGTAATCAAAATAGTATGGTATTAGCCTTAAAAAAAAAAAGGATCAATAGGGGTGACTAGGTGGCTCTGTTGGTTAAAGCATCCGATTTTGGCTCAGATCATGATCTCATAGTTCATGAGATGGAGCCCTACGTTGGGCTCTGTGCTGACAGCTCAGAGCCTGGAGCCTGCTTCAGATTCTGTGTCTCCTTCTCTCTCTGCTCCTCCCCCTCTTGCACTCTGTCTCTCCCTCTCTCTCAAAGATAAATAAACATTACAAAAAATCAATAGAACAGAATCAAGAGCACAGAAATAAACCCGCACATACATAGCCAATTAATTTACAATAAAGAAGTCAAGAATATCCAGTAGGTAAAGGACAGCCTCTTCAATAAATGGTGTTGGGAAAATTGGACAGCCACATGCAAAAGAAAAAACTGTTACACTACACACAAAAATTAACTTAAAATGGATTAAAGACTTAAATGTAAGACCTGAAACCATAAAATACTTAGAAGAAAACATAGGCAGTCAGCAACTTGACATTGGTCTTCATGGATGACTTTTTATATTTGACACAAGAAGCAAAGGTGACAAAAACAAAACTAAGTGGAACTATGTCAAAATAAAAATCCTCTGCAGGGCAAAGGAAATCATCAACAAAATGAAAAGGCAACCTACTGGATGGCAGAAAATATTTTAAAATCACATATCTGATGAGGGATTTATATCCAAAATTATAAAGAAGTTATACAACATAAGAGCAAAAAAGAATCTGATTTAAAAATTGGCAGAAGATCTGAATAGGCAGGCATTGCCCCAAAGGCGGCATACAGATGGCCAACAGGTACATCCAAAGGTGTTCAACATCACTAATTCAGGGAAATGCAAATCAAAACCACAATGAGATACCACCTCACTCTTGTTAGAATGGCTAATTTAGAAAAGATAAGAAGTAACAGGTGTTGGCAGGGATGTGGAGAAAAGGGAATCCTTATACACTGTTGGTAGAAATGTCAATTGGTATAACCACTATAGAAAACAGTATGGAGTTTCCTCAGATAATTAAAAATAGAATTACCGTATGATCCAGCAATTTGACTCCCGGATATTTATCCAAAGAAAATAAAAACACTAACTCAAAGAGATACATTCATTCCATGTTCGCTGCAGCATTATTTACAAAGGCCATGATATGGAAGCATAAGTGTCTGTCGCTGGATGAATGGATAGAGAAGTTGTGAGAAGGTATATAATATTCATATATATGAATATTATTTAGTCACAAAAAAGAAGGAAACCCTGCTATTTGTGACAACATGGATGGACCTTGAGGGTATTATGCTAAGTGAAATAAGTCAGACAGAAAGATAAATACTGTATTATATCGCTTATATATGGGATCTAAATGAAAACAACAACAACAACAACAACACTAAGCTCATAGACACAGAGAACAGATTGGTGGTTTCCAGAGGTGGGGGTTGGTGGGGTGGGCAAAATGGGTGAAGGTGGCCAGAAGGTACAAACTTCCAGTTAAAAGATAAATAAGTCTTGGGGATCTAATGGACCATGTGGTGATTATAGTTAACAATACTGTGCTGTATATGTGAAAGTTACTAAGAGAGTAGAGCTTAAATGTTCACATCACAAGAAAAAAAATTAACTATGTGAGGTGATTGATGTTAACCCAACACATTGTGGTAATCATTTCACAATATGTACATGTGTTAAATTATTATGTGGTATACCTAAAACTAATACAATATTCTACATCAATTATATCGCAATAAAAACAAATTTTTAAAAAGGCAAAATGGGGGTGGAACTAGGTTGTAAAAATGTGGATAATTGTTGAGCTAATCAGGGTCGAGGTTGATTATACAATGACCAATATTTTTGTGTAGGTTTACATTTTTTGCACACAGAAAAATTCTACAGAAAAAATTATTTAGCTGTCTCCTGCCTAGCTTGGTATAAGCTACTTATTGGGAATACACTCAAAGTCAGTTCAACATTAAGTAATGTTTGTTGGGGGGGAGCAAAAGCCCTCATTGTGTAATGATATTAACACACAACACAGTATCCCATGTTCGTTAGTAACACAAAAATTCACTATAGTGAGAAATCGTTTAAAGTTTTATGTTTCTTGAGATGAGATGATCAATTTTTAACTGGACTGGTGAATAAGTTTACAGTCATAAACTGATAAAGTCAGGTGATAGACAAATTTTCCTGAGTATATAAAAAAACCTTTTTAAATACCTTATTTTCGGAGGAAACCTTAGTAGACGGTAAAGCTGGCCCCACGTACGTGGGGAAGCACACAGCTTATGTGTGCATCTGGCAGAACCCCCAGTACAGAGAAGAGCAGGTGCTATTTCCCAACGACACCTACTTGTGCACATCCCAAAACTATAGTTAGAAAACAGCTCAGATTTTTAGTTGCTTTCCCAGAACTCAAAGATCGTCTTCCTGTTTATCTTGGTGGGATGCCTATATGATAACTTGTGATTTTTCCGTTCTCTGTAACATTTTAAAACAAGATCGTCACCGATGGGGAAACAAGAGGTCGTTAGTTAACAATCCGATATTTGATTTTTATTTCCTGAGCAGCAAAGATACTCTCTTGTGAATTTTAAACATGTTTTTAAAGGAGAAATGGGGGTAGTCCCTTGAAGGTTAAGTTGTTCCTTGGGCTTGCCTCGAGTCAACAGAGCCACTTCTAAGTTCATTTCCTCACTTAGCTCTGTCCTGTGTATTTACTCTCAGCTTCACCTTGATCTTTCAGTAAGTCTCTTGTCAGCTTGTAGTGGATACTGCTTTACAGTTTATGTAAACATTGCCAGGAGAGCAAAGGGAAGCCAGATAGGTGGTCAGTTACCTTTGACCCAATCCAGTGTGATATGGAGATGACAGAACTTTTACTTAATTCATCCTCTGGTTTCGAGATCTTGATTAGGTTCGGGGCAGGAAACAACTTGTAATAATTCCTGGCTTTGGGAGGCACAAGCCTTTGTTCTCCCCAGAGTATTTGGTAACACACCTAATGCTACTAATCATATAATCCTGAGAATTGGGAGGGACACTCATTGCCTTACTCTTGTTTCACCCTCTGTAAATGGGCATAACAATAGTCCCCACCCGACAGTGTTTTTATGAGGATTAAATGAATATTTGCAAAATGATTAGAACAGAGACTGACATAGTATTAAGCACTGTACGTGTTTATAAGATAAATTCCCACATGACAATGTAATTCTTCTGTATAACATCTGAATACGCGGCGACTGCTACAATGCTGGTAGAGTTCCAGAATCTTGTCGGTGAGCTTGTCATTGGCTGTTGCGTTGCCAGCAGACGGTTTGGTGAAACCCTCCCTAACTTGGAATTCGTTCACAGACTATTGAGCCTGAATGAATGAAAATTCAGAACTTGTGGATCTTTGGAAATACTTGAAACAATACTTCATATTTGACTTCTGCCTATGAAGATTTTGGAAGTGTCATATTTGACTGATTAGGTATTTTCAAGGTGTACATGTTCAATTTGTGATTAAAAAAAATTTTTTTTTTCAACGTTTATTTATTTTTGGGACAGAGAGAGACAGAGCATGAACGGGGGAGGGGCAGAGAGAGAGGGAGACACAGAATCGGAAACAGGCTCCAGGCCCTGAGCCATCAGCCCAGAGCCCGACGCGGGGCTCGAACTCCCGGACCGCGAGATCGTGACCTGGCTGAAGTCGGACGCTTAACCGACTGCGCCACCCAGGCGCCCCCAATTTGTGATTTAGTACACTTAATTGGAAAATGAAAGCTAATAAAAGACAAGATTCTTTTAACTAGGTATCAACGAAAATATAATGAAAAGAGCATGTGGAGATGTAAATACACTTGTTTGCACTATGTAGGTAATTCTTATGTAAACATTGCCAGAAGAGCAAATAGTAATTCTTAACAAATAATAATTCTAACAAATTACAAATAGTAATTCTTAACAAAATTGTTGCACTACTTTTAGTACCTACAAATAACTAAGTTTAGAAGAATCAAGTGTTTGTGGAATGAGTGTTCTCCAGTAAAGTTCCTGCCCTTGAGAATTGTTAAGAATCATTTATAATTAGGGTACCTGGGTGGCTCAGTCAGTTGAGCGTCTGACTTCGGTTCAGGCCATGATCTCATGGTTCGTGGGTTCAAGCCCCACGTCAGGCTCTGTGCTGACAGCTCAGAGCCTGGAGCACACTTCAGATTCTGTGTCTCCCTCTCTCTGCCCCTCCCCTGCTCACACTGTCTCTCTCAAAAATAAATAATAAGCATTAAAAAAATTGCAAGAAAAAAAGAATCATTTATAATTACCACAGCAAAAGGAGGCCTAAGAAGTATTTGGTTTTACTTGTATTGAAATTATACTTTATGGGGCGCCTGGGTGGCGCAGTCGGTTAAGCGTCCGACTTCAGCCAGGTCACGATCTCGTGGTCAGGGAGTTCGAGCCCCACGTCAGACTCTGGGCTGATGGCTCAGAGCCTGGAGCCTGTTTCCGATTCTGTGTCTCCCTCTCTCTCTGCCCCTCCCCCGTTCATGCTCTCTCTCTGTCCCAAAAATAAATAAACGTTGAAAAAAAAAATTAAAAAAAAAAAAAAAAAGAAATTATACTTTATATAATTTATGTATATCAAAAATGTTTGAAAAGTTTGCTTTCTTAAGCCATTAAATAGTTTCTTTACATTTTCAAGAATTTCTAAACTAATTTGCTTGGAATCTGGATTAGTGCAAAGGGCGGACCCAGCAATTCCTTTTTCTTTGTCCCCTTTCCATCCTATCCATCCCACTCTTTGTGGACACTTGGTCCAAATTCTAGGTTGTCCTTTTTCGTTTACAAGTCTACTCCCTGCACTGGACTACATATACACCTCCTGAGTATAACTAGTGTAACTAGTTCATTTGTATGCCAAGGACTGTGGCATGTAGCACCCTCCGAATACATTTGTTGAAAAGCCTAATTAGTAGTATCTGAAACAATATTTTACTCTATTTAATAAAGCTCTGGGATACACAAGTGAGACTGATTCAGATCTTGATTCTTTACAGACAGTTGGGTTTTTAGTTTGGTTTAGAATTTGAAGCTGTGAGTATAACATTTACCTCGGTTTCCCAAAGTCCAAACTAATTGGAATTACTGTCCTCTTTCACCAGGCTGGATTCCCAGGAAACTGTTCATTTATATAGAGGAACTTAATTACACTTTTGAGTTCTGTATAGTTGGTGAAGAGCTTTGATGTTTTGGATTCAGGCTAATTTCTTAAAAAATATTCTACAAAGTGGTTTATAATTATTCCTTATATTCTTCTGCCTTTGACCTACACCTTTCAACTTTTATGTTGTCTGAACGACCATCACCTCAAGGACTGACGACGTTACTTGCAATCTATTCAGACGACATGAAAGCCTAGCACAGAATTTCCACATTAGCAGGTGTTCAATAAAAATTCTGACAATCAAAATCGCAGCTCTTTTTATTCTTAAATGGCGTGGGGAAAGAAATCTTTGGCTTATTTCTGATAAGGTTTTCACGTTATATAAAACAAAGAACCGTATTCATCTGCGTACCAGCGACTGTCAATACGAGATTTTTTTTCTTTTAAGACGTTAACGTAGCAGTGTTCATTGACCACCAAAGCCCAATTCTCAGTAGTTTCATCCGTTTGAATTTAAGTGCCTGAATGTGGATACCGGAATGCGCATTAACTCATCGAACTTGGTAGCCAAAAATTTCTTCACAAGGTTTTGACACTCGCCAAGATTTCACAGGGCTTAGAAATGGTTTTTAAAACATTTAAACAAAACTTCAGCACCTTTAAATGTAGCTCGAACGGGGCATAGGGGCTTGGATAAACACCGCAGCAATAATTAGTACTTTTAACCATTTCAGGCCTCGAAATGGGGGCTGTGTTGGTGTGATGGGAAAAGCAGCCTTGGAATCTGACAGAGTCTAATTCCTGGATTCCGTCCAGTCCTGCGTGACCTTGGGCCAGTTACTTTACTTCTCTGAATTTCCGTTTCCTCCTAGGCAAAAAACCAGGCGAGAGCCACCTTGCAGCGTAGGCTGGAGCGCGCCTAGCGCACACCGGGTGGGCCCTAAACAAATAGCAGCCATCTTCTGGTCCCCCGCTCGGCGCCGCAACCGCCAGCAGGTGTAGGCACCGTCCGCGGCGTAGGGCCCGGCGGCGGCCGAGCGGCCCCGCCCTTCCGCCCTCCCCGGCCTGCCCCTCGGCGTCCCCGCGCCGGCCTCCGCGTCCCGAGCCCGCCCCGGGCGGAGCCCGCAGAGGGGCGGGGGCAGGGCGCCGGGACCCGATTCCGAGGCCCAGCCCCGCCGAGCCGCGTGCGGGGGAGCGGAGGCGGCCCCGGCGCCGCCCGCGCCCGAGCGTGTGTGCTCGGCCGCCGCCCCCTCGGCCCTCCCCTCGGCCCTCCCCTCGGCCCCCTCCGCCCTCGCGCGCCGCCCGCCCGGGTCGCGGCGGGGCCGTGGTGTACGTGCAGAGCGCGCAGAGCGAGTGGCGCCCGCACGCCCTGCGCTCTTCCACAGGCCGGGCCGGGCAGCCCCGGACGGTGAGGCGGCGGCGGCTGCCGGGGCGGCCGATCTCGCGCGTCCGGGCCCGCGTGCCCGAGCGGAGGTCGCCGTCCGCCGCGCAGGCCGCGGTCCCTCAGCTCGCGGCAGCGATGAGGCGCTGAGGCGGCCGCCGGCGCTGCGCGGCAGGACCCGAGGACGAGGCAGCGGCCGGGCCGAGAGCGCGGGGCGCCGGCCTCCCTCAGGCGAGGAGTGGCGGGTGCGTGGCGCAGTGACGGCCTCGGCCGCTCCGCCCGTTCCCCGGCCCCGGGCGAGGCCCTCCGGCCGCCACCCGTCCTGCTCGGCCGCCGTCGCCAACGCCGCCGCCATGGCTAATGACAGCGGCGGGCCCGGCGGGCCGAGCCCGAGCGAGCGAGACCGGCAGTACTGCGAGCTGTGCGGGAAGATGGAGAACCTGCTGCGCTGCAGCCGCTGCCGCAGCTCCTTCTACTGCAGCAAGGAGCACCAGCGCCAGGACTGGAAGAAGCACAAGCTAGTGTGCCAGGGCGGCGAGGGCGCCCCGGGCCCCGGAGCGGGCCAGCACCGGCACCCCGGCTCCGCGCCGCCCGGCTCCGCGCCGCCGCCCAGGGCCGGCGGGGCCGGGGCCAGGGAGGCCAGGAAGGCAGTGCCGCGCCGGGACAGCGCCGCCGCCGTCGAGAATGCGGGCGCGCGGGCCGCCGGGGACGCGGCCAAGGCAAAGGCCAAGCCCGCGGCCGACCCCGCGGCGGCCGCTCCCCCGCTTCGCGCGGCTGCAGGCGGCCAGGGCCAGGCGGCGGCGGCGGCGGCGGCGGCCGAGGTGGAGCCCGCGAAGGAGGAGGCGCTGGCCCGCGCGTCGCAGTACCAGGAGAAGGCGAACCTGTACCCGCCGAGCAACACGCCGGGCGAGGGGCTGAGCCACGGCGGCGGCCTGCGGCCCAACGGGCAGACGAAGCCCCTGCCGGCGCTGAAGCTGGCGCTGGAGTACATCGTGCCGTGCATGAACAAGCACGGCATCTGTGTGGTGGACGACTTCCTGGGCAAGGAGACCGGGCAGCAGATCGGCGAGGAGGTGCGCGCCCTGCACGACACCGGCAAGTTCACGGACGGGCAGCTGGTCAGCCAGAAGAGTGACTCGTCCAAGGACATCCGAGGCGATAAGATCACCTGGATCGAGGGCAAGGAGCCCGGCTGCGAAACCATCGGGCTGCTCATGAGCAGCATGGACGACCTGATCCGCCACTGTAACGGGAAGCTGGGCAACTACAAAATCAATGGCCGGACGAAAGTAAGTGAGTGCTAGAGGGTGGCGCTGGACATCTCTTACTGGGCGGGCAGCCCCCCTGCCCGGCGACGGGAGCCGCTCAGGGCAGAGGAGCATGGCTTCTCTGTATAAAAGTAATTTCCTTCTTGTGTAGCACCCCCATAAGAAAAAGGGATTTAATCCGTGCAGTAGGTGCTTATCTAGGTAGCTGCTTTCTCTGTGTCCACTATTTTCCACTTAACTGCCCGTTGACAAGCCTCTCTAAGTGCATGGTTTTGTGGCTAAACTTAGGCCCTCCCTTTCACTTGGCTTTTTTTTTCCCCCCTCCTTTTCCCTTGCACTGTTAGTCCATTCAAACCCGACTGGAGTTTTAGCCTCCCGGTTTGGGGATATTAGGGTAGGACCCAAAGCAAGAGCTGGTTCTGGATATGCCTTGTGTCTGCATATGCCCCTCAATTCTCTGTGGTGTTGGAGCCAGGGGTCAGATTGTGGTTTACAGAGTGGAATGCTGTGTTTAGTTTAAGAATCTGCCAACTTGCCCACGAAAAGATAAACTTAAAATAGGCATGTAGTCCAAAGACTCCTCATGTTCAGGAGCTTGGCTGCTCCCCTCTCTCTATTGCTCTTTCCCCCCCTTCCTGTCTCTTCTGTTTTGAAACCCACTACAAAAAACGGGGAAAGAAGTATTTCCGTCTTTAGACCTTTCAGTGTAGGTAGGTTACATTTTTAGCAGAGGTTTCCTTTATTTGCTTTGTTAGTGTAATCCTCCTGTTGAAAAAGCTGTGTTGTAGCTTCCTGGAAGAAAAAAACAACAACAACACGGAATTGGAGCAGGAGGGAGGGCTGGTTCTGAAGTCTCAATTTGGTGGAATCTCTTTGTTTTCTCTTGTTTTTCCCCAACAGATTCTTTAGTTCGTACCTACTCTAATCCTTCTTCTCTCCTCTAGATGGTAAATGGGAGAGTCTTCCCTCCTTAATACTCTCTCCCAGTTCTTTTTCATTTTACTTCCCAGGTCTTAATCTTTTCTTTGTATCCGGCTCCTCCCCAGGCCACCCTGCTCCACCCTCCTCCACCATCAATCTCTGTCTGATTTTTTGAGTTTTGAGAGCTTGTCTTAGGAGATCATCACATGTGTGTGTTTGTGCACGCATGCTGACTCTTGCCTCTGGTTCTTTTGTGTGTTGTCAGGGCGTCTTTTTTAGCTGTCGTTGTGGGTGACTCTCAGGCTGCCTGAAAGGCTGAGCATAAGGCAATGAGGAAAGTTCTAAACATGAAAATCTTGTGGGGGAAAATACAACGCCAAGTCTGACTTATATATTGCCGCTTTATTAGTGGATGAAGGCACATGTCTGAAGGTCATGTAGTTTGAAAAAAAACTGAGCAGTTTCTTAATACTAAGCTGGAAGAGAAAAAGGGGTCTGATTAGACCTCAGTCTTGGTCTTCAATGAGAATTTCATTTAAATTTAAAAAAAACAAAAACTTTGTCATAGATCAGATCTGAATATAGTCACGGACTCTAGAGCAGGACAGGAACTAGCTTGAAGGGATATTAATATAGCTCTGTGCGGACTGACCAGAGTAGTTAGTTGAGGCATAAGCTTAAGGTGAAGTCCTGAAGAAGTTAATGTCCTAAATCTTCCTTGATCTGCTTTCCTTAGTTAATTTAGCTTTCCAAGTTAAGCTAAGCCCTCTCCTATTCTCCCTGTTTTCACCTGTCCTCAGGGAAGGGACAGGTGTTAGAGCTGTTAGTCAGCCCAGCTGTTAGAGAAGTTGCTTGTCATGGGGAGCTCCTTCCTCAGGTGTCCTAGTGGTTGAAGGGAGCAGTAGTTGAGGTTTTAAATCACTTGACTGCACATACTGTCATATGATAAAGGACTTCCTGAAGGACGGTCAGACTGTTAAGCTCTTTGGATTGATCTTTCCTTACATTAATTTTCAGGGCACAGTTTGAAAATCTGTGAGTTATTGTTGGGAATCCCCTTCATTGTATTTGGTTGAGAGAGTTTTTGTTAAGCGTGTTTAATCATGTAATTTTAGTATTGCTTAAAAAAACACCAAAAACAAATATCTTGCTGTGAGGGAATGGGAAGGCAATCAGATTATTAGCCACCATGCATTGAGCTAGCACAGTGGACTAGGTACCAGATTAAGCCCAGGAGACACATGATCACAGTAATCTTCATCCTATGAAGTAGGTAGTAGTATTCCTAATTTCCATTTGAGAAGGTTTCAGGTCTGACTCGCCTAAGGCCTACCACTTAATGATAACCTCACTGGGATTCAAATTTAGGTCCTTCAGATATCAAGCCCCAGGCTTTTCTACTACTGTGCATGTAGGTAGGATATAGATAAGATGTAGATTACCTAGCATACTGGAACTAAAATTTGGTAGATTTTATTGACAGTGGTAGTCTTGTATGTGAATAACTGTACTTTATGGTTAGGCTCTATAAACTTTTTATTAGGTGACTACACAATGCTTATTTCAAATGTTTATTTCAGTGACTGCAAAGCCATTTTAAAACTAGCTATTTCAGTGTTGGTCATTTCAGGATAACTTGTAAGAGGGGCAGAATATGGGTACACAATGGGATTAGAGAGAGGGTCTTCAATGAAGAATTCTGTTGTCCTTTACAACACTAGAGTGATTTAAAAAGTTACTTGCGTCAAACGTGTAGTGTTTTTCTCACTTAGCTCTTCACAGCAACTCTGTAAAATAGATTGTTGATATGTTATTCCTGTGTGTAGGTTAGAAAAGTGAGTCTCAGGGAATCGTGCACTTGTTGGAAATCATGCAGCATACCAGGACTTAAACTGAAGTTTTCTGACCAAGATTCTGATGTCCTTTTTTATTTTTATTATCTACTGTGTGGTCTTTGTGTGTCTGAGGGCCTGATAATCAGATGAGGTATAATTGGTTGTGGCTCATTGAGCGTTAGACTCTGATTTCCCCCAAGTTTCTACTTCAGGCATGCTTATCTGGCTCACTGTTTGTCCAACTGCTTTAAAAGAGGAATTGCAAGGGAAGGATGAAGTAATACACAAGGACACTGATGTAACCCGCGTCAAGTTTCCACTTTCTCTGGTCCTTTTATTGGGATTTTCCCCTCTTTTGCCCTTAGACTGACCTTTGATCCTTTTCCTTTCTCATACCCTTTCTTTAGCTGGCAGTGGTGTTCAGGAGGGAGAAATCATGGTCTGCTGATTTGTGGACTTAAGAAATCATAAGGGCCTTGACTTGGGTGGAGATAGACAAGAAGCGCAGACCAGCGGGGATCACGGGGAAATGCCGAACCTTAAGGGAGTGATAAAATAGGTTGAGGCTACGAAGAAGGCCATATATATCTAAGATTTTTTTGTTAGTGTCGTAGTTGGTCTGCTGTGGCTGATTATGGCTTTTAGAGCAAAGAATAGGATGAGGATTATCATCACTGCTGTAGACATGTGACAGTCCTAGATGTTACAAACCAAACCAAACTTCCTTATCAATCCACTTCTGCCACTTTCCTCTGTATTCTTGACATCCACCATGTATAAAGGGGAGCAGCCTGTTCAATGTTTTAATAGCTAAATCAGTCTTAAAGATCAAAGTCCGTTATTCTGTATGCAAAAAGGTTGAAAACATGGCAGCTGCAGTAATAACAGTTTCACTGTAGTGCTTTACAGTTAAAAGAGATTCGTTTGGACTGAAAGAGTGGTCTTCATGGGTTGTTACGGAATCAAGGTCAACTTTGTAGGAAAATGTATAATGAGTTAGTTTGCATGTAGTTCACATATAACGTAACTCCTTTAACTGTAAAGGAATTTCATTAAAAATCTTTTTTAATGTTTATTCATTTTTGAGAGAGAGAGAGAGAGAGAGAGAGAGAGAGGCAGAGAGAAAGGGAGACACAGAAACCAAAGCAGGCTCCAGGTTCTAAGCCATCAGCACAGAGCCCAATGCGGGGCTTGAACTCAGGAACCGTGAGATCATGACCTGAGCCGAAGTTGGACGCTTAACCAACTAAGCCACCCCTGCGCCCTAAGGAATTTTATTTTAAATCAAAAGGAGTTTGGGGGCACCTGGATGGCTCAATCAGTCAAGCGTCTCACTCTTGATTTTGGCTCAGGTCGTGATCTCATGGTTCATGGGATCGAGCCCCGTGTTGGGCTCTGCACTGACAGCATGGAGCCTGCTTAGGATTCTCTGTCTCTGTCTCTGTCTCTGTCTCTCTTTCCCTCCCTCCCTCCCTCCCTCTCTCCCCCACTCGCGCATGCGCTCTCTCTCTCAAAATTAGAAATTGAACAAAAAAACAACTTTAAATCAAAAGGGGCTTTTTGTTTGCACGTTGATAATTCTTCACTCATCTATTACCTAGTAAGCTGCAAAAATATCCCATGAGACCTTAGTCACACAAGAGGACAGCATCTGAACGTGGAAGGAGGCTGGACTTTGTGCTGCTGTTCAGTCTGGCTGGGCTCCTGGATCAGCCACTGTTTCTGTGTCCTTGAGCCACTTGCTTAATATTTCTGAGCTTCGGTGAATGACTCCATTTGCACAGTGGCATTAAATCCATACCTGCCTTTTCTGCCTTGCGGGCTTGCTGTGAGGAGTACACATAATTATACATATAAAGGCACTTTTTAAAATTTGAAGCAAGGTTGTGAAACCTTTGTTAACTATTACTCTTCTCATCATAAAAGTTTTCAGTTTTTCTGATTCTTTCTGGAAGAGTTCTATGCTTTTCCTGTGTTTTCCCCACTTATAACCCAGAGGGGAAGAGTCCGAGAATGATCACCCATGTTTGACATGACCACTACCACTACCCCCCACCAACACATTCGTTTCTTTTTTAAACAGAGGAAATAAGTCCCAGAGAGGTTAAGTGACTTGTTCAAGGTCATAGAGCTCCTTACTGACAAATCAGACTGACGTTTGATTCACTTCTTTCTTACACCTGCGACTTTTTGCTGCATCTCTTGGAAAAATGGACATACTCCTACTTAACTAATTTTGGTGTATTTTATACCATTTTTGAGAATTGCTTGAACATTTATAACTTCCCTTTTCTTTTCCCTCTGATTCCTCTCATTGTACACTTTGGCTTATCTGACCTATTTAAAATTTTCCTCCTTTGGTTAATTCCTCCCTCATTTCCCCAGATGTTCTTTATTCACCTTCTTTTCTCTCCTCCAACATTCAAGCCATCTTCCTGAAGGAGGCCTACCCTCTCATGTTTCCTTAGTAGGAACTGTCTTTCCATACTCTGCATTTCTGATTTACACTTTCATTCTGTTTTCCTCCCCCTTCCTTTTTTCACTATCAGACTGCAAATCTATGTTTGTTCATCTTCTCCAATGTTTTCTGAAGCCTGTGCCTTGCTGGTATGCCTTTGGATAGTGTTATCAGCTTAGTCTTTTTTTTTTTTTTTAGAGAAAACGTAAGGGAGAGGGGCAGAGAGAGAATCTTTTTTTTTTTTTTTTAATGTTTATTATTTTGTGTGTGTGTGAGAGAGAGAGAGCATGTGAGCAGGTGAAGGGCAGAGAGGGAGGGAGGGAGAGAGAATCCCAAGCAGGCTCCTTGTTTTCAGCACAGAGCCTGACGTAAGCTTGATCCCACAACCCTGGGATCATGACCTTAGCGGAAATCAAGAGTTGGATGCGCATCTGACTGAGCCACCGGGTGCTCCTATTTAATGTTTTGCTTTGCTCCTGTTTCGTTTTTTTTTGCTTTAGACTTTAAAGTGAAACCAAATGTTTCAGTCCCTTTCATTTGAATCCATGCTTGGAGGGTTTTCATAGATGCAGTTTACTACTGTGCTTGCATTTTGCTACCATGCTTGTGTGCTGTCTCCTTTTCCACTGTGCCCTTGTTTCTGTACTTGAAACCCTGTAACTATGGGATGGCATTCCTGTCATTATTTGAACCATATTCCTAGCTTTTCTTGGACTCTTATTCCAGCTGAAAGCCTTCCGTTCTGAAAAACAAAACAAAACAAAAACAAACAAAAGAGTCTTCCCTTAAACTATTTTTTTTTTTTTTTGCACTTGTATTTCCTGGTCAAACTCTGAACTGTTCTGCCACCTTTATGGGAATGTCTTCTACTTTGTTATCACATTTTCCCAGAACCAACTCAGATTTCTGTTTCCAAAGAGCTTAAATAGTATCTGTAGTCTCTATTTGCTCATTAACACCGCTAGAACCTTTTCATGTGTTCGGAGTCCTCATTTTCCTTACTCAGTGTCCCCAATCCCATTTCTTTACAAAAGTGAAGTGTATGTATTCTTGGTTCCCCCTTATTCCTGTCCTCTGAGTCCTGTTTTGATAATCTCTTCCGTCCTTCGTTCATTCACCAAATATGAAGTGAGTACTTTGCGGTTCTAGGAGTTAGGATTACCTTAGCAACAACAAAAAAGCCCTCGTTCTCACGGGGCTTACATTCTACTTGAGGTGGGCGAAAGGTGGGGAGAGACTGTCAATAAACAAGTGTGTAAGTAAATATACAACATGTTAGGTGGCAAATATTAAGGCAGAAGGTAAACAAGGCCAACATTAAGGCAAAAAGTAAACAGGGGGTACTCTCTTAGGATCCGTAAAGTAGTAAGATGATATTTAAGGAGACGCTTGAACAAAACGAGGACCTGGCTTATGTGGATACATGCAAGAAGAACATTGCAAGTAAAGATACTACAGAGCAGATACAACAGTGCTCGGTGTGTTGGGAATACTGTGGTTAAAGCAGAGCGAGGGAGGGGGTGTGGTAAGGATGCAGTCAGTGAAGCAGTGGGAGAAGAAGGAAGAGCAGTTCATGTAGGATTTTGCCTCGTAGGCAGGAACGGTGGGTTTTATCCTAGGTGATGGGGAGGCCATTGGGGAGTTTGTTTTAAAAGCTCTCTGTGGCTGCCGGGTTGGAGTAGACTGGAGGGGAGCAAGAACACCAGTGAGGAAATCCTTGTAGTCGTCTAGGCTCTAGAAGACGGTGGCTTAAATCAGAGTAGCAACTGCAGACATGGTGAAAACGGGTTGGGTTCTGGGTATATTTTCAAAGTAGAGTCAGTGAGATTCGCTGATGGATTTGACGTGAGGTGTGAAAGAAAGGAAGGCGTCAGAGTGACTCCAAGGGTTTTGGCTTGAGCATTGGGAGGAAATAATTATTATTTTGTTTTGCCCTAACTCTCTGCCTTTCTTCTCTTGCCCCACTTTTTCAGTTTCTATTTATAGCAGCTTGTTGACACTTATTTTGCAGCCAGAGCGGCAGAAAAAAGTTCTGCGCTCTTCTTTTGCACATTCCTTCAAGTTGGCTGTGCTCGCTGCTACCGTTGTTGACCTTACAGCCCATCTTTTCTTCTCCAGAGGCTTTATGGCTTCCTTGCACAGTGTGCGCTCCCGTCAGCCCTACCGCGGGGGCTGCCTGCAGGGATTGCTGCGGGAAACCTTGCCGCATTTCTGGTGCTGTCCGCAAGCCTGGCTGTGCCTCCTCGCGTGAACTGCTCACTTAAGATGGCTGACAGATACAAATCATGTAAAAAGAATTGCACGGATTGGGAAAGTCTAGGGAAACACTGGGGAAAATTGAGTGGTTCAACGTGAGAGACAAGCAAAGACGTAGATTAAATGTCCAGATAAAGTCAGAAATAAAACACCTTCATGTAAATATGCTGTGGAAACTCAAACGATATTAGAAAATTGAGAAGAGCTAGAAGGAATATAAAATATCAAAAGTAATCCCATTGACATATAGAGATAACACAGGATGATGTGATAGCTTCCTGTAGTAAGGAAGGAGGGGATAAATTCATGATCGCTTGGGGACCATATTAAGTGGTCTGAAAAGAGGCCAGAGAAATAGTTCTCATGCCCTTATTAATAAGTTCCCATTAGAATATTGTATCCAGGACTTTGAAGGATAAGAAGCCTTGGTTTTGACTCCAGGGTGAGGGGAGGGCCCAGAAGTATGGTTGAACATTAGGTTATTGTGTATGAAATGGTTTTAAAATTTTTAAACCTGAAGAGTCGAACATGAGCTTATAGAATCCAGGAATCTGTACTCTCAATTTAATTCAAACAACTTCAGTTTAGGACTAAATAATAAAACCTAGGTAGGAAATAGCAGATCTAGCCAATTAATTGGAAAGGTCTAATGAGGATTTTGGAGTAATCAGAGGTTGACCATGCATCTGAATTTTTTCTCAGTATAGGTACTCAGTTCTCATCTATAAATGGTAACTAGAAGTTCAGAGTCTATAGTTTTGTCTTATAATTATCCTTCATTCTAGCTCTAGAAAGTTTTTACCTTCTGTTGTGGCTTCCTCTGACTTCTTAGCACTATTCCTCTGAAATAGGTGTCTTAAAAGTTACTTTTTTTTTTTAATGTTTATTTATTTTTGAGAAAGAGAGAGAGACAGAGTGCAAGTGAAGGAGCAGAGAGAGAGGGAGACACAGAATCTGAAGCAGGCTCTAGGCTCCCAGCTGTCAGCACAGAACCTGACGCAGGGCTCGGACTCAGGAACCGTGAGATCATGACCTGAGCCGAAGTCAGACACTTAACCGACTGAGCCACCCAGGCAGCGCTAACTATAGTTTTTTCTTGAAGTTCAGTTCTTAATTTTCTCCTCATCGCTGTCAGAAGACACAGGTAGGAAGAACTTGAAACATCTCTGTTTCTATACTTTTCTTTTGCCTATTGCTACATAATAAACTGCCCCAAAACGTAGTGACTTAAAACAGTACGGATTTATTATCTCAATTCCTGTAAATCAGGAATCTGGGCACAGCCTAGCTTCATCCTTGCCTTCACTGTTCCTCAAGATGTCGGCAAGGGTCTGCACTCTCCTACCAAGGCTTGAATGGGGTGTGTCTGCTTTCAAGCTCGCTCTCTGGATGTTGGGGGCATTCATTTTCTCATGGGTTTTTGGACTGAGGGCCTCAGTTCCTTGCCGTGTGGGTCTCTCCAACACAGGGACTCGCTTCATCAAAGCGTGCAAGCCAAGAATGCCCCAGCAAGACTGAAGTCGCAGGCTTTTGCAGCCTAACCACGGAGACATCCATCACCTGTACAGGATTCTTTTGTTAGCAGCAAGTCACAAGATTGATTCCACACTCAAGGGGAAGCAATTACACAGGGTGTGAATGCCATTTCTTAAGTTGACTCTTCCTTTGCCACGTGTGCCCCTTAAATGTTACTGTTCTTCATGGTCTGTGGTTTGTCTTCTCTCTTTGCTCTAGTCAACACATTTTTCTCCCTGGCTGATTACCACTTTGCGCTTGGGAAGCTCACAGGTTCTTAGGGTAGTTTGCCTGTGTTCAAAGCCTGGTTTAGCTACTTAATTGTGCTCCGATTTTAGGCACATTTTCTAACAATTAAAGCATCAGCTTCCTCATTGGTATAATAGGAGTTAATAGCGCCTAATTCAATAATGTTTGTTTGAAGATAGATGAGATAATGCATGAGAAATGCTCAGCAGGTGATCAGTTAGTGCTCATTTAATATTAGTTGTAACTGTAATAATAATGGAAGGAGGAGAACAAGGAGAGGAACAACCATGACTTCAGCTAGTAGGATTTGTCAGAGTCCTTGATCTGGCCTTACCCTGGCATCTGCAGAGGACTAATGGAAACCTTCACCTGAATGTTCTGGAAGTACTGCAAACTCAGCATGGTTAAGACTGAAGCGCCCTCCCAAGTTTCCTCTTGGAGGGGATGAGGGTTGGTGGGGCTATGTGGTGGGAAGAGTGGGGGAGCAGGTTTAAAACTGGTCCTGTCTTTGAACTGCATTTATGTTTTCAACAACTATTTACAGAGTGCCCAGGATATGCCAGGGTCAGTGCTAGGCAAGTCAAGGTCATTCTCTCTGCCATTCTGGAGTTTTATTGTCCGAGGGGAGACAACCTTGAGCCAGCAATACCATGTGTGGTGGATGTTGATCAGATGTACAAGATCCTATGGGAGCTTGTTCGAGGGGCCCTAATAGCCTGCACGCCAGAGAAGGTCTCCCGGAAGAAGCAGTTCTTTAGACTGATGCTTCCAGCAGTTCAGTCAATTTCAGTGGAGGAAGTCCATTGAAAGTCTCCAGGTCTGAAAAGAGCGTGATGTTTCAGAAGAACATACCTTTTTTTATGACTATGGGAATTTTACCTATTTAAAAATTATTTCCTACCTGTGTCTTGTCCCTGTTTCCATTTACACTGCCCTGCTGAGACCCATCTTTTTTTCTGTCTAGATTATTACAAAAGTATTTTTTTTTCTCTTTTCGTGTGTTTCCTTTCCTGTCCATTCTCTCTTGGTGTTACTTTCCGAAAACACAGATCATATTGTTGTCCTGCTTGAAAATATTTGTTTCCTCCAGAGTCTTGATATGCCATACAATTTTTTTTTTTAAAAAACATCATTTCTCGGGGCGCCTGGGTGGCGCAGTCGGTTAAGCGTCCGACTTCAGCCAGGTCACGATCTCGCGGTCCGTGAGTTCGAGCCCCGCGTCGGGCTCTGGGCTGATGGCTCAGAGCCTGGAGCCTGTTTCAGATTCTGTGTCTTCCTCTCTCTCTGCTCCTCCCCCTTTCATGCTCTGTCTCTCTCTGTCCCAAAAATAAAACAAAACAAAACAAAACAAAAAAAAACATTATTTCTCATCGTATATTTTCTACTCCTGCCACGGGAGGCTTCTGGCAGGTTCCTTGAACCTGCATTTGCTTTCTGCCTCTGTCCATTTCCCTGGCTCTTTCTATGTGGAAAGGTGGTAGGGGGGTTTCTGTGAGTGGAGTTTTGCCCCAGTCGCTAAGCAGAGTTACAATTCTATCCTATGTGTTGCTGTTGCTGTGACACTTCTTATCAATGATAGCGTGCTTTCTACAGTGGTGGGACTCCTGTCCTAAACGTGAGCCACTTGAGGATGGGACCCCTGTCTTATCCGTGCCGCACAATGCTCATCAGGTGAGGCATCCAGTAAGTATCATATTTAAATTTCCACTGCCCTATTTTGATTGAGGTTTTGATTACTTTGCACCTGGATTGTTACACAGTATTATTATTTGTTTCTTAATTCACTCTTTTCCATGTACTACTTGTATCCATCTTTTATAAATTCAACATTTGTCGAAAGCTTACTCAGAAATCGCCGGAGTTTTATGAAAAAAAATTTTTTTTAAATATTTTTATTTATTTTTGAGAGAGAGACAGAGAGACAGAGTACAAGCGAGGGCGGGGCAGAGAGAGAGGGAGACACAGAATCCGAAGCAGGCTCCAGGCTCTGAGCTGTCAGCACAGAGCCCGACGAGGGGCTTGAACTCATGAACTGTGAGATCATGACCTGAGCTGAAGTTGGACGCTTCGACTGAGCCACCCAGGCGCCCCATCTCCTGAGTTTTACTTAAAGGAGACAGTTTGATTCTTATGCACATAATGCTCACCGATGGCCTACAACCACACCATCTGTCCGTTGGTCTTCGCTTCTCCTCTTTGACAAATGCGCTACTTCTGCCAGCCTGTTTTCTTCCTGTTGCCCTTCTCACTCCGCCCAGCACATCTGTGAATTCTTTCACTGGTTTATGACTCGCACGCCCTGCTCCAGCAATTTAAATCTTTTGCGTTCTTTAAGACCTAGCTTAAATCCCATTCCCAAATATCTCCTTGAACACTGTGCCTCCTCCGATCTCTCTTCTCAAACACTTCGTACACCATTTATTCCTGATGTATCTTCTCCAGAAAGAAGGGCAGAGGGGCTGTTTATATAGCGTTCTGACTTATGCAAAGCACCTTTTGTTGTTGTTCATGGTTTTTATTATTCACATAAGAACACTTAGTCGTACCCGACTGCCCTGCACCACAGCACACCTCACCCTGCTCCCCCTTATTTCCGTCTCATTTCTAAATCTACAGTAAGGGGTTTAGAAAGTCCGTGAGGGTTTCTGTCCTATTGTGGTCAGCTTTCCTTTCTGTGCTTACTGTGCTGCTTCTAGTCCCTATTTTTCCAGATAAAAATAACCCAGCCCAATATGGCCTAAACTATTTTTAACTCCTAAGTCTGGGTGCTGTGAAGATAAAATGAAGTTTCATGCCATTGCCTAGGCCCAAAGTCAGTTGATCGGGTTACAGATGGCTGTAGAATCCTGCCCGTCCGTGAATCTCAAGGGGGACGGGCCTGCGTGCGTATCTTCCCTCCCTCTCCCCCATCAGTGGCATGAGAATCCCCAGGGAACATGCGTCACTTCAAAACAAAGCAACATAATAAACATGATGTTGAAAGTGACCCCTTGTGTATTCTTCTGCATGACCTGGAAGAGAGAAGCTTATGGCTAGCAAGCTGACACGAAGTTCAAGTTGACATTGATACCATGTGATTAATATACAAAGTAAAAATTTTCAAGAGCAAACTTTGAAACTTCTAAAATTATCCTACTTTTGATTTGGTTTTAGAACTATATTCAGAATTTCAGATAACATTAAAGATGGTTTAAGAGTGATATTTAACACCAGAGGACATGGGTTAAACAAGGTGAGACATACTTCTTTATGATCAGAAAACCTGTGACTTTAGCCACATTCAAGCATTCGATCAGTTTGGGGGAAACCGTCGACTTAACTGTTCCAAGAGGGCACCAGTAGTGCCGATGATGGAAACCTGTCAGTGTCATGGTCATTTGAATTTGGCCTTGACACGTATTCGGACATTCGTATGCTTAAAAAGAGTTGCATTTCCTAATTTTGCTGAATTTTGGTGCTTAAAATGTGTTTTCCTTCTCTGAGTACAGTCTTGGGGTTGGTAAGGAAGGGAACCTGAGATTTCATATTTACTGCAGATAATTCATGTGTGAAAGAATGGTTGTAGTTTTGGTGCATACAGCCTGGAGTATTGTGTATTTTTTGAATAAAGAAAACTTAGACTAAAAATCATGTATAATAATAAAATAGCATCCTTCCCCAATAGCTTAGGAGTTTGTTTTTTTTTTTTTTTCAAAGTAATTATGCATGTTCGTGGTTTATAACTTTGTATTGCTTCTGGACCCCTTTGGGAATCTAATGGAAGCTGTGCAGTTTTTTACCCCAATGAAGAACATGCATGTAAAGTTTTGCTTATTATAACACGCATCATAGACTCAACATTAAGAACACTTGTTACAAGAAGGGTTCTAAAAGAGTAAAACAAACATTTTTAAGCATTTAAAAATTAAATGTTTATGGTAGAGTGAATTTCTTTTTTATTTAAAAATTTTTTTAATGTTTATTTTTGAGAGAGAAAGAGAGACAGTGCAAGCAGGGGAGAGGCAGAGAGAGAGGGAGACACAGAATCCAAAGCAGGCTTCAGGCTCCCAGCTGTCAGCACAGAGTCCGACACGGGGCTTGAACTCAGGAACCATGAGGTCATGACCTGAGCTGAAGTCAGACGCTTAACCAGCTGAGCCACTCAGGCGCCCCCAGGTTTCTTTATTTATTCAGTTGCTGTTCCTCCCCTGTGTCTGTAGAACTGTGCCTTGGATTTTCCCCCCATGGTAGTACTCAAGTTGTAGAGACCCAGATAATGGGATATAATTTAAAACTAGTGGTCTATATGTATGGACTTCTGAAAGATGTTTGCCTCATACAATCTGAATATAATAAAACAAAACAAAGTTAACTGGCATGTACCAAGGTGGAAACCATAACCTTAGTACTTCTCTAAGCAGGTGCTGGGTTAAGCCTTGCTTTAGTATTCTAGATGTACAGTTCCATAAGACTGAGAACCTTTACCAGAAATGATTAACGCTGCATTGTGTTTCTTTCTCTCTTTTCTCTTCCCTTTATACTGTCTTATTCCCTGCTCCCATTGCGTGTGTTCATGTGTCTTTTGCTTTTATTTTGGTTTCTTACTTGTAACTAGCATTTCAGTAAGATTAATTTGAATTTTTAAAAAATAAAAACCTCAGTAACAGTGTACCAGGGGCCCAGGAGTAGGGGTACTCTCTTACTAACAAAAATGAAACTAGAATTTATTGGTTGGTTTTATTTATATTAAAAATAGTTCCTAGAATTGTTAAGATCTAAAGCATCTCTTGATAGTTTTGGTAGAAAGTATCTTTAAAATATGTAAGAACAATTTGTTCATATTGCTGTTTCCAGGAACTGTGTTTTGATGTTGCATGACAACAGTGAGGTATTTCTCTAATCTATACTTACTGTAAAGGTTCCTGCAGGTGTTTCTTTGTCTTAGAATTGTCTCGAGAAAGGGAGGACAGTAGGGAAAAGAGGTGATTGTTGACAGGAGCCAGGAATGGGAATAGACTGGCCACCCTGCTCTGGGTTCTTGTCCTCTTTCTCTCAGTGCTGAGCAAATCACTCAGCACCTCTCCCAGTTACTTTATCGATGCAGTGGGAATCATATTGACCTAGTTAAAGGAGATATGTTGAATATGATTATTGTAAGAAGTTTTTTTTAATTTTTTTAATTATTATTTTTTTAAGATTTTATTAAGTAATCTCCACACCCAGTGTAGGGGCTTGAACCCACAAGACCGAGATCAAGAGTCGCACGCTCTCACTAACTGAGCCAGCCAGGAACCCCCATAAGAAACTCTTAAAAAAGTGATTATATTTTTAGCTTTCTGCAGCACCTTTTCAAATTGTTAGGACTTGGCCTTGACTCTAGACCTTTGTTCTCCTGCCTCATGTTGATTAACATTAGCATCACAAGTTAAAGTTCATTGTAGATTCTGAATTCTTGACTTGTCTTTAATGGGATACCAGAACCGTATTTTTATTTTGGGGTTCTTTTTTGTTTGTTTTATTTTATTCCCAGTTAGTTAACCTATGTTGTTACATCAGCTTAAAGGTGTATGATATAGTGATTCAACAATTGTATACATTAGTCAGAGCTCATCGTGGTAAGTAACCCCTTCACCTAGTTCATCAGTCCCCACCACCCACCTCCCCTCTGGTGGCCATGAGCTTGTTTTCTATAGTTACAGTTTTTTGGTTTGTCTCTTTTTTTCTTTGTTCATTTGTTTTGTTTCTTCAATTCCAAATAGGAGTGAAATCATATGGTATTTGTCTTTCTCTGACTGACTTACATTGCTTAGTATTATATTATACTCTCTAGCTCCATCCATGTCGTTGCAAATGGCAAGATTTCATTCTTTTTATGGCTGAGTAATATTCCATTATACATATACGTATACACACACACACACACACACACACACACATCTTTGTACATTCATGTATCAGCTGAATGGATACTTGGGCTGCTTCCCTATTTTGGCTATTGTAAATAATGCTGCAATAAACATAGGGGCGCATATGTCTTTCCGAATTAGTATTGTTGTATTCTTTGGGAAAATACCCAGTAGTGGAATTACAGGATCTTAGCGTAATTCTATTTTTAATTTTTTGAGGAACCTCAAAAAATGGTTGCACCACAAGTGGCTGCACCAGTTTGCATTCCTTGCAGCAGTGCACAAGGATTCCATTTTCTCTGCATTCTCACCAACACTTGTTTCTCGTGTTTTTGATTTTAGCCATTCTGACAGATACGAAGTGATGCCTCATTGTAGTTTTGATTTCTAATTCCCTGATGATTAGTGATGTTGAACATCTTTTCATGCATCTGTATGTCTTCTTTGGAGAAATGTCCGTTAATATCTTTGGCCAAGTTTTTAATTGGATTATTTGGTTTTTTTGGTGTTGGATTATATTTTGGGGGATACTAACCCTGTATCACATACGTCATTTGCAGATAACTTCTCCTCTTCAGTAGGTTGTCTTTTAGTTTTGTTGATTGTTTCCTTTGCTGTGCAAGAACCTTTTTATTTTGATGTAGTGCCAAGAGTTTATTTTGTTTTTTTTTTTTTCCCCTCGCCTCTGGAGACTTATGTAAGAAAATGTTGCTATGGCCAATATCAGAGAAATTACTGCCTGTGTTCTCTTCTAGGATTTTTATGGTTTCAGGTCTCACATTTAATCCATTTTGGTTCTTAATCCATTTTGAATTTATTTTTATACATGGTTTAAGAAAGTGGTCCAGTTTCATTCTTCTGCATGTAGCTGACCAGTTTTCCCAACACCATTTGCAGAATCTTATTTTTAATTAAAATGTATTTAATGTTGATTAGGCAGTTGGCACATAGCCTTGACACTAAAAAAAGAAATGGTCCGTTGATAAGGGCATCTTGCACTGAATTTCAGGTAGTTGTGTTACATCATGGATAATGAAATAACAGACACGGACACTTTGATCAAAGCATTTTTCTCTCTCTTGGCCCTCTTTCCCCCCCACTCTCTTCACTCTGCCACTCTATGTCCTCTTAGCAGAATGAAGTCAGATGGCAGTGAATATTTTATTTATTATTAATTTAATTACTTAAGGTGCATCTAAAAAATTGAATCTTTTAGGTGTTAATTTTAGAAGCTAGTCATGCATACAAATTAGGTAGTGCCTATAAAATGATTGGATCAGATCTCACATAAGTGAGTTTATACTTATTTTATAGTTTTTATTGGTGATGTACACATAGATCCGGTTGTTTTGTAATTTGTTGGTATTAGTATTTCTTTTATTTACCATAGTGTCTATGGCTTAATAAGCTTTTATTTCATTATTTTTTTATGTTCATTTACTCTTGAGAGAGGGAGAGAGTGCCCGCACATGAGCAGGGGAGGGGCAGAGAGACCGGGACACAGAATCCGAAGCGGGCTCCGGGTTATCAGCTGTCAGCACAGAACGTGACGTGGGGCTCAAACTCATGTAGGATGAGAGATCATGACCTGAGCGGAAGTCTGCCGCTCAACCAACTGAGCCACCTAGGCACCCCAACAAAAAGCTTTTAAAACAAAATCCTAAAAGTTAATTTTTAATTCCCTAAAATGATGGAAAGTGTTTGGCGTTAACTAGTTATTTTTCAGCCATGCTTTATGGCTTCTTTTTACCCTTAATTTATCATATCATCTTGTGGCTGTCATCAATTCCTAGAGTTACTTTGGTGTCTGCTCTGTTGAATTTGACTCATGATATTTGTGCTCATAGTGAAAGATGCATTTTAAGAAGCCTGTGTTCCCCTTGATTTAAGAAATTGCTTGGGGATGCCTGGGTGGCTCAGTCAGTTGACTCTTGATCAGCAGCTCAGGTTGTGATCCACCGTTGTGAGATTGGAGCCCCGTGTTGGGCTGTGCACCGAGTGTGGAGCCTGTTTGGGATTCTCTCTCTCTCAATCTCCCTCTCTCTCTCTGAATAAACAAATAAATATTAAGAAATTGCTTGTAGATTCCACACTTTTTTTTTTTCTAAAATTGATCGTTCTTGACAGTTGAAACATGAAACCATTGAAACTTTGCATATTATAGGAAGCAGCTTTACTATGTTTTGACTCTGGTTAAGATTATTTTAGTTGTTTACAAAGGAAATAAAACTTACTTGAAAGTAAGGAATGGAAGGGCGAGTGAAGTTAAACGGCACGTGTCCATAACTGAATTTTTCTTATAGAAATATATCTATCCAGATATTATAGAAGAGTAATTGCTTTGAATTTTACAAATACTTTGGATAATTTAGTAATTAATATTGCTTAAATACGTGGTAATTTTAAGACTTTTTTAATGTTCATTTATTTTTTTGAGAGAGAGAAGGGGAGACAGGATCTGAAGCAGGCTCTGTGCTGTCATGGCAGAGCCTGACATGGGGTTCAAATTCAGGAACCGTGAGATCAGGACCTGAGCCGAAGTTGGACGCTTAAATGACTGAGCCACCCAAGCGCCCCAGCTTTATGTGTTTCTGATGAAAAGTAATACAGCGCTTCAAAATACATGAAGCAGAAACTGATGGAATAGAAAAAAAGCAATAGACAAATTAAAAATTAAAGGTGAAGATTTCAGTGCTTAGTTCTAGTCATTGTTATAGCTATAACAGTTATGTATAAAATAGAGGAAAATCAATAAGGGTGAGAAGACTTCATCACTATCAACCAACTTGACCTAATTGACATCTGTTGAAAACAGAAAATCTTTGTGACCTTGAGATAGGCGGAGATTTTTCAGGACAAAACAAAAAGATGAACCATAAAAGAAAAAAACTGACAAATTGGACTCAAACATGAAAGCCTTTTGCTTATAGAAAAATACCGCTTAAAAAAAAAAGATGATATTTTCTCTCTTTTGAGAGAAAATGTTTATAAAACATAATATCTAATAAATCTGGAATATATGCTTTTTAAAAAATATAAGCATATATTGTAATCTACATATACAGACATAAAACAGGAAAGAAATAACCACTGTTAATGTCTTAATATTTACTTTTTTCTCTCTTTGGGTTTTGCTATTATGGCTAACTTGTTCTTCATAATTTGCTCTTAAGTTTTTGTTACTTAGTTTTTGTGTTCTTTTATGAAAAATTTCTTTAAATGGGGGTTGCCTGGTTGGCTCAGTCAGTTGAGCCTCTGACTTTGGCTCAGGTTATGATCTCACGGTTCATGGGTTCAAGGCCTGTGTCGGGCTTTGCTGACAGCTCAGAACCTGGAGCCTGCTTTGGATTCTGTGTCTCCCTCTCTCTCTGCCCCTCCCCCACTCATGCTCACTCGCTCTCTCAAAAAATGAGTAAACATTAAAAAAATTTTTTTAAGTCAAACAGCAGTCAAGGTGATTCATTAGATATTGGAGTCATGGAGATAGATGAGTCTGCTCGCTTAGGTAACAACAGAGAGCTGGTAGAGAAAAATCCTGTCGTGTTTTCCATTCTCCCGTAAATGTCTCTCTGTTTTTTCTCCTTGGTTGTAGGTAGGATCCAGTTCATTGCAGACTGTTCGACTGAAAGCCTTAGTTTCTCACTAGCTGTTGGCTGGAGGACTTTCTCCTTCCCTTGATTTTTTATAGAGTGGGAAATATGGACAGTTTCACAATGTGGCAGCTGCTTCCCTCAGAGTGGGCAAGTGAGAGAGGGTGAGAGGTTTAAATATTTCTTATAACTCCGTAATAAGTGAAACAACTTAGGAGAAAATAGGCAAAATATTTGAGCAGGTATTTCACAAGAGAAGATATATAAATGACCAAATATATGAAAAGATTCTCAGTATATCATTGGTTGTTAGGGATATGAAAATTAAAAGTGCAACGAGATACCATTGTACATACACTAAAATGGCTAGAACTTAAAATCCTGAGAGTACCAAATTTTGGTAAGGATGTAGCAAACACAACCGGAATCCTTCTACACTGATAGATTCATTACTTGCGAGAATGCAAAAGGGAACGCCGCTTTGGAAAACAGGTCGGCCATTTTTCTAAAGAGTCTAAATATAGACTCTTCTTATGGCCCTACGCATCTAAGTATTTGCTCCTAAGTACCCACCTAGAGAAATAAAAACATGTCCACACAAAGACTTGAGTATTATCATTCATCATAGTCAAAAACAGGAAGCAACCCGAGGGGCCATCATCTGGTGACTGGATAAATAAGATGTAGTGCGTGATGCAGTGGGATCCTGTTCAGCCATAGAATGAAACGAACTGTACTCTTGGGCAACAACTTGGATAAATCTCAGAAACACTGTGCCAAGGGAGAGATTGTACTATCAGCTGTTTCGCTCCTTGTAATGGAAGTTTGTGTTCTGATTTTTTGCTATGGCCTTAGATACCCTTGAAGATACCCACAGTTTTTGTAAGAAAAATTTCCAGAAGTAGAATTGCTGGGTTAGAGAAGGTTTTTATATGTTTATTTGGCCAGCATTACTGAATGCTTATGTACCAAGCGTGTTTGTAAGTACTCTTTCCACCCAGATTATCTTGTTCAGTTCTCATAACAACCATAGAAAGTAGAGGTACTATTATTTCCCTCATTTCTCACTAGAGGAAACTAAGGCACAGAAAGATTTTTTTTTAAAAACTTGTTTCCAGTCACACGACTAGGAAGTTAGAGAGCCGGGGCACAAATCAGGGTAGTGTGCTTACAGAGCTATTTATGCATGTTTTGAGGGTATTGTATTTGTTTTCAGGTCCCCTACTTGATCTTGCTCTGTGCATTACAGAAATTTCTTAATTTTAGGAAGTTGAGGATAAGCCAAGTGTTTATCAAATGAGTCTTTCTCTTTCCTTACTGAAGTAATTTCAGAAATGTACCATTGGAATGTTGTTTAATTTCAACATAGACAAGCTCATACTCAAGGAAAATACCAACCATTCACTTAAAGGAACATTCTTTTGAGAGTATACAAATATACTATGCAATTCTTTGAGCTGGTTTTTTCATGCAAATTGTATAAAGGTATCAGATAGTAAATCCATGTTAACCTCAAACACTTATCAAGATACTGTTTTTTTTTTGTTTTGTTTTGTTTTGTTTTATTTGAGAGAGCGTACACACACATGAGCACGGGAGAGGGACAGAGGGAGAGAAAGAGAGAGAATGCCAAGCAGGCTCTACACTCAGTACGGAGCCTGATGTGGGGCTCGATCCCAAGACCCAGAGATAATGACCTGAGCCAAAATCAAGAGTGGGACACTCAACCCACTGAGCCACCCAGGCGCCCCAAGATAAGGTTTTCAAATAGGCAGTGTGTGCAGAGGGTGTTGTAGTCCTTTTGGCGTGTAAATTTTGCACCAGAATCACGTTAATGTCAGGGGCCTGCTGTACATCTCCTGAATCAGAGATTTTGAATCCAGAGTGAAGGCCAGACAACTTCGTAGAACTTCACAGAAATTGATTCACATTTGGGTCTGAGGAAAATAGTATAGGACATACTGTTAATCAGTAAGGGATCTTAAAAATGTAATGTCCGATATATCAGATACCCAAAGGATGTTTATTAACTATTCTGAACACTTCTTAACCCAACGATTTGCAAAGAAAAAAGATCTTTTCATTAACTAAAATAATGGGTTTACATATTCTTGATTGCATTAATCCCATAAATTGCTATTTTCTCACCTCCCCCCGCCCCTCGTTCCCCCCCCCCCATGTCTTCTACAAGTAGATGATACTATCTGCCTTTACTTGTTCGTCACTTATTCTTAACCTCTCTCATAATGTGACATGTGCCTTCAGACACTGTACTGAAATTCATCTTTTGAAAGTTGTTATTCCCCTCTTACAAGAGGACCTGTCCTTTTCTGTCTCCCACCTTTTCTCTTTCCCACCTTTTCTCTCCTTAGCTACCCTGTAGCGCTTGACCCCAGTATTAGTGTGGTGTATTGGTTGGGGAGTGTAGGATTCAGAATCAGAATGGCTGGATTCACAACCTCACTCTACCATTGGCTAGTTGTGTGATGCTAGCAAGTTATCTGCCTATTTTTCACATTTGTTTATGGGAAACAATAGTACTTACGCCATGATCGTGGAGAGCATTAAATGAGCTGATGTATGTAGCGCATTGTACCTGACACGTCATAAGCTATCAGAATTCCCGACTGTTAGGCACCCTCTTCCTTTTCCTTTTCTCCTCCTTTGGCTGACATGCTGCACTGCCCTGGCTTTCTGTAATCTCTTGAAGCAGTCTTCTGCTGGCTTCCTTTCTTCTCACTAAATGTGACTATTTCCCTCTGATTTGGTGTCAACATTTTTCTCTTCACCTGTAATAGGGAGATTGGCCACTGGCTTTGGTATCAAGTAGACCTGGGTTTCAGTTCTTCCCCTGTCACATACTAGCTGTGTGACCTCAGAATTTAACCTGAATCCTTTCCAAGCTCAGGTTTCTGATCTGTAAAACTGGGGTGATCTCTGTATTGCAAGACGGTTGAGAGGATGAGAGAACCCAGTGCCCAGTATAGGGTCTGACACATGCAGCTGCTGAGTCCATAGGCTCTGCTCCTCCTGCCGTCATTTCTAGCATGTCTCATCCACTCAGTCTCACTCGGTTTTGTATCTTCAGGTATCATCGCTGAACTGAGGCTCCTTAATGCTGTTTCTCTAGTTGGATTTCCTTTATACACTGCAAAGGTGTGCTTTCTGTATGTCTTTTGATATCCTGCAGTTTTCATATCTGAGATCAACTAATCCCTTAGAAACTTTCATCTTCCCTCTGAAACGTTGTCCTGTGTTCTGTTTTATTTTATTTTATTTAAAAAAAAAATTTTTTTTTTAACGTTTATTTATTTTTGAGACAGAGAGAGCATGAACGGGGGAGGAGCAGAGAGAGAGGGAGACACAGAATCGGAAACAGGCTCCAGGCTCTGAGCCATCGGCCCAGAGCCCGACACGGGGCTCGAACTCACGGATCGCGAGATCGTGACCTGAGCTGAAGTCGGACGCCCAACCGACTGAGCCACCTAGGCGCCCCTGTGTTCTGTTTTAAAATTCACGTTCTGGGGCGTCTGGCTGGCTCAGTTGGTTAAGCGTCTGATTCTTGGTTTCGGCTTAGGTCATGATCTTGTGGCTTCATGGATTCGAGCCCCACATCGGGCTCTGCACTGACAGCATGGAGCCTGCTTGGGATTCTCTTTCCCTCCTTTTCTCTCTGCCCTTCTCCCTCTTGTGTTGTCTCTCTCAAAATAAATAAACTTAAAAAAAAATTTTTTTAGATAAAACCCCATTAAAAAAAATAAAATTCATGTTCTTGACGTCCTCCTAGTCACGGTACTACTTAGCCTTGAATTGATTTGTGCTCCTGTTCAGTCTGTCTCTGGCTCCTCGCTGTGTAGGCTCCATTCTTACCCACACTGAGACTCAACCCGTATTTGGCTTGTAGTTCTCACTACTATAGTTTAGACACTCGTTACCTTCTTTGTGAGTTTTTTCTCAGTAGCCATGAATGTCATCATCCCACCTCCATTATTCCTTGTCCTTCCTAATCTGTTTTTTACATTCATTTTCCTTTATCAGAGTCATCGTCTCAAAGTGGGAAATCAGCAGATTTTCCCCAAAGGGCTAAATAAATAGCAGATATTTTAGGCTTTGTGGTCCATACAGTCTTTGTTGCAACTACTCCACTCTGCTGTCGTGTTGGGAAAGCAGCCTTAGACAATATGTAAATGAATGAATGTGGCTATATTCCAGTAAAACTTTATTTTAGAAAACAGGTGGTGGGCTAGAGTTGACCCACAGGCCAGAGTATAGCTCAGATTGTTATCTGTGCTTGTTTACATGACTTCAGGCATTCAGTAGCTTGAAAAATGGTGTCTGAATTCCTCAGCACAGTATGTAAGATCTGCTATTATGGGGCCTCCGTTTCACTTTATTTTCCTCTTCGCTTTATTTTCCTCTTCTCCGCATCACGCATTCCTCATCCACTGGAACTACCTCCTGTTCCTAGGACGTGCCGTGCTTCAGTCCGGTATCTCATGGCTCTTTTGTTGGTTAAGGTCCTAGAGTAAGCACTCTACTTTTCTTCCTTTCCTCCCTAATTACCACTCCATACAGTATTTCTTGAAATGATTCTCTTTTTTAATACTGATTGCAATGTAGGACAGTCTTCCTGGTGCCCTGCTTTCTTACTCTTAACTAAAATATTTTGGCTTTAAGTATAGTTTTGCTGCTCATCATTTGGAGAAGAAAAATACGATGCGGTTGCCAAAGTTCCAGAAATACTGGCTCTTACAGCATTTGCCCTGAATGATAGTTTCTAACTCTTTCTTAGATGCTACCAGACATAGGTTAGTGATACAGCGCTGTATGGATGGAGGTTCTTTGGGAAGGCAGCTTTAGGTTTGATGGGCCTGTTTCTTCAGAACCTGTTTCAACCTGTGTAGTAGTCTTCTATTTTCCCTACCTCATCTCATCCTTTCAGATTACACTGGATGATGAAGGAACATCTCTTCCTTAGGGCTTGGGGGCATTCTGTATCAACTTTGTGGGCACATCCCTTATGAGCCCTTGGAAATCTTCCTGGCAGTATTCTAATTTCTTAAGTTAAATATTTTTTAGTACTTTCTCTAGACCTGTGCTGGGACACAAAGACATGTAAAATGGGCCTAGCCTTAACAGTCCTCGTGGTCGAATGCAGGGGTCAGTAGGCTTTCCCAAAGGGCCAGATGGTAAATGTTTTAGGCTTTGTGGGCTACATGATCTCTTTTGCACCCTTCAACTCTGCTGTTGTAATTTGAAAAGAGCTATAAGCAATACATAAATGATAGAACTTGGCTGTGTTCCAGTAAAATTTTACTTGCAAAACATGCGATGGGCCAGATTTGGCTTGTAGACTGTAGTTTGCCAGCCTGTCAGGCATAGTGGCGTTGTGCCAAAGGATATTTGAAACTACAGGTAACCAGTGTATCTTCCTTGTGTGTCACTTTTACTTAGTTATCACGTGGAAAAATTTAAGTAGTTTAATTGGTAAGTAATTTAAAAGATTCTTTTTTTAAAGTAGGCCTCCCACCCATCACAGAGCCTAGCGTGGGGCTTTAATCATGACCCTGAGATCAAGACCTGAGCTGAGATCAAGACTCATACAGTAAATCGACTGAGCCAACCAGGCACCCCTAAAAGATTCTTTTAATAACAAGTAGCTATTCATGGACTAGAATGTAAAATTGAAATGACTGTTTAAGGTGAAACTGAGTCTTGCAAGGAGTGTCTTGTTTATAATGCGCTTCTTAGATCTGGATCTCAAACTTTTCTGCAATTTGTTGGAAAAGTTTGAAAAGTGCTGCTGAGCATTGGAGCCATCGAAGGGTTTAGAGGAAAGCAGTGACACCCAGATTTTAATTTTGGAAAGCTAACTTGGGTGGGGCACGGAAAAGGGTTTGGAGCAGGATGTGGCCATCCTGGAGGCAGGGAGACGAGTTTAGGGGGATGTTATAGGAATCCGAGCAAAAGACAAGGACCCCTTTTAAGATAGAGCTAATGAAGATGGAGAGATTCAGACAGATTGGAGACAAAGCAAGGATGTTTGGTTGGATTGATTGTGTAGGAGAAGGAACAGGGAGAAGGATGAGTCAAGGATGATTTCTCAGATTTTCTAGGGAAATTGGTTGAACAAGGGTGCCATTTGGTAAAGGAAAGGGTATTGAAGAAGAGCCACTTGAAGGCCAGGGAAGATAGGCAAGTGAAGTGTTTAGGCATTGTGGAGCCTCCTGTGCCTGTGGAAATGCTCCTATGCTTGGAGAAATTGCTTTTAGAGGCCTAAGACTCCAGAGAGCCTTCTGGACTGTGGTGGTTGGCATATAGACAGTAGCTAAAACCACAAAATTGAGTGCAGTCCCCTGAGGGAAGAGTTTTACATAGCAAGAGTAATGCTAATTACAGAAGCCTTAGGGAAAACAAAACTCTTCTTTGGGGTGGGGGGGGGGGCGGTACTGTTGGAAGAAAAAGAAAACCAGAAGACTATTTTAGAAACAAGAAAGAATAGAGGTGCAAGACGATCAATAGTATCAAACACAGCAGAGAGGCTTCATTAGGATTGGAACTGAAAGATGTGTATTGCTTTCATTAAAAAAGGAGGAGGGCCGGGGCGCCTGGGTAGCTCGGTTAAGCATCCGACTTACAAGGCTCAGGTCATGATCTCGCAGTTTTGTGGGTTTGAGCCCCCCCTCAGGTTCTGTGCACTGACCACACGGAGCCTGCTTGGGATTCTCCCTCGCTCTCAGCACCTCCCCTGCTCACGTTCTCTCTGTCTCTCTCTCAAAATAAATAAATTAAAAAGGGGGTGGGTGTAATCTGGGACTTTGCCCACGGCACTTTCACTGGAGTTGAGACAAGTCAGAAAGCGGTGAGCTGAGCAGGAGTGATCAGAGGAGAGGAGGCAAGGGGCACCTGGGTGGCTCAGTTGGTTGGGCTTCTAACTCTTGACACTGGCTGAGTTGGGCTCAGGTCGTGATCCCCGGGGTGGTGAAATCAAGTTGCACTTTGGGTTCCCCACTGAGTATGGAGCCTTCTTAAGATTTTCTGTCTCCCTCTCCCCCTCCCCTGCTTGCACCCCTGCTCAGATTCCCTCCCTGCCCCCCCCCCCATAGGCATTCTCTCTCTCTCTTAAAAAACAAACAAAAAACCCCCCAAAAAACAAAAAAGGGAGATGTAGCCAAGCACTCTAGATCAGCCTTCTCACACTTTAGTGGTGTCTCAGTCACTTGGAGATCTTGTTAAAGTAGTCTGAATCAGTGAGCCTGGGGTAAATCTCCAGGTTCCCTCCCAAGCAAGGAGAATGCTGCTATCCCAAGGACCACTAATTGCACACCAAGGCACCCCAGGGCAGACTGTGGGGTGCCATGGAATGTTTTTAAGTCTCAAGAGAAATACAGCAATGTCTCTTAGATGCTACAGTGTGAAATCACTATATTCCTTTTGTTGATGTCATACCTTTGGAAGGTGGATGTTCAGTGCTTGCTCTGATAAAAAAAGTAAGTCCCACCTAAAAATAAATGTGAAACAAGAAATGAAGCTGTCTATCCAATCTGATTCCAAGGTTGGGAAAGTTGTGCAGCGCCCCAAAGGTGCAAAATTGTTAGGACTTAAATGCTTGCCAGGTGGTTTGGCCCATACTACTTAACGAAGAGAATAGATATTTCTTTTGGCTTAGACGTGCCGTGAAAAAATTACTGAGACGTTAATTACTCTGTGAACCAAGATAGTTTGAGAACCATTGAATGTTTCTGTGTTCTTCATAGAAACTTAGCTGTGGAGCCAAGCGGTTAAAAACATTGGATGGTAGCTAATGGAAGAGCAAAGGGAGGTTTGTTTTGAAGTCGAGGAGACAGATGTGTTAAATGCTGGTGAAAGGAGTAGTTGATAGAGAAGCAGATGTGAAGATACAGGGAGTAAACAAGTACTTGGAGTAAAAGGTTCTGAGGAGATGAAATACGATGGATCTAGACATTGCTTTTTCTTTCTTTCTTTCTTTTTTTAAAATTTTTTAAATGTTGTTTTTGAGAGAGAGATTGTAGAGAGGGGTTGGGGGGAGGGGCAGAGAGAGAGGGAGACACAGAATCATCAGAAGCAGGCTCCAGGCTCTGGGCTGTCAGCACAGAGCCCGATGCAAGGCTCGAACTCACAGACTGCAAGATCATGACCTGAACCAATGTCAGACGCTTAACTGACTGAGCCACCCAGGCACCCTTAGACCTTGCTTTTTAACGTTTATTTATTTTTTGAGAGAGACAGACAGACCGTGACTGGGGGAGGGGTAGAGAGAGAGGGAGACCCAGAATCCGAAGCAGGCTCCAGGCTCTGAGCTGTCAGCATAGAGCCCAATGTGGGGCTCGAATTCATGAGCCATGAGATCATGTCCTGAGCTGAAGTCGGATGCTTACCTAACCGACGCCGCTGACTGAGCCACCCAGGCACCCCACCGTGCTTTTCTAAATGTTGCTCCAAACCAGCAGCACTGTTTTGTTGGGAGAAATGCAGAATCTCAGGCCCCAGCTTCAGACCTTTTGGATCAGAATATGGATTTTAATAAGATCCCCAGGTGATGTGTATGCATGTGAAAATTTCAGAAGCAGCTTGGGAGGCAGGACGAGCCCTATTAGGAGAAAGAACACCTCTTTTACTTATCCCATCACCATACATGTATCTTGTACATGCCAGCCGTTCTGATTAAGGCAAATGAGGTGGTGGGCTTTTAGATTTCGATTCAGATGCCTTAAGAAATGTGGAAGTAAGAAGCTGAGGAAGTTTCTACCTGGTTGCCTTAATTACCTCAGGTAAAGAGGAAACATCTCCATCTAGTGAATTAAAAAGTTGGGGCTGAAATAATGGCAGAGACAGCCTGCGGTGGGCGTAAGAGCTGCAAAGATTGGAGTCATTTAAATTTTCCCATTGCAAGGTGAGGTTAAGGAAAAAATAAAGAGGGATAGCAAGAAATCTATCCTGGATATAGAAAGGCATGAGGCCACAAGGAAAAGATGAGGAACAGGAGGGGTAAGAGGATTAGAGGCTTCCTTGAAAAGTCAATGAGAAGGTTGCACCTCCTGGAGTCAGAGGGGTCCTGCCCTGTCCTCATCCACCGGGAAGAAGAGCATTCTTTCCTGTCAGGGCTACAGAGACTTGGCGGGACTCCGTGATTGATTGGGTAACCGAGGAGAAGGATGAGTCTGGAATAACTCCTAGGATTCTGGAATCAGAGACCACTTAGAACACATTAATCGGTGAAGCATTGATCCCCAGTGAGGGTTGTTTGGGAGGGGCAGAGGGAGTGATGGGCAGAGTGGAGATAGGATAAGATGAGATTTGACAATGTTAAATTTGAGGCCAGGGGGCTAACCCATTAGAAATAAAGACCTGAGACTCAGGTCAGATATGAAGATGGATTTGAGGATCAATGATATAATAATAGCTTCTACTAATTGAGTATTTACTGCCTGTAGGTGGAAGGCTGAGCAGTTTATAGGCATTGTCATATTTGTCCCCTCATCAGCCCTTTTTTTCTTTTGCCACTTTTATTTACTTATTTTTAAGTAATCCCTGCACCCAACGTGTAGCTCCAATGCACGATCTTGAGATCAGGAGTCGCATGCTCTTCTGACTGAGCCAGCCAGGCGCCCTTCTTATCAGCCCTTTGAGGCAGGTATCAAACTGCTTCATAGATGAAGACGTAGGCTTAAACAAATTACCCATGGTTCACGCGGCTCTTGAGTGCTACAACCAGGATTCGAAACCAGATGTCGCTGATTTCAAATCTGTGCCCTTCGCCGGAAAGCTCGACTACACCCTGGGTCACCAGCTTCTGGAAAGTGATTGGGACCACATGTGTCAGATCTCAGATGCAGATATCAAAAACAAAATGAAATATCCCTTAAATGGGCTTGAGCAAACCAAAAAAGAAATTTATTGGTCCCCATAACTATAGATCCAGTGATCAACATTCTGGCATAGTTGGAACCAAGGGCGCAAATTATACACATCAAAACTTGCTCTCTCAGCTCTTCTGTTACTCTCCTGTAAGCTTTCTTCATGTGACATCAAGTTGGCCCCAAAAGTTTCAGCTTTACAACCTAGAGATATACATAGGAAGAGAGCTTCTCTTTACCAGAAGTTTCCAAATAAAATCCTGGGGTTTAGTCCCACTGGCTCCAAATGGCTTGGGCCATGTGCCCATTTCTGAACCAATCTCTGACCAGGCTTAAGCCTCGTGCTCACCCTGGAGGGTAGAGAGTGAACCTCACCCAAACATAGGATTGAGGACAGCAGATCGGGGTTGCCCAAGGAAGCCGGGGATGGGGGTGGGGAATGGGAACTGGGAAAACAAAAGCAGGTGTCAGCACACGGGCAGGGATGAAATCCTCCTGTGTCAGTGTTTGAGGAGCATATCGGCAGTGCTGCTAATAGCTCACATTTATCAGATGTTTACTGAGTACCAGGTGCAGTGCCAGTCCTTGATGCGCACTCTGTTTTCAGTCCTCATAGTACCCCTTTGGGGTGTATGTGGTTGTTAATCCCCCCATGGAGGTAGTAGTTGTGGAGCTGAGATTTGAATCCAGGCTGCTAGCTCCGAACCTTACTAGACCATTTTACTGCATGTTGCTTTACCCTCTGTCTGCCACCGTAACATTTTTTTGTAGGTTTCCCATTGCCCACTTTTTGTGTATTACAGTTAAGGATTTATGGTGGGTGAAAGCATGCTGAATCAGATGGGTCTAGGACATTTGTTCTATATAATATGCTTAAGAAATAACTTATAGTGTGACTTAAATAACATTTACCTTAAGTGTTAGAGTAGAAATTGCTTTTTTTTTAAAGAATCTTATTTATTTCTCTTTGAAATATTATGTGATATTTTATAGTTTCATCTCAAAGGTTTTTTTTTTTATATGTTTAGCCCCAGTACTCTTTTTTTAAAGACTGTATACCATCCTTGAATATATAAAATTCGAGTTGAAGTTTTGCATTTAACATGTCTCCAGAGACTGTGACAACTTTTTGTTGTTGTGTTTGTTTAGCCTTTATAACAATAGTTTCAGAAGCTTATCCAGGATTTCTATAAATGCTTTAAAAAATAAAAAGCTAGTGCTACTGCAAGGCTGTTATTATAAAAAATTTATTCTGAGGTTACCTTGTTCATTTATTAGAATTGGGTATTCACAAAATTAAAAGATAATATTATCTTTTTTGAAACGCTTATTTTAAGCAGTAAAACTTGGTGTTTTGTAGTGACTAATAAAGTGGGTTTTTAGAAAATAGAAGTTATTAAGTACTGTTTACCTTTGGCACCCATGTTTTTTGGACTTTGTGATCCCAGTAATATTTCTTTTAATCCTGTTTGAAATGTCTGCTCTGTGTCATTATAAAAGAAGCAATGTAGGTTTGGAAATCGATTGGGAAACCCAGATTTTTGTCCTTTGGGACTCCCATGTTTAAAGAGTTTGGGCCAGGCCTGTATGGTCTCTTCCAGTTTTGAAATTCCAGAGTTTTTGTTTTAAACCTCTGCTATATCAGAAGTGTTGCCACATGGAACCATATAGTCTTCGGATGAGATTGGAAGATTGTGCAGTCCAGGTTCCATACCTTAGAAATAAACCTGGCCCAGATTATGTGACCCACGATCTCTCCCCACTTAGTGGCACATGGAGCAGAGACAGAAGCTTTTCTACAGCTTTGCTTTCCTTACAGCTGTACTGAGTTGAAGACAGCTAACATTCATTTATTTGATGAAGGAAACACTTAGTGAACATCTTATCCATTTAAGGCATTTTACTAGGCATGTTATTAGTTGCCGAGATAGACAAATGAAGGAACGTGTATGAAAAGCCATATATAATGGAGGCTCAAAACTGGGTGACAACAGGGGGCGCCTGGGTGGTGCAGTCGGTTAAGCGTCCGACTTCAGCCAGGTCAAGGTCTCGCGGTCTGTGAGTTCGAGCCCTGCGTCAGGCTCTGGGCTGATGGCTCGGAGCCTGGAGCCTGTTTCCGATTCTGTGTCTCCCTCTCTCTCTGCCCCTCCCCCGTTCATGCTCTGTCTCTCTCTGTCCCAAAAATAAATAAACGTTGAAAAAAAAAATTAAAAAAAAAAAAAAAAAAAACCTGGGTGACAACAAACCTGGGTTCCCAATCTTCGTGATGACTTAGCTCTGCGGCCTCATGTAAACTAGCCATTCCAAGCCTGTTTCCTTGTCTGTAAAGCGAGGGTACTAGAAGCAGGCCTTTTATAAAGTTGTGGCAAGGATTACATGAGATAATAAAGGTTATGCTTAGCATAGTGCCTGGCGCATAGTAGGCTCTCTCAGAGATTATGACAAAGGTGTTTATGAAGGAAGGAAGGAGTTAAGATTTACCGAACACTTGTTGTCTTGTTTCATTCCTAGCCCTATGAGTAAATAGTGATAATCCTAATGTTTCAAGTGAGGACACAGCTCTGGGGGCTTGGGACTTCTCCAGTGCCCCATAGCTAGTGGTCGTAGCTAATATTAATGCTGCTTGCACACTGGGCAGTGTTTGTAAGCAATTTTCTATGCACTAATGTATCATCTGTGCAGATACGCCACTGTTATTTTCATTTTACAGACAAGGGAAATCCGGCCCAGAAATGTTAAATAACTTGTGCAGAGTGACCCACCTGGGAAGGGGCAAAATTGGAGTGTGAGTAACGGGCAGTCTGGCTTCATAGCCCTGTCTTGTTAATCTCAGTGTGCTTCCTTTATTTCATGTGGTCTTTTGGGAAGGTAAAAGACATTTTGCAAAGTGGAAAGCACCATGTAAAATGTGGTGCTATTTTTATCTGAACTCGGGCCCTGTATTCCGGAGATTGCAGCGCACTGGGAACATCTTCTCTAGGTTGAACCTCTTCACTTCCTGCGCCTTTTCCTTACTGGACGTTGCCCTCAGCATTTTGGCTGTTTTTTAAAAAATACTTACACCAGGGGCACCTGGGTGGCTCAGTCAGTTAAGCATCTGACTCTCCATTTTGGCTCAGGTCATGATCTCACTTGTCACTCACATGTTTGAGCCCCATATCGGGCTCTGTGCTGACAGCGTGGAGCCTGCTTGGGATTCTCTCTCCCTCTCTCTGTCCATCCCACGCCCCCCCCCCCATCTCAAAATAAATAAATAAACTTAAAAAAAATACTCTAGCTTATCAGTATCCTTCCTGTAATGTATCCCCAGAAATGTGTAGGGGCCTGAGTCATACAGAATCTAGTTAACTATTTAATGTGGCGTAAGGTAGCCAGAGCTTTTTAGCAACACTTGAAATTTATGGTCAACCAGCCCTACTAGGTTTGTTTTGTTTTGTTTTGTTTAAGGTGTCTATTCTGCCAACCGGTCTTATCCGCATTGTGTAGTTCACTCCATATGAGGAGCATGATACCTGCCTCACAGGGACTCTGAGGATCCAGTAAAAAAGTGTAAAGTTCCTGGTGCAGTGACTGGCATGTGGTAATTCCGCAGTGATTGCTGGCGGTTTTCCTGTCGAGTGTGCTTACCTACACTTTTCCTGTTCACAAAAGTCACACTGATAAATCACACATGTCTTTGATTCAAAATCATTGATAAAAATGTAGATTAGTTAAAGGCTAATGGCAGCAGACTCCCCTTCCAGGCTGACAAAGGCTGAGATGTGGATTCATAGAGAAGTGAGCTATTAGTTTGTACAGCACAGCATATTAGCCAGATATGTGAGGATTTTTTTCAAGACTCTTTTAGATGTATCTGGTTGTTTCTCCATAATTAATTTACTGAAAATTCTCTCAGATTATACACACAAGTAGAGCCTTTAATACTTCAGCTTAAGACTTCTTGCAACATGGAACATCCTCTTCAAATTCCTATCCTTATAGCAATGGTCCTCAGATTTTATCTTATGGCCCATAGGTCAGTTTTGTTAGAGCCACTGGGCCCCATCTGGAACCAAAATAAAACTTCCTCTTTTACCAACAGCACGTTTACACATAATATCGAATAAGAATTTGCCTACAGTCAATTGACATGTCATGTTGATCGGATGAGCAGGGTAGATCAGTTATTAATAGGATTCAGTAAACATTGTGACATAAAGACAGCCTGGGCCAGCAGAAAACTGTGGATCAGAGAAGCAGGTGGCTCTGAAGAACAGGGGAGAAGCAGCAGAGTGGCATAGATGCTTGTCTGGTGGGCAGTGGGAACAAGGGTTGGAGAGAAATCCTGGAGGTTGCTGGCAATATGCCTGAAAGTCTCTAGGTATAAAGGCTTACAGAACTTAACTTCTTAATACTTGTTGTAGAAATCTTGTGTTTTATTTAGATTCTTTTTCTAAACCGTTTACTAGGTATACTTGAACATTCTTTTTTTTTTTTTTTTTTTTTTTTTAAAGTAGGCTCCAAGCCCAACGTGGGGCTTGAGCTCACAACCCTGAGATCAAGAGTCGCATGCTCTACTGACTGAGCCAGCCAGGTGCCCCTACTTGGATGTCCCCCCCCACCTTTTTTTTTCCCTTAAAATAGTTTTAAATCTAAGTAATTTCTACACCTCATGTAGGGCTCGAACTCACAACCTTGAGATCAAGAGTTGCATGCTCCTCAGACTGAGCCAGCCAGGCATCCCCCGTATTTGAACATTCTTAAAAATAAGCTGTGCGTGGGCCCAAAATAAAGGCATATGGTACTGAATGAAAACCAGTCTGTAGTAGTAATTTAGTAACTTTCTTTGTGTATATGCATACATCTCTTTTGCCTGGCTAATTCGTATTCTTCTTCCAAGACCCATTTTTCAAGAAGCTTTCTTTGACCCCAGCTTCCCCTTCAGTGGACTAATACTCAGTGCCTGGCCTGGTCGTTTCGTTGGTTGTGTTGAAATGATTAGTTTTCCTTTCTGTTCCACTGGAATATAAGTTCTTTAAGACCAGGGACTGTCTTCCTAAAACTGTGCGTTATGCATGCCCCAACTGAACATGTTTGGAATGAAACCCCTGATCTCCCACATTCCCCCATACCCAGAGTCATCCTCTCATACCACATGTCAGTCTTTCTGGAAATCCTTTTGACTCATCCAATCATTTCTTAACCACCGTGGCCCAGATAGTCATTATACCTCACCTGATTTAGTTCAGTGGCCTTCTTAACCAGTCTTCGGCCTTTCACTCTGCCAGCCTTCAATCCATTCTGTACATCAGGGGTCAGTAAACATTTTCTGCAAAGGGCTGGCCAGATGGTGAACATATTAGGCTTGCTGGACCACACAGTCTCTGGCATAGCCTCCCAGATCTGCTGTTGTAACATGAAAACGGCCATTCAAAATGTAAACGAATGAGTGTTCCAATAAAACTTTACTTGCAAGAACAGGTAGTTAGCTGTAGTTTGCCAGTCCCTGCTCTACATGGCGGCCAGGCTACTCAGAACCCTCCAGTGGCTTAGTCTTTACAGTGGCCTCTATAAAGCTCGACGTGATTTGTGCTTCCAACCCTGTTTCTCTGATGTCATCTTCCATATCCCCTGCTTTGCTCTCCTCTCCAGCCACACTGACCCTCCTTTTCCTTAGACATGCTGGACACAGTGTGCATGGGATGCTCACTTCCTCATCTCTTAAAATGTTGTCAGATGTCAGCTTCTCAGAGAGGTTGACCTGACAACCCTATTGATAATGAGACCCCAGCATTGTGTTCCCCAGTCCCTACAGTGCTTCCCCAGTGTTGATCTTCTGACATGTATTACCCAAAGGTGGTCATTTCTTTGTTCTGTTCATTATTGTATCCCCAGGATCTAGAGCCATGCCTGGCATGGAATAGGTGCTTCGAAAATATTTGCTGAATGAACAAATAGTGGATATATTTTAAGTTGTGGGTTTTTTGTTTTTTGTTTTTGTTTTTTGTTTTTTTTTTTTAAGTAAATTCTTCTCCCAACATGGGGCTCAGACATACAACCCTGAGATCAAGAGTCACATGCCCCTCTGACTGAGCCAGCCACATGCCTTGGTTGTTGTTTTTTTTTTTTTTTTTTTTAATGAGTTCTTGTTTCTCTCTCACCACCACCAAATGCTGTTTCACATTTTTTATTTGATCTTCAGTTTTATTATTTATTTGTTTATTTATTTATTTAGAGAGTGCACATGAGCGGGGGAAGAGCAGAGAGAGAATCCCAAGCAGACTCTGTGCTGTCAGCACAGAGCCCAGCACGAAGCTCAAACCCACAAACTGCAAGATCATGACCTGAACCAAAATCAAGAGTTTAGACGCTTAACTGACTGAAGCACCTAAGCGTCTCTATTTTATTTTCTTTTAAGCAGGCTTCACACCTAGTGCAGGGCCTAACACGGGGCCTGAACTCACAACCCTGAGGTCAAGACCTTGATTTGGTTGTTTTGCTGCTGTTATTCAAAACTTGGCCACTTGCTAATCAGAATCCTGTGGAGTGCGTGTTTAAAATTCCAGGTTCCCAGGTCTCATTCTGTGCCTGCTAACTCATGATTTCAAGTGGAGGGTTGGGCAGCGTATGTTAAGAAGTACATCCAGTGATTCTTACTGAACATATTTGGCTACACTGGCTTACGAAACAAAGCTCCTGAGCAAGTCAGGAAGAACTTTCCTGATCCCTGCTCATCTTTTCTGCCCCATCATCTGCTCTGCACCACACAGTTCATCTCCCAAAGTGTTTACCCAGGTGCATTTCTCTTGGGATGCCCTGGTAGTTCTTTTTGTAGATACTCTGTTTCCTCTCCTCTGCTGGGAATTTCCCCTGACTCTAGAAACCGTGTACTTTTATCCTTCAAATTCTGCTCATTTGTCACTTTCTCCACAAAGTCTTTTCTGAGTCCCCATTCCCACGAGAGCATTCATGATCTTTGCTGCGTGGGTACCTTGTATAAGATTGTGTTTATCACACTGGCCTGGATGCTTTTGCATGTTTCCCTGTTGTGATTCATCTTGAATCGATTCAGTTATTTGGGTATTCGGTTCTTTTTTTGTTAATTTTGTTTAGTGTAAATATATATAAATATATAAGTATATTTTATACCTCTCTTTTCTAGTACTGTAGTCATTTCTGATATCTGCGCTAATAATTGCCTACCTTATGGATTTGAGATGAGGAAACTGGACTTAATCTCACTGGAGTAAGATTTTTTTTTTTTTTTAAGTTTATTTTGAGAGAGAGAGAGCCCATGCATCAGCGGGGGAAGGGCAGAGAGAAAAATCCAAAGCAGACTCCAAGCTAGTCAGTGCAGAGCCCCATAGGGGGCTCCATCTCAGGAAGTGCAAGATCACAACCTGAGCCAAAATCAAGAGTCAGATGATTAACCAACCAAGCCACCCAGGCGCCCCTAGAGGTTTTTTATTAGAAGCTTTCAGCATTAACCAATGATTGTGTATATCCAGTAATGGTTAACCCCTTGCTCCAGGACAAATATCAGGAACCTTCAGTCCATGCCCTCCAGTCCACTGAAATAAACACGCATTACACTCTGTGCTGAAATCATTTAAATAATGTTTTAAAATCGCAACTCTCTTGTAGACTCTGGAATTGAAGTTTTTCATTGGTGTCCCCATGCGGACTGCAGTGCCTGCTCAGGAGGCCTAGGGAAGTGCTGAGGCAGGTGTTTGTAATGTTAAACAGCTGAGTGTTTTGTTCTGTTTTTATTTTTCTTTTAATGCTAAATTGCATACTCTGCCAGGGAGTTCTGTTAATAACATAACAAGTTTACCATAGCTGTCTGAGTATGTATGTTACCACTGACCCCTCCTTGCATGGGCTGGAATGAAATCACATAACTCCCTCCCTGGGTGGGGATCAAGCTGAGGCTTGCCTGGGATCCCCAGCCTTCTTGCAGAGAGAGGTTGCTCTGTCCTCCTCCTCAAGTTTGCGGTTGGTTGGGGGACAGGGGCATTGTGGTTGAGTGGCATAAATACAGAGCCCTGCTTAGGAGCCTGGGGGAAGAGTTGTGCAGAGTTGGTGAGATTGTAGCCAAGGTTAGCAAATTATAGGTCTCTGTTCTGATGGCAGGGTTAGGCAGCTCAAATAGAAACTGCTTCACCAGATAGATTCCTAATTTATAAAGTATAACTTCACAATTCCTAAAAGGGAAATGGAGAGTTAGTAAGGCAGCATCAGTGTACAGCTCCAGATTGCTGGAGTAATCCAGTAATGCTGCCTACTGGGAGCATTGCCCTTCAGCAAGCCGATTTTTAAGTTATTGAAGTTTTTTTTCTCTTAGGATAGAATTAGGGCCCAGGAAGGAAAGTAGTGTGTGTGGTGTTAAACAGTCCGTCATTCCTGAGCCACGTGGGGAGTAATTTGGAACAATGCTATTTATTATCTTTGCTTTTGTTCCCTGCATTTTTCACATTCCTATGAATATAGTCAGAAAGTCTCTGGGACTTTTTAAAACTTCAGTTTATGTTAATAATACGGCCATACTCTGCCTTTGTGCACAAATAATAACTACTTTGTATTAAAATATTCTGTAGGAGCACAGTAAAAATGTTGAAATTGTCCTGTCATGTGGCAGAAGGCTAGTAGTAGCTAATGAACTCCTAAAGTTCAGTAGAGAAAGGATAACCGCCTGATAGGAAAGCGAGTAAACGATGTGAGTGAGCAGTTAACAAAAGAAGAATTTAATGGCCAATAAAAATATGGAAAATGTTTGCTTTCACAAATTGAGATGTAATTAAAATATTAATATACATGTTTACCTGTATATTGAGCAGTTTTTAAAAGAATAAAATCCGGTAGCCAGGATTGGCAAATGAGTAGGAGGATGTATATACTCTCAACAGAGCTGATGGGGGTGGAAGCTAATATAACCATCCTGGAGAACATTCTGGCAATAACAAATTTTTAAAGGCTTATAATTTCACTCTTAGGAGTTTAATTTTAGTAAACTATTGAGGATGTTTACAATGACAGAGCTCCAGAACTGTTGTTGATCCCAATATTGTTTATAATAGCAAGAAACTTTAAAAAAATTTTTTTTAATGTTTATTTATTTTTGAGAGAGAGAGAGAGAGACATGGAGCATCAGCGGAGGAGGGGCAGAGAGAGAGGGGAAACACAGAATCCGAAGCAGGCTCCAGGCTCTGAGCTGTCAGCACAGAGCCTGATGTGGGGCTTGAACTCGTGAATCACGAGATCATGACCTGAGCCGAAGTCGGATGCTTCACCGATTGAGCCACCCGGGCAACCCAATAATAGTAAAAACCTCTTAAAACATTTTAAAGAAACAACCTAAATGCCCCTATCAATCCCATTTTGTAGTATGTGTTTATCATGTACAATTAGTCAATGAATAATTAGTCAAAAAAAATCAGTCATAAATCATTTACAGTTATCAGCCTTTGCCTGGTTATTTAACTGTTTTTGCTGTGATCAGGAAAGCAGTTTAATGAGCTTTTATTCCAGATGAGTTTATGCCATACGAATCTGTGCTTTGTTTTCTTCTCTCCCTACACTCTCTTCCTTGGCAATGTCTGTAGCCACACGGCTTCAGCCCCTGTGAAGAGGCCGCCTAAGTCTGCATCTCCAGCCCTGACTCTTTTTGGAGTTCCAGACTTGCATTTCCAACTGCCTTTTGAACATCTCCGCCTGGATGGCCCATCAGCATGGCAAACTCAGTATGTCCAAAAAAGGAACCGGCCTCTCCCAAGCCCATGCTCCCTGCTTCTGTTCATGGTCTGTTAATCTCAACCAGACACAGACCCTCATAAGCCATCTTTGGTTCAGCCGTGTCTCCCCCGCCCACCGTCTGTGAAAACCTTACCAAGTCCTTTCCCTTTTTCCTGGCCAGGATTCCTCCCCATTGTGCCCAGCCCTGGCTCCCTCTTTTCCACCCTCCCCAGAGACCCTCCTCCACATCACACCGTTTTTTTCCTTTCTTGATGTGTTGCAGTTCTGCGTGTTTCAGTGTGTTCCGACCGGTCTTCTCAGTGTTCCGTTTATTTCCTGCTCCCTTGAATGAATCCATCTTACATTCAACTTGCCGTGTTCTGATTATGTTGCTCCCTTGCCCAGGATGCTGGCTCTCCTCTACCTGTGGAGTAAGAAGGTGCTCAAGTTTGTCTGCAGTCTGGCCCCTCTTACCTCTTCGGGGTTCTTCCCCCTTCTCAAGAACTCGGTGCGCTAGCAAATCTGAACGTTCCCTGTCACCAAACGTGTTCTGTTATTCTCCCGTGATTAAAACTGTCCTTGTGAAATTCATTCTGTTGGAAGTACCCACTTTCCACCTTACAGATTTCCTTTTTAAGCTTAGTTCGTATACGACTTCTCCCATAAACTCTGCCATGATCTGCCATAACACTTTCCCAGGACCTCCTTTTCCATTCCTGTCTTCCTCTTTAGAATTAGTTGAGTTTCAGTAAATGTTGATCTTCTGAAAGGTCTTTATTTCCCCATGTGGACTGGAGGCTTTTGTACCAAGAGAAAAACTGGCCTTGTTCGTACTGCCCAACCCTGTTTTTCAGTGCTAGTTTCGTTTTTGCCATGACATGGATTTGCAAAATTTGCCTCCCAAAACGTAAAGTCTGGGTTTACTTATGGTGAGATATTTATTTATAACATTAAGCTTAGCAAATAGGAGATTAAAAACGTTAATGCACGTAGATTGCCTTCTTTCATTACCCCCTCCCTCCGTAGTAGTTAAAGCAGTGAACAAAATTCATGACTTTCTGTAAAGTTTTTAGTGGTATTTTTTTTGGAAATGAGATTTACCTAAACCGGTGTAATTGAAGTCTGCAGTTTTAAAATTAGGTTATTCTTACAGTATGTGCTCTTCAGTTCTTTTGATGACCAATTATTTTCCCCCATATTTGAATTAGATGTATATAACCACAGAGGTAGCAATGATGGGGCCGGGGTGTGCTTTCAGAATGGATGGGGAAGAGACTTAAAAGGTAAGGTGTCCTATAGAGCTGGAAAACATCTGTACGTCTGAGAGTTGAGCATTATGCGAGAGTCTGTGGCATATAGCAGGCGGGAGAATCACATAGGAGCCTGTGTTACCGATCCCGTCTGAACCCCTCAGACTGAACACAAGCCTCACTGGGGCCAAGAATTGAAGAACACAGTAGGCGGAGTGATTTTTTCCCTCCAGATTGCCTCAATTTATGTCCCACCTCCACCGCTGAGAGCCTTTGGCAAGATTTTTATTCTCCTTGTAGTTCAATTTTCTAACCTCTAAAAATGGAGAGATTAATTGTACCTTCCTCATAAATTTGCTGTGAAATCTAAAGGAGATCGTCCACACCTGGCTTGCAGGCAGGGCCCGCTAGTGTTAGCTGTCAGCATGGACAAAGGGCAGAGGGCTGTGTACCCTTAGGCGGTACATTGTAATAGGATAGATTTTCAGAGCATGAACAGTTTCCCTTCATCCAGGGAAAATAGTACTTTGATAGCCCGTAAAATTTTAGTTCTCTTAGCTTCGTTTTTTTTCTTTTGTTTTTTGAAGATTTTGTTTTTAAGTGCTCTTTATGCCCAACTCAGGACTTGAACTTACAACCCCGATATCAAGAATTGCGTGCTCTGGGGCGCCTGGGTGGCGCAGTCGGTTAAGCGTCCGACTTCAGCCAGGTCACGATCTCGCGGTCCGGGAGTTCGAGCCCCGCGTCGGGCTCTGGGCTGATGGCTCAGAGCCTGGAGCCTGTTTCCGATTCTGTGTCTCCCTCTCTCTCTGCCCCTCCCCCGTTCATGCTCTGTCTCTCTCTGTCCCAAAAATAAATAAACGTTGAAAAAAAAATTTTTTTTTAAATAAAATAAAAAAGAATTGTGTGCTCTACCGACTGAGCCAGTCAGGCACCCCTAGTTCTCTTAGCTTTGAATCCATGTTTTAAAATAATTCTGTTCAAAAAGGAAAAATTTTTTTAAAGTTTCCTGGTTCAACTTCATATTGAATACAAGTCTTCCAATGCCAGAAATAAATGTCTTCAGATTCCAAAGAGGTATCACAAACCTCTTCCTTCCTTTTATTCTCAGAGTGAAAAACAAATTTATGGTGTTTCTTATCTTAAGAACATCCTCAATCATGTATATTTTCATATCAAAAAGGAAAAAATAGTATTTAATTGTTTTGCTTATGTTTAAATAGGCTTTTCCCAGTGGGAAATTGAAATATTTAAAGCTGGCATCTCAAAGACATGGCAGATTAGGATCATACCTCAGAATTGTAAATGAGCATTTGCATTGTTTGTCTCCCCCCCCCCCCCCCCCCCCCCCCCCCGCCCAAATGCCTAGATTCTTCTGCTATCCTCATCCCCAAACCTTAGAGGAGTGCAGGGTCAAGTCTAGTCCTGCTTCTCCTGGGAAAGGACAGAGGACAACCAGGGAATATCACTTCAATCCCTGATAAGCCTCATTTTGAGTTTTCTTGATAGACTTTAATGCATTTCCTTATCCTTAGAACTAGTACATCTAACATAAATCTGTTGGAACAGTTTTATCTTTTACAGATGTGACTTGGTCCGTTCAGACTGCCATAACAACAGCAACAACAACAGCAAAACCAGATTGGGTAGTTTTTAAACCACAGAAATCTATTTCACAGTCCTGGAGGCTGAAAAGTCCCAGATCAAGGTGACCAGCAGGGCCTAGTGAGGGCCTTCTTCCTGGTTCATGGCCAGCTACTTTGCACTGTCTTCACATTGGTCAGAAGGGGCAGGGATCCCCCCAGAGTCACTGTTATAAGGCACTAATCCTATTCCTGAGGGCTCCACCCTCATTACCTCTAAGCACCTCCCAAAGGCTCCTCCTGTTACCGTCATCTTTGGGGGTTAGGATTTCAACATGAATCTGGGGTGAACAGACATTCAGACCAAAGCAGTGTGCTTTATCTTAGAATAATCTTTCATATAAATCCTAGAATAAAAAAGCTGCCTTCTTAAAAGCTTTCCCAGTGGTCATACCCACCCAAGGACCACAGTGGCCCACCGCTGCTTCCCTTTCATGTCCTACTTCCTCTGCGTAACTTTCAAGATTTCATCCTGTTTCCACCAAATGAACTTCACCATTTAAGTAGTCAAGTAGTGGAGCAGATCAATAAAATACCCCACAGTCACTTAACTGCTGTATTTGTTATGCTCTTACACTCTGCTTTTCTTCCTGTCACCTTTTCAGATCACATCTGTCCTTCAAAGATAAGCTTCAGTCTTAGTGTAGCTCAAAGCCTCATCCCCTCACTTTACTTTATCCTACACAAATGCTTCCTTTTTTCAGGATTCTTTTTCTGTTTATTATTTATACGACTCAGTTTGTTTTGTGTGTGCCTATTTTTTTTTTCTTTGCAGTTAAGTCCTTTGAGACCGCTACCATAGCAGCCCTTTTTGTAGTTGCAATATGGTAGGTGTGCCATAAATAACATTTTTTTAATTCTTTTTTTAAAGTTTTTGTTTAAATTCCAATCAGTGCCATAAATATTTTTTAAGGCTGCTGATGACATGTAGATTAGAATGAGTGGCTATTAGTTGCTTTACCAACTGATTCATAGAAAAAAAAGTGAGTTTACTAAAAGTATTATGAATAAGAACATGTTAGGTGCATATTGAAAGCAAACAAAACAAGAACAGCAACATCAGAGTCTTTTTTACACAAATATATATAAAATGCACTAGGAAAACAAAAGTACCAATTAAGAAATAGAGCATGAATATCATTTCAAAACTGGAAGAACTGGAAAAGCTATGTTACTTTTGAGGAACTTTATTCATTCATTTATTTATTGAGAGAGAGTGAGCAGGGAAGGGGCAGAGAGAGGAAGAGAGAGAATCCCAAGCAGGTTCCAGTGCAGAGCCCACCTTTGGGACTTGATGCCACAACCCTGGGATCATGCCTTTGCCGAAATCAAGAGTCAGACGGTCAACTGACCGAGCCACCCCGGTGCTCCATATTTAAGGAACTTTAAATTTTGATAATTCAGATCTTTTAGGATAACTTTGTTTAAATATGAATACTGGCTGAAGACAGTTGTAGCTGCCAGATTTCATGAGATTAGAAAAATACCTTTTTTTACAGTTTTTAAGTTTTTATTTTGATTCCAGTTAACATACGGGGGTTATGTTAGTTTCATGTGTACAATGTAGCAATTCACCAATTCTACACATCTCCCTGTGCTCATCAAGACAAGTGCCCTTCTTAATCCCGAGCCCTAGAGAAATACCTTTTTGTGTTTTCTACAGTCCAAATGAGAGGAGTCTTGGTACGTGCGTCAGTTACTAAATGCACTGTCCCCATATCAGTATTTGAATGAATTCATCCAGACCTTTGCAGGTTTCCTACAGGGTTTCTCTTTCCCCAGAACCTTTAGGAGTGCCCCCCCCCCCCCGCCCCCGCCCCCGCCCAGCTCACAGGTTTCCTGTGACAGTCTGGTTTTTCTGGGTATGCTTAGGCTCTGCCCTCCTAGTGTCTGCCTGCAGGGATGTGCTCTGGGGACTCACTCCTGGCCTTGCTTCCTCAGTTGCAAACCAGCATGTGGGGAAATGCTGCCCCTAGTTGAAGGTTGGGGCAGAACCGCCTACTTTGGTCTCTTCTCATTTCTTTTTTTTTTTTTAATTTTTTTTTTTTAACGTTTATTTATTTTTGAGACAGAGACAGAGCATGAATGGGGGAGGGTCACAGAGAGAGGGAGACACAGAATCTGAAACAGGCTCCAGGCTCTGAGCTGTCGGCACAGAGCCCGACGCAGGGCTCGAACCCACGGACCGTGAGATCATGACCTGAGCTGAAGTCGGACGCTTAACCGACCGAGCCACCCAGGCGCCCAGGTCTCTTCTCATTTCAGTGCCTCCCCCCCATCCTCCCCACTCACTTCCCCTCCTCCACCCCCCCTTCCCTTACCTCTACATAACCCCAGGATTCCAAGGAAAGCAGTTTAGAAGTGACCAGTACAAACAGATCCCACGTCGAGCCATAATCCCGCTGTGCAGTTTTGTTCTGCTCTGGCGTGTCTGGCTCATCCTGACCATTGCTGAGAAACTTCTTTCCCCTTTTTAATAAAAACCGCTCTTTCACCTAGTATTTCCATTTTGGGGAAGACTTAACTCCATTCATCCGATGATATAGGTGGAGAACCTTGAAGTCATCCTTGGCTCTTCCCGATTTCCACTTCTGCTTTGTTAGCAAATCACCTTGCTTTTCTGCCTTCAGAGTATGCCCCACTCTGCCCGCCTGGGCAGCCTCCTTTTCTGTTTCTCTGCTAGAAACTACAGCGGCCAGCTAGCTGGCCGCCTTTGTTTTCTCACTCTTTCTTCCCCGCAGCCTCATGTAGCGGTTCGGTACGTGGATTCCAAACCACATTGCCTGCAGTATACCTGGCTCTACTGTCACATGACCCTGAGTGTGTTAGACTTTCTGGGACTCCGTTTCCCTCACAGTTAAATGAAGACCAGGATAATGATACTTTTTACCTCGTGTGGTTGTATCAGAGGAGTTCTTACACACAAATCTCTTAGAATAGTGTGGGCAGATGGTCAGCATCTGGCAAACGTCAGCTAGTAGGTGATACTGAGGTTATTGCAGTTGCCATGTTTTATGCATCCAGAACTGAAACCGACCTTCTTGAAACATTGATCAGATATGTTTCCATTGGCTTTGTGTCCCTTTTAGAGCAGTATCCGAAGTCGTTACCATGGCTTGCTGAACCCTTCCTAATTTGCCCGTGCTCACTCTAGTCCAGCTGGCCTGCGATGGTTTTCCACTTGGCCCAGCCATTTCGGCCTTTGCTCTCATTTTCCCTCAGCCACAGTGCTCACCCACAGATATTTGCACAACCTGCCACTCCCTTCATTTTAGTCTCTGCTCAGATGTGAGCTCCTCAGAGAGGTCTTCCTTGATTTCTGTTCTAGAAATCATCCTGTTTTCTGTGTCCTTCAACCTTATGAAAAGATAACTACCTAACATTATATGTTTGTTTATTGGTTATTTATTCACTACACTAAGTTCCATAATAAATGAAAACAAGGGACTCTGTTTTGTTCATCATTGTAGCCCCTCCCTACCAAGGCCTTTCAGGTACATAGTTGATGCTCAGGGGGTGTTTGCTATGGGATGGATGGGGTGGGGTGGTGGGTGGATGAACAAAGAAAGATTTTCCCCTTTGTTCTTTGCTCAAGATATGCTCAGGTTACCAGATAGCTGGAGAGGCCTCAGTGAACTTTTTTTAAGATGAGATCACTTTAGAGAAGACTTCAGGTTGGGTGTTTTGGTTTTGTTTTAAGTTTTATTTATTTTGTGAGAGAGAGTGTGTGCACACACTCGCAGGGGGGACCAGAGAGAGAGAATCACAAGCAGTCTTCCCGCTATCATCATGGAGCCTGCCTGACATGGGGCTTGATCTCACAAACCATGAGATCGTGACCTGAACCGAAACCAAGAGTCGGACGCTTAACTGACCAAGTCCCGCAGGTACCCTGAATTGGTACCTTCTTATACTACTGTTCAAGGTCTGCTACACATGCCTTTCCTAGCTGCTAGTGACAAGGAAATTATTTGGGTTTATTCAATCCACTGAGCTCATGCTGTTCTGCCTGTTACTACCAACCTCAAGTCCCAAGAGAAAGCATGTAAGTCTATCTGGAATCAGAAAAAATAGAGACTTATGGAATGTTTACCAAGAATTCTGCTTCTGAAAGAGCTGTAGGTCCAGGCTGTTTATGAAAATGTGATTTTTTTTTTTTTAAGCCTTCAGGTTTAAAATGCTTCCTAGTCTCTCAGAGATGGAACACTGAGTTACTTATTCACTAATCAGTTGAATATGAATTTTAAAAATTAGCATTTGCCATTTATCCTTTAAATAATGATGTAACTTAATTAGTGTGTAATAACTTTATACTAATTCATTGACATTAATACTGACCCTATTAAAAAAAAAAAATACTGACCCTATTGACTTCAATCCATGAAGAGATTGGAGAAGTGAAGGATTTCGGGAATAAGTGGTGACCATCTTTATTTTTGTTTTTTGCATAATTCCTGAGGTTTTTTGTTTTTAATCACTCTTTCTAATTTCAGCTGGTTACTATGTACTACGGTCGTAGAACCTATGAGTTCTTTTAGTGCTTCCTATTTTAGACCTCTCTTCACCTTCGTGTTTATTAACCCAACGGTCTTCTGAACTATATCTTGTTATAATCTGAGTGAAAAAACGACTTTCTTTCTGGTTTGAGGAGGAGTGAGTCACGTGCTAATTTTACACTTAGCCTTTTTTTTTTTTTTTAAAGTCACTGACAAATGAGTTAATGTTTGGAGTTGAACTAAATTCAGAGACAGTGTCAGATTGGGTGTTTCGCCGTCGGACAGTAATAATGTAGGTGTTCTTTGGTTGAGCTCAGGGATGATAGTCTCCCCTGGAGCAGAACAAAGACTCACTTGATCTTGATTATCAGTACGAATGAAGGTGAAAGTAGTTCCTGAATCCTTCTGACCTTTGGGGTTTTAAGCAAGGGCACATGGCTTGTAACAGCCAAGTGATACTCTCTGATTCTTCGATGTCAGTTCTTCCCTTCACCGTGAAGCAGATTTCCCCAGGCTTTGGATTACTCACCAACCTACCTTTGTAGTCTTTGTGTCAACGTAGAATATCTTCGCCTTTTCTTACCTACAAAATACGGTTTTTGTTTAGGAGAATGTAAGTGTAAAAGTAGTCCCAAATCAGAGATTTCTTTTATAAAATGTTTTCCTTTTTATTCATGTATGTATAGATTTTTAAAACCATCATCGTTATTATTACAGGCTATGGTTGCTTGTTATCCAGGCAACGGAACGGGTTATGTACGTCACGTTGATAATCCAAATGGAGATGGAAGATGTGTGACGTGTATATATTATCTTAATAAAGACTGGGATGCCAAGGTATGCAGCTTGCTTGACCGTTCTTTTTTTTTTTTTTTTTTTTTTCTCATAGGTATTAAGACTCAGATTCCTCTTAGGTGAGACTGTCTTTCACACATGGAATAGTCTAAAATTTCTTAGATTTGTTTCAGTCTTGGGTATTAGGAGTGGCTCTTTGTAAGTGAAATCTAATAATATGTCTCAAAAAGTGGATTCCCTTGTTTTCAGATATTAGAGCATTCATCCAAATGTAACATTTTGTTGTTGTTGTTGTTTTTTCTCTTTTAAGTAAGCTCTACTCCCAACGGGGGGCTCGAACTCATGACCCCGGGATCAAGAGTCGCATGCTCTACTGATGGAGCCAGCCAGGTGCCCCCCCAAATTTAACTGATACCAAAATGTATTTAATTAAAATATATACGTTTTAGTGGCTTTTATAAAAAACATTTCTGAGAACACTTGTTTTATAACGGCTTTTGAGGGAGATTATATATAAATAATTATTATGGGTTATTTCCTACTTCTTCTTGTTGCAGAGATACTGTCTGGCATTGGGTTATTGAATTGAATATTGGAGGCAGGATTCCTTCTCTCCTGATTATGGAAAAACTAGAAGTTTATCAGTGCTGACAAATCCTGTAAAACCTACTAGAGTTTACAGTACATTTTCTCTTGTTTTAAATATTTATTTCCTTATATTAGCCTGAGTTTCACTTGAGTTTAAATGATTGAAACCTCAGAAGTATGTCATGCTTTGTTACTGCTTTGTAGGTTGTTTAAACTAATTTTGGGTTGATTTTTTAAAATCTATATTTACTTTTATTGAAGCAAAATATTCAAATAGAAAAATGAACACACTGTATGTAATAGCTCTGTGGATTTTCAGAGGGAACACACCTGTATAGCCAGGGTAATTTTTTTTTAATGTTTCTTCATTTTTGAGAGAGAGAGAGAGAGAGAGAGAGAGAGAGAGTGTGTGTGTGTGTGTGTGCGTGTGTGTGTGTGTGTGTGTGTGTGTGTGTGAGCGGGGGAAGGGCAGAGAGAGAGGGAGACAGAATCTGAAGCAAGCTCCAGGCTCTGAGCTGTCAGCACTGAGTCTGACATGGGCCTCGAACTCACGACCCATGAGATCATGACCTGAGTTGAAGTCGGATGCTTAACTGACTGAGCCACCCAAGTGCCCCAGTAATTTTTAAAAATCAAATAACCTTTAAACACTTCCCTCCCACAAACAAACATATACACAGAAATGGAAAGCACCAAGTCTTAATTATGTAAAAACCTAGTCCTATCCTAAATCATACCCTAAAACCTAAGGCATGCTCACAGTGTTGTTCTAGTAATCTTTCTGTGTTATACTAATTTAAAGATTTTCCTCTGGTTTTGCCCAAGTTCAAAATGAAGGTAAGTTTTACTACTAAGTAGATGTTGAGGCATTACAACGTGCATGGTTTTTCTATTACAGCTTTCAAAGTTTAAAAGAAAGAAATTTGGTCATTCACCTTGAGCCCAACATACAAAACAGATTGATGTAACTTCGGTTAAAACTTAAAAAATATTTCTCCCCAATTCTGTGAATATCTTGACAGCTAGAAATATGTTTGAACAACTCCTAACTTCTGTATTTTGTTAGGTTTTTTTAGGCTGCTCTCCTTTTAATTTTGATATGACCTAGCCAAGGTCATTAATACGTAGTTTCTAAATTAGTACGTAAGAAGAAAAAGTCATTAGGATTTTTGTATATAGATCTAAAAGCTTCCATTGCAAGATTACACTGAGTATGTACAGCATGCCAGACATCATTCTGGATGCTGGAAATAGACCAGAAATAGAAATAACCCTCATGGAGCTTGGAATCTAGTGGAGGGAACAGATGAGTACATTAACAATTGCTTATGCCCAGTGCAGGATAGATTGCTGTGGGACCACGTAGGGGGCCACCTAATTCAGGGTTCAGGGAAGGTTTCCCACAGGGGGATTGGAAGCTTTAATTACCTGTTTTCAAATATTTTCAGCAGATCACCTGTGATATTCCCAGTGACTCCAGTCAAAGGGCAAGGGGAAGAAAGGATATGTTCTTGGTCATAGTCTAGAGATTCTTTAGATGTTTGCATGAGTGCCACGGGAATCCATCTGAAGAGAGCCTGAGGAAGGCAGGCCAGGGTACACAGTAGCTCAAATTTAACTTAAGGATGAGCCTGATAAACAGCTTGTCTACAGATTCTGGGCATAGGCTCAACCTCCTTGATGTCTTGATTAAGTATGAGTTCCTTTCAGTTTTAGAATCTACGTGCTTAGGAGTTCAGTTCTTCAAGGGTAAAGAGCTACTCAGTTGGGTGGGTTTTGCCTCACTTTAATTCCCCCCAGATTGTAAGTACCACAAGGACAGCATGTGTGCACTGTTCCCTCCTCTGTCCTGAGGGCCCGGCACAGGTCCCAGAACAGTAGACACTCGGTTGGTATGGGAATAAATAGGTGAGTCCATCTGATTCCAGATAGAGAAGGATGTGTATTTGGGTGAATAGTAATTATCCTTTCTGGATGGAATCCAGTGCTGTAAGCAGCTAGCCGTCAATGTGTGAGGCCCAGTCTTGCAAGGGAGAGCCCCCATTTCTAATAAAATGACCGCAGTGATGATCATAAATGAGGACACTTTCTACTGATAGTTTGAATTCCTTAAGTAAGAGCCATTAAATATGTGACTGTCCTGTTAATTACTGTTGAATGTTAAAACACAGTAAGCCCTTTATTCGACATACTTAACCATTTATAGTAATTGAAACGGACACATTTTTAAAGAATAGGCTAATTAAGCATATCATTAGCATACCTAAATCAGAAAGGTGTAATGACTAGTTTTTAAAACTTCGAAGTGTCATGTTTAAGCCTTTTGAATTCAGAATATTCATCTGTTTCACCAAATATTTACAAAAAAGTCCCTAAAAAAATGAATTTTTCCTCATATCACTGCATGTACTTGGAATCTCAGCTCCTTTTCATACCTTGTTAATTGGAATGTATTTGTGAATAATCCAGTTAAGAATTTTGATTCTGAAATGATCTCCCCCGCCCCCCATCAATTTAATTTTATAGTATTCTTACTCTCATACTCAAATATTTGGCTCTTTTCCTTAGGTAAGTGGAGGTATACTTCGAATTTTTCCAGAAGGCAAAGCCCAGTTTGCTGACATTGAACCCAAATTTGATAGACTGCTGTTTTTCTGGTCTGACCGTCGCAACCCTCATGAAGTACAACCAGCATATGCTACAAGGTAGTATTCCTTTTAAGAAAAATTTGGAAAAGACTGTGGTAGAAGAGGAGGGGATAGATAGGATATACTTGAAAGTTTTCTATTTTCCTGTTCTCGAGTAATCTTTATCATAATGCTTCAGTCATAACTTTTAATTTGGATAATTTTATATGACTTATTCCCAGTTCAGTGCCAAGCGTTTGTGACTTTCTTTGCACAGCCACTTATGTTTAGGCTAAGAAATGGAAATACAGGCCATCTGTCTCCAGTCCTGTCTCCTTGTCTTATGCATCTCTAACTACTATCCATTCTGCAATTCTGTGATAGTCATTTGGGGGATAGAAGGATTCTACAGAGAAGGAAAAAGGCAGTTTTTTAAAAGAGAGTGAGGGAGGAAAAAGAGGGATAATGTAGAAAAATTTTACAAAACAGAAAAATCAGAAGCACTCAGAGAGTAGAAGTGAGGAGGAAAAAGTTGCCATGTGTGGGAGTTCACGTTAGCCAAGAAACTCTTCAGCTTTAATAATAAGCATCTGTGAGCCTTATTATATATTCTTTCTGCCATTTTCCTACATTGAAATGTTAAGAGTATTAAAATGGAAGATGTTGCGGACCTCATTATAAATATTTATAGAAAAATAGCACTGTTTTTCAGATACCCACTTTTCAATACAGAAGGGACCTTGAGCATCATGGTAATGAATTACCGGCATTCAGTGGGTAGGTGGGGGCAGAGGAGGCCTAGCCTCAGATACAACAGGAGAAGAGCGGGCTTTACCCGGTGATGCTAGGCGTGGGCCAGCCCCAGTGCGGCTCCAATTCCAAAGACTTTGTTGTCATCTCTCTTTTTCCTTCTTTGCATTTTTTTTGTTTGAAGTAATCCCTATACCCAGCGACCTCCAAGGTCAACAGTTGCATGTTCTACCGACTAAGCCAGCCAGGTGCCCCTCTTTTCTTCCTTCTGAGCTGTGTTGCCTTTAACCCTGATTCACACAGCTGGTAGCAAGCCTAGTAGTTTGTGGTAAGAGATCCTAAGAAGCCACAGATGGAAACCAGGGGGGATCCTGTCCCATCAGATGATGTGCCTGTCCTGACTCTCCCATCTCTCCTGCTGGCACCCGGTGCCCGTCTCTGCTCCTGCTGCTTCTTTAAAACCCCTTTGACCTAGAAACGGCTTCATAGACCTTCCTTTTTATGGAATCTTGAGTATGGTCTGCTTGTATCGTTTCTAGATAAAGAGAGAGTGGACATTTTTAGGTAGTAAATGCCAAACAGCTGTGGAGAGTAGATGCTACAGGACGTTGGAAGAGGGAGAGAGTGGCATTAATTGGAAAAGATGGACTAGATGAGCCAGGTGTCACAGTGAAGAGAGGAGCTCAGCTGGGCCCAGAATGACCAGAAGCGCAGAGTTAATGTGAGGAGAAGGACTCTTGAGTAGGTTGATGGGAGATCAGGGCAGAAGAATAGAATGGCGTGTGAGTTTCCAGCTGTGTTCCGGTGAGGACTACGGGCTAGAGAAGGGGTTGATCCAGATGGGAGGACTCCGATTACTAAGTAACTGAAAATTTGGGGCAATATCTGTGCACCTTTCCCATTGCCAAGGCTACTGGGGAAACCTAGAAGAGGCTACATGGTTAGAAGGGTGCTGGAGCTCTGGAAGGAGCAGAATCTGGAAGTCAGGAGGCCTCATTTTGACCTCCTTGTTGTCACTCAGCAGCTGAGTGATCTGTGAACCTCACTTTGCCCAGTTGTCCAGACTCTGACTCTCCTCTGCCTTTGATGCCTTCCTTGAGACGCCTACATGATTCAGTTCTCATTCAGTTCACATTCATGGGCTCTTCATCTGATCCGTGTTGCTCCCCCACCAGGGAGCCCTGGCCAGAATCTGCATGATGGTTTCACTGTTGTGTTCTAAGGAATTAACCATTTATAGGGTGTTTTTACTTCCTTGTGTGTGTGTGTGTGTGCACTTTCCCCATTATTGGTACCAGAAGCTGCAACTGTGCTCTGTAGTATTTGATAAACCAGAGATTCTTCCTTTATTTGTGGAATGAGCTCTTCCAATTAAGTGAAGTTTTCAGAGGAATGGAGTTTAGCTAAATAAACTTGAAATGTTAAAACAGAGTGTGTTTTGGTAAAAATCCTGAAAACTCTTAGCATAATTTGAAGTCTTTCTTGATGGCTCCAGGTTATAAACTTGTAAACGTCCCTCAGTCTTTGCGGTAATTCAGCGACGTCCTCAGAAGCGGTTCAAACTGTTAGCCCTCCTCCTCTCCACAGGACCCCAGCCTGGGGTTCTGTTCTGCGGAACTTAATGCTATTGATAGTGTGCTTTTTCTGTAACAGCCAGTTCTTTTACCTTCTTATTGTCTGTTTCCGATCTACTATGGGCTTGCAAAACAGATAATCAAGCAGGTTAAGTAGGTGGTAAGAACATCATAAAAACTCATCAACTTGGCAACATCACTGTTAGGTGCTCTTGCCCCTCTGCTATACTCTTGAGCATTGAGCTTCCTGGAGAGGTGGGTTGTTATCCTCTGAGATCATTCAATTTAGGCATTACTTTGGCATTACACGTTTTAATAGGCTGTTGGAAGAGCTTACCACTTTTTTTCTTCCCCCCGGTGTGATCATTCTTAACCCTATTCTAAATTTTCTTGTAGGTACGCAATAACTGTTTGGTATTTTGATGCAGATGAGAGAGCACGAGCTAAAGTAAAATATCTAACAGGTAAACATTATTTGGGGCCAGGGTCTACTGCAGGGAAAGCGCCCGCAGTCAGGCGGTGCTGTCCGTGAGTGTGAGCGCAGACACAGCCTTTATTAATACCACAAAGACTTGCTCCTTGTTTCTGTCAGATTCCTTAATTCCTTTAGGTAAAAGAGGACTTCTCTGAAGCTCTCTTCGTTGTTATCATTAACCAAAAAATTATTCAAAGATTAGGAAAGTTTGAGGCAAGAAACCGTCAGAAAATTATTCAGACACAAGCTGAGTTTTTCTGTGATTATATCCCTTTCAATCGCAGGCTGCCAAACACTTCTGATAACTGCCATCTGGCTTCCTTTCATGCTCCTCTTAGCAGGAAGTTCATAAGTATGCTTTCCTTTTTATTTATTTATTTTTTTAAGTTTATTTATTTATTTTGAGAGAGAGAGAGAGAGAGAGAGAGAGAGAGAGAGAGAGAGAGAGAGAATCCCAAGTAGGCTCTGCACTGTTAGCGCAGAGCCCGACACGGGGCTCCAACCCACAAACAATGAGATCATGACCTGAGCCGAAACCAAGAGCTGGATGCTTAACCGACTGAGCCATCCAGGCGCCCCAGTACCCTTTCCTTTTTATTTTTTTTTTTTTAATTTTTTTTTTCAACGTTTATTTATTTTTGGGACAGAGAGAGACAGAGCATGAACGGGGGAGGGGCAGAGAGAGAGAGAGAGAGGGAGACACAGAATCGGAAACAGGCTCCAGGCTCCGAGCCATCAGCCCAGAGCCCGACGCGGGGCTCGAACTCCCGGACCGCGAGATCGTGACCTGGCTGAAGTCGGACACTTAACCGACTGCGCCACCCAGGCACCCCATACCCTTTCCTTTTTAAAAGTACGTGCTCTAACAAATACGTAAAGAATCCAGGTTTTCCACATTGAACGTGAATTTTTGAAGAACGTTAATACAAAGGAGATGAATTGAAATGCTGAAACCATTAAGTGAGGCGTGCTGAGTCTGTACCTGCCAGTGGTGTCCATGGACCAAACACACTTGCACCAGATCTGAAGATCCTTCGGCGTGCTGGCCTCCCCCGCCGTCCCTACCACGGACTCTCTCCCAGGAGAAGTGGGTCTTACTTTTCTAACAGATGGACCACTTCCTTCTTTAACCCTACCCTATATCTCCAAAGGCTGCTCAGTGCTCACATTACTGATTAGCTGTATGTTCATGAGCCGTCGATAATCCCACATCAACCTTTTATAAAACTATAAAATTGGGGGCGCCTGGGTGGCTCAGTTGGTTAAGTGTCTGAGTTTGGCTCAGCTCGTGATCTCGTAACTTCTGAGTTCAAGCCCCGTATCAGGCTCTGTGCTGACACCTCAGAGCCTAGAATCTGCTTCGGATTCTGTGTCTCCTCCTCTCTCTCTGCCCCTCCCCTGCTCACACTCTGTCTCTCTCTCAAAGATAAATAAAACATTAAAAAAATTTTTTTAACCCTATAATTGGATGTTTGTGCTTTTAAGTTCTTATTTGTGGCAGAAACCTAGTGGTGAGCTTTCAGTGACAACACACTGCTATTTTGTAGCAATTCACATTGCTTTTGAAGTGAAAAGGAGATAAAATCATGATCGCTGTAGAGAATGGCTTTTCCTTTTGAAGGTTTGCTAGTTCAGAGTAATGCATCAGTTACAACAGTGCTACCGGTAGATTTTAAGAGTGAGAGTGTGATCGTTTTCAGGGGATGTATGTTTGCAAAGCTGAGGCATGGTGCACACTGTTAGCTCAGTGGGAAGCAGTAACAGAAGCTAGCTGGTGCTTAATGAATGAGTAATAATTGTTGTGTTTTTTTTTTTTTTTTTTTTTTTTTTTGCCTTGCAGGCGAAAAAGGTGTGAGGGTTGAACTCAATAAGCCTTCTGATTCAATCAGTAAAGACGTCTTATAGAGCCTTTGATCCAGCAATACCCCCCTTCACCTACAGTAATTGTTGACGCGATTTGTTAACTTGTGAATACAAATAAGTGGGATAAAGACAAATAGACAACCAGTTGGCATTTTAATAAGGAAACAGAAACAACTTCTTTGTGTTGCATCAGAAGGAAGATCTGGACTGCGTGACTTTGTACTGCATGATCGACTCCAAACCTGTGATTGCTAATGGGAAGAGTATAAGCCACCAGCTGACAATGGTATTGACATCTGGACATGAAATAAGTGCCCTCGGTAGAATTTTTTCATTCTTAATATTTTGCCAGATCTGTCATCTAGATGAGTTCATTTCATCGCTCCCTTTTTTATATAGTCAAGTTTGAATTTGAAGTAATTTTTGTATGATCAGGTACAATATATCAAAACTGAATTGAGAAAAAATTACAGTATTATTCCCCAAAATAGCATCGATCTATTTTTGTAAACTTCTTCGTACTATTAAATTTTGCCCTAAAAGACCTCTCATAATGATTGTTGCCAGTGACTGATGATTCCTTTCATTTTCTTTTTACCTAACGTAAGAAAAGGAGCACTTTACTCACCAACTAAAAAATCAGATTGTTTTGTAGTCCCGTCTCGTACACTAATTTGAACTCTTAAAAATTGCTGCTGTCGTTTTTTTGACATTGTTAATGGAACATAACAGTACAAACCATCACCATTTACTACTACAAATAACTTTCAGTTCACATTTTGTAAGAAAAAATACCCAGAAGGCTTTATTTTTTAAGTTAGAATTTTTACAAGACTAAAGTGACTGGCACTAAATGAACTTGATCTGCCCTCTGCATCAAGTTCCCGAGATAAAGGGCTTTCTCACGCTTTCAGGTATATTCTGTAGAACGTAGAAGGTAACGTCCCCTTCCTAAGAGCTCTCCTTCCCAGCCAGTCAGTCGTACTTCCAATTTTGCTGTTATGTTTTCCTCCTCCTGCGACCCACGTGATGTGCAGATCAGAACCTTGCTTCTGTTGGATGGCGTCGGGGCGGGGGCGGGCGGACAGAGCGCCAGGGCTGAGCCGAGATAGCGCAGACCAGTGCTGAGGCAGGTATTCCCTAGGCGTGATACTCGCCTCCTTGTCAGTACTGAAAGGTGTGTGTTTAGCTTAAAAAAACAAAAGAAGTGGAAAACCAGATGATTTTTTCTGTTTTATGATTTTTCTTTTACTTTTCAGAAGAAGAGGGAATATTACAGTATCACACAAGGCCTCCCAGACTTTTGTTTTTTGATATATGAACTGGGATGGATACATAAGACTTCATGTTCCTGGGCTAGTCTTTAGCAGAGCCCAGAGGGTGGTATCCGTATTTAACGTGAATTAGGGTCTAGACCTTGCCCACTTCAGTTTTCTATCTCTGTCCTTAATCTTTGCCAGAATGTGTGTACAGAAATATTTCTGTATATTTCAACTTATGACAGTTTTAGCATCTGTATAGTTTGTATTCAATTAGAGACCTTTTCTATGGAAAGCTCAGTAATTTTTATTAAAAGATTGTTATTCATGTAAAACATGAAAAAAAAATCTAGTGAGACCAACAGTGTGGACTTAGGGTGGGGTTAAATATTCAGTATCGTGATCTCACTTAGAACTTGCAGGAGAAAATTAGAGCTTATGGTTGTTTTTCCTTGCCTGTGTTCAGTTTTGTTCCACTTCCTCTCTCTGTTCCAGATAATGCAATGTAACATCTCTCTAGTAAGTGCCTCTGCCAGCCGGACCTGGGAGAGCAAGCTGTCTTTGCCATCTGGTCTGCGTGCGGCACGCTGCACTCGGCCTTGACTCAGAAACGCTGTCATGTTTAGGTCTAGTGGAGACTGTTCTGTTGATGGGGGGAGGGGGGGTTGTGTGATTGTCAGGGTGGGAGCCCCTGTGTCATTCACATGTGTGTCTCTGCAGTTGTGCAAAGTGTCAGATTCTACTCTATGTGGGTTGTGCTTTCCAGGCAGGTCTTAACATTTGTACTTTTCGGAAAATTTTATCTAATTCCTTGGAGATCATTGTGAAAGGATCAAGGAATCCAGGAGAGCCATTTCTTTAATATCCATTTAAAACCTGTTTGTTTCATGTTAGCGGGACCGTTAACTTGTCACCAAACAGGACTCTGTTTAAAACAAAATTTAAAACTACTTGTGGCCTAAATATGTTTAATCCTAGTTAAAGACAAAGCTTCTAATGCTGTTTTTCATTGAATACGTTAACCGGCTGTAAAACACAGACCTTTATCAACAGCAGGCAAAGAATTTCAGGATTCATATACAGATAGACGGGAAAGTCATGTAATTTGAAAAGCAGTGTTCCGTTACGAAAGAGCTCTCAAGTTGCTTGTAAAGCTAATCTAATTAAAAGATGTATAAATGTTCTTGAAAAATTATGGTTGTTATTTCCAGCTGTCTTTTTTTTTTTTTTCTTTCGGTTTTTAAATCTTTTATCCTACACGGACAGTCTTAATGGGCCCTTCTATCAGATAATGTGCTTTTCTATCACACATCTCTGGCTCAGTCCAGAATGTCTGGGATGAATTTTTATAAATGATAATGAGGGAAAGAGAGACAACAGTAAACACAGGAGTCTAACAATCCTAGAGACGTCCTGGGGGTGATTGGCCTGTCCATGGGATCCATGAGCTCTCCGTTTGGATTCTCAACAATTGGATTCTTGCCGTTTCAATAGAATTTTTAAAACTACCCTAACACCAGGGCTGCTGAGCATATCTGTATCACCCACTCTGCAACAAACAAGAAGGGGCATCAGGCATAGATCTATAATTGTCACAGGTGTCCTATCTATGTGTGCACAAAAGTTTACTTTGTGTGGTCATGGACTAAAATGTAAGAGCTCTTGCCATGTGAGATCAATAGACACGTTCCTTTATCTCTTATCTAAGAAACTTTTAGTGTGGTGTTCTCGTTATTTTCCAGCCTCTCTCTTGGGGCATTTGGATAACTGTACTGAAATAAAGCTGGGTGGATGAAAGGAGAGGGCAGATGAGTCCAAGACGAAGACTAATTAAATTAGGTAGTGTTGTGAAAAGAGCACAGGACTGACAAATCTCTCTTCAGTTCTGGCCCAGGAACTTAATTATGTGACCGCTGGGGACTTCTTCATCTGAAAATAAACACAGTAGCTCCGGACCTGCGAGCTGTTAAGACCTAATGAAGTACAGATTATTTCCCAAGGTGCACATGGCCCAAGGATGGAGAGCTCCGCTGTGGCTGTAGACTCCGATGGTCAGTATTTGTACCGTACATTTAATAATGGACTTGTAGACTGGAGTTTCTCCGTTAGTTTATAACCACTCAGGAGTCTGAAGTCAGGAATATGTTCCCCAAATTCTGCTGTTGGTTTTAATGCATATTCTTTTCCTGATCCACCAGCAAGTAAATTTCACTTGAAATAGGGCAAGTGCCCAAGGATAAACCATTGGACCAGTGATGTGCGTGAAGGGCCTGGCCTCACGAGCTGGAAAAGGTTTTGTAAGGAGAAAACAAGAAGAAACCACTTCCCAAGACAGGTGGAGCCCTAACAGCTGCCAGCAGCCAAAGCGCCTTCTATCGAACCGGTGATCTTTTAACTCTGAACAAGGTGTAAAGTTTATTAGGGCGTTACTGGATCAGGTCTTTTCATTGGGATTAGGACCTGTCCTGCCAAAGTTAATTACTGTTATTATCAAGTTCTATAAAATCCCTCTACATTTTTTTCCCTCAGAACCAGCAGAGTAGGCCGAGCAAACCTCATCTCCATTTAGAATTGCAACAGGATAGCGCAGTGGCTCACAGTCACGGAGCTAGTAAGCGGTAGTGAGCATCGGCTTTCCTTTTTCCTTGCGTAACTTTTTAAAAATTATTTTTTAGGTAATCTCTGCACCCAGCGTGGGGCTCAAACTCCCAACCCCAAGATCAAAAGTGACATGCTGTACTGAGTTGTCCAGGCGCCCCTGTTTTCATAGTCAAAGCTATACATGTGCATGTAGCCAAGTCAACTTGTTCTGTAAGGGTTTTTAAGGAAAACAGCCCCTCCTGTTCTTCATCTGAGAATTTAACTCTTACATGACTCTTTGGGTTTAATTTGTGGCCAGAAGAGGTCTAAGTAACATAATCCCATTGCTCCATGTTGGATCTTCAGTGTGAGACCTTATGTACTGACCGGTTCCCCACATGAAAGATAAAAATGTAGGTTCCTGTCTGGCCTCCCTCACCATCCCCGCCAAACATGTACAGCACGCCTCCATATCCCCCCATCTTCCTTTTGTAATTCTGTCGTAACCTAGATCGGGTTGATAGTCAAGACTACTGGTGATATTCAGAGCATGGTTTACACGGAGGAAATTGTGATGACTTGTCTTCCACAGTTTTTGCTTTTATCCTGATGTCCTGATTTTTCATACTTTTCCTGTGGCTTCTAGCCTGCAGCAGTCCGGAGCTGCTGTCCTCTCTGCCTGGTAGGCAGCCGTCTTCCTGAGGTCTCCTTTCCCCATTGTTCTGGAGACCCCCTCCACCACTCTCTGTTGGGTCTCCTGTTTCCTGGATCCCTTCCTTATCTTCCCCTTTCTCGGCTGATTTCCTCGGTCTGGTGGAGCGTGTCCTTCACGTGTCTTCCTGGGAAAGAGTATGTGGGTGGTAAATTTCCCAAGACCAGTGTCTTTATTTTGCCCTCACGCTTCGTTGGTAACTAGAATGGAGCTTACCATTCGAGTTGGGAAATCATTTTCCTTCAGCGTTTTGAAGGCATTGCCTCACTGGTTTTAGTTTCCAGTGTGGTTGCAGAGAAATCCGAGGCCGTTCCTACTCCTCACTCTTTATATGTAGCCTGCTTGTCCTCTGTGGAAGCTCCTGGAATGATTCTTCGCCCCCGGGTCTCTGTAGTGTTACAGCATGCTTTAGCATGATCCTCTTTCTCAGCCAGTGTAGCAGGCATGCAGACTGTACCTTCACGCCCCACATTTGAGGATGTTTTCTTAAACTATGAGATTATTTCTCCTCTCCGTTGTCTTGCTTTTTCTGGAACTTCTGTTGTCCAGACAGTGCATCGACTGGTTTGTGCATATTGCTCTTAGTTACCGTGTCTTTGTCCTTTACTTGTTTTACATCTCTTTTCCAGTTACGCCAAGTGAGGGTTTGGTGTTAATTTCCAAGAGCTCTCTTTTCTTCTCAGTGTGTGTGTGTGTGTGTAGGCTACAATAACCTGTTCTATTTGATACAGTATTTAACCTTACTTTGGGTTTAATTTTTCTCTTTCACGTTGTAAGTTTTGCTCAGATGTCATAATTCTTGTGCGTTCATATTTAAGGGGAGGTAGCTGGGCTTCTGGTGTTCCAAGAAATATTGGCAGCTGCCTAAATCTGAATCTCTTTCATAATCTTCCCAAGACCATACAGACAAGGAGAACCAAGTAAGTTCCCTATAACGCATACCTGCAATACCTGCAGTGTAAGTGTGAGACACAGACAGAAGTTCAGCTTTCAGGAAAGCAGAGAAATAAGCATCCGAGGCCAGCATCAGGACCCATGTGAAGGCAGAGTCAGGTGGAAACTGTATGATAAGGGGACGAGGGCAAGAGGGGCCGAGTGGTGGCAGTACACGGGACCCCACCACGAGTGATGGAAATACAGTCCCGGCTGATGATGGCTCAACTTAAATGATTTTTTGACTTTACAGGGGTGCAAAAACAATGCACATTCAGTAGAAACTGTACTTCAAATTTTGAATTTGGATCTTTTCCCAGGCCAGCAATACGAGGTACATACTCTCTCATGATGCCGGATGACGGCAGCGGCTTCAGCTCCCGGGCAGCCATGCAATCACAAGGGTCGACGACACACTTCATACCATTCTGCACCCACACAGCCATCTGTTCAGCACAGCATTCAGCTGATTACATGAAACAGTCAACACTTTATTATAAAATAGGCTATGGGGTGCTTGGGTGGCTCAGTCAGCTAAGCATCTGACTTTGGCTCAGGCTGTGATCTCATGGTTTATGAGTTCGAGCCCCAAATTGGGCTCTGCGCTGATAGTACACAGCCTGCTTGGCATTCTCTCTGTCCCTCTCTCTCTGCCCCTTCTCTGCTCTCTCTCTGCCTCAAAAATAAATAAATTTAAAAATTAAATAGGCTGTGTGTTAGAGGACTCTGCCCAACCACAGGATAACATAATTGTCCTGAGCCCGTCTAAGGAAGGCTGGGCTGAGCTAGGATGTGGGGTAGGTTAGGTGTATTAAATGCATCTTCAGCTTATGATGGGTTTGTTCCACTGTAAGTTGGGGAGGATCTCTGTACCGCTAAATCTGACACCAGTTCACCAGAGCACTGGCCACTGGGTCATCAAGAAGTTTGAAAGTTCATGAGATTGCAGGTGGCTGTTTGGGGAAAGTATTGTTTGTTGGAGGAGGGGCTGGATGGTAAAGTGCAAGAAGGAAGCGGGGGGAGGGGGGGGGCATGGGCAGGGGGAAATCACAGAATCAGAAGAGAACCACCCTCCCAGCTCAAATAGCAAAGTGTTCCCTCTGAGGAATACTGCATGTCACGGTACCAACAGAACACTCTGGAATCATACCCAGTAAGCCACACAAACCCCTCATGTCTGCCTAGACAGAGCCAATTTTCTGCAAGTCAAGAGAAAGAATGCCTTTCAAAATGAGCAGAAAAAGGAAGACAACATTTATAAACACTGCCATAGGAAGAAGACAAAATGAGAGTCAATTCCAGCTGATGAAAAGCCCCTCCTCAACCAGAAGGCAGAGAAAACCACAAGAGCCAGGCTGAGTCAAATATCCTTACCCAGGACTTTGCAGAAATTAAACTTCACGCCGGAACTTGAACATTCAAAATGTCAGCACAGAAATGAAACAAAAAAAGAAAACCTTCAACGACCTGTAAAAAAATGAAAAAGACAAAATCATCTCATGATTAAAAGGTGAACAAGGAAGAACAGATTCAGGGAAGGGCAGTGAAGAAAAGTAGGAGAGCAGGCAAGGGTACACAGCAGAAGTTACACAGAGGAAGCAGAACAGGTGCACACAAGTGTGTGTGCATCGCGGTGCGCTCACACAGTGACGAGAATGGAGGGGCTACTGATACACAGCCTCCCCTTGTAGATCGAATGGAGGTAACTGGATATCTGGCATTAGGATGCCACTGAACAAGTGTGGGTCGGTCTATCTTCATAAATGAGTTCCCGAAAACCATTTATACCTGTGTAGGTACACACATTTATATACTGAATTTTTTTTTTTTTTGAAGATTTTAAGTAATGTCTCCACCCAACATGGGACTCATCCCTGAGATCAAGAGCTCTACAGACTGAGCCAGCCAGGCGCTCCTCTATTGTTATTTTAAATGTATACCAATACATAAAAAGAATCCTGTGAGGAATCTTGTAAGAACAACAATAAAACACCCTCCCCATTTCTTTCGTATAAATGCAGATTTTCATACGTTTCGTTTGTAAGGAATATTTAGTTTGTAAACAGTGCTGCTAACCTGGAATGATTTGCATCTCTTAAGAGTATTCTAGCTTGAGAATGCACAAACTTTGGTTCTTCGGAAAGAGTCCATGTTCATGAAGGGATTATTGAAAAAGCACATAAAAACGAACTTGAGAAATGTCTAACTTAACACCAAGAATCTGAGAGGCTCCTCTTTGTTCTTTTGGACCGCTGATGTAGGGTCAAGCGACATTATTTGTGTCCCAGGAAGCTTCCAGACTAATCTATGATATGGAGCAAAGTGCTAGATGTCAGACAGACTCAAAGGAACAGCACTGTAATTTCAGAAATAGTAGGAAAATATAGGTCTTGCCTTGTCTGGAAGGCTTCCTGTTCTGAATTATTACCATTAGGCCCTATATGTGGGTTCCGGGTGTCTTTCTGGCAGAAGACTGTTCTGTTAGTGTGTCCAGTGAAAGGCGAACTGAAAACAAGGTTGGGGAGGTGAGGGTGCCTTGTGCATCAGCCCTTGTTTGTTTGAACAAGCACACATTCTTGGCCTGCCGTTCCCTTCTCACAGGACTTGAGATCATAACCTGTCCTTTCCTTTCTATGAATCAGAACTGGCAGCTATCATGCCAGTTGCTGGCAAGTTTCCTCCATTTCCTTTGGCTTCACCTTCAGTTTTTCAGATACTGAACTTCCCAAGAGCGCCCCCTGGTGTTCAATAAACGAGAGGGTAAATTTGGGCAAGGGTAATTCCAGCACAGAAACAAGCCAACAGCAGCTAGTTTCTGTACTACAGTATACAACACTGTGAGCCTTGATGTGGTTCCAGAGTCATTTAAGAAGAGCAAGTCTTTTGCTCTTCATTTCAAAAGACAGCTGATGATGAAGTATGATACGTAAAAACATTCTGGGGGAATGTCAGAAAAGCGCTAATTACGTGACGTCCTTTTCTGTTAATTTTAACTCCCTGGGCGATTTAACCTGTAATGATAATTGTCACATTAGAGTTTCACTTCACTAGTCAACAACAACTACAACAAATTGCTAAAAAACCAAGACAAAGAATAACAGGAAACCCTTGCTCTTCAGTAGGAATTAAACTACAGAGAGCTCAGCTTTTTTCTTCAAACAACCCAATGAGAGGAGGTCCTGCACGTGCCCCGGGTGCAGGATCCCAGGGAGGTAGCAAGTCTGTAAGAAGATACAGCAGCTATTCCACTTTGACATTGAAATTGACTTAAAAATCCTACAAAGTCCGAAAACACATAAACAGTGCTTTAGGACAATGGGACAGCATGAGATGCTCGCTCTTGTGTCTTTCACTTAGATACACATTTATAGTCTAAAAAGACAGGACTTTCCAGATTTGAAGTCAGGTTTGCTAGATAATGAATAGCCCTGGCTCTAAGAAAACACAGTTTTTATAAAGTCTACTCCCCCCCACCCCCGCAACCCATGTCCCCAGAATGAAGGGTGATAGCATTTAAAGGTGGACCCAGAATTTCCAGCTGGTATTAGGGTAGGAAGTTTGCTTTTTTTTAAGGGATAAAAAAACAAAACCAACAAAATTTTCTTTGTTATAAATGACTCAGAGTTGGGGGTAACAGAATTCTTCAGGTAACATTTTTTCTCAAAAGTTTTAATGCGAATTGAAGGCCATTTAATTTCCAAATTTAAAACTAACTTCCCTTTTCTTGCCAGCCAACAGTCTTCCATCATCCCTTAAACCTGACCACCTCTTGATTTTACCAGCTGGCTCTTTCTCGGCCCACCCCTCTCTCATCCCGGCCAGTGCCCTTCCTCTGCCCATTGATGTTGCCCCCGGAGAATCCATCTGAACGCTTCTCAAACGTCCTTGACTCTCTGGCTTACAAATCTTTCCAACCCCCCCCCCCCCCCCTGAATCAAAAGATGTGTACTCTCAGGGGCCACACGAAGTGGACAAAGTGACAGACAGGGTCTCCACCCCCGAAACTCTATTCAGCTAGGCCTGTCTGCCGTCCTTCTGCCGCTTTACCCCTCACATCTTACTCTTACTCTGTTCATTCGGAACAGCTTACTTCTGCCAGAACAGTGTGGTGGTCTGTCTCCACCGCCTTTCTGGTGCCCCTTCGCTCTGCTCGGCCCTTTCCACCCTTCCTTACCCGGCTAGCTTGACTCACCCTAGAAGACCCAGCTTGGATGTGGTCTCATCCAGGAAACATCCCCCGAAGTCCTGACGTCCCCACAGCACCCGGCAGAGCACTTCCTGTGTTCAAATTAATCCGCTCTTGTCTCACTCCCCAACCAAGCTGTAAAACTTACGGACATGGGGCATTTTACTTCGTTGCCCCAGAACCTTGTACAGTTTTGAGTCAAAAAAATGCTTACCTGCACATAATTTGCCAAATGAAGAGAAAATGATCCTCTACGCAAGCAGGTAACGGCAGATACGCAACATAATACACATATTTGAAGTCCTTTATCTGTAAATACTAAGTACTATTCTTTAACTTCATACTTAAGAAATATCAAAACTTGTCAACACTTTACCACACAAGCTAAAATGAAAAGGAATAATAGATAATAGTTAAGGTATTAGCTATTAATAGATAATAGATGGTAATAAATAATAGTTAAGACAGATGGATACCTGAAACGCTTCCATACTGCTGGCCCGAGGGTCCCCTGGCAGCATTTTGTAAAGCGAGACGTACATCTACCCTGCAGTTCCAATCCTGGGTATACGCCCAACAGAAATGAGGAAGCACGTTCTCAGCAGCATTATTCCTGATGGGCAGCCCCAGATCGGAAAGAACTCCCATGCCCAGCAGCAGTGGAATGGATGAATGAACGCTGGCATATTCATACAAACGCCGCAGAGCAATGAAACAATGAACTTAGACATCTACACCGGCAGCAGCAGCGAGGAGAGTACCTTTATGAAGTTCAAAAACAAGCTCACCCACCCATCTGCGGTGACGGAGATGAAAACCGTGTTACCTTTGGAGGTTGTGGGTTCGGACTTCAGGAGTGGGCACCCTTGAGGACACCTCCTGCGGGAACCGCAGCGTTCTCTAACTTGATCTGGGCAGCAGGCGCCCAGGGGCCCCCCCGGGGAAGCTCACCCCACTGTACACTGGGGATCTGGCCCCTTAGGAACACACAGGTCGTGTTGCAACAAAGTCGAGAAAAGGGAGAACCCGTGAACTGAACTCTCGGGAATATGCCAACCAACCTGCTAGAGGCGTCGCCAGAGACAGAAAGTCGGCAGACGAAAGTATCTTCGTCTTTTTGCCAGAGGTGGAAAGGAGTATTTCCAAAAAGAATTCTACTTTTCAAAATGCACAAATGGTATTCCTTTTTATTAGAACGATTACAACTTTGGCTTACGGCTCATAATACTGTTTCCAGAGAACGTGCTACTGTGAACACCACCGAGGCAGCTCTGTGACGTTGTACATTCCAGGTGGGTAGCGCCGGATCCACTCACTCGGCGACGCGTTGAGAAAACCACTCAACCCTGGCCTACGAAACTGCAGTAGCTATTTGTTACTGGCAACATTCTAAAAGGTTTATTTTACTGTACTCCTTATGTACTTGAACCTAAAATCTGCTGCCACCTTTCAGTGATGACAGAAGTAAAATTCTTTAAAACAGAGAAAATTTACTTCCTGTGAAGATTGAAAAAAAACAAAAACAAAACAAGCCTCTGAGTACCCTGAAACAACTAATATGCTGTGTACCCCAGATTGTGTTTTTTGGTCAGTATGTCTGACATCATGAAATTAACATCAGTTCTAGGACTGAGTTTTAATGTAACTGAAGAAATGCTCAGCGAACCAAACACCGGACAGGATTCCTCACGGAGTATTCTGAGGAAGGTGTATAAATAAAAAGATTAACCGCAAGAACACAAATATCTAAAAATTCTACGTGTATACATGCAGAGTAAACTCTGGGCTACAGTATACACAAGGCAACGGTAGCGCCTTAAAACATAAAATATTTTTCATTATAATCTCATGTGTATATATAAAATAGAACTAAATTCTAACCGACAAATCGGAGTATGTACCAGAACTTCCTGAGGGCCTGACACTAGACTAGTGAGGTAATTCAGGTGGCGTGTGACACCCGTCTGTTTTCCGAAGACCTTTTCAACTTTTGCCATCGACGCTAGCACCTTCAAGGCACCGGTCCAAGTGCTCGTTAATTTGCGACTCTAGGACTTCGTTCCAACAAACAGGACAACTGACCGCTCTGCTCTGACTGGCTGAAGGGCTGGAGCTCTGAGCCGCAGCTGGAGGACGTGAACTCCACTTAGAATCACTTCCACCACGTTGCACTTGCTCTTTCTTGATAAAAAGCTCGTCAGAAACAGACTGGTCTTCTAGCCTGGCTCGTTTACTTGGCAATCTCTCTTCGGGCCCGCTCCCGTCCAAGGCCGCGGTCACAGGTGTTGATTCCGGGGCTTTTAAAGAATTTCTCGGGGCTATCTTAGAGGAGGGGACCCTTCTGTGAGACGTGGAAGAGACAGAGTTTTTAGGGAGGTCGCGGACTGCCCCGCTTTTTGGTGGAGATCCACTCACACTTCTGCAGGCCTTCTGGTTGGCAGCTGACACTCTAGGAAAGTAGTTGCTTACGACATTTTGGCGACTGGCAGCAAGAACAGGGGCGACGAGAGAGGTTTTTTTGCTTGGACCATTCTGTTCAGAGTTCACCTCCATTTTAGAATTAGGTCTCAGAGCTGTTGCTGAGTGGTCTTGACTTAAAAGATCTTGGGTTTTATTGACGGCGTGTGAAGCGACAAATCTCCCGGACGAAGGCGAATTGCTCGCGTCTCCCAGGACGTATCCTTTCCCACTGAAAGGGATCAACAGCTGGGTCTCACCTCTGTTGGGCTGATCTGCAAAAGAAAGCAGAGGTTTTCCTGACTCGAGATCAACACGGTAACAAATGTCGAGCTAATGGACAGGTTTTTTTTTTTTCCAAATGAAGAAATACGGTTTTATTCTGTAACTTCGGTCCCCGCACCAACTACCTATTCGTCGGGAGGGGGATGATCTGCAGCGGTCAGGGGGCGCTGGTGGGGCAAAGGCCAGAAAACAACATCCTCTCCTATTTAGATCAGGGGTTCTACCATCCGAGGGCCACTAGCGAAGGCACTTGGACCTTGAAAATCACATAGCGGTCTTGCGGTTCCGCCCCAGGGGGCAAAGTCTGCTCCCACATGCTTCGCTTTCCTCCGGCTCGCACAAAATGAGGATGCGTCATCTCCCCACGGACGTCCTCTAGCGCCTCCACTCACGTAATGTTTCGGATTCGGGAAGGGCAGCTTATTACGCTCCTGCATCCAATCAGCAACTCGCCAAGGGAAGAAGCATTAACTCAGCGACCTGGTTCCTTCTTCAAGAGGCAGTGACTCTGAACTTCATAGGAAACGGATAAATCTTGCAGATGAAGGACCAGCACATACATGTCATATCCTTTTCCCATTCTCCCAATGAAAACACGTCCATCCACAGAAGTCACTTGGACAGAATCCAACTGATAGGAAGGGGTGGAGTCAGGACTGATTCCGGGCATTGTTATTTGAATCCCTGTTTTTATTTTGACAATCTTTTTGCCTTCTGTTTCCCAGTGACTCAGGGAGCCCAGACCGTGAAAGGGACTTTAGCCTCTAATTATGGCCAGTGCAAACCATTTCTCCCTTAGTTTTAATGTAATGCTCCATACAGAGCAGCGTGAGTCACACTAGCAAAGGGACTTTTTAGTTTCTGATATGGCCAGTGCAAACTATTTCTACCTTAACTCCCCTCCATACAGAGCAGCGTACGTTTTTCTACCACCATTTCAGAAAAAAAACGTGATCTTTTGAGGTCCACGCTTGCAAACATCTACACCAGCAACAATCCTTAAGCTCATCTAAACACTGCTCCTCCCCAGGCCAGGGCTGGCTTTTTGGGCCATCAGCCGCAGTCTCGGCAGAGGCAGAAGGACAGACAGAAGTACCTTTCTTTTCGGCCACCGGCTGCCTTCCTAGTTTTGTCTTCCCCTTGCCTTTCCGGGCGTAGTTCTCCGGCTCCTTGATCTTCACGTAGGTGCCACCACACTTCTGCTGGTGCTCTGCCCACCAGTAGTCGTGAGCAGACGGCGCCCTGTTGGTGGCGCGTTTGACGTAGCCGTAGTAGGGCTTCCTGTGCCGACACGGCCCGTCACAGCGCCACCAGTGTCGCCGGTACTCATCCACCTCGTCGTGGAACGTGTGGTACACCTGCGCGGACAGAACGCGGTAGGCGTTAGGAGGGGCAGGTTAACGATTTCCAGAAAATACACGGGCAGCCTTTTCTCGGTTTCAACCTTGCAGCTTCCGAGAGCTCTCTGCAGGGATACCCGGGGGAAGGTGGCAACTAGATTTAGCTTCTGTTCGAAATTTCACGTTAATGGAAGGGCAGCAGTTCATACTCTAGGAACTGTGTGAAGATAGAAAACCGCAAGATCAGAAGACAAAAGAAAATACTTTCTGACTCGCCAAAAGTTCTATCACATGCTAGAAGTTTTAGAGACCAAATCGTAAAACAATCAAATATTTGGATAAAGACAAAACTGTGCATAGTGCCATGATAAGGAAGAACTGTTAACACTGCTCAGTGGCAACTTTGCCCTCAGAGGTGACAGAACCACAGGGTGCTGGACCACCTGCTGCAAATTCTCGGCCCCCGCCACCCAGCACCCTGCGCTGTTCCGGCCTCTGCCACACCCGCTATCCACAGCCCTGCAGCTCTTTGCTCTGGTCTCTGTAACGAGCCTCATGGGGCAGCATTTTATCTGGTTAAGGCAAAGGCTCCCCAGGATCGTTTTCGTCTTTGTTCCCCTAGTGGCTAACTTAGGCTCCGGCACAGTGAGTACCTGCTTGCTGCCTGGGTGAATGGAAAGCTTCACTTCTTGACTCAAATGAAATTCTCTGCGAATGTGCTTTTTGATCCTTACATGGGATCCTTTCTTTTCACCTTCTAGATGGGACCTTACTCAGAACCCAAGCAGAGGACAGATCAAAGAGGTCTGAAAGGAAAGTTAGCCCTACCACCTCGGGGGCCTGGAGGATAGCAGGGCACCATTTAAAAACCGATAATCTGGGGCGCCTGGGTGGCTCAGTCAGTTAAGTGTCTGAATTCGGCTCAAGTTGTGATCTCAGAGTTCGTGAGTTCGAGCCCCGCGTCGGGCTCTGTGCTGACAGCTCAGAGCCTGGAGCCTGCTTCGGATTCTGTGTCTCCCTCTCTCTCTGCCCTCCCCCACTTGTACTCTGTCTCTCTCAAAAATAAATAAACATTAAAAAAATTTTTTTAAGAACAACAACAAAACCCCGGAAAGTGTCTTTTAAAAAAATAAATAAAAAATAAAAGCGGGTAATCCTAAATAACCCTGAGTACCTTTTTCTTCTCTCTTCTCAGTGGAATGTTACTATTGTACAAGATAAGGAGCATCTATAGATGAGACTTTTTTATTTTAATTTTTAAGTAATCTCCACACCCAACATGGGGCTTGAACTCACAACTTCAGGATCAAGAGTGGCATACTCTACCGACTGAGCCAGCCAGGCGCCCCAGTGAGACTTTTCTTAACCAGAGACTGAGTTTTCTAATAAATTCCCCTAAGGGAATGTGAAGCCTTCCATAACTCTACACCTAGTTTTATAGCACCTCTCCATCCTAAGCAAAAATCTCGTATCACTTGGCAAGCATATCAGTAACGCACAGTATATGAGGCACAGAAGGAACTGGAGGGCAGAGGTTTAGGGGCAAAGAGATCGGGAATGCCCGGCCGCTTCTTCGCTTCATTTCTTGGCCAAAGAGATCAGGGAGTGGGATCTGTTTTGCTTCCAAGTCCTGTAACTCCTCCTCCAGCATGGGGATGTGACTTCTTTAACGACGTAGTCACTAAAATAAAATTGTGAAACTGGATGCCCTGCGGAGTTTGTTATAACAGGATGTAACCTGTAAAAGCAAGGGGTGTCCACTCGATAAAACCTCCTAAATGAAAACACACAGACGGCCGAGATAAAAGAATAGATGCTCTTTTTCCAAGTGAACAAGAGGAAGTATACCAGGACTTTGCTTAAAGTGAAAACACCAGTGAGGAAACTAAAAGCCTTTTGTACTGTACTAGCAGCTCCATAGTTGTTCTGCTAATCTGGATTTGATGGGACTGATTTTTAATGCAAGCTACTTTCTTGACGTTGAAGGAGCTCTATGCAATAATGAAAAGAGCTCTGGAGAAAATGAAAACCAATAGCTAGAAAAAAAAAACACACAGAAGGTGAACATTTCCATTTTCCACCACACCGGTCTTTACCGCCCTTTAAAGGCAGGAAATAACCAAACACACCAAAGAATTAAATCTTTGTAGGAACTAAGATATAGAACTGGGGCCCCTGGGTGGCTCAGTCGGCTAAGTGTCTGACTTTGGCTCAAGTCACGATCTCACGGTTCATGGGTTCGAGCCCCATGTCGGGCTCTGTGCTGACAGCTCAGAGCCCGGAGCCTGCTTTGAATTCTGTGTCTCCCTCTCTCTCTCCCCCACCCCTGCTTGTGGTCTCTCTCTCTCTAAAATAAATAAACATTCAAAATAATTAAAAAAAAAAAAAAACTAAAGACATTACGGTCACTTGATAAAATACATCAGTAATAAAAACAACCTGTATTTAACTTGTGCTCAAACCAGGCTACGACGTTTTGTATTTTCTCCTCTGATCCCCCCCAAGGACCCGCAGATGAGTTCGTGCTGCCTGGGAGTACGCGGGGGTGCAGAGAAGTTAGGGAGGAGGCCCCCCAGTTAACCATCCACAGAGCCAGCATCTCAACCCAAGCAGTCAGGACTCCTCACGCTTTTTTGACCCCAGGCTCCGCTTCCTACAATATTATGCAGAAAGAGGAATCAAGGAAGACTTTCAGTGAGTGTAACAACACATGAAATGACAGAGCACAGGAACTATCGGAGGAGGAGGCCGTAATCCAGAAAACTAAGTTAACAAAGAGACAAATGTCATAACCCAGAGGTACCGTGGGCCTGCGGTAACCATGCACAACATGTCACACCAGATGTGCCGCGAGGCGACAGCAAGGGCGCTACTGTGAGGCCCAAACAAGCCAGTCAGCTTCTCTTGGCCTGTCTTACCACCCACCGTGGAAAATCCTCAAAGTCGGTATTCGTTTCCACCCTGTTGTCTATTTTTAGTGATTCCACCCTGTTGTCTATTTTTATGATTTTTAGTGACTAAAAATCATAAACGCGCGCGGCTTTACACACCGTTATGTTGGCTCCGGTCAGGCGATTGATGCGATGCATATGTTTGCAGAACTCTGGGCCGTGCCCTTCCCGGTCTTTATCGTTATTAGTGACAAATAGATAGGCATGGATCATTTCATGCAAGAGGGTCTGAAACAGAAACATACAAATGCATTTGTTAGGGCGCTTTTGAAGAGAGAAATGCATTTTCCTTCTCTACCTGGGGACCTAACTTCCCTTGGATCACAGGCTCCTTTCAGAAACTGTTAAGTCATGAACCATTTTGCTAGAAAAATTACGTACACATACATTCACAAAACTCAGCGCATGATATCTGAAGTTCTGCAGATCCCAGGTCAAGGACTCCTGTCGCAGGAAAGCCCTTTTAATTCTTACTCAGAATCCAAAAGGAAAGATCAATGAGCTCAACTACAAAAGAATTTTAAAATTCCGCATGGGGGAGAAAGCGGCATTGAGTGAAAAGACAAATTCAGAACAACGTGCAATGCCTCTCACGGGCTACTAATTCTTCAAACATAAGACCGACTGAAGTCAACAGGAAAATGACCTAAAATCCAATTTTTAAGTGGGTAAAGGTTATAGATGGCTCACAGAAAAACGTAAATGACCCATAAACATGAAAAGAAATGTTCGACTTCATTTATAAAAATAATTACAAATCCATGCTACCTCTCGCTTATCTAGAGGAGTAAATTCCCGAAGTTTGACCCCATTAGTAAAGCTAAGGGAAGCAAACGTTCCCAGCTGTCTCTGGCAGGAGGTGCAAAATGTTTTATAAACCCCCACGGAAGAGAATTTGGTAACATCTCACAAAATGACAAAAGCATTTATCCCTTGACCCAGCAATACCTAAGCTAATAGGAAAGGTCATAGGTGCAAGGTATTTTCATGGTGGCATTGTTTATGGTAGCAAAACAATGCAAGTAAGTGTCTAGCAAATAGAGACCTGGTTGAATGAACTATGGAAAATCCTTACAAAATTCTATATAGAGTTAAAAAAAAAATGAAAAAGATCTCTGAAATCATTTGGAGGAACCTACAGAGTACATGCTTTTTTTTTTTTTTTTTTTTAATGTTTGTTTATTTTTGAGACAGAGACAGACAGAGCATGAACAGGGGAGGGTCAGAGAGAGAAGGAGGCACAGAATCTGAAACAGGCTCCAGGCTCTGAGCTGTCAGCACAGAGCCCGACGCGGGGCTCGAACTCACGGAGTGTGAGATCATGACCTGAGCCGAAGTTGGCCGCTTAACCAACTGAGCCACCCAGGCGCCCCCAGAGTACATGGTTTTAATGAAAAAGGCGAAAGGCAGAAGACAGTACACAATATATCGTGTAAGAAGTATGTTATGTGATCAGGAGAGGGAATAAGAATGGACATAAATATTTGCAAAACAACAATAAAAGAAAAAAGAAACTAATGGCAAGAGTGTCATACAGTAATTGGGGAGTTCTGGATACAGGGATGGGGTGGGACATTTCTCTGTGTACAGCTTTCCATAGTTTGGGGATTTCTGAATATGTAAAATTTTAAAACACACAAACAAACACTAAAACCTACTGCTCTGGTGAATAGCATCTGAAGGTAAATCCTGTGACTGGCCCAGATTTTGTCTGAGTTTGTACTTAGAGAAATTCCAAAAATCTCTGACTTAAAACAACACCATCACCACGCTCCTGCTCATTCCCACACCACGAATGCAGACATTTAGGTGCAGAATTAAAAGTATTTAAAGCTGCTGTTTCATAATTGGTCCTAACAAATATGAAGACGTTTTTTTAAAAGTGAAAGTCATACAGGTCTTCAAGAACAAACCTTGTTCATAATTTTTATAAAAAGAATTCCTGCCAGAAGAACCAGATTGCCATTAATGAATCGTAGGCTTATCAAATTATGCCGAATAGAAAAACGGGTGTGTCAAGCACTGTAACTTGGTCATTGTGAAAACACCCCTTTTACAATGATCGACTCTGTATCTCTGAAAATGAACTTAATCTTTTCAAGTAAATGCCACTCTACTAGGACTCACATTTCAATTTTGTCCAACATTCTAAAGTCATGATCAGTAACTATTCTTACAAAGGAGGAATAAATTTAGATCCCTAATCTGGGGTTCAATGGAAACATCCTGAAAGCGGCACATGGCACCACACTGAACGTTTCTATTTTTATGTATTTTCTATTTTGCACATTTAGGCTAGATTCAAGGTTCTACTCAACACGGTCCCAAAACACCTCTATTTCCCACCACTGGGTTCTCTACCTGGCCAAAAGCAACTACTTCTAGTCCTCCATATGCCCTGAGATTCACGCCTCAATTTTGCTCACGGCATCCTATTCCTTCTGCCAAGAGTAGTTTTCCTGTACCATCTCTACTTGTCAGAATCCGATCTGTCCTATGAGGCTCAGCTCCATGTTATCATTTGCAGCAGTAGCAATCACACAGCGGTAGTGATGAGGGGACAGGACAAGAGCTTTAGGGCCAGGGAAACTAGAGCCTACCACAAGGGTTTGTCACTTATTACGCACAAGACCTTGGACAAGTTACAACTTGCTGCTCGTCGCTAAAATGGGGATATCCTAATCTTGCGGGGCTACGGGAAAGGCACACACTGGATTAGCTATTAACTAGATGAACCCTAGTCCAAAATCTGGCATATAATACGTGCTCAATAAAGAGTGAGAGGCAGGAGTGGTGATGTTAGGTAGTAATAAGCTAAAGAAAAGCATATGAAGCTTTTCTTCTCTGTCCTCACCCAGACTCAGTCCTTTCCTTTCCTGAATCCTATTCATTATAATATGGGTCGCTACTTTATGTACAGGCCAGAGTCACACTGTTCCTCCGTGGGCCTTCTTACACTGATCTGATATTGTAACTTTCTGCCAATAGCAAATGCTCACTTGACAGCATTACCACACATTTTCCGTTCTCTTCTTGCCCGTTACTTTATTTTTTTTTAAATTTTTTTTTTCAACGTTTATTTATTTTTGGGACAGAGAGAGACAGAGCATGAACGGGGGAGGGGCAGAGAGAGAGGGAGACACAGAATCAGAAACAGGCTCCAGGCTCTGAGCCATCAGCCCAGAGCCCGATGCGGGGCTCGAACTCACGGACCGCGAGATCGTCACCTGGCTGAAGTCGGATGCTTAACCGACTGCGCCACCCAGGCGCCCCAATTGCCCGTTACTTTAAAAAAAATTTTTTTGTAATGTTTATTTGCTTTTGAGAGAACGAGAGAGAGAGACAGAGACAGAGAGAGAGAGAGAAGAGTGAGTGGGGGAGGGGCAGGAAGAGGGAGACACAGAATCCGAAGCAGGCTCTAGGCTTTAAGCTGTCAGCACAGAGCCCAAAGTGGGGCTTGAACTCATAGACTGAGATCATGACCTGAGCTGCAATCAGACGCTTAACCGACTGAGCCACCCAGGCGCCCCCATCGCCCATTATCTTTAAAAAGAACACTGTTCGTGTGTTTACTTAATCATTCACACAATAAATATTCATTATGCAACTACTACTCTAATTAGGGCTCCTCAGAAGGTGGATTTGGTTAATTATGTTCAACTTTTTTGTTTTAGGTCTACAGTTTTTTTTCTGCTTATTCACTGAGTTACCAAGAGTGTTGTGTTTAACATCTGCAACTATGATTATGGGTGATTACTTCTCTTTTTGCTTCTACTCATTTATGCTTCATGTAGTTTAAAGCTACATTATTACTGTTAGAATCATTATGTGTTTTTATTTAATAGATTATTTTACTATTATAAAACGTGAGCTTTTTTTTCTAGTAAAACTTCTTCCCTTAAAACCTTTAGTTTGCTACAATAGCTTTCTGTTAGGGTTTTGGATGATATACTTTTTCTGAACCTTTCACATTTAACGTGTGTGTGACTTTAAGCACACCTCTTTTAATCTAGTATGTCACTCCATGTCTTAAACCAGTGCTTAGTCCATTTACATTTAATATAATTACTGATATCGTCTTCACACCTACCCTTCTTTTTGGAGGGCTTTGTTCCTTTATTCCTCCTTTCTTTTTTATTAATCAAGTATTCCTGTTGTACCATTTTACGTTTAGTAGCCATTTACTTTTTTTTTTTAATTGTAAAAAAAAAAAACACAACACAAAATTTAACATCTTAACTATTTTTAAGTGTACAGCTCAAGAGTGTTAAATGTAGTCACAGTGTTCTGCAACCCATTACCTTTTATTATCCTTAAAAACAGCATCTTTTGTATTTCCAAGCATATTTTAATGTACGTCCCATCCAGCCTCTACCACTCTATCTTCTTTGGTGCCTACGTTTCAAGTTATACAATTGGGGCAAGACAAGTCCTACTGGGTATATCTTGAGGAATTTCAGACATCTTCTAAACTCAAACTAACCATAATCCGGGAGCTCCTATGGCTCCATTTTGCTAGTCAAGTGCCCTCACTCACGCGGGCTGGTTCTACCAGCTCAGCGAGATGTTCTGGGAGGACAGCGTCATTGTGGCTGAACAGAGGACAATCAAAATTTGTGTGCCTCAATAGGAAGATATGGGTCCTGATTCTTCTCTGCTTCTCAGTATGTAACTTAAACTAGCTTACTTACGCTCTCTGAACCTTAAATTTCTTCATTTATAAAAATGAGGACAACACACACTGCACATAAACAAGGTGCTTGTAAAGCTCAAATCCGGTATTATACCTGAAAAACTTTACCTGTGAAGAACCATAAAAATATAAGGTAATCATTATTATTGGCCCTGCAATTAAAGTTGTGAGGAAATAAATTTTTTTTTTACATGTATAGGTGAATTCACATCAGTCTAAATCAATAATAAGCATTTTTAAATAACTGAGGTAAGAACCAAGTTTATGCAAAGGATACCTCTACAAGATCCTTTCTCGGTCTCAACTTTAAAAGAGGTTCACTGAGCCGGATGGAACACATTCCGCCCCTCCCTTCATAGCTGCATATCCCAGCACACCTGGAAAACAACCACCACAAAAGCATTATTTACCAAATATACACAAAAGGGAAATAGAAATGAAAGAGTAAATCACTTCACACTAGTTCCCACCAGGACACCCTCTTTGTCAGGAGATATTTGCATCTCACCCTAGGGAGAAAGATGTGTGAATGGTAGTGACATCCCTTGCCCCAGCCAGGCAGTGACTGTCCCTTGGCCTTGCCAGGCTGCAAGAGCCCAAAGAAGATCATCCTCCTCTGCTGCGCCCAGTCTCCTCCCTACAAACTGTAATCGGTTTGCGGTGATTACAGCCAGGCCGCCATGAGCACGTCTCCAAAGCGGTAACAGAAGCCTCTATGAAGGAGATTTGTTCTTTACACACAGTTTTATATCATTATCTTAACCTGGCTTACTTAAGGCTGTCGTGTAGCACTTCAAAGACAAGCACATAGAACACAACCCCATCTTAAACTTGTTAGCTCAGTTCATGTGCAGGAATAGATGATTTCAAATTGGGACTTCTCTTCTTGGTGGGAAAGGGATCCTTTTAGAGGCATCCCCTAAGATCCCTTGGGTCCAGCAATATGGAAACAGTCAACCCTTCTAACACCTGAGCTCAGTACTAAGTGGTGGTGTCTTAACGAGCATGGAAAAGGACAACACCCACCCTTGGGAGGCTTCCCTGTGTCCTCAGCATTCTTTTTTGGGGGCAGACTCGCTTCTCCCTCCTGGGTCCCAAAGCACTACCATAAGACAAATCTGGAATGTGTTAATTGATTTTCAAGCGGCGGGAGATTCAGAGAAATATCTTTTCGGGGCCCCTGGGTGGCTCGCGCTTTCAGCTCCGGTCATGATCTTATGTCCTTGAGTTCGAGCCCCACCTGGGGCTCCACACTCAGTGTGGAGATTCCCTGCTTGGGATTCTCTCTCCCTCTCCCCCTGCCCCCCCCCCTCCCGCTCGTGCTCACTCTCTCTCAAAAACAACAAAAAACAAAGGAATATCCTTTTCTCTGTGTCCTTTATTTGCTTTTTAAGTTTATTTCGGGAGAGAGAGACAGCGCGTGCGCGCGAACAGAGCGAGGGAAAGAGAGAGAATCCCAAGCAGGCTCCACACTGTCAGCCCAATGGGGGAGGGGGATGCAACTCACCAACCGTGGGATCATGACCTGAGCCAAAACCAAGAGTCAGACACTTAGCTGACTCAGCCACCCAGGCGCCCCTCACTGTGTCCTTTATAAATCAAACTCTTGGCGAGATGGCCCACACAGCTTTCCTCAAGTTGTTTGAGCACGAGAGAGAGAGAGAGAGAGAGAGAGAGAGAGAGAGAGAGAAGGGAAGGGAGAGATACACCAGGAGATGCTGGCCCAAAACAAGACCGACACCGACACTCCCCTCCACCCCCCGCATTTCACAGGCCCTGGGACCACTGGGGACGGAGAAAGAGGAGAAGTTCGCGGCCGGCGGCTGCAGAAGAGCTGCCAGCCGGTCTCTTTTCCCCAGCGGGGTTCGAGACTCACAGGGTCATTCGCATGCTCCACTTCACCTCGACAGCCTCCAGCTGGCCCCAAAAGAACCGATCGTTGAACTGCACAAACAGGGCCTGCAAATCCGGGGTTGGGTCCACCAACTCCCAGGACGCGTCCACCAGCGACAAGGGCGCCTGGGCCCGGTCGCGCTCCGACGCCTGCAAGTTCCACTCCTCCTGAAGCCGTAGTGCCAACACCAGATCCTCATCCATCTCTGCCGGGATCCCAGGCGGCGTTCGCCGGCGTTAAGCGGGCCCCCGGGGGAGGCCGCGACTCCACCTCTCTGAAGCGGCGGCGGCGGCCTGACCCGGCTCCTAGGAGATACTGGCTCTCGGGCTACTCTCGAGGCAGCCCGCCGATCTCGCGAGAATTCAAGAATAACCGGCTCGAGAACGAAAACTGAATTTGCCCCAAACGCCGAAGCCAAGATTCTGCGGCTTAAAGTAGAGAACTCAGCATGACACCTCTTAGTGGGTTCAAAACGTGGGTTCCCAGGCCTTGGTCTAGAGGAAGGTTTCAAGAAACCGGTTACCGCCTTTACGCTTCGCCACTAACTTCAAATACCAACGTCACGCTCAGAACATGCGCAGTACCCACGTCTCGCTGCCTCGCCCTCCACTCTCTTCCGCAACAGAGCCTCCGGCGCATGAGCCCTAGCCGCTGGCGTTCCCGCGCAGGCGCGCTGTCTGCGCTCGGCCCCTGCGCAGGCGCAGTCTGAGACTCAGACCCGGGCGCAGGCGTACTCGTCTCCCTTCCGTCCTGCTTCCTCAGCCCTGGAGCTCCGCGGGACTTGGGTGGGTCTCGACCGCCGCGGCACCCGCGGAGGCGGTAGTGACAGCGACTGCGTGAGACTCGGAGGGAAATGGCGATGGCGATGTCGGACAGTGGGGCGAGCCGTCTGCGGCGGCAGCTGGAATCGGGGGGTTTTGAGGCCCGGCTGTACGTGAAGCAGCTCTCGCAGCAGTCGGACGGGGACCGGGACCTGCAGGAGCACCGGCAGCGCATCCAGGCGCTGGCGGAGGAGACGGCGCAGAACCTGAAGCGCAACGTCTACCAGAACTACCGGCAGTTCATAGAGACTGCCCGCGAGATCTCCTACCTGGAGAGCGAGATGTATCAGCTCAGCCATTTGCTGACGGAGCAGAAGAGCAGCCTGGAGAGCATCCCGCTTACCCTGCTCCCGGCTGCCGCCGCCGCCGCCGGGGCCGCCGCGGCCTCTGGAGGAGAGGAAGGAGGAGGTGGCGCGGGGGGCCGAGACCACCTGCGGGGCCAGGCTGGCTTTTTTCCCACACCCGGGGGCGCCTCCCGCGACGGTGCGGGTCCGGGCGAGGAAGGGAAGCAGCGCACTCTTACCACTCTGCTTGAGAAGGTGGAAGGTTGCAGGCACCTGCTGGAGACGCCGGGGCAGTACCTGGTGTACAACGGGGATTTGGTGGAATACGAGGCGGACCACATGGCCCAACTGCAGCGGGTGCACGGCTTTCTCATGAACGACTGTTTGCTGGTGGCCACCTGGCTGCCTCAGAGGCGTGGGATGTATCGCTACAACGCCCTCTATCCCCTGGATGGTTTGGCCGTGGTCAATGTCAAGGACAACCCGCCCATGAAAGACATGTTCAAGCTGCTAATGTTTCCCGAGAGCCGTATTTTTCAGGCGGAAAATGCTAAAATCAAACGAGAGTGGCTGGAAGTGCTGGAGGAAACCAAGAGGGCCCTCAGTGAAAAAAGACGCAGGGAACAGGAGGAGGCAGCGGCCCCACGAGGACCACCGCAGGTGCCTTCCAAGGCCAGTAACCCATTTGAGGACGAAGAAGAGGACGAACCAGCTGTTCCTGAGGTAGAAGAAGAGAAGGTGGACCTCTCAATGGAGTGGATCCAGGAGTTGCCTGAAGACCTGGATGTCTGTATCGCCCAGAGGGACTTCGAAGGGGCCGTTGACCTGCTGGACAAATTGAACCATTACCTGGAAGATAAGCCCAGCCCACCGCCTGTTAAAGAACTAAGGGCCAAAGTGGATGAGCGCGTCCGACAGCTCACGGAGGTGCTAGTTTTTGAACTCTCCCCAGATCGTTCCCTGAGAGGTGGTCCCAAGGCTACTCGAAGGGCAGTTTCTCAACTAATCCGGCTTGGCCAGTGCACAAAGGCTTGTGAGCTGTTTTTGAGAAACAGGGCAGCAGCTGTGCATACTGCAATCCGCCAGCTTCGCATCGAGGGTGCCACTTTACTCTACATCCATAAGCTATGCCACGTCTTCTTTACGAGCCTCCTTGAGACTGCAAGGGAATTCGAGACGGATTTTGCAGGCACTGACAGTGGCTGCTACTCTGCCTTTGTGGTCTGGGCGAGATCAGCCATGGGCATGTTCGTGGATGCTTTTAGCAAGCAGGTGTTTGACAGTAAGGAGAGCCTCTCTACAGCGGCTGAGTGTGTCAAAGTGGCCAAGGAGCACTGTCAGCAACTGGGTGACATCGGACTGGACCTCACCTTCATCATCCATGCCCTTTTGGTGAAAGACATCCAAGGGGCCTTGCACAGTTACAAAGAAATTATCATCGAAGCCACTAAACATCGCAACTCTGAGGAGATGTGGAGGAGGATGAACTTGATGACTCCAGAGGCCCTGGGCAAGCTCAAAGAGGAGATGAAGAGTTGTGGGGTGAGGAACTTTGAGCAGTACACCGGGGACGACTGCTGGGTGAACCTGAGCTACACGGTGGTTGCTTTTACCAAACAGACCATGGGCTTCTTGGAAGAGGCACTGAAGCTGTATTTCCCCGAGCTGCACATGGTACTTTTGGAGAGCCTGGTGGAGATCATTTTGGTCGCTGTGCAGCATGTGGATTATAGCCTTCGGTGTGAGCAGGATCCAGAGAAAAAGGCCTTTATCAGACAGAATGCATCCTTTCTATATGAGACCGTCCTCCCCGTGGTGGAGAAAAGGTTTGAGGAAGGTGTGGGGAAACCTGCCAAGCAACTCCAGGACCTGAGGAACGCATCTAGACTTATTCGTGTGAACCCCGAAAGTACAACATCAGTGGTCTGATGCTCGCGTCGTGGGTATATGTATACGTATATGTTGCTCATATATTATTTATATTTATATATTAAGTTGCATTAGCATATTCTTTATAGTCTCAAACACAGCTTAAAAATAAAAGATGCCCTCTCAAACAGAAATGCAGAATCAAAAGGAAAAAGAAAAGAAAGTTCCAATTAAGCCCCAATGACAAAACATTGGAATTGTTAAAATACATGCTTTCCTTTTAAGTTATGCTAAGAATATGTTGTCATACTGCAGCATTTCAGTGTATCCTTTGAGTCAAAACACACTTCCTTACAGTATATTTTATGCAGCACAGAGAAATCATATCTAAAATACGTAGGGTTTAAGTATGTTGTGAAGTTTCCCCATTGACTAAAATGTTAGGTTTCTTAAAGAGTACAGTTCCATACAAAACACCCTGGGTCATATACTTCCCCACCTTAAAATGTGATTGAACAACTTTGGGAAAAGAAAGGAATTGAGAAGATTGGTTTTAGGGTACATTTTGGTCAAAAGAATTCCTTCTTAAAAGTGGCTAGTTTGTGGACTAGTACTTGGAACCTTCTAGAATACAAGGGGGAGCTTTCATAAAAACAGTTCAGCAAACATTTCCAACGTCATTTGAATGGCTGATTATTTTGAGCTGCTAATTAGCAGCTTTATGATACTTGATTTGGGAGCATTTACTTGAATCTTAAGGACTATGGTAAAAAACATTTTCAACATGTTCCTGAACTGTGTGAATTTCCAGCTGGAGCTTTTGTCTTTATCATATTAAAAAAATAAAAATGATTAAAGAAGCAGGACACACTGAGGAACCTGGCAACCGCCAATGATTTTTAGCTGCCTCCCCCGATTTTTTCCATGTAAATTATATAGTGGCTCAGACTTCATGCAAATGGGAGAAAAGTATACATGGAAATATTTATGTAGATTTCAGGTCTGGGTGGATGGGGAAAGAGAAAAAATCATATGCACACCCTATAGTGTTCTCAAGTATGACTGCTTTCAGCAGAGATCTGCTTTTGGTTTTTTTGTAACAAAGTAGAGAACAAAAAAGTGAGACAGTGTGCCCAAAGCAAAGGGAGGAAACGAACTTTTGGTGACTCCTACTGCATGTTTCATGTTTTATATTTTCCTTTATTCTTAAAAGTGAATATAATGCTTCAGATTGTTTAGTGAAACAAAAATAGCTCAAGATATTTGAGCTTCCCAAGGTTTCTGAACTACTGTTTCTACTGTACCTTGAGCATATCTCTCATCCGTGGAGAGAAATTGTGCTCAGGTTCATTTTTCCACTAGCTTTCAGTTGTGATTCTTGTCCAAAAGTGCCATTTCTGATGCCACGGACTTCAAAAGGTCATATCTTTTTCCTGAATTAAAATAGTGATATTAAGACTGGAAATTAGGTAAAACTTAAAATTGCTTTCAAGAGTGGCTTAGGGTTGTGAAGCTCCTTGACGTCATTACTCATTGGCAGAGGAGCCCTTTTATTTATTTTTAGCGATGCCTTTTAAGGGTGGAAAACTATCAGAGTTACAGATTTTCTTTGATTAATTTTTCACATACAGTTAGGATTTTCTAGATAACAAAAAAACAACTATAAATTGTCTTTTTTAAGATCACTGGAAACATGAATTTGATAAAAACTTTTACGATTACTTTGTGCAACTTACGGTTTCTAAAATTATATTGTGTGAAACACATAGCGTGTAAATATTTGATGTTGGGTCCAGGAAATGATACTTTGGAAGTCAAAACTTAAGGCATGAAGTTGTAAAAACTTAAATGTATATACTCAGATAATTCAAATGGTTGCGTCTTCATAGAACCGTTTGCTTTTTAAAACTGGAAGTACAGAATTTTCTTCTGGTAAAATCTGTGTGTTCCTTGATCAGAGTTATAGTTGTTGGTGATTCAATTACCGTGGGAAGTTAATCAAAGACCACCACCAGTGTTACAGTGTACCTTTGTGCCAAGACAGAGCCATTACATTGCATTCCCCAAAGTGGAATCAGAGCTCTTCTCTAATTCTTGTTTCCTTAGATTCCCAAGTGCTAAAAATGGAATGAAATTGTCCAAAAATATATAGTACATACTGTAATATACCACCGAAGAGTTGATTGCCTTTGCTTGTTTGCCTCAAACAGAACACTGTCGCTCGAGCTTGGAATCACAGACTTGATTGAATTCATTACTGTTGCAAAAAAGACACCCTGTGGTATTAAGTCTCTCTTTGATTAAAGCCTCATTTAATTTAAAGTGCTGAACACTCACTTTTCTTTAAAATACTACCTATAGTTAAATTATCGGCACTTGTATTTTGCAACTTGCTTACCTGGGATTGGGAATTTGGGGCTTGACATGTAGGATAAAATCAGTACATGTACATCTTGCTTATTGATATGCTGTGATATGAGGGAATCTGAAATGTTTTATCAAAATAAAGCTTAAAATTTTTCTTACGCTGGATAAAATTGGTATTACAATGTTATATCTCTCTTCTTTAATTAGGATTCAGTATTCTTACATCCTTGTTACTGAAATACTGTTTTATGAGCCCAGGTTTTGTTTTTTTGGTTTTTGGGGGGTTTTTTTGGTTTATTTTTGTATATGGGGATGATAGGTAGGAAGCTGTTAGCTAATTTAAATAAGTGTTCTGCTTACTATCCAAATTGTGATCAAATCAGATCTGTTTTTGGGGGACTCTCTTGAATGGGAAATTTCAGACACACAAAGTGTGAATTGGCTCTAAAAAGTGGATTTGATGCCATTTGCACATCCCTAAATGAAGGAAATGTAATGTCGGCCATGTGACCCAGGACCTAGGAACATAAATGACAAGGGTCTGTTTTTTTAATACATATAGATCCTGAGGGAGCTTTCACATATGATTGATTTAAAAAGTAAAAGTATTTGTTGAATGCCGTGCCTCACATGGACTATAACGTGGGGTGGGGAGGACAAAATAAATTTGAGCATGCTTTCTCTGAAATGCTTGAGACTTGGAAAAAATAGAGAATAAAAAATTGGAAAAAAATAGGTTGGAAAGTAAATGAAATACACAACAGTGTGATGCAAATTACATCAATTAAATAATTGAGTGCAGACAGCATTGCAAAAAAGCCCAAAGCCCTGTGTGTTGTCATTTTCGTGCTCAGTAATTTCGTGGGAATACTGAGAAGGAAGAGGGCGGCATTGTTTTGAGAAGTTTGGAGAGTCCTCATGGATTTGTTGGCCTTTGAGCTGGCCCTTGAAGGATGGACAAGATTTAAATGCACAAAGGAAAAGGAAGAGCAAAGGTGAGCAGGGACACAAACGGGAGTACCTGAGGCACAGGCTAGGATGGGCTGCAGGGACACACGGAAGATGTTTCAAATATTGGAGGCAAGAAAGGTGGGGTCATTAATTCGTGCTTATTAAGAAAGCTTGAGCCCACGCAGAAAGGCGTGAGGTAAAAAGGGTCATTGCACCCAAGCCCGGTGACCCAGTGACCCACTCACCAGAGGTGGCCACTCAGAAGAGTTTCTCGTACATTTTTTTCCCTCAGAAATTGGACTGGGGACACCTGGATGGCTCAGTCCATTGAGCATCCGACTTTGGCTCAGGTCATGATCTCACAGTTCATTGAGTTCGAGCCCCACATAGGGCTCCTAGAAATAAATACTAAAAAAAAAAAGAAAAAAGAAATTAGATTGTACTATACATTATTGTTCCGTATCTTGCTTTTACTCACCAATTCAGTATTTTTAAGACTCTTAAGTGAATACCTGTAGCTACACTGACTGGGTTTTGGGGGTTTTTTTTTCCCTGTGATTTAAACAGTATTCAGTCACATGGAATGGATTTATCATGATTTTGCATTTTCCAATTACAATAGTTTGTTGGCTTCAGGTTTTTATGTTACAAAAACTCCTGAAAAAAGTTCCCTGTACGTATATCTTTGCTTACATGCGTGAATATGTCTATAGGATGCATTTCTAGAAATTGCTCTACCAAACTCTACCTTAAATTTAGGCAAACATTGCCAAATTGTTCATTAGGCAAGTTGAACCATTTTACCTCGTCCCAACTATGTACGGTACCTGTCCACATTTATTCATCCAGTTTTAAATAATCAGATTATTCTTATTAGTAATAAAATTTATTTTTACTAATCCTATCTGTGAAAAACTAGTACCTAGTTTCGTTTGTAATTTTTATGAGTGAGGTGAGCAATTTCGTATTTTTTTAAGCTACCCGTTTATGTTCTTTGCCGTTCTTAGATTATCTTTGTGTTACCATTTTGCCGGATTCTATTGAATACTTGGGAAATTCATGAGTACGAAATGCTGTCGGTTTTTCCTACTGTCATTTATTTGTCTACTTATGTAGTATAGTAAATTAAAAAAATTTTTTTTTAATGTTTATTTATTTTTGAGAAGGAGCACAGGTGGAGAGGGGCAGAGAGAGAGAGAAACCAAAGCAGGCTCTGTGCTATCAGCGCAAAGCCTGATGTGGGACTCTAACCCTCCAACCATGAGATCTCGACCCGAGCCAAAGCCAGATGCTCAACCAACTGAGCCGCCCAGGCACCTTTGTAGTATAGTAAATTTTAATTGAACCCAGGTATACCTGGGGTTTTTTTCTTCTCTGTTTTCCATCAGGCTTAGAACAGCCTTATCACTCAGATTCTTACCCTACCCAGATTCTAAAAATGTCATGTTTTTGTCCATTTTAATATTTGATTTTTTCCCACTTACAGTTCATTTTAAAGAATGATGTAAGGATCCCATTTTCCCACAATAAGCACGTTGTTTTCACAGTTTTGAATTGTCCTTTTTCCTCACTGACTAGAAGTGCCATTTTAATAATACATTACATTTTGGGGTGCCTGGGTGGCTCAGTCTGTTGGGCACCTGATTTCGGCTCAGGTCATGATCTTGTGGCTCATGGGTTCTAGCCCACATCAGGCTCCGTGCAGACAGCAATGAGCCTGCTTCAGATCCTCTGTCCTCCTCCCTCTCTGTTCTCCCCTGATCGCTCTGTCTTCCTCTCAAAAATAAATAAATGTTAAAAATGTTAAAAATAAACATTAAAAAAATAACAATATATTTTTAACTACAGATATTACAACCAGTGCCTTAATTAGGTTATGAGTTTTAATAGTTTCCCAGTTGTTTCTTTGGAGTTTTCAAGTATATAATCACATCACCTGCAAATAAAGATCATTTTGCCTCGTTTCAATTTTTACACATCTTACGTAGTTGTCTTAGTATCTGTATTAAGTTGAACATCCAGAACTATGTTACATCACTCTTTTTGCTTGATATTCCTGCCTAAGAATTAGGAATTATACTGGATGTGTATCTGGTAGGAGCGTTTTTCCTATTTGTCCATTGAAGCCTGACATTGGCTTTTGGTCATTATGTTAAGGAAGTGATTCCCTATTCTTGTTAACTAACAGTTGTTTTTATTTTTTTTTTAGGTCTGGGATGCATTCTGAAATACCAAATGAATCTTAGTGTCCGCTGAGCTCATCGTGATTTTTCTTCTACGTCATACTAATTGGATGAGTTTTTAAAATCGATTTCCTAACACTGAACCACACTTACACCCTGTGAATTAATTCTGTTTGGTTGCAATATGTAATTGTTTTAATATACTGCCTGATTCTAATGAAGACTTCATTCACATTTTTGTATCGGTATCCATTAGCAATATCGGTCTATGATGGTGTGTGTGTGCTTTGTCATGCTTATGTCATTCATGAGGTGCGTGGAGCCTGATAATAATGATAATGAAATGATAAGACACATTCTCATTTCTTTCAGTCCCCAAATAGTGAGAATGAAAAATCAGACAGTGTGACACAGCTGGCTTGTAGCCCCTCAAATCAGAATTAGCCACTCTAAGCTTATAGGACAGTTATAGCTCTTACAAAAAGAGATAAGGAGGTGTTCCATTGACCCTCCTCTCCATTCCATTTTACTCTTTAACAGAGTTGTACGGGACATGCAAGATACATGTATGTTAAATATATTCCCATTATGTTGAGAAACACATGTATGTTTTAATCTCACACCACACATACAGAATATTTGCATTTCATTTTTTCTCATCGGCTTCCCTAGAGCAGTGTTGGGCATAACATAGACACTTGATAAATGCTGATTAATGAATATTATTGACTGGATGATTCGAATAACTAATGACAGTTCTCGGTTATGAAGGTCCTAGTTTGCACCGGGCTCTTTCCAGCCGTTATCTCATTTGACCCTCACAGTAACTCTGGAAGATAGCAATTGTTCTAGTCCTTGTCCAGCTAAGGAAAGAGACAGAGAGGTTGCTGTTTGGCCAAAGCATCTCCCCACTGAGCATGAGAGGCAGTGCTCAAGGCCAGGTCTGTTCAACGCCAAAGCAACATTCTCTACACTCCACCTTTAACCCTACCACTACTAATACACAGAATTCTTTCAAATTGGTGTTTCTTTGTACATTTTCTGAAGATGAAATTTTCTTGACATGTGGCTCCATCAATAAGAATCAGAATATTTAGGGCACCTGGGTGGCTCAGTTAGTAGTTAAGCGTCTGATCCTCGATTTTGGCTCAAGTCATGATCTCACAGTTTGTGAGATCAAGTCCCACGTCGGGCTCTGCACTGACAGCACAGAGCCTGCCTGGGATTCTCCCCCGCTCACACGTGCTCTCTCTCTGTCTCTCTATATATATCAAAATAAATAAACATTTTAAAAAAGAATCAAAATATTTGACATGTAAAAAATTCAAGTATGATAAACAACAGGCAAACCTTCCTTCGGAGAACCATTTATCGATGATTACAGCACCTTTAACAGGTTATTTTATCTAATCTTCACATCAGTCTCTGAAGGCATTAAGGTTTTGTGAAGTTAAGTAATTTGCAAGTAATTCAGCCTGTAAAGAGTTCCCATAAGTAGCCTAGATGGGATTTGAACTCAGATAGACTTTCTTCTAGGGCTGGCTTCTGAGCCAGTAGGCTAGATTATTGGATTATGTCTGATGGTTATATCACTAGTATAGATCACTCTTTATTTCAAAGGTTTATCCATTTACAGTTGGAAGTATTCTGTTAAAGTTAATGGTGTTTTGACAGAGGATATCATAATTTATAATTTCCTTGAAGTGGCAGATTTGAGTTAATGAGATAGATAAAACCAGATTATTTGCATTAGCACCAATTTGGGTTTTTTTAAAGATATTTTATTATTTCTTTGTTTATTAAGTAATCTCTATGCCCAATGTGGGACTCAAACTCATGACCCCAAGATCGAGTCACATGCTCCACCAACTGAGCCAGCCAGGCGCCCCATTAACACTGACGTGTACGTTACTGAATTCTTTGTAATTGGCAAAATTAAACAGTCTCAAACTTGAAGAAATTTCACTGGGCATGAAGATACATATCACTTAGCTGTTTAGATGAACCTTCTAAACAGGTGAGTAGGTGTCATTTAAGTTGGAAAGTTGCAGGACAAGAGCTTATGTCTTAAATGTCACATTTGATTCCTTTTACCTAATATGTTGACTTACCCTCTCTAGCTAAACATGTCCCTCAAAGTTACAGGATCCACACCAATGTTGAAGTGTCTCTAAAATATTTGTGTGTGTAGCCTCAGCCATTGCTAGGGGGGAATTACAGTAAACTGGGTCACTGGCACTTTGGCGATATTTACAGATTGGAAATAATTACAGAGCTATGGGGCACCTGGGTGGCTCAGTCAGATGAGCATCCAACTTCAGCTCAGGTCATGATCTCATGGTTCACGAGTTTGAGCCCCATGTCAGGCTCTCTGCTGTCTGCACAGAGCCTGCTTCAGATCCTCTGTCCCCCTCTCTCTGACCCACCCCCCGCCTCAAAAATAAATAAAACATTTTAAAAAATACAGAACTATACAAACCATTTGACCCTACGATCCATTTCTGGAGATTTATTCTACAAAAATATTAGCATACTTCCTAAATTAAATTTACTCCGTAAACTTATGTGATTTATGAATCAGATTTTTTAAAGTTTATTTATTTTGAGAGGGAGCCAGCAGGGGAGGGGCAGAGAGAGAAGGAGAGAGAGAGAATCTCAAGCAGGCTCCACACAGTTGGCACAGAGTCCAAGTCAGGGCTCAATGCCACGAACTGTGAGATCATGACCTGAGCCAAAACCACGAGTCAGAGGCTAAACCAACTGAGCCACCCAGGCCCCTGTAAATAAGTTTGTAAGAACACTTCTAGTTTCCGGTTTTGCATGTAAGCCCAGGAGTCTCCCTCTGTCCTGATAAGTAAAAGCTGAAGAGACTGAAAAAGCAGCCAGTCTTCTTGGATCCACAAGTGGGGGTGGGGGTGGGGCACAGGTGGGGTCCGCCCCCAGACTGAAGAGACCAGTTGGCAGATATAGGATGTCTTATCTTACTAGAGCAGAAAGAAGTTTAGGGTAGAAACCAGTGCTGGGGCAGAGAAATCTGAACGCTCACTGGAGGCTCAGTGCCCAAAACTCTGAGAGTTAACTCCAGGGGGACCCCCACTGATGAGGGAAACAAAGGCAAGAAAAATGTCATTTAAATGAAATGCCCTTACAGCCTGCAGCCCATTGATAGATGTCAGTGTAATACTCCCCAAGACGTTCATGGCTGCCTTAATGCTTAATGTTGACACTTCCTTAAAAACTAAAAGGAAACTTACCTTGACAATAGCTAAATCTTCAGGGTCCTGGGAGACCTGCTTTCAGCATCCAAAAACTCCTTGGAGACCTCTGTTATCTATACGTCCCTCCCCTCCCTCCACAATCTTAAAAGTATATAATCAGTCATTCCTCACAACCCCAGTGCAACTCTTTCTGCCTACGGTCCTGTCCCCGTGCTTTAATAAAATCACCTTTTTGCACTAAAGTAGTCTCAAGAATTCTTTCTTAGCTCACGAACCCCACTTCAAATTTCATCACCCACCATATTGTGAAATATACCTCCTTCTAGGTTCTCCTAGTATCAGAGGAAAATATCCAGAGGCTTCCAGCAGGGGGCGGGGCAAGGTACTTCCTGAAATAGGGTTGAGCACTCTGTTTTTCTTAAGGCCCGCCCTCAGGGGAGACTAGTTAACCAGAGCCTAACCTACTGGGGCATTAGCAGAGCCTAGCTGACTGGGGAAGGGAATACCCAACCCCAGCCCACTCTAGCCAGCCTGTCCCACCCAAGGGGGGGGGGGCGAAAACAGCTGAGAAACACTCCTGAAATTCACTAAAGACAGACCTTATCATTGGATAGTACAGCCCTGCTCCCCCCCACTCACCATATCACTAAAGGCCTATTTACAGCAGTTCCTTTCTTCCCCGGGAACCCCATGTCCAGCCACCAAGAAAAAAATGACAAGGTGTCCCTAAAGGCAAAAACAGAATTTGAAGAGACAGAGCAAGCATCAGAACCAGACATGACAGGGTCCGTTGAATTGAAAACAGACTGGGAATTGAAAACAACCATGATTAAAATGCTAAGGCCTCTAACGGATAAAGAAAACAGCCCGCAAGAACAGATGGGCAGCAGTAATGCAGAGATGGAAATCTTAAGAAAGAACCCCCCCCAAAAAAATGCTAGAGATAAAAGCAACTCACAAAAGCCCACATCGCAGTGGAAATGGAGAGCGCCTTTGATGGGCCTGTCAGTAGACTGGACCTGGTTGAGGAAAGCTGCAGGATGTATCAACTGAATCCTTGAAAACCGAAAAGCAAGGAAAACAGAGACTGAAACCCAACTAAACAAACACAGAACAGAATATCCAAGGACTGAGGAACAACTGTAAAAAGTGTAACAGGGGCCCCTGGGTGGCTCAGTCGATTAAGCATCTGACTCTTGATTTTGGCTCATGGGTCCTGGGATCGAGCTGACAGCACGGAGCCTGCCTGGGATTGTCTCTCTCCCCTCCCCTACTCATGCTTTCTCTCTCTCTCAAAACAAATAAACATTAAAAACAAAGTGTAACATATCATAATGAGAATACCAGAAGGAAAAGAAGAAGGAAGAAACAGAGTATTTGAACGGGTTTCGCTGAAGCAGTGTTTGTATCAGCAAAGGAATGGAAACTACCCAGAACCATATCAAACTTCAGTGCGCATGCACAGTGTAATACTATGCAGCTTAAAAAGGAATGCCCTGTCCAGGTACCGAGGTGGAAACATGTCTTAAGTAAGTTGTTAAGAGGGGTGGCTGGCTGGCTCAGTGGGCGGAACGTGACTCTTCATCTTGGGGTCATGAGTTCAAGCCCCATGTTGGGTATAGAGATTACTTAAAAAAGATTTCTTAAAACAGGGGTGCCTGGGTGGCTCGGTCAGTTGAGCGTCCTACTCTTGGTTTCGGCTCAGGTCATGATCGCAGGGTCGTGGAATCGAGGCCCGCATCAGGCTTTGCACTGAGTATGGAACCTACTTGGGATTCTGTCTCTCTCTCTCTGCCTCTGCCCCTCTCCCCCACTTATGCTCTCTCTCTCTCTCTCTAAAATAAATAATAATAATAAATTAATTACTTAATTAAATAAAAATATGTTGTTAAGTATAAGACAACATACAGAATAATCCTACAGTGTGCTGCTTTAGGAGTAAAAAAAGAGAAAATACAGGTGTATATTTGCAGAGAAATTCTGAAGGGGTCTGGGCAGCTAGAACTGGGAGACAGGGATAGAGATGCACTGTAGATTGGTTTTGTTTCGTTTTGTTTTAGTACTTGAATGTATCACCTTTTCAAACCATTAAATAAGAAAAAGAAAATTAAGTACGTTATGTTAAAAATTAGATCCACTCTCTGTTCTGTGCTACATCTTCCCAGCACTTTTGTTCTATACATTATGTGTGAGGTCTAAGGATACTTATTATTTTTTTTAATGTTTATTTATATTGAGAGAGAGAGAGAGAGAGAGAGAGAGAGAGAGAGACAGAGCACAAGCGGGGGAGGAGCAGAGGGAGAAGGAGACACGGAATCTGAAGCAGGCTCCAGGCTCCGAGCTGTCAGCACAGATCCCGACGCGGGGCTTGAACCCACAAACTGTGAGATCATGACCTGAGCCGAAGTCGGATGCTCAACCGACTGAGCCCCTGCTAAGGATACTTATTTTTAAAGACTTTTTATTTTGAATTTTTCAACACACAGACAGTAACAGAGCAGTATAAAGAATCCCCGTGTCCTCATTACGAAGCTTCAAAAATTGTCAACATTTGGCCAGTGTTGTTTCACCTGTACCCAATAGCTCCCCCCACCCCACCCCATCTCCACTGGTTGTTGTTAATTATTATTATTACTTACAGTTTTGCTGGAGATAAGCTTTGGATGCACTGGAATGCATAAATCTTGGCTCGAAAATTTGGAAAAATGGTTCTGCGGATGTAACAACTCCCCAGTAAAGATGTAAAACGTTCGTGTTTTCCCACGTGGCGATGGCATTACCTTTCTTGCGTGGAGCATTGTGCTTGTTCTTGCCCTTACCTCAGGTTCTTTTTCTGGAAAAGAAAATCATGTTTTCAAACATACTTGAGAGTAGTAACACTTAGACCCCGTTGCTTGGAGCTCGAAGGTCTCAGTCAGGTACGCTGGGGAGGATGTTAGGGGAATCTGGGGTGGGTGAGTCTAGTCTTTCTCTAAGAGATGAAACATCTAAGGTTGGACTGTCCAATATGTAGTCACTTAGCCACATGTGGCTGTTTAAATATAAATTATCAAAGGACGCCTGGGTGGCTCAGTTGGTTGAGTGTCCGACTCTTGATTTTGGCTCAGGTCACGATCTCACAGTTTTGTGAGTTTGAGCCCTACGTTGGGTTCTACGTTGACGACAAGGAGCCTGCTTGGGATCCTGTCTCTCTCCCTCTCTCTCTGCCCCTCAGCCTCTCATTCTCTCCCTGTCTCTCTCAGAATAAATAAACTTAAAAAATATATACAAATTATCTAAGGGCATCTGGGTGGCTCAGTAAGTTAAGCCTCCGACTTCAGCTCAGGTCATGATCTCACAGTTCGTGAGTTCGAGCCCCCTGTCGGGCTCTGTGCTGACAGCTCAGAGCCTGGAGCCTCCTTCGGATTCTGTGTCTCCCTCTCTCTCTGCCTCTCCCCCACTCTCACTGTGTGTCTCTCTCAAACATAAACATTAAAATATATATATATATATATATACTATTAATAATAATAATAATAAACTCAGTTCTTTGGATATACTAACCACATTACTAGAGCTAAGTAGTCACAGATGGCTAGTGTATACCCTATCGGACTATGCAGTTATAAAACATCTCCATCATTACAGAATATTCTACTGGACAGCGCTGATCTAGGGCACGGATGAGGGGTGAAAGGGACAGAGAGGGATGTGGGGGGAGAGAGGGACAGAGAGAGGGAAAGAGAGGGAGGTAGAGGGGGGGACAGAGAGGGATAGAGAGGGAGGGGGGAGAGAGGGACAGAGAGAGGGAAAGAGAGGGAGGTGGGGGGGACAGAGAGGGATAGAGAGAGGGAGGGAGGGACAGAGAGAGGGAGGGAGACAGAGAGAAAGAGAGGGACAGAGGGGAGGGAGGCGGTGGACAGAGAGGGGGCCTAGCGGGGTGGGAGGTGGGTCGGGTGCTGACGGGAAAGCCACGGGCAGCCGGAAGCCCTAGCCGCCTCACCTGAGAAACTGAGGCTCCCAGCCCAGGGCTGTTCCGTCCCCAGCAGGGTCCTAGAGCTTCTGGAGTCACGCCATCCCCCATGGCCTGGCGGTGTCGCTGCCCCAGCTCTGGGCCTTTGCCTGGGTTCCGGCTGCTCTGGCCATTAGCCCCCTGGCCCGAGATTTTTGTTTTGTCTTGTTTTTCATGGAAACAAGAATTGGACTTTATAGTCTTGTTAGTCCATGATTCTTTCACAAAATTCACGTGAATGGAACCGGGAGACGATTTACTCCCTCGTGTCACTGACCTTCCACGGGGCTCACTTCCCTTGTTGGTGAAAAGGGGGTAATCCTCACACGACCCTCTGCACACTCGTCCCGAGCACTCAAAGAGTTATTTTTTGGGGGGCACCTGGTGGCTCGGTCGGTGGAGAATCCGACCCTTGGTTTTGGTTCAGGTCATTTCCCCAGGGTTGTGGGATCGAGTCCCATGTGGGGCTCTGCAATGAGAGGGTGGAGCCTGCTTGGGATTCTCTGTCTGTCTCTCTCTCTCTCTCTCCTTCTGATCCTTCCCCTGCTTGCACGCATTCTCTCTCTCTCTCTCAAAAAAAAAAAAAAAAAAAAGAGCTAATGTTTGGAAGGCACTTCTAGAAGTGCCTGGCACACAGTAAGTGCCCGGTAAGTGTTACTCAAATAGAACAAGTAAGTCGCAAGTCTTCCCTCTGCAGGGGACACAGCCAGCCCGTCAAGGCCTGACATGAGCCCAAGGTCCCCCGGCTCCCCACCTGCTTCCCCTAAATTAAGCTCCTCAGTTCAGATGCTGTTGCACAAGACAAGGAGTGTGCTGGGTGAAAGTCACCTTCGGTTTTTTGAGCTAACATTACCTTCCGTTTTAATAAGCGATTTTTATACTTTAAAAAAAATGTTGATTTATTTTTGAAGGAGAGAGAGACAGCGTGTGAACGGGGAAGGGGCAGAGAGCGAGGGAGACACAGAATCCGAAACAGGCTCCAGGCTCCGAGCTGTCAGCACACAGCCCGATGCGGGGCTCGAACTCACAAACTATGAGATCATGACCTGAGCTGCAGTCGGAGGCTTAACTGACTGAGCCACCCAGGCACCCCTAAGCTTTTTTCTTTTTTTTTTTTCAAAGTAGTTGATTGAGAGAAATCTGGCAAAAACGTCGCAGGCGTGCGCTGAAAGTTACCTGACTTAGGAGATCCAAACCTTAACCTGCAGGAGACGAAGCCAACCAGTGTGCGCCAGGGAACCCAGCCCCGGAAACCTAGCGAGGCTCAGGAGAGGCAGGATCGTGAGGAGGAGCCTGGGAACCTGTGAGAGAAGCAGTTAGAGTCCTAGAAAGCCCGCCCACCTCGCCCCTCCCAGCAGCTCTTCCTCATCCTCCGGGTTAGAGACTTACTTTCTGAAGAGGTTAAACCAACGTGACCCTAGTCTTAGATTCACCGAGCACACCGGGCCGGGTGTTGTGAAAGCGTATACGCTGGAGGAGACCCCCAGGCTCCTGGATGCTAGGAGACCAAACGATTCCTCTCTGGAGAAACGAGGGCTGCCGATCAGCTCAGTCCCGTCTCACTCCTAAATGTGGATAGATAGGCAGAGGTCGCTAGGCATCTGGGGAAATCTCATTAAGATGGTAGTGTGTCCCTCAAACAAAGACAGGGCATTAGCAAATTAGAAGCCAGGGGTCCTAAAATAAAATAATATGACTTTTAGCTGTAAAGAGTAGAGGAAACAGAAGGAAGACAGTTATAAAAGAAATAATACAAGGACATTCCCTAGCACTGAAGAACACGCATCTATTAAAAAGGTCCACTGAGGGACCAGGATAAAAAATTTAAAAACATTGACAACAAATCAACAAAATGAAAAGGCAACCTACTGAACAGGAGAAAAGATTTGCAAATCACACATCTGATAAGGAGTTAGTATCCAAAATATGTAAAGAACTCATACAACTCCGTAGCCAAAAAACAATCCCATTAAAAAATGGGCAGAGGCTCTGAACAGATATTTTTCCAAAGAGGACGTCCAGATGGCCAACAAGTACACGAAAAGGTGCTCAGTCTCACTCATCCTCAGGGAGACGCAAATTAAAATCACACTGAGATACCACCTCACACCTGTTAGAATGGCTAAGAAGGTTAGGTGTCTTCAAAAAGACAAGAAATAAATGTTGATGAGGATGTGGAGAAAAGGGAATCTTCGTGCACCGTTGGTAGGGATGTAAATTGGTGCAGCCGCTGTGGAAAACAGTATGGAGGTTCCTCAAAATATTGAAAATAGAATTACCATATTATCCAGTAATTCCACTTATGGGAATTTATCCAAAAGAAATGAAAAGATACCTGCACCCCCATTTCACTGCAGCATTATTTACAACAGCCAAGACATGGAAGCAATCGAAGTGTCCATTCATGAATGAATGGATAAGAAGGTTTGGTTCATGCACATGAAATATTATTCAGCCACGAAAAAGAAGAAAACTTTGCCATTTGCAACCACATGGATAGAAGTTGAGGGCATTATGCTAAATAAAATAAGGCAGACAGAAAAATATAAATACTGTACGATTTCACTTATAGGTAGAATCGAAGAAACCACCCCTCCCAAAAACAACGACAACAAAAATCAGTTAGTTCATGGATACAGAGAAGAGATTGGTGGTTCTCTGAAAGGGGTTTGGAGATGCGTGAAATAGGTGAAAGCAGTTTATAGGTATACATTTCCAGTTATGAAATGAGCAAGTCAGGAAGATGTAATGCACAGCATAGTGACTTTAGTTAATACTGTATTGCATATTTCAAAGTAGATAGATTTGATCTTGAAAGTTCTCATCACAAGAAAAAAAGCTTTTAGAACTATGTATGGTGACAGATCTTAGCTGAACTTAATTGTGATCATTTTGTAATATATACAGATATCAAATCATTACCTTGTACACCTGAAATTAATATACTGTAATGTCAGTTATATCTCAAAAAAAAAAGTGGAAGAGGAATATGGAAGAGAAAAAACAAAAGGATGTAGAATGAGGCCTCCACCTGACATTGCTGGATTTGAAGAAGCCCCAAGCCAAGGAATGAAGGGAGCCTCTAGGAGCTGGGAGAGGCAAGGATACTGATTCTCCTACTAGAGCCTCTGGATCAAGGGGACACCTTGATTTTATCCTAGCAAGACTCCTTTCAGATTTCTGACCTTGGCAACTGTAAGATCATAAATTTGTCTAAGCCACAAAAACAAAACAAAACATAAAACACAACAAAGCACATCACCTGAAATTTCAGAAAGTATAAAAAACAGATCCTAAAAACTTCCTGAGAAGGCAAATAGTTTGTATTCAGGAATCAGAATGTTCTTTTGACTTCAGAGAAAAATAACTTTAGAAACTAGAAGACAATGGAGAAATACGCTTTTCAAAATTTTCGTAGAAAATTATTTCTAAACTAGAATTTCTATACCCAGCTAAATTGTTAGACAACTGTGGATGGAAAAAAGACAAGGTGATGTCTACAACATTAATCCCTCCTACAGCTGGAAGATAGGCTTCACTAGAATTGATAAACAAAAGGGAATAAATGTGACCCCAAAGAGGGGAATCCACCACAGAAAAGTGAAGGGAATTGTCAAGAGAACAGTGAAGGGAAATCCCAGGTTGACAGCTGTGCAGCAGGTCCAGAGATGGCTCTAGAAAAAAATGATGCTTGAATCTATTTTTTTAAGCCTATTTATTATTATGAGAGAGTGCACATGTGCGTGCATGGTGGGGAAATGTGGAGAGAGAGAGAATCCCAAGCAGGTTCCATGCTGTCGGTGCAGAGCCTGAAGCAGAGCTCGATCCTACGGACCGTGAGATCACAACCTGAGCTGAAATCAAATCGATGCTCAACCGACTGAGCCACTCAGCTGCCTAGATGTTTGAATTTGTCGATGGGAGATTTGTGCTTCTGTCAGAGTTGGTAACTTAGAAAAAAAGAAAGAAAGAAAGAAAGAAAGAAAGAAAGAAAGAAAGAAAGAAAGAAAGAAAGAGAGAAAGAAAGAGAGAAAGAAAGAAAGGAAAGGAATGAACAAAGTCAAACAATACATCAAAATCTACTTTCTACCCTACATTGAATGTTCCCATTCTATTAATGGAAGAAGAGATGTAGGGAAAAGTTGTGATTTCCAGCACCGCTCAGCTGAACTTGGAACATGACAGGTGTCTGTGGATGAGGTACTGGGGCAGCACACAGCATGATGCTGTTGGGCTGAGCAGCTGGGCTGAGGCACATGCATCTGCAGCCACAGAAACCACCTGAAAGCATCCAATCTCATCTTCTTTGAGAAGCCAACTAGGGTTTGTCCCTGTCAGTAGTAGTAGAAGATAATAAGTAGATAGATAAGATAAAGATAAGTAGAAGTGTAATAAGATTACACTTATTGCCAAAGACTGTTTCAAATATGCTACCGGCATTTCTATTTCTTTTTAAAAAAATTTTTAAATTTACATCCAAGTTAGTTGGCATATAGTGCAATAATGATTTCAGGAGGAAGTTCCAGTGATTCATCCCCTACTTATAACACCCAGTGCTCATCCCAACAAGTGTCTTCCTTAGTGCCCCTTACCCAGTTAGCCCATTTCCCCACCCACAACCCCTCCAGCAACCCTGTTTGTTCTCTATATCTAAGAGTCTCTTATGTTTTGTCTCCCTCCCTGTTTTTATATTATTTTTGCCTCCCTTTCCTTATGTTCATCCATTTTGTATCTAAATACCACATAGGAGTGAAGTCATATGATATTTGTCTTTCTCTGACTTATTTCACTTAGCATAATACTCTCCAGTTCCATCCATGTAGTTGCAAATGGCAAGATTTCATTCTTTTTGATTGCCGAGTAATACTCCATTGTATATATATACCACATCTTCTTTATCTATTCACCAGTTAATGGACATTTGGGCTCTTTCCATACTTTGGCTATTGTCGATAGCGCTGCTATAAACATTGGGGTGCATGTGCCCCTTTGAAACAGCACTCCTGTATCCTTTGGGTAAATTCCTAGCACTGCAATTGCTGGGTCACAGGGTAGTTCTGCTTTTTAATACTGTTTCCATACTGTTTTCCAGAGTGGCTGCACCGGTTTGCATTCCCACCAGCAGTGCAAAAGAGATCCTCTCTCTCTGCATCCTCGCCAACATCTGTTGTTGCCCGAGTTGTTAATGTTAGCATTCTGACGGGTGTGAGGTGGTATCTCATTGTGGTTTTGATTTGTATTTCCCAGATGATGAGTGATGTTGAGCATTTTTTCATGTGTCTGTTAGCCATCTGGATGTCTTCTTTGGAAAAGTGTCTATTCATGTCTTTTGTCCATTTCTTCACTGGATTGTTTTTTGGGGGTTGAGTTTGGTAAGTTCCTTAGAAATTTTAGAAATTTCTTTTTGCTTTTTGAAGTAAGCTCTGCACCCAACATGGGGCTTGAACTCATGACCCCGAGATCAAGAGTCCCATGCTCCACTGACTGAGCCCCCCAGCATTCCCGTTTCTCACAGCCCAAGAGGGATCATCATCCCTAGTTGATGGATAAGGAAGCTGAGGCTTTGAGTATAAGTAAATCCTACAAGAACACAGGGCTAGCAGATGGCAGCGTTGGATTTCAAACCCGGTTGGGTTCCAGACCCTGCATTCTCAGCTGCGACATTGTCTTGGGATAGCAGACTTGGAAAGCCACATGCTAGGGGCCTTTCTACCCACTTCAAAGCAGTGGCAGCTTCAGGATTTATAGATGGGATGGAGTGGAAGGGTGTAGGCACAGCAGTGTGGTCTGAAACCACGTGTGTGTAAAGGAGCACATGTAGGGTAGGATAGCATGCTTTGAAAGTACGTTAGCATAGGGAGCACGCTATTCCCCCAAACTTTAGGTTTGCCTGGGTGATCCCAGGGGGTTTTAGGGGAGCAGAGCCTCTGCTGCAAAGCCTCGTTTGGTTTTGGCCACCCCCGCCCCTCTTCCTGCCCCTCTCTTTATCTGCTTATTTGCTGGCTCGGATGTCAGAGCTGGCCAGGAGACAAGTCCGTCGCCACCTGTGCCCAGAACCCCAGGCTTTGCCCCCAGACCTGAAACGTGTTAAATGTAAACAAGTCGTCTTACTCAGTTTTCAACATTTATATGCATAGCACGACTGTCATGGAGAAAACCAAACCACCCAAATCGGCTGTATGGGGACTCTTTCGAAGGCACATCTACTCGGGAGGAATTGGCCAGGGTCCCAGGTTGCCAGCTGCTTTGAACTCACTCTCCCTGGATGGTCAGCTTTTTATCCCCGTCTAGCTGGCATGCCACGAAATCCTTTGCCAGGAACACTGTTTAATTGACTTCTTGTTGTCAACACACATAAATCTCTGGCTTTCCATACAAGCAGAGCCACACAGAGGGCCCCTCTGCCACCAACGTGTGGACCAGCACAGCAGCTCTCCACAATCTGCACGTGCAGCAGAAACCGCCTGGCCTCTGCAAAACAAATGCACGTTCCAGGAATCTGGATACAGCAAGTCCTGGCACCACATGCCGAAACCTTCCAACATTTTCCATGGCACTTACGTTCCAGTTCAAATGTCTTATGAGAGTCCCTCAGTCCCCATGTGTTAACCCTGCTGCTGTGGACTGAACTGTGAGCCCTGAATTCTGATGCTGAAGCCCAAACTCTCCCAAACGTGACTGTGGAGAGGGAGCCTTTGGGAAGTCATTGGGGCTACACAGAATAACGAGGGCAGGACCACCGTGTGCGCTCACAGCAACATGGTGGCCTCCGACAAGCCCAGAAGAGAGGCCTTGGAATGAAACCTACCTTGTTGGCACCTTGATCTTGGGACTTTCAGCCTCCAGAACTGTCAGAAAACGGATTTCTGCTGTTTAAACCACCCAATCTGGTATTTCGTTATGGCAGCCTAAGCAGACTAATACACCTGCCTTTCTTTTTAATTCCGCTGCCCACGACTGTGGTTTCAGCCACGTTGGCCTTTCGGGTTCTCCAGAACTAACCCCAGAACACTGTGATCACCCTTCTCTCAGCACACTCTGCTCCTCTGTCCCCGCTCTGTCCCCCCAATCCCACACTTGGAGGGCTGGCACTCATCTTAATTCTTAGCTTAAATGCCACTCCCAGTGGTGGCTGGCTGTCACAGTTTTTGGTGTCACCCATCTTATTTCGAACTCTTCTCCTGGATTCTTAAGCCTATTTATGATCAATCACATAACGTCTCTTTGTTGCACATACTTTCTCCAATGCAGCTTTATTGCTTAAGGCCCCTGGGTGGCAAGCTTTCATGTAAGCTGGCTGATTTATCACACACCTCTGTCAAACTGGTACTTGTTTGACGCCACGTGAGGTGAAGGAAGCCACAGGAAATATAGGTGTGCCACTTCCGACAGCCACCGCCTTTCGTGCTGATGTCACACTGCAATTCAACGAGTCGGTGTAAATGTATAATACATGTAACAAGTTAGTGAAATAGGAGCTGGGCTTTGTTTTTCCAAACATGTTTCCAAAAGACTGTTTTATTTTAAAACACACACAGAGTCGGACACAGATGCCTTTTGAACCGTCACGGTGGAGAGAGTTACACTGATTGCTTACACCGGCTACCTCTTCCTCTCTGCCGAGCCCATGGCTCTCACGTCTCGTGAAGCACGAGCAGATGACTCTCTTCCTTCACATCACTGCTTGCTGGAATAAGAGTCCTCAGATGACAGCAATTATGTGACCACATTTCGCATAACTGTTTGGCAATTATTAAAGTTTTGCAGTTGCCGGCTTTCCTAGGGGTATCTTACAACCTAAGGAAAAAAAACCAGCTCATGAAATGACCTTGAGTTTGCCCATCCCCATACAGCTGTTTAAGCCTGACACCTGTGTGGTTTCACAGGCTGACAAAGCCCCGATGGAGACACCTGCCTGTCCGCAGGGGAAGCAGCAGCCCCTCCCCTGCTCTACTCCCACCCCCATCCCACTGGCCAGGCCCAGAGCCAGGATTAGAACCCAGTCTGCTTTCTGAACTTCCAGCCTCCTATGTTGTAGTACATCCACACCCACATTACATTTGCCATCCATGATTAAGAAATCCATTCTGTCATCCTCACTGAATGAGGGTTTTATTTAGGGTTTGTTTTGGTTATACGCACCTCTTACCAAACTAAAAGATTGCATGTTCTGAGATTGCAGACATAATATGACAGAAGACTGGGATTTCATCATTCATATTTTCTTCAGCAAGAAACTAGCATTCCCACCTTCACTATTTATGTCAACCATTCCTTTGTCCGTCTACCCTTTCTCTTCAACCCTTCTCTGTCAGCCACACGCCCCGTCCTGGTTTTCCCTTCATCCTGGCGGACAACTGCCTAAAGCTCTTTCATGTAGGTTTGACAAATGTACTGAATTTCATGTAGGGGTAACAAAACTGCTACTTGTAAGAATATCCACTCAACGATGTAGTGCTTATTCAATATAATCAGCAGACAAGTATTTTTTTTCAGATGCTAACACTCTCCCCTTCTAAAACTATCCCATCATTCCTATGAGAAATGTTTGCTATCTCCTCTGACCTTTAGATCTCTTTGCATACCATAAACAAATGACCCTGCCTTTCTGGACTGGATTATTTGTTGATAAGCCAATGGCATCTGGAGAAGAGTAAGGCTGGATTATTCTCCCAAGGAGGTGCTATCGGCCCCTATTCTGAGTTCAGAAAGTCTATATGCTGTGAACACTGACCCCAACCCTTTACCGGGGAAAGAAGGGATCCAAGAGTAGACAGGGAGAAAATGAATCCAAGGACTCAGATGAGAGGTATTTTCTCCATGTCCAATAAGACTGGATGTGAAGGGTCCAGATCTCAGACCCTGATTAGTTATGCTAGAAGCTGGTAATTTTTTTTTTTAATGTGTATTTATTTTAGAGAGAGAGAGCATGAGCAGGGGAGGGACATAGAGAGGGAGACAGAGGATCCAAAGTGGGCTCTATGTTCACAGCAGCGAGCCCAATGCGGGGCTTGAACTCACGAACCAGGAGATAATGATCTGAGCTGAAGTTGGACGCTCAACCGAGTCACCCAGGTGTCCCTGAGGCCGATAATTTTTTAATTTAATGAAAAAAATTTTAAGTAGGCTCCATGTGGGGCTTGAACTCATGAGCCCTAAGATTAAGATCTGAGCTGAGATCAAGAGTCGGACAATTAACCGAGCCACTCAGCTGCCCCACATAATTTCTTTTAAAGGTTTGGTTTTCAAGTAATCTCTACACCTGGTGTGGGGCTCAAACTCAAACTCTGAGATCAAGAATTGCACGCTCCACCTACTGAGCCAGCCAGGCGTCCCTAGAAGCTGATAGTTGTTATGTTGTGAGGAGACTGCCCATTTTATGCTTGCTGTGTGTTCTCTGCACTTTGTCCTCACTTCCCTTTGGAAAAACCTAGATAATATAAATAGTTCTCTTTATATTAAAACTCTACTGTTGTTCATTTTGATGAAGTTTCTGGTGCCACAGTATATTTTCTTGTTTTACTGCATGGTGATAAATACAATGTGAAACCACATATGTCACTAAACTGTACTTACCAAGCATTTCTTCTAATTTTGTCGTGGCAGGTTCATTCACATTAAATACACTGTGACTATTTCTAGGGGAAGAAAATGCAAAAAACTCTTATCGCATAAACTTGGGTGGGGGGAATGTTCATTATTTATACAGTCAATGTTCATTATTTATACAGTAAGACTACTTTTCTTTTGTTTTCAAGTTTATTTTATTTTTTAGTAGTAATCTGTACACCCAGTGTGGGGCTCGAACTCACGACCCTGAGATCAAAAGTTGAATGTTCCACCGACTGAGCCAGCCAGCCGTCCCTAAGCTTGACTGCTCTTACCTTCATTCACTCAGAAGAGGAAACATCTAACGATCTGCACATACACGGATGTATTTAGGTATTGCACGTGGGCATATACAAGTGTATACATGCACACACACTCTACTGTGCTCCCCCAAAATCTTTCTTATAATTAATCTATACATTTCAATATTAGGTCAAAGCCAAACTGCTGGCCTAAAACACTTTTTTTGCCTCAGTATCATTTTTATTCATATCCACATAAAATTTGCACAGTAACTCATACTGACGTGACCCATCAGCAGATGGGTGAGGGAGGTACGGTATAATGTTTATAGATCATCTATTTCTACGACTTTGTCTGGATTTGGGGCTTAATTGTCATTAGCCGTCGCCGCCCCTTCAGCACCCATGCGGTCCCACGCAGTACTTACACTTTCTTCTTCTCTACCACACCTAGCCTCACAAAAGCTGCTAAGGCATTTTTCTGTACATCGGAAGACAATACGTCGTAACACTGCGAGGCACCTGGGACAGAGAAAGAAGTGAGTGGACCACTTCTTGTTTTCAACCACAGGAAATCACCACCCGCAGGGGTGTGACTGACCTTGATCAAGAAGCCCACTGGTGAATTTTCTAACTCCATCCAAGTACTGTTTCTCGGTGAAGTAGTCTTCTTCTTCGTACAAGAGGTATTTGCAAATTATCTGGTTTTAACAGAAAGAGAAAAAGGCAGCCAAATACAATAGGACAGCCAGTAACGTGATAGTGCCCCTCGTCACAGAAAGATACTTTATGTAAGAGCAGAATAAATGCCCTCCAAGGTTTGGGCACAGAAAAGCCACAGAATTCTTGGGTCCCTCTTGAGCTCGTATCACTGCTTATAGTTAGAAAAAAGAGTTTGAAATAGTATTGACATTTATTAAAATACAATTTCTCACTTTGAGGGGTTGCAAATTAAGTGAATCACCATCAGCTTAACAGATCTTACACTGCTTAGGAAGAGAGGACCGAAAGTTTTGCAACTGTTTTTTCTCTAAAAACACCTAATAGGCCCCAAATGCTGATGGCTTCTAGCACAGAAAGGTGCTTTGAGATAGAAGGAGCATTTATCATTTATCTACTAAGTGCCAGACTTTGTACAAGAACTATTTCATAGGCCAGAGCGCCGCTCTGCCAGGAGGTCAGTCCTGGGTGCCTCTAACCGGTGCACAGAGCTCAGAAACAGAGCCTTCTTCTTGCAAGTATGTACAGTCCCTTGAGAGCTTCCACTGCAAACTCCCCTTCTCCCTTTGAATCCTGGCACAGTTCCTGCCGGGCATATAGACCCTCCCCCTCTCGAAGCACTCCTAGAGCTCTGACACACTCTTTCTGATACTTGCACCCCAACCTTTCCTTTCCCTTCCAACATCAGCCTTTAGTGATAGAAATAATTTCTGTGTAGAAATTCTGATAGAAATGACTTTCTGTATCATTCAAATCTTGCATTTACTGTGCGCCTATGATGTATCAAACACCTTGCTACGTGCTACGAAAACAGCTGTTAAGATACAGCATGACAGTGCTTGGGTGTAAGTGTAGTTATGTGGCGTCATAAAGCTGCTACCCTCTGGGGTCTGAGAGGGTGAATCACCTGAGAGGTGAATCTTTCACCCTATTGATCAATCTCCCTACCGTTCCACCATTCACCTGGGGGAGACACTTGCCCTTGGGACCAGAAGGAAGTACAGGCTGGGGGGATCTTAGTTATACCGGATACGGGAGGATGAAGCAGAACTTCCTAAGAGTTACATACCTGATAAGATTCCACAAAAGGTTTAAAGAGGCCTATTAAAAATTCTAAGACAGGATTTCCTTTCGGGGTAACTAGGATGTCCCTTGTTGTCACTTGTATTGTCTCACTTTTACAGAGCAGGTAACAGCCTTCTTCAAAGTCCTGGGAAGGAAGAGGAGAAGACAGAGTGCATCCACTAATTTAGGTTAACGGGGACACTGAGAGAACACCAGTTAATTCCACAACCCTTCCGGAAGGTTCTGGCTGTTAGCAGCCAGAGAAGCGTGTGTGCTAACACACAAAATGCAGAACCTCAAACAGCAAACACACAGAAGATTCATAAGCCTTAGAAATCATGACCCGGGGGATGGATTTTCTCACTCTGCATGGCCACACTCCTTACATTCCAACAGGAAGGACATACAGCAGGGCCTCAAAATATGTGGGGTTATGCTTATGCTCAAAATCTGCTGCCCTCATTTTCAACTGAGGAAAACCTGTGCTCCCTGGCACAGCGTACAGAAACCTAACTACTTGCCATCCTGGTACACCGCCCGCCGCGGCAAACCAGCGGGCCAGCAAACTACCAGGAATCTGGGAGCCCGATTCCTCATGAGCTGTCTATACCACTGGGTAACACTACTGCTCGCCAATCTCAAAGCAAGAGGCCCGGCACATTCCAACAAGTTGTTAACGGGAAAATGTGTGGCAGTCGGTAAATTTTGTTTTAAGTTTATTTACTTATTTTGAGAGAGAGAGAGCCAGAGAGCCAGGCAGAGCGAGTGGGGGAGGGGCAGAGAGAAAGGAGACATAGAATTCCAAGCAGGCTCCATGCTTGCCAGCACGGAGCCCAACATGGGGTTCAAACTCACGAAACTGCAAGATCATCACCTGAGCCTAAACCAAGAGTTGGACGCTTAATGAACCAAACCACCCAGGTGCCCCTGCTGGTTGGTAAATTTTTAACAAAACGGTGTTGATTTATTTACAGTGGCTGCACTGAAGGTTGAAAGAAAGACTCTCTTCTCACCAAATAAGCCCTACATTACTGATTAAACTTGACCAAGAACCAAAACAGAGCTTGCTGAGCTGTGAGTGTCCAAGTGTCTCTTTAATTCTGCCAAATGAAGCCTTGGAGAAAGGGAGGTCACACTCGTGGATACAAGCCTACCATTTCCAGAACTCACACTGTGAACACACTTGGGCTCTTCGGCTGTAAGGATTTACCTTGACTGTGTTTCCTGGAAGGAAGATGAACTCATCTGAAAAAACACTGACCAGGAAGCGAAAGCAACCGTAGACATCCTCTGGAAATAAATTAATTACATCAAATTACAACACTGCTTTTGAAGGGAGTACCAAGAAGTCCACGACTTTCCAAAATGCACTGCTTCAAAGGCATGTTATTCAAAGCCAGGGACAAGAATTAGGGCCCCCAAAGGAAGTTATAACCAATCCAAATTTTACGTACAGAACAAACTATAGTTTAGCAGTTTCAATAGTTGAATCTTAATCACAACTAGGCCTCAAACCAGTCAGTTTGGTGATGAACGAGATGCCACATTTCTTGGACGCTAGGGTCCTTCACTTTCCCCTGCCCATGGTTCCTTAGTAGAGAAGGAAAGCAATGACTTACTTCAGTCCCTTCTCTATTCATATTTCCGGCTGTCTTTACTATATTTTTAGCACTAGAAGACACACAGTAGAAAATACGGATTCTCCAGACACGTAGGTCTACCTCGCCCATCAACCACAGAGCCTTCTTCATTTTTCTGACATATGCTATGAACTTCTCATTAGAAGAATATACAGACGCATGGACAGGAAATGTTGCCTCCAATTTCAGGGTGTCCCCAACACTCTAGAAGACCATGCATGTGATCCTTAGTTGTGAATGAATTTCAATGTAAGAAACCTCAGATCAAGATTTGAGTTTCCTGGGTCTTGAACTAAATTGTCTGACTTCTCTCCAGGGCCATTTCCCCATCCACAAAATGAGGGCATGGACACAGGACCCTTGAGGTTCATTCCAATGCTAAAGGTCTATGGTTGGCACCGATAATTCTATCTTTGGAGTTTTGAAAAACAAAAACAAGCACAGCAATGTGTGGGCCACAGTCCAGACCCACTGAATCAGAACAGGGCTCGCCCTTAGTAATTCCAGCATAGCCTGGGTAGAAAACCCCTGACCTCGACTACAGGTTCCGGTGGACAAAACCGGTTTTATTCATTGTTTACACTCCTCATCGCCACTGGGACGTTACTGGGTATCTAGTAAGCACTCCTGCGCTGCTGGATTGTTGTGCCCATGCTGACCGGGACATGGACAGCCGTGCTCTAGTCCCAGAACCTTCCTTAGGTGATTAGGTACCTTTCCAGGCCTCACTTCCCTTACTTATAAATGGAGAGGTTCAGGTTAGATGATTTCTTAGGTCCCTTTCAACTCCCAAATGTTAAGTGGATGGCCATGTATTTAGGGAACAAGCCTAGCTTCTTCCGAGTACACAGGGCCCCTTTGATGGTGTCTGGGACGCACACATGTGGCTGAGCGTGATAAGGCTTCAAATGCTGCTCCCTATATACGGAGCTGAACGGCCAGGTCTCTTCTAAAGTTCAAGACCACATTCCCGAAAGTTACCTTTCCGCAACCCGGGTGTCATGTGCAGTGCCATGGCTACTAAGGAAGGGCGGACAAAAATGTTGAGCAACTGGTTCCTGTAAGCTGAGCACATGAGGAGAGTGATATGCTGGAAGAGAAGCCCATGGACCACTTCTGAGTCTCCGGAGTCCACGTTCAGAACCACCTGGTCTTTGACAAGGCTGGCGATGTTGGAATGCAGAAGAAGGCTGGACTGGATAACTTCTTCAGCAGCTTCATTATCTACACACAAAGACAATGCGTTCAGGCAGCAAAGAAATGGGATGGGTTCCCTGCTGGGAGTCTTAGGCCAGTGCATGCATCAACGGTAGGGACCTGACAGATTTACTTTCAAGCACCAGGTTCTGGTTTTAGGCTCTACCAACTGAAGTAATGATACCCTACATGAAAGATACCTATTTCTTTCTCTCTTTCTTTTTTAAGTAATCTCTATGCCCAACATCGGGCTCAAACTCACAATCCTGAGATCAAGTGTCACATGCTGTTCCCATTGAGCCAGCCAGGTCCCCTGTGAAGGATATTTTCCAAAAGCAGTATAAACTCTGAGGACATTTAATGCACTTTCTTATCTACCCCTAAATTGTCAGCCACTCTGAAATGCATATCAATTCCCAGTCTAAAAACCAACACTTCCTCAGGAACCAAGGGTATCCAGAGTTTTGTAACAGCAAGTTACAGGATAAGAAAATCACATGCATGTGAATTCGCAAAATACTAAGATAAGAAGGCTCATGATGAAAACATACTTCACTCTCTCTCTCTCTCACACACACACACACACACCACTTGCTTAGACCAATTAATTCCAAGATGGCAAGAATATTGCTTTGCAGCTTTGCTGGTGAACAAAGGGTAAACCCAGAGGCACTCCCCTAGCACCAGGCTTCCCTGGGCACAGGCAGACCCTGAGGAGGTTTTCTGGTTTTTTCACATCGAAGAAAACTAAAGAACTGAGCCCCTAACAGATGCTGGTAACTTACCACCTGACACCATGCTGGCCTAGAGAAGGCCAAGAAGTTAGTATTACAGAAGCGTAAGGAAGAGATGGTGATATTTAACCAACATTCTTGGCAAGGGAAATCATTTTACTGTTTCCCTGAGCCAAAGAGCTGGTTGCCGGGTATGTAGCCAGGCACACTGGTCAAGCTGGGCAAAGTCTGCTAATGCTTTGCGGAAGAGACAACTGAGGGGTGTGGGGTTTCCTTCTGGACTCGATCACATTGCTCTAGATGCACGTGTCTTGCCTCCGCTTGCTCAAGGTAATGACATATGGTAATGCTATATACACGATACAATATGACATGGCATAATGATACATGTATCATGAAGACCACTTGATAGGAGAATGCTTAGAATACGTGGTAAGTGGAGTAAGGAAGAAAAAAGGAACTGAACGGATGTACCACATTCTGAATCAGAAATCATATTTAATCACTCTATTACTGTTACTTAGATACCAACCGACTCTCACTCTATAATAACTTAAGTTATTTTAGTTGCTGAATAGATACTCTTAGCTACAGACTGGCCTACTTCTTCCATCTTGAGAAAACAAAAACGCTTGCAAAGACAGGTGCCTAGGTTTTCACATGCTCCTGGGCCAAGTAGGAGTCAGCACTTTACCTACGCTTTTCTCAGGATTTTCTACCTGAATCACACTCAACGTGTCCTTTGCCGCCCACGGGAACATGTGTCTGACTCATCTTTGTTTCCCTACTGGTGACCACTATTCAAGGCGATGGCCACTTCTGCTGGCAGTTCTGCCTAAACACCTCATAGCCCTACCTCAGCTCTGCCATTGCCTTGTTCAGGCTCCTTCCCTTCCCATTCGTGTGGCCCAGCTTGAAAACGGACACTGGTTGTTTTCTACAGTTGTTTGCAGTCATGTTTCCCTGCTTAAAATCCTCGACTGTGGGGTGCCTGGGTGGCACAGTTGGTTAAGTGCCCAGCTCTTGATTTCAGCTCAGGTCGTGATCTCACGGTTCGTGGGTTCAAGCCCTACATCGGGCTCTGTGCTGACAGCATGGAGTCTGCTTGGGATTCTCTCTCTCTCTCTCTCTCTCTCTCTCTCTCTCTCTCAAAGATAAATTAAGGGGCGACCAGGTAGCTTAGTCAGTTAAGTGTCCGATTTCGGCTCAGGTGATATCTCACGGTTCGTGAGCTTGAGCCCCGCATTCGGCTCTCTGCTGTCAGCACAGAGCTTGTCAGAGCTTGCTTCCGATCCTGTCTCCCTCTCTCTCTGCCCCTTTCCCACGCTTTCTCTCTCCAAAATAAATAAACATAAAAAAATAAATAAACTTAAAAAAAAAATCTGCAATTGAGTCCCGTAAACTACAGCTTCCAGTCCAGATCCCCCAGGCAGCAGGCCCAGCTAATCCAGCCTGTGTCCACATCTTTACCTTCCATCATCCGTCTCCCAGAGCCAACACTGTAAGCTCACCCACCCACCTGCAGGCCAGCATCACCGTGATGCGGTGCTGTTGCACCATTTCACGTTTCCCAATCCCTACGTTAGCAATCCCTTGCCCGCTCGTCTTCCAGAATGGCTCCTGCTTTTCCATCAAGATCGGTTCAAAAGTCATTTCTATGAAACCTTCCCCGAGCGTGGCCCTTCCCTACACAGGGGTCTCAGCAACGTTCTGCGGTCCATTCAAAGTTCTTTGTGTGTGTTTCGCTGGCCCCGCTTCACTAGATGCCCCACCCCTGCCTTCCACACGCCAGGAGGACGTCCCACACAGGGGTTGCGCCTTGTTCTCTCCGGCCTCTGGGTAGTTCCCAGCACCCACCAGGCACTCAAGAGGTTTAATGAGTGACCAGTGGGGAGCTATGAACGGATTACATTTCCATCTGTGGTCTCTGCAATTTTGACTCAAAGAGATTGGAAACAGCTAAAGCTAACACTTGGCACACACGTCCCAAACTCCCGGCAAAGTGTTTATAACGCCAATGAGGGCTTTACAAAGTTGTCATTTTCTGAGAATCGTATAAAGGTCCACGAGACTGGCCCTTTGGTCCTTTTGATGGGGTGAATCGAATGGGCTGCAAATCTAATGTGGTTTAAAACGAGGTGGGTGTATTACACTGACCACGGTGAGCAGTGAGTAATGCGTAGAACTGTCCAATCAAGGCTGCACACCTGAAACAAAACACGTGACGCTAACTGTATTTTAGTAAAAAAAAAAAAAAAACAAAAAACTTTGAAAAAATAAAAATAACAAGAAGTGGGTACGGAGGGAGGAATATGCGGAGGAAAGAAGATTCATCCACTCTCCACCCTGCTAGGTGCCAAGGAGGCAGCATTTTAATTAACATACCCAGAGTCTCATAGGAAGAAGTGACACGTAAGCAATTGTTCTCAAATAATCAACATACTGTATTCAGTGTCCCCCAGTGATAAAAACAAATGACGTTTTCTTTCTGTCTGGGGCGCCTGGGTGGCTCAGTCAGTTAAGCATCGACTCTTGATTCGGCTCAGGTCATGATCTCACAGTTTGTGAGTTCAAGTCCCTCATAGGGCTCTGTGCTGAGCCTGTGGAGCCGGCTTGAGATTCTCTCTCTCCCCCTCTCTCTGCCCCTCCCCTGCTTGCTCTCTCTCGCTCTCAAATAAATAAACTTAAAAAAAAAGTTTTCTTTCTCTCTGAGCAAAGCTTTGCTCGGTGTCCTGTGTAGGTGTTTCATGTCTAGGTGACAGCTTTTCCAAATTAAGAAACAAAAAGCAAGCACGCTCCTCACATACATCTCACATACGTACCGGGCCAGGTGAGAAACCCCCCGAAGGCCTGGGTTAAGCTTTTCAGCCATAAAGTCTTCTCCACCAGAGCGTCAAAGTCCATGGAAGGCCGGTTCTGAAGCAGAACAGCAGCCATGAGGGCCCACGGGCTCAGAACCAGGTTTTGAATTTGCAGAAGCTGCATTTTATAGGCAACTTCAGTGACAAAGGCATGCATGTCCTCTGACTGTTTCTGAGGGATATACCTATAAGAAAGAACAGGGAACAACAAATTACAGTTTTGCTACCCACATTGATGTGAATGGTGGGGGAGGGGAACGGGAGAAGGCAGACCCTTTAGAAGGCTTCTCATTCTTTCTGCCAACCCAATTCTCTCAGGTCACAGTGCAAGAATATACTTTCACTGTGGTGTCATCTGTCCCTCTGTCTCTACGGTATGCTCTTGAGAGGTGATAAAATACACTCAGGGGGACACAGTCCTATTCTTCCTGGTTCCAGGCAAAACAACTTCTGTTGTTTTATAACTAGGATGTATCACTTCCTCTGTGAAACCTGATGCCTCCCCCAGTGGACTGAACTACTCTGCCCTCTCAGAATTCGCTCGCTGCCCTTTGAACACCTCTCTCACAGAACACACCAGCTTACGTGGTAACCGCTCGTGCCTGCCCTGGATGGGCTACACAGCTTGCCTGACTGCTACGCCGCTCTGCTGAGAAGCTCACGATCCTCGCCTGACAGATTCTTCAGGCATGGATCACCAACCTTGGCATCCGATATCAGGAACCGATACAGAACAGGCTGAAGCAGGGACAGGCACAGGACCTGAGAGTGTCCACACCGTAAGGTGGCTTAATGGGAAAGCTAGAGCCAGTGAGGGCACCCCGTCCTACGTATCCGAGATCTATAGCATGGAGCCTGTGGCAGCATAAAGCTACCATCTGCTTGATCGCCGGCGAGGCCGCCAGTGAGGCACTCCAGCTGCTGCGGAACCACTGGCGCTACGGATGAATGATGAATGATGATGTGGTCGTGTGAAGCCTGTCTGAGCAGGTGGTTTCTGTCTCCCTTACTTCCCCATGTGTATTTCTCTAAATTAAGAAAATCCAAAGGTGTATCTGCACCTGCAACCTGAAAGAACCTAATACATTTCTGTGCCCATAAGACAATAACCTGTTTTTAAAAAATTACTTGAGAGAGAGAGAGAGAGAGAGAGAGAGAGAGGGAGAGCATGCGAGAGTGGGGGAGAGGGGCAGAGGGGAAGGGGGAAGAACAGAGCGAGAATGCCAAGCAGGCTCCACGCTCAGTGCAGAGCCCGACAGTGGGGCTTGATCCCATGGCCCAGGGACCACGATCTGAGCCAAAATCAAGAGTAGCGTGCTCTACAAACTGAGCCACACGGGCGCCCCAAAACTATAACCTTCTTGAGGACTGGGACTCACCGCCATTCATTCTGACCACATAATCCTTTCTAGGATTAACCACACTTTGGCCGACCTACCAATAGTGCTCAACGATTCCCACACACGCAGTACGGGCAGCGCACTGCACACTGTGGTGTAGCGTAGGCGGTAGGGCACTGGCTCCCCTGAGAATGAGCACTGACCTTGCCTACTTGACACACGTATCCTGCAAACGTAATTCTTTAATCGAAGCTTTCTGCTCCTCTGATACGTCATCTCGGATAACTAAGTTGCAGTCCTAGAAGGGGTCAACTCAAGAATCACAACTACCCTTCCAGATTTTCATCCTAATCTCTATGTCGGTTATGAAAACACAGGTCTTGCACCTTGGAATCAAGTTATACGGGCTCCGACTCATCCTTCCAGCTGCCAGAGATCGAAGTGACACAGGGTCTCCGAAGTACACGTGGATATTTCCAAAATTTTCAGAGAGAATCTTCCTGGCTTTCAACAATCCCTAGTGGCATCATGACAGGGGAAATGGGGATAAACAGGAGTAAGTTCAGAAAGGAGTTGGTGTATAAATGAGCATTTTCTCTGAATTCAAGTAAAATCAAATTCAAATAAAAGTTTGGTTGTCCTAAATTTACGCACAGTTGTAGACTCCTTTGGCTTAGGCACCCCCAGAAGCTCATACGCATAAAGAGTTTCTTCCAATATCTTGTCGTAACTGATGCTAATTGGAACAAGGTACGTATCAAAAACTTCTCTTTTAAAAAATGGTTCCATCACAATATTCAGAAGACCTGTAAACAGGGAGACAGGGTTTTCCAGATGTATTGAAAAGTGGAGTAAACAAGGGGACACAAACAGGAAGACCCTGAAGTGCACAATAGACATTAAGCCCATAAATAGAAACAGTTACAACTTAAACAGTTAGGCTTAAAAAAGAAAGAATATCTTGCCAAAAAAAAAAAAAAAAAAAAAAAGTGCCAAGCTGTATCCAGTAGCTGTGACCACACCACATCTTCTGGATTTGTATTCTTCCTTCAATCTCTAAAGGACCTACCAAATTTTGGAGTCAGTGTCTTGGCAGAGCGACTTCTTGTCCCTTCGAGGAAAAATTCAACAGGAGCATAACCATTCTTTAAAGAGAAAACAGAAACAAACAAAACAAAACACAAAACCCATTGCCTAGTCTCAGAGTGAGAAATGCTTTCTCCCCCATACCCAAACCATTTATTTATATATTATATATATATGTAATATATATTATTAAATATGATTTTAAAATATAATTATTAAACATAATTATTAAATATAATTTATCGTCAGATTGCCTCCATACAACCACCCAATGCTCATCCCAACAGGTGCCCTTCTTTTCATTCCTTCCCCCAGGCTCCCGACCCCCCACGTCCAGCCTTTGGAACCAACACTGTGCACGCGCAGGGCGCAGGGGCAAAGCACGGGCGAGAGGGCCGCAGGTCACACAGGCTGCGGAGGTCACGTGCGTTCCTGCAGTGGGACGAGAGGCTGAGCGTTCGGGAGGGAAGAATTTAAGCTCCTCCAGCAAGCTCGAGTGAAAAGGAAATACAGCTTGAAAGTACTCGGGAATTATCTGCATTTACCCGTAGCATGGTTTTCACGTATTCAGAGAACACGGCCCAGTAAAGTTTATTGCCACCAAAGGTGCGTCGCATGAAAAAGGCACCCGACATCCGCAGCAGCTCACTGACCATTTTCATTCCGAGGAAGTCTAGGAAATAAATACAGAAGGGGATCATCATTTTTTGCAGGTCTTGGAACTTTCCATAAATACCTCAACTCATTCTATGAAGAAAGATTTCGTGTGTGGAAAACACCCCTATGATATTAATAATTACACTTCCCAGGGCGCCTGGGTGGCTCAGTCGGTTAAGTAACCAACTTGGGCTCAGGTCATGATCTCGCGGTTCATGAGGTCGAGCCCCGCATCGGGCTCTGTGCTGACAGCTCAGAGCCTGGAGCCTGCTTTGGATTCTGTGTCTCCCTCTTTCTCTGGCCCTTCCCCTCTTGAGCTCTGTCTCTCTCTTTCTCTCTCTCTCTCAAAAAATAAACATTAAAAAAAATTAAAAAAAAAAATAATAATTAGACTTCCCGACATGAACATCCGTTAAGGACCTCTAACAGTCTGATGGGAGAGGAGGGGCCGTGTGGGCAGGCCAGCTGGGAGGCTACCTCGAGGGCCACTGGGCGCCTTGGCGTTTACGGCCAGACCCACCAGAGACCGTGGCCTCAGTGGGCAAGTGGCCAGCTCAATGATGTCATCATGCCGAGGTCTTCAGTTAGCACTGCTGCCGACCTGGACGACAGACCAGCACATGTGGTCCATGCTGGACAGCTGTCCAGAGCGACTTTTTCTTTTTGTTATCCACCTTTCTTTTTTTACCCAGCCTTCTCCGAGTGGCACAGAATAAATCCACCAAGTCCCGGATGAGAGGAAGAGTTCTATCATCAGTTTAAAAACCCTCCTTCTTTCCATTTTCCTTACTTTTCAAATAACTCCCTCACATGTCTGTACAGATGAAAATGCTTTTAAAGTACTTAAGTCCCTGGCTGTTTTCACCTTACTGTTTGCTGCATTTATTAACCAAGGTGTATTCTTGAACCCCAACTTTCCTGGCTACCTCAAAAGGGAGGTGATAAACAATTATTTGCTTTAGCAATCCTGCTTTTGGGAATCAGTCCTACAGAAGTAAAAACACTCATATAAAAATATGTAAAATTGAAACGGAAGAAGGGACAGGGTATTTTCACCATCATCTTCAAACACCTCAGGAACTATTAAAATCGCTTTGGTGAGTATTTTTTATTTTTGTAATTAAAATAAAAAACGGGGGAAACAAAACGTACCCATTCCTGCCGCGATGACTGGTACAGGTAAATCATAGTTGTATAAGAGAAAAGACAACATCAGAAAGTCAATGTAACTTCGATGACTGGGCAGCAGAACAACCGGGTGCTCCTGGATAGCTCGCTGTAGCTTTAAAACAAATGTTCCCTTTTGAATCATTTCAGTTTTCATATTATTAAAATCACATGCCACATCAGAACAGGAAGAATGTGTATATACGTACAGAGGGAACACTAAGGAGAACAAGGTCTTTCTGCCTCCCCTGCTACATACAGAATCCCCTATTACATTTCAGAGTTTTACAGAAATAAGCATACATGATACAAGAACATTAAAAATGTAAATTGCATAGAAAATAATAATAATAGTGATAAACACTAACATATCAGCGGGGCACCACATTAAGCACTTCACATATGAAGCATTTTACACGCATTGTTTAATTCCACATATTTGTAAAGAAGGCCTAAGCATTAGGTTCCTCATTTGCGACATGGTCGTGCATCTGATCGATGGCCAGGCTGGGGATGCAACTGAAATCAGTCTGAATTAAAAAGTCAGCTAGCTGTCAGGGCACCTGGGAGGCTCGGCTGGTTGAGTGTCTGATGCTTGATTTCAGCTCAGGTCATGAGCTCTCCTTTGGGGAGAATGAGCCCTGCGTTGGGCTCCGTGCTGACAGCGTAGAGCCTACTTGGGATTCTCCCTCCACCCCCCTCTCTGCTCCTACCCCACTCACACGGGTGTGCTTTCTCTCAAAAAATAAACTTAAAAAAAAAAAGGTCAGCTGTTACCCACTGTGCTAGACTGATTGTGTGTAATAAGAGGGAACAAAGCTTCTCTTGGGCAGATTAATGAAAACAAATCTGAATTAGAAGGATAAATGAGAGGTACGGTATTTCTCTATACACTGGACTGGCTGCAGGAAGAATGGGAGCCCTGCAGTTAGAAGGAATTTGAGCCTCCAGATATATTTTGTAGGCTGTCAAGATACCTCAAATACATTCACCGTATCAGTGTGTTATCTGCTTTTCTTTTCTTTTTTAATCTAACTATAATTCGCCAAGGCAAGGTAATGTGTGATCAGTTAAGAAGACATGGCCAGGGGCGCCTGGGTGGCTCAGTCGGTTAAGCATCTGACTTTGGCTCAGGTCACGATCTCACGGTTTGTGAGTTCGAGCCCCACATCGGGCTCTGTGCTGACAGCTCAGCCTCGAGGCTGCTTCGGATTCTGTGTCTCCCTCTCTCTCTGCCCCTCTCCTGCTCATGTTCTGTCTCTCTCTGTCTCTCAAAAATAAATACATGTTAAAAAATTAAAAAAAAAAAAAAAAGAAGACATGGCCAGTCAACACCAGTCAAGATTCTCTGGATGGCTTTTTTTTTTTTTTAAGGTTTATTTATTTTTGAGAGACAGAGAGAGACAGACCACGAGCAGGGGAGGGGCAAAAACTGAGGGAGACACAGAATCTAAAGCAGGCTCCAGGCTCCAAGCTGTCAGCACAGAGACTGCCTGACACAGGGCTCGAACCCACCAACTGCGAGATCATGACCTGAACCGAAGTGGGGTACTCAACCAACTGAGCCACCCAGGTGCCCCTCTCTGGGTGGCTTTATCAAACATTCTTTGACAGAGATCCAGAGAGTAAGTCAGCAATCTAGAAAATAGTCAGAAAAGGAAAAAAAGAAGAAATACTTGAAAGTAAATGACTGAATAAAACAAAACCTTGAAAGACATGTACAGGCAGGTCAATGAAGGTGAGAGCTTCTTGGTAAGAGGAAAAACGATATTAAAAAACATAAATGAATAAAAATAGGAAAAGCTCTTCCTTTCAGAGGGAAGCAGGCTGTTAACAACAGTGATGGAATTAGAAAAATCACCGTTTCGCAATCATTAGAGTAATAACTGGTTCAGGCAAAAATCATCAGTCAATGTAAAAACTAATGGAGGAAGTAAGGCGGACCCCTCTCGAAGCATCTCTCCACAAGATACTTACTCATTCCAAAGGGAAATACCACCTTAACCAAATGCTGAAAGTGCACATCACCGTGCTCCTGACCTGCTGCGCTGAGAAGGACACAATGTTTTCCCACTGAGAAAACATCACTCGAAACCAAATCAAGGCAAGCTATAAAACAACTGGTCTGGTTTTGTTTTTTGGGTTTTGTTTCCAAAACTAATATGAAACACAAACAAAGGCCGAGTTATTGTTCTAACTTAAAAGGGTCTACAGAGATAAGGAAGCTGAATGTGACGTGTGATAGAGGATTTTCTTTTGCTGTACAAGACATAACAGGGACGACTGGTGGACTACGAATGAGGTCTGTATTCTAGCGTTCAATGTCAGTTTGCTTATTTTGATAACTGCGCCAGATGGGAGTATCCTAACCCCTTATGGGAAAAACACACCCGAGAACTGAGGAAAAGGATGAAGGAAATGTTGGAGGGGAATCCAGGTGAACCGCGTACAGAAATTCTCGGCATTACTTCTGTAACTTTGTGGACATCTGACATTAGGTTAGCCTGTAAGTATTACCTGACTAAGTAACTTAATCTCAAGTCTGAAGATCTGAAAGTGACAAACATCACCCTCCAGAGAGGCAGAGCCTCTTCCGGCCAGCCTGGATGCCCGATGCCAAGGGCCTGCTCATTTGGTGCAGACTGAGATGTCTCTGCGTTGATTGCTATCATGAGGGGTAGAAGAAGAGGTTGTTTTTTTAACCAGCAATACTCACTTTCTGAATACCTTCTTCATTTACACACACTTTTGAGAAAATTTGTTTAAATATTTTGCTCAGCGCAAAGGCAAAAAACCGGATGACTCCCAGACGCAGTTTGTGGCTCATTTCATCCAAGATCTCACAAACTTCCTCTCGGAGGACATCGACGGATTGAAGGGATTCCTTGGAAAGCTAGAAGGAAAAGGAAAAGCAGGGAGACGTTTCTGTAGGAAAGAAGCCAGAACTGTATTCCCTCAAGCCAGTATGACTAGTTCCAAATGGACCAATACTATATAGCTCAAAAATGCTACGCTCTCTTCTTCATTTAAATTGACATAATTTATTTTCCAATATAACCACAGTAGATAAATGATCCTATTTAGATAACCTCACAGACTAGAAATTCAAAGAGAATCGTCTTTCAAGGATAGTATTTTAGACTAAAGAAAACCTCTCACCTTTCATTTGATTTGTTAATAAGCTTACAACCAAATTCTCTAAAATAAGTTGTTGCCCGTGTATTAGTGTCCTAGAATACATATTTAGCAATTTCTTTCCCTAGAATGTTGCAGCACTCCATCTGCTTGCTCAATGCTATTACGGGGTAATATACAAGGTAAAAATGCCAGATTACATCACAATAACCGTTTAAACTATTCAGATATAGAGGTCACTGGGACAAAACTCTCCCAAGTATCAAAGGGTAACTAGTGAAATCAATGACCTCACAATGGAACTCTCTTTAGTCATATGGCACACCACATCTTCTTGTAAAGAGAACGAATATGGGCGTGTGCTAGGCCTGGAGATGAACAAGTCCGTTTCTGTCCTTCAGGAATCCTAATCTGACTCTTTTTACTTCCCCCTAAACAAGCATGTTGGAAACAAGTGTGGAGTCTATGTGATAAACAATAATTATCCTTTGCAGAGGAGAATGTTCTGCTTTAGGATGAGGTCCAGAAGATCAGAGGGTAGAATGCTGGAGTCCCAGCTTCCTAAATTACATGTTTTTTTTAAAAAAACAATGAGGTGTGCTCGCTTCGGCAGCACATATACTAAAAAAAAAAAAAAAAAAACAAGGTGAAATTAATATAGCATAAAATTAGCCATTTCAAAATCAACAGTTCAGTGGCATTTGGTACCTTCACAAATGGGTAATTATCCTCTACCTAGCTCCATATTTTATCTTTTTCAGGGAAACAGAGGAATCAGTGGATTAGTGGTAAGGATGGATTTCAGGAAACAAGCCTAGGAAAGGGAGTCCATTTGAAGAACTATCAAAATAGTTGAGGCCAGAGACAGAAAAGGCCCAAACAAAGGTAATAAAAGGTGCTGAAGAGAAGGCGAAGGGCAGAGAGATGCTCAGTTCTTATGGGCAACAGAATGGATGGTGGGGCGGTCCTGAGATGGGGGAGACAGACCAAGGGTAGAAGGCAGTGTGGTGCAGGGGTTGAGAAGGCGGGGATACTGGTTCTGAGGGGTTTGTGAGACATACAAATTAGATGACCTTCAGGGAACAGGACAGTCAGAGATAAAAGTCTGAACCCTGATAATCTAGCCAAGGCTAGAGATCCTGTCTGGACATCACCAGACTACAGGTGAAAATGGAAATGAAGACAATGGACAAAATGGATCAGGGAGGCTGCAGGGATAAAGGAGGCTGAGGGTTTGACCTTGAGAAACACTTGCCTGGTGGATGGAAGAACCTGTAAAGAGATTAAGAAGGGAGATATTCAGAGAACTACACCGGGTTGCACCATAAACGTCAAGAGAGGTCCTGCAGGAGACTGCCCAACAAAAACGGACACAGTTAAGATACAGCGAAGACTAAAACGGCCCCTGGGATCGGGTCCCTTGGAGATCCACAGTGACCTTTACTGGATGAGGTGCATGGCCTGCTAAAAGTGGGGCGTGAATGGGGAAGGACAGACTATACCTTTGAGGAGCTGAGCCGAGAAGGGAAAGAGAGACGTGGCCGAGAGGGCCCTCCCCCAGCCAGGAAGCACTTATGCCAGCTGGGCCGGTAGAGAAGGCTGAAGAGTAGGAAGGACATGACCCCCGGGGTTCTGAAAGAATTACACACACGAGGCGTTCAGGGGAGCAGGCTGGTCGATTCAGAAGGAATGCCTTCTCCAAAACTGGACGAAAGCACGGAAGCAGAGAATGACCTGATCCCTTATTCTGTGCACCTGGGCTTCTCATTTGCTCAACAGGTATGTCTGTCCTTCCAGCACCCTCTTCCTGGAAACCTCAGATGAGATTAAAAGATGAGCAATAGCTCTGTAAGTCCTTGTCCGGGTGCTGTCCCTCTTCAGTCTGCTCTCCACACCACAAACCTGAGTGGTCCCTTAGATGCAGCAGTAATCTCATCTTTCCTCGGCTAAAAGCACTTTGATGGCAGCTCTTGCATTCCTGTGAGCCAAAGACAGCCTGAGTTGGAGAAGCGGCAGCAGAGATGGAAAGAAACAGACAAGAGCTATCAAGGGGAGCACAGGAGCCGCTCCTAGTGACTGACTAGGATGAAGGGTAGGCAGGAAGCTGAAGACGGCATCCAGATTTGCGGTTTGAGCAGCAGGCACATGGCAGGGTTGTTCTTGGAGTACAGAAAACAGGGGGAGGGGGGTGTGCGTGGTACAGTGGTAGGGGTGGGAGGGTAAGAGAGTTTGATTCAGACATCCTGAATTTGAGAGGTTTTTGGATTTTCCAAGTAGGTATTCCAATAGACATCAAAATATGTGTCTCAAAAGAGATCTGGACTGAAGCAACAGATAGTAATTATTATTTATTACATACTGTTGTTTATAACATATTACTAACTAACATAACAACATAAGTGTAAGGAAGATACTTATAATTCTGGCAATAAACAAAACTGCTCAGAGAGTGAGTTAGAACAAGAAGTTGAGGAACAGCAGCATTTAAAGACACAAGCGAAGGAAAAGAAGCACATCAACGGAGGAAATCAAGAAGATTTGGTGGGAGGGGGGAGGCCTGGCTGACTCAGTCGGTGGTGCATGTGTTTTGTTTTGTTTTTTTTTAGTTTATTTATTTTTGAGAGAGTGAGTGAGCCAGTGTGAGTGGAGCAGCGAGAGAGGGGGGAAAGAATCCCAAGCAGGTTCTGCACTGTCAGCACAGAGCCTGATGTGGGGCTCCATCTCACGAACCATGAGATCATGACCTGAGCCGAAATCAAGAGTTGAACGCCTAACTGACTGAGCCTCCCAGGCGCCCCGGATCACGGGATTCTTGATCTCGGGGCTGTGAGTTTGGGTCCCATGCTGGGTGTAGAGAGAACCTAAAAACTTCTAAAAAAAAAAAGAGGGAGAGTGTGCCAAAGACTGCGAAGGATTTCAACAAGGTTGATTTTAGCCATAAGGAAGGAAGTCATTATTTGCAATCCTGGAGAGATTAATTACAGCGGGTTGGAAACCACATTCCAGTGAGCTGGAGCTGCGTATACACAAAGGGTGAGAAAGTACAGAAAACAGCCAGCTGCTTCTAAGAGTAGAACACAACAGGGAAAGGAAGTGCTGAGTCATAAGGGGGAACAAATGTGCTCAAAGGCTGATTTAAGCTGGAAGACAATTAAGCATGTTCAGTGAGGATGTAAAGCAGTAAAGAACAGTAAAAAGTTAAAGACATTTGGGAGGACAATCGAGCAAACAAAGTCCTGGAGAAGGAGGGAGCAAGTCAAGTTCAGAGCAAAGGAGTAGGGGAGGGACTGAACTCCCAACAGGAGAAAGGGCTCCCTGTCCCCTCTGAACAGGAAGGAAGAGGAGAATTATGGGTATCAGATGCAGGTCAATTAGTAGCTTGATCACAGGAAGTTGAGAGTGGTCATATAATGGTTTACATTTTTTTGTGAAGCAAGAAGAAAAATCTCATGTTGAGGGTAAGGCGGGGAGATGGGAGGCTCAGAAAGAATGGGACGGACACTGACACTGTCATTTTGGAGAATGGAAGAGACTTCACTGGGGAAACAAAGAATTCCTGAGTAACAAGAATTACAGAGGGCCCAGTTGGGTTACATAATCTTGAGTTATAACAATTCCAATCTACCTACATTATGGGATTTTTTTTCTCAGTAGCACAGCCAAGTTTGAGAAACACTGGCTTGGGTCAGTCATGCTTGATCTGGCTATGCACTAGAATTATTTGGGGAGCTTTTATTAACTTTTTAAATGTTTGTTTATTGACAAAGAGACCGACCATGAGTGGGGGAGGGGCAGAGAGATGTAGAGACAGAATCTGAAGCAAGCTCCAGGCTCTGAGCTGTCAGCACACAGCCTGACACGGGGCTGGAACTCATAAGCCGTGAGATTATGACCTGAGCTGAAGTCCGATGCTTAACCAATTGAGCCACCTAGGCACTCCTACTTGGGAAGCTTTTAAAAAGAAGATGAAAAAGAAGAAGAAAGAGATGCCTGGGTCCTATTCCAGAGTCATTAAATCAGAATCTCAGTGGACAGGGCCAAAGCATATTTTTTTATTCATTCATTCAAGAAATATTTACTGAATGTGTACTATGTGCTAGGCACTAGGAATACAGCAAAAAAAAAAAAAAAAAAGTCATTAAGGGAGATAAAATTTTTGCCTTCATGGAGTATATATACTGGTGGATAATAACAGTTAGCTTTCTGTAAAAGTTCTATCAAAGAGCCGGTATTGAGAACCACTGTCTTTGGCTTCTAATTGACGAGGAAACTTCATGCTGCTGATGGAATAGGACCAATCAGAGAAGACTAATTGTTTCTTCAAGACAGATCATGACAGAGAGATGAAAACAAAAGGATTAGGAGCACAGGTTATACATCCAAATCAGAAGAAAACAGCAGAGATAAAGAGCTTTTCTGAGGCCATACATCTGACTAAATTCCGCTTAAAAGTCAATGAAGCAAAGATCTCTCCAGGTTCACCTCAAGGCACAAGAGCACTTGGGCAACAGAACAGGGAGGGCCGGCCGCCAGGAAGTTGTAGTCCTGCCCACTGAATGCCTCTATCCTGCTGCCTTCAAATCACACGTCCAAGACAGAACTTAGTGTTTCTCCCCAGTCCATTCCTTCTCCTGGGCTCCCTATCGCAATGAATGGTGCTCTCATTTCTAAGTCTTTCTTGCCCTTCCCTTCATTCAATAAGGTCTACTCCACCTCTTAAATTTCTTAAATCTGTCCAACTCGTTTCTACGACCACTTACTGGTCTAGGCAAGTGTGATCCCACAAAGGGAGTATTGCAAAAGCATCATAACCAGACTTCCCCTCTCCGTCTGGAGTAGAACGGTGCTTCTAAAACATAAACCGATCAGGCCACAGTCCAACCTGAAACCTTTCAATGACTTTGCACTGTATGCAGGATAAAATCGAATTCCTCTGGATGGTTTATAAAACCCTTCACCATGTGGCCGCTGCTTCCCTCTCCAGTCCCAATTCTTACCACTACTCCTTCTGTGCCCTCTTCGGTCTGGTCGGACCTGCTTCTAGTACTGTGAGTACACATGCTCTCTAGTCTTTAAAACAAGCCAGTGGTTCCCAAACTTTGCTATACTTTGGAGTTGACTGGGCTTCTCTAAAAACTACTACTAGAATGTCTGGTTCCCTCCCTCTGACGTTCTGATTCAATTCATATGGGGGTGAGATCTATGCACAGGGATTCCTGAAAGCTTCTCCAGCAACTTTAATGTGCAGTGAAATTTGAAAACCACGGGGAAAATGTTATCTGCTCTGCTAGGAACATTTCTTCACCCACTTCACCTGGACAACCCCCAATCATCTTTTAGGTAGGCATCATTAAAAAAAAAAATCGATTTTCTTTTTCTTTTTTTTTTTTAATTTAAATTCAAGTGAGTTAACATACAGTGTAGTCTTGCCTTCAGGAGTAGAACCCAGTGATTCATCTCTTACATAGGACACCCAGTGCTCATCCTGAAAAGTACTCTCCTTAATGCCCATCACCCATTTAACCCATCCCCCCACCCACCGCCCCTCCAGCAACGCTCAGTTTGTTCTCTGTATTTATGAGTCTCATATGGTTTGCCTCCCTGTTTTTATCTTACTTTTCCTTCCCTTCCCCTATGCTCATCTGTTGAGTTTCTCAAATTCCACAGATATGTGAAATCATGAGATATTTGTCTTTCTCTAACTGACTTAGTTCACTTAGCACAATACCCTCTAGTTCCATCCACGTTGTTGCAAACGGCAAGATTTCATTCTTTTTCATCACCGAGTAGTATTCCATTGTGTGTGTGTGTGTGTGTGCACACACACACACATACACACCACATCTTCTTTATCCATTCATCAGTCTATGGACAAAAAAAAAAAAAAATCGCTTTCCCAACTCCCTACACAAATTATTTGCCTTATAAGTAATTAGTGCCCCTGTATACTGGGCTCCTGTCAGCATATCAGATTTCATTGTCAATTCAATGGATTATACAACTGTTGTCATTCCCTATCAGACTATAGTTGACCCTTGGACAACGTGGGGGCTGGGTGCCAACCCCCCATGCGGTTGAAAATCCATGCGTAACTTTTGACTCCCCAAAATCTTGATAGCCTACTATTGACTGGAAGCTTTACTGATAACATGAACAGTTGATTTACATGTATTTTCCATGTTATATGTATTATATACTATATTCTCACAATAAGCTAGAGAATATATTTTTAAGAAAATCATAAGAAAAAAATCATAAGGAAAATACATTTACAGTACTGTACTGTATTTATTAAAAAAAAAAATCCACTCTAAGTGGACCCGCACAGTTCAAACCTATGTTGTTCCTTGTTGGCTGTGGTTGAAGAGGGAATCACTTACCTGTTTAATGACATAATGAACCTCTTCAGAATTGAGAACACTGTATTTAATATCACTTGGCTTGCAAGGAGTAATCCCCTTATAGACAAGAGGTGTGTAGCATTTCATTGCAAACTTCAAGTCACTGACATGCCTCCTCTCCTCTAAAATATCTTCAAATTCATCCCATTTTTTGAGCTCCTTCTGTGGGTAAGGAAAATGAAAGAAAGTAACGCACATACTGTAAAATAAATTAGGGCAGATTAGGGACTACACTGGTAAGGTTTCATCTTTGCCAACATTTTTATTCAGGGACACATGAACAAGAGCAGAGTGCACTGATAAAAGGTTCTCCTATACTGAAAAAAAAGGAAATATAATGACAGTTAGGGGTCAATAAATTGATATTGAATTATCACAATATTTTATTATGTCTGTTTGCTATCTTTGTAAAGCCAGTACCCTTTTGGAGAAGTCAACAAAGATAGTAAAGATGAGAGATTAAGCTCTAGAATAATCTGACCAATTTTATAATCAATTTTATCTGGTCAATTTTATCAATCACATTGATAAATATGTTTTGCCTGCCTCTTCTCCTTAGGATTCACAATTAAATCAAAGCATACAATAGAAATTCAAAATTATGTCAAATCAAACTACATGGGTGCCAATCCACTTAAGGCACCCCATATGTCCTCCAACTTCTTCAAATACTTTTTTCCTCTGGTGACTGAAGGGCTGAAGTTTGAACTTTACCCTCTTGGAGAAGTGCTGTTGGGGCGGCAGGGATGCCCAGGTCATGGCTCCTGCCACTTCCGTCTACAGGCTGTGATGAGACGCAAAGAGCAACCTGCCTTCTCCCTGGCTACCGTGCGTGTTGCTGACACAAAGGGTGTCCTCTATTCAGGGTTGGGCAGATCCTAGGAACTTCTATTTATCTTTCCTGCATTAACCTGTGTGAGCAGTGGTCAACTTACTGGGGAGAAAAAAATGCTTAGAGATTCTGGGGCACTTAAATAGCAATTCAGATTCTAGTAAAATGTAGTAGTATTATTATTTTTTAAGAATTGTTTTGACCAGGGAATTAAAAATTTTTTAAATTAGTTTTGAGAGAGCATGTGTATGTGAGCACGTGTACAAGCGGGGGAGGGGCAGAAGGGGGAGAGGGGGAGAGGGAGAGAGAGAGAGAGAGTGAGTGAGAGAGTGAGTGAGAGAGTGAGCGAGCATGTAGCCCAAGCAGGCTCCATGCTCAGCAAAGAGCCTGATGCAGTGCTTGATCCCATGACCCTGGGATCATGACCTGAGCCAAAATCAAGAGACACTCAACTGACTGAGCCACGCAGGTGCCCTTAATAAAATGTTTTAAAGCCAAAAATAAATAAATAAATAAATAAATCTGGAAGTTACAGTAAAGCTCAAAGAAGAAAATTTAAATCACCTGTTGTCCAATGACCCAGGGACCATTCTAGTGAACGCTTTTTTTCTGGGCATATACACACATTCCCACCTGACACACATACATTTTGATTTGTCACTTGAGTTTTTCACTTCCTGTATAAACTTCCTTGTCCTTTCAGTTTCTTCCACCATATTATTTTTACTAATGGAACTTTTAATTATTTTCTATTCGTTGCTATTAAAAAATACAACACACATTATTATTTCTTTCTAATTTAATCATTAAACCCTGACCTCCTTCTAGTCTTTATCTTCCTAGACTTCCCTATGGCCTGACACCATTCTTAAGGGCTCCCTCCTTTCCCCACCTCCAACCATCCTGAAATTTTCCTATTTTTTTTTAACATTTATTCATTTTTGAGAGGGAGAGAGAGAGAGAGAGAGAGAGACAGAGACAGAGCATGAGTGGGGGAGGGGCAGAGAGAGAGGGAGACACAGGATCTGAGGCGGACTCCAGGCTCTGAGCTGTCAGCACAGAGCCCGACGCAGGGCTTGAGCTCACAAACCTTGAGATCATGACCTGAGCCAAAGTCGGTCGCTCAACTGACTGAGCCACCCAGGCGCCCCTTTACTTTGGTTTTTAATTCATGACTCTTGTCACAGCAGAAGAGCCACCTCATTTCTCTAATCCAGTGATTTCTCAACCTTGGGGGAAAATTTCAACCAAAATGAAAATGTTTCTTCTTTCCTCCCATTTCCCTTAATGTTAACATATCCAACTGTCCTGTCTCAACCCACTCTACTGCTCATCTGGGTTTAGATACTAATTGTACATGTGGTCGAACCTCCTGCTTGGTTCTCTTCTCCCATGGGAGCTCCTGATGTACACATTTAGTTGCAAACACTTCACATTTGGCCCTCCTAAGGTTTATTTATTTTTAAGAGACACAGAGAGACAGATCATGAGCAGGGGAGGGGCAGAGAGAGAGGGAGACTTAGAATCCAAAGCAGGCTCCAGACTCTGAGCCGTCAGCACAGAGTCTGACACGGGGTTCGAACCCCTGAACTGTAAGATCATGACCTGAGCCCCAGTCGGATGCTTAACTGATTGAGCCACCCAGGCGCCCCGACATTTGGCCTTTCTAAAACTGAACTCATTTCTCCTCTGCACAATCCTACAACCTGCTTATTTTCTGGAGTTTTACACCAGAAATCTCAACAACCACCATGCCATCTACATCCCTTTGCATTATTCTAGACCCCTCCTCCCTCACCCTTGTGTGCAATCCATCTGATCCTGTTAAGGTGGCCTTTAAGAACATAGCACATCTACTCCTCAACCACAGGTCCAGCCTGTGTGCTTTATCACAGCAGCCTCCTCACTGGTCTCCTTGACCCTTTGACTCTACCCTCCATGTTGCCATGTGCTCTTTTCAAAACACAATTCTGACCCAGTTGTTCCCTGCTTAAAATACTTAAGTGACTCGCCACCTCCTTTAGAGTAAGACCTAAACCATTTCTGATGTCATACAAGCACCCCTATGAGCTCGTCTGTCCCCCCCTCTCCAGACTCATTGGCCACCATGCTAAGGTCTACTCAATAGCAAATGATTTGCATTTCCCCAACACAGTTCATTGTTGACATGCTTCTGGGCCTTTGCACATGCTCATCTCTGTGTCTGGAAGGCCTCTTTGTTCCTCTGTCATCCTTGCTCAAGCATCACTCTTGAGAGAAAACTCTCCTTGAGTCGCTCAGAGGGACTTACTCTGCCTTCCCCATCAGAACGTCTTTACCCAGTACCTCCACCTATGATGGCATGTACCCATAATACTGCAATCGTTTGCATGTCGTCACCCCAAAATGCAAGTATCCTGAAGACAAAACACATGTCCTCTTTGTATTTCCCAACATCCAGGTGTGTTTGGAATAGAGCACAACTGAATGACTACATGTTGAAGTAACAGAAAAAAATAGAGAATGTTAAACTGAGAACACGACTAGGCATGATGAGAATACAAACAAAAGAGCACTTAAGAGGAGTTTCAACATCAAAACGGTAGCATGTAAAACGTGAAATACGCAAACACGAACATTGTTATGCCCACATATATAAAGTATAAAGAATAGATGAGGGAAAAATCTTCTAATGCTGGGATTCTACTGTAAAACTCTGTCCTTGTAACATATCATACTCTTGCTTGTAAGGTTCAAGAACCTTCTCAAATCTCCCATTTCTCATCAGTAAAAGAATATACAGTTTATGTATAGACTCAGACTTGGTACAATGTAACAAACTGTCATTATAGATTATATAATTTTAGGGATGAAAGGGGATTTAGAGACTTCCCACTTAGTGGTCCTGGGAGTGGGAAGAGAAAAGGATTGGAATCAGCTAGGGAGACAAAGATCTTCTCTCTCTCTCTCTCTGTACACACACACACACACACACACACACACACACACACACACACGTAAGGCATTTATGTTTATAAATATTTTTATATTACATATGAATATACAAAATAATTATAAATAAGTGTACATATATAGACAGGGAGAGAGATGGAGGAGGGAGGGAGACCCTTCTGCGCTGTTCACCTGAAAACACTTAGCCATCAACCTCAGCCTCTGTTTACCTCTGTGTACCATTTCCTGACTCTCCCCCCTCAACCTAGACTGAACTGACCATCTTCTCCTTTGACTCTTAACTGAGCGTTTCATGACAGCATCTAAAATACTTCATTAAACCCAGACTGGTATCTCCCCTGCAAGACTGTAAACTTCTTGTCTGCATAGGTAGTGCGTCTTATATGTTTTTGTATTCCCAGTTCCTAGTAGGAACTCATTGTAGAATGAAAAAATAAATTACTGAATGAAGACACTTCCTGAGCCCTGCTGCTGCTGGCTCCCCAATATTCACAGGCTAAAGCTCAAAGTGCTCCCAATCTGGTCCTGACCCAATGGCTAATCCAGTGATTTTTTAACCCAGGCTGCACATGAAAATAACCTGGGCACTTAAAAAATATACTAATGCCCAGGACCCCCTAGAGATTCTTGATTAATTTAGTCTGTGAATGGTACCTGGGCATCAGAATTATTTTTAAAAGTACTCCAAGTGATTCCTACATGCAGCTAGGGTTGAGTGTTAACTACTCATTTGTTGGCCTTCCCTATACATGATGGAGAAGTATTTACTACCATTAGATAAATGTATTTGCACAGCTACCCATCTAGGGGCACGATACAAAGAGGAGCCCAAGTAAGATTTCAGTTAGTTCCCCCCATTGTTTTTCTATCTTAATTTTTACAGCAGCCCCTTCTTATTTGTAGCTAAACAAGCTTCTCCTTGTACCTCCCTTTCAACTGCTCTGGAGGATCCATTCATTCAACAGATAGTTAGGGAGAGCCCACAACATACCAGGCGCTGTTCTACAGGCTGAGAAGAAAATATGAACAAGGCAGACAAAGAACATGTAGGAAAGGAGCTTACGCTGCCTTACGGAAAGACAGGCAACAAATAAGTTCACTTAGGCATACTCCCAGTGGCACGCTGGTGAATGTTTAACCACGGGAGAGCCCTGGCAGATTTCAAGCTACCAACATGACTTCCGTGGGCGGAGAGCTGGGGAGGGATGTGCAGTAGCCACTATTACATAGCATCTCTACCTTACAGTCTGATGGACATCAATAACCTCAAAAGCGTGGGTAACAGTAAAATTTAGTAAAATAATTAGGAAGTGCTGAGCTTGGGGTATTTATTACTTTCGTTTTTAACAGAATTTATTTAACTGTAAATTTACAAAAGTCAATCTTTAATTTTTCATAACGGTTGTGTGTCAACAATGGGCTCTACAAACGTCATGAGACATTAACACACAGCTTTGAGAGTCAGTACAAGACTAATGTTAACACGACATTGGAAAAGGGAATATAAAGAAAATAAAATATAGTAACTAACAAGGAAGGACTGGAGAGCTACTTTAGATTGAATGCTTGGGTTGAGGCCTCTCTGGGAGGTGATATTTGAACCGGGACCTCAAATGGGACAGGGGAAGCGATGCAAATTTCTGGGAAAACAGCATGCCACACAGAGGGAACTGTAAGCACGCTTGAGGGGAGAGCCTGCTTACTGTCAGAGAAACAAAGGCCAGTGTAGCTAAAGCCCAGTGAGCAACATTAGTAGAATCAGAGAGGTAGCAATGGTGTAGTCTCGCAGGACATTGTAAGGAGTCCAGATTTTTCCTTCAGACTTTAGCAGGAAGCCATAGTTTGGGTTCTGGGTACACCAGGAAGTATCTATCCCCAGGCTTCTTTTCATTCCGCGCTCTCACGAAAAGGTTTCAAGCAGACCTACGGCTTCAGCTACAATTTGCTTGCTGATGTCTGACAAATCCGTATCTTTAGGCTAGACCTGCCTCCTTTCCTCTGGTACCATGTTTCTAACTCTGTCTGGATGTCTCCCAAACACCTGTGAGGTATGGGGTCCATAACGTAGTAATCCACGACTTAAAAATCATTCATTCTACCACTCGCATCTGGAACTGAACACATCTGAAACTGACACAACCTGTTCCTCTCCCCAGATTCCCTATCGGCAGCGTCCGCCCAGTTGCCAAATCACAGAAACCTCCTTTTCTTCAGCCACCGCATTCAACTATCCTGACCAACTCAAACTGACCAATTTACCCTTCTCCCTAGGCTCACTGCCATTGCCTCAGGCTTTTATGACTTCTCTGGATGACTGAAATCGTGTTCGGTTGCTCCCCAGGCTTATGGCGTCAGATTCCTTCTATCAGATTCTCCTTGTACCGTCTCTACTTGAGTGAAGGTTATCCACACAAATAACCACTCCAGAAACCCAGTCTCCTTAGACTTCCAAAAATATAAATCCGATCATCCTTAAAGGTTCCCTTAGAAAGCTTTTATTCTTTTTTAAAAAAAATTTTTTTTCAACGTTTTTTATTTATTTTGGGGACAGAGAGAGACAGAGCATGAACGGGGGAGGGGCAGAGAGAGAGGGAGACACAGAATCGGAAACAGGCTCCAGGCTCTGAGCCATCAGCCCAGAGCCCGACGCGGGGCTCGAACTCACAGACCGCGAGATCGTGACCTGGCTGAAGTCGGACGCTTAACCGACTGCGCCACCCAGACACCCCAGAAAGCTTTTATTAAGCGTGCGTAAATATGATATATAAAATCCCTCTAGGAACTATCTTCTGCCCACTTCCTTAGTTTTGTTTCCCACGTCTCCTTTATTCTACCCTTGCCTAACTACTAGGTTCTCCCAAACATGCAAGGGAGTGGCTTTCTTACATGGGTGCCTACCATGGGTGTCTTCCTCTCCTTCATCTCCCATTCACACCTCAAAAACTCAGCTCACATGTCACCTTCTCTTAAAAGTCTCCTCTGAGTCCCCAAACAGGTCAGGTGCTCCTTCTCATTCCTGCCACAACGTGCTGTGGATGACTTGACCTTTGCCCTTACCTCACTTAATTGTCATTGCAATTGTTTATTTTCATAACTTCAAGTCCGTGGAGGCAAAGGCTGGGTCTTCAACGTCCATATCCTGGGTGTTGAAAATAATGACTAGGATGCTGTAAGTAACCAGTGCTGTAATGTTTGTTGCAATCAGGAGTATCTTACATATCTCTAAGTACTACTCTCACATTAGAGTATTGCACAAGAACAGTGTGGCTGAGGAAATAAGGACAGCCTGAAATAGTAAGAAAAAGTTCAGGTTATCCTAAGAGGAAAGCCTATGCAGTTACAAGAATAGTGAGGGCTTCTGTCCAGCTTCAGAGGTAGAAAAAGCTCACGTACAATCGCCTTAATTTTTCATGTGAAAAAGCCGACCAAAGTGTTATCATTAAAGAACCAGCAGTTAATGGGGAAGTAAAAAAAAAAAACCCAACTCTTTCCTTTATATGCATGTGCAAAATTGCAGTCAATTCACAAGCCAGTTTAGGGCTGAAAAAGCTCCCTATGGTGAGTCAGGATCTACACAGCAACCCGGTTCCCTGTATGCCTGGTCTGGAACAGCAGAGTCAGAAAACGAGGTCAAAATAGTTCCCCCACAGAGCTGTGGGGTGAGGTCAACAACTAGGGAGGTTAAAGTAATAACTCTCCCAGAAGTGGGCAGTTGACAGCAATTATAAGCCCAGAGCTCTCCACATGGAGGGAGAAGTTTCCCCATGTTCCAAAGAATGCTGGTGTCCCAATTTGAAGGTAGCCCTGTATCTACCTTCTCTTTCGAAACTGAGTTTTTGGTTTATCTCATTGTTTTGTCTTTTCCCTGTTACGACCTTCCTGCACACAATAACATTATATTTAAGACAGAAATTGGCACTAACCTCCATGACATAGTAACATGCTTTTTAAAATGCATTCTTTCATTGCCTTGTAAAGTACGTAAAAATTAATTTCGTGGTTAAAAAAAAAAAATCAGCTGCCCCAGAATTGTGCAATCCTGAGAACTACAAAGCGTTCACCTCATAATTTCTTCATATAAATGGTGAGCGACCGACATTCTGTTGGCAAAAAAGATCAGTTAAAATCGGGAGAGGGAGAGAGGGTTGGGGGTTAGAAGGCAAGTTGGGAGAGACCGGGCGGCATTAGCTTCCTTCCGCAAAACGTACGGATGGAAGACAAAAAACGCAGTAAAATTTTCCAGAAGTTCCCAATCTTTCTATTTGAAAAACTTTTAAGTCTTATCACAAATTCTGTGTCCCCATACGAGCCAAATACTTTTCTCCCAGGAACATCACGGCAGCAAAAGGGCGGGGTGGGGAGCCACACGCTGACATATCAGGCCAGGTCAGAATCGCAGGTTTCTCCGGTTCCACCTACAGGCAGCCCCTCGCTGGAGGCAGAGAGATCCCTTTCTCACGCCTCATTCCTGCGTCAGGGGCTCTCTGAAGGCCCCCCGCCTGGTGGAGGCAAAGAGAAGGAACGAGTGGAAAGGAACCAGAGAAACCGTCGCCCATAGAAACTTCTAAAAGCTTACACACATTCACACACACAGCGATACACCGTTGCCTTGGAAACCAAGTCAACCACCTCACCCCTCCTCGGCGACCCCAGCACCCACTCTTTTGGGCCAGGGGTCCTGGCCCGTAGGAGGCCGGGGCCGGGAGGGTGGGGTCCTCTCTTGCGGCCCCGCCCCGGGCCTCGTTCCCCGGGGCGCCTACCGAGTAGAGGAGCACGACAGCGCCGGGACTGGCGGAGCCGACGGAGAAGCTAGAGTTAGATGAGCTGGAAGAATCCATGATGCGGCTGCCGTCCGGGCGGGGCCTGAAATTCTTTGCTAAGCGGTCGTAGTGATGCTGCTGGGGGCGGTTCTTCCGCGCAGGGCGGCCCGACCTCGCCTAGGGCGGCGGCACCCTCTGCGGCCGCTCTTCAGGACCCCGGGCGCCGCCATCTTAACCAGGACGGAAGCCGCGCCGGGACCTGCGACGCACGCGCGCGCGCGCGCGCAGCGCGTCAGAACTCGGAAGTGTGGGCGTCCGGGCGGGCTCTGGGCCGCACGGCGGTGGCAGACCCCGCGATGGCCCAGGAGCGGGGATCGGAGGCCCCCGCGCCTCCGGGTTCTCAGACACTTCTGGATGCCCTGCTCCGGAACCTCTACGACTTCGGTGAGTGAGGGGCCTCGGAGCCCACGTGGACAGCGGACTTGCAGCCGAGGTGTCTGCTGTGCCTTCCGAACTGGGTCGCCTTCGGCGTTCAAGGCTAAAGGTTCTTGCACGTGGAGCACCCCTCCCTTTGCCGACCTGGTTCCCAGGATGGGTTCAGCACACACCTGCGTCCGAGTTCCCCCTTTCTCCCCCCCCCCCGCCCCCACCTTCAGCGTCTGTTGTTACTCTTTACGAATACAGCCTCCCACGTCGCCCCTGAGTGTGGGCACCACTTAGTTACTCGTCATGAGCACCAAGGCTGTCAGGTTTAAAGGGTTCTCGGAATAGCCCACCCTTTCACATTTCTCGGCCCTCTGGGAAGCCCACTGCCCACCCCACATTCTCCCCCAAACTCGGTGATCCTGGTGCCCTGGTACCACCTTGTGACGTTGGTGCCCCATCCTTCAGTGTGTTCCTCCCCCACGGACTTCAGAGAACGTTTTCACGGGAAACTTTTTTGCTGCAGGCTTCCCTTCATTAAGTTGGCCAGCCTGTGGTCTCCTTTTATCTTGACTGGGGAAAAGGAAATACAAAAAGGTCATTGGGATTGGCAACCGCCAGGCACTTTAGTAGGAAGACAGTTCCACACACTGAAGAACTTTCTCCAGGGAAGGCGACATCCCTTGTTCATGCAACAGAGATGATTGTTAGGCGTTAACGCCCTTAAGGAGCAAGTATTTCTTAAATTTGTAAGGTGATGTTTCAAAAGCTATTTTAGTTTGGAGCCATTGCTCAAAATGATCAGTTTATTCAAACAGTAAACACAATAGCTGAAAGTATAGAGAATTTCCCATGCACTCCATATTTTTCATGTATTTACTCATTTAATTTTCACAACCCAGTAAACTTGATCCTGTCCTTAATCCCATTATTACAAATGGAGAAACCAGCACTAGAGGTTAAAATGCTTCCCAAAGCTCACCTAGCTAGTAATTTGCAGAGCCTGGGTTCCAATCCTCAGACTCCCTCGTATGTACAGTCCCTGTATTTGTATGGACTTCTACTCTGGACGATAGGAAGACTGTGATACTTACCTATACCCCTAGAAAGTGTTAAAAAAACAAATAAAACAAAACACCAGCTGCAGTGGCAGACATTTTCAGCACAAAAAGTGAGCCAATTGGGATTACCAGTTCCTGGGATTATTGCCTTGATGTCACTTTTATTACGGAACAAGGTGAGAACTTATTATGCTGCAAGGGTCAAAGGCATGGATACAGTCAGTTACCTAGGAAAAGATGTTGCATTTTGGATTCTTTTCTTTTCTTTTTTAATGTTTATTGATTTTTGAGACAGAGAGAGAGAGAGAGAGGCAGGGGGTCTGAAGCAGGCTCTGGATGTGGGGCCCACACTCACCACGAACTGCGAGATCATGACCTGCGCCAAAGGCAGACGCCTAACCAACTGAACCACCCAGGCGCCCCACGCAGTTTGGGATTCTATGAATTGTGCAAATACATCCCTATCTGAAGGAAAAGAAATCGTTTTTTTTTTTTTTTTTCTTTGTATTTCTGGGTGTTGATAGCTGTGGCGTATGTATAAGTGCCTTCATCTCATTCGATAGAACCAAAAATATTTATCTTTCCACTCTGTGTTTGAACAAACAGGGGAGACAGAAGATGAGGCAGAACAGAAAAGGATCAGAAAGAAGGGAGAAAACAAGAGGAGAGATGTAGGGACTCCAGTGACCTTGGCAGCAGACCCAGCTCCTGTACCTGGTTCTCCCGTGAGAGGCCGAAGGAAGAGAGTCTCCAGCTTCTTCAAGGAACTCAGGGAAGAGCTCCAGGGTGTTCCTGCTGTGACCCCCACCAGCTCTCCTTTAGGACCAGACGCCCCTAGTGCTACGGCATCTCCTTCAACACTGAGGAACAGCAGGGAGCGAGTACAAGTGATAGAATTTCACAGCAGAAATAAAAAAAGGAAAGGGAAGCCGGATCAAGATGAGAACACACAGGTAATGAGTTGGTTAGTTTCAATGTATGTGTTGGAAACCCTGATATTGCAGTTGTAGAGAAGTATCTTTTTGTTTCTTTGTTAAAATTGTTTACTTATTTAAGTAATCTCTACCCTCCCCTCCCCTCCATGGAGCTCGAACTCCTGACCTCGAGATCAAGAGTCGCATGCTTTTCCGACTGAGCCAGCCAGGCGCACCTAGATGAGTACTTTTACAGACCGTGTCAGAGGTCCCCAGAACAACCCTCAGGCTTGAGGATCGGCTAAAAGCATTCACAGGACTCAGGACTTGGCTATAGTCATCGTCACGGTCACAAATTATTACAGCAAAAGGATACAGAGGAAAACTAGCGAAGGGAAAAGGTGCATGTGGCCAAGTCTGAAGGAAATCAGGTGCAGGTGTCCAGAGGTCCCTACCCAGTGGAGTTGTGTGGGATGCGTTTAATTTCCACCCGCAGTGATTCGTGACAGCAGGTCGGAAGTGTTGCCGACCAGGGAAGTTCACTCCAGCCTGGGTGTCCAGGGTTTTTATTGGGGGTCGGTTGTGTAGACATCCAGACTGACCTTAGTTACTGAAGCTCTTAGACCCCCAGGAAAAAGGACGTGTTCACCATAAATCCCACGGCTAGTGTAAACTATCCAGGCAGCCTTGACTCAGGGGCTCGGGGATGTAAAAACACTCTTATCAGACAATATTCCAACGCAAGCCTGCCGAGTTGACTCTTTCATGCGCCTGGGGCTTCTGCTTAACTGTGCTCTGAGAAAACGGAGTCATTCAGCCACTATTTCTGGCTGCTATTGTAGGCACTGGGTTCCAGCATTGAACAAAATAGACCAAACTGCTCCCTCTCAAGGAACTCCCCTTCTCACGGAAAGCAGTTTGATTTCACTGAGCGGTAATCTCAGACTGAGTTTGGAAGTCTCACTCAAAATTCAGTCCAGGAGAGAGGTATGGTTGCTTATCCAGCTTTGCCCACAAGGATATCATTGTGGTTTGGTCAAATTCATTGCAGAACTCCAGGGACTCTATTTCTGTTGCATTCTTCATGTCCTATAAACTTCTGTCTATCGTAAACGGAAAAGGGGATTGTATTAGTTTCTAGGGCTGCTGGGCAGAAATTCATTCTCTCACAGTTCTAGAGACCAGAAGGCCAGAATCAAGGTGTTGGCTGGCTAGGTACCTTCCGCTCTGAAAGAGAATCCTTCCTTGCTTCTTTCAGCTGCTGGTGGCTCTAAGTGTTCGTTGGCCTGTGGCTGCGTCACCCTAACCTCTGCCTGTGTCTACACATGGCCTTCTTCTCTATATGTCTGAGTCTTAAATCTCCCTCTGTCTCTTCAAAGGACAGCTGTCATTGGATTTAGGGCCCACCCGAAATCTAGAATGGGTCTTGTCATGAGATCCTTAATTACACTACAAAGACCCTTTTCCCCCAATAAGATCCATTCATTGATTCTGGGGGTTTAGAACATGTCTCTTTGGAGACCACAACTCAACCCACTGCAAAGACAGTCAGGCTTGCATGGTTCTCAGTGAACACGTGTGTGCATGTGCTGGTCGGTGTCCAGGGCTTACCACATCTTTTTTACGATTTAAAAACCATCTGTATAATCTTTCCTAGAATTCAGGTAGCACTTCATGTCAAGTGAAGTGATCCTCATCAGGATCTCTTCCTCAAAGATTAATAGTGCTTTTTGTAATAATCTACCTTTATTTTAGGATTCCCGGTCAGTTCCCAACTCATACTCCAAATGCTGGGGCACTGGGCACTGTTAGAGGTGGACTAGGAAACGGATTCCCTTGGTCCTTCAGCCAGCAGGAACTCCCAAGCTGATCAGCCAGGGGAACTCACAAGAGATCAATATTAGCATAGTGTCCCCTAGTGTGCCATACAAATGTTAGTATTTTCTGTGTGTGCCGTGCAGTGAGAAAGGTTGGGAAACAGTGCTTTGCATTATATATAATTCTGCATTTGGGGAGTTTAGCAAAGCATCTGAGTACCCTCCCTCATTTCCTCAGGTCCTCGGTCTTCTGTTTCCTCCTACACCTGCTTGTGTTCTCTCTAGAATGGAAAGTTTTCTAGTGGAAAGGACAAAAAGGTTAGCATTGAATGAATGCATTTCTCTGTCTCTTAATAATAGATCATCTGCAGCAGGCTGTTAGATTCATTTTCTTCCAATTCTAACCGATCCCTTTTTCATCGTAGCTGGCTTTTGTCAGGAACCTCAGCTCATTGGACATTTTGGACTTCCTGACCCTAATGAAACTTCTCAGTTGCCCTTGGCCGTTCTGCCCTTTCCTCCTTTTTAAAATTGATCCTTAGAATTTTTTTTATGTTTAATTTTGAGAGAGAGAAAGAGAGAGCGTGTGAGCGTGCAAGTGGGGGAGGGGCAGAGAGAGAGAGGGAGACACAAAATCTGAACAAGCTCCCGGCTCTGAGCGATGCGGGGCTCAAACTCAAGAACCGCGAGATCATGACCTGAGCTGAGGTCGGACGCTTAACCAACTGAGCCACCCAAGAGCCCCTAAAATTGATTCTTTTGAAAATGTGAATGTGTCTGGCTAAGGAGACGGGATATGAACACAATAAAAACACATATGCCTGTAAAAAGACTTCAGCCTGTTGGCATTGCAACATGTAAATAAATACAAACGAATACAACACTGCTTATTAATGGCATATCCTGGATCTAGGGAATGCCAGGTAAGGAATAGTCAGTCGGCTGGGAGTAATTGGGATATGTGATGCCATGCTAAGAGTTTGTACAACATAGTAAAAGATAGTTGTGGCCCCTGCTCTCTGCAAGCTTACAGGTCATTGTAGGACAGTTCAAACAGACATGGAATCAGCAAAGAAGTGTAATAATGATAGCCTGCATGGAGTCAGCTGGTCGTCTTTGGAGAATATTTGAGAGGTACTAACCAGTTAGATAACCCGGCTGGCCCTGCCTGAACCCAGGAAGTGACCGTCTTTCCCTAGAACTTAGGCTTGTGCCATAAATACTGTGATTAAACTGCATTGTGTATTGAAACAGTTTTTCATGGTGTGGTATGGTGATTTATAATAAAAAAAATATATATATATACTTAGTGTGTGTGTGTGTGTGTGTATGTATATGTCTATATCTGTATCTGTATCTGTATGTATCTATGTTTTCTTTGTCCCCTGTTTCAGGCACAAAACCCTTATAACCCTTGGACTTTCCTAGGTGATAAGAGCAGTAAAGGTATCTTTTGTAATGAGTAAGTTGGAAAGGCTGTAAAGATGGGACAGACTGCCAGGTGAACCCACCCCGTGACAAGAGGTTTGGAACTTTCAATCTTGTCTCTCTGACCTCTGAGGAGAGGTAAAGGGCTGGAGGTTGGAGTTATTGCCAATGGCCAGCGATTTAGTCCATCATACTTAGGTAGTGAAGCCTCTATAAACGCAAAAGAGTTTGGAAAGCTTATGGGTTGGTGAACACTTGTAGGTGCTTAGCGAGTGACATGCTCAGAGAGGACATGGAAGTGCCTTGTCCTGTCCCACCCGCTGTACCGTGTGCATCTCCCCCATCTGGCTCTTCCTGACTTGTATCCTTCTGTAATAAATCAGCAATCTAGTCAGTTAGACAGGTTTCCTGAGTTCTGTGAGCTGCTCTAGCAAATTCATCCAACCCAAGGAAGGAGTCGTGGGGACTTGTAACCTGTGGGTAGCCAGTCCTAAGTACAGGTAACAACCTGGGCTTGCAGCATATGAAGCGAGGGACAGTCTTATAGGACTGAGCCCTTAAGCTGTGCAGTGTGGTGCTGTCTCCAGATAGAGTTGGATTATAGCTGGTGTGGGAGGATTGCTTGTCGGCTGTGGGGGGAAACCCTCCCCGCTGACATCACCCCCTTTAATGGGTTCATCTGGGAACTTGGCCACCATTTATGTAACATTTTACCCATCCCAGGTGTCTAACCTACAGATGAACTTCCTAATCCTATCCTTTTTACAGTGGAGTGACTATAGACGTAGTCTATCAGGAAACAGTAGGTAAAAGATCACCTGTGTACTTACTTATTCCACAAATAATTTGGGTGCCAACTATTTGTCAGACCCAGAAGATCCAATGGTGAATGAGAGAGAGTCCTCTGCCCTCATGGAGTATACTCTCTACTGGTGGGGTCAACCAAACTCCAGGTAAATTAATAATATAATTAAAAAGTTATAAACCTTCTGAAGGAAAAGAAATAGGGCCTTGAGAGTAGCAGGCAGAACCTCCTTTCGGTAGAGTCGGTGGAAGTCTCAGGAGAAGGTGACAAAGCTCTGCTGAGGTTTGTCGGAGAAAGGAGCCGGGAGACTAACGCGGGTGGAGAGTACACAGCATTGCCAGCGTCCGGATGCGTGAGAAGGCCTAATGTGTTCTGGAAGCTGGAAGCCTAGTGGAGGAGGACAGAGAGGAGAATGGTATGAACTGCGGTGGAGGAACAGGCCAAGGCCAGCCCCTGCCGGGTCTCGTAAGCAATGGTAAGACCTTTGGAGTTCAGTTTAAAGTATATGGAAAGCCAGCAGAGAGTTTTAAGGGCATGAGGTGATCTGACTTAACCTTTTAAACATCACTCAGGCCTCTGTGTGGTAACTAGATGACAGGGAAGCGGTAGCAGAGGCCTGCAGGAGCTGAATCAGGAGTTGACCGCAGTGCTGCTGGGTCAGGATGGGTGGCCTGACGGAATATGAGGAATGAGTGCATGAACCATTCTTGAACGGGTGCAAGGCTGCCTACGAGGAAGGGTCTTGAGAAATGAAAGCATCGGGTGTGGCTGGAAATGACGCAAGTGTTGTTTGGCTCACAGGGATGTCTCACCAGTGTTTTTTCCACCCTTAACATCGGCCCCTGCCCTGAACCTTAGCCTCCTTTGTGGCCTCCATAGAAAAGAAGGGGTAAGAAAGACAATAGAAATAATAGGACGGTGGACTCTAGATCAGAAGGGGCTCTTGGCTCCTGGGGCCTGGACCCAGGTGCATGTAGACTGTTCCTGAGCAGGGAGCCAATCACTCCTAATAACCGAGATGCGCTGGTGCTTACTGCGTTCCACGAGTGATGATTTCTGTTCCCTAGTTCGTTATCTCGTGGAATCCTCACAATTCATGCGCCCTGTCTTCATGTGACAGAGGAAATTGATGCCTGGAGAGGTGAGGGTGCATGCCTGCGTTTAAACAGTCAGCCGCCCCATACCTGCAATCCCAGAACCCCGGAGCTTTGGAAGTCACAGTTAATGTTTCGTTTCGAAGTTTGATGCAGATAGATTTATTTGGCAGCAAAACCTGAACTGAACTCAGATGAGGCTTAGGAATTATTTCTGTTTGTTGCATTTGGCATGAATATTCATAGATACTGCTGCAGAAATGTGAACGTGCTTAATGGATTATGGGTTGCTGTCTCGGCCCCCACTGGAAATGACGTATGATATTCAGTATAGTCACGGTATTACCTTTCTCAAATGTGAAAACTACTTAATTTTCTAAGGATTCCACACAAAGGATTATGGATGTGAAGTAAATACCAGAGCTCAGGTTCGGACCCCGGGGTTTCTGGCTGTGTGAGAGCTGTGTGCCTCACCACTACGCCAGAAAGAGAGAATACAGGTCAGGTTAGGCTCTTTGTCCTTTGAGTAACACAAGTGCCCTGCTTCCCAGCATCTTCACTAGATAGAAAGACCTGTCCCCAAGTTATTTCCCCAGGTTCTTACTTTGTTCCACACCCCTGTTCTTTGCGAGATCCAGTGTCAGATAGGTGTAAGAGTAATGTAGTTGAAGAAACATCTCCTCAAGAAGATCAGAGTACATTTCCTGATGCTCTTGGAACTGCTTGCATTTAAATTACATATACGTTATTATATTTTTATAAATACAGTTATGTAGATACATACTTTGTATTTATATTTTTTATTTGTATTTTTAAGGAGGCTCCATGCCCAGCACGGAGCCCAGTGCAGGGCTTGAACTCACGACCATGAGATCAAGACCTGAGCCGAGACGGAGAGTTGGACGCTTAACTAAGCCATCCAGGTGCCCCAGAACTGCTTGCTTTTTAAAACGAGACTGTTTATTTCCCCAGCTACTCTCTAATCGGACAAAGGTTGGACAGTGTAGCTGATAGAATAGAAGAATCTAACCAGTGCAGGAGAAAGTACTTGTGGTCAGCAAGTCAACCCGTGGATGAGTTCACTGAGCCTAGGGGGCTGCGGGCCTTTATCCATCGTCCCCGTGTATTTCTCCCAAACGGTTTCTTCTTTCCACAGCTTTCTTTCTTCGTAGCCTAACACGCAAGTTCTCAAAATCTGCAGACATTTCTCTTTCCTGTGTGTGGGACAGTAAGGCTTTGCCGGTCAAGTTAGATTAGGCTGTGGTTTAATAACATAGTCCCTCCATCTTAGTGGTTCGAAGGCAAAAATTAATTATTTTTATATCTCCTAAGGACAGACTGCTCTGCCCTACACCGTCCTCAGCTGGGGGCCGGGGCTAATAGGGGCTCCACCATCTGGAAGGTTCTTAGTTGCTTTGGTGAAGAAGGGGAGTCAACAGATGACTGGTAGAGAGAGGCTCCATGTGCAAGGGGCACGCTTCCTTTCTGCTCACACTTCTTTGGCCACAGAAGGTCACGTGGCCCCGTCTAGCTTCAGGTAGGCAGCAAAGCCTAGAAGCAGAAGAGGACCCGGTATTGTCTGCAGGTGCTGTGCCTCCTACTGCAGTGGGTCCGAGGGGCAAGAAAACAGGGAAAACCACCGATTGTTTCTCTACCAGGCAATACGTTGTGAATAATGTACTGAAGTGGCTTTAAAGCTGTGAATAAAAGTTAGGTAATGGGGGGGGGGGGGCGGGTCATGCCTATGGATTCAGCATCACAAAATAATTAGCTAAGAATTATTTTCCAAATGTTTATTTTTATTGTAAACAAGGATCTAGAGGGGCGCCTGGATGACTCAGTCAATTAAGTGTCCGACTTCTGCTCGGGTCGTGATCTCACGGTTCGTGGGTTCAAGCCCCGTATCAGGCTCTGTGCTGTCGACGCGGAGCCCGCTTTGGATTCTCGGTCTCCCTCTCCCTCTGTGCCCGTCCCCCGCTCGTGCTCTTTCTCTCTCAAAAATAAAGATTAAAAAAAATTTTTTTTAATAAAAATGAAAAGATAAATAAACAAGGATCTAGAATCCAGACCTTTTCTCAAATACATCGACGGCTACAAAGCTGAGGAGTTTCTAGTGACATGTTGATACAGGGCTTGGGAACGGCAAGATGATCTGTGTGAGGCCAGGCCTGCCACTCAGGTCTCCACAGCCCCTCGGCCCAGGTGTCTCCACGGCCAAGATAAACAGACGCCTGCATGCAAGGACTGGGTAATCTGTGGGCTGGCGTTGGGGGAAGCAGGGACATCAGAAGCCATGCCCCTGTCCTTTGGGGGCCAATTTCTCCCCCAGACCCAGGGGTTTCAGCCCTGCGGGGACTGTAGCACAGGTGGCTAGGAATTTTATTACAGTGCGTCCTTCCTCTTGCTGATCTTCTAGTAACAGTCAGTCAGGGGCATCTGTGACATCTCCAGTATTGCGGGAAGTCTGATGTTCCTGAAAGAAATTGTCAACTTGAGAGAGTTTAGCCGTTACTTGATTGGATGGTTGGGACAGAAGAAGAAAGAGAAAGAACTACGTCAGTACTTAGAAATGGAGGTAAATGTTTCATGGGATTTTGGAGATCTGTGACCAGCATTCAGGTTTCCTTTTTCCTTTCTAAATTTTATCTTTGAGCACACGTGGGTTAGAGGGGCAGCACGATGGGGGTGGGGTGCGGGGAGGGACAGACGAAGGCAAAATCCCAAGCCGGCTGCATGCTCAGCGCAGAGCCCAACGTGGGGCTTGATCCCACAACCCTGGGATCATGACCCGAGACAGCAGTTGGACACTCAACTGACCGAGCCACCAGGGTACCCCTGTGGTGTTTCTTTTTAACATATAATTTGTATTTGAGGATCTGGATGATCCTGAAGTCATTAAGACTTAAGCCATTTGTTTTCCAAAAGTGGTATTAGTGTTCATCATATTGAGTAGGTTAGACGTGCGTACCAGTGGAGAAGAGTTTTTACCTTCAAGGTAGACGTAGACTTTTTCCAGTCATGGAACAGGAAGTAAGACTTTCTGGGATAAATGAATGGAGGTGCCTGGCGTCCTCCACGTGCCCGTGGTCTTAATTAAGGCACTTGAGTCTGTGCAATACACGGTCGAAGAAAATCGTAAGCGTAGTAAAGGTCAGGAATCTTGATAAACTAACGCGGAAGGTGCATTTATTGGGACTGAGAGCACAGAACGAGGCCGCATGCTTAGAGCATCCTTGGTGGTGCCCTGTTCTGTCTGTCACCATCAGCACATGGGCCTGCAAGAGTCCGTGTGCGGCGTGACAGCCGGTGAGCAGTGTTGTGGTGCCCCCCAGGAGTCTTGTGACTTTGCAGCATTGGCCACGTCTTCCTGTTTATTGGACGTCGCTAACATCTACCATTGCACGCTTCATCCACTTTCATCGTAAGAACCCCTCTGTGAGGTCAGTACATGGCCTTGTGGAGACAGAGGCTGTCCCCTGTGGAAACAGTCACTGACTGACCCACACAGCCCAAACACAGCAGGGGTCGGGGGGACAGGCTGAGCTGAAATACAGCTCCCCTTTGCAGAAGGAGAGTCCAGAAGACCTGTAGATTGCAGTGTTTCTGGCACTTCCCAGCATGGTGTGGGGTAGGGCACTGAGCCAACCCAGCCCCCACCCTCCCCCCACCCCCACCTGCTGAGCAGGAGCAGCGGGAGGTCCCATCCTGGGAGCAGAGCAGCCGGCCATCCATCCCTCTTCACCACTGTCCTGTGAGGGAGAAGGGTGCCTTTTCTTTTTTAGAGGCTGCTTCCCGTTGGTCCAGATCTGGTGGCTGGAGTTGAGTAGCGACCGCTCTTGTTAACCAGATGTGACAGTGTATTTCCTTCAAGTCTCAAGCTTCTGGTCAATTCTGTGGGTCAGTAACCGTAGCTAGTAGATACATCGATATAAAGAGTCACATGCTTTGCAGGCTTTTGCAGTATCATCATTTTCTGTTGGGAAGTATAAGCCATTCTAGAAATCTGATGTTCCTGAAAGAAATACTCAAGTCAAGAGAGTTTTGTTAGCCATCATTCTAATGGCTGGATGGGAAGAAGAAAGAAGAGAAAGAATTATTCAAATATAATATTACCCTCCAGAATCCCTCAAACACCCACCCTTTTTTAAACCCCGCACCAAACAATCTTGTACATGTGGTTTATGAGAGACAGACACTAGTCTCTCTCGTCGCTTTTTTTTATTTTTGTATTTAAAAAAAATTTCTCATCCTGGGGTACCTGGTTGGCTCAGTTGGTTAAGCATCCGACTTCGGCTCAGGTCATGGCCTCATGGTTTGTGAGTTCGAGCCCTACGTCGGGCTCTGTGTTGACAGCTCAGAGCCTTGAGCCTGCTTTGGATTCTGTGTCTCCCTCTCTCTCTGCTTCTCCCTCTCTCGTGCTCTGTCTCGCTCACAAGAATAAATGTTAAAAAAAATTTAAAAGAAATTTCTCATCCTTTCTTAAGCTTTGAGACTTCAAAAGGTTTTTTTTCTTCCATTAACTGGTAATTAGGCTTTTGTGCAACATGCTTGTGTTATTGTTCGGTATGTAGACATCTGGGCCAGTTTCTGGGCTTTTTAAAACATGGCTACCCTGGGGGTGCCTGGGTGGCTCAGTAGGTTCAGCGTCTGGCTGTTGATCTCTGCTCACATCATGATCTACTGGTTTGAGGGTTCAGGCCCTGCATCGGAGCCTGCTTGGGATTCTCTCTCTCCCTCTCTCTCTGCCTCTCCCCCGCTCATGCACACGCATATGTGCACTCTCTCTCAAAATAAATAAGCTGAAAAACAAAAAAAACATGACTACTCTGTTGGTGACAAATACTCTAATGATACAGTAACAGATGATCTTAATAAGAATTCTCTTTCTTTTCAGACCAAAACTAATATCCTTGGGAACGATGTGGATAGACAAGAATTTAACTTAGAGAAGGTATGTGTTTTGAAATTGTTAATCTTTTCAGCTTTATAACACACACACATACACACACACACACACACACACACAAAAGAATATGCTTACATGTCCAGCGGTTGAGTAAATGGCTAAGCAAATCACACTACCTTCTCTTGGTGATTATTAGGCTGTCAGTTAAAACCCGAGGGCTTGTGACCACAATGCCAGTAATGCAGTGGTAAGTATGAAAAGCCAGGCGTGTGTATTTTGTAGTCAAAACTCGGTTTTTAAAAATGCATGAAAAAGAAGAGAGGAGGAAGGGATTGAGCTGCTAAGAGTGGGCATTGGTGACTTTTTCCTCTTCCTCTGCAGTGTCTTTAAACAAATGAGCAAACCCAGATCTGCATTTGAAACCTCCATGAGGAATGGTTTCTCCTTGTGAGTGTGTTTGGAGGGGTACCTTTAAGTGGAAACTCAGAGAGCATCTTTGCGTTTAATCCGAATTCTGTTGCTAATTTGTGTGGAGAGAAGTCTTTGCTTCACCTGTCCAAAATTAAACGTGGGAGAACGGAGACCTCCACAAGGCTGTGCAAACCACCCTCCACAGAGTTCTTGCGACAGCACGTTGTGTCTGACGTGTGTTACTCCCCGGGATGTATGTCCTGTCTGGAGTCTTTGGAACGCACCTGGGTCTGATTCTGCTTTGTGCCCACAGGCTCGCTTGGAAGTGCACCGGTTCGGGATCACGGGTTACGGAAAAGGAAAGGAAAGAGTCCTGGAACGGGAACGTGCCATAATGCTGGGTGCTCAGGTGGGGGGCTGCTTCCGTCTTCCAGCATCAGACAGGATACAAAAGCGGGGGAAGAGCCCGGGGCAAGTCAGGGCATGGGTCACTGGGAGGTCTTTGCAAAATAAAAAATGGTATCTTTTTTTTTTTTTTTCCTTTCATTTCAGCCTCCCAAAAATAGTTATGTGAATTACAAGGTCTTGCAGGAACAAATCAAAGAAAAAAAGGCAGCAAAAGAAGAAGAAAAGAGAATGGTAGGAGTAATAGCCTTTTCGTTCCTAAGCTAGAACAGAAAGGTGGCTGCATTTGGCCACAGTGGAATGCTGGACCGGCTGCTTGGAAAGCAGTGTAGACAACAGTAAAATCTGGAGTTAGAGGATCATTTTCTCCACTTGTTCAGGTCTGCCTTATTCCGTAATACCAGCCAGGTAACCTGGCATATTTACATGAAAGGTTTGCTCTGAAATAGCAAACTCCCACTCGGATAACATAAGCTGCCTTGCTCTTTCTCCTGTATTGCATTTTACATGGTGTAGAACACGAGGACCCATGAAAAACCTCAGAGGAACAGAGGTTACACTCGCTCCCTTTCATCTAAAACGGAAGATTCGATGTTTCTACTGTCAGTCTTTTCTGGAATGACCTTTCACACTCTGAAAGAGTTTTAGGAAGAAACTAAGTTTGTGTTCATACACCTACTTGAAAAAAAATATTAAGTGATAGCTTACTGGCTTTTGACCACAAACCTCGTCTTTTTTTTGAATCTCCATTATCCGTTATTGACACACATATTATCTTAAATTCTGAAATCAGGCCCAGGACACAGATATTTTCAAGAAAAAGAAGAGGAAAGGGCAGGAAGACAGGTGAGTGACACATCATCAGCTACTGGGGTGGAATGATCTGGATAAGCATACTGCATCAGTTGTGAAGATAGCACCTGGAGTTTACGCGGTGTTTCTAGCCCGTTAGGGTGCTTCACAGTCCCTCGTGGATTCTCAGTGAGTCCCGTGAGGGGAAGACCAGGTGTAGGACATGGCCCAAGATCGAATAGCTACCTCAGAACCAAACTGGGAATTTTCTCCGGTCTCCCATTTCCAAAGACCAGACGCTTCAAGTGACCGGTGGAGAAGCTGAGATTGACGTTTCCAACAAAAGACTTGTGTCCCCCCCCCCCCCCCCCCCCAAGAGCCTGCTGGTAAGACAGCACGGCCTGGGTCTGTACTGCCAGTTCCTTGACCTACCACGTAGGCAGGGCGCCACGGTCTGAATAACGGGACATTGATGTTGTTGCTCTACTTTTGTTTCTTAGCGTTTGTTCAAAAATGCCTTTTCTCCCTCCTTGAATTACTGGTTCAAAATCGACTTCTTTTGTCTTGGCCTTTTCCTTGGACTCCTAGTGAGCTTGCATATGCCGTCAAGCGGTCATTGGTTCTGACCATACATGTCTGTCCGTTGAGGGTCCCCTGCGTGCCAGGCATATGGGTGTCTTGGGTGTCGGGAATATAGGCATCGTCACACTGGCAGTTTCCTTGTCTTTGAGGAGCTTACACTGTAGTGAGGGAAACACACCAAAACATACGAACAGGTTAGCAAGGGGATGTCAGGCCCCGGCAGGTTCTATGAAGAGGTGGCGCTAAAGCATCGGGGGAGAAAATCACCGGGGATGGGCCGGGATGTCATTCTAGGGGGGTGACATCTGAGTTGAGAACTGAGTGAAGAGGAGGGGGCAGCCTGGAAAGATCTGTAGAGAACATTCCACAGAGAAGAAACCAATGCAAAGGCCCTGAGGCAGGAAGGAGGCGGCATGTTTCTGGGGCCACGTGAAGGCCCGCAGTTGTTGGGGCGGGGCAGTGGGGGGGACGCACAGGGGGACACCTGGAGTTTGTAGGGGCGGGGCCCCGGCCACCTGGCTGGCGGTGCGATAGCCCTTCCTCGTAAGCTTAACTTCAGTACCCTTCCCTGATTTTTAACTGCAGGAGAGCCAAAAAGAAGAAATCAGCTCCCAGCATTTTGTCAAGTGGACAGATTGGACAGGTTGGAAAATTCAAAAATGGGACACTGATTCTGAGCCAGGTTGACATCAAGAAAATAAATTCCTCCCGAGTGGCTAAGTGAAGTACTTCGTGACATAGAGGAACTCTGTACTGGAACTGGACCCTTATGAGACTTCTAGATTATTCTTAATTTGTTTCATATTTTAGAGACTGCTTTTCTATTTTAGGGGAAAACGTCAAGTAGAAATAATAAAATTTGTACCGGTGAGGTGTGTGTGTTTTATGGTGATAAGCGTACGGTGGGAAGGGCCAATCGCACTGTGAGTATAATTATAGCCAGCCTGTTGAAAAGGACGTTTAATCCTGTCCAGCGAGATTTATGCTAGATTGGCTCTGACTGGTGTTTTGTACCTCTGCATGTAATGGTTTTTCATAAACTTCATGATTTACTGATTTGTAAATGCTGGTAATTAGCTTTAAGTTGCCTTTTTTAATTTTCTAAAAATGGTGTCCTGTTACTTTGTCATGAAAGAACCACGTGTGATAATTTGTCAGTCGTTTTTGTGGGAAAAGCAGTTTTGATTTGTAGCCTACCACGTGCGTGAAATCTCTGTAAGAAGTTATGTAAATAGAACACAGCTTTTGTGGTATATGTGACTGTGACAGGTAACACAGCAGAGGATTTTAACCACACCTACATGTAAGCTAATGTCCTCTCCAGAATAATCACCGTGGATGGCTAAACATATTTTTAAAATTATATTGCACTTACTGAAAGCGTCTGGAACTTCTCAAAGCTTGTGACCCATTAAAAACAAAAAGTCTTCAATGATAGTAATCACTTTTGGCATTGTTTTTCTTTATGACAAAAAATCTTATCACACGGTAACATTTTGGTCAAAACAAAGGGGTAAAAATGGCTGACGTTTTTATGTGGCTCCAACGTGGACTCCAAGGCCATTGCCAAGTGAGGAGCTCCACAAAAGCCCTGAGTTGAAGCAAGAGTGGAATCAGTATTCTGTTTTCCAAGTTTATTTTGAAAGGCAGTACTTGGCAGAATACCTACTTCGGCAGTTTTTAAAAAAAAATTTTTTTAATGTTTGTTTTTGGGAGAGCTGTCAGCACAAAGCCTGATGTGGGGCTCGAATTCGTGAACCGTGAACCTGAGCCAAAGTCAGACGCCCAACCAACTGGGCCACCTAGGCCCCCAGAGAGTGATTTTTTTTTAAAGGTGTAGAGGATCCCAAGCCTGACAAAGCACCAGGAAATATCTGAAGACCTAGAGGTGACCTATCAGAGCAGCGACTGGAACAGTTTGGTTCCCCTTCTCTACGGGCAGCCCAGGGTCCGAGGCCGCCCCACCCCACCCCCACCTCCACTGGCCTCGCAGCTCAGACAGCTGAACGCTTAGCCAGACTCTGGACCAGAACTGCAGACTAGTCCACTCGGGAGAAGTATGCAAGTTCTGAGTTTAAATTACCTCGCTTTGCTTTCACCTTTTAATTTACTGAATAAATACTTAGAGTGGTCTTGTTACCACTGGGTGCTCCAGGAATCCTCAGATATTTAGGGACTAAGAAAAACCTATACTTTAAGGGCTAGAGAGCAGGCTTAAGATCACACTTTTTATTTCCCCATCGATGGAAGTTTCCTCTAGCAAGATAGCAGCAGAGAGAAGCCACCATGAAAACCAGTCATCCAAAGAAAGACGGTTATGACTAAGATTCTGCCAACAGCCACAGAGGGAACAGACGGCTTCCGTGCGGTGGGTACGTGTTTCCTTACTGTCGTCACACTGCCATTTCCCCTTTGCAGGGGTGTCTTTCAGTCCCCGACACGTCTGGTGGCTCAGCCGTTGTTCCACACGACGCCCTGCCTACCGTTATTCCCAGTGACCCACTTAGGGACCTGGAGGTTCCCGTTGGCCCCGGACACCTGGAGACCCTGCTTCCCAAAGGAAGAAACAACACAGCACGTGTCCCGCTGAACCAAAGTTGTCCAGGCAAGAAGAGCCACCACCTCACAGGGGTGACCTACCCTTGACCATCGAGAGGAGACGAGGCTGCCATCACCCGGTGGGGCAGGGAAAATTCTGCACCCAGGTGGGACTCAGGCATCTTTTCATAGTCCTTTGACCTGATTTTGATGGTAAGTAGACAAATGCAGCAACCCTGGGTGCGAAGGGCCTGGTGACCTGAGGCTCAGACCCCAGGGATGAGGGTCCCAACCACGATTAGCAGAGGCACTAGGTGAGAGTGAAGGGAGTCTAGAATGAATAGGAGAGGAGGCTGACCACGAGTGTCCCTTGCAGCTCCAAGACCAGCTCCAGCGTCCCTGGCCTTCCTCGGCTAAGCTTCCCTCACTGGAATTCTGAAGGAGCCGTGTAGACCTGTGGCGCGGGGGGGTCGATGCCCGGATGTCTCCCTCAGATCCTCTTTCAGGTAGAAGAACTTACTGTTCTGAGCACTGAAGGCACAACCTTCAGCCGTTGGCCCTCTTCAGGGATCACCTCACCTCCTTCCCGGGGTGGCCCACGTCCGTGCTGGATCGAGACGGGAGTATCGAACCCAGTGCCCCTCTCCCAACCCAGAGCGGCAGAGGCCTTTGCTGGGTCTGCGTCCCAACCCGATGTCTCCCTTGGCCGGCCCTGCTTCCTTTGCTCCCAAGGGGGTTGATCCGCAGAGCCCTTGCTCATAAATGCCCTGCTGCCTCATCTTGGAGTCTGCAACCGCCCCTCCCCAGGCAAGCCATTCAGGGATCCAGCAGCTAACCGGGCAGTGAGGCTGGGCCGAAGGGGCTGCTGGGGGAGGCGTGTTGAGATGGGTGTTTGTGAGGACCACAGTTTGAGGAAGGCTAAGAGGTTTCAGGTCGGACACACCTGGGCTCAGACGGTGTGGTTGAAGGGGCCAGTTGGTCTCCCTGATGCTCATAGGTTATTAGGAGGTCTCCCCCAAATCTCAGTTTCTTGTAACCCCTGACCAATGTTTTATTCACAAATGTACCTTAACCATGTGCTAACTGTTACCGATGTCTAGCCCTGTCCCCTCTTGCAAGAATGAATTCATAAAGCCCCACTTGTCTGAGATGCACCTTACTCAGAGCCATGGAACCGCTTCAAGATCTCGTGGGCACACGCAGCACAGCCCTATGGCGTCTCACAGGCGCAGGCCCTGCGGGGGAGAGACGGGGTGGCCTCCCTTCTGCCTCCCCTGTCCCAGCCGCCCGCCGCCACACAGGGCCCGCGTGGCAAGAGGCGCGCTGTGCTTCTGGGCAGTAATCCAGACCGGGCCCTGCCTTTTGGTTGTTGGCAGTGTCCAAAGAATTTATTTCAAATCTGCTCAAGACTGTGATAAAACTCAGGTTTTCCAGAAGGCAATACACAAAGTTAACCAACCCCCCAAAGACCAGAAAACACAGTGTTTGCAATTCAAAAAATACAAACGCTCGTGGATACCGATACAAAAATTAGAAAAAAGTTGCTTTCCCCCCCCTCCCCCCCTCCCCCCGTGTTTCCAGTGGAACACGAACACCAACGGGACCGAGAGCTGCCACCGTATACGGACAACTGTGACAGAAAGTGGATGCGATGGGGGGGGGGGGGGGGCGGGGGTAAAGGAAGGCAGGGAAATGCAAGAACTGTGGACAGCCAAAACAAGGACACAGAGCTTGTTACTTTTTAAATTCCTTTGCCAACGTTAAACAAATCACTCATGCTGAATACGACAAAGTTAGTGGGAAAGCAGCACGTCTACATCATGCATTTAACGTCTTCTGCTTGGCTCACTCTGCGCTTCCTCTTGGTGCCGAGGAAGTCAGGCTGGGGACGCCCAGCCACCGGGCGCGGGACGAGCTGGAAAGGTCTGCAGGCCCTCGCCGTGTTCCTGCTTCCACAGCCACTGGAGGCCGCTTTTCCGGATCTGAAGTCTGTGTTTGGAGTCTCCTCAGAGGCTGCCTGAGGGCCTGGCCTGGTGAGTGGTGCCCACCTTGCGGGGGGTCTTCCCCAGGACTAGGTTGGGCAGCCCGCGCCCTCCAGACAAGACTCCCCTGTGGGGTCTCGACTCCCAACTCCTGCCTGAAGCCAATGTCGTTCACAAGGAAAGCCGGGAACCACCCCCCATCCCCCTCCCCAGCAGGTAGTGCGAGTGGAGTCCCAGGGCCGTGCAGACCCCCAGCCGCGGGGTCAGGTGCCTCCCACCTTACTCTTAGACATTGGTTCTCAAAGCCGCTCCCCTGCCGAGATCTTCGGAAACAATGGAGACACAGGATGGGTTGGGGGACGCCTCAGATGTTAGAACTTAAGGTGACCGAGGAGACAAGAGAGGCAGGTCAACCTCTTTCTACATTTTATGGGGGCATCTGCACACAGATGCCTTTGGGACTAACAATGACAATGCTGACGTGTGGCCCGCTTACAGCACGTTACACCAAAGTACCGTTAAAACAGGCCTCGCTGGGAATGGGAACATCTGGGGTGTTGCTTTGCATGGTCATGTGAAGCCTATTTCAAATGTCAATTTTCCCTCCTCAAGGCCAGGCAGCAGTGTTAATACATACATGCTCCTGGTCACAAGTGGCTGGGATGGAAGACACTGTCTTGTGGTCGGAGAACATTCTGGAAGGTCACCACACAGGCTTGATTCTTTGAAGGGGACCATTAGCCTAGACTCAATAGATGAGAGACTATATTCTTTTCTTTCAAAAGCATTCCCTCGGTGGGGATACCGAGGCACAGAAAGATTTAAGACGTGTGAACCAATATCAAAGCCAGGTTCAAAGACACGAGTGTCTGAGGGCTGAATGCGGTGCCTGAGCCACACATCCTACCCCACGCCTACTCTTATCTATCGTACAGTCCATTTGAAGCGAAAGCCACCAGGATCCCTTTCTCTTTAAGGAGGAACCTGCCAAGGAAAGTGATCCTTGAAAACAGCTTACTGGCTTACTTGCAAAACAAAAGTAGAGATTTCCCAGAATCAGCAGAGACCCTAAATATCTTCTAATGAGATCTGATTAGATTTTTAAAACCAGATAATAGGCCACAAATCCATTAAGTTCCTGTTGCCTCCAGGCAAAAGCGGCCAAGGAAACATTTGGTAACAAGTTTTGCCTTCTAGGAATGGGGGGGTGTCTTCTAGGAGTGGGGGGGGGCGGTGCGGGTGGGGGCATCTTCAGTAAATACAAAGTGAGATCTGACAGTTTGGCCTCTGTTGGTGGCTCACCTCCATTTCCCCCTACCTGCCCCGGCTGGCAGAGCACTGCAGGCCTATGGAAGGACAATCCTGGTCTTGGGTGGGAAGGTCCATACATTGTGATACAGGCTTTCCGGGTAACTGAAGTGGATACCCCAGCATCACCCTGCATATCAATGCATGGACACATGACAAACCGCTAGTGGTTCTCAACCCAGGGTGTCCCCTAGGGGACATCTGGCAATGTCTGTAGATGCTTTGGGTCGTCACCCCTCACTTGGGGGGGTGCTACCGGCATCTAGTGTGGGGAGGCCATGGCCAGCCCACAACAATAAGAGAACCCCCCCCCCACCCCGGGGGGTGCGGAGGTTGAGGAACCCTGGCATCAGCCATGGGCCTTGTGAGAGTGTTTTCCGGCACTCCCGTGCTGAGTCCCCCCCCCCCCCCACCTCGGAGTGTTACCTACCCTCCCTATCCTCCCCATCTCACCGCGTGTGGGTGGCCACAGGACAACTGTCTGCTCGTCTGTGCTGAAACATGCCTTCACAGGGGACCGAGCCTTTCACTTGCAACCAGAATTAAGGCTAAAATGCAAATGTCCCCGGAAGAAGGACACGTAGAACCTGCGTTGTGATCCTTTCCTGAGAATCTGTAGGCAGAGGGCACGGGCACCACAAGGCTGGGCTTTCCTGGGCACCAAGAGCAGGAAGCACGAACCTGTTCCCAGCGTCCCTGGTGAACTCCGGTTCTGCCCAGGCTCACTCTGGAAAGCACGACCCTCCTCACTCTCGGTGGGCCACGAGGCGCCCGAGGGCGCTGTCACAACCACAGAGTTCACGGAGGGCTGAAGATTCAGCCCAGAGCTATATATAAAACTGTATACATAGTTTTTATGCCAGTTACTTTGTGGGTCAGGATTACTGATGTCCACTTTGATTAGAATCATTATTTTCCCCGACGGGGCAGAGAGGGCTGTGTGCAATGTTTTAGCTTTTGCTTTGAATTAGGAGCTAGGGTGCTTTGCGGTGAGTCGCTAGTGGACGCTTAAAAGGGATTCATTCTAAAAGGAAAGGCATATGCTTTGAGCAAACTTGCTCACGAGCAGAGCACGAAGAGCGGAACTACGTCAAGGAGGCATTATTTACAATGCATTGGGACCTGACATTTAAGTTACTTTGAATTCTCTTCTCACTGAAACTGCTTGATAGACAAACACCAAGTGATTCCTCAGCCAGCCCAACAAAAGCATCATTTTGACACAATTCTAAGTACAAAAATGCCACCACATTGTAAGGGGACAGGGAATTCGATGGCCAATGAGAAATTCACGACCTGTAGCCTGTGCTCCGAATCCCAGGGGCTTCCTGGGAGGGTGACGTAAGTCAGGCCACAGCCGTTGATGATTCCTTCTTTGTTTGGCCGATCCCTCGAAAACAAGTGTGGCACAGACCTGCCTTCTCTCCTAGGTTCGTTCTTGTCCCTGAAAGGTGTTTTGTGCTGAGGACAGGAGAGGTGGCTTCAGGACAGCCTGACACGGTGCTGCTGGGTTCCTGGAGGAGGAGCAAAGCCGGAAAGGTGCCTGCTGGGGACACTCACGGGGCCTCCTGGAGCTGCTGACCCCTGCAGGGAGGCGGCAAGTTCTGGCGGCTTCCCTCTGAAAAATTACCTTTTTCTTCCTAAAGAGACCCCCCCACCCCCGCCATTGTGGGACTGCTGCTTCTCCCTGTTCCACATTTCCCTCTGACCCCGGTGCTGGCTGTCCCGAGGGTGTCACCAAGTCCAGCTGAACTCCAGCAGCTCCTTTCCAGAGAGGCAGAGCCAGGGCCGCCTGGGGAGCCCAGCTTCGGGGATTCTGGAAGTTCCCCAGCCTTTCATCCAGCCCCCGCCGCAGGGGGGAAGCCACTGCCACCTTCCCCAGCCACACTCACTCCTGGTGTCACTCCCGGCACGCTGGCCAGTCTTTTCCCAAAGCCGATGCATCTGGACCTGCCGGCCATGCTTCATCAGCCCCAGCAAGGCCGTGGCTCCTCTGTGTCCTCCAATCTTCAGGAAGCTTCCCCAGCTTCCAAGCTGAGTCCACCCGGAGCTATGGCTAAGGAGTGAAACGGAGAGGCAGGTGCAGGCAGGAGGACAGGCAGGAGCCTGCATCCCCCTCGGGGCTCTGGCAGGGGTCCGGGACAGGACGAGGAAGACCTCTGGGTGCCTGAGAAACCACGCCGCTGGCGGAGAACCAAGAGGCAAGACCTCAGCTCCACACGCAGGTGGTTGCCAGGACCCGAGCTCGGAGGCCGAAACAGCACCAAGCAGCTCCTGAAGACGCCGGGCAGGTGGCCTAGCCGGCCACGTCTGCCCACACGGCGGGGACAAGGCAGCCTCGAGGTCCGAGGGTGCGCGGGCTCTGAGGTAGGATTGTAGGATCTGCTGCTAGGGGGGCAGGATCTACACAGCGTTGGCCTTGGCCGCTCAGAAAACAAGGGCAGTGTCTACACAAGCAGGTAGAACCGAGTAAACACAGTTGCTGCCGGTTTATGGGCTAAGTTTTATAAAAATCCAATCCAGCAAATGGACAAGGTACTCCTCAACCTCAAAAATAAAATGCTTGATAAAATATATTCTTTTTAAAAAGGAGAAAGGTTCGCCACCAGATGGAAAGGGAGGTGGCAGGTGACAAAGAGGAAGAGCAGGAGGGGACAGGAAGGTGCTCTGGGGACAGGACCGCGGCGGGCTCCGGGCTCAGACCCCCGAAAGCGAGCTCTGATTCTGAGAGATGCAAATGACTCTATGGGGACCTCCTGGGCCCATGAGGGCGCCCTGCTAGGGGGCTCGGCCTGGGCCTCTGGCACAGCCAGGCTCACCCCGGGAGTCTGGGGTGTAAGGGACATGCTGATATTGCTATTTCCTGCCTTCATTAGAGGACCTGCCCATCCCAAGGCAGAGGCACCACTGCCATGGGGGGCCATCTCCTACTTTCATGATGACAGTAGGGTGGGTCTGGAAGAAAAGGTAGGCAGACTCTAAGAGGCTTCCCCAGGGTCCCCCTGGGAGGACCAAAGCCTGGAAGAGAGCAACTCAGACAAGCTTGCAATTCCAGAAAACAGCTGCCGGCCAGCAGACACGCTTCATGTGGTCACTCCAATTCCATTGTTTTCTTTTGTGTTTAAGGACTAAGAACTGACTGAATGCATTTTAGCAGACGTGTGTGTGTGTGTGTGTGTGTGTGACAGAGAGAGAGAGAGAGAGAGAGAGAGAGATGATTAATGAAGGACCAAAAGAAACCATTTTAAAGGTTCTCAATAGTTCAGTGGGAATGGTGAAGGTCAAGATTAATGCCCCTTTCTATCGACCTTGGATTAGGTCTGCAAGGGCATAATGTTGTGGAGACTCCAGGACTCAAAAAGCAAAAAGGAGAACCTTTCCTGGAGGAGATGAGAACCTGCAACCTCGGGACAGAGAGGTGTCCCAGCAAAGGGTCAATCAACACTTGGGGAGTGGGATTCCGGAAGTGCCTTCCTGCCTCTGCTCCCAGGATGCCAGTCTCAAAGTTGGCCCTCCTCTTGCCCCCCCCCCCCAGGAAAAAAGACAAGCTTTGAAAACAGATGGCAGGAAACATAATCATAAACCCCGGATGCCTTCTCCCTCCCTCGAGAAAGTTCCTTCTCTGTGAGCATTCGTAATGTCCAGGAGGAATGAGAGAAACACACACGCAGCTTCACCACCGACCGGTGGCCACTTATTAACCAGCTGCCTCAACAAGCGTGGCCTGCAGACCTATTCTCACCCTCCAAAGAAAACATGTCTCTAAGATACTGAGTGGCTGCTGGGCTGCACCCCTCAAGGCGATCGTCCTGCCCTCGCGGGTCCTTCGACCTCAGCGAGGGATGGTGGGGCTTTTCCCAGACGCCGGTGAACAGCTGGGGTCGGGAGGCTAGTTGCCCGATAGCTTTGGCCGCCCCAGGTTTGTTGGTACTTCCAATCCTGTGTGCAGGGTGACCTGGAAAAGATGACCCAGTCAGTGAGGATGGGGGAGGCCACTACGAGAATCCTGAGTGCTCAGACAGCCCAGCGGCCTCGTGCGAGGCCCCCTGTTCGCTGGGGTCGCCACAGACAGCAGCCTGAGGGCTTCTCTGTACTGCGGGGTATGCTGTTTATTGTCGCCCAGTCTCACTAACGTAATGTCCCCGAGTTCATCCTAAGGAGCCAGTCTGGGCCTGGGTTTCCCACCTTGTCCCAGGAGCCCCGGCAAGGCTGATGCTCCATTGCAGCAGGTGAACGGTTCTCATGGTTGTATATTTGTTTCTGCGTTCTTCCCATGGCCTTCGTTCCTTTCTTACATCTGTTATATTTCAGGCTGCCTCAAAGCCCTTTCGTGAGTGAGTGCAGGTACAAATCAATCGATCAGTGATTGATGTAGGCCTGTCAGTATTCACAGCCAGGACTCCCAGAGGGAGGAGGGCTCTGCTAGAAGCTAAGGGTAGTGCCCTCACATTTCTCTCCCACCCTCGCCCCCTCACTGAGCTCCCATTTTGTCTCTGTCCACTTGGGGCCTCCCGAGCCCTCGCCAGCTCCCCAGGACTGGCTCCAGCCCTGAGATCTAAAAGCACAACATTCCTGCCTGCTTCAGGTGGGAGCCAGAGGGGGCAGGGAGGGGTGAGAGGGGGCAGAAGGAGACTCAAAGCCCCTGGGACTGGTCTCTCCCAGCCCCCCTGTGCTTCTCCTCTCTGGGGAAAGCCATACCTGAAAGGCCCCAGCGCATACCTGGCCATCGGCTCAAGCTGGGCAGGGGGCACTGACTTCCTTCTGATGGCTTAACGAATGCCTCCATCGCACCCGTCCCAGAAAATGGAAGCCCCACCTGCCTCCCCCTCCATTCCCTTTTCCCCCCTCCCTCCCACTGTGGCTCCACAAGCTGGCAGCTTAGTGCCTCCACTTATCTCAAGCGAACAAGTACGAACTGATCATGCCACAGAGGACCATCCCCGGGGAATGCCCAAGGGGAGCTGGTAGGTGGCTCTCTGCCTGGGCGGGCAGCAGTCAGCTTCTTTATAGCCCACATCGTCCAAGTGTACTTCGGAGGCCCCAGCCCCGAGAGGAACAGCCAGAGGGGCTCCCGCCCGGAAGGGTAAGTGGTACCTGCACGTTGCGGTTGAGGCTGAGGGCTGGCATGAACACCCCGTCCACATGGCTGAAGGCTGTGGGGCCCTGCTGCTGCCCGTTGATGAAGAAGGTCAGCGTGTGCTTATTCAGGTCCAGGAGCACGCCGACAGTGGCCCCCTTGCACACACCGCCTTCCGTCCTGGGAAGAGAAGCCCCAGGAAGCCCCATCACCACCACATCTAGCCTGGGATGTAGGTGGTGGTTCAGAAGATGCTAGGAATATCCTCACCTAAAACACACAGCCCTCATGGAGGTGCAGGGAGCTGTTCTTCTGGGCCGTGAGACTTGCCTTGAAACGCACTCTCCAGTTAAGGGCCACACAGGAAGACCTTACCCTTCGTGTAAGTTTCCTTACCCCGGAGGGATGGGCTTGTTCAGTCCCTGGTTTCCTGGCAGTCCCTGAGACCTGGGCACCCAGGGAGTTAGGGTGTGGATGAGCGGGTCCCATCTGAACACCCGGAGCTTGGAGCCTGGGTAGGGAAGGCTCCTTTGCCCTCCAAGGGAAGGAACTAGCTTGGCACCCTTTATAGTTTTAACCAGTGAGAACGTTGAGATCCACAAAGAGGCAGAGAGCCAGCCCTTCGGGAGATCTCGAGGCCCACTGGACTTCAGCTGCTCTCCGAAACATCCCAGGGACTCTTGAACAGCCATGCGTGGCAGGGGACAGATGCTGAATCTGGAATCAAGTCCCCTGTCCCGAGTTGCCATCCCATGAGCGCCAGCGGTGGAGCCTTGAGACTAAATTGTGGAGCTCTTGATAAATGTCTGTGATCCCACATTCGGCAGTGGTGGGAATTCATATCGGCCCCCGAGAAGCATCTCTTCAGATGCTCTCCCCAGGCTCCCTGGCTGATCCCCCTCCTGTCCGTGGAAGAAGAGGGTCCATCAGACTCCCTTCCCTTAGCTGAGGGCTGAGGGCTGAGGGCTGAGGTCTCATCCTCCACCCCAGCTGCTCGGCTCTGATGAGAAAACCATTTTTAGCCTTTCCTGATGGGGCAGGTGCTGATTAGCTGGGGGCTGATGGCCTGGCAGAGAGCACAGGAAAGTCGTGAGGAAAACTCCGGTGCGCTGACGGGAAAGGCACTTCCCAGGAGGTCAAATTTCCCCAGGGCGGGAGGCGTGGGGTGGGGGTGGGGAGCGGTGTCAGGACCCCAGGACAGGATCCTGCAGGTGGGAAAAGGGAGCTACGACCGGGCTCCTGGTGCTATTCAGACACTGACCGCCGGGTGGCGGTAGAGACCGGCGTGAGGCGCAAACACGTGATTCCCACCCAAGCGCTGGCTGCCCCAGGTTCCCGGGCTCCCCACCGCAGCCCCCTACCCGGGCTCCCTTGCCCCCCCGCCCCCCCCCCCCGAACCGGAGGACTCTGATCCGAGTCCTGACAGCGCCGCTAAGTAGCTCTATGACTTGGGACGCTTGTTTCACCTAAGCCCTTGGTCTAATGGGTAAAATGCCAATCACAGTAGTACTTTTCGGAGGACTAAGGGAGATCATGGAAGTCAGGTGCTTCCTACAGCCTCAGGCACCAAGTAAGCTCAATAACGCTCCGTTATTACCCCCATCAGCCGTGTATCTGGGCACCATTTGGTTTAAGCAGGTAGAGATGGAGCTGGACTCCACTCTTCTCTGGTTTGGGAACAGCGGCCGGGGGTAGATCCAGTGCCGGGTCAGCCCGCAGCACCTGGCAGCCTGCAACACCCAGTCAGCCTGCAGGGCCCAGGCAGAGGGGACAGACAGACGAGGTGCTACCCTCCCGCAGGCCTCCAGAGCTAGAGGTCACTGCCAGAGAAATGGCAGGTGGGAGAGGTGCAGTCTGCTTCCCTGGGGACCCTCAGGCAAGTGCCTGCCCCAGATCAGGACTCCTGGGGCCAGAACACTGAGAGCCTCCAGGCTCACTGACATGGCCTAGAGCTGGGCCCCGTGAGGTTGGCTCCTCCTGGGGAGATGGCCCTGAGCAGGCCAGGAAGGAGATCGTGTGGGGAGAGGGCAGCTCCAGGTGACTACCGTTCTTTATTTCTGGGCTCCTTGGCCAGTGCTGGCCTTAAAAGGTTTTCCATCCCCCACCTCCACCCTGGACACACAGGCCGGGTGTGAACACGGAATCCCTGGGTGAGGAGAAAGTAAGCATTGAGCTATGATGGGGGGGGGGCACTGCCTTCTCTGAGGAGAGAGATCAAGGTGCCCACAAGTCCCTGAAGGAGCCCAGGTATCAGGGACGTCTTCCCAGGGTGACCCCAAAGGGCCCATCTTCCTGTGTCCACCCTGGTAACACCACTCCCAGGGCCGGCCTCAGAGTAAGGCAGCCCTGGCAGGGCCCTTGACAGAGTCCCCGGCAGTGAGCACCCCAACAGTGCCTGCCACACCCAGGCCTGCCCTTTTGGGGGCACTGTCTTGGGTCAAAGCCCACACAAGGCTGGGCGGTGTGGGGGGGTCACTGCCAGGGCAATGGCACCTGCTACGTCTATAGAGACATGGTCACAGCCGCGAGGACACCGGCTGTGCCCCTGGCTGACAGTGTCTAAAGGGAAACGGAGCAGAAGTGGGAAGGGAGTGGCAGCCGAGGAACCTGGCAGAGCCTGGTCGTGTGGCTGGCCGGGTGACCTGTAAAGCCACATGCCCTGGGGCCACTCTAGTCTCTGTTGCATGCTCTCCCTTGGGCACACACTCACTTCTGCCTGGAAATGGGACACCCAAGTGGCTGAAAGGCCTCTCCCACATTCCTGATGCCTAGCAGAAGGGATGCTGTCCCCCACAGGAGCCTCATTCCCCAACTGCCCCCCGCCCCCCGCCACTGGCAACGCACCTGTTGGTGTGGGAGTTGCAGTGCATGAACCAGCTGCGGTTGTTGTCCACGTACATGGCCCAGGCCTTGTCGTCCTTGCCCAGCATCATGTCCTTGACCACACTGGCCCTGGCCACCCCGAAGGCGGGGTCTGGGTGGTTGTCGTACCGGTCCACGTGCAGCTCCCAGTAGTGCACGCCCTTGGAGAACGCGGCTGTGCCTAGCACCACCCGGTCGTCATAGCTGCTGCAGGTGGCCGTCTGGTTGTCATTGGATAAGATGATGTCCCGGTGCCCAGAGTTGGGGTCAAAGGTGAACCAGGCCACTGGAAAGGAAGGAAGCAGAGTCAGGGATGGGACTCGCTAGTAGTCTCCGACCTGGGCTCGGAGACAGACTCACTCACCCACATCTCCCAGCAAGTTGGCATCCAGCATCACACACGCTCTTCCCTGTGTGATTCCCAGGCACACACAGGGACACACGCGCACACACGCGAATACACACACACACACACACACTCCCCGATCTCTGTTCATCCAAGCTCTCGGTCCCACGAACCCAGCCTTGCCAAGGAACGCAGATATCCGAGCCCCGGAGTCCCAAATCTAAATGCATTCTATGGAGTCTTGGTTTCCGACACCCTTCCGTTACGCTTCCTACGCCGTTGTAAGTTAAAGAGGAAGGAGGTAATCCCTGCCCCACTTTGTGGGTGTGGGATCCGAGACCCGGAGCGGCGAAGTGATATAACCAAAGTCCCCACGCTCCATCCTCCTGTTTCGCAGTCCTCCTTGTGTTCTCCGATATCCTCAGGCTGCGGGACGTGAGGTCCTGACTCTAGAATCGTGACCACAGTGCTCAGGGCAAGAACTACTGTTCTGCAGGGCGGAGGGCACCTAAGGGCAGAAAGCTGGTCATCTTCAGAAAAGCGTCCCCAGCCGTGCCCTTGACAACAGCATCTGCCCCTGCCCTCTCTCCCCTGCGTCCTGGGGAGACAAGCCAGGCGTGTCACATCTTCCTCAGGGCGACTGCAGGATGTGCTGGGATGCACGATGAAGATAAACAGGATTGACACCATCCTGGGATGCCCGGGTTAGCAGGGCAGGCTCTTGTTGGGACATGTTCGTTATTTACATCATCTCCTCCTGCTGAGGACACAGATGACCAACATCCCACCGATGCTGATGTGCTCCTCTTGCCTGAAACCTGAAAGGGCGCAGCTGGGTATGTGAGCCATCAGATCTGGGCTCTCGTGCCAGGTGTTCGAGGGATAGTTTCCCACTGGGGGGAAGGTCAAACCCAGGGACTAAGTGGCCTTTTCTCCAGGTCTGTCCTACGCAGTCTCAGTCCCTGGGTCTCCCTGAGCCTCTCACATCCTTGTCTCCTTTCCCACGCCAGCAAATGGGGTGAAGAAATGGCCTTTTTTTTTTTTTTTTTTTTGTGGCTCATGAGTAGGGAGAAGTAGGCAAGGGGCCGTGGTGAGAAGGGCAGGGACAGGGCTGGGAGGAGACGCATACATTTTGCTGCTGCCGAATTTCCTCCATCCCTTCACTCCCCTGCCCTGCACAGCTGATAGTCTCCCCCCACCCCTCACCCCCTGCCATCCTCCTTTAGAAGCTCATCCGCCCGTGCCTGAATCTGGTCCTCCCCCAGCACCCCAGTGCTCACCGTCAGATGTCTGCAGGACTACAGTTTTACTATAAGGTCCGACGCCGGAGGAGTTGAAAGCCTTGACCCTGGCATTGTAGGTACTGTTGAAGTGAAGACCATCGATGGTGCACAGGGTCTCCTTGCCCACATACACTTCCTAAAAGACAGCCAAGACTGCTCAGGAGGTGCCTCCGTTATTTGGAAAGTTTCTCTTAGCAACATGTTGACATTCAAAGTGCTAGCACCTCAGCAGAGTTCTTGAACAAGGGACATTTGGAGGACTGGAGGCAGGGTCATAGACCGTGTCCAAGTTGGGCACAAACTCTATTCCTGGTTGGCCAGCCCCTCTGCCCGTGAGAATGTGAGGTGTGACGGGGTCTTAGGGAGGCGGGGAGGGATGGCAGGTGTGTAGCCAGCTAGGCAGCTGCCCGAGAATGTCCTACCTCTGCTGAGGCCAGCCGATCAGATAGGACCCTGGATCCCAGGGACACCCACTCCTCCAGGAGGGGAGGAGGTGCAGAAACCCCCACCTCCTTCTTGGTTGTCGGCGGGAATTTAAGCTAGTGAACATGAGCTAAAGCAGCTAAATAAACAAAATAAGCAATACTTTTAAAAGAAGGGTCATCACAGGGGCGCCCGCGTGGCTCCGTCGGTTAAGCGTCCGACTTCGGCTCAGGTCATGATTTCACAGGTTGTGTGTTCGAGCCCCACGTTGGAGCCTGCGCTGACAGTGAGGCGCCTGCTTGGATTCTCTCTCCCTCTCTCTCTGCCCCTCCCCGACCTGTGCTTTCTCTCTCTCTCTCTCAAAATAAATTTAAACAAAAAAAAGAAGAAGGGTCATCACCCATGATGGGAAAAAGTGGACAGAGGAAGGGTGTGACCAAGCACAGGTGGGTTCAGGTGGGTTTGGGCCGGGATCGCTTCTGGATCGAGAGGGGCATTTCGCTCCCCTCCCCAACTTCCGCCATCCCTGAGGTTGCCATCTTCCCCTCGCTGGCCCCCCTGCCCCCTGAACGGCTTTGCTCATGGCCTCCTGAGAGGTGAGACATTTCTGCAGGGGACCCCAAAGATCCGTTAGTAGGGATTGACTTTGTTCCCCACTCACTTCAAACTTACCTTTGTCCTATTAACTCCCTCAAATGCACAGCCCTGCACCCCGTCCTGTGTCACCATTTCTACTTGGTCTAAAACATCTTTCCTCTCTTGTTGTCTAGGCGGTTCACTCTTCATTTGTTATGCCAAGTCATTAATAATAACAGCTGGGTGCAAGGCATTGTGTAGGGCATTTTAATCCTCACACAACGCTTGGATGTTGTTATTGGTTTGTTGTTGTTGTTGTATTTCATACAGAAGGAGACTCGGAGAAGGTTGGAAACCTGCCCAAGATCCAGATGAACCCATTTGGAAGCCAGGGTTCAAATCCAGGCCTGCCTGCACTGAAAGCCGACACTCTTCCCACTTTAATAGGTGGTTCCTCATAAATTCTAGCCCTTGTATCCAGCTTTTGCTGGTGGCTATGTCTCGGAGGGAAGGGGCCATCAGTATGTGAGCCCTGTGGCTGCTTCTTTTAACATCCGGAAACAGTCTTCCCTTCCCGTTTCAGAAACAGGGCTCTTTTCCTGGTTTCCAGTCCAGGAGTTCTTTCCAACCTTAGCTTCTCTGCACAGCCACAACGACTGAGGTTCTGCACCCAGTGAATGATCTGCCATTCCTCAACTCCGCTGTCCCCTAAATTGCCCATATATTCACACGGGGCCCAGTAATTCCCAAGGGAAGGCTGCTATTATTTCCCCAACACTTACGTTCTTGTAGGGTAGGTCTCAAACAGAAAATGAAATGACCTATGCATAAATCCCTTTGAGAGAAACGAAAGGAATATTGATCTTCAGCAAGATTTGTTCAATGGGGCAGCCCCCCAGGAGAAGGGATGTCGGAACTGTCGTGGTTGCAGTGCTTTGTTCCGGAACATCTTTATGCAGTCTCCTCGGGAATGGAAAAGGAGCTCTAAGAAAACCCTGGTCAACAAAGCAACTTGACAGTGACCTGAACTTTGCTGTGTGAAAACTCAGGGAAGAGTTCTTTAGGGGGCCTAGTTTTGGGGGGTCTCCACCGGATGGGGGAGTAGAACACCATTTTCTGGCTCACTAAGAGCCTCTCTTGTCCCCATGACATTTCATCCCTGGAAACACGAAGGTAGAAGTTCATCTCAACCCAACGGCCATTTACCAAGTGGCTGTCCTCACCCACAGAGCATCTCGCCAGGTAGAACAGTCAGTGACCCAGGTGGGACAAGGAGGGATAGAGCCTTGAGGGAGTGGCGGGGGAGGGGGGCGAGGGAGGGGGGGAGCCTGTGTGAGCGGGGATATCTGGGAAGGTGCTGAGGAATAGCCGGGACTGCACTGGTGGGGTGAAGCAGGAAGTAGATCAGGGCAGGGGATACCTTTCCCGAGCTCTTCCTCTGCCTCAGACCTGTGTCAGTCTCCGCAGAAAGGCCATCCTAAACTTTCTCTGTGGCTGTCACCTCTGCCTGCCCCAGCTGTCCAGACGTAGCCCCCGACAGAGAAACCCCATTTCCCAAGGTTCCAGACCCACCAGCCCTCTGTGTTTGGGCCAACGCCCTCTAGGGGCAGCAATGGAGCCGAGGGCAGTCCAGAGGCCTCCGCGTTAGGACCCCCCAGTCCAGCATCAGGGCCTCACCCGGAACTGGCCCCCGTCGCCGTCATCCAGCTCCAGGATGTAGCCGTCCACGGGGCTGTGGGTGAAGGGCGGCATCCTCCAGGCCAGTGTGACACTATTGTTGTGGGTGCAACACTTCTCCAGCTGCAGCAGGGGGCCGGGCGGCACTGTGACAGGAACAGGAACGGCGGGTTCAGCTCACGGACCCCGGCAGCATGCCAGACACCTGTGTGGACTCTCCTCCCCCATCGCAGGCCCCCCCCCCCCCCCGCCCCCAGGAGGAATGGTGGCGCCACCCTGCGGTCCCTCCCAGCCTCTCGCAGGCACACCTCAGCCCCGGGGTCTCAGTCTCAAGGCTGGCAGAGGGGGGCAGCGCGATCTCAGGTGACCGTGCACTTCCAGCCTGTCCTGGAATCTGGGGTGGGAGGTGGGAGAGGCATGGCCCGTGCCTCCACGACTCTGCATCTGGAGCCCCAAGGAGGAGCCCCACCTACCCACTGAGAATCCCTAGTTTTGAGTCTCAGACCCACAAGGAGCCCGTGAGGGTTGCCAACAGAGCCGGGTTCCAAGTGCCTCGGAGCCACTGCGGGGCCAGCGTGCAGCTGACACTAGGCTGGGAAGGTGCTGGTGGGGTGAATTCAAGGACGCATTTAAACCTTTGGCTGGAAGCACGTTAGAGGCCCAGGGAACCAGAGCCGGGAAGGAGAGGCAATCAGAGTATCCAGTGGTCCACCCTCGGAATCAGGGATTTGACTCAAATGTTATCGTGGTAAGTTCTGTCACAGCAAGATCCAGAGGAAGCTTTTATATTCTAGCCTTGTTCCGGCTCCGGAGATTTTAGAAATAAATACAGTCCACACTGACAGTTTTTAAAGGGAAAACTGCAACATCAGATTTGTAAAACTTCCAGATTTCCATTTGGCTCCCGTTATTAGGGGTGTCTCCCAGATTTCCCCCCATGGTTTAGCTGGGTGCAGCCCTGTCTTACTTACAGACTTGGTCTCAGGGCTGGCTGAGCGTAGCTGACTCCCCCGGGGCCTCGGTTTACAAACAGGTAGGGGTCCCCCTCTATCCCTAGGCTCTCCCACGCCCTCTGTGAATCCCTCCCGGAGCAGCGTCCAGAGCGGCTCCAGGCCTCCACCTTTGGCACCTCAGCTTTCCCGAGCCCCCCTGTCTTCTGCCGCACCCCTGCGCACTCTGCCAGGCTCCTCCTGCTCCTCAGCACCACGTCTCATTCACACCCAGGGCAGGCAGCCTTTCCAAACCTGGCCCGAGGTGCAAACCGAGTGTGGGAGGGAGCACGCAGATGTGCAAGACTCCTGTTTCATCTTTGGCGTAAAAATGGCCACACGTTTGGCGGGTAAGGATTTCCTGTGCTCACAGATTCTGCAGGTGTAGCACTCCATCCTTCGATATTCTGGTTTAAAAAAACCAAACAGCTTCCTTGCCTCTCCTGAATGTGGCCTCGATGCCTCTGGAGAGGCGGCCTTTGGATCAGGACTGGTTCGGGCCATCGTTTGCTACTTTGTAACCTGGTGCAAGCCACGCAACTTTATTTGACCCTTAGCCTGTGTCCCTCGTGGCTCTCTGAGCTCACCTCCCAGCCTCCTCCACCTTGTTCATTCTGCTCTCACCTCTGACCTTCTTGCTCTTCTTCTTGGAACCCAGAAAATGGATTCCTGCCTCAGGGCCTTTGCATTTGCCACTCCTCTGCCACCTGGAATGTTCTTTCCCTATATTGCATCTCTCTCCCCTCAAAACATCCCGCTTTCCCCAAAAGCCTCTTTTGGCCATGAGACGATGTATCTGTGTACTGTCTGTTTACTTTTCTGGAATATCAGCTGAGTCTTGTGAGCGAGTGTGTTGACTTGTTCAAAGCGATGTCCTGCACCTAGAACACTGCCTGGCACAGGGTGGACACTCACTAAGTGTCTGAATAAACAAAGAACCCTCTTTTACAAAGGAACTTGGACTCAGACTGGGATGCCACCCGCCCTAGGTCCTCCAGCTACCCAGGGTGACCCAGGCTGAACTGGGACTTGGGCCCCGGCCTGTGACTCGGGCGGCCTTCCCCTCCCGCTCTGCCTCACTCTGTGTGTCACCCGTCTTCTGGTGACACTAAGCTGCCCCCCTCAGAGTGGATGCCCCTTCCAAAAGAGGCACGGACAGAACTGGGCCAACCACGGCTCACCCCTACATTTCATCTGGATGAAGTCCAGCTGGTGGATGGCTTGCAGCAGCGGCTCGCTGTCCAAGGTCAGGTCAAACTCCGCAGACACTTTTGGCTCCAGGGCGCCTTTGACCCACTGCTCCTGAGACACCTGGACGCGCTTGATCAGAGCATCCGAGATCTTAAAGGGGAGCACAGAGTTTAGGGTTTCGATGTGCAAAGGGAAAATCATGCAGCAAGTGATGGGTTAGGAGGAGGGGCTTGGTGTCTGTGGCTTGGGGACAGGAAGGGGCTGTGTCAGCCATATGCTCTCAGGCCAGCCAGGGCAGGGAGCATATGATCCCTGCCGGCATGCCACCGTGCAAATAAAAGTGAACTGTATTGTTTAAATCGTATTTTAAAAGGGCAATAATTTAAATGTAAAGAAGAACCTGCTATCTAAAGGTATCAGGTGGGGCGCTCGGGTGGCTCAGTCGGTTGAACGTCTGACCCTTGATTTCAGCTCAGGTCACGATCTCATGGTTGGTAGGATCGAGGCTGGCGTGACAGTGTAGAGCCCGCTTGGGATTCTCTCTCTCTTCCTGTCTCCCTACCCCTCCCCTGGCCTCTCTCTCTTTCTCTCTCTCTCAAAATAAATACACATTAAAAAATATGAAGATATCAGGCCAAACCATTTTGTGAAGCAAATACGCAAAAGCATTCTTCCTTATACTGCTTTTGTGAGATCCAGTACTTTGCAAAGTGAAACATACTAGCAGTTCCTCCCAGGGTCTGAAGAGAGCGCTTCCTGTATCCCCGGAATTTTGAAGCTTGCTCCCCACAGTGTGTCCTCCCCCTCCCCCCAATTGCTCCAAACTGTCCCTCCATTGCACTCCCAGCTCTGCTGTCTTCCGCTGGAAAGTCCTGCTCATTCAGACACTTACATGTCCCTGTCGAGCCATCCTGTGAACCCTTCGTGGGGACTAGTGAAGGGGGCCATCATTTCCCCATAGATGGAGGGCTGAGCCCCTGTCACTGCCCTGTCCTCTAGAGATGCTCGTGGCCCTGAGTCAGCCTGGCTGTTGGAGGGATGCCCTGGCAAGCCTGCATGGGCTCTGCAGGCAGCGGCCATCTGTCCAGGCCTGTGGCACTCCGCACATTGAGGTAATGGGCCGTGTGGATTCTGCTAACTCACTTCCTCCAAGCCTCCAGCTTGTTTGGCAAAGACTGTCCTTTCCCATTTGTGGAGAAAATGTTGAGTTGGGGTCTCTGGAAGTCAGAGCATAAATGCACGACACGTTGGCCCTAGGTATTATGACATTTGACCTCCTCTTTTAACGAGGGCACAGAATCAGGGTCACAGCTAGCGAGAGTCAGACGAGATGAGAACCTGGGTCTTCGGGAATTTCTGAGCAAGGGAGAATCTACTCAATTCCAAGCCACTGGTAGGGACCGTCCTAAAACTCCGGATAGCTTGGGAAGCAGTGGTGGATTTGGAGGCAGGAAGCCAAGCCTCCCTGGGTCCTCCCAGTGCACAGGCTCACCTGTAGGAAGCCAGAGGGGTCGTTCTCCTTGATCACCTCTAGGCAGTACTCCATCAGCCCGGTTGACTGACGCAGCTTCAGTGTGCAGTGATTGATCTGGTCCCAAACCATCTGTGATGAAAAGAACCCCTAGTAACCATCTCATCAGAGGAGGGGCAGCCAGGCTGCAGTGGAAGTTGGAGAATTAGCACAGAGAAAGCCCTAGACGCTGCAGCACTGGTCTGCGCCACCTTGCACCCTCTCCTCTGGCTGTTCTGCTCCTGAGCTCCACGCGCCCTCTTCCTTGGGGAATAAAAGGACCCACCGCCCAACAGAACAAACTCTCTGCCTGAACCCTGGGCACTAGAGAAAGTGCACGGTCTGAAACTGTCCACGTGACCAGTGACCACCTCCTGTCTTACTTTTCATCGTTGGTGGTCGTGGATAACTCCATGGGCTCGGCCTCTTCACTTGGAAACCATGGGCTATCCCCAACATGCATTCCTCCTTTCCTTGAAAGTAATATTTCTTGCTTCAGTTGGGAAATGTCTATGAAATCGGTTGAGCCGTCAAGGCAATGAAGCAGTCCTCTGTCAACGCAGAGCGTTCACGGCACCTGCCCGGAGCAGGAGCCCAGCGTCCCGTGAGGGGACACCCTCCCCTTCCCGTGGTGGATATTTAACAACGCAATAAATATGTAATATTTAATAATGCCATAACAATATTGCATTATTATCGCTGCTTATCGAATGTGTGAGATGTTAGAGAGGGCCTGAAGAAGGTGACAGAGCTGGCGACCCGAACAGAGGGCGGCCTCACTACGGTCACTGGTCACTACTGCTCTGCAAGCTGAGAACAGGCGGAGTCCCTTAGATGGAAAACAGGACTTCAGAGAAGATAGGAGAAGGGTACCCCTGACCTGAGAACAGCAGGATTCAGCGCACCTGACTGTGGCTTTGCAGGGACAGTGTGGGTGATGGCTGGCTTTGGGGAAAGTCACGTGAGTGTGAGCACGTCCGGGGCAGCTGGCTTATCCCTTCCTTGCCTCATTCATTCATTCATTCATTCTCTCACCCACCTAATATTGACCCAGTACCTACTGTGTGCTCCAGTCCCCTTGCGGTGTGGAGGCCACGATGGGAAACGAGGGTGTCGTCACCCGGGGACGTACCTTCAGCTTGTGCTCTCTCTCTTTGGTGACCTTGGTGAGCAGCTTGGCTTTCTGCCGAGTTAAAGCATCGACCAGCGCATCACACTGAGCAACCAGGCAGGCTTCGTAGTCCAGTCCGTTTTCCTGGGGGAGCAGAGAGCTTTAGACAGAAGACATGCTGAAACCCGGCCAGTGCTAGCCGCGAAGACGTATTTCAGAGAAGCTTTCCCCAGAGTCATCTGTAACATTACTACATTGGAAACAACGTAAATACGAATCAGGAGAGGGTACCATGAATCCTGGCACACCAGTATGGTGAAATATCCAGTAGTCGTTCAAACCTCATCCGTTGAGAGTTTTTAACGTCTTGGAAAATGCTCATGAGAGACTGGGAAGAAAACAAAAGGGGGGCTACAAGTTGCACACAGCATAATTCCGTCCTGTGTGTGCGTGCACACGCGTGTCTACATTGCAGAAGAACATGGCAGAATGGTGAGGTGGTCACCCCAGGGGGGGAGATATTGGTGAACCTTTCCGTGGCTCTCTCACTCTCTACTTTCCAAAATTTCTATAATACATGCTTTTGCTTTTTATAATCAGAAAGCAGGAAAACAATGGAAAACTGTAGGATCTTGGTCAGTCTTAAAAAAGAATCCTTCTAGGTCTCAGAGATCAGCAGGGATCCGGACCTCGTGCTACGGCCTCTGGTGAAGCTCTCACACCCAGGAACTCAGAATGTGACCGTGTTTGGAGACAAGGCCTCTGGAGAGGTGATGACATTACAATGGAGTCATTCGTAGGGGGGCTGCTCCAAGATTAAGAAGTTGGTGCCTTTGGTCCGGTCTGTATGAACGGGCCCTCCACGCATGCACATTCGTATAGAGCACACACGTTTGTATCCTCTCCCCTGCAGACAGCTCCTGAAGCCAGAGACTTACTGATCTGTGTTGGTAAGTCAGTATGTGGCACAGTAAACACATTTATGCGGTAAATGATGTATCGATTCCCTGGGTACAGAAGCGCCGTGCACAGATATTACATAGGCCTCCGTGGCCGCACGGAGTGCTGGCCCCTTTCCAGCTCTTGTTCTACGATTCTCCGTAACTGGGTGCATGTGGGATCCCTTTCCAGTATCAGGTGCCACATGACTGTCAGCGGCTTGAGCGGGTGATGTCTGCAACGTCCGAGGCTGAGCAGCAGGACAGTGAAGCCTCCTGTGTTCGTCCCCCACAAGACGCTCGCCTCAGGACCCTCCCTTGCTACACGCCCGCCCTCCCCGTGCTGCAGCTCTGCTCACCTGGACCTGCTGCAGGATGTTCTTCAGCTGAACCAGAAACTCCTTTGCTTCTTTTGCCTTATCGGAAACTCCATTTAAGGCCTGTGACAGTTGGGCCTAAAAAGATACCGAGCGGTGAAAAGACAAATCCGGCGTGAACGGCCCAGAGTTTGCGCCGCACCCGAAAGGCTTGTGGGTATGCGAGGGGCTAGAACGGATCCCGCGTACTGGAGCCGTATGGACTGGGAGCCCTAAGGCATCCTCTGGAAGTGGGACGCAGCCTCCTGTGGCGGTCCCCTTAGCCCTCCAGAGTCCTCCCCTTGCAGAGGGCGGTGTGGACAGAGGGGGCTCGGAGGGGACACCAGTTGCTGGCACCCAGAGGTGGAACTGCCAGCCCGGATGGAATCTATGGCCTTTTTAACAAAATGCATACACGTGCAATCGAATTGGTCTTCGAACCTAGCTGCCGGAGACTGATGACCTTGATTGTGGCCATATTGACCACGAGTCACATTTTGCTAATTAAAAAACTGAAGACGGGGCCAGAAAGGCCAGGGTCATATCCGGCCCGCCCTCCCCCTCTAGCTTCAGGTCTTTGTTCCAATGTCACCTGGTCAGCGAGGCCTTTCCTGGTGACCCTATGAAATAGCCCTCTCCCCTCGCTCTGCTCTGTTCTTCTTTATAACATTCATCACCACCTGACACAGGTTTGTTTACTGACGGTCTCCCCTCGCCCGCACGTAAGCTCCCTAGAGCAGGGACCTTGCCTGGTTTGTTCACCTCTAGCACTGGGCACGTGGTAGCACTACATGAATATTTGTGGAATGGGTGAATCCGTGAATGAGATTCTTTTTTTTTTTTAAGTTTATTTCTTTTGAGAGAGAGAGAGCGCACATCCATGCAAGCAGGGGAGGGGCAGAGAGAGAGGTAGAGAGGGAATCCCCAGCAGGCTGCACAATGTCAGCACAGAGCCCAATGCAGGGCTTGATCCCATGACCCATGAGATCATGACCTGCGCCCAGAGTTGGACACTTGACCGAGCCACCCATGTGCCCCAGTGAAGGTGATTCTGTAGACCGTACCAATGATTCTCAAAGTGTGGTTCCTAGACCGGCAGCATCGGGGTCACCTGTCACCTGGGACTTTGAAATGTGACTTCTCTGGCCCCACCCTCGGCCCTACTGATCAGAAAGTGGGAGTGAAGGCCCAGGAGCCTGGCTTTTATGAAGCCCTCTCAGGGGATCTGATGTAGTTTGAGATCCATTGAACTGTACCAACACAGCCTGGTTGAACATCTCTGGGGAACATGGTAAATGAAGCCATGGAGTGGAAAAGACCACTCAGGGGAAAATGAGGAGAGAAAAGGAGGGAGCCTCAGACCCAGGAAGCATCCACACTCAAGATGAGGTCAGGGTGAGGTCTGGGCTCTGTCCTGCTCCTTTCTCCACTGGCCTCCCCATCCCTACCCCCGCCCCAGGTGGTTTAGGCTCCGCCCCCCACAGCTCACACAGGGGGTACCACTTTCTATTATAAGTATCTATGCACGAAGACTAGCCAATGGAACTTACGGGAATGACAGAAGGGTTCCGTGTCTGCTCTGATTCGGCAGCACCAGCCACGTGTGGCTGTTGAGCACTGAAAAGTAGCCAATGTAACTGAGGAGGTGCATTTTAAATTGTATTTAGTTAATGCTTCACATGTGGCCAGTGGCTGCTGGTGTGGACAGCCTTGGAAGGTTACAGGTCCCAGGATAACTCAGCCCATCCCCAGAAAGCTGCACCCACAAAGAGACTGAGATGTCAGGATTGTTCATTGGCCCCAAGAGGATCTTCAACAATCGGGATTTTACTTATTTATTTTTTCTAGATATACTTATTTTTTTTAATTTAATTTTTTAAAATTTACATCCAAATTAGTTAGCATAGAGGGCAACAATGATTTCAGGAGTAGATTCCTTAGTGCCCCTGACCCGTTTAGCCCATCCCCCCTCCCACACCCCCTCCAGTAACCCTCAGTTTGTTCTCCATATTTATGAGTCTCTTCTGTTTTGTCCTCCTCCCTGTTTTTATATTATTTTTGTGTTCCTTCCCTTGTGTTCATCTGTTCTGTGTCTTAAAGTCCTCACATGAGTGAAGTTGTATGGTTTTTGTCTTTCTCTGACTGCCTAATTTCACTTAGCATAATACCCTCCAGTTCCATCCATGTCGTTGCAAATGGCAAGATTTCATTCTTTTTGGTTGCCAAGTAATACTCCATTGTATATATATACCACATCTTCTTTATCTATTCATCTGTCAATGGACATCTGGGCTCTTCCCATACTTTGGCTATTGTTGATAGTGCTGCTAGAAACATGGGGGTGCATGTGTCCCTTCGAAACAGCACACCTATATCCCGTGGATAAATGCCTAGTAGTGCAATTGCTGGGTCGTAGGGTAGTTCTATTTTTAGTTTTTTGAGGAACCTCCATACTGTTTTCCAGAGTGGCTGCACCAGCTTGCATTCCCATACAACAGGGATTTTAAATGCAAGTTTATCAGTGTCCAGAAAAGTGTGGCACCTTCCTCCCTATTACACTCTCCCAAAGCATGGGGCCCACAGTGGCTGCAACAGTTCCTTCCCCAAGTGGGGGGAGGCATCTCCCATGAACCTATATAGTCCTTGATGCTGGGGAATTTGTCTTTTGTCTTTGCATTTCTAGCCAGAGATGCCGGCACAAAGCAGGGGCTCAGAAAAGCCTCACTGGCTGGATAAAAAACAAAACAAAACAGATTGATTGCTTCACTAGAGGTACATGCTAACATGGGACAGATTCCAGGAGACCTATCACTGCTGCGGGCACCCTTTGCCAGCAAAAAGTTCTGAGAGGCGGCATTAGTGAGGGTCCTTCACCCTCCTCCTGGTACTTGGAGCCAACATGGCTCTGTCCCCACTCCATCCGGCCAGCACCGGCCTCCCAGAAGCCCAGCCCACCGCAGGGCCTGTTCACCTGCTTCCTGCTTGGCAAGTAGACCAAGGAGCGTGGCAAGGAGCCCAAGAACAGAGTGATTTTGAAGGACACAAGTGACCTCAGGCAAATACCCAGCTCAAAGGGGAATAATCTCACAGCTTGGTAGACACTGCTTCCAGACCCACCAGCCTTGCTGCCTGATCTTTCCACCTCCTTCTTCTCAATGCACCCCCAGAGAGGCTGTCCAAGCACACGCCATCCCAGGGCCCAGCAGCGTGCTCATCCACGTGGGGGCTCCTGTACCCTGGTCTGCTGTTTCCCCACGGAAGAGCCCCTGATGGCAATGTGAATGCCGGGGGGCATTAATGGAAGTCCCACAAGCACAAACTTGTACTTTTCTTGACCCCCATTGCTCTGTGCGTGAAATGGCCACAAGTCACCTCTACTTGCCGGGGGGACAGCATTGTAGAAGCTGGACCTGGGCATTCTAGTGGAAAAGGAGTAAAGGTTCTGGGGGCAAAGGTGGAAATCACTTCTCGAGGGACAAATGGTTTATATGTTGGCTATTTGTTAGGGGTTTACAGCATATTGTGTTTTGCTTCAGTTTTTCTTTTTTTTTTAATTGTTTAAATGTTTGATTCTATTTTTGAGACAGAGAGAGGCAGAACATGAGCAGGGGAGGGGCAGAGAGAGAGGGAGACACAGAATCCAAAGCAGGCTCCAGGCTCTGAGCTGTCAGCACAGAGCCTGACGCGGGACTCGAACCCATCAACTGTGAGATCATGGTCCGAGCCGAAGCCGGACGCCCAACCAACTGAGCCACCCAGGCGCCCCACTTCAGTTTTCCTTAAGACACGTGCTTTTTCTTTTCTACAGGGACTATTTGGAGTGCTAGCAGAGGACATGGACAATTGTCCTTTTCTTTTATTTATTTATTTTATAAAGAACATTTTTTAAAGTTTTACTTATTTATTTTGAGAGAGACAGAGACAGTGTGAGCAGGGGAGGAGTAGAGAGAGAGGGAGAGAGAGAATCCCAAGGAGGCTCCACACTGTCACTGTCAGCCCGACTTGGGGCCTCGAACTCACATAACCATGAGATCATGATCTGAGCCAAAACGGAGAGTCAGATGCTTAACTGACTGAGCCATCTAGGTGCCCCGAGAATTGTCTCTTTCTGGTCTGAGAAATAAGAATGGATCGTGTTGTCTCTTTGGATGGTGACTATACCAAACTCTTGGAAAGAAAGGAAATATCCAGGCAGAAGGTGAAATTTTTTTCATGACTGAATGGATTTTTAAAAAATCTTTGATTCCAGGATGGTTAACATACAGTGTTATATTAGTTTCAGGTGTACAATACAGTGATTCATGACTGAATGGATTTTAACCTGAATCAAAAAAGTTGCATTTTATGTCTCCCTATTCTTTTTTTTTAATGTTTATTTATTTTTGAGAGAGAGAGAGAGAGAGAGGATGAGAGACAGCAAGCGGGGGAGGGGCAGAGAGAGGGAGACAGAGGGTCCAAAGCAGGCTTGGCACCAAGAGCAGAGAGCCCAATGCGGGGCTGGAACTCACTAACCATGAGATCATGACCTGAGCCGAAGTCAGACGCTTAACCAACTGAGCCACCCAGGTACCCATTATGTCTCCCTATTCTTTTAAGGTTGGAATTACATTCCTGTAAAGTCTCTGAATGGAGACAGGCAGCTTGAAAATATAAGTATTTCCCAGCTGGGTCAAACCAGCTGCCTGCCTGGCCCAGCAAATCATCTTCACCAAGAGCAGCTTCTAGGTACACAGGGCAATCCTCTGCCTTCGTCTTCCATATTCTGGATGGCGGTGCAGAGCATTATAACGCATGGGGCATGAGAACTCTGGGCTAGCGTGGTTCAAATCCTGGCTCTGTCACCAGCTGTGTATCATTTTTATTTCTTCCTTCCATATGCCACCTCTTTGTTCTGTAGTGTCCTCTACAAGACGGGGATGATAGTAATAACCCCTCCCTCCAAAGACGTCTTACCATTATGCAAAGACCATGTGAGGATACAGTGATGGGGTGGCTGGCCATTGGTAAGGCAGGAAGAGAGGTCTTAACAGGAAGTGACTCAGTCAGCACCTTGATCTTGGACTTGCAGTCTCCAGGACAGTAAAAAATGAATCTGTTGTTGATTACCTCGGTCTGTGGTATTTTGTTAGAGGGGCTGAAAGAGACCAGGGTGTGAATTTATCTAAGTTACCTGACTGGAATCTATTATATTTTCATTGCAAATGGCCTCAGAGATCATTCTCATCCATTTGTCATGGGCTCTGTGCAGAAGGTCCTAAGCTGCCTCTGTTTAAACTCGGTCCTTGTTCTCGAACATCCTTGGCTAGACACCAGGGGTCTAGACATGGCTCAGTCCAACCTCTCATTTCATACACGAGAAAACTGAGCCCCTAGTAAAAGGTGACAGTCAAGGAGTGCACAAATGCTTTAGCGTATTACCTTGATGGTAGATGGCACAAATTATACGGGTAGTATGCCTTACACACAGTAAACACTCATGAAATGTTTCTTTCGTGAAGTTGCCCAAGGTCATAAAGCTTACTAAAAGCCATTCCTGTTTGAATGTAAAAGGTCTAGAACCCCCTAGGCGCCCCTCTCAAGGAAAATATTGTCCATAGGCTTGAAGGGGGTGGAGGAATGAGACCCATGTTATTACAGTGTCTATTTGTGTTCATTTAACACCAGCTACTAATGTTTGGAGAACATTTTTCCCATGAGCTGCTGAATCTTTCCTTTTAGCACTAGAGACCTCACTACCAAATGAGAAAAGGCAAGGCTCCCAGTAGAACTGTTAGCCCCCATCAACTGGGGAGTGAGGTAGGGCTTTGAGTTCAACGCTGCCCATATGCCCTGATGGGGGAAATGTGTGGTTACATGATGAAGCTCACCACTTAAAGGTCATGCCAGGAAACTGAATCCTGCATATCCAAATTACCTTGTGACTGTTGTCTCTCAAATAGCTCTGACCATGTCATTTCCCCTCTCACCCATGGCCTCCACTCCCCACTGAATCACGGTCCAGTCCTTAGCTCAATGTCCAAGGCTCTGGACATTGTCACCCTCTCCGGCTTTACCTCCCAGGGCTGCCCACATGGTTTCCACCCTTCGGTCAGACTGGACTCAGCAACCCCTGGGCTCCCCTCCTCCTTCTTGGGCTCCTGCCTCACAAGCTCTCTCACTTCTGCTTTGCCTGCGGTTGCCTGTTAACATCCCATTCATCTTTCCATCCATCCATCTATCCATCCATCCATCCATCTATAAAGACCCTTCCCAAATGCTACCTCCTCCTGAAGTTTTGCGACCTTCAGCAAATGGAGTGTTCCCTTTGAATTCCTCAAACAGGGCTGGCTTCTAGGACATACCTCACTGTCTTTGAGACAGGTGGCCCAGGAGAAGTGCATTAACTTTCCTGTCCTGTTGGCCAGTCCCAGCCCCTGGTGCCTGGCAAGCTTGCCCTGTGCATGTTGTGTGGGCAGCACGATGCCTTACACCTAGAATGTGCTGCATAAATATCTGTGTCGGTGAATTGATTTTGTTCTGGATTTTGTCTGACTAGCTCCCTTGAGCTATTCAAGACTCAATTCTCCCACCTGCTGGGCATAATTAAAATGGCCATGTGGCCACTCTGAACCCACCATTTCCAGGGCACAGAGCCCCATATGGTACTGGGCATTGGCAATCTGACCCTACCCTAGTGATTGAGATGATTTTCATGACTTCTGGGTGTTAACTCTTTCTAGTTAATTGCCACCACAGATCCACCCAAAGGTAGCCATACTAGGTGGGACTTCTGATGTCCTTCCACTCCTGGCTCCTGCTTGAAGACCTGAGCAAACTGCCAACAGCTGGAAAAGCCCTGTCTCATAGCAGCACCCTCCTTTCTAGCTGGCAGACAACAGCTTTGTTTTCCAGTCTTCTCCAACCTGCTAGCCACACGCTTCAAGAGCCCAGTAACTAAATGAATAAAACTGTCCTAGTTGTCAGCCTAAAGTGAGGCTCGGAAAGCCAGTGGTGGGATTTGATTGCCGTTACTATTGAAGCAGATGCAGTGACAGAGCTGGAGACTGGAAAGCCTAGCACTCCAGTCCTTGGAGACAGCTCACAGGGACAGGTGGGTACATGGAGTTCCCAGGAGGGAGGAGTGGATAGACCCACGCAGAGTGCTGAGATGGGAATGAGAATACCCTCCCCACAATGAGCAGTGGCAGCCAAGCCTCCCAGAATCCTCTAACCCATAAGACCCTTCCTTCCCAGTCGGCTCCCAGGACTCAGACCCCACCCCCAAGGGGCCAAGTGATAGAGACTTTGATCCACAGGGTGTGAAGGACTGATACTAAGGGGCAACATGGACAGGGCCCTTAGGTAGAAGTCTACTTTGAGACAGATCAGACCAGTATTTCCTCTGAGGGGAGCAATGCTGAATGGCAGAGTTCTTCTGGGTTTACTGTGGGTCACAGGCTAAGGGGACCCCCCCAGTAGCACAAAATATCTTTGCCGGAAGAACTAAGCAACCAGGGGTTACCCGGACAGCTTCTTTCCAGTGGATATGGGCCAGGTTTGTGGGGAGTCCCCTGAAGCAAAACAGTTTAGAGGATCACAGCTCTGTCCCCACTGGCTCCCTGTGTTTCTGGCCACTAAGCCAGTAAGGAAGAGACATGGTGTTTGAATGGGGCTCTAGATGCTAATCCAATGCTCTGCTCTATGAGCCTGCCAACCCGAGAACCTCTAGATGGAGGCTACTGCCATGGCCCTGTCAACACTGAAGAATTGTTATCTACGAAGACCCCACCCTCCCTTACTGCCCCCACACAGCGTTGATGCAAAATAAGAGAATGTTCTGAGAGGATCTGCCTTGTCTTGACTTCTCAGACTCATTCAGTTCCCCTGGTTGTGAGTTCTTAGGCTGTAATTGTTGCCTGTTGCTGCTATGACACGTTACAATAAACTTAGTGACCCATGCCAACACTGGTTTTATTCTCTTACAGTTCTGGAGGCCAGAAGTCCAAAGTGAGTCTTATGGGGCTAAAATCAAGGTAAAATCATGGCTCATTCCTTCTGGAGGCTAAAGGAGAATCTGTTTCCCTGTCTCTACCACTGTCTAGAGGCACTACCCCCACCTGGCTCTTCCTTCATCATCCAGCCTCTTGCTGTTGTCCTCATGTCTTCAACTACCAACTCTGGCCTCCTGCCTCCTCTTACAGGGACGCTTATGATGACATTGGACCCAGTTGAGTAATCCAGGACCGTCTTCTTATCTCAAACTCCTTACAGAGTACTTTTTGCCATATCAGGTAACATATTCACAGGTCTGAGGATTGGGAAGGGGATGTTCTTGGGGCCATTATTTAGCCTGCTACACCTGGCAGCTGAATTTATCTTTTCCATGAACACTTTTTTTTTTTAATGTTTATTTTTGAGAGAGAGCGAGTGTGAGTGGGGTGGGGCAGAAAGAGAAGGAGACACAGAATCTGAACCAGGCTCCAGTCCCAGAGTTGTGAACACAGAGCCCTACGTGGGGCTTCTGACAGACTGGCTATAGATGGGAGGTTCCCATGACCCCCTCCTCGGGGTTTGATTAATTTGCTATAGCAGCTCACAGAACTCAGAGAAACACTTTACTTACTAGATTATTAATTTATTAAAATGGGATATAACTCAAGACCAGTCAGATTGAAGAGATGCATAGGGTAAGGCCTGGGGAAAGAGTGCAGAGTGACCATGTCCTCTCTGAGCCATCACTCTCCCCAAATGTCCATGAATTCACCAGCCAGGAAGCTCTTTGAACCCTATCCTTTTGGATTTTGATGGAGGCTTCATTACAGAGGCATGATGGATTAAGTCATTGGACACTGGCAATTGATTCAACCCCCAGCCCCTCTCCCCTCCCTGGAAGTTGGGTTGGGGGTGGACGAGAGGGTGCCAGAGTGGGGAGGGGCTGAACAGCTTAACCCTCTGGTCCCATGGCCAACTGTAGGTTACCTAGCGGCTTCCCAAAAGTCACCTCATTAATGTAAAAGAAACCTTTATTGCTCTCATCACTTAGGAAATTTCTAGGGTTTTAGGAGCTCTGTGCCAGGAACTGGGATGAAGACCACATATATATTTTATTTTTAAATCACAATATCACACTATCATCGCACTAGGAGGGTGTGAGAGGCAGACTAGAGAGGTGGGGGAGGGGCACATGGGCAGCTAAACTCTAGAAGAGCAAACAGAAAAGAGGACTTGCTTTTCATCTGTGAAGGGCATTCCCAATGGCTCTCTCTGCTGTCACTAAAACTAGATGTCCTGTCTCTCAGCCTAATCAAGTGCCCACATCCAGCAAGTCTCCACAGGGAAGTACCACCAGGAGCCCTCTGCACACAGCCCGGCTCAGAGACAGTTTGCAGTCCCTCCTCCTCCTGTGCTTCTGGGGCACTTGGCTTCCTCTGGACCTGCCTTTCCTACACCTCCTCTGCAGCGTGACACCCCCTCGGGAGACACTAGAGAAGGGATACATTGAAAAAGGAGCTGGATATTCACAGAGCATCTGGCACGCTCACACAGAGGAGGAGGTGGTGAAATGGGGTTGCATGGGCCCCAGGGTATTTCTCCCACCTTTTCATCCTCTGCTAGTAGTAATGTGTTGGTTTTTAAAATTTGTGGCTGGAGATGCATGAGCAGTGTTAAGACATACCCACCCCCACCCAAGCAGGTGGCCTCCTCAGTCTCCCAGGGTAGAATCCTACTCCCCACTTGGGGAGTCCAAGCCCACTGACGTCTTTTCCTTGCATCTTCTGAAATGTTCTCTTCTGCTGTGTAAGAGCCAGAGGACCCAGCAACTAGGACCCCAACGACTAACACAGTGGTGACCTTCCAGCTTCATCATTCCCCCGGGAGGCCTCTGAGCTTTCCGTTCGTAGATTTATCTTCTGTTCGAGATTCATGTGCCTGGTAAGACACATGACCTTGATCAGGCAGACGTAGATGCCATGGGACTATGTTAGTAAGACGGGCAGGCCTCTGACAGGGGATAGAAGCAATCCAGATGGCCAGAGCAATATCTTTCCATTATCCCAGCTTCCATCTGGAAGGGAGCAGGGAGAGGATGACTGCCGTTTTCCCGCAGTCAAGATACTTCTCAATTCAAGCCCTCACCCTTGATCAGCTTCAAGGGGATGTGTTATGGGTTTAATTGTGTCTTCCCAAAGAGATATGTTGGAGTCCTAACCCTAGTACCTCAGAATGTGAGCTTATCTGGAGATATGGTCTTTACAGAGGTGTTCAAGATCAAATGACGTCGTTAGGGTGGGCCCTAACCCAATACGACTGGGGTCCTTATATACAGGCACAGAGATAGACACTCGTGGAGGGAAGACACCATGTGAAGACTTGGGTTATGCAGCCACAGGCCAAGGAACTATCAGAAGCTGGGAGAGAGGCCTGGAACCAATCTTCCCCTAGAGCCTTTGAACCAAGTGGCCTTGTGTTGCCTTGATTTCAGACTTCTGGCCTCCAGAATTGCGAGAGAATAAATTTATGGCATTCCAAGTCACTCAGTTTGTGGTACTTTGGTGTTTTTTGTTGTTGTTGTTTATTTACTTAAAAACATTTTTTTTTACATTTATTTATTTTTGAGAGATGGAGAAAGACAGAATGTGAGCAGGGGAGGGGCAGAGAGAGAGGGAGACACAGAATCCGAAGCAGGCTCCAGGTTCTGAGCTGTCAGCACAGAGCCCGACGCGGGGCTCGAACCCACAAACTGTGAGATCATGACATGAGCTGAAGTCAGACGCTTAACCGACTAAGCCACCCAGGTGCCCTGTTTATTTACTTTTTGAGAGAGAGAGAGAGAGAGAGTGAGAGAGAGTGAGAGAGAGCTCAAGCAGGGGAGGGGCAGAGGGAGAGAGGGAGACAGAGGATCTGAAGCAGGCTCTGTGCTGACAGGGGAGAGCCCCATGTGGGGCTCAAACTCACAGACCATGAGACATGACCTGAGCCAAAGTCGGATACTCAACTGACTGAGCCACCCAGGTGCCCCAGTTTGTGCTACTCTGTTATGGCAGCCTTGGCAAAATGCAAAAGGGTCTAAGCAGGACATTCACAGAAGTCCTGCTTAAACCATAAAGCCAGGGTTTGATCCTGATCTGTTCTGTCCTACCTTGAAATGGATTCCTCCTTCTATAAAAAATCCTGTCTCTGCCACAACATCTCTCCCTCTGACCCTTGGGGTTCAAGGTTTTCTCTTCTGCAGCTCATGCAGAGCAAAGTCAGAACTTCTCCACCAGGCCGTCAAGATATTCATCCACTCATTGGTTTACTCAGTCAACAACCATCTGTTGGCCTCCCATAGATGAGGAAGACACGTTATATGGCTGGAAGGATTAGCACCTTCTCCCTCCCTGGGCTAACTTGAAACCCAGGCACCTACGTTCCAGCAGATCCACAACCCTGGCTTCTCCCCCACAGCTGTGAGCCCTTATCCCAGCTGTCACTTCCACTAATAATGGACTCTGCTTGCCCAAGTCTCACTCACAGTTCTCCTCTTCCATGAAGCCTTCCAAGAGTCCATGAGTTTGTGGGACCCCTTCTCCACTGTTCTACCTTGGCCTTTTGCTTTCCCCAGTGATAGTCCTTATCACTGTGTGTCTTGAGATCTAGTTCCTTGCCTACCTGCCGGTGTCACTCACTGGCTTGGGACTTTCAGAGTGAGAAGTTCTGTGCCTGCACAGAACAGGCACTCAGTAGTGTCTGTGAATTGCTCGCTAGTGAATAGTGAATTGACTGAATCTTGTGCCAGGGACTCTGGGGCAACAGAAAAGCAGGCATAAGTCTTAGTTCCCTTGGGTGAGGTCCAGGGGAGCAGCTGTGGACTGTACTTTGTTCTATTTCTAGGGGCTCTGATGCCCCATTCCTGAGGTAGCCTCACCTCCTGGCCTGCCCCATCTGGCTCATCCCAGCTTCATGGCCCCTTCCAGGGGTCCTACCCTGGTGGGGGTGCCTGAGCTCCACTCCTTTGGGCAATTTTAGATTCTTCCCCATTTAAGATGAGAAACGTAGAGCCAGACGCTTTTCTGACTTCCTTCCTTTGCTTTCCTTAGATCCCTCCAAAGCAGATGGGTGGAATGGAGGGAGGTCTGGGGGGGAGGGGAGGCTCCTTTCTTGCAGAGAGGTTTCAGATAAAGGCTATGCCAATCCAGACAACGGTGGAGTGTGGCCAGGAATGGATGCCGTGTAGCTACATGTTGGCTGGCTTGACTCAGAATTTCCTGCAGATGGATATTTTCCCTAAGTCAGCCACTCAGGCTTTGGTAGATGGGAGACGATGACTGAAGTGCTTCCAAGATCCCAGTTCAGCTTCACACTAACTCAGGCCCTGAGAGCACGATAAGCTGACCCTCTACCACCTGCCAGCCACGAGTTCAGATGCCCTGCCCCATGTTCACCCAGTGACTCCTAGAAATGGACTTTGGAGTCCGGGTCTGAATGCAAACCCTAATTTTATGTGACCAAGTTTCTTACCCTCTCTGAGCCTTTGTGTCCTTAACTGTGAAATGGGGTAATGATACATGCCCCCATAGGGCTGTGGCAGGGTATTAGTGAGAGTGTTCACAGAAAGCCCTGGGTTCAGGGGCATTCCACTGATGGTGATTCTGAGCATAATGAGACCCCAGGGAGGGCTTCTCCAGGCAATTGCAAGGCCATACTTTTCTTTTCTTTTCTTTTTAAACTTTATTTATTTATTTTGAGTGGGAGGGGGCAGAGAGAGAGAGGGAGAGAGAGAATCCCAAGCAGGCTTCACACTGTCAGTGCAGAGCTGGATGCGGGGCTCGAGCCCACGAACTGTGAGATCATGACCTGAGTGGAGATCAAATCAGATGCTTAACCAACTGAGCCACTGAGGCGCCCAGGACCATAGTTTCCCTGCTGTTGGCCATCCAGTTCATAATAGTACTTTATGCTGCTTTGAGAAACTGCCTTTTCCCCCATGGGGGACAGTCTGGTGGGACTGGAATCAGCCCTGATATCATCGCCTTCACCCCTACAAAGGGCAAACGCATGCCCTGATCTAGGCCCTTAGTATACCAGCTCCTTAGAATTCAAAACTCAGCAAAGGGACAAACAGACCTGGAAAAATAAGCTTTTTTTCCATTGCTCCCTGACCAGATTCCTGCTATTAGACCATTCCTGTTGGGCTTGCTTCTCAGCATTTGGAAAAGCCTTTGGAACTGGAATGCTGGGTTCGAATCCCGGCTCACATACTCCCGTGTCCTCGGGTGAATCATTTCATCTCTCCCTGCCCCCCTTTTTCTCAACCACGGAAAGGGGGATAATGGCGGTAGGTACCTTCCAGCATGATGAAGTGCGTTCAGACGTGCGAGGAGCTGAGAACAGAGCGCGTCTCCCATGCAATGCTGTGCATGTGCTCACCACTGCTATGCCTTCAATCCCGGCCCTCAAAGCTCCCCCTGACTCAGCGAGCACTCAGCAAAAAAGGATGATATTTCCAATAAATCCTCTTCGATTCGAGTTGCCCAGAATTGAATTCTTTTGTTTGTAACACAGAACTCTAACTAATTTAGTGGCAAGGAGGCCAAACAAACACAGATAGCTGTGTTATGATTCATGATTCGATGAATCTGATCCTTATGGAGATGGGGAGACGGGGAGACCTCTTTTCCTTCCTACCCACGACTCAGCTTCAGACTCCCAACTCTCCAAATGCTGACAGCTCAGGAGTTCTCCATGAGCTCTTGCCCCCAGGCATGCAAGGGTTGGGGGGCAGTCCGGCCTGTCCGCTGGGATCTTGAAGCTGCCAATATTGATATGTCAGAGCCCCCAACCAAACTTCCTGGCTGGGACTTCATGCTGAGGTCAAAAATAAGAAGAGGCAGGCCTCCTGGCTGATATCACCAGGAAGTAGCTTCTAATCATTAAATATACCCATGGGCATGCGGTTGCTTCTTATTCCAAGAAGGGGGTCCATTAGAGCCAAGTGACTCAAGGGTGCCCATGTGCAGGAACCAGACTCAGAATAATTGGAAATTGCCCATCCCCCCTGGGACTCGGGCTTGTCAGTTCCTGTCGCAGTTAACAGGCAAGGGCAGCGGCTGCGGCCACCTTCCAGACACAAACCACCTTAGCACAACCTGCCGGGCTGCGCCACACCTTTGCACCCTCGCCTTGCTGTTCACCTGCCTGATGTGTCCTCCGCTTTGCCGACGCACGCAGTTGTCATTCGAAAATCGGCTCAAGTGTCCCTCCTCCAGGTTGTCCTGTCTCCTCCCTCCTACACTCTCCCGGAGTCTATGGAGATGCCCCTTTTCTGGGCCCCCATGTCACCCTACACCTTATTATATTATACTGTTGTCGTGCGTTTATTTTCTCTTCGGCTAAGCTGCGTGATCCTAGAGGATGGAAATTCTGTTTGCTCCACCTCTGTATGAACTACCAGGGTACAAAGTATTTGTTGAAAAATGAATGACGCTTTTTATTAGACAACAAGACACGGAATTTCGTAATGTGAACCACGGATTGGAAGCAAGGATTAGAGCTCTATTTTAGCTTTGAATTTTTTTTTCCTAAGTTTATTTATTTATTTATTTTGAGAGAGAGAGCATGAGTGGGGGAGGGACAGAGAGAGAGAGAATACCAAGCAGGCTCTGTGCTGACAAGCACAGAGCCCGATGTTGGGATTAAACTCACAAACCGTGATATCATGACCTGAGCTGAAACCAAGAGTTGGACGCTTAACTGACTGAGCCTCTCAGGCGCCCCTCAAACTGTCACTTTTAAACTTGCTCAGGAAGTATTAGATTTATGTTTCTACCATAGTAGAATACATGGATTTTAAGCAAAATGAAACCATCCAGAAAAAGGTTCAGGACAGAGAAAAGAAGTTCAAGGAAAACCAAAGTGATAAAAAAGTCACCTCCGGACAGGATGCCCTCTTCCAGGAGTCGTATGTGTGACAGGGAATATCTACCCCTTCATCGTTCAGGGGTTCATGAGAAAAAGCCCAAATTTAAAAAAAAATCAGGTCTGAAAACAAATCTAAACATGGTTCTGGTAGAGGACAGTGCTAGATTTAAAAAGTGGTTCCTCATTATTATGAAATCAAATGAAAAGATAGAATTTTTTTCTTTATTTTAGAAAGAGAGAGAGAGCGAATGTGTGTGTGACAGTGGGGGAGGGGCAGAGGGTGAGACAGAGAGAGAATCCACGCTCAGTTAGGAGCCCGATGCGGGGCTCAATCCCATGACCCTGGGATCATGACCTGAACCGAAATCCAGAGTCAGACACTCAACTGACTGAGCAACCAGGCACCGCAAAAAGATAGAAACATTTTGACCAAGAAACAGAGCAAGGCTCAGAAGGGAGAGGCAAGATAGTGAAGTGGAAAGAGTGTGGTTGTATCAGACAGTGTGAAGCTAGTTAAGCCATCGTAACAAACACTCCCACACACAACTCAGACGCTTCCAACAGCAAACATTTACTTCTTGCTCTCATTCCTTGTACGGATGGGGCAGGAAGTACAACCATCCCACAAGGAGGGCAGAAGGTGCTTTGAAGAAATAATAAAATGTAGTAACATGGGATGCCTGGATGACTTGGTTGGTTAAGCATCCCGACTTTGGCTCTGGTCATGATCTCCCAGTTTGGGAGTTCGAGTCGCACATCAGGCTCTCCACTGGCACCATGGAGACTGCTTTGGATCCACTCTGCCCCTCCCCTGCTAATTCTCTCTCTTTCTCCGTCTCTCTTTCTCTCTCTCTCAAAATAAATAAACTTAAAAAAAAGGGATGTTCTTAAAAAATATATCTATATATATATATAGATATATAGATATAGATATAGATATAGATATAGATATAGATATAGATATAGATGGGGCACCTGGGTGGCTCAGTCTGTTAGTGTCTGACTTCAACTCAGGTCATGATCTTGTGGTTCATGAGTTCCAGCCCCGCATCAGGCTCTGTGCTGACAGCTCAGAGCCTGGAGCCTGCTTCAGATTCTGTGTCTCCCTCTCTCTCTGCACCGCCACCCCCCTCAAAAATAAGTAACATTAAAAAATTTCTTTTTAATGTAGCAACATGATGTCTAGAGTCAGTCCCTTTACTAGCCATGGGCTCTTGGGCAAGTCTTCGCTCTTCTATAGAATCTATATGTTGAAGCACCTACTTCTGACTTGTGACAATTAAAATTGAAAAACATATCACACCCTGTGCCTTTTTTTCTTCCTTCCCTTGGGTCATCCACCCCTCCTTCTATGATTGCCTTCTTCCTCCATCCTCTACCTTCCATGCTGTTGACTTCAATGCAATGGATCTGACAGGAGTCAGAACAGCTTAGGGCAAGGCAAGTATTCGAGTGAGGGGGACAGGAAAGGAAGACAGAGATAGTGGGAGGAATTGCTTCTTAAATACAAGTGCTGACAATTGCTTCTTAAAGACAAGATCGTGGCTTTATATATTCAGGGAGAAATAAGAAATACATTCCTAATGTGTTTCAGTATTTGTATATGACTTTATTTTAAAGGAAGTAACGGGCTAAAAAATAACATGCAAAGATATATATGAATGGCCACTACATTTGTAAAATTTGTGGTAAAAATTTATACACAATCTAAATTTTCAGGAATAATGATTAGATAAATGGTGCTTTATCCAGGTAACTGAATACTCAGCATCCATTAAAATGGCAAATATGTTTCTATTTTGACATAGAACAATCTCCGTGATAGATTGTTCAGTAGAAAGAAGAACATAACACCAAAAAACACATATAAAAAATCTCATTAAAAAATTATATATATAGGGGTGCCTGGGTGGCTCAGTCGGTTAAGCGTCAGACTTTGGCTCAGGTCATGATCTCACAGTTCGTCGGTTCAAGCCCCGCATGGGCTCTGTGCTGACAGCTCAGAGCCCGGAGCCTGTTTCAGATTCTGTGTCTCCCTCTCTCTCTGCCCCTCCCCCACTCGTGCTCTGTCTCCATCTCAAAAATAAATAAACATTAAAAAATATTTAAAAAATTATATATATAAATAAGTAGTGTGTGTGTATACATGGTATATACCGTGTGTGTGTGTGTGTGTGTGTTTGTGTGTATCTATCTATCTAGCCACTATTAAGGTAATTATATATGTGTGTGTGTGTGTGTCACACATTGTAAGTTGTAAAGATACAGGTGATTTTTCACATTTTTCTTCATATCTTTGTATTTTCTGGATTTTTTAAACAATGAGTGTTATTCTTCTTTTTCAATCAGAAAAAACAATAAAGCTATTTCTGTTTAAAAAAAATAACGTGACTAAGATCTCATTTGAAATCTCCACGACTAAGCAATTTTAGAACGAAAACTAACAGCCCCATGTTCTTTCCCCCAAATACCTTCTAATGCAGGATTTAAATGTGAGAACAGCGTCTTGATGCAGCAATAATACATATGTATTGTTGCTGCTTTTATTTCTGTATTGTAATTCCAGAGTAGCTAACATACAGTGTTAAGCGATGATATTTCTTTGCTGTAATCCTGGATGGTTAATATTTTCAATATAGTTACTTCTGGTGATTATCGTGAGGACTCATGGGAAAATGGTAAGGCTGAAAAGGCTCCCGTGAAGCCACCTTCCCCTCCATCCCTTCTCCTACTCTTTGCCCGGAGTCTTCAGACACCTGCAGGTGTTCAGCACTGCCACCTAACACCCTTGGTCCCTCCCCTACCACAGGACCTTCATTGCCCCTGACCCACAATTGGAGTCTAAACCCCCACAGCCCTTAGTGAGTCTGGTCTCTGCAACATCAAGAGCAAAGCCAGTCAATGTGGCTGAATATTGTCACAGGGTTTTAGGAAACAGTTGGTTTGACCTGCTTGGATTTGTAACTTCTGTCTCTCGATTGCCAGCTTTTGTTTCATTTCTCCGTCCAGGTTGATTTATGAATGTTATTGTGTGCCATGGGTTGAATTGTGTCCCACAAAACTTCCTATATTGAAGTCCTAATCTCCAGTATCTCAGAATGTGACTTATTTGGGCTGAGGGTCATTGCAGATGTAATTAGTTAAGTAAAAAAAAAAAAAAATGAAGTCACAGTGGAGTAGGGTGACCCCTTATCGGATGTGACTAATGTCTTTATAAAAAGGGGAAGTTTGGGGAGGTCTGGGTGGCTCAGTCGGTTAAGCGTCCAGCTTATGATTTTGGCTCAGGTCATGATCTTAAGGGTTCATGAGTTCGAGCACCATATAGGGCTCTTTGCTGACAGTGTGGAGCCTGTTTGGGATTCTCTCTCTCCTTCTCTCTCTCTGCAGCACCCCCCCCCCCCACTTCAAAATAAGTAAATATACTTAAAAAGCGAGGGAGGGGAGTTTGGATACTGAGACACATACACACACACACACACACGGAAAATGCCATGTGAAACTGGGAGTTCATGGCCACAAGCCAAGGAAACACACTGAAGTAGGAAAGAGGCCTGGGCTGCATCCTTCCCTAGAGCTTTCAGAGGGGGCGTGGCCCTGCTGGCACCTTGATCTCTGACTTCTGACCTCCAGGACTGGGAGAGAATAAATTGTGGTGGTTTTAAGTCACCCTTTGTGACAATTTGTTTCAGCGGCCCTAACAAGGGGCCATGGTGTATACTCCTTTTACCTATCTATCTAACCATGTATTCTTTCATATGTATTCACCGCATGGGATCATATCACACGTCCTCAGTCTCCACATCATAAATACAAGTACTGAGTTAAAGGGAAGGCAGGACAAGTTCCTCGTACCTTTAGGAAAGAAGTCGAGGACCGCAAGGAATGAGTGCCTCAAAGGTATGATAGGGACCTTTACTCCATCTCATTTCATCCCACACCAGCCTTTCAAGTGGAGGGAAACTGAGGCAGGAGAGCCATTAAACACTAACCCAAAGACACAGCTCCGAAGTGATCCTAGATTTTTTGATTTCAATTCAAATCCTTCCCATGACTTCAGCCAGCGAAGGACCAGAAGGTTGGTCCCGACGATCCTGGGATAGATCTCTCTAGACATCCATTTTACGCGATGGTGTGAAGTGGTCCCGCCAGAGGACTGACGCTGGAAGATGGACCCAGTGCCCTTTCACACCACACTTGACCCTGACAATAATACCACAACAATGATGATAATAGTGGCTTTCCTTTTTTGAACACCCACTACAGCATGTGCACTGCCTTAGTTTCTTAAAGTGCATTATCTCATTTAGTACAAGGTCATTCCCTGGCAAGTGATGGAACTAATATTACACTGTATATTAATTACACTGGAATTAAAATTTTAAAACTTAATGACAAAGGCGATGTAGCAATGCTAACATCTAGGAAAAATCCACCAACATTTCCAGCTAGCTTCTGTCATGCCATGAGATTAGCTCACTGTTTCCGATACCACTTCCATATATAACGAGAGAAGGGAGTGCCATGCCAGCAAGTGTGGATGGCTCTTTTCAATAGGGGGACCAGAAAAATGCAAAATCCCTCCTCCCCTCATTTTCCGTACCGTTGGCTGAATCACACTCTGTTTCGTGATTCACCACGGATTCATAAGGATTCCACTGGAATAGTCATTTGTGGCATTGCTCTTAAAACACATTTTGGTATTGTCACTATTCCTTTATTAAATAAATGTTTCTCATAGCCTACTGGGTGCCAGCCGCTCTGCTGGGTACTGTGAATACAAAGATAAATAAGACAGTTCTTGCTGTCAAGATGTTCGAAGTACAGTGTTATTTATGCATGTGATGTATAAAGTTGGTTAAATAAGGACAGACACCTGGTAAGTCTCTGTTAGCTGCAAGACCCCATCGATATGTATAAATAAGGAAAGTCTAATCAAGATGGGATTTTATTTTTAAAGCTGTCTGGAGTATTACAATGAGTATTACCTGTTATCATAAAGTCTCGTCTCTGTAATAAACTACTTCTCGGAGTAATAAAGACTCTGAGAGGACCCTATTGGCAGAAAAGTAAAATTGGGCACAGCCATGATCATGAAGACCGGCCAGAGAGCAGACAGTAATTCAGATCATGTGTGGGTGGTACCAAACAAGCCTGGGATAGGATGTCGGGCCCACAGACCCCACGGGACCAGAATCCTGACTTTGCCAATGCACAAAAAAACATTTACTGAGCAAAGGCGAGGGGACCTTTTTATGGCCCAGTAACCCAAACTGCTTCGTTAGGATCAGGCCAACTGTCGTCACTGGTAACCATAATAGAATTGTTTTTGTGAGAATCACGTTTGATGAGAATTGAGAGTTCTCTTTCCATGGTCAAATTACGGAAAATACCATTTGCCTTTTTGTTGGGACACCTCCTCCCTTTTCACCCCTCCAAATTCTTCCAGTTCTCTGGAACTCAACTGCACCTCCCCCATTTCTCACAGCCCTCCCTGACGTCTCTGCTGGTATGACTCCCTACTCTGAGCCCGCTCATTCTTAGGTTGGTTCCATGCACTTTCAGCACAAGTTACTCGTGCTCTGGAGTTGTTCTTTACCTTTTGTGCCTCAGTGGAGAGATGAGCCCTCCTGTCTATCTAATGACCAATCCAAAATCACCCTATTAATCAGCCCTTGGGTCCAGTCCCTTTTATCGCCTCCTTCCTCCTGTGAATCTCTTTTCTCATCCAGCTCTCTCACTTCTTCTTTTTCTCTTTCTCCTCCTCCTTCTTCTCTTTCTCCTTCTTCTTCTCCTTTTGTTTCCTCTCTTCCCTCCCCTAACCCATTAACCGAGCAAAGCAAGTTGAAATGTTCACAGATTTTTGTTACCAGGTTTTACTGGCAAACAGGGTAAATATAACACCTGGGGAAATGATGAAACATTACAAGAATCTTCTAAAGGATTATGCCCAAGCGATTCCTGTTCTCCACTGAAATTGAAATAAAGCTAATGTTTAACCTTTCTTAGCCTCTCAAGCTAGATGTCCCCTTAAATGCAGCTGCTGGAATCCAATTACCTTCATTATTCTTTTACCATTCCAGATCCAATATGTTTTCAGTAAGTCTCAGGTGCTAAAAAAAATGGGTAACTGAGGATCCCTTGTTTGTTTGTTTTTTTAAAATCAGGAATGGCATCCTATTTCTCAATGTCCCTTTGCTTCAAGTGGATATATGTTAAGCCCGGGCTTACTCTACCATAAAACATTCTTCTTAACACCTCACACATTGCTGTACGTGTAAGTTCCTTCTTTCTTTCTTGACTGATAAAACTCACACTCATCATTCATAACATTAGCTCAAAGATCTTGTCTTCAGTCTCCCCCTTACTACTCTTTTCCCCCTCCCCATTTGAAACTCTAGGCAGAATTAACTGCCTTTTCCTCTCTGTTCCCTCACTGGCTTATTCACATTTAAAATATGGCACTTGTTCCACTTAAAAAAATTTTATTTATTTACTTAGAGCACGAGAGAGCACAGGTGAGGGAGGGGCAGAGAGAGGGAGACCGAGAATCCCAAGGAGGCTCCTCACTGTCAGTGCAGAGCCCGATGTGGGGCTAGATCTCACCAACCGTGGGGTCATGCATGACCCGAGCTGAAATCAAGAGCTGGATGCTTAACCCACTGAGCCACCCAGGCACCCCATCTGTTCTACTGTTTAATATTAATTCTATGAACATAAGGTTGTACATAGAACAACATTATCAAATGATCCTTCTTCTCCAGTTGGTGCTGAGCTCTCCTGTGGCCTGTTTTATGCGTATCCCCAGTCCTCAGCACAGCCTGTGAATTACAGTAGGTGCCCAACGAACGCTTATCCAATGGAATGTTTTGATTAGATAATACAGAGCCATGAAATGATGTTTGTTGTCATTCATATGCTACAGGAAACATGAATAGACTCAGGAACGAAAGCTACTTAACTGTGCAATGTTAACTCATAACATTATTTGGGCTCCATTACACAGATTCCCTCACCACCACCATCATGACACCCGGCAAACCCTAAAGGAGCAAGAAACGTGACAGATAACAGCATGAATCCTTCCTGCTTTACCCAGGTGGCTCTGAGGCCTGCGTACCTGAACTGAAAAGAAGCTTTGGGCACCAGAGGGGCCTGTGTAACTTCCCATGAAGCACATGGGGTGGAAATCACTCGAGGAACTATTTAAATTTTTTTTTTTAATCCTGTTGGAATACACTTTTCTGTGGGTCTCACACATTTCTGCAAGTCTGACCATGAAGTACTGATTACTCTCTTTTTCTGGACAGTCTTTCCAAGAACGTTTGTAGAGACAACAATCTTGGAAACTAGACAGCTGTTTCTCTCTGGAGCAAAGTGCCCCATGATAACTGCCCTTTATAAAATATTTGGGCTCTCTAAGTTCACGCTTCCTGTCTTGTGATGCAACCTACTATGTGTGCAGGTGGATCTGTCCCTCTGCATACAACCCAGGGTGAATGGAGGCTCAGGGAATTGGCACAGATATACTGATTGATACTCTGACTACTGCTATTGCTGGGAGTGATAAATTGTTCTTCATCTCTGCCTCGAGTCTCATGTCTTCTGCCTTCATGCACGAAATTGTAGTAACTGGATTCGAGAGCTTGTACATAGGCTAAAATTTCAAACGTCTCACAGTTCCTGACACTGCTACTCCCAGAAGGATCTTCTTGACTTTAATGTGCCCTGGCTTGCCCCTTTGTGCATCTTCGTATTCACTAAAAGCTACAGGTGTGGCCCCTGCTAGATTGGACTGTAAGGAGGACACACATTCATCAGTGATAAGCTGCAAATACTTGGAAAGGAAGCCAATTTGAGAGGTAGTAATCACACCCTCCAAACAAGCCAATGGTATATGGTGTTGTTCCCATGAAGAATGTGAAATAGGGTGAATGATCTATTGTCTAGAGCAGGCAGTCGTTTTGGAGTCTCTTTATTACATAGGACTGAAAGGGAGAAGCCACATGTCCCAGTGACTGGGAAGATCCCTGTTCCCTGAACTGAATGTTTTCAAGCAGCATTTCTTTAGCAGTGACCGAGCACTGCTCAGAAGTAGGGTACTATCTTAATGAGGTTTCTTATTCTTTTTGGTTTGACTCAAGTAGGCCACTGTTTGCTTCTTTATTAATCTATTTCAAAAGGTATTTAAGGCAGTTTGCAAGGGGCTATAGAATTCAATAGTGCATCACTTAAACGAGAGAAAAAGAAGGGTGAGGACATAAATGGAGCCAGAAATAAAGCTTGGAATCCGTAACATAATTAAATCTATTATGTATGTATCAAATATTTGGCTCTAGACATTTTGACAGCTGGAGAGAAAAGGGAACCTGATTAGTTACATAATCTAAAGTGATCATTAGATTAAAAAAGGGAAACTTCTGCACCCCAGAAGTTGCATTGAAGGAGGAGTGTGACAATCACTACAGGGAAGTACAAAGCTCCACTGGGATCCTTCTTCCATCCAGAACAAAATCCTAAGCCACTGAGGACAGACAGCAACTCCTGTCCTTCTACCTCATTGCTCTGAATAAGGTGAAGACCTCTTATGGCTGGAGAAAGGGAAAGAGAAAAACCCTATGTTTCTGGGGGATATGCAGAAAACAGTCATGGGTCCAGACTATTTGAAGCTTCCTACTGCTGGAGAAGGGACAAGACAACTAAGAAAATGCAGAGGAAATCTGGAAATAAGCTAATTAGTTGACAGGACATGGTCTAGGAAAGAATCAGCGAGTTTGAAGAATAGTCAATAGAAATTATTGAAACTGTAACACAAAGAGACAAGAAGAATGATTAAAGAAAAAAGAACAGAGCATCCAAGAACTGTAGGATGATATCAAACAATCTAACATATATGTTATTGGAACTCCAAAAGGACAAGAGAGGGGCTCCTGGGTGGCTCAGTAGGATGAGCGTTCGACTTTGGCTCAGGTCATGATCTCACAGCTCATGAGTTCAAGCACCACGTCAGGCTCTGTGCTGACAGCTCGGAGCTTGGAACCGGCTTTGGATTCTGTGTTCTCCTTCTCTCTCTGCCCCTCCCCTGCTTGTACTCTGTTTCTTTGTCTCTCAAAAATGAATAAATGGTAAAAAGAATTTTTTAAAAAAGGACAAGAGAGAGAGAGCAGAGCAAAAAAAATTATCTAAAGAGACAATATAAGAGAATTTTCCCAAAATAATAAAAGACATCAGACCACAAATCCAAGAAGCTCAGAGAATTCCAAGAGGGACATGAATATATAAACTTCTCTCCATCACTGCTGCCTCTCTCCCAATTAAAGTAGCCCAGAGTACTGCAATCACCTCCAATTTGTCTTCCTGCCTCTATTCTTGTCCCCCTACTATGCATTTTGCAAACAGCAGTCAAAAAATGATATTTAAAAAAAAAAACATCACTTCCAAGCTTGAAGGTCTCTGGCAGTCTCCCACTGCATTCATTTACCATAAAATTCAACCTGTTTCCTGTGGCCTGCCAGGTCCTGTGTCCTCCAGACCCTGCCTATCTTTCTGCTTCTGCCACTTATTCATCTTTCTTATACTCCAAACACAGGGGCCCATTTCTGTCCTACAAACACACTGGGCACCTTCCACCTCTGGTTCTTGGTTCTTGTTTTCCCTATGAAATATGCTACTTTCAGAACTGGGCAGGGCTGGCCACATCTCATCCGGTTTTCAAGTCTTGCTTTTTCCATCTTTCCCCCAAAGAAGTCCACCAAGTTTTTTTTTTTTTATCACATTATTTTACTTCCATCTTAGTGGATATCAGATAATTTCTGATATTTTATTGGTTTCCAGCCTTTATTACTACCACCCAGAATCCAACAATTAATAAGAATTAAGAGATTGGACAACATTTGCTTACATTTCTTAACACAGCCTTGACCTCATTTTTAAAAACTATGTACTGTCTATGGGTGCCTGGGTGGCTCAGTAGGTTAAGCATCTGACTCTTTGTTTCAGGTCAGGTCATGATTTTACTGTTCATGGGATGGAGCCCCCTGTTGGGCTCTGTGCTGACAGCACAGAGCCTTCTTGGGATTCTCTGCCTCTCTCATTCTCTCTTTCTCTCTCTCCAAATAAATAAATAAATAAATAAATAAATAAATAAACAACAAACATAAAAAAACCAACAACTATGTATTGTCTGGGGTGCCTGGGTGGCTCAGTTGGTTGAACATCGGACTCTTGATTTCAGCTCAGGTCATGATCCCAGCATTGTGGGATCAAGCCCCAAGTTGGGCTCTGCACTGAGCATGAAGTCTGCTTAAAATTCTCTCTTTCTCTCTCTCACTCACTCTCTCTCTCTCTCTCTCTCCCTCCCTCTGACCCTCCCCCACTTGCACTCACTCTCTAAAAAATTATATATATATATATATATATATATATCTTAAAAACAAACAAACAAACAAAAACAATGTCCTGTCCGAACAGATTTGTCAAATGACATGTGACCAAGGCCCAGTCTTCTGGCAGGTGCCAGTATTCCATTCTGCTACCTCTGTCACTTAGACCTCTTCTACACTCTTGAGCTCACTAGCCCCACCTCACCGTTCCTGTCCCTTCTGGACCATTCCCTACTCTCGCCTCCAAACCACTTAACCCCTCTATAGCCACCTGGAAAATAAAGAGGCGGTGCTAGGTGATCTGTTACATTCCCTCCAGCCCTCAAATTCTTTCATCCTATTTATTCTAAACAGGATGCTTTGTCTCCTCCGCATCCTTTTATTTCCATTTTATTTAATGCTGCCCCATTGCAGTTGAATGGAAGAGAGGCCATGCCCAATCTCTGTCCCTACTTTTTAGAATATTTCTTCCATTCACAATTACCTTCTCAGTGATGCCATACACATGTTTTTGTTCAGATACATACACAGCATTCTGTTACATTTTTGTAGTTAATCAAAAGGTACAATGAAGAGATTGAAAGGATCATCTTTTTACGAAATCATTTCACAACTTGCTGTGCAATAATAGCAAGCCCCTGGGCCTCAAGTTCCTCATCTGCGAAATGAGGAGGCTGGAATTCACCACGTCTGCCGGAAACAGTCTATTCTAGGAATGAAAAACTTAAAATCCTGCACAGCTCTTGCTTTGCAAGAGGAAATTGCAAGCAGAGAAGGGTGAATTCATACCCCCCCCCCATCTCTGCCTGGATTTTCCCTTGCCCCTTAGGTTCCATGGTTTTGATACTTCCAAACTCCACCATTCCCTGGGCAGGCCCTTCAAACCTGGCTAAAGAGTGGATAAAGACTCTCTTTGCTTCTTTACAGAACAACTAAGTCACCAACCCAAAGGAAATCCAGAGATACAAACAGTAAATCCATTTCTGTTCAATCGCAGGGAAGCAGCAAAGAGCATTTGTCCAGCGTTCCCTTCTCCTGTGATACCTACGCTTGAGCCCAGGAAGGCTCAGCTTTGCACACGCCTCCACCCCTCAGAGATTCCGGCCCCTCCGGGCCAGGTGTTCTTCGAACACTGAAATGTCTCCCAGCACCCAGAATTTGCTGAACCTAAAGATTCTGTTTGGTGCCAGAGTAATTAAGTAAGGCTCTCTGGTTCAATCTGCTTAGACTCCCTAGAGTCCACTTACTGAGTATCAGCTTCAGGCTTGAGGGGGCACCCCACTTCTCAAACGACTTGCACAGTTAGAATGATGGGCCCAGTGCCCTGAAGCCCAGAAAGCATTCCCATCAGGGTTTTTCAAACTTTGAAGTACACACAAATCAACACGGGATGTTGTTAACATTCAAATCTGGAGTCATTAAGACTGTGGCATTGCCAACAAGCTCCTGGGTATTGCCATTGCTGCTTGCTGCTCAGCAGACCACACTGTGGTCGCAGGTCCTTGTCTAGAGGTCAGCACGCTTTTTTCCACAAAGGACCAGATGGTAAATAGTTTTGGCTCTGCAAGCCACAGGTCTCTGTTGGAGACACTCAACTCTCCCCAACAGCAACTGTAGCCAAATGCAGCCATGGGCAATATGTAAACCAACAAGCATGGCTCAGTTCCAGTAAAAGTTTATTCACAAAAACAGATGGTGGGCTACAGTTTGTCAACCCTCTCCCTAGTCTGCCTCAGAGAGGAAGCGATAAGCTCCCCTCTGGAATATTCCACGTTGTTGACATCCACAGCTAAAGTCCCATCACCATGAATATCCACCCATACCTCCCAGTGCAGGCTAAAAATACAACACCTCAGCCATGGAATGACTACCATAGCACACAGTATGAAATCTATTTATCACTAGCAATGTCCTTTCGCATTCTTTAAGGTCTTCCTAAATTCTAAGTACTCCTATCTCTATAAACAGCCTTCAAGGAAAGCAGTTCAAGCTTATGGATTTTTGCCTTCTTCTCTGAAACCCACTTCTGTTTTCCAAATGTGTGGAGTGATGAGGAAAGCATATATTTCAAAGGTTGTTAACATAAGGGCTCTTTCGAGTAATTGTTCTGAAATCACCAACCTGCTTGGGATTAAATCCAAGAAAAGAGCAGGACTATAGCCCAGGTGTCTTTGAAGACAGTGGTGATGTGAACATGGAGGGTGGTTTGAGAGGACGTGGTGGTCTCTAGTTATCAGAGTGAACTCATGTTTCCAGAAGTCTAAACAGATTAGCCATTGGTTCTTAGCCAACCTGGGGCACATGGAACAGAAGCCAGCCTACAGTACATTTCTCAGAACTTTAGAGTTGGTGAAAGATTCAGCTTCTCGAAAATCCAGACTTTCTGGGGTGCCTGGGTGCCTCGGTTGGTTAGGTGTCTGACTTTGGCTCATGGTTCGTGAGTTCGAGCCCCGGGAGGGGCTGTGTGCTGACAGCTGGGAACCTGGAGCTTGCTTCAGATTCTGTGTCTCCCCTCTCTCTCTGCCCCTCCCCTGCTTGTGCATGCTCCTTTTTTTTTTTTTTAATCAGACTTTCCCTCAGATTGCACATGTTTCCATGCCACATGCTCTGATGACACTGATGCATTTTCACTCAGTAGCAGTTGGCTTAGAACAGGCAGCTCAGCTCTTGTGCAGTAATCAGCTATAGAGTAATAGAACTCAGACCTCCCCAAAGGATTTTGCCAAGCACTTCTCTCTACTGAACTCTTTCTCCCCACCCAACCCCACCCTAAAGTGCTGTAGGTGGGCCCTCAAGGCCTGGTCTTTTCATAGGCCTTCAAGATCAAGAGGGCTATTTGGACAACAGCCATGCAGATCAAAACAAGTTTTGAGAGAAGGCAGATCCCCAACTAGTAGTTAGGGATCTAAAATTCTACATACGGGGGCGCCTGGGTGGCTCAGTCAGTTGAGTGTCCGACTTCAGCTCAGGTCATGATCTCGCCATCTGTGAGTTTGGCCTCACGTCAGTCTCTGTGCTGACAGCTCAGAGCCTGGAGCCTGTTTTGGATTCTGTGTCTCCCTCTCTCTCTGCCCCTCCCCTGCTCACGCTCTGTCTCTCTGTCTCTGAAAAATGAATAAACCTTTAAAAAAAATTTTAAATTCTACATATGGTAAAACCTTGGTTTGCAAGCATAATTTGTTCCGGAAAACTGCTTGTAATCCAAAGCACTCATATATCAATGTGAATTTCAAGAGCCGTTGGCTCAGTTGTGATCATGTGACATTCAGCATCACGTACAACTCGTATTGCAAGATGTTGCTCTCTTATCAAGTTAAAATTTATTAAAAATGTTTGCTCATCTTGCGGAACACTCGCAGAACAAGTTACTCACAATCCAAGATTTTACTGTATTTGTAATCTTCCTTTTAAAAATAATTCTATCAATAATGTGATGAAAATAGCAAGTAGTAATTACTAGACACAAAATAATCCACCTTTTTCCTGCCCCACCATGGTCCCTCTCTACATGACTTTATTATTTACATAATTTTTCTCTTGGGATAAAATAAGTACAACCTTTATGAAGGGTAATTTGGTAACATTAATCAAATATCTTTTTTTATATATAGGATTTCTTTAATAACATCTTTTAAAATGTTTATTTATTTTTGAGAGAGACAGAGCATGAGTGGGGGAGGGGCAGAGAGAGAGGGAGACAGAATGTGAAGCAGGCTCCAGGTTCTGAGCTGTCAGCAGAGAGCCTGATTTGGGGCTTGAACTCACAAGCTGTGCAATCATGACCTGAGCTGAAGTCAGACACTCAACGGACTGAGCCACCCAGGCGCCCCACATTAATCAAATATCTTAAAGCCAAGTGTGTTTTCACATAGTAACTCCATGTTTAGAAATGTAACGTAAGGAAATAATTAAGAGTATAGGCATAGATTTAAATAATTAAGAGTATAGGCATAGACTGAAAACAACCTAAAGTCCAGCACTAAGGTGTGGCTGAAGTAAAATACTAAATCTTTATGCAGCAATGGTGTGCTGTATCAAAAACGATGTACATTAATTGACAGAAAAGATATTTATATTGTATGATTAATGAAAAAAGGACACAAAATAAATGTATGATAGAATTCTATAAGGAAAACCTAAAACATTAGAATTTTTTTTTTTCTCTCCAAATTGGGATTTAGGGCTATTTCTTTTCTTACAATTCTAGATTTGTAATTCTAAGTCTTAACAATGAGCATTGATCACTTGTGTTATAAAATTCTGCCGATATTCAAATAAGTGTACTAATGATCATAGTTCAGCTACAATGACATGTTCTGCCTTTGTTATTTATGTGTTATTTCTTTTAATGGAGGAAGCCTTTACACTCGGGCTTTAAAGGCTAAAAGCCTTTCCTTATCCCTTTTATAAAAATAAAATCAGGTAGGAACAGGGTGCTGAGAAGTCAAGTGCCCTCTGGCAGAACCTCAAGACATGAGAGTAACCTGAAGTCTTGTTTTCCCTGAGATTTCTAGGCCTCGTCATCCCTTCCTTTGCTCTTGTGAAGTGCTGACTCATTAGGAACAGTAATCCTGGGGTCTCAACGAGATTTTGTTTTAATACTCTCTTATTTTCCCGGGATCTTCAAAGACTTCTAAAGAAGGGTTCATCTAGCATTTTATACCTCAGCTCAGAAATCAACTTCTACCGATAATAATTTAGCGTTGACCATTGGCACCCAGTAGGAGTTACAGATGGACTTGTTGATAGTCCATGACGTGTCTGTCTAGGGAAGAGACACAGCTTTCAACAATCCTTTTCCCCTGGCTTCAGGAAAATTAGAATTCCATATTCAATACGCAGAAAGACAAAAGCTCTCCTAGAAAGCTTCCCTTCCTTTGTCCTATCTTTCCCCACACATTGTTTCTTTACATCAATGTGTCTTTCAAAGGATGAATACTTTTCTGGAAGAATCATCTAAAAAGTGCTACAATAGCCAAGATATGGAAACAACCTAAACATTCATCAACAGATGAATGGATAAAGAAGAGGTGGTCTCTCTCTCTCTCTCTCCTCTCTCTCTCTCTCTCTCATTACTGAGCCATAAAAAAGAACAATATCTTGCCACCTGTGACAACATGGATGGATCTTGAGGTTATTGTGCTAAGTGAAATAAGTCAGAGAAAGAGAAATACCACATGATTTCACTTATAAGTGGAATCTAAAAAAAAAAAGACAAACAAATAGACAAAACAACACCCACACTGATAGATACAGAGAATAGAGTGGTGGTGGCCAGAGGAAAAAGGGTTCAAACGGGGGGTGGTGTGAATGGGTGAAGAAGATCAAGACACACAAACTTTCAGTTATACAAAAACCAAGTCATGGGGATGCAATGTACAGCATGGGGAATACAGTCAATAACATTGTATTAAGTTTCTATGGGAATAGGTGGAGATTGGACCTATCATGGTGGTCAGTTTTCACAATGTATATAAATGTCCAATCACTAACTTGTACGTGTGAAGCTAATAGAATATTGTATGTCAAGTATACTTTAATACATAAAAATGTGTTGAGCCAACACCTAAAGTTTTTACACTGTTTTCAAAAGGTGATAATCAATCTCGTTTTAAAATAGATTTCAGTGTCACTTACATTTCTCTTTGCTAAAGAGTCACTAATTAGATGGCAAGTTCTGGTCGTGCTTGGGAGGAATTAGAGCAGGGCTTAAATGAAGGCTTCTGCAGTCACAGGACTGTTAGGGAAATGTTTCCGTCCCAAGTCTAGTTCTGGTAGGGCAGCAAGCCTTTGTCATGGCGGCTGGGATTTTTGGATGATAACAACAACAGAGACTTTAAGTTTTACTGAAGAACTTAAACTGCCCCAGTGGGACTGTGAAATTGGGTGTTCCAGTTTCTCTTTCAAAGGTAGCTACCAGGGCACCTGGGGGGCTCAGTCGGTTGAGCGCCCAACTCTTGATATCGGCTCAGTTCGTGATCTTGAGGATGGATGTGGGATCCAGCCCTGCGATGGGCTCTGTGTTGACAGTGTGGAGCCTGCTGAGAGTCTCTCTCTCTCTCCCTCTCTCTCTGCCCCCCCCCCCCCCCGCCAAATAAATAAATAAACTTAAAAAAAAAGCCACTCTCACAGTGGAGGTCTACATGCCTGACCACAAAGCAAGACCAAACGTTCCACCTGTGCTTCCTCATTTATCTTTTCCTTTGATTCCATGCCCTGCAGTGAGCTGCTCATCATAAGCAGTCAATAATTTTCCTTTCTTTAGAAAACCAGTACCTGCTGAAAGAGAACAGGAGAACTTCTATTCATTCTTGGAAATGGGGTTTCACAAAAGTATCTCCCACCATTCCTTCTGGATTTGTGAAGCTGTGAATCTGACACACCAGATTCTGCATAGTTGTGTTTTCCATAGATAACTTTCCCAGTCCGTTGAGCAAATTTCACGTGTGCTTTCCATATTTTCTCATAACTGTGCATTGTTGGTTGAGGTTAGAAATGTTATAAAAGTGCTGTGGACATCAAGGGAAGGATGACTAAAGATTTTTTCTGCAAGAACCAAGAGGTTCTGGAAACCATAGCTCATTATCTAACTCACTTTTCCTGGCAAGAGTCTTAATCTCTTTTAAGACTGCACATTCATCTGGGGGAGCCTGGGTGGCTCGATCGGTTAAGCATCCGACTCTTGATGTCAATTCAGGTCATGATCTCACGGTCTGTGGGTTTGAGCCCATGTCAGGCTCTACACGGATAGTGCAGAACCTGCTTGGGATTCTCTCTCTCTCTCTCTCTCTCTCTCTATCTCTATCTCTCTCTCTCTCTCTCTGCCCCCCCCCACTCACACCCTCTTTCTCCCTGTCAAAATAAATAAATAAATTTTTAAAAAAGATTTTTAAAATAAATTTAAAATTTTTTTTAAAAGATTAATTAAAAAAAAAAAGATCTCAATTCATGTTGGTTTCCACTCTTCACTAAGTCTAAAGATTTGGGTGGCAATACCTAGAATTAGTTCTAGCCTTCAAGACTGTGAAAATCTAACAACTTGTGACATCTGAATGTGAACCTATACTTCTTGTCTTGGTAACTGATCACACCCTCTTTGCAAAAGTTTTATTTGTGACATGATGTCTCTTCTGCAAATTTCCATCTCCAAGGGGCATTTCTAAAGTTTTCCACATTCCTTTTCTAATTTTCTCATTTGAAAATGTTAAATTACAATAATAGCACACTCATTGCAGCAGATGAAATTATATAGTTAATAGTTACTTATTGTGACTATAATAAATCTGTAATAGGGAATAGTCCCTTCTCTCATGTATGCTACCTTTTCTGTCCATTTCCAGTTGGATGATACAAGGTAACCATGGCAAATTGATTAATTTCCTGTGTCTTTCCTCCTCAAGCAGACTACATAATTCTGTTGGGACCTTAAGACCTTCTGCCTCTTTGTGGAGTGAGAATTTACTGGAAAGAGGATATTGAATGGTAAGTGTCCAAACGTGCAGGTGTAGTTGGGGTCATCCAGCAGGGACTCTAACTCTGCCAGACCAGAATCACTGACCTTCAGTGCCCCTGAGTCCAGCTGCTTGGCTTGGCCTTTGGATAGGAAATTAAGGTCAATGTTCATTAGAAGAGTTGAACCCACTCTTGCCTGGGGGCCTGAACAAGGGCATGACCTGATTTTGAGGATTCTCTTGCCCAGTGTCAGATAGGAAGACACATTGGCAACCGTGAACTGGCACTTAGAGGCTGTTCCATTTTCACTTGGGAGGTGGCACCCCCAGGCCAGTCGCAGGGGAAGAAGGCTTGCAGCAGCTTGCAGAGGGAAGGGTGGCTTGCTCTGCAGGGCCACCACACTCCCACCAGCATGAGTGACAGAGTCCCAGGAAGAGAAAGTCTCTGGGGGAAAATGATGCTCCTTTCTTAAGAGGGTGCACTGTCAAATTCTCAAATAAAGCCCATGAGCAATTATATCTTCCCTCTTGGCTGAGAGGCACTCTGGGGGTAGAAAGTGCTAGAGACTCCTTGAAACAGTAGGCAAATTTCTGTTCTGGTAGCAGAGGGGAGTTCTGCTCTGTAGGAAATAGTGTGTCCCTTCACTGAGGGCTCGGAAAGAATCCTCCCTGCCTTGCAATTTCTTGCAAGCAGGTGGGAACATCTGTACTTAAAAAATCTTTTTCCATGGAGGAAGAGGGCCCTGGATGCCATAAAACCGAAGGGGCCGTCAGGGTAATTTATTAGTCAACTTTGGGAATGAAAAAAGCCCTGTTTCTGCATTATGGGTGCCCTTTGTGTAGAATCATACAGTCTCAGGGGAAGGGCACCGAGTAAGTCCTCTTTCCCTGCCTTTCCCATTCTGACACCCAATTCAGAGTACTTGGATTCATTTAAGTGTTTGTCAAATGACTGATGAGGGAATGAGTGAGTGAACAAAGTAATCCCTGCCTCTGCCAACTCTCCAGGGAAGAGACCAGGAGCCTTTCTCTTCCCACCCTCTTTGCACCCGTGCTCCCACGCCCAGCCCACCCTGCACTCACCTTGTGCTGTTTCCACATGGCTCCCAGCGGCTTCACCTCGTGCTTGCCATGACGGCCCTCCTCCAGGCACAGATAGCACACCGGGGTTCTGCAGCTCACGCAGTACATGCTGTAGTTCTCCATTTCGTGTTCGGGGCACGTAGGGAACTTGCGGGCGGCGCTGCCCCCCGCCGCTCCAGCCCCCGCGCCCCCCGGACTCTTGCAGCCGCCACCTCCGCTGGGGGCGCCCTGGGCCGCGCCCGGGGATGCTGAGGCTGCCTCCGCCGGCGCGGGTGGCGGCGGCGGCTGCACCAGGCGATGCTTAGCGAAGGGTCCCCGGGATGGATGGCATTTGAGCTGGCAAGCAGCGCAGTAGAGGACGTCGCACTGCTCGCATAGCGTGGCAGCCGGCTCCGGCGGGGTGCGGTCGCACAACTGGCAGATGGCCACTGCAGAGGCTGCGGACGCCCCCTGCGCGGCCCCGCGGCCCTGCTGGTACCGCTGCACGATGGCCTCGAGCAGCCGGTTGCGCTGGAAGCCGCGCAGGCCTCGGTGGTCCAGGGAAGCGCTGCGGTGGCACTGCGGGCACGTGATGGAGCTTGAAGAGGACGAGGACAGCGAAGAGCAGGCGGCACCCCGGGCCGCGGCGGCCGAGGAGCCTGGCGGCGCGGGCACCATGGGCAGCACGCGAACCCCGTTGGGGGACTTGAGGCTCGGCGTGTAGGAACCATAACCGCTGTCTGTCTCGCTGTACAAGCTCAGCTTGTCCGCGTGGTCCCCGCCACCGCCCGCACCGCCGCCCAGGCCGCCAGCTGCGCTCCCGCCTCCGCCGCTGCAGGCCGGGCCAGGCGCCGCGTCGTGGTCCAGAGGGGGTGCCGCGGCGGCGCCGGCGGGTAGCCCCGAGCCCCGGGAGTGCAGGAGCGGCTGGGGCAGGTGCGGCTCACCGTCCGGGGTCTGCACGGCGATGGTACGAGCGCAAGGAAGGCAGACGTTGTGGGAACAGGGCAAGATGATGGGCTCCCGAAACAGGGAGCCGCACACAGGGCACTTCAGCTCCTCCTCCATCGCGGCGCGAACAGACCGAGGTGCTCAGGGTGGGAGATGGAACGGCCCAAGCTCCAGAGACAGGCGGAGGAGGGGACCAAGCGTGGTCAGCACCGGAGAGACTGCAGGCGAGGGCATTACACAGTCATGGCCACTTCACAGCCTGGGGGGCACGCCCCTCTCTGTGTCCTGGCGCCACCGCCCTAGGACGACTGGGGGCAAGAGAAGGGAAGGGGTCCTCACCTCCTGCCCGCGGGGCTCCTGCGCCAGCGGCTTCTACCTGCGGCCAGAGTCCAGAGTCAGTCCGCTGCCCTCGCGATGGCCTGTGAGGAGCTCTAGGTGATGAATCAGCACTAGCGCCGCCGCCGGCTGCAGCGCGCGTCTCCTATGCACATCAGGAGCAGCGGCCAGGCTGCCGTTTCCTGGCTGTCCTGTTTCAACCCTTCGGCTCCAGTGGGCAGCTGCCCAGGGGCTCCCTTTCGCCCCTGTCCTGCCCCAATCGGAGCGATCAGTAGGCGAGAAGGCGGGTGAGCAGGCCCCTTGGCCGTGGGGCTGGGTTCAGCACCACGAGGCGACGGACAGCGCCCAGAGCTCAAAGTGCCGCCCCAGCTCCTGGAGCGCAGACTGAGAGGCGGCCACCTGCCGTGCCGGGTCGCTGCGCCCGCGACTGTCTCGGTGGGGCCCAGCAGGCTCGGAGACCTTCTCTCGCCTCCCTCCCTGGTGGCTGCTGGTGCGAACCAAATGCGCCCTGGGGCTTTTCCCCTCCGCGGCTAGGATTGACCCGCTGATCTGGTTTGCTGCTGCTGCTGCGGCGGAGCCTCTGACCTTGGCCGCGCGACGCTGCAGCCGGCGGGCGGAGGGCGAGCGCCCGGCTGGCTCGGGAATCCCCTCCCCGCCTTCCTGCCGCCGCCGCCGCCGCCGCCGCCGCCTCCTCCTCCCCGCGCGGCGCGCTGAGGAGTTGTAATTTCCAGAGCAGGAGTAGTGGGGGGCGGGGGGAGACGAGGAGGCGTCAGCTCGGCGAATAAGGGCTCGCCTTTTGCTGCTAGGGGAGTCAGGGGGCAATTTTAAGGGTTTCGCGGAGAGGATCATTGTTAATAACAATCTATTATTTGGATGGAGATTGCATCTTAAATTAGTACAACGCCCTGCCCCGCCCCACCCCTGCCATCATCTCTCTTGCCCACTACCGCGCTCCCACCCACCACCGTAAAAGGGTAGAAAGGGACCTAAAAAGCCAGTTGTTTACAAATGAATAGGTAGCATAGTTTGACAGGCGCTTCCTAAATCTAGGATAGAGCAAAAAATGCAAGTCACAAAATGTCGGATAGCCTGAAGTCAAAGGGTGAGTGAGGTGTTATTTATGCATTGAACCCCAAGCCATTTTCTCTCTTGCTTTCAACCGAGAGCGCTCATCCGCGGTCGATGTCAGTCGTCCATACAGACTGAGCGAGGACACGAGATGGGATGTGTAAATTGGGACTTCATGGCGAAGCGCGAAAACGAGCCGCGTTAGGCCCCGTGGCCCTCGGAACCGAGCACCCGGGGCCCAGCCCTACCCTGCTGCGCGTGGGGCGGTGCGGGGCCGGCGGGAATTCAGCGAGCAGGGATGGTAGTTTTATGAATGGGGAGATCTCCACGCCAGCCACGAGCTACGCGAACAGCCTCCCACCCGCGGCCCTGGCTGTTTCGACTGCTCCGCTGTTCTCTCTCAGCTGCCGAGGGAAGCGCGGTGGGGGGAGGCCGAGGGCTTGGTGGGTGGGGCTAGGCAGAAGGTAGGGCTCGCCGCGCGGCAGGCTCTGCCTACGGAAGTGTCAGCAGCCTTGAAACAGACACACATTGGGAAATCGTTTGTTTAAAAGCGATATGAATAGTGAAGTCACGCCTCCCCCGGTCTCAGATTTTCCAGGACTCCAAACAAAGACAAGATAGGCGCCACAGAGCAAGGCGTGGAGGCTCAGCGCTTGAGGGTCACCGGGTGAGGGGGCTGAGCTGGCTGACGGGTCACAGCAGGAAAAGGCTGCAGCCCTGCGGCTTGCTGCCTTAGGGACAGGGATTACTGGCGGGTACACTGCTGGGGCAGCGGGGTGGCGATACACTCTCCGCAGTACTCCTTGTGGCCCCGCCGGGAACTTTGGGATTGTTGGCCCTTTAACTAACTGATCAGTCGTCCTATCTTGAGCAGCTTGCTTAAGCTTTCCTAGTCTCGGATCCCACCTCTGTCAGTCAGATGGGTCAAATTATGTATTGGAGCTAAATGAAGTAATCCTAAATGCAAATTGCATAGCCTCCTTCTGCTTTGAAATCCTAGGACTTTTCAGTTCTGTTTTGTCCACTGTTGAGCAGCCTGCTTCCAGTTTGTCTTAAGGTTGAAAAGCAGTCCAACCTAGTGCCAGATAGAGCACCCCAGAAGTAAGAGACCTGACTTGACTTCCCTTCAGCGACAGGGAGCTTAGAACGATTATTTAACCAGGTATCAGTCTCCCCAGGCGGGAGATGGTGACAAGTCTGTCCTCATCTGCCTTCTGTAGATAAAGCCACAATGAGCTGCATCCTGCCTGCAACGCTTTGATAAGCCTTCAAGGAAGTTGCTACAGTATCAGGTCGTGGATGGTTGGCATGAGCATAGGTAGATCTGTGACTGAATGCACTTGAAGATGCGTTTCTGGTGACTTTAGCATTGTCATTGCTCAGTCCAGCCCAGCCCAGCCCAGCCCTGCTTCCTGGTGACTACAAAGAGAGTAATAACCTCTCATGGTTCTTTTGTGAGCAGCCCCTCCTCCCCCACCAAGCAGTCATAACCCTGAGAACTAATCTACTTTCTTATTTTCAGACCCAGGTAAACTGGTTGGGGGCGGTGTGAGGATGACTGCTGGAGGGGCATGCAAATCTTACCCTACAGAGGACCCACCATTTCAATAACTCTGTCACTCAGGTTGAGCATGAATTTGTTTCTCTTGGGAAGGAAGCTCATGTAATACATCAGGAATGTACGCCTGTGAGTGTATACCATAGGCCCCACCGTCTCAATTCCATGACCCAAATCAGCCTAGCCTTCTACTGCGTGTTGCTAAGGCATTGCTCACTTGGGAGATTGGTATTCTATAGCTGCTTCAGATGAGCTCATGTGATACAACCAGTTCCAATACTTCACTCTATAGAACCATAATTACTAATAATTGTCAACAATTATCTATTAAAAGGCCTCTTTCAGCCCCAACTGTGCCATGTGCATAGGTGTGTAGAAAAGTCTTTAGTATCTCTGATCCTCGGTCTACTTCGATTATAAAATTTAAGGATAGGATTCATTGAACTTTAAATTTCCTTTTGGTTCTAAAAGGCTCTGTATATTAGTTATTAATAACAATATATCCCATTTCATAAAAATGACTCATGAAGAAATTTGATCCCAGGATTGAATGCCCTATCCAGTTTTTCAAGTCACTAGTATATTATCAAAGGCTGGGCCACTGGGGCACCTGGGTGGCTCTATTGGTTGGGCAACCAACTCTTGTTTTCAGCTCAAGTCATGATCTCATGGTTCATGAGTTCAAGCCCCATGTCGGGCTCCATAGCTGGCAGCTTGGAGCCTGCTTGGGATTCTCTCTCTCTCCCTCTCTCTCTCTGTCTCTTAGCTATTTGTGCTATCTCTGTCTCTCTCTAAATAAATTAATAAACTTAAAAAAAAAGTTTGGGCCATATAGAGGGTGAGGCAAGTAGGGCTGGGAGGTCCAAGATCAAGACACGGGCAGATTTGGTATCTGGTGATGGCTCCCATGCTCATGTGTAGACTGCAACCTTCTCTCTTTGCGTCCTTACATGTAAGTGGGGAGAGCAAGCTATCACTTCTTTTTTTTTATGTTTTTATTTTTGAGAGAGACAGAGTGCGAGTGGGGGAGGGGCCGAGAGAGAGAGGGAGACACAGAATCCGAAGCAGGCTCCAGGCTCCGAGCTATCGGCACAGCACCTGACATGGGCTCGAACTCACAGATTGTGATATCATGACCAGAGCTGAAGTCGGATGCTTAACCGACTAAGCCACCCAGGCACCCCTCACATCTTTTCTTATAGGGGTACTAATCCCACTCATGAGGGCTCCACCCTCACCACCAAACTACCTCCCAAAGGTCCTGTCTTCTGATACCATCACATTGGGGGTTAGGATTTCAATATATGAATTTTGAGGGGATACACACTCAGTCCATAGCACACTGTGAAAATATATTCTCACATATAATCTCATTTAACCTTCACAAACAACCTTGGGAAGTACAGGTCACCACATTTCCTAAACTTTATGATGTACATATCTTTTTTTTAGTGTCAACTTAAAAAAATTTTTTTTCAATGTTGATTTATTTTTGAGAGTGGGTGGGAGAGGCAGAGAGAGAGGGAGACAGAGGATCTGAAGCAGGCTCTGTACTGACAGCAGAGAGCCCAATGCAGGCTCGAAGTCATGAACCATGAGATCATAACCTGAGCCAAAGTTGGATGCTTAACTGACTGAGCCCCTCAGGTGCCCCTATGATGTACATATGTTTACATTTTGTTGCTTCTAAAATCAGGAAGTATCCTACAATTGACAGATATTTCTCTCTCTCATTACCCTTACCTTGAAAATTTCTTATTAAATTAATGTGCATCTTATAATCACTTAGAATCATGGAAATATTTTATTATTTCCAATTATAAGCAAGGAAACTGAAGTGAGGAAACTCAAGGTCTTGCAACTTGTGATGATGGACCTAGAACTGGTCTGACTTCAAGTTCAAGCATCTTCCTTTAAGCCACAGCTGTCAACTTCCCTCTGAGTTTTGAGTAACTGGTGGTTCGTAGAGGGGAGCTTAGGAACATGCAGACAAGCCAGGTTATCTGTTCTCACTCAGCACTGTTGAACATGCATTAGATATGCAATTCTCTCTGCCTGTCTAGGCTACCCCTACCCTCCAGGTTAGATGTGCCTCTCATATGTTCCTGGAAGTACCCTATATTATTCCTCTGTAGCACTATCATCATCTGCCATTTTGTTTATGTATCCGTCTCCTCTAGACAAGAAGCTCCTCAAGGATGGGATCATGTCTGTCTTGTTCCCTATGTTGTGTTTTTTCCACCATTGCCTGGATCCTACTAAGTATCCACCTTTGAGGACCAACCAAATGGCTGTGTGTTCAAGATTATCCATCCCTATATTATGCTGAGTGAAATAAGTCAGAGAAAGACAGATGTCATATGTTTTCACTCATACGTGGAATTTGAGAAACTTAACAGAAGACCATGGGGGAAGGGAAGAGGAAAAAATAGTTTCAAATGGAGAGGGAAGCAAACCATAAGAGACTCTTAAATACAGAGAACAAATTGAGGGTTGATTGGGGGGTGGGGGAGAAGAGAAAATGGGTGATGGGCATTGAGGAGGGCACTTGTTGGGATGAGCACTGGGGGTTGTATGTAAGCGATGAATCATGGGAATGTACTCCTGGAACCAATAGCACACTGTATATGCTGTAGGTTACCTAACTTGATAGCAAATTATATTAAAAAAATATTATCCACCCCTATAACCTTCCCTGAAAAGCATAGTTCTGGGGGAAACCATTTTTTTCTGTAGAAGGTATCAACAAATCCACATGGAAATGTTCTCCTTTTAAGTCTCAGGTTCAAATAGGTTATTTTCTTTTTGTTCTTTAGCATGAGTGTGTGTGTGTGTGTGTGTGTGTGTGTGTGTGTGTACATGTGCTGTTAAAGACAACAGGCTCAAAATAGAGTCACTTACGCTAAGCCCCACATCAACAAACTGAGATTTAATTACAGTTTCAGCTCTCCTAGAAATGGAATCTGAAACCAGTGAATCTGGAATTGCCTGATCAACACTTGTTAGGTAGTCTGGCTAGTAAGACCCTTGTCATCCCCTGAGGAAAGTCACTTTCAGGTAATAACCAACCCATTTTTTTTGTCTAGTATGACTTCCTTGTTCCTGCTCTTTTCTGCCTATAAAAGGCTTTCATTTTTGTATAGCTCCAAAGAGCTCCTTTCTATCTGCTAGATGGGTGCTGCCCAATTCATGAATCACTGAATAAAACTAAGAAGACCTTTAAAATGTATTCTTGCTGTTTTTGGGCAGTGTGAATGTTCTCTTAACATCCTTTACTTACTTTGGTCTTCAGTGTTTAATTATTTCTACTTGCTTCTCTTTCCTTTGGTCATCTCCATCTCTATTTTAAACTGCTTATGAATCTCAGAAAGATGGCCCCATATTTAATTCCTGGTTATGAACATAAATCCCTCTACTGTCATACTAAGCACTCCATTTTCTATGGCCCTGTTTCTTTTAAAAGGGAAGCATTTGGACACATTGGAACAGCACATTAGTAATTTAAACTCCACAATGCACTGTCATCAAGGCAGAGAAAAACACTCTGCCATGAGTTTTTATTTGTGCTTCAGATACTTTTTATGCTAAAGCGTCCCAGAAACACTCAAGAGGCAGGATAATGTTGCCTCTCCTCCCAAAAAAGTACAAATAAGTTAAATAATTCACTCCAATGAACGCAGCAAGTTACAAGTAAAACAATCAATCTGCTTTGTCCTTCAAATTACAAATATGAATTGGAATGGTATTTAAGGCTTTACCAACTAAAAATAGATGTCGTATTCTCAGGCATAAGAATCTATGAAATTTTTAAATGAAAGCTTATGATATTTTTCTTTTACGTTTTCGTTGGCTTATTTTTTACGGTATAGGAGGATTCAGGAAATTTAATCAAAATCTACAGCCCAGGAACCATATGGTCTAAAGTAGTTTGTATTTAACTAGAAAAAAGCTGCCACGCCCCCCCTCTATGCACAGTGTACCAAAGCTTTTTTGTGGCAAAGTTGATGAGGAACAATTACCACTAGCAACATAAAACATCTTCTCCAGGGTACAAAATTGGTTTCTTTTCCAGAAGACAGATTCTATAGAGGAATCTCAAAACCCAGCCACTTTCTCCTTCAGACATCCTTGATCGATGCCTAAAGACCTTCTATTTTAACTTTCTGAGTACCAAATAATGACTGCCTCACCCTCTAAGGCTGAGACTCTTCTCTGCAGATCAGGAAACACGGTCTTGGAAAGCCTGTTCTTCTCTCACCGCATCCTTTGCGAGCAGAAGGTCTAGAATAAAATATCAGATGAAACAAATTGACTCCAATTTACAGGGCTCTTTATATACCCAGAGTATCTTTATAGTGCATGGAAACTAATACCTGTTACCATAAAAGCAATTTGGCTTCAAATATTTCTCTATGGTTACAAATTTCAGCCACGAAAATTGTAATAGTACTTTACATTTTCATGGCACCCTTTCCTGTATGTTATCTAATCTGATCCTTACAGCAAAACAGACTGGCCTGGGAGATGGTGAAATTGAAGGATGGGCTCTGGCCTACATGGTAGTTTCTCACCAGCCATGCTAATATAACTGGATCCCAAACCTGGGCACAATTGTTTAGTCCAATGGTGGTCATCTGACCAGACTGAGTCAATTCGAATCTTCTCTTCCTAGAATGTAGAATTGGAATCCAGAGAAAGAATCTGGATGGGATGGGCTTCTAACACCAAAGTTAATGAGCTGTTGTGATCTTAGAAAAAGCAAAAGAAGCAACAGTAAAGAATTAAGGAGAAATGCAGAGACAGAGAAGAAAGAGGGCCTTTGAGGGTCCTACAACCTTGCATGTTCTGACACCGAGCTATACTCCTACCTTTAGGTTTCATGAAATATCCCTCTGCTTTTATATTTTTATATCCTTCTTTTCCTTTCAGAAAAGATAGGGGTTCATAAAGGAGTTCAGAAAGACAAGATTGGGTTGACCATCTGCTTATTCAAATGATTAAGGTAACGCCCTTGATTAGTTGAATACTTTAGTCAACTGTGTCTGGATGTTGATATTTTTCTGCTCTCAACCTGTTTTTATTGAATAATAGCCTTAACTTTTCTTCGTTTTTGCTCTTTTCCTTCTTAGGTGCTGTCTTCTACCCATAGCTTGTCCTTTTTCAGTCTCTTAAACTTCACCTCACCCTTTGCTCCTACCCTAATCTCCAACTCAAATGGGCCATTGACTTCCCTTTGTTGGCCTCCATGTTTCTCACTGACCACAGCAGAAGTCATGGCTCCATGATGTCCTTATTTTCTCCACTCAATATTCTCTTAGACAAGAAATCAATGAGATGTTAGAATGGGATGGTAGTGCCTCTGAGCCCAACAGTCTCCTATATTAAAACAAAGGGCCAACCCCCAAAGCTTATAAACCTGTTGGCTAATCGGTGGGAATAAGAGATCAGAGAAGAAGTGGAATATCGTGTAGAAGTGCTTTCAAACTCTGATAGCTTTTCACCCATCTCCCCTGTAAAGATATATCACCAAGGAGAGAAAACACATTGGGCACCAGACAGGGCATCTTCTTTATGGCAAAGTGCTGAAGACCACTCAAAACCACATCACTATCCAATTCACTATCCAAAAGCATTACTTTATGACAGGGAAGTCATTACAAACTTAGGTAGACTGTAGTTTTTTTTTTTTTTAATTTTTAAAACTGCTTATTTTTGAGAGAGAGAGAGAGAGAGAGAGAGACACCTCGGGAGATGCAGAGAGAGAGAGAGAGGGATGCATAGAATCTGAAGCAGGCTCCGGGCTTCAAGCTGCCAGCACAGAGCCAGATGTGAGACTTGAACCCACAAACTGTGAGGTTATGACCCAAGTCAAAGTCGGACGCTAAACCAACTGAGCCACCCAGGCACCCCAGCACTGTAGTTTCTTAACATCAGTCATATTTCACTTATTTCTACCTAAGGATTCTTCAGGTTTTAAGAGAAATATGACAAACCTTCTGGGTTCTGAGGCAGTATACAGATTAGAAGTGTGCACTTTAGAGCTAGACTACATGGGTTGGAATCTAGCTGGAAAAATTTTGGCAAGATGCTTAATCCCTCAGAGTTGGACTTTTCAGCTGTAAGTGGAGATAATAACAGTATATACCTTGGGCTGGGACAGCTTAGTGAAGTAACATGTATAAGAAAACATAACATTAAGAAAAGTGGACAGTGTGTAGTCTTCAACAAATATTAGGTATAAATACTTTTTTACTTTTCTGCCTCCCACCCCCAACATATGTTGTGTTATATTCTCAATGGATATTGGTAATAAATGAACTGAAAGTAGACTATTTGGGCTCAAATATAGGACCGCATTGGAGGATAGTAGGGAAAGTGAGCCACATGTCTTGTGTGAGCGAGAAAGACAGATGAGCTATCAGAACCAATCTATCAGGAAATGGGTATAGTATTTAGGAAAAACAATCTCTGCTCCAGAGGAGCTTAATATCTAAGACAGATATCACAGTCAGAACAAAGAAAACAGCAAGTAATGAACTTGCTAAAAATAGAGAACAGTGATTTTTTTTTTTAAACCAAAGGAAGCAAAGAGAGACTTTTAAGTGCTTACACTATGCATTGATTAAAGTTTAACAGCATTGATTTGAAAGCTTTTAGTGAAACAATGCTAAATTAAAAAATTGTGACCAACTCATACTTGCACGTCTTTTATGTGCATGTAACTGGATGATATTTTGATGTATTAGTCAAATAGTCTCAATATTTTTTAATAATTTATTTTCAAGGATTTCTCTTTATATCAAGATCCTTTCATTGAAACTCCATACCCATCTCAAAGGGATGGTGTTCATAGTAGAACCAGAGAGAGAAAAAGAGTCAAGTCTTGGCTTGTGACTTCCAAATAAGGTTTTGAACTCATGGCAAAGACAATATTTTAAGAAAAAAGAAAGTAATTTTCAAATTTGGAGTATAGAAAAAGTTCTGAGCTTGAAATAACTCAGCACACATAATTTATGTCATAAATAATAGTTTTTAAAAGACTGCAAGATCAGTTAGAATCAGTTTCTCCTGCTTCAGTAAGAAACAATTACCAAACAAACAAAAGTGTCCTTCAGAGAAAATGATACAGAATCAGAAAGAGAGCTGGAGAGTTGAGTGTTGGCATGTCACTAGGTGGGTGTTGCTGACCCCTGATCCCATACTGACCCAGCAAGAAGGGATGGGGAGAGCAAACACTTCATGTATATCAGGGGATCTGAAAGCAGAGGGAATCAGTTTTAATTTCTGGGAGTAGCCTGAGAAGCCTCAAGCTTCATGGAGGGCCCAGATGGGTGAAAAGGCAGGAGAGCTGAAATAGCTACACATTGTGTCCAGACAGGCCAAGGCAGCCCAGCTGGGTCCCTGCACTCCCCACAAGTGTTCCAGAGGCACCAGAATGTTTTTGTGTGTGTGACTTATAATGGCTCAGATCTATCTCCAGAAATCTGGCAAACCTAAAGCAACCTTTTAGAATCTACTAGATTCTAGATTTAAATTCTAGTAGATTAAATCTACTAGATTTAGAATCTACTAGAATCTACTAGTTAATCTACCATATAACTAGAAGCCAGATGGAAACCGGATATGCCAGCTGATGCCGATGTGCGTGAAGATGATGGTTACATGAGACTAGATGCTTAGTGTCTCTTCAACAGCACATGCTCTCACAGTGGAAAGCCCTCCAGAACTCACATTAACCCCAGGGAGGACAGAAGTTGGGAGTGTTTGCCTGGACATGACTAAGAAAACACTTAATTGGCAGACTATTATTATTATTGTTATTATATTTCCATCATCCAGCAGACTGGTGGCTGAAACAGAAACTGAATTCACTTACAAAGACAATAAAAAAGTTACATTTCTTGTTTTCCTAAGTGTTTGGCATGAGAATCATACCTGACGTGTATATTCCCCAATTTAATCATCACAAAGTCCCTGTAAAATAGGATTATGATGACTCTACTTTTTAGAAGAAAATGTAAAGGATGGAATACATTACTGCTCAGGTGTGCTTGCCCATTAAGTGGTGGGGCTGAAATTTAACCCACACTTTCTGATTTCACATCATCATCCATTTGAAGGCAGTTGTGTCCCTATTATGTATCAGGGACCCTTAACAAAGAAGACAGATGTGATTGCTATCTTCATAGAATTTCCAGGCCATTTAGAGGAGAGAGCAATTTTAAATGTGAGATCAAGAGTTGAATACTCTACCCACTGAGCCAGTCAGGTGCCCCAATCTTTGGAAAATTTTTAAACACTTGGAAACTAAATAACACACTTCTAGTCCCATGGATCAGAGAAAAATCAAAAGGGAAATTCATATTTTGAACAGAATGGAAACAAAAATACAACATATCAAAGGTATAGGATGCAGCTTAGAGAGATAGCAATGACTAGAAAAAAACTTACAGCACCAAATGGCTGTATCAGAAAAGAAGAAACACCTTAATCAACAACCTAAACTTACACCTTAAGAAACTAGAAATGGTAGAGCAAATTATAACAAAAGTAAGCAGAAGATAGGAAACAATGATGATCAGAGCAGAAATCAGTGAAATGGGATACTGAAAAATAATAGAGGAAATTAAAAACCAAACATTGGTTCTTTAAGATCAGTAAAATTGATAAGCTCTTGGAAAGACTAATCTGCAAAAGAGAGAAGAAATAAATTGCCAGTATCAGGAATGAGAGAGGCACCATCACTGTAAATCCCTTGTCATGAAAGAAAAAAAGGGGTTATCATGAACAATTTTATGCCAATAAATTTTATAACTTAAATGAAATGGATAACTTCTTAAAAGACACAAACTACTCAAGAAGAGCTAGATAATGATTGGTCCTGTATCAAATAAGTAAAATGATTTTATAGTTGAAAACCTTCTCACAAAGAACACTCCAGGTCCAGACGGCTGCACTGGTGAATTCTACCAAAAAAGTAAGGCATTTTACCAAAAAATTAAGAAATAAGGGGAAGCTGGGTGGCTTATTTGGTTAAGCGTCTGACTCTTGATTTCAGCTCAGGTCGTGATCTAACAATCCTGAGTTTGAGCCCTATGTCAGGCTCCAAGCTGACCGTGGAGCTCTCTTAAGATTCTCTCCCCACTCCCTCTGCCCCTCCCCTTCTTGTACTCTCTTTCTCTCTTAATAAACTTTTAAAAAATGAGTAAATAATAGCAATTTTATATAAGCCTTTTCAGAAAATATGAGAGAAGGCAACACTTTCCGACTCATACTGTAAGACCAGCATTACCCTGATGCCAAAAACAGGCAAAGATCTTATAAGAAGAGAAAGCTACAGACCAATATCCTTCATGAACATGGTAGCAAAAATCCTTAACAAAATTTTAACAACTCAAATCCTTCCATATATAAAAGGAATATGTCTAAAAAGTGCTTCATGACCAAGAAGGGCTTTTCCCCGAATGCAAGTCTGTTTCAGCATTAGAAAATTAATTAATATAAATCACCCATCAATAATACCGAAAAAGAAAAAAAACCTATGATCCTCTCAATAAATGAAGAAATAGCATGAAAAAAGAAAGAAAGGTAAGGTTTACACACAATAAAAAATTCTAGGCAAATTAAGAATGGCAGGAACTTCCTTAACCTGACAGAGAACATCTATGGAAAATCTAGAATTAACAACATACTTAATGGTGAAAAACTGAATGCTCTCCCCTTAACCTCAAGAACAAGGCCAGGAGTACTTTTTATCATTTCTATTCAATATTTTACTTGTGGTCTCAGTCAATGCAATAAGCCAGGAAGATGAAATCAAAGGCCTACAGATTAGGAAAAGGGAAAAGTTAAACTTTTTTGGGGGGGGGGTAGAGGGGAAAAGGCAGAGGGGGAGAGAGAGAGGGAGGGGGAGAGAGAGAGGGAGGAGGAGAGAGAGAGAGCGAGAGCGAGAGAGAGAGAGAGAGAGAATCTCAATCAGGCTCCACGCTTAGCACGACTCAATCCCACAGCCCTGGGATCATGACCTGAGCTGAAACCAAGAGTTGGGTGCTCAATCAACTGAGCCACGCAGGTGCCCCATAGTTAAAATTTTTTTATTTGCTTATGACATGATCATTGACAGAAAATTCCAAGGCATCTACTGAAAACTACTAGAACTAAGTGGGTTTAGCCGTGTTGCAAAGGTCAAGATAAAAAAAAAATTATATTTCTATATGTTAAAAATGAATGATTGGATATTAAAAAGCTGAAATAACCACTATATGAGCATCAAAAAATTAAATATTTAGGAAAAATTTTAGCAAAATATGTGCAAGACCTGTACACTGAAAACTATAACACACTGTTGACAGAAATTAAAGAAGATCTAAATAAGAGAGGGATATACTATGTTCATAGATTAGAAAACTCAATATTATTAAGATATAATTTCTTCCCAGATTAGTTTATAGTTTCAACACAATCTCAGTAAAAACCCCTGAAGGTTTTTTTTCATAAAAGTTGACAAGCTGATTCTAAAATGTATGCAGAAATGCAAAAGATCTCAAACAGCCGAAAGGATTTTGAAAAAAAGAACAAAATTGAGAGATTCACACTACATAACTTAAAAGCTTACTATAAAAGTACAATGAGAGAATGAGCATGGCTTAAAAATAGATATATAGATAAATGGAACAGAATAGACTCACATATGTGTGGTCAACTGATTTTTTTCCAAAGATACAAAGGCAATTCAATGGAGAAAGGATACTCTTCTATAAGAGGTTCTGGAACAATCGGATATTCATATGCAGAAAACAAACCCTTATAATTACCTTGAATCATATATAATAAATTGATTTTAAGTTGATCATAGAAAATATAAGAGCTACTGTAATAAGCTATTAGAAGAAAAGCTTTGTGATCTTTAGTTAGGCATAGAAAAAGCACAAACCATTAGAAAAATTCATAAATTGGGCTTTATCAAAATTAAAATTCCTGTTCTTCAAATGAAACTGTCAAGAAAATGAAAAGACAAGTCACAGACTGGAAGAAAATGTTTGCAAAATATCTGGCTGATGACAGAGGACTTGTATCTAGAATATTCCAATAAAAAATGGACGAACAATGCACATAGACTCTTCACCAGGGGAGAGACGCAGATGGCAAGTAAGCGCAGGAAAAGATGATCAACAACATTAGCCGTTAGGGAAATACAGATGAAAATCTCATGAGATACTACTGCATACTCACATGAGTGGCTAAAATTTAAGTCTGACAATACGAAGTGTCAATGAGCGTGTGGGACAACAGAAACCCTCATATATTTCTGGTGAAAATATTCCACTTTGGAAAACAGTGTGGCAGTTTCTCCTAAGTTACATACAAATATATCATACAATCCACACTTACATATTTACTGAAAGAAATAAGAATATTGCCAACAACTGAAAACAATCCAAACCGGCACCATCAGGTGAATAAATTATGATGCACACATCTGATGGAATATTACTCAACAATAAAGAAGGAGCCCCAGATGCATGCAACAGCAGAGGAATCCCAAAAGCATTGTGTTCAGTGAAATAAATCAGACACAAAAGGTTATAGATTCTGTGTTTCATTCACCTGACCTTCTAGAAAGGCAAAAATATGATAGGAAACAGGTAGTTCAGGGACTGGGGATGGAAGGAGAGAATTAAATGAGTAGGGAAATTCTGGAGGGATGGAAATGTTCTGTATGTTGATTATGATGGTGGTTTTAAGACTGAATAAATTTGTCAAAACCTGGGGATCTGGGTGGCTCAGTCTGTCAAGCTTCTGATTCTTGATTTTGACTCAGGTCATGATCTCATAGTTCATGAGATCGATCCCCATGTGGGGCTCTGTGCTGACAACGAGGAGCCTGCTTAAGATTCTCTCTCTCCATCTCTCTGACCCTCCCGTCCTCATGCACATGCATGAATGCGCTCTCTCTCTCTCTCAAAATAAATACACTTAAAAGAAAACACAACTCACTGAGGGGTGCCTGGGTGGTTTGGTCGGTTAGGTAACCAGCTCTGGATTTCTGCTCAGGTCATGATCTCATGGTTTGTGAGATAGAGCCCAGCATGGGGCTCTGCATTTACAGTGTGGAACCTGCTTGGGATTCTCTCTCTTTCTCCCTGCTCCTCCCCGAATCACCCCCCCCCCACACACACACTCTCTCTCTCTCTTTCTTTCTCCCTCTCTCTCTCTCAAAATAAATAAACTTTTAGAAAAACTCATGGAGCTGACCACTTCAAAGTGATGAGTTTATTTTATATAAGTTATATCCGTGTTGGTTTTCCACTGCAGTAGCAAATCACCACAATCCTAACAGCTTAGAACACCCATTGGGCTCACAGTTCTGCAAGTCAGAAGTCTGGTAATCTGTGGCTGAGTTCTCGGTTCAGGGCATCCCAAGGCTGAAAACATGAGATCAGCCAGGCTGAGTTCTCGTCTGGACACTCTGCAGAAGAATCCACTTCCAAGCCTATTCTTCTTAGTGACAGAATTTCATTCCTTGTAACTATAAGCATGAGGTCCCTATTTCCTTGCTGGCTGTCAGCTGGGTCAGCTCTTGGTCCCTAGAGGCCACCCATACTCCTGGCCACATGACCCTCCACATGTTCAAGCCAGCAATGTTGAATCTCTGACTTCCTACTCTGTGACCAGCCCTGCTTTCAAGGGCTCATATAAAAAGGTCAGGCCGACGTGGATAATCTCACCATTTTAAGATCAACTGTGTCATATAACATATCCTGAGTATGAGAGTAAAATCCATATTATATCAGTCCTGGGGATTATGCAGGGCAAGAATTCCTGGAGGCCATCATAGAATTCTGCCCACACCATACTTGAATAAATCTTTCTTCAAAAATTAAATTTCATGTAATTATACATTTAACATGTTGCCTTTTTGAAAAGGATAAAATTATTTAAATTTGGGACTGCCCCAGAAAATCTGGTATATATCGTTGCCATATGATCTAGTTATTTTCCTGGTACATATGTTAGGATAGGAGAGAGGGGGACTGAGAGAACATATTTTGAGTGTCTACCATGTGCCAGACACATGCTAGACATTTTACATAAATAAAGCATCAAAGGGCCTCCGATTCAAAGGAAATGATAGGAGTGGAGATAGAGGGGAAGGGAAGGCAGGCACAACTTCCAATGCATGGACTTGAGAGCAGAAATGTCAGAAAACAAAGCTGGGTCATTCAGGGATTCTGTTTCTAACAAGAAAAAGAAGGAACATGAACAAAGGGGTGATAGAGACAAAGCTGTAAGTAGCCCCCATCAAGGTGTCTTGGGGGAGGGGTGGCAGAGTTTCTCAATGGAGTGTCTTCAATGGGCTGAGGGTACCAGGGGTCAGGGGAGGCCAGAGAAGCTTCCCCTCCTACCCCCACAATCGACACCCATGTCCTCATTTTTGAAGTGCGCTCTCAGGGGAAAAGGTTGAGAAACGCCGGTCTGGATGTTAAGACAAGGCTCCTGCAGAAGCAAGAAACAATACCAAGAAGCTAGGCAGAACAGAATCGTGCCTCGCAAAGAAGGGTTCTGGAGTGGGGTCTGTCCTTCAATCCTTCAGAAGTGTTTGGCGCATCTTTTCTAAGCTATAAAACCACAGAAATATCTGGGATTTAGCTGTTGGAGGACCAAGAGCCATTGACACGTAGGCCAGAGAGGAAGGAACCTGACAAGGACTATGAAGGACTCCAGAGACTCCAGAATGGGAAGCAGGTTTAATGGTCAGCTTCCTGCTGCTGCTGCTGCTGCCTGGCCCAACTGTTCCTAAGGCCCCTACAGGTGTCACTACTAACGCATTAGCCTACACAATGAGCCCTGTCCATCCTGAGGTAAGCTAGCCAAGGTGAGGTGCCATGATGGAAAGGGTGAATGGATGCAATTCTGGAATGAGATGCACTGGAAAACCCTTCCTGACTCCACCACTTACCAGTTCTGAGCACTTAGGCAAACCATGAAAATTCTCTGTGTCTATGTCCACATCTGTATTTCGGGACTGCTGGTAGGGCACTCCTAAGGTGGTTGTGAGCAGGACCTCACTGTTGCTGTCTGCCACAACCCCGGAAAGTGGTGGGCACTCAGTAAATGGAGAGCTTGGGTACACCTGATGGAGAGTTCTGACAGTCATGTGGCCTGGGGGTGTGGCGCCCTTTGGAGACACGGGAGATGACATAACTGCCCCCTGCTGGGTTGGCTCATCTGTATGTCTGCACCTTATTCCCTACCCAGCCCTTGCCTGCCCTCTTTCCTCTTCCCTGGGGGTGGGACCCCGTCCCCTGTCCTTGTGGCTGCTCACTAGTGTTCTCCTTTCAGTAAGACCATCACTCAGAACCATCGGGACACTTGCTGCACCTTGACCTCACTCCATTGCTGATTTATATCCCTCAGTTCCACGGTGGGGACGTTTCCATACCTGTTGGGACTTTTGGTACTCTGCTGGTGGATGTAATTTAGGAGGTCTTTTCTATACAGGATCAGCGCCCCTGACCCTGGTTTCTCTCCCTCCTCCTCTATCTTGCCTTGCCAGATCTCAAATTGGTTTAGTCTGTCAACTACAACTACAAGAAGCAAATGAAGATGACACCAATATATCTAAGTACCAGCAGGTCCCCCATTCACCCTGGAAGGGGCATTGGGTGGTGAAGGAGAGAAGAGGCTGCCAGGGGTGGACAGGCAGGGGAAGCACATTCCAGGTGGAGCAAATCAGCCCAGGTGTGCTGGGGGGCAGGGAAGCATGGGGTGGGGGTGGGGGGATGGAAAGGCACCATCCAAGAGAGCCACCAATGACTTGGATCTCCTCCTCCCACCAACCCCTCAAAGCTGCCCTGTCCCTAGATACTGATGGGGTTTTGGGGTCATGGGGGGGAGGTTCAGAGCTGACGGCCAAGAAAGAATTCTTGGTGATGTCTTTGGTGCCAAAAGGTGTCACAGGAATGGGACCCGTGAACCGGAAGAGCTGCCCTGGGACCATGAAGAGAGACTGGTTATATTACTATGGAGTTGGGAGAGGTAAAGTCAAGGGAAAGTTTCCAAAGGGACTTTCATATGCTAGAGAAGACTCCCAGGTTACTGGAGGCCCAGTTGTGGTCAAGCTAAGGTTGTTCTTCCCTCTAGCAAAGCATTAGCATCGAGACAGTAGGGAGTTCCTGGAGAAATGCTACACTCTGCCGGCCTCTAGTATTTGTCAATGGTTTCCTGTCTCACATTCAGGTCCTTCATCCGTTTCGAGTTTATTTTTGTGTACGGTGTAAGAAAGTGGTCTAGTTTCATTCCTCTGTGTGTTGCTGTCCAGTTCTCCCAGCACCATTTGTTAAACAGACTGTCTTTTTTCCAAAACCAATTTGACAATAAATTATATTCAATAAAAAAAAAAAAGTATTTGTCAAAGCTCTGTAGGTTATACGGAAATTTAATTTTTTTCTGCCATTTCCTTCTGCTTTTGTTTCCCACATCAGTCACTGCTTTGCCTGTCCCCAGGCTTTTCTATTTTAGAAAGTCATACCATCAACCACCCAGGTGCTCAAGCAAAAAACCCAGCACTCACCCTGGGTTCCTCACCTTCCTCTACCTTCCAATTCACCACCAAGTCCTGTTGGCTCTACTCGTGAAGTTAGTCCCTCATCAGCTGCCCCCTCTCCCCTAATTCCATCCTCACTCCTCTGGTCCAGGCTACTATTGTTGTTCCCCTGGACTATCCCAGACTTTCCTAACTCCTCTTTCTCGCTTCGTTCTCACCTCCGTAATCCTTTCTTTTATTCGGCAGCTGCAGCGATCAAAACACGCACATGTTCACACACTCACACCCTGTATCACTCTTATCACTGCTTAAAATCCTTCTATGGCTTCCCCTGCTCTTCCAATATATTTCAACTTCCCTTTAGGGCCACACGTATTAGGAGGACACAGCCAGCACGCTCAGACTTCGTCTCCTGTCCCCCCGCCCTTTGCTTACTGGCCTCCTTCTTGCTGTCCCAGAGCCCTGCAAGGAAGCCTTTTCTTATCTCCCACCCCAGCACTGGAGGCTCCCCTACACCCGCCTGGTTCCTGGAGAGCTTTCTCCAACTATCCATATAAGGAGCACAGACCCTCCACCAAACTGCTATTTATCCCGTGTGGGTTCTTTTTTTTTTTTTTTTCCTTTTAAAGAATGTTTCACAATCTGCAATTATTTTGCTTTCTGTTTATTTACTTTTCTGTGGTTTGCTCCCTGACCAGAAGCTATGGTTTGGAGGACAGATCATGCCGGTCTAATTCAGTTCTAGTCAGAGCCTGGCACATGGTGTGGCTCTTAGCAGGTCCTAAGCAATGTTTGTTAAGGAATGAATGCATGAATTAGGAAAGGGAAGTGAGCTAGATGAAATGCTGGACCTGGGGGCTTGTTCAGGGCATGTGAGTAGCCTAGTTCTTGAATCCAAGGAGGGGCTGGGGGCACAGTCTGGGAGGAAGGAGGGCCTCTCTCAGGCTTGGGAGGGTGCCAGGGCAAGTGCTAGGGCTGTGAATGCCCACACCTCCCATGGGGACAGAGAACGGCACCCTCCCATGTTGTCTCTGGAGCAGGAACCAGGCAAGGGGTACCGTAGAGACAAGTACAGAGGCCGGGTCAGCCAGACAGCCTGCAGCCCCAGAGATTAGAACTCAGCCCCACAGTACCCACCAAGCAGTTTCGCCCCAGAATCCGCCTCTGTCATTTGCTAGACATTCCAAAACATTCTGCTCACCCTTCTCTGTGGCCTCCAGCAGCGGCAAACTCATAAAGGCCTCTTTCACCATACACACATGCATTGTATGTACGGGCTTCGGGCTATTTAAGCACGGCCTGGAACTGGCTGTATTTCAAAGATGAAGGGATTCTGGTATTTATAGCTTTAGTGAGGGCTTTGGGCCCTTTGGGTGGAAAACACTACGTAAACATCGGCTCTTGGAGCTCAGTTGTCTATATGTTCCTGCATATAAAGTGCAGTTTAATAGCATTTCTCACTGCAACCCTTGTAGTTCAAGTTGTAACGTCCTCCCTGTGGCCAGCGCACAGCTCCTTCCTCTGTGTACCCCTGTGGTCCTCACGCAGATCCCTCTCAAGCTGCACTGTGAAGGCGTTCTCAGGATTCACGCATTGTGCTTCTCATTTCCAAGGAAATGAACAAATTCTCGTTAAGTGGAAGAGTGTGTAGCCCCGAAAGCCAGAAGTCAAATTTCTGGATCTGCCATCTCTTGTTCCTTTTCCCCATTAGCATGTTTTGGAAAAATCTCATCACCACTATGAGCCCCAGGCACCCTGTCTGCATGCTGGGCTCAGAAATGATCTGCATGAAATTATTGTGACGAATGTGGGGGAAGCGTTCCTAAAAATGCTAGGTATCTTCGCTACCAATGCTCTGTTCACCAAGCTTGCAAAAAAAGAAGAGAAGGAAGGGAAAGAATGTAAGACATGAGTTGAGGCTGCTGAAGAAGAGCCAAAAGAAAAGGATATTTGAAATGTCAATGGCCAAAGGTATTGGGGGGGGGGGGGAGGCTGCCAAAAGGAGTAGATGAGTCATCGGGGGAAAGGAAACCTCCTTGTTGGCCAGAACATAAAGTCACAGGACAACTTGTTGAAGGTTTTAAGCCTTCTGGAATATTTATAGTAAAGAGAAGAGATCAGTAATTTGGCCAAAAAACCACACACGAAGCCTCCGTCTCAAGTTGGGGAACAAGCTGCATTTTGAGATGGGAAGAGTCCACCTCGGTGGCTGAGGGCCATACATGCTTCCATTAACTAAAAGCTCAGGATGTTTTAGGGTGTTACAGTCCTTATCTTATCTAAACATTGCAAACAGTGCTAGAAAATAGGTATCATCATCCCTATTTTATAGATGCACAAACTAAGGCTCAGAAATGATTGAATTTTTCTTCTTCTTATAAAGTCACAGAGCTGGTATTTGCTAGCCCACAATTTCCCTTCCCTACCCCACTGTGGAGTAATAAGAGGCAGCCTGGCGTAGTGAAAATGGCATGGATTCTGGAATCAGACAGGCTTAAATTATCTCACATCTTTGGGGTTTAATTTCTTCATCTGTAAAAATTGGGATCATTTCTCAACAAAGCAGTAACAAATGAAATTCAACAACACACGGAAAGAATTAGACGCCATTACCAAATGGGATTTAGTCTTGGAATGCAGGGATTGTCCAACATATAAAAACCCATCAATGTCAAACACAACGTTCACAGAATAAAGGAGGAAAAAAAGGATATCATTGTCTCAATGGATGCCAAAAAAAGCAATTGACAAAATCTAACACGCTTTTATGATAAAAGCAGTCAATACACTAGGAATAGAAGCAAACTACCTTACCTCAGTATAATAAAAGTCATATATGAAAAACCCACAGACAACATCATACTCAATAGTGAAGGACTGAAAGCTTTTCCTCCAAGATAAAGAACAAGACAAAGATGTACACTTATACCACTTCTATTTAACAGGACTGGGAGTCCTAGCCAGAGCAATTAGGCAAGAAAAATAAGTAAAAAGCATACAAACTGGAAAAGAAGAAGTAAAATGATCTCTGTTTGCGGATGACATGATCTTATATGTAGAAAGCCATAAAGATTATGCACACTCATGGACACATACAAAACTGTTAAACTAATAAATGAATACAGAAAAGTTGCAGGATACAAAATCAACACACAAAAATCAATTGCATTTCTATGCACTGACAATGAATAATCCAAAAAGGAGTTTAAAAGAACAATTCTACATACAATTGTAACAAAAGGAATAAAATACTTAGGAATTAACTTAACCAAAGAGGCGAAAGACTTGTGCACTGAAAACTACAGAATGGAGCTGAAAGAAATTAAAGAAGATACAAATAAGTGAAAAGACATCCCATATCCATAGATTGGAAGACTTAATACTATTGTTAAGATGTCTACTACTCAAAGCCATTGAACAAAGATTCAATGTCATCCCTAGTAAAAGCTTAATGGCAGTTTTTGAAGAAATAGAAAAATTTACCTTAAAATCAATATGGAATCTTAAGGGACCATAAATAGATAAAATAATCTTGAAAGAGAACAAAGCTGGAGGAGTCACATTTCTTGATTTCAAGACTCACTACAAAGCTATAGTAATCAAAACAGTGTGGTAATGGCAGAAAGTCAGACATATGAGCGAGGAAATAGACTGACGCATTCAGAAAGAAACTCCTGCAAATGTGGTCAAAGGATTTTCAACAAGGGTGCCAAGACCATTCAATGCAGAAAAAGAAATCTTTTCATTAAATGATACTGGGAAAACTGGATATTTACAGGCAAGAAGAATGAAGTTGGACCCTTACCTTATACCATATATAAGAATTAACTCAAAATGGATCAAAGACTTAAACTTAATGGCTAAAACTGTAAAACTCTTAGAAAAAACTGAAGAAAAGCTTCATGATATTGGATTTGACAATGATTTTTTTTGATCTGACATTAAAAGCACAAGAAACAAAATTAAAAAAATAGATAAGTTGAACAATACCAAAATTAAAAACATCATCAAATGACAAAATTAATGGAGTGAAAAGGCAGCCAGTGGAATGGGAGTTGATCGGATATCGTATATCTGATAAGAGGTTAATATCCAGAATGTATAAAGAATTCTTTTTTTAAATGCTAATTTATTTTTGAGAGAGTCAGAAAGTGAGTGCTGGAGGGACAGAGAAAGGAGGAGACATAGAATCTGAAGCAGGCTCCAGGCTCCGAGCCATCAGCACAGAGCCCGACATGGGGTTCAAACTCACAAACCGTGAGATCATGACCTGAGCCGAAGTCAGACCCCAACCGACTGAGCCAGAATGTGTAAAGAATTCTTAAAACTCAACAACAAAAAACAATTTTATTCAAGAACAGGCGAAGGTCTCAAACAGACATTTCTCCAAAGAAAATATACAAGCGGCCAATAAACACATGCAAAGATGCTCAATACTAGACATTAGGGAAATGCAAATCAAAACCATAATGAGATAGCACCATACTCCCATTTTAAAAAAGGTAATAAGGAAATAACAAGTTTTGGCAAGGATGTGAAGAAATTGGAACCTTTGTGTACTGTTGGTGGGAATAGAAAATACTATATTATAGCCACAATGGAAAACAGTGCAGTGGTACATCAAAAAATTAAACAGAAAGTTAAACCCTCTGGAGTCCATCCATGGATGAATGTATAAACAAAACGTGATATATACACACAATGGAATATTATTCAGCCTTTAAGACTAGGGAATTCTGACACAGGCTACCACATGGATGGACCTCAAAGACTTCATGCTAAGCGAAATAAGCCAGTCACTAAAAGACAAATACTGTGTGATTCAGGTATCCTGAGAAGTCAAATTCACAGAGGCAAAAAATAGAATAGCTGTCGCCAGGGTCTGGGGGAAGTGGGCAATGGAAGTTAGTGTTTAATGGATGCAGAGTTTCAGTTTGGGAAGATGAGAAGAGTTCTAGCTGGATGGTTGCACAACAGTGTTAATGTACTAAATGCCACAGAGCTATAGGCTGAAAAGTGATTAAGATGGTTATGTGTTATTTTACCACAATTAAATAATTGGGATAGTAACCTGTAATTTGCAGGGTTGTTTTGAATTCTGTGGGAAAGTCTTTCCTCATTCCCTGGCACATGATAGGTGTTCAGTATGTGCTAAATTTCTTTCCTTTCTTTTTTTTTTTAACGTTTTATTTTTAATTTTTGAGACAGAGAGAGACAGAGCATGAATGGGGGAGGGTCAGAGAGAGAAGGAGACACAGAATCTGAAACAGGCTCCAGGCTCTGAGCTGTTAGCACAGAGCCCAACGTGGGGCTCGAACTCACGGACCACAAGATCATGACCTGAGCTGAAGTCGGAGGCTCAACAAACTGAGCCACCCAGGTGCCCCTCCTTTCTTTTTTTTAAAAAAAATTGTGTGTGTGTGTGTGTGTGTGTGTGTGTGTACACACAGAATTTTTTTTTAGTTTCAAAAGAGAGAGATAGAGTGTATGTGAGCAGGGGAGGAGCAGAGGAAGAGACAGAGAGAGAGAGAGAGAGAGAGAGAATCTAAGCAGGTTCCATGCTCAGCGTAGAGCCTGATGTGGGGCTTGATCCCACGACCTTGCGATCATGACCTGAGCTGAAATCAAGAGTTGGACGCTCAACTGTTGGAGCCACCCAGGCGCCCCTCATTCCTTTCTTTTAACAGTGAAGATAGCCCTCATCTGGAGCTCTCCATGACATGATTTAAGAAAACTAACTGTTTTCTTTGTTATTTTTATCGGTAGTCCTCCCATGAGGTCCAGTCTGTGTCTCAAGGGAGTACCCCACATTCAAGGAGCACCAGAATGTGCAGATGACAGCCAAGCTGCTCAGACTCTGCTCATACTGCATGGGTGTTGAGTGGTACCCATTGGACTAGAAAATCTGCCACCAGAATGAGAGCCAAGCTGACAGCTGCTTAGTCCCGGGCTTCTCAGCCAAAGATGGGCTGGGATTCTAAAAATCCTCAGAGGGAACTGAGGTGAACACACCGTGGGAGGCAGAGCTGCCTAGATCAAGGTCCGGGGATTTGATTGTCTGCCTTTCTCCTGGAGAGGCCGGTGATGTTGGAAGACCTGAGACTGATGTCTCAACCAGCACGTACAGCCACTTTCTCTGAGGGGGAGGCTACCAAGAGGGAGGCCACTAGAAATCATTTGCCTACGAGGTCTTCTTGGGTCTGTTTTCTAGGAATACTACACACACATTGCTGTACACAAACGTGCTACACACATTTGATCACATTGCTTTCTTGATTTGGTGTATTAGTCAGCCTGGGCAGCTATAACAAAATCCCACACAGACTGAGGGGCTTAATCAACAGAATTAATTTCTCACTGTTCTAGAGTCTGGGAAGTCCAAGGTCAAGGTTGGCTCATCTGCGGCCTCCTCTCTAGGTTTGGAGGTGGCTGCTATCTCACTGTGTGATCACATGACCTCTTCTTTGTGCTCAAGTGGGGAGGGTGGGGGAGCAAGGCCTCTGGTGTTATCTTCTTAGAAGGATACAAATTCCATTGGATCAGGGCCCTGCCCTTCTGACCTCATTTAACCTTGACGACTTCCTTAGAGGTTCCAATTCCAAATACAACCACACTGGGGGTTAAAGCTTCAACATACGAATTTGGCGGGGGGTGGGGGGGCACAGACATTCGGTCCATGACACTGGCAACCCCAGGAACACGTAGCAAAACCACTGCTCCAGGGAGGCGAACATATTGTCCTCATGACATTAGGAGGCCCATGCAGACCCACAGTAGCCCTTCTGGCAAATGATGTGTGTGAGGCTCTGGCTTAGGAACTCCCTTTGCACTAAGCAGAAGGTAATTAATGCTGAAAGAAGTAGCAGATAAAGCCTGGAATTCAAGAGTCCGGAGACCTAATCCAAAATGTAATAACTCTGGACACAACATAAGTCTTCAGAACCTCAGCATCCTCATCTCTAGAAGGGGGAAAATTATATCTGCCCTGTATTTGGTTGTTGGGAATGGGATGCGATGTCGGCACCACGAAAGGCTCCCTAAGTTTAACAACTGGTCCAAAATTTCAGGCAATTGCTTCGGATTCTATGTCTCCCTCTCTCTGTGCCCCTCCCCCACTCACACTCTGTCTTTCTCTCTCTAAAAATAAACAAACATTAAAAGAAAAGTGAAAAAAAAAAAACAACCTTGCAGGCAATCATGATCGTGGTATGGTACACATGACATGAAATTAACCATTTTAGCCATTTGTAAGTGTGGAATTTAGCGGCATTAGATACGTCCATATTCCGTTCCGCTGTCGTAACCTTCACCGCTAGCTGGGCACAGATCTTTTTCGTCATCCCAGACTGAAACTCTGTCCGTCTTCAGCACAGCACCCTCTTCCCCCTTCCTCCCAGACTCTTGAAGCAACCGTACTACATTGCCTCCATGCTAAACACTACTGTAGACACTTCATAAGTGGAATCGCTCAGCATTTGTCTTTTTATGACTGGCTTATACCACTTAGCAAAATGTCTTCAAATTTCTTCCATGGTTGTAGCCCGTGTCAGAATTTCTTTCCTTCTTACAGCTGAATGATATTCCATTGTAAGGGTACGCCATGTTTCGTTTATCTATGTATCTGTCAGTGGACACATGGGTTGTTTCCACCTTTTGGCTATGTTGTGACTAATGCCCCTAGGAACACGAGTGTACAAATATTTGTTTCAGTTCCTGCTTTTAATTCTTTGGGGCATATATCTAGGAGTGGAATTGCTGGATCGTATGATAACTCTATGTTTAAATTTTAAGCAACTGCCATACTCTTTTCCACAGAGGCTGCCCTATTTTTACATTACCACCAGCAATTTACAAGGGTTCAAATTTCCTCCACATCCTCACCAACGCTCACTATTTTCTGTTTTTCTTGTTTGTTTGTTTGCTTGTTTGTTTGTTTGGTTTGTCGATAATGGGTGTGAGATGGTATCTCATGGTTTTGTTTGCATTTCCCTAATTAATGTCTGATAGTGTTGGGCATTTTTCCCTGTGTTTACTGATCCCTCGTGCATCATCTTTGGAGAAACGTCTACTCAAGTCCATTTTGGGGCTGGTTGTTTCGGTGGTTGTTGGTTTGGGGCATTTTTTAAATTCAATAACTGTTTAGTTAGTATTTACCATGCAAGCCCTCAGTTCAGGGATAAATACAAAGATGAATAAGACACTGGCTCCCTAGAACTTAACGCTTAACACTGTAGTGTTACAGTATTCACACCGTGGGGAGAATGTGTGTGAACAACTTACTCAGGACAGAGAGCGTGGAGTAAATACGGCCCTCCCACCGTAGGGGGGAAGGGAAGTCCAGGAGAACAGGGTAGGCTCCATTTGGAAGAAGGTGACATTTGGCCTGGTGGGAAAGGGTAATTGGGATTTCAACAGACAGAGATGGGACAGGGAAACAGGGCACAGAGAACATGCGAGCAGAGGAAAAGTCTAGACCAGATTTAGTTATGTTTATTTACTAGTTAAGATGTTTGACAGTGACATTTGACTCAAATAGACTTAAATAAAATGAGAGATTTATTGGCATGTGTAATGAAAATGCCAGAAGAACTGACCTCAGATGTTGGTTGCTGAATCTGGGGATATAAAAGAGATGATCAAGTCTCTGTGCTGTCTACATCTCTTGTGAATCCTGGCCTCACATTTTGTAATCACGGATACTTTTGTAATCCTCCCCCAATTCCCATCCAGGGATGACTTGACTGGCTGGGCCTGGCTGCCCTCCCGATTCTGTCAAACGCTGGGCCCCCAGGCTGGAGCAGTGGGTTGACTAGATAGTCCTGACTCCCATGCCTGTGTGGCTAAGTCATTCTCATGGAGAATATGGCTGCGCACATTAAAGCGAGGGCCTAGGGCAAGCAGAAGGAGGAGGGAATGCAGAGGAGATGAGAACATCAAATGTTAGCTACAGACGAGTTCTTTGGATGTGTTGTGGTGAGTTTTCTTAAGCAAGCTGAGACGAACTGTTGTCCGATTCTGTAGGAAAGGGCAAGAAAGGAAAGTCTGGGAAATCTGCTTTTTCTGGTATTAAGTGATGGCTAGGCCATGCCCCAGTTCCCAAGACCTGTCTGTTTTCTCACTGGGTATGCGCACATACAGGCATGTACACATGCACACACACTCACATGTGCACGCTCCCACGCTCAGCTTACCACCATCCCCTTCCCCCATCTCCTCCATATCACACAGGAGAAGCTTAGAACAGCATTTTCCAGAATCCTCCTCCACATAGGGTTCTGGTCAGAGTTTTCTAGTAAGAGGCGCTCATGAGACTTAGCAGACAGAAGAGAAGAAATAATTATTGTCTGGAAGCATCTGTAGGCAGACCCAGGGTTCACAGCAGTGTCTGGGCAAGTTCCTGCCAACCACCGTTTTGGGGATACAGGCAGCTGAGAGAGTTTGCAGCCACTTCTGTGAATCACTCATCTGTGCTGCAGGCTAACATGGAGTGGGAGCTTCCAGAAGGTTCTTGATCGTGGAAGCATCTCCTTGGCAAACTTCTTGAGAATCTCCCTGTTGTGGATAGAGATAAATGGGAGGGTAACCCCAAAGATCTTGAGATTCTTAATGATTTTGGGGTGAGTTCTTGAAAACCACTGCTTGGCTGTGCAGGCTGAGATGACACACTTTTTTGCCTGATGGTCCATCTTCCATTCTTTCCAACGGCTGTGTGGTCCTCCTATTCCATGACATAAAACCCTGCATCCTGGAGTACAGGGAAGGCTTCCATTACCCTGACAAAACGTTAACTGATAATATGGCCAGAGGGGAGCCAGTCCACTGATAGCCTGGGCCAGCAGAGTCTACTTTCCTGGGAATGTGCCACCGGGACAAGGGCATTCCTAGTGGTTGGTGGAGAACTTTTAGAGGACCCAATGAGTCATTTTCTTCTAGAAGTAAAGAAACTGAGTCTTTGGAGAGAATAGTCAAGTAGATGCTCAGAGGAAAGCAGAGAGGAGGCACCGAGAACTTCCAAAAAAGCACCAGAGAGGAACTTTCTGTGGCTTCCCAAGCCTGGGTTCCAGTCCCAAGTCTTGTACTTGCACTTGGTTCTATGAATATTCCTGGGTCATTTCACTCATTTCTGTTCATTTTGTGTAATTTGGAGAGAGTCTGCATGGTTTTCAACCCAAAGAGCCTTGACTAGGACTTGAGAAGATCTGGGATTACTCTTTCTGATTACGAATTGACCCAGCCCTGGGTAAATATTAATTATTTACTTAAGGGCCACCTACAGTCGATTCCTGGACGAAGTACAACTACTGAAATAATTTATGTTTAGTGAGGTAATCACCTACTGTCAAATCTTAAAAAAATTTTTTTGGAGAGGAGCCAAGATGGTGGAACAGCATGGAAGTTTCTTGTGTGTCTCGCATCCATGAAATACAGCCAGACCAACACTAAACCATCCTACGCACCTAGAAAACTGATTGGAGGATGAACACAACAATCTGCACAACCTGAACCACAGAACTCAGCAGGTACGCGGCGCGGAGAGGTGAACTGGGGGAGGGAGAGAAGCTGCTGAGGGCAGGGCTTTTGTGGGCGGAGAGAGGACAGAGATGGGGGGGGGAAATACGGGAAAAGCACCCCTCTCCAAAAGCAGCTGGAGAGAAAGTGGAAAAGTGGAAACAGCCACAGGGACTGAGCTAAAAAGGGAGAAAGGAGAGGGTTTAAATTCCATTAAGACTCTAAAGGGGGGGAGCGCAGAGTCAGAAACTCCGCAGCTCCATACCTGGCGGTGCTCTGGTGGGAAGGGCGAATCCCCAGGAGCAGAGTGGAGTCCAGGAGGTTCTCGGGCCACACGGGGAGAAACGGTTCCACTGCTGGAAGGACATTTGGCGGAGACCGTTGAAGCCACCTGGTCCCAGCAGACCCCGGAAGGCGGCCACATTCGCTGGTGCTGGGACAAGGTCCTTAAGGCTGAAGCCTGGTGCCAGATGTGTGTTGTGATTTTCCATAATCCCTGAAACGCTGCAGCTACACCATCTCGCGAACTTTTTCTGGGGCGGGTGGCACCTGGAGTCTCGGGGCACCGGCAGCAGCAGGGTCCCGCAACCGATCCTGGGTGCAGCCGACACTCGGCCATTGCTCATTCAGCCATTGCTCGGTGAGACCCTCTCACAGAGGGGCGGAACGGGTCAAAGCCGCAGTCCTTCGGAAGTAAGGGGCTGGGGAAAACAGCCGCATCTGACACAAAACTCGGGAGAGAGGTACTGCCTGGGGCCTGGTCACGGAGATTGAGAAAGAGGGGAGTGGACGCCAAAAATGGGTGGCGCCATTTTTTACCACTGCCGCGCATGCGCATACACACCTATGAGCGCGGCAACAATCCACCCCAGTAGGCTAGCAGCGCCATCTGGTGGAGAGGAGAGCCATTACACTCAACCCCACCCAACTGGGCCAACTTCCCTCTTCAAGAACACAAGTCTCACCGCCTGCTTAGTTTATGGACTACAAAGCGCTACATACACTGACTTCTAGGGGAAAACGAAGTAATTTCAGTCCTGCTTCAATCTGTTAGCAGGTTCATCTATTCAATTTTCTTTCTTTTTTTTTCTTTTTCTCTTTTACAATTCTTTTCTTTTTCTTGAATACAGAAAGAAAAAATTCATTTTTATTTTCAATTTTTATTAAAAATATTTTTCTTTAATTTTTATTACTATATTTTTTACTTTTGTGTAAATTTTTTCAAATTCTATTTTACTTCCATCATTTAATTTTATTCTACTTCAGTGTATGCACCTTTTCAAATTTTCAATTTCCTTTTTTTCTTTTTCTTTTTTCTATTTTCATTTCTTTTCTTTTTCTTGAATGCAGAAAGAGAAAAACTTCATTTTTACTTTCAATTTCGTTTAAAATATTTTATTTAATTTTTATTACTATATTTTTTGCTTTTATGTACATTTTTTCAAATTCTATTTTACTTCCATCATTTTATTTTAGTCTATTACAGTGTATTCACTTTTTCAAATTTTCAAAAGATTTCTTTTCTTTTTTTTTAAATCTTTTTTCTCTTTCTCTTTTCTTTTTTCTTAAATACATAAAAATAGGGGCGCCTGGGTGGCGCAGTCGGTTGGGCCTCCGACTTCAGCCAGGTCACGATCTCACGGTCCGTGAGTTCGAGCCCCGCATCGGGCTCTGGGCTGATGGCTCAGAGCCTGGAGCCTGTTTCCGATTCTGGGTCTCCCTCTATCTCTCTGCCCCTCCCCCGTTCATGCTCTGTCTCTCTCTGTCCCAAAAATGAATAAACGTTGAAAAAAAAATAAAAAAAAAATACATAAAAAGAAAAATTCATATTTATTTTTAATTTTTACTAAAAATAGTTTTCTTTAATTTTTTTCTACTATATTCTTTAATTTTGTGTATATTTTTTCAAATTCTATTTTACCCCCATCATCTCATTTTATTTAGTCTACTTCAGTGATTCATTTTTTCAAATTCTCAAACGATTTCCTTTTTTTTTTCTCCCCCCATTTTTTTTCTCTAATCTGTCCCACCACTTTCAACACCCAGACGAAAACACACCTAGGGTTTAGCATCATCTATTCAATTTGTGTGTGTGTGTGTGTGTGTGTGTGTGTGTAATTTTTAATTTTAATATTTTTTTAATTTTAATTTTTTTAATTTCAATTTTTCTACCTCATTAATTCCTTTTCTCCCTTCAAAATGAAAAAAACGAATGAATTCACCCCAAAAGAAAGAGCATGAAGAAATGACAGCCAGGGATTTAACCAACACAGGTACACACAAGATGTTGAACCAGAATTTAGAATCACGATAATAAGAATACTAGCTGGAGTCAAAAATAGATTAAAATCCCTTTCTGCAGAGATAAAACAAGTAAAAAAAAATAGCCAGAATGAAATAAAAAATGCTATAACTGAGCTGCAATCACGGACGGATGCAATGGCAGCAAGGATGGATGAGGCAGAACAGAGAATCAGCAATACAGAGGACAAACTTAGAGAATAACAAAGCAGAAAAAAAGGGAGATTAAGGCAAAAGAGCCCAATTTAAGAATTAGAGAAATCAGTGACTCATTAAAAAGGAACATCAGAATCATAGGGGTCCCAGAAGAGGAAGAGAGAGAAATAGGGGTAGAAGGGTTATGTGAGCAAATCATAGCAGAAAACTTTCCTAACCTGGGGAAAGACACAGACATCAAGATCCAGGAAGCACAGAGGACCCCCATTAGATTAAACAAAAACCAACTATCAACAAAGCATATCATAGTCAAATTCACAAAATACTCAGGCAAGGAGAGAATCATGAAAGCAGCAAGGGAAAAAAAGTCCCTAACCTACAAGGGAAGACGGATGAGGTTTTCAGCAGACCTATCCACAGAAACGTGGCAGGCCAGAAAGGAGTGGCAGGATATATTCAGTGTGCTGAATCAGAAAAACATGCAGCTACGACTTCTTTATCCAGCAAGGTTGTCATTCAAAATAGAAGGAGAGATAAAAAGTTTCCCAGACAAACAAAAATTAAAGGAGTTTGTGACCACTAAACCAGCCCTGCAAGAAATTTTAAGGGGGACTCTCTGAGGGGAGAAAAGATTAAAAAAAACAAAACAAAACAAAACTAATAAATAAAGACCAAAAGCAACAAAGACAAAAAGGACCACAGAACACCACCAGAAACTCCAACTCTACAAACATCATAATAACAATAAATTTGTATCTTTCAGTACTCACTCTAAATGTCACTGGACTCTATGCTCCAATCAAAAGACATAGGGTAAGAGAATGGATAAGAAAACAAGATCCATCTATATGCTGTTTACAAAAGACCCACTTTAGACCTAAAGACACCTTCAGATAGAAAGTAAGGGGATGGAGAACCATCTATCATGCTAATGGTCAACAAAAGAAAGCCAGAGTAGCCATACTTATATCAGACCATCTAGACTTTAAAATAAAGACTGTATCAAGAGATGCAGAAGGACATTATATCATAATCAAGGGGTCTATCCACCAAGAAGACCTAACAATTGTAAACATTTATGAGCCAAATGTGGAAACACCCAAATATATAGATCAATTAATCACAAACATAAAGAAACTTATCGATAATAATACCATAATAGTAGGAGACTTCAACACCCCACTCACAGCAATGGACAGATCATCTAATCAAAAAATCAACAAGGAAAAAATGGTTTTGAATGACACACTGGACCAGACAGATTTAACAGATACATTCAGAACATTTCATCCTAAAGCAGCAGAATATACATTCTTCTCCAGTGCACATGGAACATTCTCCAGAATAGGCCATTGGGACCAAATCAGCCCTCAGCAAGTACAAAAAGATCGAGATCCTACCATGCATATTTTCAGACCACAACGTTATGAAACTTGAAATCAACCACCAGAAAAAATTTGGAAAGGTAACAAATACTTGGAGACTGAAGAACATCCTACTAAAGAATGAATGGGTTAACCAAGCAGTTAAAGGGGAAATTAAAAAGTATATAGAAGTCAATGAAAATGATAACACCACAACCCCAAACCTCTGGGACGCAGCAAAGGGGGTCATAGGAGGAAAGTATATAGCAATCCAGGCCTTCCTAAAGAAGGAAGAAAGATCTCAGATACACAACCTAACCTTACACCTTAAGGAGCTGGAAAAAGAACAGCAAATAAAACCCCAAACCAGCAGAAGACAGGAAATAACAAAGATTCGAGCAGAAATTAATGCTATCGAAACAAAAAAAAACCCAGTAGAACAGATCAATGAAACCAGAAGCTGGTTCTCAGAAAGAATTAACAAAATTGATAAACCACTAGCCAGTTTGATCAAAAAGAAAAAGGAAAGGACCCAAATAAATAAAATCAAGAATGAAAGAGGAGAGATCACAACCAACACAACAGAAATAAAAACAATAATAAGAAAATATTATGAGCAATTATAAGCTGATAAAATGGGTAATCTGGAAGAAATGGACAAATTCCTAGAAATATGTACCCTACCAAAACTGAAACAGGAAGAAATGGAAAATTTGAACAGACCCATAACCAGTAAGGAAATCAAATTAGTAATAAAAAACCTGCCAAAAAACAAGAGTCCATGGCCAGATGGCTTTCCAGGGGAATTCTACCAAACATTTAAGGAAGAGTTAACACCTATTCTCTTGAAACTGTTCCAAAAAAATGGAGATGGAAGGAAATCTTCCAAACTCTTTCCATGAAGCCAGCATTACCTTGATTCCAAAACCAGAGACCACACTAAAAAGGAGAACTATAGACCAATTTCCCTGATGAACATGGATGCAAAAATCCTCAACAAGATATTAGCCAACCGGATCCAACAATACATTAAAAAAATTATTCACCACAACCAAGCGGGATTTATACCTGGGATGCAGGGCTGGTTCAATATCTGCAAAACAATTAACGTGATTCATCACATCAATAAAAGAAAGGACAAGAACCATATGATCCTCTCAATTGATGCAGAGAAAGCATTTGACAAGATACAGCATCCTTTCTTGATAAAAACCCTCAAGAAAGTAGGGATAGAAGGAGCATACCTCGAGATCATAAAAGCCATATATGAATGACCCAACGCTAATATCATCCTCAATGGGGAAAAACTGAGAGCTTTCCTCCTAAGGTTAGGAACAATACAGGGATGTCCACTCTCGCCACTGTTATTCAACGTAGTATTGGAAGTCATAGCCTCTGCAATCCAACAACACAAAGAAATAAAAGTCATCCAAATCGGCCAGGAGGAGGTCAAACTTTCACTCTTCTCAGACGACATGATACTCTATATGGAAAACCCAAAAGATTCCACCAAAAACTGCTAGAATTGATTCATGAATTCAGCAAAGTTGCAGGATATAAAATCAATGCACAGAAATCATTTGCATTCCTATACACCAACAATGAAGCAACAGAAAGAGATATCAAGGAATCAATCCCATTTACAGTTTCACAAAAAACATAAAATACCTAGAATAAGTCTAACCAAAGAGGGAAAAAAAATCTATACACTGAAAACTATAGAAATCTTATGAAAGAAATTGAAGAAGACACAACAAAAATGGAAAAAGATTCCGTATCCTGGATAGGAAGAACAAATATTGTTAAAATGTCGATATTACCCAAAGCAATCTACATATTCAACTCAATCCCTATCAAAGTAACACCAGCATTCTTCACAGAGCTAGAACAAATAATCCTAAAATTTGTTTGGAACCAGAAAAGACCCCAAATAGCCAAAGCAATCTTGAAAAAGAAAACCAAAGCAGGAGGCATCACAATCCCAGACTTCAAGCTATACTACAAAGCTGTAATCATCAAGACAGTATGGTACTGGCACAGGAACAGACACTCAGATCAATGAAACAGAATAGAGAACCCAGAAATGAACCCACAAACATATGGCCAACTAATCTTTGACAAAGCAGGAAAGAACACCCGATGGAATAAAGACAGTCTCTTCAGCAAGTGGTGCTGGGAAAACTGGACAGCGACATGCAGAAGAATGAACCTGGACCACTTTCTTACACCAGACACAAAAATAAACTCAAAATGGATAAAAGACCTCAATGCAAGACAAGTAGCCATCAAAATCCTCAAGGAGAAAGCAGGCAAAAACGTCTTCGATCTTGGCTACAGCAACTTCTTACTCAACACGTCTCAGAGGCAAGGGAAACAAAAGCAGAAATGAACGACTGGGACCTCATCAAAATAAAACGCTTCTGCACAGCGAAGGAAACAATCAGCAAAACTAAAAGGCAACTGACAGAATGGGAGAAGATATATGCAAATAACATATCAGATAAAGGGTTAGTATCCAAAATCAATAAAGAACTTATCAAACTCAACACCGGAAAAACAAATAATCCAGTGAAGAAATGGGCAAAAGACATGAATAGACACTTCTCCAAGGAAGACATCCAGATGGCCAACCGACACATGAAAAAATGCTCAACATCACTCATCACCAGGGAAATATAAATCAAAATCACAGTGAGATATCACCTCACACCTGTCAGAATGGCTAACATTCACAACTCAGGCAACAACAGATGTTGGTGAGGATGTGGAGAAAGAGGATCTCTTTTGCATTGTTGGTGTGAATGCAAGCTGGTGCAGCCACTCTGGAAAAGAGTATGGAGGATCCTCAAAAAACTAAAAATAGAACTACCCTAGACCCAGCAATTGCACTGCTAGGTACTCATCCACAGGATACAGTTGTGCTGTTTCGAAGGGACACATACACCCCCATGTTTATAGCAGCACTATCAACAATAACCAAAGTATGGAAAGAGCCCAAATGTCCATTGATGGATGAATGGATAAAGAAGATGTGGTATATATACACAATGGAGTATTACTCGGCAATCAAACAGAATGGAATCTTGCCATTTGCAACTGCATGGATAGAACTGGAGGGTATTATGCTAAGTGAAATTAGTCAGAGAAAGACAAAAATCATATGACTTCACTCATATGAGGACTTTAAGAGACAAAACAGATGAACATAAGGGAAGGGAAACAAAAATAATATAAAAACAGACAGGGGGACAAAACAGAAGAGATTCATAAATATGGAGAACAAACTGAGGGTTACTGGAGGGGTTGTGGAGGGGGGATGGGCTAAATGGGTAAGGGGCACTAAGGAATCTACTCCTGAAATCACTGTTGCACTATATGCTAACTAATTTGGATGTAAATTTTAAAAAATAAAATTAAAAAAATTTTTTAATTTTTTAAAAGTTTATTTACTTATTCTGAGAGAGAGAGAGTTGGAGGGAGGGGCAGAGAGAGAGAGGGAGAGAGAATCCTAAGCAGTCTCCAGGCTCTGAGTTGTCAGCACAGAGCCTGACATGGTGCTCGAAACCATGAACCATGAGCTCTTGACCTGAGCCGCAGTTGGATGCTTAACCGACTGAGCCACCCACGTGCCTCCCACAAAAAATTTTGTAAATGAAGATTTATTCTCACAAACAGAAGTGTCTTCAACTGCATAATACAGCATACAGATGCACACTTGTGGGAAAAGAAGCAAGAGGCTTGGACCAGAAACAACTTGGATTAGAACTTCAACACTTGTAGGGGCGCCTGGGTGGTGCAGTCGGTTGAGCGTCCGACTTCAGCCAGGTCACGATCTCGCGGTCCGTGAGTTCGAGCCCCGCGTCGGGCTCTGGGCTGACGGCGCAGAGCCTGGAGCCTGCTTCCGATTCTGTGTCTCCCTCTCTCTCTGCCCCTCCCCCGTTCATGCTCTGTCTCTCTCTGTTCCAAAAATAAATAAACGTTGAAAAAAAATTAAAAAAAAAAAGAACTTCAACACTTGTAGTAAATAACGTCCGTGTCATGGCACAAACTGATAAAACTGTAACTAAGGTTAAGGCACCTTTCTATCTCTTTGTTCTCATGGCCTCAGAGTGGTTTGTGATTTGTTTGTTTGTTTGTTTGTTTGTTTTGTAAAGAGGAGGCAGGCTATTTGAAGAGGTTTCTTGTTTTCTTCCATTTTGAGTTCCTGAAGAAGGAAAGCAGCTCTCATTTCTGATTTCTTACGGACATTTACCCTTTTGTCAGGCGTCTCTTTTCAAACTCTGAGCTGCCCCTCCCACGGGACAGGTGTTTATCAGGCCCAGGATTTACCAGCCAGCCTTGGAAAGGATGTTGTTAAATGTTATACATTATTTGAGTAGCCAGCTTTTTTTTTTAAATAGGCACGTCTTCATTGTATGCCAATTTCATAATAATATGTATTGTTTATTCTTGCTTTACCACTGAAGCTGGGAAGGATAGCCTTTTTTCCCTCTGGAGGGAAAAAAAATTGATATCACCACCTCCATCCCCTGCCAACGAGTTAGTGACAAGAGGCATCCACTCTGGGGGCCACTTATATTTTACTTGTAACACAATAACGCGTCCTGGCCTTGACCAGCTTTTTCTTGAAAACAAATCAAAACAAAGCTCTTTTATCTTACAGGGTGTTTCAAGTATCTAGAATATATTTAATACATTTTAAGGGACAGATTTGCTTCGCGGTATGGGCGAATCATTAATACAGAGCTAAATCTGTAGGCATGCATTCATTTTTAAAAAGGTTTTCTTTAATTTTGAGACAGCGTGAGCAGAGGAGGGGCTGAGAGAGAAGGGGACAGAGAATCTGAAGTGGGTTCTGCGCTGACAGCAGAGAGCCGGATGCAAGGCTCCAACTCAGAAAGGGGAGATCATTACCTGAGCCAGAGTCAGCGGCTCAACCAACTGAGACACGCTGCATTCATTAGTGTTTATGGTACGAAATGTTGGGGCGCCTGCCTCACGCTCAGTAGTGCAGATATTGCAATACAAAAACAATAACTAAACAGTTTCTTTCCTTGTTTCCTTGGAGTTTACAGTCTAAAATGAGTGGTAGATTTTAAACAAATAATCCTAGCAACAAATATTTTGGGAAAGAGTTGCAGGTTTACTCACACTGTACCCCCGTGTGGACAGATAAAAAAAGGCCCCTCATTTTCCCAAACTGATCTAATTGTTTCCAAAGCCACCTGCTGGGTTCTGGAGAGCATTTTAAAATGTATTCCAGTCTGTTAAACGCAGTTCAATTCAGGGCTTCAATCAGTTCCCTTTGGAGAATCCATTTTTTCAGATTTCCTCATCTTCAAGGACTTCTTTCCAAAATGGCCACTGGGCATGAGGAGGCTTATGTGACCGCAGCCTGGAGGGAAGGGGTGACAGACTGTCACTGTCTGGGGTGTGATCAGCGAGGTCATCTTTGGCTGAGGGATCCTTCTGACGGGTGCTTGTTCTGTGTCTAAACTGTGGTGGTGCTTATGTGAGTCTGTACACGTGAAAAATTGTATAGGACTAAACACAGACACACACACACACACACACACACTCGAGGGCATGCAAATTGGTGAGACCTTGCTGCTGATGAATTGCAGTCGTGTTCATTTGCAGATTGTGATACCGTGCTGTAGATCCGCAGGTTATTACCATTGATGAAACTGGGTAAAGGGCCCAGGGGAGCTCTCCACACTGTTACAACTGCGTGTGAATCTAGAATTAGCTCCAAATTAAAAGTTTGTTTCCTAAAAAAAAAAAAAAAAAAAAAAAGGAAGAAAGTTAAGAGTTAGCCATATGAGGAATATTCCAGGCAAAGGAAGACAAAGGAAACTGCTTATTATAGAAAGGCCTGGAGGGGGAAAGGGCTGCCAAGTTGAGGGAACTAAAAGAGAGTGGCCAGAGCTCTGGGAGCAAGGGGAGGGAGGGTGATGAGTCTGCCCACTGGAGGCTCTACAGTTACTACAGCTATTTTAGATTCTATCTTTTTTAGGGGGGTGCAGGGGAGGGGGGGTAGTGAGGGGGAAGGGGAAGAGAAAGAGATTCTTAAGCAGGCCCCATGCTCAGCACGGAGCCCTATGCAGGGTTCGATCCCATGACCCTGGGATCATGACCCTAGCTGAAATCAAGAGTCCAACACTCAACCCACGGAGCCACCCAGGAGCCCCTGGATTTTATTTTAAGTGCCACTGCGGGATTTGAAGCGGCACAGTGACGTGAGCAGATCTATCTTTTGAAACATCCCTGGCCATGTGGAGAATGTCGGGGCAGGGCGGGGGGCAGGGCGGGGGGCGGGTAAGTCATAAGTGGGGAAGGAAGATTTCTGCAGAGATCCAGGTACCAGAAGATTCTGACCTGGATTGGTTGGCTCAGTAACTTGGAGAGTTCTGGCCGATTTTTAGAGGTATTTTGCAGGTAGAATTTGCATCATATAGTATGAAATGTACCCCGAGGGGTAAAGAACAAGGAAGTGTCAAAGAAGACCTCTTTCTTTCTATCTTTAATTTTTAAAAATGTTTATTTACTTTTGAGAGAAGAGAAGAGAGAGAGAGAGAGAGAGAGAGAGAGAGAGAGGCATGAGCTGGGGGAGGGGCAGAGAGAGGGAGACACAGAATCTGAAGCAGGCTCCAGGCTCCCAGCTGTCAGCACAGGGCTTGACCTCACAAACTGCAAGATCATGACCTGAGCCGAAGTCAGAGGCTCAACGGACGGAGCCACCCAGGCCCCCAGAAGACCTCTGTATTTCTGAAGTGGTGAACTGGGTGGAGAGAGGTGCTGTACTGAAATGGGAGAATGGGGGAGAAGCACGTTTGCAGGGACATCAGGATGGGTTTATTTGTATCCCGAAACCACACTGTTCTACATACAGAGCTTCTAAGTACATTTAATATCTCTGGGACAACGTCACTTTTCTTTCTCAGACTTTTCCTGGCTTTCCATACCTTTTTTACGTTACCCTACGATTACACTTAGTTTACCTAGTTAAAAAAAAATTCATGCTGGCAGGGGCACTTGGTTGGTCAGTCGGTTAAGCATCTGACTCTTGATTTTGGCTCTTGATTTGGCTTCAACTGATTGAAGAAGTGAATTGAACTGAGTTTAACAGACTGGAATACATTTTGGGCTCTGCCCTGACAGCGTGGAGCCTGCCTGGGATTCTCTCTCTCTTCCTCTCTCTCTCTCTCTGCTCCTCCCCTGCTCGATCTCTGTCTCTTTCTTTCTCTCATAAATAAACATTAGATTTTTTTAATAAATAAAAAAATTTTTAAATTCATGCTGGCATTTTAATTGGGATCACAATAAATATGTAAGCTAACTTAGAGATAATTGATACCTTTATAAGGTTAACTCCCTTCTATAGAAGATAATAGATCTCTCCATAGTTCAAGTCTTCTTTGGGGGGACCTCAATAGTATTTTCTTTCTCAATAGTATTTTTAAGTTTTCTCTAATTCTTGTACATTTCCTTTTAAGCTTATTTTTAGTTCATTCATCTCTTGTTGCTATTGTAAATGAGGTCCTTTTTCCCCAGTATATCTTAAAACTGCGTATTGTTTGTACATTTGAAGGGAATTGATTTATTTTGCAGTTTTCTATCTACTTTACTGATTTCTCTAACTGAAATAGTTTGTTTGATTATTTTGAGGTATCCTAGATATACAACAATATCACTTGCAAATAATGATGATTTTACCTTTTCCTTTCTTAATTTTTATACCTCTTATTTTTTCTGCTAGTATCGTGGCCTTGGCTAGTACCTCAAAGCATTCTCAAATAATGGTGAGCGTAATGGACATTTTTGTCTTGTTCCTGACTTTAAGAGGACTGTTTTAGGGTTTTTTCCATAAGCATTATGGTAGTTTGGGTGAGATAAATACATTTTTTTATCATGCTAACAAATTACCTTCTAATGATTTATCTATTCAGAATCTTCAAGAATGGATGTTTATCGGGGCGCCTGGGTGGCGCAGTCAGTTAAGCGTCCGACTTCAGCCAGGTCACAATCTCGCGGTCCGTGAGTTCGAGCCCCGCGTCAGGCTCTGGGCTGATGGCTCAGAGCCTGGAGCCTGTTTCCGATTCTGTGTCTCCCTCTCTCTCTGCCCCTCCCCCGTTCATGCTCTGTCTCTCTCTGTCCCAAAAATAAATAAAAACGTTGAAAAAAAAATTAAAAAAAAAAAAAGAATGGATGTTTATCAAATGGATTAACTATGAAGATAATGATAATATTTTTTTTTTTAAGGGGGAATTGCTTTAAGACTGAATATCTTTATTGAACTATGCCTGCATTCCCAAACTAAACTTCACTTGGTTGAAAGAGTGCCTTTTTGAGGCGCCTGGGTGGCTCACTCAGTTAAGTGTCCGGCTCTTGGTTTTGGCTCAGGTCACGATCTCATGGTTTGTGAGTTTGAGGCCTGTGTCAGGCTCTGTGCGGAAGGTGCAGAGTCTGCTTGGGATTCTCTTTCTCTTCGCCTTTCTCTCTCACAAAATAAATAAGTAAAGTTAAAAAAAAAGAAAGAAAGAACGCTCTTTTAGTATCTGCTGGATTCTGTTTGTGAATATTTTATTTAGGATTTTTGCATCAGTGTTTATAAGTAAATTTGGTCTGTGGTTTCCTTTTTGTGCTATTGTCATCAGGATTTGGTCTGCTAGCTTTATACAAAGAACTTAAAGATATCCTTCTCTTTCTCTGCATTGGAACAGTTTGAAATTGCACTGGAGCATCTGTTCCATAAAGGTTTGGTGGAAATTCTATGAAAGCTTTGAGCCCGGTTCTTTGCAGGGGCCGGGGAAGTGGGGTGGTGGTGGGGGGGCTAGGAGTGTTAAAAACAAGACAACGGGCTCAAAATGGAGTCATTTGTGCTAAGTCCCATGTCACTAACCAAGACTTTGCTTAATTATGATTTCAGCTCTCCCAGAAATGGAATCTAAAACCAGTCAATCAGGAATCATCTGATCCCCACTCATTAGGTCATCTGCCTGATAGACCTATGCCATCCCCTAGAGGAAAGTCACCTTGCCATACCCAATGTGATTTTTATAATGAGAATTCCCATGTTCCCGCTCCCTTTTGCCTATAACAGTCTTTCATTTTATACAGCATCTTGGAGCCCCTTTCTATCTGCTACAGGGGATGCTGCCTGATACATGGATCATAGAATAAAGTCAATAAGATCTTTAATATTTATTCAGTTGAGTTTTTTTTTTAATTTTTTTTTCAACGTTTATTTTTGGGACAGAGAGAGACAGAACATGAACGGGGTAGGGGCAGAGAGAGAGGGAGACACAGAATCTGAAACAGGCTCCAGGCTCTGAGCCATCAGCCCAGAGCCCGATGCGGGGCTCGAACTCACGGACCGCGAGATTGTGACCTGGCTGAAGCCGGACGCTTAACCGACTGTGCCACCCAGGCGCCCCGAGTTTTTTTTTAATGGGGGAGTGTCCATGAGAGTTAATAAATAGCCCTTGCACAAATTTATGTTTCTTCTATGGTAAACGTTCTGCTCAGATTTCCTGGGGCACCTGGGTGGCTCAGTGGGTTGAGCATCCAACTTTGGCTTGGGTCACGATCTCGTGGTTTGTGGGTTTGAGCCCTGCATCCGGCTCTGTGCTGACAGCATGAAGCCTGGAGCTACTTCAGATTCTGTGTCTCCCTCTCTCTCTCTGCCCCTCCCTGCTTGTGCTCTGTCTCTCCCTGCCTCTCAAAAAATGAATAAATGTTAAAAAAAATTAATAAATAAAATTAAAAATAGATTTCCTGTCTATTTGAAATCAGTTTCATAAAATTACATTTTCCTGGAATTTCCCTTCATTTAGGAATTCAGATTTATACGCATATACTTAAGAAAAGTAGTCTCTCATGATTCTCTTCATTTCCTCTGTAACTGTGATTATTTCCCCCTTTGCATTTTTTTATTTTGTGAATTTGTGCTTTTGTCTCTTATGATTAGGTTAGCTAATAGTTTATTTATTTTATTTATTTTTTATTTTATTTTTTTAAGTTTTTGATGTTTATTTATTTTTGAGAGAGAGAGAGAGACAGAGCATGAGCAGGGGAAGGGCAGAGAGAGAGAGGGAGACACAGAATCCAAAGCAGGCTCCAGGCTCTGAGCTGCAAGCACAGAGCCTGACATGGGGCTCGAACCCACAAACCGCCAGATCATGACCTGAGCTGAAGTCGGACACTTAACCGACTGAGTCACCCAGGCGCCCCAATTTTATTGATTTTTTTTAAAAAAGAACCTGCTTTTTATCTGTTTTACCATTTAAAAATTTCTACTCTTCAACCAGCAAAACTAAAAGGCAACCAACAGAATGGAAGAAGATATTTGCAAAGGACATATCAGATAAAGGGTTAGTATCCAAAATCTACAGGGAACTTATCAAACTCAACACCGGAAAAACAAATAATCCAGTGAAGAAATAGGCAAAAGACATGAATAGACACTTCTCCAAAGAAGACATCCAGATGGCAACCGACATATGAAAAAATGCTGAACATCACTCATCATCTGGGAAATACAAATCAAAACCACATTGAGATACCACCTCACACCTGTCAGAATGGCTAACATTAGCAACTCAGGCAACAACAGATATTGGCAAGGATGCGGAGAAAGAGGATCTCTTTTGCACTGCTGGTGGGAATGCAAACTGGTACAGCCACTGCGGAAAACAGTATGGAGGTTCCTCAAAAAACTAAAGATAGAACTACCCTATGGTCCAGCAATTGCACTACTAGGTATTTATCCAAGGGATACAGGTATGCTGTTTCAAAGGGGCACATGCACCCAATGTTTATAGCAGCACTATCGACAATAGCCAAAGTATGGAAAGAGCCCAAATGTCCATTGATGGATGAATGGATAAAGAAGATGTGGTATATATATGTATATATATACACACACAATGGAGTATTAGTTGGCAATCAAAAAGAATGAATTCTTGCCATTTGCAATTACGTGGGTGGAACTAGAAGGTATTATGCCAAGCGAAATTAGTCAGAGAAAGACAAATATCATATGACCTCACTCACATGAAGATGTTAAGGTACAAAACAGATGAACATAAGGGAAGGGAAGCAAAAATAATATGAAAACATAAGAGACTCTTAAATATAGAGAATAAATAGAAGGTTGCTGGAGGGGTTGTGGGAGTGGGGATGGGCTCAATGGGTAAGGGGCATTAAGGAATCTACTCCTGAAATCGTTGCTGCACCATGTGTTAACTTGGATATAAATTATAAAAAATAAATAAATTACAGAAAGTTAAAAAAAATTCTACCCTTTATTCATTTCTTCTTTCTTTGGCTTTATTTTATTGTTCTTTTTCTAGCTTATTGAAACAGATACTGTATTCATTAGCTTTTATTTTTTAAGATTACGATAAGTATTTCAGTCTATAAATTTTGGTTCTACAATAATCTATTTTTACTATGATTATTTTTTCACTTTCTGTTTTAATTTTCTTTTTTACATAAGAACTGTTTGAAAAAAGTTTTAAAATTTTCAAGAGGAAGGATACTTTGTTTTGCTTATTTTTGTTATCTAGTTTTACAGTTAATTTCTAGTTTACTTTGTATTGTGACTGGAGATTGTACTAGTTCAGTTTTTTGGAATTTATTGAGATTTTCCTGGTAGCCTAATATATAGTCAATTTATATGAATGCTCTGTGGGTATTTGAAAAAGAAGATGAATTGTCTCTTTCCAGGGTGGACTTATTTACATATTTTTAATTCACTTGATCTGCTTGAGTCAGGAGGGATGAGGGAAAGGTTCCTACTTCTAATGTGTTTCTATTAATTTTTGTAGTTCCTGTAGTTCTTCCTTAATGAATATTGAGAAAATTATTTGCCATATAGATATTTTGAATTATTACATTTTTACTGTGGATTGGAACACCTATCATTAAAAAGGAGCTTTCTTTTATTCTTTTGTTCTTTTTGGCCTAAATTCGAACTTTCATGATATTTGAGATAATGCCTTTATTTTTAAAAATATTTACTTATTTTTGGGAGACTGCAAGTGAGGGAGGGGCAGAGAGAGGGGGACAGAGGATCCAAAGCAGGCTCTGCGCTGACAGGCTGACAGCAGCAAGCCCAATGTGGGGCTCAAACTCACAACCTGCGAGATCACAACCTGAGCAGAAGTTTGGTGCTCAACCGACTGAGCCACCCAGATGCCCCTATAATTCCTTTCTTTTAATTTACCTGATATTCTTTCATCAATCTCTTATTTTAAAAGTCACCTTCAAGTAAATTCTGAGTCACTTTGTTTTGGGTATATCTTTTTGATCCAGAAAATATTAAATTTTGCCTTGTGATACAATATATTTGTCTTCTTTAATAGGTGAGTTTAACCCATTTACATTTATTGATATTACAGGTAATGTTAGATCTAATCTTGGCATGTCAATTTCATGCTGTGTTTTCTGTCATCATTATCTTTAAAGTATCTTCTACTACATGATCTGTCTTTGCTTGTTTTAGGGAGAAGTTTTATCTGACAATTTGAAAATTAAAATTTTTTTCTAGTGATTTCCTTTATAATTATAACTTTATAGAATATTTTTAATCCACTTGGTCATTAGTATAGTCTGTCTCCCAGTTGTGAGAAACATGAAAGTAATATATGTGCACATTTCTTCCTTCCACTTTACCAGCCAATTTTATTTGATTATATTTTTCTTATTCTTTTAACCTTTGTATTTTTATGTAAATGATGTGTCACCTTTACATTGTTTCTTTTGATCGTCTGCTAAGGAATCATCTAACTGACACACTCTGTACTTTCTATGGGCTACATAGAAATGTCTCTCTTTGTTGATAATAGTACCTCTGATCTGGAAATCATTTTTGTGTGCTATTAATATAGCCATTTCAGATTTCTTTTTATTAGAATTTGTATGGAATGTCTTTTTCCATCATTTTACCTTCCTTCTTTTTTTTTTACCTTCATTCTTTTCATGTCTTCATGTTTTAAAGTTTTACAAGACCCATAGCATACAGTTGAGTCTTGTTTTGTTGTTTTCTATTTTTTAATCCAATCTCTACTTTTTGGTTGGAGTGCTTAGTCCATTTATATTTAATATAATTATTGATAAAGTTGGATTTGAACTGCCATTTTTCCCCTTGTTTCTATTTGTCTCAGCATGTTTTTGTTCCTTGGTTTCTCCTTTTGTGACTTCTTTTGTTTTAATCAGATATTTCTTAGTCCAAAATTTAATCTCCCTATTGGCTATTTAACTATGTCACTTTGCATTATTATCTAGGTGTTTCTCTAGATATTATCCATATACTGATCACATAACAGTATATTTAACATTGAATTATTTCAAGTACAATACAGGAATTTTGAAACCGTAGGGTTCTATTTATCCAGTCCTTTGTGTGGTTGTTTCACATACACACACACATTTTGATGCTCTATTATTAGATTATGTGTATCATTTAGGATTGTTATGTCTGCTTGGAGAATTGACCTCTTTATCATTACGCAACACTTCTCTCTATCCTCAATAATTTTTCTTGTTTTGAGGTCTGCTTTTCATGAAGTTAATATGCTACTCAAGCTTTTTTGTTAGTGTTAGCATGGTATATCTTTCCCCATCCCTTTACTTTAAACTACCTGAATCTTTATATTAATTTTTTTTATAGAATGCGTATAGTTGTGTCTTGGTTTTTTTTTACCCACTCTGACAATCTCTCTTAATTAGTGTATTTAGATCATCCACATAGTTGGATTAATATCTACCATATTTGTGACTATTTGCTATTATTGCTCTTGTTCTTTGTTTCTTTCCTCATCCCTCTTATTCTTATTTCTCTAATTTTAATTTTTTAAAGTTTATTTATTTATTTATTTTGAGAGGGCAGGGAAGGGTCAGAGAGACAGAGGGAGAGAGAGAGAGAATCCCAAGTAGGCTCCAGCACAGAGCCTGATGCAGGGTTCAAACCCATGAACCACGAGATCATAAACTGAGCTGAAACCAAGAGTTGGATGCTTAACCAACTGAGACACTGAGTCAGGCACTGACACTGTCAGTGACACTGACACTGGGTCAGGCACTCTCTGACTTCTCTGATTTTAACTGAGTATTTTGTTTGATTCCATTATATCTCTTCTCTTAGCATATCAATAATACTTTTTTTTTAAAAATATTTTAGTTGTTGCCCTAGAGTTTGCAATATACATTTTTAACTGATCTAAATCAGTTAAAACTGATTTATACTGCTTTGCATGTAATGTAAGAACTTTATAATAGAGTATTTCCAATCCTTCTCCCTGGCCCATGTGACATTCATTTCACTAATCTGTGTGCTATAATTACCCAAAACATTGTTACTGTTATTTAACAGTAACAGTTATCTTTTAGATCAGTTATGAAAAAGAAAAATAAAAGATTTTATCTTACCTTCATTTATTCCTTCTCCTACCCTCTTCCTTTATTCATGTAGATTTGTGTTTCTGAATTATACCATTTATCTTATCCCTCAAGAACTTCTTTTGTCAATAATTTCTTACAAAATAGGTCTTCTGGTGATTTCCCTCAGTTTTAGTTTGTCTCAGAAAACCTATATCTCTCTTTCACTTTTGAAGGATAGTTTTTTTGAATATAGTCTTCCATGTTGGTGATTTTTTTTCTTTTAATACCTTAAATAGTATATTCAACTCTTTTCTTGATAGTATGTTTTTGTAAGCATCCCTCTCTTTTTTTTTTTAGTTTATTTATTTATTTTGAGAGAGAGAGAGAGAGAGAGAGAGAGGAAAAGAGGGAGGGAGAGAGAGAAACCCAAGCAGGTTCCAAGCTCAGTGCAGAGCCCGACACAGGGCTTGATCTCATGAACCGTGAAGTCATGACCTAAGCCTAAGAGTGGAATGCCACCTGAGCCACCCAGGAGTCCCTTTATGGCATGGTTTCTGATAAGAAGTTCACTATAATTCTTTCTCTTGTTGTATAGGCAAGTTGTTTTATTTCTCTAGCTTCTTTCAAAAATTTCTTGCTGTCTTTCTTTTTTTGGGTTTTGAACATGATATGCATAGATAGGCTCTTTAGGTATTGTCATTTATTCTTGCTTAGTGTTTTCTGAGATTCCTGGATCTCTGTTTTGGTGTCTGCCATTAATTTTGGAAAGGCTTTGGCCATTATTTAAAATATTTTTCTTACTCTGTTCTCTTTTCTTCTGGTAGTCTAATTACATGTATGTTATAGCTTTTGAAATTGTCTTCCAGTTCTTGAATATTCTGGGTTTTTTTTTCATTATTTTTTCTCTTTGTATTTCAGTTTGGGAAATTTTCTATTGACCCATCTTCAGACTCACTGATTCTTTGCTTGGATGTGTGCAGCCTACTGAAGAACACAAGAAAGGCAGTCTGCATTTCTATTACCATGTTCCCAATTTCTAGTTTTCCTTTTGTTTTTGTTTTTTCTTAGAGTTTCCCTCTCTCTGCTTATATTACCATCTGTTTTTTTGCATGACGTCTAATTTTTCTCCACCATCATCAACACAGTAATCATAGGTATTTTAATTTCTCTGACAACTTCATAATCTTTGTCATATGGGTCTGATGGTGATGCTTATTTTGCCTTTCAGACTGCGTGTGTTTGTTTGTTTGTAATTCTGCTATATTTCACAATGTTTGTTCCTTCCCTGCCTCTGCCAGAGCCATGAGGGGTTATTTCTTGGCTTTCCACCATGAGAGCCTGATGAGTTTTCTGGAGATAAAAACCATGAGAAGGTAAAGTCTCCCTGCCCCCCAAGACTGTATCCTTCATGGGGCGCCTGGGTGGCTCAGTCGGTTAAGCGTCTGACTTTGGCTCAGGTCATGATCTCGCGGTCCATGAGTTCGAGCCCGGCGTTGGGCTCTGTGCTGACAGCTCAGAGCCTGGAACCTGCTTCAGATTCTGTGTCTCCCTCTCTCTGACCCTCCCCGTTCATGCTCTGTCTCTCTCTGTCTCAAAAATAAATAAACGTTAAAAAAAAAAGCATTTCTTAAAAAAAAAGACTGTATCCTTCAAGAGTTTCTCACTCTCATGCAACTCTACATTCAGCCTCTAGCAATTTGTCAAAATTCTTATTTAAGTGTCTCTACCAGTTTATGGCTTCACTGGCTTCAGCTCAGGGTAAACAGATTTCCTTGTGACTCTCTGGATTCCCCTGTCTCTCCAGATTTTGGGGTGGCAATTTGCTCTACAATCTCAGTGCTCTGATGCATCCAACAGAAATCATTAATTTTTACTTTGTTTAGCTTTTCATTATTGTAAAGTTGGAAGAGATAACTTCTAAGCTCTTCCTATGTCTAAGCTGACACTGAAAGTCAATTACCCTGTATATAATGTCTTATTTTCTCTTGCTGATTTCAAGATTTTCTCTTTATCATTGGTTTTTTTGTAGTGCGGAAGTCTGTGCCAGAATGTGGTTTTCCTTGTATTTATCCAACTTGGGGTTTGTAGAGTTTTATCAGATACTTAACCAGATATTATTCATATTTTACCAGATGTGGGGACTTAGTAATTTTTATCTTCATAGTCTCTCTCTCTCTTTCTCTCAACTCTCTCTTGCTCTCCTCTTTTTGGGATCCCAAGCAAACATTATGTTGGATGTTTGATATTGTTTTATAGGCCTCTGAGGTTCTGGCTTTTTCTTCACTTGCTTTTCTTTCTTCTCTTTGGGTTGGATAGTGTTTATTTGTCTTCCTTCAGCTCAGGTCGTGATCTCATGGTTTATGGGTTCGAGCACCATGTGAGGCTCTGTGCTGATGGCTCAGAGCCTGGAGACTGCTTCAGATTCTGTGTCTCCCTCTCTCTCTGTCCCTCCCCCCATTCGTCCTCTGTCTCCCTCCCTCAAAAATAAATAAACATTTAAAATATTTTTTTTAATTAAAAAAACCATTGTCTGCTGAATTTAACACCTGGGTCCAGTTTCAGAAAGGGTCCATAAACGGTCTTTTACCCTGAATATAAGCCATCCTTTCCTGTTTCTTTGTGTGTCTCTTAGTTTTTGGTTGAAAACTGAATGGTATTGGTGATGTGTTGTGGAGACTCTGCATTCTGTTACATTCTTCTAATGATTGTTGGATTTTGTTCTATTAAGGAGTCAACTTGCCGTAATTCTAAGTATAAGCTTTGTCTCCCTTATATAGTGTGGCAGCTGATATCTCTGCTCAGGATTTTTCAGCTTCCAGCTGCTGCTTTCACAGTCTTGCCTCTGGGAGTGTTCTCCACCTTTGTAGTATGAAGTCGGCCAAGTTCGGAAAGAGTTGATTCTCAGATTCTGGATCCAGTTCTCTCTGAGGTTTTCTTGCTTCCAGCTAATCTGCCAGCCCCAGCTCTGTTCTGTGAAACCACAGGCATTATGGCTTCCACCTTTATACCATATTGGGCTGTGCATGAGTTGGAAACACATATAGCAGCCAAAGATTTGGGTAGAATTTATACTCCTGTATGGGAACCTACACTGTCTGTGGTTCTTCTGCTTCCAGCATTGCCTCCTAAATTTCCAGGTGTTCTGAAATCCTTAGCTCTATCTTTTAACTCCTTAGGCCAGTAAAACTTCAGCATTCTCCTAAGCCAAATTCAAGTTGGAAAATATACAGTCAAAATATACAGCAAATACAAATCTTATCCAGTGCAGTTCTTTTTCAAATGCAGATTCCTCTGTTGTTTCTACCTCCCATATTTTACTAGGACCGTCCCCACCAGCCCAGCAGAATCTCCCCCATGCATATAGTTTAGCAGTTAGCCAGGGATGTGAGTGATGTTCACATTCATATTTTGGGGTTTATTCCTTCTGGAAGTTTCCTGACTTCAAGATATCACCCCTAAATAGTCTTCTCTTCTGCCAACATTGAACTCCATCGTCTACCACCTTTAGCCACGAAGGCTGTGATTTTTAGCAGTAGGATTTTCGGTTGGGGCAGAAATTCAAAATAAGCCACAAACGTACAATTCTTACTCTTACAATCCTCTTTCAATAGTAAATTCCCCAGCAGTTACTACCTGCTTTAGTCACTGTCCAAGATCTTCAGAAGGTTGAGAAAAAAAATTTGGGTGGGGGCGGCAGGTCGCCTGGGTGGCTCATCGGTTAAGTGTCCCACTCCAGTTCAGGTCATGATCTCAGGGTTCGTGAGTTTGAGCCCCTCCTCGGGTTCTGTGCTGATAACTCAGAGCCTGGAGTCTGCTTCAGATTCTGAGTCTCCCTCTGTCTCTGCCCCTCCCCTGCTCATAATCTCTCTCCTTTTGTCTCTCAAAAAATGAATAAATGTTAAAAAAAAAAAAAAAGAGGGACACCTAGGTGGCTCACTCGGTTAAGGGACTGACTTTGGCTCAGGTCATGATCTCACGGTTCTTGAGTTCGAGCCCTGCGTCGGGCTCTGTGATGACAGCTCAGAGCCTGGAGCCTCCTTCAGATTCTGTGGCTCCCTCTCTCTCTGCCCCTTCCCTGCTCATGCTGTGTCTCTCTTTCTCTCTCAAAAATAAATAAACATTAAAAAAAATTAAAAAAATTTTTTGACAGTTTTTTTTAAGTTTATTTATTTTGAGAGAAACAGAGACAGCACAAGTGGGGGAGGGACAGACAGAGGGAGACACAGAATCCCAAGCAGGCTCCACATTGTCGGCATGGAGCCCAGTGTGGGGCTCGAACCCACAAAACCATGAGATCATGACCTGAGTCGAAACCAAGAGTCAGTCTCCTAACTGAGCCACCCAGGTGCCCCTTGACAGTTTTTATAAAACTTTGTGGGAGAAGCTTGCTGGAAAACTTTATGCTCTAGGCATTATGGGAAATCCCAAAAGAGGTGTTTTGTTTTGTTTGCTATTTGCTTTTAACTTTTCTTTCCCTTTTTTTACATTGTGGTATCTTTTTTTTTTTTTAATTTTTTTTTCAACGTTTTTTATTTATTTTTGGGACAGAGAGAGACAGAGCATGAACGGGGGAGGGGCAGAGAGAGAGGGAGACACAGAATCAGAAACAGGCTCCAGGCTCCGAGCCATCAGCCCAGAGCCTGACGCGGGGCTCGAACTCACGGACCGTGAGATCGTGACCTGAGCTAAAGTCGGACGCTTAACCGACTGCGCCACCCAGGCGCCCCTACATTGTGGTATCTTGATATCCATTCTGTAAGTTTTCTTTTTGAATACCTATCTTTGAATGACACAAGACCTTCCCGGACCAGTTCCTTAAAAGAGATTCATCTGGGAGGGGAGCCAGAGTAATTTTTCTTATCCTACAGGATTGAGTATGTGAGTGATTTCTTCGGTGATTTACTTTTTCCTCGACAACTGAGAGGGGAGGCTGAGGTCTGTTCACAATGCTATCTTTCTCCTCCATTCTGTCACACCGACAGAAAGCTCTCTAAAAATGTGGTTTGTCGATACGATCCCTTGTTCAGCCTCCATTTCCTCTGCTTTGCTTTGGAATCAAACTGATTGAAACTGTTGGCTCCCTATTGTTGCACTTCTTAAAAGTCTGCGTATGTTTTTTTACTCAAATATAGTAGACATACACTATCATATTGGTTCCAGGCGTACTACACGGTGAATCACCATTTATATACATTACAAAGTGATCACCACGATAAGTTTTGGGCATGCTCTGCATTTTTTTTTTTTTTTTTTTTGCAATCCTAGTTGGCCTTCATTATTAGACAGCCCTTCCTGCTATTTTTTGATTTGGGCTTTCTAATGTTGCCCAGTTTTGTCAAGGATGATGTTGGCATGTCTGTTTCTTGTTCTTTTCGCTCCTTTCGGTTGGTTTCTCAGAGGAACTGACAGAAACACTGAACTAACTTTACCACCTACAACTAGAAGCAATCTAGTTGCAAGTTTTTCAAACTTTCTACTTTAAAATAATTGTAGACTCGCATAAAGTTGTAAGAGATAGTGCACAGAGATCCTGTGAACATTTTACTTGGCGTCTCCAATGATAACATCTTGCAAAACTGTAACACAATACGTAACCAAGGCACTGACATTGAAACAGTCAAGATACAGAACATTTCCATCACCACAGGGGTCCCTCCTGTTTCCCTTTGATAGACACACCCACTTCCCTCCACTACATCCCCCTCCTTAACCCCAGGCAGCCACTGATCTGTTCCCCATTTCTATGATTTCAAGAATGTCATAGTCTCTGGCCATACCACACTGAATGCTCCAATCTTGATCTCATCTGATCTCACAAGCTTCGCAGGATCAGGCCTGGTTAGTATTTGGATGGGGACTGCCCAGAAATACCAGGTGCTGTAGGCTTAAAAAAAAAAAAAGTTACATAAATTGCACAGTATATACCTTTTTGCATTAGCTTTTGTTACTCAGCAAACTTCTTTGGAGATTCATCTAGGTCGTTGTCTTTATCAATTGTTTATTCCTTTTTGTTGTTGAGTAGTATTATATTACAATATGTGCGGATGGGGGTGCCTGGGTGGCTCAGTCGGTTAAGCATCCGACATGGGCTCAGGTCATGATCTTGTGGTTCGTGAGTTCGAGCCCGGCATCCGGCTCTGTGCTGACAGCTCAGAGCCTGGAGCCTGCTTCGGATTCTGTGTCCTCCTCTCTCTCTGCCCCACCCCTGCTTGTGTTCTCTCTCTGTTCTTCAGAAATGAATAAACATTAAAAAAATTACAAAAAAATAATATGTGCGGATGTTAATCATATGTTAATAATACGTTAATAAGTATGGATGTACCAGTTTGTTTAACGATATACCTATTGAAGAATATCTGGCTTGTTTCCAGTTTGGGGCTTTAATGAATGACATTGCTATAAACATTCATATACAGGTTTTTGCATCAGCCTAAGTTTTCATATTTGTAGGATAAAGACCCAGGAGTAAACTTGCCAGATTGTATGGTAAAGGTATGTTTGATTTTTAAAGAAACTGCCAAAATGTTTTCCAAAGTGCTTACATCGTTTTACATTACCATTAGTAATTTATGATCTCTCTCTCTTTTGTCTTATGATAGCATAAGACAAAAGGGTCTTGTGAGTTTTACTATTTTTATTTTAGCCATTCTGACAGGTATGTTGTGATAGCTCATTGTGGTTTTAATTTGCACCTCCCTAGTAGCTAATGACGCTGAACACATTTTCATATGCTCGTTTGCCATCTGTATTTCCTCTTTGGTGAAATGTCTCTTTGTGTCTTTTGCTCATTTCCTAACTGTTGGGATTTTATTGTTGGATTTTGAGATTCTGTATTCCTTTTTCAGATATGTGGTTTGCAAATATTTCTCCTGGTTTGCACGTTACCTTTTCCTCTTAGCACGGTCTTTTGCAGAGCAAGGTTTTTTTATTTTGATGAAGTTCATTTTATTAATTTTTAATTTTGTGGAGCATGCTTTGGTGTCAAGTCTAAAGAACTTTTTGCCTAGCCCTGTATCCTGAAGGTTTTCTCCTTTTTTTTTTTTTTTTTTGCTGAAAGTTTTATAAGATTTACATTTTACATTTAAGTCTGTGATCCATTTTGAGTTAACTTTTGTATAAGATGTGAAACTTACGTTGAGGTTTTTCTGTTTTGTTTTGTTTTTGCCTATGAATGTCCAGGTGGAAAGGTGATCTTCACTTCATTGAATTGTTTTTGCATTTCTATCAAAAATCAGGTGAGTATATGGGGCGGGTGGCTCAGTCGGTTAAGCGTCCAACTTCAGCTCAGGTCATGATCTCACGGTTCATGGGTTTGAGCCCCGCATCCAGCTCTGTGCTGACAGCTTGGAGCCTGGAGCCTGCTTCAGATTCTGTGTCTTCCTCTCTCTCTGCCCCTCCTCCACTCATGCTCTGTATCTCTCCGTCTCAGAAATAAACATTTAAAAAAGAATTTAAAAATATCAGTTGGGTCTGCTTGTGGGTTTTCTGTCTTTCTTATTGATTTACATGCCTATCCCTTTGCTAATACCACAGGGCTGTGATTACTGTAGATGCATAACAAGGCTTAAAAATGGGTTGACTGATTCCTCCCATTTTATTCACCTTTTTCAAAATGATCTTACTCATTCTAGTTCCTTTGCCTCTAGTTCCTTAGCCTCTAAACTTTATAGTTCAGAATAATCTTGTCCACCCCTCCCCAGCTCATGCTCTGACTCTCTGTCTCAAAAATAAATAAACATTAAAAAAAATTTTAAAACAGCAACAACAAAAAAACAAAATAGAATAATCTTGTCCACATTAAAAAAAACTTGCTAAGATTTTGTTAGAAAATTGCATTAAACCTGTATATTAATTTGGGGAGAATTGATGTTTTTTACCATGTTGTGTCTTCCAATCTACAAACAGGATATATCTTGCCACTTCTGTCTTTTATCAGTGTTTGGGTGGCTTTCAGCATACAAGTGCTATCCCTATTTTGTTAGATTTATAACATAAGTATTTCATTTTATTCTGAGTGATTGTAAATCGTATTACATTTTTAATCCTGGTGTCCACATGTTCGTTGTGAGTATATAGAAATACGTTACATTTTTGTTTGTTTATCTTCCATTCTGTGACCTTGAATTCAGTTATTAATCGTAGGAAAGTTTTGAAGATTCGACAAGTTTTTGTTTTTGTTTTTGTTTTTTTTTAATGTAGGCAGTTATGTCATCTGTAAACAGGGATAATTTTATTTCTTCCTTCCCAAACCACCTACCTTTTACACACTTTCCTGCCCGGCAGATAGCCTTGCTTTGCTCCTGAGATTATTGTAAAACCTTCTGTCTTTCACCATTAGGTATAATGTTAGGTGTAGGATTTTTATAGGTGCTCTTTAATAAGTTGAGGAAATATAGAAAATATAGAAAACTTACCTCCCTTTATATCTGCCTTTCTATCCCATTTATGTTATGATATTCTTGAACATTTACTCTGCATACATTTGGAGCCACATCAGATGCTATTACAAATTTCGCTTCCACCATCAAACATAACATAGAAAAGTCAAAGGGGGGGTGTCTGGGTGGCTCAGTTTTTTTGAGCATCCAACTCTTGGTTTCAGCTCAGGTCATAATCCCAGAGTTGTGGGATCAAGTCCTGCTTTGTGCTCCGTGCTGAGCACGGACCCTGCTTAAGATTCTCTTTCCCGCTTTGTTCTTCTTCTCTGCTCGCACCGTTCTCTCAATCTTTCTCTCTAAAATACATATATATTCTCTCTAATATATATTTAAATATATGATCTATATTTATATTTAAATGTATCTATATATACCTGTATCTAAAAAATATATTTTGTATATTCATAAACTTATTATATTTATTAATCTTCAAATTTATTATATTTGTATTTTAGATACATATCTATATATGTTAAATTAAGTTTAAAAAACCATAAAACTCAAGGGAAGAAGGAAAGTATATTGTATTTACCCATATTTTTGTTTGCCAAGTTGTCTTCCTTCCTGATATCCTAAGATTCCTTCCTTTATCATTTCCTTTCTGTTTAGAGAAATTCCTTTAGGGTCTATCTACTCGTGACAAGTTCTCTTTGTCCTCCTTCGTCTAAAAATGTCTGATTTTTTCTTCATGCTTGAAATATATTTTCCATGCATATAGGATTCTAGGTTGACCGTTCTTTTGTTGTAGCACTTAAAAATGTTGTACTACCTCCTTCCCTCCATGGTTTCTGATGAGAAATCCTCTGCATTTGAGTTGGTTTTCTCCTAAAGGTCATTTGTCTCATGCTGCTTTCAAGATTTTTCTTTGTCTTTAGTTTCCGGACAAAAACTATTATGTGTCTTGGTGTGGATTACTTTGGATTTTTCTATTTGGTGTTAGTTCAGCTCCTTGAATCTGCAGGTTTACGTCTTTTACAAAACTTGGGATCTTTTCAGCCATTATGTTTTCTAGAATTTTTTCGTTCCTGGCTTTTTTCTTTCCCTCTGAGATTCTGATGACACATAAGTTAGATCTTTTGTTATATACCCACAGATCCCTTAGGTTCTGCTTTGTTTTGTTTTGTTTTGCAAGTTTTTAGATTGGATAATTTCTCTTGTTCTGTCTTACAATTTACTAATTCTTTCCTCTATGGCCCCTCCATTCTCCCGGTGAGCCCATCCATTGAGGCTTTTTATTTCAGTTATTGCTTTTTTCACTTTTAAAATTTCCATTTGGTTTTTCTTTGTATCTTGTGTTCTTTGCTAAGACTTGATATTTTTTTTGTTTGTTTCAAGCTTGTTTGTAATTGCTTGTTGGAGCATTTTTATGAAGCATTTTATGACTGCTTTAAAAAAAATCTCCTGCCAGATAATTCTATTATCTCTGTCTCTTGGTGCTATCATTTATTAATGATCTTTTTTTCATTCAGTTTGAGATACTCTGGGGACTTGGTATGCTGAGTGATTTCCTATTAAAAATTGGACATTCTCATAATATATTAGGAGACTCCAAACCTTATTTAAATCTTCCAATTTAGCTTCTGACACCACTCCAGAAGGGAAAGGGGAGAATTCCAGGCAGGGGTAGTAATCCAGGTTTCCTGAGTTAGCTTCTGTTGAAACCTGAGGGCTTCTGTTGGGGGATGGTGGGAGTTCCAGTTTCCAGTAGGCCTCCACAGTTACTTCTCTGGATAAAAAGGTTAGGAGTATCTTGTTACAGTTCCCCATGTGGCCTCCAATGGCACTAAGGGTTGGGGAGGCTCACTGAGACCCTCCAGGGATGAAAGTTTCTGCTCCTTACTCAGCCCTCTTTCATACAACTCCCCGGGGTGGGGGGGATTGGGGTGCCTCATTACAGTCCAATGAGGATGGAAGTCTAGTCCCCCCACCCTTGGACTTTGGCCATGGGTAGAGTATGGCCATGGCCATAGTTTTTTCTGAGGAATTTGACTGGATTAGAGCTGTTATTATCCAAAAATTCTGTCTTGCTAAGCTGCCCCTTTCTTTGTCCTTTACCTAGAGAGAGCAGGCTTTTATTTTTTTTTTTTTTATCTGTGCCCTTTGAGCTTAAGAAGCAACAACCTGGAAACACCAAAGTCTGCAATATATGAACTTACCAGTGTGTAATTCTTTAGCGTATTAGGTTGTTAAGGTTGACATAAGAAGTACCACAGACTGGGTGGCATGCACAAGAGAAATTTATTTTCTCACAGTTCCGGAAGCTAGAAGTCCAAGATCAAGATGTCAGCAGGATTTGTTTTTTCTAAGGCTTGTAGATGATTGTCTTCTCCCTGTGTCCTCACACGCTGTGCACATGTGCCTTTTTATGTGTCCAACTTTCCTCTTCTTCTAAGGACACCAATCATATTGGATTACAGTCCTCCCTAATGACCTCATTTGACCTTAATTACCTCTTAACGATCCTGTCTCCAAATAGTCACATTTGGAGGAAGTGGGAGTTAGGACTTCAATTTATTCGTTTTATTTTATTTTTTATATTTTATTATTTTTTTCTTAATGTTTAAATTTTAGTTAACATACAGTACGCTATTGGTTTCAGGAATAAAATCCAGTGATACATTACTTGTATACCATACCCAGTGTTCATCACAGCAAGTGCCCTTCTTAGTACCCATGACCCATCTAGCCCATCTCCCACCTACCTTCCTCCATCAACCTATAGTTTGTTCTCTAGCATTAAGTGTTTGTTTCCCTCTCTTCTTTCCCCCCACTCTTCCCATATGTTCATGTTTTGTTTCTTAAGTTACACATATGAGTGAAATCATATGGCATTTATCTTTCTCTGATTGACTTATTTCACTTAGCATAATACATTCTAGCTCCAGCCACGTCATTGCAAATGGCAAGATTTCATTCTTTTTGATGGCTGAGTAATATTCCATGGTGTATATAGACCACATCTTCTTTATCCATTCATCAGTTGCTAAAAACTTGGGGTCTTTCCATAGTTAGGCTATTGTTCATATGCCTTTTAGAGAGGAACACAATTTAGCTCATGACACTTTGGTCCCAAAGTGCCTGGTTTATCTGCCTCTTTTCCACCTTTCAGAGTCATTTATATTTGTTTTATGTATAATGTCCAGGGTTTTAGCTGTACTTAGTGGGAAGAATAGAGAAGGGTATGTGTACTCTATCTTTCCAAAAGCAGAAGTCTCTCATTGAGTTGTCAGACTATTAAAACATATTCGAGGGGCGCCTGGGTGGCGCAGTCGGTTAAGCGTCCGACTTCAGCCAGGTCACGATCTCGCGGTCCGGGAGTTCGAGCCCCACGTCGGGCTCTGTGCTGATGGCTCAGAGCCTGGAGCCTGTTTCCAATTCTGTGTCTCCCTCTCTCTCTGCCCCTCCCCCGTTCATGCTCTGTCTCTCTCTGTCCCAAAAATAAATAAACGTTGGAAAAAAAAATTAAAAAAAAAAATTAAAAATATAAAACATATTCGATAGCCTAGGCAAGGTATGGACTAAGGCCAAAGAGCAGAGCTGTTTACAATGGAGCTCTTCAAATTCTCAGGCAATGGAGCTCTTAAAAGGTGACTCAGCATAAGGGAAGAGTGACAAAAAAATAAAAAGTTAGGTCTAAGAGTCTATGGAGCATTGTAGTAATAAAGTTGCAAAGAACAAGGTACTAGGTGGGTTGGGTTGGGAGATCAAACAGAAGGCTCTCAACTAGCTAGAGTATCAGGAAAGGCTTGGTTCTGAGCACAATACCAGAACCTATCCAAGTTACCCATCCCAGGGCTGTGGGCTCACCTTGGGAATGGCTCTAGAGAGAATCTGAGGAATTATAATACTGTGGGGTAAGACCACTTTTCTTAAGGATAAGGAACCCAGTATAGAGTATGACACAGAGAGAATGCCACCTCTCATCCCATTGGATAGTTGTTGCATTGGCCAGCTGATAGGGGTTTGCCCCAAGACCAGCTGGGTCCATGCAGCAATACCTCTGGCAATGGCAGATGTCCTGCTACATTGGCCAGAGTGACCTCCAACCCCAGGGCCCCTAGAGTGGCAGCCCTGGTGCTCATGAAGCTGAGATCAGCAGACACTGGAGGCCCAAATGGAGTGGTGGCTCTGATGACTATTGGGGCAGGTCCAAGCTTCCCCTGCCCCCAGCAGGCAGCAGCAGAGTCCCCTGAGCATGCCTAGGACTTCTCACATATATCTGAGCAAGTTTATCCCTGGGAAAAAGCTGCATTTCCTGCTAGTCATGTAAGTGGCTACAGAAGCATCAAGATTTATGACATTGATGTAAAAATGACCTGACTTGTAGTTAGCGGGTACATTAAGGGAAGCACATTTGTCATTATTACAGCCCTTGTCGAGTCTCTGGGCTATGGCCAGGAGGGGAAATGTGGATTTGAAAAATGCAAACATCATTTCTTCTGCAGGAAGTACTCCAACACCTCCTGTTTCCCCACAGTCCTTCAGCCTGTCTGGATGCTACTTTGTTCCTAATCTTCGAGCCAGAATGGTGAGACATGCTATAGAAGTGCACGGAAGGGAAACTTATCTGGAGCTGAAAGGTAGCCGCTGGGGTCAGCACAACATATCCTGATTCCCACCTTCATTTTCCGGGAACAAAAGGAGGGCTGGACCTTCGCATGCGCTGCAGACACGCCCAGCACTGACCCTGGAACGTGCACGCATCTTCCTTTCATGAGCATCAGCTCTGCAGTCCCAGATTCGAACTTAGCACTTGATGGAGACGAAGGGTAGACTTTCCCCTTCCTTTGATGCTTCAGAAAGGCCCTCCTCAGGGACCCAAGGACTCTTAAGATGAAAGGAAGTGACACTGTTACCTGTTATCTTGGGCAGATTCCCCAGGAAGAGGAAAGTGGCACCATTTTGGTGACAGTAGGCAAGAGCTATATGTAGTCCTGCAATGACATCTTTGATCGTACTTAAAACTCAGGGGGCACCTGGGTGGCTCAGGTGGTTAAGCAACCAACTTGGGCTCAGGTCATGATCTCACGGTTGATGGGTTTCAGCCTCATATCAGGCTGTGTGCTGATGGCTCAGAGCCTGGAGCCTGCTTTGGATTCTGTCTCCCTCTCTCTCTACCCCTCCTCCACTCACATTCTGTCTTTCAAAAATGAGTAAACATTTAAAAAAATGTAAAAGAATTAAAAAAAATTTTTAAATTAAAAAAAATAAAACTCCGACCATTTTTATCTCCGATTTTCTTTTCTTTTTTTTTTTTAAAAAAATTTTTTTTTCAACGTTTATTTTTATTTTTGGGACAGAGAGAGACAGAGCATGAACGGGGGAGGGGCAGAGAGAGAGGGAGACACAGAATCGGAAACAGGCTCCAGGCTCTGAGCCATCAGCCCAGAGCCCGACGCGGGGCTCGAACTCACGGACCACGAGATCGTGACCTGGTTGAAGTCGGATGCTTAACCGACTGTGCCACCCAGGCGCCCCATCCGATTTTCTTTTCTAAAGGCGGTCTCTTTTAGTTGCTACCAATAGCTTGAAGCAAGGACCCCCACATACTACTCTATATTGCAGTAATTAGGCTTGACCATTCCCTATTTTCAAACAATAATGTCTTTAGTGTTTAGCGTGATCTTTCTAAAATGCAAATCTCATCTTGTCACACAGGGGTGGATGCCTGACTTCTGTGCAGGGATAGATGTATACACCTTTATCAGTATGCTTATCATATCTTATTAAAATCCTGGGGTGCTTATCTGTCTTCTCTACTTGGCTATGAACTTAACCAGGAGAGGCACTGCCCATACATAACTCATCTTACACTCCTGATACGTGGTCAAAAGCCCAAAACGTAGTCTCCAAAAAATGCTTGTTAGTTAAATGAAAGATTGATGGAATGAAAGAATGAACTAACAGTCCACGATTTTTTATTCTTTTTTTACACTGTATTTATTTATTTTGAGAGAGAGAGGGAGAGAGCGAGTGGCAGAAAGAGAAGGAGAGACAGAATCCAAAGCAGGCTCCACACTGTCAGCACAGAGTCTGACTTGGATTCGATCCCAAGAATCATGAGATCATAACCTGAGCCAAAACCACGAGTTGGTCACTTAATGGACTGAGCCACCCGGGTGCCCCATGATTTCTTATTCTGAAGGACAATTTACCATGATATCACTTGCTTTATTTCTTAAGTGCTCAGACATAAAGTTTCAATTAAACTCAGTAAATATTTATAGGACACTTATATGCCAGTCCAGTACCCGTGCTGGAGATATAAAGATTCAGAAGCATGGTGGCAGGGACCCTCAAGGGACCCTCCCAACCTGGAAAGTAATGGGGCCAACTGTCCTAGAGCAGATAAATATGGGCTAAAATAGTCTTACATCAGACAGGGTCTGTTTTTCCACCAGGAGGGTTCAGTCCAGGTCAGGTTCTCCTGCTAAACGAGTTATGAAGACAACAGCTGGCCCTTTCCAGGCCATGATCCCAGACCAGGAAGCAGGTCTGGGCTTGATAATGCAGCTGTGGTGGCCCGCCCACACAGCCACAATAGGAGCCAAATGACCCTGGGACAAATGCAGAAGGTGGTCTGGTTGGAAAGGACTGGAAGGGAGGGCTGATGGAGAGGACACACGGGGGAAGCTGCCCTTTCCTGTAAGTTCTAGCCGAGATGTGTGGGTATTAGGAAGGACTTCGGGTTTGTCTTTCGGAGTGTTGACAGAATTACGGGGATGCCAAAGCCTCCAGGGTCACCAATGGTGCTGCCACTGGTAATGAAGACATTTATCCCCTACTAAAGTTTTACCACGGGCCTGTGACAGGGAGAGGACATAGGACTCTTCTCAGCATCTCAAAAATTATATGAAGTAGAAGAATATTGATTAGAAAGGGTCTTTTCATTTTCATCATTCCTTCAGAAGCTAGTAGGAGCTGTTATAGATTTCGGTTTAATAAGGAACACGGGAAAGCTATCAATCAGTCCATTAAAAGCACTCAATTCCTTTTAATAATGACCCTTACTTCTGTCTCAATTCCTTAGTCATACTCACATACTCCATTGTTGTCAGTCACGAAGTTCAGGAGAGAAGGTACGTGGCCATGGGAGAGCCAGACATAGCCAAGCACCAGGTGGGACATTTAGCCCCAGATGGCAGAGTGACCAGAGGTGAGCCTCAATCTGTGATGTAAACATATGATGGAAACTCCCATCGCCTCCCGTTTGTGAGAGGTTTTGACAGAGCAAGTGCACAGGTGATGTGAGAGAGAGACAGAGACAGAGACACTGAGAGAGATGGAGATAGAGACAGAGGGAGAGAGCGAGCGAAAGGGGGGGGGTAGGGAGGAGAGAGACAGAGAGACAAAGAGAGACTGACAAAGACAGAGAGAAATGGAGACAGGGAGAGCAGCAAGGGGACTCTCTGGAAGCCTGGTGTGATTCTGTCATGTTGCATTATCATCACAAAGAAATTAAATCTGAAGTAAAAAATGGCAAAGACTCCAAGAAAATAAGTCACGCAGAGTCACGAATGACCTAATTAAAACACCACTCTCTCCGCTGGCATGTTCTATTTATAGCTGAAGTATGAGCGTTCTTGACAGGAAATATAAATTATAGCAGACCTAAGACTTTAAGGCAGTAGGTTCAGGTTTGCTTAATAAACCATCTCTGTGCTCCTGAAGTTGGATATTTTTATTCGTACGATTTTTCCATGTTAATGAAACCGTTAGTTCAGTTCTCCTTTCCGCATGAGGTGACATTCAAGAGGTGTACTGGTTATTCAGGGATTGAGAGCAGAGGAGGAAAGGGTCCTTTCGTGTGAAACCTTTTGCTGAATACACACGCACTGTATATACACGACATTGTCCTCAATCTTCCTCAAGGCTTGTTCGCCACGCTGGTTTTTCAGGTTATTTTGTAGCTGCTATTTTCAGAGATCCTCGTAAGTAACTTTGTTATGTTTCACCGAAAACATCTCAGAAAGCAAACCCATTAGAAAAACAAAATCCTGTAACAAGAAAGATCTAGAGCCTTATCCTAAATGTTAAGAGAAAAAAGCAGAATACGTACTGAGTAAGCAGACCCACATTTCTGTGTTTATTGATTTTCAAGAGGTGGGAGGAGACCCACAGTTCTGAAACCCTATGCCAGCAAGCCCCTCACTGTCCCACGAGCCAGAACAGAAGGAAGCTTTCATGGAAGATTGCTTTATGGTTTTTTTGGGAAAAAGTATTTAAACAGGCCTTTAGGTTCTGTGAACTGTCCTTTCACCTGAGGATAGTTCAGATGTTTTTAAAGGAAAAAAGAGAAAACGTACAGACCCCTCTCCCCTGTGCTATGTTAACCTGTTTTTACTATAATACGTCAAAAACGTGTATTTAAGACAAGACTTGAAGTCTAAATGCCCCTGTGAAAGTACTTTTATTTTATTTTTATTCTATTTTATTTATTTTGAGAGAGAGAGAGAGCGTGAGCTGGGGAGGGGCAGAGAGAGAGAGGGAGGAAATCCCAAGCAGGCTGCGTGCTGTCAGCCCAGAGCCCAACGCAGGGCTCGATCTCACAGCGGTAAGATCATGGTCAAGAGTCAGACACTTAACTGAATGAGCCACACAGATGCTCCTGTGAAAGTGTTTTTAGATGAGATTAATACTTAGATCAGTAAACTGAGTAAAGCAGATGATCTTCCATAATGTGGGGGTGGGGGGGTGGGGGGGGGTCATCCCATCAGTTGAAAGCCTTAAGAGAAAAAGAGGAGGTCCCCTAGGGAAAACATCACAAAACCCAAACCTATGAGAAAAACAAAATCTTGGGGGCGCCTGGGTGGCTCAGTCGGTTGAGCGTCCGACTTCAGCTCAGGTTATGATCTGGTGGTCTGTGAGTTTGAGCCCCACCTCGGGCTCTGTGCTGACAGCTCAGAGCCTGGAGCCTACTTTGGATTCTGTGTCTCCCTCTCTCTCTGCCCTTCCCCCGCTCACGCTCTGTCTCTCTCTGTCAAAAACAAATAAACATTAAAAAAATTTTTTTAAAAAAAGAAAAAGAAAAGCAAAATCCTGTAACACGAAAGATCTAGAGCCTTATCCTAAATGTTAAGAGAAAGGAAGCAGAATCCGTACTAAGCAGACCCACATTTCCCTAGGGAAGAGGGAATTCTGCCTCCCGATGGCCCTTGGAATTTAGGTGAAACTCTTCTCTGGGTCTCGGGCCCGTCAGTATAACCTGCAGACCTCAGACCTGCCAGCTCCCATAATCCCGTGAGCTGATCCCATAAAATCTCTCTCCCTTTCCCCCATCCCGAGTGCACGCATACACGTGCTTGCACACACGCACTCACACACACAAACATACCTTGTTGGCTCTGTTTCTCCGGAGAATTCTAATACACAAAATTTACAAGTGAGGTACTCCAAACTACAAAACCAATAAAATTGAAATGAACAACTGGAACATAATGTGACAGATGTTGTCAGTTTGGCAGAGTCTCTGATGTTAAATTTCATGGTGGAGATATGGTTTCTTAGGACTGTTTCTTTTTAAAAATTAAAAAAAAAATGTTTAAATAAATGTTTTATTTATTTTTGAGAGAGAGAGAGGGAGAGAGAGAGAAAGCAAGAGAGGGGCAGAGAGAGAGAGAGAGAGAGAGACAGAATCCAAGGCAGGCTCGAGGCTCTGAGCTGTCGGCACAGGGCCTGACGCGGGGCTCGAACTCACGCACCGCAAGATCATGACCTGAGCCGAAGTCAGATGCTTAACCAACTGAGCCACCCAGGCGCCCCATCTCAAGACTGTTTCCATAGTTCCTCTGTTTTTATATTTGGCTTTAAAAACAATGAAGTCCACAAAAGTTGTTTCTGTGAATGCAGTGTACAAAACTATAAAAATAATGAAGCTTTTTTTTTTTTTTGCAAGTCCTGGAAAAGTAGAACTTACCCTTAATTAAAATGTTACCAATAAGCAATCTTCAAATAATAATTCTGCAAAGCTGTTTTCTTCATTGGAGGATAAAATTATAACAGTGTCTCATTACTTAAACCTACATGAAATACTATCTTGGTCAGTTATTGCTGAAATTGGGAATAGCATCCTTCACTGTGAACAAACTGCATTGGTTGGTACTTACAAATACAGGACATTCAATACGACTGCTCTTAAACATGACTATGGTACTGATTGCCAGAAAGCAGGATTTTAATACCCAACACGCTTATATGATCATCTGCTGTATAGCTGATTCGATTTTTCAATCACTTTGTTCAAGCTGTTGCAAATCCTTCATGCATTCAAATCTTTCGTACGGCGTGCCATGATAACATATGAACTCCAGTTCACCAACTTCACGAATGCAAATGCAGGCACTAAAAATTCTTGCCAGCCCTCATTTATTTATAAGCTGGTCCACCATATAATCCAGAATATGCCTTTAAAAAAAATTATCCTTGACACGAGAGCATCATACATTTAAAATGATCCTATTTCTTTCTGCGTAAAGAACTCTTAAATATTAGTAAAGAAAGATAATCTTGCCGGTAAGTAGGGAAAGAACGTGAACAAGCACGTCACAAAAGATGAAATTATATTAAATATAGACGTGTGCAAAGGCTTTTGTGGATGCACGGCAAAGTAAATGTAAATGTTTAGCTTTGTTCCCTCCAGTACCCTGCTAACATTGCAGAGGAATGAAAAAGCAGGACTCCGTAGCGGGACAGGAATGAGCAGATGAGTGACAAGGACATCACTTGGGAAGCTGGAAGTCAGATAGATAAGTGGCACTTAGCTAAGTGGACTTAGCTCTCGGAGAAGACCACGGAGTGGGGAGTAGGGATGGGCACCAAAGCCAAGAAGAAGGAGTTCAGACTGCAGCCCCAAAGAGGTACAGGGATTGGAGGTTCTGGGCATCTCTGAAGACAGGGGCTGGGGGTGAAGCCACAAATAAAAAGATTCATTGAAAGTGATTAAGGGACACCTGGATGGCTCAACCGGTTAAGCGTCTGACTTCATCTCAGGTCATGATCTTGCTGTTGGTGGGTTCGAGCCCCATGTCAGGCTCTGTGCTGACAGCTCAGAGCCTGGAGCCTGCCTCTGATTCTGTGTCTCCCTCTCTCTCTCCCTCTACCCCTCCCTCGCTTGTGCTCTGTCTGTCTTTCTCTCAAAAAATAAATAATAAACATTTTTTAAAAAGTGATTAAAAGCGGGGGGGCTGTGGGGGGCTCAGTCAGTTAAGCGACTGACTTTGGCTCAAGTGATGATCTCACAGTTTGTGAGTTTGAGCCCTGCATCAGGCTCTGCACTGAAGGTACAGAGCCTGATTGGAATTCTCTCTCTCTCTCTCTCTCTCTCTCAAAATAAATAAATAAACTTAAAAAATAAATGATTAAAAGGTGGGGCACCTGGGTGGCTCAGTAGCGTCTGACTTTGACTCAGGTTATGATGTCATGGTTCATGAGTCTGAGCCCACCATCAAGCCCTCTGCCATCAGCTCAGAGCCCACCTTCGATCCTCTGTCTCTCTATCTCTCTGCCCCTTCCCTGCTCATTCTCTCCCTTTCTCTGTCTCTCTCTCTCTCTCAAAAATCAATAAAATATTTAAGAAAAAGTGATTAAAAGGAGTACTTATACCTCAGGATCTTCTCCCCAATGGGGAGAAAGGGGCTAAGCAATGCCCCCCACCCGCCCCAGTGGGAAACTGGACATTTGCCTGTTTCCTTGAACTGTTTTAGACTTTCCACATTTTCTGAAGTAAGAGTGTGTTGGGTTTTAAAACATTATTTTTGAATTATGGTATAATACACAGAACGTAAATTTTATCGTCTTTACCATTCGTAAGCGTAACTAGTTCAGCAGGATGGCATACACTCACATTGTTGCACCTCCGGTCTCCATAACAATTCCATCTTCCAAAACTGAAACTCTGTCCCCATAAAACAACAACTCTCCTTCCCTCTCTCCCCACATCCCCCTGCCTGGGCCCTCCCAACCACCATTCTACTTTTGATCTCTATGAAATAGATTCTTCTAGATTCTACTCCCCTGCAAGTGGAATCACATGGCATTTGTCATTTTATGACCAGCTTATTTTCACTGAGCACGATGTCCTCAAGGTTCAGCCATGCCGTAGCCTGGGTCAGGATTTCCTTCCCTTTTGATGCTTGATGATATCCACTGAATGGATATACCACAGGTTGTTTATCCATTCATCTGCTGGCGGACACTTGGCTTGTGCGTTAGTCTGCTAAGGCTGCCGTAATGAAATACCGCAGGTTGTGTGGCTTAAACAACAGAAATGAATTTTCTCACAAGATCAAGGTTTTGGCTGATTGTATTTCTGGTGAAGTCTCTCTCCCTGGCTTGTACATGGCTGCCTCTTTGCTATATATATCCTCACATGGCCTTTTTGGGTGTGTGCTTGCAGAGGGAGACAGAGAGAGAGAGAGAGAGAGAGAGAGAGAGAGAGAGAGAGAGAGAAAGGCTCTTACTCACTTTGCTAGCTCTTCTTATAAGAACACGAATCCTATCCAATCAGGGACCCACCCTTATGACTGAATTAAACCTTAATTACTCCAAATGCAGCCATTCTGGGGTTGGGACTTCAACCTATGAATTTGGGGAGGACACATATATTTAATCTATAGCAGGTTGTTTCCATTTCTTGGCCGTTTTGAATAGTGCTGCTATGAAAATGGGTGTAGCGCATGGGTCTGTTTTATGCTGAGAATGAATTCTCAACATCAAGTTTAAATTTAGAAGCAGCTCAAATTAAGGTTAAAAAAAAATCTACCTGGAAATTTTATCTTTGAAAGTCAATCATCTAAACGCTTTGAGTGACGGCAGGGGATTCGTCACTGACACCTTCCCCGTGAATTGGATGGTTGCAGAATGAGTAGCTGCTTTACCAGGGGGACTGACTAACGCTAGCTCAATCCACAGGGGACTCATCGGGAGCACGCAGGCTGGTTCATCGGTCTGAAGGATGAACGACAAACAGAAGCCGCAGAAGGGACAGAGACAAAGACCACTATGGGGTCTCAGGGACTGGAAGTGGGGCCTCCTCAATACCAGGGATCTCTTGGTCTCTCCCCTCTGCTTGGCTTCCTTTTCCTTTTTCATTCTCCATGGCAGGATCCAGAATATCCTTCTTCCCAATCCAAGATCTGACAGCACAGAGTCTTACCCCATCAACTCCAGCAGGAACCAGACCAAAAAACAAAACAAAAAAACCACCTCCTTACTGACCTGTTCCTGGACCGATCACTGTGTCCAGTGGGGGGTGGGGGGGTGGGGGGGGTTGCAGGGAACCACTGTGATCAGCCACATGTCCACCCCTGTGGCCAAGGACAGGCTCTGTTGCCAGCACAAGCAGTGAAGACAAGACAGCATGGTGTCTTCAGGATAAAGTGCTATACAAGTGTGACTTACTATTAATATTCATTTTGCGTTTGCGACTCAGTTTCCTGACCTTCAAAATGGGAAAACGTATCCCCCCATCAGTGGGATGATTGGGGGAAGGTGGCTACAGGAAAAAGGCGAGCCCCCTGCCCTGCCCAGCCCTGGGCCCCTTGCCCCCAAGCCTGTCCCCATCACCCCTCCCTTCTGTTTGTGCCCCTCCCCCAATTTCATTGAAGATTTCGTGAAACGTTAAAAAAATAAAATAAAAAGTAAAATGGGAAAAGATAAGCCCTACCTGCCTTAAAGATTATTGGGTAGTTTAAATGAGATAATGGAGATTAAAGTACTTTGTGATCACACAGTGTGTGCAGTGTGGGCTGTTTATCGCTGCCCGCGCAGTGTATTTTCTTCACTTCACGGACAGAATCCAAGCAAAAAGGAAAGATCACGAGAACCCAAGTTTCTACATCAAAATGGCAGCCTGTTCCTTCAATGCCTGCTTTCTGGACCTTTCAAGAACTAGACTACTTTATTTGTTTTTATTTATTTTTTTTTAATTAAAAAAAATTTTTTTTAATGTTTATTTATTATTGGGAGACAGAGAGACAGAGCGTGAGCAGGGGAGGGGCAGAGAGAGAGGGAGACACAGAACCTGAAGCAGGTTCCAGGCTCTGAGCTGTCAGCACAGAGCCCGACGCGGGGCTCGAACTCACAAACCGCGAGATCGTGACCTGAGTCAGACGCTTAACGGACCGAGCCACCCAGGTGCCCCCAGACTACTTTAATTGTCCCCCTGACTCTGTAGGAACATGGCAACCCAAATCTCTTCCAGTGTTATTGGGTTCTTTTGCTGCCCTCCTGGATGGACGCCCGCACAAATGTGCTCACCCCATGCAGCTGTCTGAGGCCGTAACGTGAGACCATGGCACACGCTGGCTCTGTTCCTGTGACCTCACAGCCCATGGGGGCATAAGTCACCCCCCCCACCCGGCCCCCGCCAGGCAGCAGAGTGCCCTGCTTGCCCAGTGGGCACATCCGTGTCAGAAAACGGCCACGCAGAGGTTACTGAGGAGAGAGGGAGCCACAGACAATGTTCTAGTTCAACTTCCTCATTTTACTGACAAAGACCCTTGACCTCTGTCATCATTGTCTACTTCTCTCCCGTGAGAGCTTGCTCAGCCTGTGTGCAGGGCATCTGGGACGACGCCAGGGAGTCAAACTTCCAGCGAAGCAGGATGGGTCGCTCCGTATCCCTCAGATGGACGACACTGGGGTGTGTCCACCCTGCCCCTCGGAGCACCGCAGGTGGAGTGAACCGCAGGTACCCCTGGGTGACCAGCCATCGGCACGCCCTTTACTGACCTTTCCTGCTCCACCATCCCATTATCCCCACTCCCTCACTTGTGCTTCTTGGGATCACCTCTCCAATAAGGGAGTTGTCCTCAGGATCTTGCCTCAGACTCTGCCCTTGGGGACCTAAGCCACCCAGGGAGCGACACGAGCTAGGAATGCAGCTGGTATTAGAACCCAGGCCCCTTTGACCCCTCTGCCGGTTGCAGTGATTAGAGCAAATACGTGCAGTGAGCTTCTCACAATCCGTCTCTGCAACCAACCGAACAACCAACAAGCCAGCTAAACAAGAAAGCGGGGGGGGGGGGGGGGCACCTGGCTGGCTCAGTCCATACAGCGTGCAACTCTTGACCTTGGGGTCATGAGGTCAAGCCCCGTGCTGGGCATTGAGTTCACTTTAAAAAAAAAAAAACGAATCTGGGCGCCTGGGTGGCTCAGTCGGTTGAGCATCCGACTTCGGCTCAGGTCATGATCTCACAGTTCGTGAGTTCGAGCCCCGCGTCGGGCTCTGTGCTGACGGCTCAGAGCCTGGAGCCTGCTTCCGATTCTGTGTCTCCCTCTCTCTCTGCCCCTCCCTTGCTCATGCTCTGTCTTTCTCCTGTCTCAAAAATAAATAAAACACTAAAAAATTTTAAAACAAAAAACCAAAAAAACAAATCAAATCAAAAACAAGAACAGCAGCGTAATCTGAATCCATCAGAATTTCCATGTGGAAAACTGTAGGGATTGAACTCATGACTTCCAAGTCCAGGAACATCAAATCCAACAAAGTAGAGCGCACACACCTGTTACAGCTGAGCGTGTGCTCTCTCCTTGTAGGGAGACCTACTATGTGCTTTGGGCCATGCCCCTGGCCAGGCAGTCCTTTGCATACAGTCTCCAAGGTTCAAAGTCCAGAGTCTCTGTTTAAAAGTCCAGAAATGTCATTTTATCCTCCGCTTCGAGTTGGTGAACCTCTGGGGGACAGGCTCACTAGCCAAATTCACGTCCTCAGATTGGCAGGCCACTGCTGTCCTCAGAATGAGGCGTGTTCACAGATGGACAATGTGGGCAGCCCCTCCCTGGGACACTCCAAGGGGTGAATGGCTCAAGACGCCAGCTCCCAGCTCAGAAGCTGTGCTTTGAGCACAAAATTAAAGCAGGTGGAACAGACAGTTACCAAGGGACGTTTCTAGCCATTCCCAGCAGGCTGAAGACATGCCCTTCTCTCTCCCGGAGGCATTCTGGCTGAGGAACAAGAGTGTTCTGGAATTAGAACACCCTCCCCTTGCCTGGAAGAGGAGGACCCACATTCTGACACTCAGCCTCCCGATTTCTTTCATGTTCCACATGCGGATCACCCCTTTTCTTAGTATGTCTTGTATTCAGATCTGGAATCACCAAAATCAATTAGGACACATATTTGGCGTTATATTCCAGCCCTAAGGATATGAGCTGTTCATCGTACCGGATGTTCCCGTCTCTTCAGTGGCCTAGAAACCTCTCTGAGGGGGCACGTGGCTCCTGTATCATGGGTGTGTTGCCTTTTCACCTGTGTCTTTTCAAATGGTGGCCCTTTCTCCAAATCCTAAGAGCTTCTCCTTGTGGGGTCACCACAAATGTCTTTTGAAATATAGCACTGAGTAGGAACTATGTAAGAGAGAGGAACATCCTTGTTTGAGAACACTGTAATGAGAAAGACTAAGTTTTTATTTTATTTTAATGTTTATTTATTTTTGAGACAGAGAGAGAGAGAGAGAGAGAGAGAGGAACCAGGGAAGGGGCAGAGAGAGAGGGAGACACAGAATCCAAAGCAGGCTCCGAGCTGCCAGCACAGAGCCCAACGCGGGGCTCGAACCCACGAACTGTGAGATCATGACGTGAGCTGAAGTTGGACGCTTAAACCGATTGAGCCACCCAGGCGCCCCATGAGAAAGACTATAAAATAACGAGATGGGTTGCCGTGAACTGGGAGGACCTTACTCTGTGTCCTCACATCTTTCTGATTCGAAAAGAAATGTCAAAAGGCTCCTGTGAAAGGCAAGGGGGAGGTCACTCCGAACCATTTGCTTTTATAAAACAGTTTCTCGAGGCAAACACCCGGACGAACTGGTCTGGTTGGCAGTGGCTGTGAGTCCAATGGTGGATTATTCACTGGATTATACAGATGCAACTTTCCTCGGCCTTCTTTTCGGCTGTAGCTGGGGACAAATGCAGGGTTGGACTTTCTGTCTGATGTCCCATAGGACGAAGCTGTACTTTTTGTGCTTCTTGGAGGGGCAGGCACAGCAGTGAGCCTCTGGAGCTGGAGACATTCTGGGGGCATCTTGGAAATTTGCTAACCCTGTTTATTTCGAATGTTAAAATTTTTTTTAATGTTTATTCATTTTTGAGAGAGAGAGAGAGTGCAAGCAGAGAAGGTACAGAGAGAGAGGGAGACACAGAATCCAAAGCAGACTCCAGACTCTGAGCTGTCAGGACAGCCCGACGCGGGGCTCGATCCCACAAACCGCGAGATCATGACCTGAGCCAAAGTCGGATGCTTCACCAACTGAGCCACCCTGGTGCCCCTAAATCTGTTTATTTTGAAGAAGCTTTGATCCAAGGTAAAATTACGAATATGTGTGCTTTTGGCATGGAAAGGTCTGGATCACTCCTACGTCAAAAACTCAGGGATGTGAAATTTGCTTTGTTCCTTAACATGGGAGATCCCCCAAATTGAATTCAAATTAGTTGAATTTCATTAAATTCAATATCTTTTGTATTTGAGAGGCGTTTAGATTGTGTGGGGTACACACACATGAAAACACATGCACACACACACACACACACACACACACACAGAGCGTGGAGTGATTTTCCAAGCTGCCTTTCCAAAGGAAATTGGGTTTTAAAAGGTCTCATCCGGACTCACATCAATCAAAATGCCACAGAGCAGCTGGGCCAATTCAGCCGGGCACAATACCTGCCAGCGAGGTCCCGTCTTCCGAGTGGGCGTCTAATGGGAATTTCTGGCTGAATGGGAGCCCAGGACCGAGGGCAGCTCGAGGTCACCAGCCCCACAGAGCAGTGTGGGGACACATGGAGCAGGCTCCATGTGCAGGAAGCTGGCAGAGCCTGGCAAAATAGGGAAGGAAGGAGAGAAGAGCAGGGATGTGTACATGACAGAGGCCCCGGTGAGTTGCTTGGATGGTTTTTCCCTTTAAGAATGTATGCATTCCCTCCTTCACCAACTGATGCCTTTTACGATGCCCTGACAGGACCAATGGTGACGTCTGCTACTCCAGTGCAAAATGCCCACCAGTATTATTCTCCTGGAGGCCTTTTTGCCCTAGATCTGTGGGTCAGACCACCGAATTCGGAGGTTTTAAGGGTAGAAAGACAAAGGAAACCATGTGATGCTGGTAGCGATTTTTATTAATGCAGCACTTCCGTTCCAGGACCAGGGAGCAGACGAGTGAGAAACTGAGCCGCTAGGTTCTCAGGAGCTGAGCACCGTCCTTAATTAGAAAGCGTCCAGAAATTCTTTTAGGAGGGAGGGTTTAACTGCCTTTATTTTGAAGGTGACCGGGTAACTGGGCTCTTCAATTTCCGTGCCTTTGTAACACTCAGCTATTAATCCATATGGTGTGACCTAAATTGGGCTTTGTGCATTTTTTTTTTTTTAAAGAAACACGTTCAAGAGATAAAGTTATTTCCCTTGGACGTTTATTTTCCTTCGTTTTGGCAGCTACACTTGGAATTGTGAAACAGATACCTGTGTTTATGTCTCTACATCATACCTCGATCTGACAAATGCTCTAATAACGATAACCATCAGTAATTGAACAACTGAACCGTGTTGGCTGTGTCTTCTCGTGGAGTTTCCACGATTGCAAATTAAGCATTCCTAACCTGATTTTATAGATGGGAAAAGCAAGGCAATCAATGAACTGGGAAAAAAAAAAAAAGAAAAAAGAAAAAAAAAAAAAAACAACCACCAAGGAGCAATTGAGTAACTTACCATTGAATAGAACTAGCAACTGAGGACGTCAGAATTTGACCCCGGTGTACTCTCCTCCACCCCTTGCCTGTCACCTCCACAAAATCTGCAAGGTGTCTTTTCTGTGTCACTGGGCTCACTCGTACCTACACTCCATTCCGTTTTAAATAAGATCCCTTCGTGATCCCAAATAGGGCGGAAATGTGTTCTCCAGCGATCCCAAAGCGGAGCGGTCTTTGTTTTAGAGGAGGAGGAATCTGCCTGGAATCTCGTGGTGACCCCAGAGCCCGCGGGGGGGGGGGGGGGGGGACGTGACACCCCCACCTCCCCACGCACCCGGACATCCAAGCAGAGACCACTGACAAGCCCGTGCTCGCTGCGCTTCCAGGAGAGCGGATTTCACAGACACTGAACACAAAGACCGGTCACCGTTACCGAAGAACAGGCGACGATTTTTGTTTCCATCCGGGTCGGTGATAACCTGACACCCAGCAGGGCCCAGGTGGGGCTGTGTGGGGACCGGGGGGCTGCACAGTGTTGGGACCAACCTCAGATCACTAGAGTTCAGGAAGGGCAGGTGCTCAGCTTGAGCATTTGTGGGTCCATCCTGGCTCCTCCCGTGGGGGTGGAATTCACACACGGGATTTATTTCTCAGCCCTGCTTCCTCCCCAGCAGCACCTACCTGACAACATTGATCCAAGGGTGGCGTGAAATAATAGTGTCCACTGGGCTGATGGCTCGGAGCCTGGAGCCTGTTTCCGATTCTGTGTCTCCCTCTCTCTCTGCCCCTCCCCCGTTCATGCTCTGTCTCTCTCTGTCCCAAAAATAAATAAAAAAAGAAAAAAAAAAGAAATAATAGTGTCCAGCGCAACGCCTGCATAACTACTCAACACAGGGAGTACTGCATCACTAACGAATGTCGTTTTCAAAACAGACATAAAAAAAAAAAAATCCTCCAAGGAGAAAGAAACAGAGAAGAACCACAGCCCCACTATACGCGCACGCAATATGGAGTAAAATTTGGCTTAGAAAACAGTGTTGCTCACCTACCCTGCTTCCGAAGCTCTATGTCACTGTCACGGCTGCCAGCCGCGGTCCTCAGGGTAGCTCCGCTCACCCCAGCGTGGTCCGAGAAGAGGTCCTTCCAGCCTTCCACGGTAGTCACTGATGTGCAAGATGTAAATGGTGTGTAGGTAAATTGTAGCTTCCCCCTGTCTTCACAGGCTCCTTTTGAAAACTCTTTCTGTAATGTGAGAAGTGTTTCAAACTAAGATGAGTGGGTGTCCATACCACAGCAGGGGCATCCTAAGAGCTGGGGTTCTGGAAACTGACTGCTTGGGTCTGAATCCTCCTCGAGCTATCCACCTGCCTGCCTGTGTGAACTTGGGCAAGTTCCTTAACTTCTCTGTTCCTCTGTAGTTTATTACATGGACAATAAAAATATCTATCTTATGGGGGTGTCTGGGTGGCTCAGTCGGTTGAGCATCCAACTTCGGCTCAGGTCACGATCTTACGGTTCATGGGTTCAAGCCCCGCGTCAGGCTCTGCGCTGACAGATGGAGCCTGGAGCCTGCTTTGGATTCTCTGTCTCCCTCTCTCTCTGCCCCTCCCCTGCTCCAGCTCTCACTCCCTTCCTCTCAAAAATAAATACACATTAAAAAATTGTAAAAACAGGTATCTATCTTATAGTTCTAAAAGTTAGATGAGACGATGTGCAAGAAGCCAAAGACAGTGCCTGGCACACGTCTGTTATTATGTATTCCACAAATACTCTATGCCAGGCACCGGAAGAGATCAGTATCTGAGAAAATCATCGTCACCCAGTGTGGCAGGTGCTGCTTCGCATACAGCATTGGGTTTAGGCGAGAAAAGTGGGTTATATACCTAGTGCCACAGGATCTCATAGGAAGAAGCAGGCAGACGTGTCTGGGGGAGTGGAGGAACGTGCCACAGAAGTTGACATTTGAGCTTTGTCTTAAAGACATGTAGGAATTCCCAGGCAGAGAAGGCGGTTATCTTAGGCAACCGTTATTGGAGCAGAAATGGATTGGAATAAACGCAGGTGAAATTGCAAAGTGAAACGGGAAGGATGGAAGGAACGCAGGCAAACCTGGGGGTGGCATCGGGGCCTCAGGAGCTGGGAGACAGTATCTGCCTCTTGGCTCCGCGGTCTTCGCGTCTGGGCAGCCTCGCAGTGGAAATGCCCTCACTGTCCTTTGTCTTCAGCCCCCCACCGGCTCATTTCCGCCCTGCCTCCCCATGTGCCGCTGACACTGTTCTCACTAATCTGTGTCCCCTCTGCGCCAACTCCAAGGAACACTTTTCAGTCGGGGTAGTGTAGCAAGTGGGGTGAAGGCGTGTTTCCAATTGATCTGAAAGCAATGTCAGATGCTTATTATAAATGAAATGAATTGGCTTATCCATGTGGAAAATCACATTAATCAGATTTCTCATTTTAAAACAAGCTTGCATTCCTGGGAGAAGAATACATAGATGTATTTAAGCTCATGGCTGGATTTTGTTTGCTAATATTTAATTTTGCCATTTTCATTTCATGAATGAGAACCATCTGTAATATTCTTTCTCTGGACTGTCTTTGTCTAATTTCAGGATCAAGGTTTTGCTGCTGTCACAACACGATGTGAGAAATGTTCTCTCCTTTTTTTGTGTAAGATTGACATACCCTGTCTGTCTTTAAATGAGAAAATTTGCCTATAAAGCATCTGGGTCTGTAATGGATTTTTTAACTACAGTTTTAGTCCTTTCCTGATAATGGCACAATAAAGATTTTCTATTCCTTTTTGAGTCATACTTGGTAATTTGCATTTTCCTTGGCATTTATCTATTTCATCTGAGTTTTAAAATTTATTGGCATGAAATTACTCATATTGTATTTTAAATCTGTGCTGCATTTATTGTCATAACCCCTCTTTATCACTAATATAACTTATTTGTACTTTCTTCTTTATTTCCTTGATTAATATTGCCAGTTTGATCTATTTTATTAGTGTTTTAAAGAACAAATTCTTAGCCTCATTAATTCTTTCTATTTGTGTAATTGTTATGTTTTATGTAAATCTCTGCTACCGTTATTATTTTCTCTTCTTTTTAAATGTTTATTTATTTATTTTGGGAGAGAGTGTGTGTGCGTGCGAGTGAGGGAGGGGCAGAGAGAGAGAGGGAGAGACATAATCCGGACGCGGAGCTCAATCCAACAGCCTCGAGGTCATGACCTGAGCCGAAATCAAGAGTTAGACACTTAACCCACTGAGCCACCCAGGCGCCCCTATATTCTTTCTTATTCTTGGGGTTTTTTTCTACTATTCTTTTTTTACACTTCTTATTTGGACGTTTAGCTCAGTCGATTTGGGCTTTTCTTCTTTTCTTTTGGAAACATTTAAGACTAAATGTCCTTCAAAGTATGGTTTCTGTGACTCCACGAGTTCTTATGTGTGCTTGCCTTTTTGACATTTGAACTGTGTGTTCTTTTTTTTGGGGGGGGGGGACAGAGGAAGAGCATGAACGGGGGAGGGGCAGAGAGAGAGGGAGACACAGAATCGGAAACAGGCTCCAGGCTCCGAGCCAGCAGCCCAGAGCCCAACGCGGGGCTCGAACTCCCGGACCGCGAGATCGTGACCTGGCTGAAGTCGGACGCTTAACCGCCTGCGCCACCCAGGCGCCCCTGAACTGTGTGTTCTTTGCTCTCCTTTATAGACTGGAGATTTTTTTCTTGGGATCTTTTCTGTCATGGATTTAACTGAACTGTTGGTACACCTGATCTGTATGAGTCTAGTGTTTTGAAATTAGTTGAACTTTGCTCTATGACCTAGCCGGTGGCCAGTTTTTGAGATATGTGTGCTTGAAAATAACTTATATCCTCTAGTTATTGTGCGTAATGTTCTTTATATATTCATTAGGTTTATTAATGTGCCTGCTCAAATCTCCTATATCCTTACAGATTTTTTTGTCTGCCTCATCTGCCAATCATTTAAAAAACATTTTTTTTTAATGCTTATTTTTGAGAGTGAGAGAAACAGAACGTTAGCGGGGCTGGAGCAGAGAGAGAGGGAGACGCAGAATCCGAAGCAGGCTCCAGGCTCTGAGCTGTCAGCACAGAGCCCGACGCGGGGCTTGAACTCACAAGTCGTGTGAGATCATGACCTGAGCCTAAGTCGGACACCTACCGACTGAGCCACCCAGGCGCCCCTAATCTGTCAATTATTAAGAGAGATAGAGTTTCCCGTTTTTGATGACAGATTTGAAGTTTTCTCCCTACTGTTCTGTTAATTGTTGCTTCACAAATTGTAATGTGATTTTATAATTCACACGTGTTTTAGGATTGTTATATCTTCCCGATGAGTTCAATCCTTTATTATTATGTTGTTTCCTTTTGTATGTCCACTAATGTCTATTTTGTCCTTATATTTTTAGGTCTATTTTGGTTAGAATTTGCCTAGTATATACTTCTATGTCTTTTTACTTTCAGGATTTCCTTCTGAATTTTAAATAAGTCTCTTGAAAACAGCATACAATATATAGCGGGATTTTCAAAATTTAATCAATGTTTGTCTTTTAATTTCATAGTCTAATCCATTTTCATTTATTGTGATTATTGATATATTTGAATTTATTCATGCTATTTTTCCTTATTTTTAAATTTCCTTTTTGTTTTTTTTTCTTGCCTTCTTTTGCATCAAATGGCCTCCTCTATCTTTCCTTTTCTTTTTATTATTGTATTTATTTTTACTCTAACGGTTTAGAAATTTGCTGTAATAATCTGTAATAATATCATTAAAGTCGAATTGCCTAATTAAGTAGCCAGTAGCCACATGTAATCATTAAGCACTTGAAATATCCAGTCCAAACTGAGATGTTCAGTAAGTATAAAATACACATTAGGGTTTGAAGACAAAAGAATATAAAAGTTTTAGTAATAGTTTTCATTTTAATTACATGTCGAAATGATAATATTTTAAATATATGGGGTTAAATAAAAGATATTATTAAAATTAGTTGTACCTGTTTTCTTGTTTCCTTTTTTAATGTGGCTACTGAAAATTTTTAAGTTATGTGAATATTTGTATTTGTGGCTAACATATTTCTGTTGGACACCACTGGTTTAGAGACTACACGGAATTATTGGACATACGCATTTCACTTAACAAAGTCTAAAGTAAACAAAAATCCTTACTTCTTCCTCAACAACAGAAAGGCCAGACTGATTTAACTCAGCACGGACCTTCCCAAGCGTATGCTGAGGTAGGCCTGCATTTTAGTTCTATTTTATTTATTAATATCATATATATTAGGTATTATTGTTGTGGTTTTATGGAGATCAAAGGAAAAAGTATATAATGACCTCAATAGATACAGCCAAATTATTTTATAATATTCATACTCACTCATGATTAAAAAAAAAAAAACATGTTAGCAAGCAAGGAGTCAAAGCATCTTCCTTAGATTGATTTTGTTTTTTTAAGAAAGTAGTTAAAGACACAGCAAACATTGTACTTAAAAGTGACATGTTAAAATGATCTTGTTAAGACCAGGAACAAGATGCAGTTAACTTCTTTGCCCGTGCGGTGAGGCCAGCCTGGGTGTGCAGGGACACAGGGACTGGACAGGGAAAAACAAGCTGTCATTGTGTGAACCTACTACGATCGCCTATATCGAAAACCCCAAAGAATCTACAGGTACTAATCTAAAATTAGTAAGAGGCTTAAAACGATGTGCTTCCTGCAAAATCTTAAAATGTAATTTCCCCTCAAATCAATCTCTGTTTTAACACAATTCCAGTAAAAACTGCAACATGGTTTTCTTTCTCGCTGCTTCTCTCTCTTCCTTACCTTCTTCACTCCTCCTCCCCCTCCTTCCAACTCCCTTCTCTACCTCCAGCCCCTCCTCTTTCTTCTCTTCTTTCTTATTTAAGAAAAGCTGACAATCTTATTCTAAAATCTATATGGATGAACAAGGGTCAGGAATAGCCACAACTCTCCTTAAAAGGTAAGGAGACCTACCTACCAAATATCATAATTAAGCTATAATTTTCTAAGCTAGAATAAGACTGTAGTACTGACTCTGAATATACCATGAAAAAAGATGTTTTGAAGAATATAATATTCAAAACAACAAATAATCCAATTAGACAATGGGCAGAAGACATGAATAGTGCAAAGTAGACCTCCAGATGGCCAACAGACACATGAAGAGATGCTCAACATCACTGACCATCAGGGAAATGTACATGAAAACCACAATGAGATATCACCTCACACCTGACATAAAGAGTAAAATAAAAAACACAAGAAACAGCAAGTATTGATGACGATGTGGAGAGAAAGGAATCTCGTACACTGTTGGTAGGAATGGAAATCGGTGCGTCCACTGTGGAAAACAATATGGAGGTTCCTCAAAAAGTTAGAACTACCATATGATCCACTAATTCCATATTGGGTATTTACCCAAAAAATACAAAAGCACTGGGGATCCTGGGTGGCTCAGTCGGTTAAGCATCCGACTTCAGCTCAGGTCATGATCTCACAGTTTAAGGGTTTGAGCCCCACATCGGGCTCTGTGCTGATAGCTCAGAGCCTGGAGCCTGCTTCGGATTCTGTGTCTCCCTCTCTCTCTCTGCCCCTCGCCCACTTGCAGTCTGCCTTTCTCTTTCTCAAAAATAAACATTAAATAAATTTCGGGGCGCCTGGGTGGCGCAGTCGGTTAAGCGTCCGACTTCAGCCAGGTCACGATCTTGCGGTCCGTGAGTTCGAGCCCCGCGTCAGGCTCTGGGCTGATGGCTCAGAGCCTGGAGCCTGTTTCCGATTCTGTGTCTCCCTCTCTCTCTGCCCCTCCCCCGTTCATGCTCTGTCTCTCTCTGTCCCAAAAATAAATAAACGTGAAAAAAAAAATTAAAAAAAAAATAAATTTAAAATAATAAGAATACAAAAGCACTAATTTGAAAAGACATATGCATTCCTAAGTTTATTGCAGCATTACTTATAATAGCCAAATTATAGAAGCAGACCAAGTGTCCGCTGATCGATGAATGGACAAAGAAGAAATACACACACACACACACACGTATGTGTGTGTATATATGTGTATGTGTGGATATATATAATGTACATGCATGTGTATACATAATGTATATATTATACATATATGCACACATGTATAATATGTACATGTACATAATGTGCATGTATATATAATGTATATGTGTGTATATAATATATACACATATAGATACAATGGAATATAATAACTCAGCCATAAAAAAGAATAAAATCTTGCCATTTACAATGACATGGATGGAGCTAGGGGGTATAATGCTGAACAAAATAAGTTAGTCAGATAAAGACAGACACCATACAATTTCACTCATAGGTGGAATTTAAGAAACAAATCAAATGAAGAAGAAAGAGACAAACAAACAAAAAAAGACTCTGAACTGTAGAGAACAAACTGATGGTTACCGGTGGAGGGGGGGGGGGGAGATGGGTGAAATGGATGAAGGGGGTTAATCATGATGAACACTGAGTTAGGTATGGAAGTGTTGAATCCTTTATTATACATCTGAAACTAATATAACAATGTATGTTAACTATACTAGAATTAATTTTTTAATGTTTTTTTTTTAAATTTATTTTGAGAGAGAGAGAGAGAGAGAGCACAAGCAGGGGAGGAGCAGAGAGAGAGGGATAGAGAGACAATGCCAAGCAGGCTCCACGCTCAGCATAGAGCATGACTCAGGGCTCGATCTCATGACTGCGAGATCAGGATCATGACCTGAGCCAGATCAAGGGTCAGACGCTTAACTGACTGAGCCACCCAGGCACCCCTAAAATGTTTTTAGAAGGAAAAAAGGTTTTAAAAAAGAATATAATGTCAAGTTAAAATGGCTAAATAGAAACTAAATAGCAGTGTAATCTTAATTTTATATAAAAATATATAAGTGCCTCCATATATGGACACAGTGTGCACATTTAAATGTACGTGCATCCATGTATGCTCACAAACTTAGGGCACTAACATGACTTCTGAAAAAAGACTGGAAGGAAACACACCAAAATGTTAATAGCTATGTCTGAATGGTGAGATCATGATTGGTTTCATTCCCTTTCTTCAAACTTTTCTGCAACTAATATGTTTTTATTTTTACTGATTTATATTGTGTAAAATACACAGAGCATAAAATTTAGCATCTTGACTCCTTTTATTTTTTTTATCTCATTTATTTTTTATTTGAATTCCAGTTGGTTAACACACAGTGTTGTATTAGTTTCAGGTGTACAATATAGTGATTCAACACTTCCATACATCCTGACTATTTTTCAACGCACAGTTCAGGAGCATTAAGCACATTCACACTGTTGTGCTCACAAACCTAAACTCTATCCTCACTAGACAACAGAGCCCCAAAACCCCTTCTCCCAGCCCTTGGCAACCACCATTCTGCCTTCTGTCTCTGCGAGTTTGACTCTTCTGGGTTCTTCATAGAAATGGAATCATATGGTACTTGTCTTTCTGTGACTGGCTTATTTCACTCAGCATGATGTCCTTCAGGTCCATCCATGCTATATCGTATGTCATAATTTCCTTCCTTCTTTAAAAAATTTTTTTAATGTGTATTTATTTTTGAGAGAGAGAGAGAGCGAGAGAGCAGGGGAGGGGCAGAAAGAGAGGGAGACACAGAATCCGAAGCAGGCTCCAGGCTCTGAGCTGTCAGCACAGAGCCCTACGCCGGGCTCGAACTCACAAATTGTTAAATCATGACCTGAGCCAAAGTCGGACACTTAACCCTCAGCACAGAGCCCGATACAGGGCTCGAACTCGTGAACCACGAGATCGTGAGCTGAGCTGAAGTCGGACACTTAACCGACTGAGCCACCCAGGCACCCCATAATTTCCTTCCTTCTTAGGGAACAACTTATCTTTGGACTTTCCACTTTATGAAGAGACCTACTAAGGACCATGCTGTTTGCAGTTTTCACCATCTTTTCAAAAAAGTAATGAGTTTTTGGCACTAAAAAACAATACACGGAGCTTCCCTTGTGAAAAACAGTATGGCAGTTCCTGAAAAGATTAAACACAGCATTACCATGTGACCCAGCAATTTCACTGCTGGAAAATATCCACAAAAGAATAGAGACGCTGTTAGCCAGGATGCAACGGGGAGTTACTTAAGAGGGCTGAAAGCTATTGGCAAACGGGTGCGGGGGAAGGGACAAAAGCAGGGGAGGGCTGTTCTGCTTTGTAGAATCAACAGTTCCAGCCGAGAAGCTCAACTAGGTATTTCACCTGATAGCCCTTACATGAGCCAGTTGGAGCCAGACGGGAGCAGAGGACCTGTGCAGAAGCCCCCTGAGTTGTCCTAAAGCTACCTTTAGCTCATTATAATACTAGGATCTCCTCCTATGGGCAGAGTTTTCCACTAATTTATGAACATACGTGTATGCATTAGCACGGGGACGTGTTAGGCATGAGCAACTAAACGAACCAAAAGTTCCTATACAAGCTCCTTGCCCCTGCTCCCTAATACACTGAATAAAAGTGGGGCGCCTGGAGGGCTCAGTCGGTTGAGCATCCGACTTGGACTCAGGTCATGATCTCTAGGTTTGTGGGTTCGAGCCCTGCATAGGAGCTCTCTGCTGTCAGCGCAGAGCTCGCTTTGGATCCTGTCTCCCTCTCTCTTTGCCCCTCCCCTGCTTGCTCTCTCTCTTTCTCTCTCTCTCAAAAATAAATAAACATTAAAAAAATTAAAAGCTTCTGTACTAACCCCATGGGGAGACAGTGCTTTGAGAGCTATCATCCTGTCTCCTTACTTGTGACAAGTAATAAAAAATGCTTTGCATCCAACCTTTCCTCGGGTTGTGCTCAGTTTGATGTGCCCCAAGCAGCGAACCCCTTGAGTTCAGTTACAACGTGAGTTCTTAGCCCATAAAGGGGAAAGTGGGCGTCAAATTTTGACAAACCACCCAGCAAACCAGTGACTCTGAATTATTCATGTCTTGAAAGCCTGGTGCTAAAGACTGAAAGAGAAGACTTTGTCTAAATGGAGCTCACATTCCCCTGGGACTTTGGTGGAGAGAGATTGTCTGCTTTGAAAATGGGATCAGATATGCCTGTGTCTGAGAGGGTTATATGGACGGAGGTAATTGAAGTGAATGAAGGGTTAAGGATTTGGGTCTACCAAGAAGAAAAGACTGAAGAGTTTGACAACCAAAAGAAGATTTCTTTTTTTTTTTTTTTTTTTTCTGTTGCCATCTTCTCTTTAGAAAATTGATCCACTGAATTATGGTGAGAGAAATTATTGGATCCGAGCCAAAGAGACAGGCATGGGCTGTACATTCTGAGGGCGGTGCCCTGTGCTGTAAAGTTTGGGAAGTAAGTTTCCTAGACATCAATGAGAACCTCACATTCCTACAGCCTCCTAATTCAGGCCTCTGTCATGCAAAGTCCACCCTCCTCTGTCCTTATCACCCTCCAGCCTTGTTGTGACATATACACGAAAGAATTAGCCCACCCTCGCCAGGGGAGAGTTCATGCAGATAGTGATGACATAGTATTTACTCCCATTAATCCTCATAGAGTTATACGCTGTTTATTTGCTAAACTTGTAAGTGGCCAGATCCCAGATTGAATCCTGCAGGGAAGACCCAGGGTCTGACAGCCTCATTTTTGACGTTGCTTCTGCCAGCCCACGGCTGATTCATCTGTCTCAGCCTCTGGGTGCCTAGGTCCTGGCTGCAGAGGTTCTGACAGGAGGGGTCTGGAGGAGGTCTGGGCATGGCGGGGGAGGGGGGGGGTTAGGGCCTTCCAGGAGGTTCTAGTGTGTAGCCAGGGTTGACAGCCACCGCTTTCGTCTTTCCAGGAAATCAGTCACCCACACGCTGCTCTCTTGATTCTGACAAAACTCATGTGTGGTCATCGCATACTTTCAAACTGTATTTACTCAGTATGAGTGGCCTACGCTGTGTAACATTGCTTTCTCTTTCTCTTTCGTGATCAGAAAATGTGGTTTGCTTTTTATAACCCTAACTGGCGTCTAAGGAGGAATCAGGAGATGACAAACACAAGTCCTTCGTTCTGCTAAGCCGCTGGATGGCTTCGTGAGCGCCAATTCGAGGGTGAAAGCCAGAGAACTGAATGTGCATGCGTTAGCAATCACTCTGAACGTTTTTGAGCCAAGTTGGACTCTGGGCAGGAGAAAGAAATCTGGGGCCTGGTTTGGGGGAACGACCACAAAGAATAACCTTCATTAATCAATTTATTCAGCTTGAATAAATTGAGCTCAATTGAGCTTTTGTCATATCCAGGAGCTGGGGCTATGGCAGTGTTGAGAAAGAGAACCCTAGGCCCAAAATGGCTTTGTTCGCGCCATCTTGTGGAACAAGGCCTGAACGCCTCATCTAAATCGAAGTTTCAACTTCCCCCAGAAACGTGAAGTCTTAACTGGTCAGTCAGGAATTTCCTGGTCAGCACCAGGGAGGCAATCCGTCGCTGGGGCCCTCTCCAGTCCCCCCAAGGAAGATGAGTTCATCCACTTAATAAGACCCCCTTGCCTGGAACAATCCTTTGTTTTTCATTTGTTCGTAACTTTCTCTCCCCCCCCCCCCCCCCGCCCTCCTTCCTATAAAAACCTTCCATTTTGTACAACTCTTTGGAGCAGCCTCCAAGGATGAGATGCTGCCCCATTCATGAATCGCTTAATAAGACCAATTAGACCTTCATGTTTACTCAGTTGGATTTTTTGTTCTTTAACAAAAGGTAGTGAATCCCAATAGGACTTTAGGAGAACAGAAATATCCACTACCATATAGATTTTAAGCCCCCTGTCATCTCCTCTTCTAAATCTTCTGTGAAATCTACGTTCTACTTTTTTTTTTTTAATGAGCTTTATTGACAAATTGGTTTCCATACAACACCCAGTGCTCACCCCAAAAGGTGCCCTCCTCAATACCCATCACCCACCCTCTCCTCCCTCCCACCCCCATCAACCCTCAGTTTGTTCTCAGTTTTTAACAGTCTCTTATGCTTTGGCTCTCTCCCACTCTAACCTCTTTTTTTTTTTTTTTTCCTTCCCCTCCCCCATGGGTTCCTGTTAAGTTTCTCAGGATCCACATAAGAGTGAAACCATATGGTATCTGTCTTTCTCTGTATGGCTTATTTCACTTAGCATCACACTCTCCAGTTCCATCCACGTTGCTACAAAAGGCCATATTTCATTTTTTCTCATTGCCACGTAATATTCCATTGTGTGTATAAACCACAATTTCTTTATCCATTCATTAGTTGATGGACATTTAGGCTCTTTCCATAATTTGGCTATTGTTGAGAGTGCTGCTATGAACATTGGGGTACAGGTGGCCCTATGCATCAGTGCTCCTGTATCCCTTGGATAAATTCCTAGCAGTGCTATTGCTGGGTCATAGGGTAGGTCTATTTTTAATTTTCTGAGGAACCTCCACACTGCTTTCCAGAGCGGCTGCACCAATTTGCATTCCCACCAACAGTGCAAGAGGGTTCCCGTTTCTCCACATCCTCTCCAGCATCTATAGTCTCCTGATTTGTTCACTTTGGCCACTCTGACTGGCGTGAGGTGATACCTGAGTGTGGTTTTGATTTGTATTTCCCTGATAAGGAGCGACGCTGAACATCTTTTCATGTGCCTGTTGGCCATCCGGATGTCTTCTTTAGAGAAGTGTCTATTCATGTTTTCTGCCCATTTCTTCACTGGGTTATTTGTTTTTCGGGTGTGGAGTTTGGTGAGCTCTTTATAGATTTTGGATACTAGCCCTTTGTCCGATATGTCATTTGCGAATATCTTTTCCCATTCTGTTGGTTGCCTTTTAGTTTTGTTGGTTGTTTCCTTTGCTGTGCAGAAGCTTTTTATCTTCATAAGGTCCCAGTAATTCACTTTTGCTTTTAATTCCCTTGCCTTTGGGGATGTGTCGAGTAAGAGATTGCTACGGCTGAGGTCAGAGAGGTCTTTTCCTGCTTTCTCCTCTAAGGTTTTGATGGTTTCCTGTCTCACATTTAGGTCCTTTATCCATTTTGAGTTTATTTTTGTGAATGGTGTGAGAAAGTGGTCTAGTTTCAACCTTCTGCATGTTGCCGTCCAGTTCTCCCAGCACCATTTGTTAAAGAGGCTGTCTTTTTTCCATTGGATGTTCTTTCCTGCTTTGTCAAAGATGAGTTGGCCATACGTTTGTGGGTCTAGTTCTGGGGTTTCTATTCTATTCCATTGGTCTATGTGTCTGTTTTGGTGCCAATACCATGCTGTCTTGATGATGACAGCTTTGTAGTAGAGGCTAAAGTCTGGGATTGTAATGTCTCCTGCTTTGGTCTTCTTCAAAATTCCTTTGGCTATTTGGGGCCTTTTGTGGTTCCATATGAATTTTAGGATTGCTTGTTCTAGTTTCTTTTTTTTTTTTATTTTTTTTTTAAATTTTTTTTTTCAACGTTTATTTATTTTTGGGACAGAGAGAGACAGAGCATGAACGGGCGAGGGGCAGAGAGAGAGGGAGACACAGAATCGGAAACAGGCTCCAGGCTCTGAGCCATCAGCCCAGAGCCCGACGCGGGGCTCGAACTCACGGACCGCGAGATCGTGACCTGGCTGAAGTCGGACGCTTAACCGACTGCGCCACCCAGGCGCCCCTGCTTGTTCTAGTTTCGAGAAGAATGCTGGTGCAATTTTGATTGGGATTGCATTGAATGTGTAGATAGCTTTGGGTAGTATTGACATTTTGACAATATTTATTTTTCCAATCCATGAGCAGGGAATGTCTTTCCATTTCTTTAAATCTTCTTCAATTTCCTTCATAAGCTTTCTATAGTTTTCAGCATACAGATCCTTTACATCTTTGGTTAGATTTATTCCTAGGTATTTTATGCTTCTTGGTGCAATTGTGAATGGGATCAGTTTCTGTATTTGTCTTTCTGTTGCTTCATTGTTAGTGTATAAGAATGCAACTGATTTCTGTACATTGATTTTGTATCCTGCAACTTTGCTGAATTCATGTATCAGTTCTAGCAGACTTTTGGTGGAGTCTTTCGGATTTTCCATGTATAATATCATGTCATCTGCAAAAAGCGAAAGCTTGACTTCATCTTTGCCAATTTTGATGCCTTTGATTTCCTTTTGTTGTCTGATTGCTGATGCTAGAACTTCCAGCACTATGTTAAACAGCAGCGGTGAGAGTGGGCATCCTTGTCGTGTTCCTGATCTCAGGGAAAAAGCTCTCAGTTTTTCCCCATTGAGGATGATGTTAGCTGTGGGCTTTTCATAAATGGCTTTTATGATCTTTAAGTATGTTCCTTCTATCCCGACTTTCTCAAGGGTTTTTATTAAGAAAGGGTGCTGGATTTTGTCGAAGGCCTTTTCTGCATCGATTGACAGGATCATATGGTTCTTCTCTTTTTTTTTGTTAATGTGATGTATCACGTTGATTGATTTGCGAATGTTGAACCAGCCCTGCATCCCAGGAATGAATCCCACTTGATCATGGTGAATAATTCTTTTTATATGCCGTTGAATTCGATTTGCTAGTACCTTATTGAGAATTTTTGCATCCATATTCATCAGGGATATTGGCCTATAGTTCTCTTTTTTTACTGGGTCTCTGTCTGGTTTAGGAATCAAAGTAATACTGGCTTCATAGAATGAGTCTGGAAGTTTTCCTTCCCTTTCTATTTCTTGGAATAGCTTGAGAAGGATAGGTATTATCTCTGCTTTAAACGTCTGGTAGAACTCCCCTGGGAAGCCATCTGGTCCTGGACTCTTATTTGTTGGGAGATTTTTGATAACCGATTCAATTTCTTCACTGGTTATGGGTCTGTTCAAGCTTTCTATTTCCTCCTGATTGAGTTTTGGAAGAGTGTGGGTGTTCAGGAATTTGTCCATTTCTTCCAGGTTGTCCAATTTGTTGGCATATAATTTTTCATAGTATTCCCTGATAATTGTTTGTATCTCTGAGGGATTGGTTGTAATCATTCCATTTTCATTCATGATTTTATCTATTTGGGTCATCTCCCTTTTCTTTTTGAGAAGCCTGGCTAGAGGTTTGTCAATTTTGTTTATTTTTTCAAAAAACCAACTCTTGGTTTCGTTGATCTGCTCTACAGTGTTTTTAGTTTCTATATTGTTTATTTCTGCTCTGATCTTTATTATTTCTCTTCTTCTGCTGGGCTTAGGCTGCCTTTGCTGTTCTGCTTCTAGTTCCTTTAGGTGTGCTGTTAGATTTTGTATTTGGGATTTTTCTTGTTTCTTGAGATAGGCCTGGATTGCAATGTATTTTCCTCTCAGGACTGCCTTTGCTGCGTCCCAAAGCGTTTGGATTGTTGTATTTTCATTTTCGTTTGTTTCCATATATTTTTTAATTTCTTCTCTAATTGTCTGGTTGACCCACTCATTCGTTAATAGGGTGTTCTTTAACCTCCATGCTTTTGGAGGTTTTCCAGACTTTTTTCTGTGGTTGATTTCAAGCTTCATAGCATTGTGGTCTGAAAGTAAGCATGGTATAATTTCAATTCTTGTAAACTGATGAAGGGCTGTTTTGTGACCCAGTATATGATCTATCTTGGAGAATGTTCCATGTGCACTCGAGAAGAAAGTATATTCTGTTGCTTTGGGATGCAGAGTTCTAAATATATCTGTCAAGTCCATCTGATCCAATGTCTCATTCAGGGCCCTTGTTTCTTTATTGACCGTGTGTCTAGATGATCTATCCATTTCTGTAAGTGGTGTATTAAAGTCCCCTGCAATTACCACATTCTTATCAATAAGGTTGCTTATGTTTATGAGTAATTGTTTTATATATTTGGGGGCTCCGGTATTCAGTGCATAGACATTTATAATTGTTAGCTCTTCCTGATGGATAGACCCTGTAACTATTATATAATGTCCTTCTTCATCTCTTGTTACAGCCTTTAATTTAAAGTCTAGTTTGTCTGATATAAGTATGGCTACTCCAGCTTTCTTTTGGCTTCCAGTTGCATGATAAATAGTTCTCCATCCCCTCACTCTCAATCTAAAGGTGTCCTCAGGTCTAAAATGAGTCTCTTGTAGACAGCAAATAGATGGGTCTTGTTTTTTTATCCATTCTGATACCCTATGTCTTTTGGTTGGCGCATTTAATCCATTTACATTCAGTGTTATTATAGAAAGATACGGGTTTAGAGTCATTGTGATGTCTGTATGTTTTATGCTTATAGTGATGTCTCTGGGACTTTGTCTCACAGGGTCCCCCTTAGGATCTCTTGTAGGGCTGGTTTAGTGGTGACAAATTCCTTCAGTTTTTGTTTGTTTGGGAAGACCTTTATCTCTCCTTCTATTCTAAATGACAGACTTGCTGGATAAAGGATTCTTGGCTGCATATTTTTTCTGTCTAGCACCCTGAAAATCTCGTGCCAATTCTTTCTGGCCTGCCAAGTTTCAAAAGAGAGATCAGTCACGAGTCTTATAGGTCTCCCTTTATATGTGAGGGCACGTTTACCCCTTGCTGCTTTCAGAATTTTCTCTTTATCCTTGTATTTTGCCAGTTTCACTATGATATGTCGTGCAGAAGATCGATTCAAGTTACGTCTGAAGGGAGTTCTCTGTGCCTCTTGGATTTCAATGCCTTTTTCCTTCCCCAGTTCAGGGAAGTTCTCAGCTATGATTTCTTCAAGTACCCCTTCAGCACCTTTCCCTCTCTCTTCCTCCTCTGGGATACCAATTATGCGTATATTATTTCTTTTTAGTGTATCACTTAATTCTCTAATTTTCCCCTCATACTCCTGGATTTTTTTATCTCTCTTTTTCTCAGCTTCCTCTTTTTCCATAACTTTATCTTCTAGTTCACCTATTCTCTCCTCTGCCTCTTCAAGCCGAGCTGTGGTGGTTTCCATTTTGTTATGCATTTCATTTAAAGCGTTTTTCAGCTCCTCGTGACTGTTCCTTAGTCCCTTGATCTCTGTAGCAAGAGATTCTCTGCTGTCCTGTATACTGTTTTCAAGCCCAGTGATTAATTTTATGACTATTATTCTAAATTCACTTTCTGTTATGTTATTTAAGTCCTTTTTGATCAGCTCATTAGCTGTTGTTATTTCCTGGAGATTCTTCTGAGGGGAATTCTTCCGCTTGGTCATTTTGGATAGTCCCTGGCATGGTGAGGACCTGCAGGGCACTTCCCCTGTGCTGTGGTGTATAACTGGAGTTGGTGGGCGGGGCCGCAGTCAGACCTGATGTCTGCCCCCAGCCCACCGCTGGGGCCACAGTCAGACTGGTGTGTGCCTTCTCTTCCCCTCTCCTAGGGGCGGGATTCACTGTGGGGTGGTGTGGCTCGTCTGGGCTACTTGCACCCTGCCAGTCTTGTAATGCTGGGGATCTGGCGTATTAGCTGGGGTGGGTAGGCAAGGTGCTCAGGAGCAGGAGGGGCAGGCTTAGATCGCTTCTCCTTAGGTGATCCACTTCAGGAGGGGCCCTGTGGCAGCGGGAGGGAGTCAGATCCGCTGCCGGAGGTTGGCTCCGCAGAAGTGCAGAGTTGGGTGTTTGCGCGGAGCGAGCAAGTTCCCTGGCAGGAACCGGTTCCCTTTGGGATTTCGGCTGGGGGATGGGCGGGGGAGATGGCGCTGGCGAGCGCCTTTGTTCCCCACCAAACTGAGCTCTGTCGTCAGGGGGCTCAGCAGCTCTCCCTCCCTTTGTCCTCCAGCCTTCCCGCTTTCCGAGCAGAGCTGTTAACTTATGACCTCCCAGACGCTAAGTCGCGCTTGTTGTGAGAACACAGTCCGCCCGGCCCCTCCGCTTTTGCAAGCCCGACTCGGGGGCTCTGCTTGGCCGGCGAGCTGCCCCTCCGCCCCGGCTCCCTCCCGCCAGTCCGTGGAGCGCGCACCGCCTCGCCGCCCTTCCTACCCTCTTCCGTGGGCCTCTCGTCTGCGTTTGGCTCCGGCGACTCCGTTCTGCTAATCCTCTGGCGGTTTTCTGGGTTATTTAGGCAGGTGTAGATGGAATCTAAGTGATCAGCAGGACGTGCGGTGAGCCCAGCGTCCTCCTAAGCCGCCATCTTGCCGCCCTCTGTCTCTACTTTTTTTTTTTTTTTAATTTTTAATGTTTTTTTTTTTTTTGAGAGAGAGACAGAGCACAAGTGGGGGAGGGGCAGAGAGAGAGGGAGACACAAAATCGAGCCTCTTCAGATTCTGGGTCTCCCTCTTCTCTCTGCCCCTCTCCCACTCTCTCTTTCTCAAAATAAATAAGCATTCAAAAAAAAAGAACCTGAAGCAGGCTCCAGGCTCTGAGCTGTCAGCACAGAGGGTGACACGGGGCTCAAACCCATGGACCGTGAGGGCATGACCTGAGCCAAAGTGGGACTTTTAACCGACTGAGCCACCAAATCCATGCTCTCATTACTCCTCCTGGTCTAGAGCTGGAAACGGGAGGTGCTGAGCCTCCCAGTCCAGTGACAGTGATCACGGGGGCCACCTCTGGGGCGAGCCAGGTGCAGCCAGGACAGAGGTAGTCCCTGGAAGCTTGTAGAAGCCAGACCGAGCACAGGAATCCGAAGGGTGGGGTTGAAAGCAATCCTGTCTAGATCTCTAAGGCCAGGGAGTACCCCAAATCCAGGTTATTTGTTATTTCCCACCACTCCCCTCTTTATTTGTATTCAGCAGAGTTCTCACCTCACCCCTCTTTGCTCAGCCTCCGTGTTTTCCCAAGGAAATATCCTCCAGACCTGCAGCTTCCGCAAGCACATCTCTAATGTGAGAGCCCATTGGTTCCTGCCTCGCTTCCGAGTTCAGTCCCTTATTTTTCAATTCAGTATGGAACATGGTATGATCAAAATACACGGAGCCAGGTGTGGTCAAAATACACAAAACCTTCATCCTCGGCTGTGTTGGTCTGAGTTCCCCGCCTTGGCTGGTGTCTCCACACACTGCTGAGAACTCCTAATTCTTCCGCTAGCCGGGCTCCGAGTCCTGTTAATTCTATCTCTTACACATTTCCTGAATTGATCTCTGCACCCTCTTTGTGATCACCGTTTGTATTCAGCTTACCCTGTCAGTTACAAAGGGTCCCGCCTGGGACCTCAAGGGACGGTGACCCCCCCCCAACCCTGGTCCCAGGAATTGGGATCATACAAGGAGCATCCCATCTCCATTGTCAGTGACTCGGTAGGAATGGGCGTGTGGCTGATTCTGCCCAAGGAAGTGAGAGAGACTTGCTGGAAGCCTCTAGGAAACTGCTTCTTTTTCTTCTTAAAGGGCCGTGGGAAACCACCCAGTGGACGTGAACAAGGGAGCATTGAGTCCCAACTGGTACTGGTAGGCATTCTTCAACCACGAAAACAGCCAGCTTTACAATGAAGCCAACTGTGGACGGCAGAGGGGAGAGACAGAAAGGGCGTCTTCGGCGGGATTCACAGACCTCTGTCACCTCTGGACGTCTTACCGCGCGAGGCAGCAGATTTCCTACGAGTTTAAGCCAATTTTAGTTGGCTTCTGTGTTACTTGCAGCCAAATGGACTCTATCAGAGACACAGCGTGAGTTAAACTAAAAACCCGGTTCTACAAATCTCCCACTTACAGCCTCTCCACTCTTGGAGACAGAATCACTCCTCAGTGCAGACCGCGCTGGAGCCCGGCTGCGTGGCCCGTGAGAACGATGGCCCCCACCCTCCCCGGTTCTGTTCAGTGACACCAGGGTGGCAGCTTGAAAACAGTCGCGCGGGAGCATTTGCACACAGAAAACCGGCAAACGCTACAAATCAGAGCCTTTTCTCCTGCCGACACCAGTTGTGAAGCATTAACCGGTACACTGCTGTGTAGCGTTCTAGACCTTTCCCAGCTGGCCCAGGTTGGCCTCTCCAGCTTCTCCTCCTTCCCTTAGCTCCCCTGTAGCCCTAGCCACAATGAAATTGCAATTCGACAAGTGTGCTGTACTGTCTCCTGGCCCTGAGTTCTTAACAGAAAAATGCCTTTTCCCTCACCTCGAAGGCTGACTTCCACATCAGGGCGGAGTCACAATGCCTAGAATCCATAGTACCTTTCGGGTACTATTTCAATTTCTTTAAAAATTGTTTTAAATGCTTTTATTTATTTTTGAGAGAGAGAGAGAGACGGAGACAGAGTGTGAGTGGGGGCGGGGCAGAGAGGGAGACCCAGAATCCCAAGCAGGCTCCAGGCTCTGAGCGGTCAGCACAGAGCCCGACGCGGGGCTCGAACTCACGGACCGCGAGATCACGACCTGAGCCGAAGTCGGACGCTTAACCGACTGAGCCACCCAGGGGCCCCTGTTTTAACTTCTTTCAAAATCAAGAAAGAAAAAATGATCAAAGAAAATGTTTTAATATGTAATATGTGTCTTTACCAGTTCTATTAGTGAAACATAACAAAAAATTTTTGTGTGTGGAGAAAGGAGCCCATAAAGGCACAAGTGCCTAGAGCCCGTTAAAGTTATAAGGTGGCCCTAGCTCATCTGTCTATGAAATTCATCTCTGTGAAGATTTCTAAAGTCCTCTGGGTTCATCGTCCTAGTCTCCACAATACTGTTTATACTTTTGAAATAATTTTCAGAACGACGTGGGGTGTAAATAAATAAGGTATTGGCTCCTCCTGGGGCCTCTCTCCTCGGCGTGCCAGAGGGCCGTCCTCTCTCTGGGCCCTCACATGGTCTTCCTTCTGTGTGTCTGTCTAATCCTAATCCCTTCTCGGAAGGACACCTCATTTTGACCGGATTGCTTCCTTAAAAGCACTTTCTCATCCAGTCACATTCTGTCTGAGTGACTGGGGGTTAGGACTTCGGCACTTCAGTTTGAGAGGGACACAAAGTTCAGCCCACAGCTATGCTGTCATGCGTCGTGGTATTTATTTGTCATCCGGCTCCCACGCTGGGCTAGACTGTGAAGTCCTGAAGGGCAGAAACTCTGGTTCTTGGTGTCTCCATCGCCCAGGGGAGGAACACAGCCTTTGCTGAGCGGACGTGTTAGAAGTGCTGTGGAAGAATACACGTGCTCAGGAAGGAGGCCAGGTTCCTGTGGCGAACCCATGGGGCTCCAGAGACTTCTAATGAGCAATCAGCAGTGCCGGGGGGGGGGGGGGGGGGGGGGGGGGGGGGTGAGGGGGGGCTTAGCAGCTCTGCCTCTAGATGGAGTAGCTTGTGTTGAACTGCTTTCTTCTTGAGTGTGACAGCAGCTTCAGAGACGAGAGTTAGAAAAGCAAATATTCAAAGGGGTTCTGGCTCTTTAAAAGTGTATTTATTAGCAGTGACTTGCATAAAATCACCTTTTTAAGGGGGGAGGCAGCTGTTTTCTTTTTTCCAACGTGTTTATTGGGACATAATGAATCGCAGAAATGCTCTCTGCTTGCATCATCTCAAAAGGGCGATGTATATACATCTGGTGGGAATAAGAAGGTTTTTTGTTTTTTTTTTTTTTGATTGGAGGATGGGATAGAGTCCCAAGCCATGTATTTCTATACAGCTCCACTTCTGTCCCTTGGAAAAATTGGAAACCAGTCTAAGGTTCCAGGATGCCAAGATGCCATGCAGTGGGGTACAGATTTCTCAGTTCATATCCCATTTTGTTGGACCCTTGTCATTTTGGCTTCGTATCTCAAAGCATTGAATATTAGAGCTGGAAATGCAAATTCCTCGTTTTCTAGCTGAGCAGGTCACACAGTGGTGAGTGGTTAGACTACACGCTGAGTTTCTTTTCTTTTTTTTTTTTTTAACCTTTCAAAAATTTATTTGAGTAATCTCTACACCCAAGGTGGGGCTCAAACTCAGGACCCTGAGTTTAAGAGTAGCATGCTCGGGGCACCTGGGTGGCTCAGTCCGCTAAGCATCCAACTTCGGCTCAGGTCATGATCTTGCAGTTCACGAGTTCTAGCCCCGCATCTGACTCTGTGCTGACAGCTCAGAGCCTGGAGCCTCCTTCGGATCCTGTGTCTCCCTCTCTCTCTGGCCCTACCCCACTTGTGCTCTGTCTCTCTCTCTCAAAAATAAAGAAAAACATTAAAAAAAAATTTTTTTTAATGTTTATTTATTTTTATTTAAAAAAAAATTTTTTTTTAACGTTTATTTATTTTTGAGACAGAGAGAGACAGAGCATGAACGGGGGAGGGGCAGAGAGAGAGGGAGACACAGAATCGGAAACAGGCTCCAGGCTCTGAGCCATCAGCCCAGAGCCCGACGCGGGGCTCGAACTCATGGACGGCGAGATCGTGACCTGGCTGAAGTCGGACGCTTAACCGACTGCGCCACCCAGGCGCCCCTTTAATGTTTATTTTTGAGACAGAGAGAGACAGAGCATGAACAGGGGAGGGTCAGAGAGAGGGAGACACAGAATCCGAAACCGGCTCCAGGCTCTGAGCTGTCAGCACAGAGCCTGACGCAGGGCTCGAACTCACGGACCTCGAGATCATGACCTGAGCCGAAGTTGGCCGCTTAACCGACTGAGCCACCCAGGCGCCCCAAGAAAAATATTAAAAAAAAAAAAAAAAAAAGAGTCACACGCTTTTCCAACTGAACCAGCCAGGCAACCCTATACTCTGAGTTTCTAAATCTCGGTCTGGGATTAGTTCCACTGCTTTCAACTTCCCCTATGACCCCATTCTCAGCCATCGCTTTAAATCCTTCCTGGAACAGAGTGGAATGTGAGCAAGTAAGTAGAAGTCAAATAGGCAATAGAGAGCGAAATGGTTAAAATACCCCAGTCTATCGACGATCAGGCCTCCGGGGAGACCAGCGCGAGTCGTATCAGTGAGAGAAGGCTAAAGGCAAAAGCAGGAATTGATGCGGTCTTGCCTCCATTCGAGAGAGCGGCTGCAGTTCAACTCTCCTCAGTGGGACGAAGGTGCCCCTAAACGTTTGCCCCTTTTCTAAATTCAGAGAAGCTTTTAAGGAAGACCTCATCTGACCTCGCAAGGAAAGATGCAATTAAACCCGGTTACTGGAGCTTTCTATTGCTTGCGCGTCCAGGGCAAATGAGCTAGGATGGCCCTGGGGAGCATGGTTTCTGATGTTTCGGGCCTGGCACTGGTGGGCGGGAGGTTAATACACACTCACATGAGACACTCGCCACCACTGAGGCCTCTACACAAATCTGAATGGGCCAGCAAGAGGTTCTGGAGGAGTCCAGAAATCGGGGAGCCCCTGAACTGGATCCCGAAGCTCCATCCTCTCTTCCCTCCGGGTGATAGAACACCTGTAGAGACGTCCAATGACTCTTGGTAAAGCTTCATTTAGGAGTCAGCAGTCAAGAGAAAGGAGGTTATAGTCACGACAAAGGGGCTACGGGTAATGCTGAGTTTTTGTTCTTATTTCATTAGAAGGAGGCGAATTCTGCGTACGGCCTTCCCAGCTTGTCTCTGGAAGGATTTGACCTGACAGCAGTCTATCTCATTGCAGGCTTACAGTGCATGTTCCTAATGTTTTTAAAAATTTTTTTTTTCAACTTTTTTTATTTATTTTTTTGGGGGGGACAGAGAGAGACAGAGCATGAACAGGGGAGGGGCAGAGAGAGAGGGAGACACAGAATCAGAAACAGGCTCCAGGCTCCGAGCCATCAGCCCAGAGCCTGACGCGGGTCTCGAACTCACGGACCGCGAGATCGTGACCTGGCTGAAGTCGGACGCTTAACCGACTGCGCCACCCAGGCGCCCCCCTAATGTTTTTTAAAAAAAATTTTAATGTTTACTTGGGGGTGGGGGGTGAGGGGCCAAGAGAGAGGGGCCAGAGGATCCGAAGCAAGCTCTGTGCTGACAGCAAAGAGCCCAATGTGGGGCTCGGACCCACGAACCGCGAGATCGTGACCTGAGCTAAAATCGAGGGTCAGATGCTTAACCGAATGAGCCACCCAGGCACCCCCAGTGAATGTTCCTTTTTTTTTTTTTTAATTTTTAAATGTTTATTTATTTTTAAGAGAGACAGAGCGTGAGCAGGGGAGGGGCAGAGAAAGAGGGAGACGCAGAATCGAAGCAGGCTCCGACATGGGGCTCGAACCCACCAACTGTGAGATCGTGATGTGAGACGACGTCAGATGCTTAACCGACAGAGCCACCGTCCCAGTGAATGTTCCTGAACGCACCCCTGGCATTCCGCACAACTGGCTCAGTCTTGACAGCCATCTGGCTCTTTCTTGCCCTCTGTGGGGCATAGCCACACCTTCAGGAAAGCCAGGGTCACACTTCTGCCTTTTGTAAGTGAAAGACACTTTCTGCAGCAGGTGGTGACGATATGTTTCCTTCCACTACCCTCTGTCTCTTGTCCCCATGCTGTGCTATCTGTGCCCCCAGCCCCCTCCCCTTTCCCGTGCTGCATCAGGAAAGCTTTTCAAGCATTCTGGTGTGGGATTGGTGGGGTTGGGAACAGTAGAGGTGACCGGTGGTTCCCTAAGGCAAGGCCTAGAAAGGCCTGGAGAGAGTCAACTTCCCTGTCGGCTGGGACACTGGCTCTCGCACCGCATCAGGGAAGCGGCAAGTCTCACACACACCTAGGGACAGCTGTCTTCTCCCATCTTGAGGGGGTCGGGGAGGTCAGAGGAGTGAGCAGGTGGCTGACTTTATGACCGTTCTCTTCTAATCATGGTGATCTCCAAGGTGTTTGGCATGGTGCTTGTTATCTTTGACCCCCACCTTCAACCCCGTGTGGCTCATGTGGTTTTGCTGGGACCTCACACACCTGTGAGGGTGAGGTGGTGACGGAGCTTTGGTTTGAGTGTGTCACCCCCAGCCGCAGAGACATGGACAAGCCCTCCTGCCGAGCCCTGCAGACGCCGCTTCTTGAGGTGAGACCCACACCCCCCCAATAAATCCTGGCTTTGCTTAGCAGCCTGAGCGGGTTTCTGTAGCTTTCAACCAAAAACCTCTACTAAGGCCTTTATTGAAATAAAGTCTTATCTAGAGCCCAATACACATAAAGAAGAGATGGGGCACTTGGGTGGCTCAGGTCATGAGCTCGTCGTGCGTGAGTTCGAGCCCCGCGTCCGGCTCTGGGCTGACAGCTCAGAGCCTGGAGCATGCTTCGGATTCTGCTTCTCCCCTGTTTTGTGCTCTCTCTTTCTCTGTCTCTCAAAAATAAACATTTTTTAAAAATTAAAAAAACAGAAAAGAAGAAATGACACCGTGGCTGTTCCGATGAAGCCAGGGACGTTCCATCAGCCCCTGTGTCCTCTGCTTGGGTGCCTTTGAGGGGTTCCCTTAGAAGCAGTTTAAGAACCACTGCGGAAGGCAGTGACTCTACCATCAAGGGGACTTGGTGTCCCAGGTAATCACTGGGCTCCTTCTGGCCGCTGAGCCACAAAAAGCAAACACAAGGGTTACAAGCGAGGGTGACAACATCAGCGTCACCAAGGGGGCACAGAGAGGTCTGGGGCTCTCCAATCCCACCAGCCTGAACTCAAAGGACCGGGACATCCTCTGGTTTGGTTCAACAGTAAGTCAGCTGGGAAGTACCCAGGGCTCCTGTTCTCTCTACCGGTGTGACCTTGACCATTAGCCTGTGCCAGATCGTATTTGGCTCGAGACTCTTCCTAACGTACCTGGGCTAATACCTACCCGACTCGGTGGCGTCGTCTCCTGGAAAGCACTCTCACTCCATCCTCCAGCCCCAGATATGTACACGCTGGCTGTATACAGAGTCGTATTTGCAGCTGGGCCCGGAAGACGGACTTCCGGGGGATGGCCGAGGTGGGGGAGGGGTGCGGTCTCCCTGGTGTTTGTGCACTCAGACCCTGCTCTTTGGTTAGGCGCTCACAGCACCCTTGGGTCCAGATGCACGGTGGTGGTGCGAAGGCTGTCACACGATACTTACCTCTACAGCAGGCTTGTGGCTTCTGCTGTCAGATGAGATCCCCACGGTCTCACTGGTGGCAAGTGGCCGCACGAGGACTCAGACCCAGGACCTTGAATTCCAAGGAACGGCTCTTGGAGCCCAGCTCCTCCAGGAAAAGCACCCCTGGTCCCCGAGGCGCACCTTTTGCCATAGAACTTTCTGGAACTGGGGGTGACTCAGTGTATTTGCTTTCTCCATCGTTTCTTGCCCCTTCGCTGTCTTCTCTGTGCCCCCAGCCTCCTCCCCTTTCCTGTCCTGCATCCGGAAGGGCTCGGGAGCTGTTTTCTTTGTTCTTAGGCACAATAGGTGACCCACAGCCTTTCCTCCTAGGTCCCCTCCCCAGTCTTGTGGGATTTCCTCTAACAGCTGGGTCTACATTTCCAGTGCTTCGGGGAGGTTGGGGTGGGGCAGCCCCTGGGGCCACTTCCCCACCACTGGCCCTGTGCCTGGTTAAAGAACGTGATCAGAGCAGCAGACTTTCCAAGGATCCCTGGGGGTGGCTCAGGCCCAGGCAGACAGGTCTGGGCCCAAACAGAAGAATCATCTGGCCTTAGACATCAGCACTGACGTCTACGGGCTACGGGCATTAGCTCAGATTAGACCAGAACACCACCCAGGACAGTAGCTGGTGATGAATGTGGAGAGAGGATGGTCAGAGCAAAAGCAAGGGGCCATTCGATAGGTATTCCTCAGTAAGTCACTCCCTCCAACTCCCTCGCTCCTTACCATCCGTGGGTGAATGATTTCTGTGACTTTGGGGGGGGGACCCAGGAGACATCACATTTCAACCCTGCTGTGGGAGACCCCGCATCTGACGGTCTATGGGCAAGATTGGGGTTTACAGATAATGTGGCAAGAATCTGAACTATGCAGTGACTCTTGTGTCTTTTGATAGGCATGTTAAAGATAGCCCCTGTTTAAATGTTTTTTTTTTTTTAAGTTTTACTTATTTATTTTGAGAGAGAGAGAGAGCATGAGCAGGGGAGGGGCAGAGACAGGGAGAGAAAATCCCAAGCAGGCTTTGCACTGTCAGCACAGAGCTCGACGCGGGGCCTGAACCCACGAACCGTGAAATCATGACCTGAGCCGAAACCAGGAGTCACAGGCTCAACCCACTGAGCCACCCAAGATAGTCCCTGTTTAAAGAGAAGGGAAGGGATAGGGGGAGGGCGAAAAGAAGGAGAAAAAGAAGAAAAAGGAAACCAGTCCACAATTACAACCCATAGAGAGGAGAAAACATGTTATAACCCAGAGAACCAAAACTACATACCTATCCATCTTTTTCAAAATCGGCTCACTAGATTTGCCTGTAGGAAACAAATTCAAAGAGAGACGAGGCAGCAGATTAAAATTCCTTCCTGCCTACTCCTGAAAGGGCTTTAATCTTAGCCCGGGCGGACGATAAACAGAGCTCTCTTTCAGCCAAGTCTGGTGAGAGAAATTGCCTCTTTTTCAAGCAAAGGCCTATGGACGGGGCCAAGCAGTGAGCATCTCGGACCCGTCCCTCATCCACCATCCTGCCCCCCCACCCCCTCACCTGTCTGGGATGTCTGCCTCTCCCTGTTGCCAGCAATTGCCCGTAAATGGCACACAGAGATTGTACCAAGTTACCAAGCTTTGACCAAAGAAAATTCAGGCAGAAGGCAAACCGTATTGCAGACACATCTGCTTTTATTTGTGGCCTTTGCACAGCCGGGGTTTCAGGTTCCCGCTTCCTGCCCGCCTCTGAAAGCGGCTTTGTCTTTTTTTTCCTGGACTGAAGCATTGCATTTGCAACAATCACACAAGCCTCAAAGGCTGCCATTTCTAAGGTGGCATCCACTTCTACGGCTCGCGTCACAAAACCACTGCAGGCGGCCAGAATTCTTCACTTATGTCCAGCCCTTTGTTGCTTTTGTAGTTGTGTAGGGAAAAAAATAACTTTCTTTTTTTTTTTTTTTTTGGTGTATTCGTGTGCTGGGGCTGTCGGCTGCCATAACAGAGTGCCACAGACTGAGCCACTTACACAACAGGAGCCTATTTCCTGATGGATCTGGAAACTAGAAGTCTGAGATCAAGGTATATCGGCGGGTTTGGTTTCTCCTGAGGCCTCTCTCTTTGGCTCGTGGATGGCTGTCTTCTTCCTGAGTCTTCACATGGTTCTCACATGGAATGTGTGTCTGTGCCCAAAGTTCCTTTCCTTTTTTTTTATAAGACAAAGAAAAGAGAGAAAGAAAAGGGGGGAGGAGCAGAGAGAGAGGGAGAGAGAATCCCAAGCAGGCTCCGAGCTATCAGCAGAGCCCAACGTGGGGCTCGAACTCATGAACCGCGAGATCATGACCTGAGCTGAAATCAAGAGTCAATTGCTCAACTGACTGAGCCACCCAGGCGCCCCCCAAATTTCATCTTCTTAGACCCCAGCCACATTGGATAAAGGCCCATCCCAATGACCTCATTTAAACTTAATGACTCCTTTAAAGACCTTTCTCCAAATACTGTTACATTCTTAGACACTAAGGGTTAGGGCTTCAACATATGAATTTTGGAGGGATGTAATTCAGCCTACAACTTTTGATAAAAATTGCACTGGTCTTTTGACTTTCACATTCCAGAACATTCCAGAGTGCTGGGGAAAAAAAATCCCATCTGACCACCTCTACCTATGCCACTTGAGGACTCTTTGGCCTGTTCCAAGGGAAGTTGTTATCTTGCATAGCATATTATGGGAAACGCTGTGGTAAACCCTGAAATGCATTTTCTCTTTTGATGCTTACGTAATGACCTCATAGGACTTCATAAATTAATGCATGGAAGTGATGAATAAAGGCTAAAGAGATCCCTTAAGCACTTAAGACTTCCGTTAATAGACTTGCATATGGGGAAGACCATGTGATGGGCTTCTGGGTCAGAGGTTGCCATTTATGGGTCTGAATCGAATGTGTATCTTGGAGCAGTGCATTCTTCCATGTCGGGGACTGTTAATTTTATTTCTTTCTTGACGAGACTCTTCCATTGGGTTTTACAAGATCTTACAAACAAAGGCATTAAGATCATATAAAGCAGGATTATTCATTATACCATAAGAATTTCTTGTGTGGGGGCACCTAGGTGGCTCAGCCGGTAAAGCATCCAACTTCGCATCAGGTCATGATCTCACGGTTTGTGGATTCAAGCCCCACATTGGGCTCTGTGCTGACAGCTCGGAGCCTGGAGCCCGCTTCGGATTCTGTGTCTCCCTCTCTCTCTCCGCCCCTCCCCCGCTCGGGCTCTGTCTCTCTCTCTCAAAAATAAATAAACATTAAAAAAAAAAAGAATTTCTGTGTGACCCACTCTAGGAAGTAAGAAATTTGTAATCTCACTGAAGAAAAGACATGCAGCTCACCTCTGCATATACTAATGGAAATTCAATTCCTTAGACCGTTGTCTAGGAAATCAACAACGCTATTTCTGCCTTGATGACAAGGCCCAAGTTTGTCACCAGCTTTCTCTTCGCACGCTACACCCCCCCATCTGGCTTCACCTCGCACACCCAAGCTCACATTTCCCTCATCTGCCTCTCTAGCTGGTGTCTCTCTTCTGAGCTTTGAGCCCGAGCCTTCTGACTACAACACTTTCCACTTAATTTTCCCACAGGTAATTTGAACTCCACGTGACCCAAGCAGAAACCATCACCTTGCTCCAAATCCTGCTCCTCCTCCTCTCTAGTCCCTGTTGGTCAAATGACACCATCATCAATCTACCGTCCTCCCTTTCAATTTACCGATTCCTGCAGATTCTACTTCATTAGGACATCTTGAGTACACTCCAGTCTCTCTTCCTTCGTTGGTACTGTACTGGACTCCACCCTCCAGTGTTCCCCCATGGGGTCCTGAAACCCATGGGTGCAGGGCAATATCATGGCGAATATCATGGGTGAGAGATAAACAACATCGTGCTTTGGGCTCTGGAAGGTCTGGATTGAAATTCCAATTCTGCCGCTTAATAACTGTGTGACTTTGGTCAAGGTGCTTCATCTCCACAAGTCTTGGTTTTCTCATTGGTAGAGTAGGGGAAAGGTCTAACTTTGGGAGGTGAAGTAACTTAAATAAGAGAACACATATAAAGTAGTGAGTACGGTGCCTGGAATACGGTACTCAGACATCTGATCATTTAATTGCTCTGATTGCAATATTTCAGTTACCCTCAATTTCCTTGGCAAGGCACACACGGCCAGCGCCCTTGCTTCTCTGACCCCATCTCTTGACCCTGCTCACCCAACTTTCTTCGTCTCCACCATGCTGCACTCTCTGATGTTTCCAAACGAGCCAGGCTTTCTCTGCTCACTGCTCCTTTATGTAAGCAAGATGGCTCCCACCACCTGACCTCATGCCTCCTCCTTCCCACCACCACCCTCTGTACGATCCTAGGGCTCATCCTTCTGGGAAAACTCCAGTCCCTTCAGAGGTCTTCTTCTCCATCTAGCAGCTTCCTTCTGTCATTGCACTGATCACACTCAATTGCATCCATTTGTCTACTTGTTCCCTTCCCTTTTCTTCCTAGAACTAACTTTATGCTTTGTATCGCTAATTCCTAGGCACCGAGCCTTACGTATGATGGGCATTCGGCGCCTGTTGAATGAATGATAACAGCCAGCATTTATTTAGCCCTTGTTATGTGTCAGGATAATATTGGCTCTGATTTCTTTTTGTGGAGCTGCTGAGTTTGTTTTGCTTCCTATGAGTAAAAAACCCTTTTTAGAAGTAATCTTTGGTCATCTGGTCAGATTTGGAAAAACTTTAACCTTGGCAGAAATCTACCTTATCACTAATAATGTTGCTATTTGTCTCCGTGTTCGGTGTTTGTCGCGTGACCATAAGAAGAAAATTCAAAGGGAGGATAGATTCCAATAAGTACATTTCTCAAGTCGGCCCTGAGACAGAGAAATTCAGAAGTCTTCAACTTATGCCGGCATCCTTTGGACAAACTGTCCTTGGTCACTCATCAAAACCTTATGAAATGAGACTCGAAAGCATTATGCAAAGTGAAAGACATCAGACACAAAGGGCCATATATTATATGATTCCATTTATATGAAATGTCCAGAATAGGGAAGTACACAGAGACAAAGGTAAATTTTTTTCTTAATTTGAGAGAGAGAGAGAGCCAGGAAGAGGGGCAAAGGGAGAGAGAGAGAATCTTAAACAGCCTCCATGCTCAGCACGGAGCCTGACATGGGGCTCGAGCCCATGACCCTAGGATCACAACCTGAGCTAAAACCAAGAGTCAGACACTCAAACAACTGAGTCACCCAGGTGCCCCAGATAGAAGGTAAATTAGTGGTCACCTAGGCCTGGGAGTGGGAACAGGAATTGACTGCAAATGGACAAGAAGTTACTTAAAAAATAGTAATAATAAATACATTAATTAATTAATTAATTATTTTGAGAGACTGAGAGACAGAGACAGAGTGTGAACAGGAGAGGGACAGAGAGAGAATCAGGCTCCACACAGAATCTGAATCAGGCTCCAGGCTCTGAGCTGTCGGCACAGAGCCCGATGCGGGGCTTGAACTCACAAGCCATGAGGTCATGACCTGAACTGAAGTCGGAGAATTAACCGACTGAGCCACCCAGGCACCCCAAGAAGTTACTTTTCAGAGTGATGGAATGTTCTAAAATTGGACTGCATGGATGGTTGCACAATTTCGCAAATTTACTAAAAATATCAAATTGTACCCTTATGACAGATAGACTTTGTAATATATCATCTGTACCTCAATAACACTGTTTATGAGAATCCTTATGAGAACTTTCCCCAGTCTTACCTTGTTTCCTCCATGACAGTCTGGTTCTGGGAGAGATTTCCTTTCCAAATCTTTCGCCCTCTGGGAACTGCTGGGAATATGCTGGGATTTGTAGTTTTGCAGCTCAGCCTGTCGCCTGGAGAACCTGTGACAGATGTGTAAGCGGTAATTTGGACCAGACTCTGCTGGGCTCAGCCTATGTGCCCATCCCCTCTAGGCCATATCTGTATTTGTGCTATAACTCAAATTCATGTACATATCATTCTAAATGGCATCATTTCACCAATAACTTAGCATTACGGGAGCCACTTTAGGGAACTTTTGATAGTCACAAAATCATTTGAGAGATGAATGAGAAGGAAATCTTTCTAACTACCCAATGTTTTATATATATTTATATATATATATTTTTTGATTGGTATGAGAGAGCATCTGAAAGAAATTTAGGTTTTAAAGCTGCTTCCTTAAGAGAGTCCTTGGCCACAGGGGTGCCTGGGTGGATCAGTTGGTTGAGCTTCTGACTTCAGCTCAGGTCATGACCTCACAGTTTGTGGGTTCAAGTCCCACATCGGGCTCACTGCTGTCAGCCTGTCAGTGCAGAGCCCCCTTCAGGTACTCTGTCCCCCTTGCTCTTTGCTCCTCCCCCAATCATGCTCGCTCTCTCTCTCTCTCTCTCTCTCTCAAAAAATAAATAAATAAATAAAACATTTAAAAAAAGAGAGAGTCCTCGGCCATGGCGAAGAAAAATGTGAAAAACATAAAAACGTGTCTCTTTTTAATCCCTTAATCACAACTCATATCGAAGAGCCTTGATTCTTCCTATTCCTTTCTCCATTCTCTGTTCCATCTCCTTCTGCCCCTCCTTCTCCCCTGATCTGCCTGCTTCCCTCCTGAACCACCAGAAACTTTCAAGTTCAATTATCTTTTCTTTTTTAATTTTTTTTTAATTTATTTTTGAGACAGAGACAGAGCATGAACGGGGGGAGGGTCAGAGAGAGAGGGAGACACAGAATCTAAGCAGGCTCCAGGCTCCGAGCTGTCAGCACAGAGCCCGATGCGGGGCTCGAACCCACAAACTGTAAGATCATGACCTGAGCCGAAGTCAGACGCTTAACCGACTGAGCCACCCAGGCACCCCTATCTTTTCAAATTAAATCCTCCTTGGAACAGAGAAAATCCCTACAGTTGATGTTAAGCCCCGTTTTTTGCCCGCGCTGAGAGCGTTGTCAAAATTTTCCCAAAGTCTTTGGAGAAATATGACTCGATGGATGCAAATTTACAGAGGAGTTTAGAACAGTCTATGAATATGTCATCCAGAACTCACTGTTCTAACCCAATTAGTTCAGATATTAGTAGGAACCTCCTTTGCCAAAACAGTGGGTCACCAAGGCCAGAACGGGAAGAACCGAGTGTGGCTTAAGACGGTGGAGGAAACCAGAGGGATTGAGAAAAGTTGTAGATGTTGGACAAGATCTTTTGGAAGCTATCCCCAGATCTTTCCAGTGAAACCACATGGGGATCTGAGTCGGCCCTTAGGCAAAGAGAAGATGAGGCCCCTTGCAGACTGCAGCAGCGTTTGGAAGTAGATTGGTCAGCAGATGTGACTCCAGCTCTCTCCTGGCTTTTGGAAATGGCCTTAGTCCAGAAATAGGGGACTTAATATACAAGCAAAAGCTAGAGCAGGGAAGAGCCCATCGCCAGACCTCCGGCTCCTTGCCGAATGCTTTAAAAGAAACAACAAGGCTCGGAATAGATACATGAATTTACAAAAGTCAGATGGTGGGTATCTCTAAATAATCCTCAAACCCCGGGCACTTGTTGTGATGAGCACTGGGTGTTATGGGTAAGTGATGAATCACTACATTCTACATCTGAAACCAATTTTGACCATCTATGTTAACCAACTAGAATTTAAATAAAAACTGGAAATAAAAAAAACAACACCCTCAAACATTCCCAATGCTAATAACAGCCGTCCTCAGACCTTTAACCTAAGAACATTCCTTCTGTCTTATGACACAACAGCACTAACTTGATAAGGAGGGGTTCACACTGCCAATAAAAACACCAAGTTCCTTGTTCTCCTGAAGGTCTCTTCCTGGAAATCCCTGGAAATGCCCCTGTTCACAGTGAGACCATAGCTAATTTCCCCGTTGATTTACTATTACTCCAGTATCTGAGTCAAATCTAAATTGGTCAAGGAGACACAAAAACATTTTTCGACGCAGGCGGGATTTGGGAGTGAAAACAAGTAAGGTTCAGAGTGCTTCATCTAAGTCTCTATCCAAACTCTGCAGCATTCTGTTAAACCGGAAGCTAAAAAAGAACTAACTAAAGAACTTGGTGAAGGCCTCCCAGAGAAAATGCTTATCACTCATGGCTTGTACCAGTCCACATAATACTCCTACCATCCCTCGTCGAAAAGTCCGAAAGCCCAGATTCAGATGCATTCAGGACTTCAGGGCCACGAATGGGATAGACATCCCTTGCTTCGCTATTGTACCAAACCCAAATCTAATTTCACATGGGTGCCTCCTGCAGCTACGTATTTAACGGCCGATTTGCTTTCCTTAGTGTCCCTTTAGATCGAAGCGGTCAAAACTCATTTACGTTCCCCTGGGGAATTAGCAGTGTGCCTGGACAATATACTCTTTCCGCCTCTCAATCATCTTCAACCAGGGCCCCAAGAACCTTCCATTTCCCTATATCCTATGCTTACCCAATATATAATGAGCTTTTGCTTGTTCTAGAGACAAGGTGAGATCCAAGACTGATTCCATCTTCCTCCTCAGAAAGGACATGGGTTTCCAAAGAGAAGTCACAGTTTGGTCAAAGTGAGATTCATTTCCTGGGACGTGCTTTATCTTACGGAGGCAAATCCTTACTTCAGACATACTGCAGGGCCTTCGAAACTTTCCCAGGCCAGCAAATAAGAGACAAGTAAGAAGATTCCCGGGTCTCACTGGCTGCTGCTGACAATGACTTCCAGCTCCTGCGAAATTGCCAGGGCACCAAATGACTTAACCAACTCCTCGATAGCCGAACCTCTCCCCTGGGAGTCTAAACATGAAAGGGCCTTTCATGAGTTAAGATTAGCCCTCCAACAATCCTCCACATTGGCCTTCGCAATTATCATAAGCCTGTCTACATATTTGCATATGAGACGTTAACCTCACGGGGATCACGAGACGCCAAGAACTTACTACCCTCTCTCTCTCTCTCTCTCTCTCTCTCCAGTGGCTGTGCCATTTTACATTCTCGTCTGCAGTGTATGAGGGCTCCAATTTCTCTACATCTCTGCCAACACTTGCTATGGTCTGTTTTTTCGGTTTTTGTTTTTAATTACAGGCACCCTCGCAGGTGTGAATTAGCAGCTCACTGCGGTTTTGATTTGCGTTTTCTTAATAGCAAATATGCCCAGCATTATTCCACAGGCTTTTCCATTTGTGTATCTTCTTCGGAGAAGTGTCTGCTCAAGCCCTTTGCCCATTTTTAAGTTGGTTTCTTTGTCTTTCTGTTGTTGACGTGAAGGAGCTCTTTATATATTCTAAATATCAAGCCTTGTCAGATGGATAGTTTGCAAATATTTTCTCCCATTCTGCGGGTTGTCTTTTAATTCTCCTGATGGTGTTGCTTGATGCACAGAAGGTTTCAGTTTTAACGAAGCCCAATTTATCTTGTCTTTGTCGCCTATGCTTTTTGGTGTTGTGCCGGAGAACGCATCGCCAGGTCCAAGGTCATGAAGGTTTCCCCTCTGTTTTCTTCTAAGAGTTTTCCAGCTTTAGCTCTTCCATTTAAGTCTTTGACCCATTTATTGCTGTCCTTGATCCACTGCGGGTTAATTCTTGCATACGGCACAAGGGAGCACACGCAGATGTTGCATGTGGATGTCCCATTTTCCCAGCACCACTCGCTGAGGAGACCGTGCTTTCCTTCTTGAATGGTCTTGGCACCCTTGTGGAAAAGTCAACTGACCGTGGACATGAGGGTTTATTTCTGCCTTCCCCATTCTCTTTCATTGGTCCATATGTCTGTCTCTACACCAGTCCCACCGTATTTTGTTTTGTGGAGCTTTGTAGTAGATTTTACAATTGGGAAGCCTAAGTCTTCCAGGTGTGTTCTGCCAACCTGGTTTTAGGGTCTTCTTTAAATGTGCTGGCTTCCTCTGCTGGATGATCTTTGTTACACGTTGAAGATACACAACATTTCTCCTATGAAATCCCGTTACTTCCTCCCGTACATATCCCTACTCATCACTATAATACCTAGAGCCTTGGTATTCCTCTTCTATTACCTGAAGAAGGGGAAATTCATAACGATCTGACCTCTGTTCATGAATGATGTGTCAGAAACTTTAGAAAAACGCAGACTCGGGGTGCCTGGGTAGCTCAGTCACTTAAGTGTCTGACTCTGAATTTTGGTTCAGGTCATGATCTCAAGGTTCGTGAGTTTGAGCCCCACATCAGGCTCTGCGCTGACAGTGCAGAGCCTGCTTGGGATTCTCTCTATCCCTTTCTCTCTCTGCCCCTCCCCCACTCTCTCTCTCTCTCTCTCTCAAAGATAAATACATAAACTTAAAAAAATCTTTTGAAATAAAAAGAAAAACACAGACTTAATCCTACTGGTTGGTGGACAATATCTTCAGACTGAGGCAGGAAAATAATCTTGTAACAAACTCACTTTGCCTCTAGAACGTGCTCTCTTGGCAGAGGCGAAATCCGCCCAGATGGCAAAATTCGCTGTGCTCACCAGGGCTTTCCAGGTAGCTCCAGATAAGAAAGTTAAATATACACACAGAGAGTAAATATGCATTTTGGGGAGTTCATAATTTGGGAATGCTTTGGAAACAAAGAGTCCTCCTACCCTCAACAGAAACCCCATTTAGGAATGGAAACCCAGTAGAAGAAGAGCAGAACGAGGCATGGGGACCCTGAACCAGGGTGGAGATCGCCCTCTCGTCCAAGTATTGGTGATCCACCCCGTGTCCCTCTTCAGGTGTAAACATCTGACCCAGTGCAAAGCTGATGGCCATTTGCCTGTTGGCTTGTTTTCTGGTTAAGCAGAAAATTTCTCTTAAAATAGGGATTGCAAAGAGGGTGAGGAGGAAGCCGAAGACAAAACTTTTTGTCTCCTGTGTGCATTTGATTGACTCTGCTACTAACTCCCTCTGGCTAGAAGGGCAACCTTGTAATTTGAGAAAGGGTTTTAGGCTCTGAGTACCTAAAAGGACAAGCCAACGTCTTGGAAGGAGCTAGGCTGCATAGAAGCCATAGAAGGGCAACCTTGTAATTTGAGAAAGGGTTTTAGGCTCTGAGTACCTAAAAGGACAAGCCAACGTCTGGGAAGGAGCTAGGCTGCATAGAATTTCCCATGCTGCTTTAAAAGGCAAGGAAGACCAAAATACAACTGGAAGAATAATTCTAAGAAGGGCAGACTCGCTGAAGAATCCTGTTTTTAAAAAATAGCGGATTTGGGAAATAGGAGAATGCTTTATTCTTCTTAGAGTCACAAAATGACAATTTAAATTTCAGATGTCCCCTTCCCCCACTTCCTTATGCATCCTGAAATTATCTCAGTATAAATCTTGATCTGGGCCACCTTGCTCTCTCACCCACTGGAAATCTACTTGGTCAGAGTGTGGCATAGAAACTAGGAAGCCCTCCTCTTTCTCTTAAAATCTTCTACGCAAGGGGTGCCTGGGTGCCTCAGTCGGTTAAGCATCCGACTTTGGCTCAGATCATGATCTCGTGGTTTGTGAGTTCGAGCCTCGCGTCAGGCTGACCGCTCGGAGCCTGGAGCCTGCTTCGGATTCTGTGTCTCCCTCTCTCTCTGCCCCTCCCCTGCTCAAGCTCTGTCTTTGAATAATAAATAAATGTTAAAAAAAAAAAATCTTCTATCCAAAAGTGAAATGAAACCCAGCTTCTTCCTTTGACTCAAGGAAAGATGACTTCTTTTGAATATGTTTCCCTTTGTTTTCCCAAAAGGTGCCTCTTAACTCTTTAAGCCTAAAATGTGTATTTGCTAGCTACAGTTGAACTGTTTTCGTGGCCTCTTTTCTACTTTATTGGAAAAGCTAAGTGAAGGCTGGGGAACAGTTCCTTGGGAAGTACAGGTCCCAGAGCCTAGAAGCATCTACAGTTGGAATATCTGAGCCCAGATCTGGCTTCCTGGCCATTAAGCCGTGGGTCCTTAGGCAAGCCACTTAATGACATCCATGAACTGGGGATAATATGCACTCTGTGTGCCTAATCGGTTGTTGTGATGACCAAACAAGATAATGTATGAGAAAGTGTTCTTTAAAAAGACACAGTACAAAGAATGGTTATCTGCGAGCAACAGGATTATAGGCCAACTTTCGTTTCTCCCACATGTTTTCTTCTCTCTGTTATATAATTTATACTTTAAAGAATAACTTTTAAGGGGCGCCTGTGGGGCACAGTCAGTTGGGTGTCTGGCTTTTAATTTGGGCTCAGGTCAGGATCTCTCAGTTTGTGGGATCAAACCCTGCACAGTCTCTAAGCCGATGGCGCGAGCCTGCTTGGGATTCTCTCTCTCTCTCTGCCCATCCCCCACTCGCACACGAGTGCGCGCACTCTCTCTCTCTCAAAATAAATAAATAAACACTTTTTTAAAAATAGCGTTTAATTTCCTTTAATTTTTATTAAATGTCATATATGTTTTCTGTTCTCCGTTTTCTTTTTTTAAGTAGGCTCCACGCCCAACGTGGGGCTCAAACTCGCAACCCTGAGATCAAGAGTCATATGCTCCGCTGACCGAGCCCCAAATGTCATTGATTTTAAAATGAAAGGATGCAGAGCTGCATGAGTACAAATAAAAATTAACCTTCTTTTGATGTTGCTCTAATTTTATACCGTTTCCTAATAAAATGCACAAATTTCTAACTTGTAAGTTTCAAACCGATGGTGTCAGGGTGTTGCTGGGCGATCTGAGCACGTAGAAAATAGCTAAGCTGTATATTTAAACAGTAAGAGAAACAGAAATAGGGGGCACCTGGCCGGCTCGCTTGACAGAGAAGGCGACTCTAGATCTCGGGGTTGTGAGTTCGAGCCCCATGTTGGGCGTAGAGTTTACTTTAAAAAATTTTTTTTAAAAATAAAGAAAAATAGAAACAGGAAAATAAGACTTTTCTTGGTCCTAAGGACAAGGCCAGTTCTTGGAAATTTGGTTAATTAAAATACAACACATGTCTTAATGTAAAGCTAGTAGTAGAGTCCTACAGCTAAGAAGCAAGCCTCCGGTTTCTGCATCGGATGTACAGTTTCAAGAGCGTCTGTCCCCTCTGGCCAGTGGGAACACAGCGTCTCCTAGCCCCGTGGCAGTTCCGGCAACAGTTCAGCAGACAGCTCCTCGTGGTGGCTCTTTGGTGTCACACCCCGTGCACGCACAGCTGAGTGTTCAGCTGACTTCAAGGTCGCCCCTTGTTGATTTGGGGACCACTCTGCACAGCTCTCTCCTCTCCAGTGTCCTGCCCATCCCAGCTGCCTCTGTCTCTCCAAATGTCCATCCTGACTTCTCCGGCGTCTCCACCTCTCATCCCGCCTGGCTTCTGGAAAGTGCCTCCGGACAGAAAACCAGGGAAATTATAGGACTCTCCCTATCTGGGATTGTTCTCTCTCTCAGGGACCAGTCATCTGTCGCCTGTTTGCCTAAGATCTGAAACCATCCGGTTCCTAGGGTTTGTCCAGTTTGCCAGCTGTTTAAGGCTGGAGAGCAACTCTGGAACCAGTGACCCCCATATGGCCACAGTCAGAAAGCCCTTAAATTTTGGAAGCTAGAGCCTTCATTCCCTAAAAGAGACTGTTCCCACTCTGGATTAGAAATGTGGTGACTGCGGAATGGACACATAGTGCTCTTTGTATGTCTTCGAACACCAGTGGTTAAGTTACAGAGCAAAATGGAGGGATAACTGATTCAGCCGAGAATTATCGAATGCCCACTATATGCCAGGTTTTCATTTGGCCCCGGGGCCACAGGAGGGAAGAAGATGTCAAAGTCCCTGCTTCCTGGTAAAAATCAGTAGTGACCTAGAGCGTACAATTTAAGCGATACCTCTCACCGTACCACCTGCCCTGACATCACCCTTCCTTCTTCTCGACTTGAAACTCCCCACTTTTAGGATTGATTCTACACATCTTTTTCCACCAGCTACTGGGTCCTTTGCACTGCGCCAGATGCTGAGGATGATTCCAATCAGGAGCAAAGCACAACTTCTACCACCAAGCAGCTTAAAACTGGCGGAGGAGATGAGGTGCGTATACGAACAATTAACAAATTCAACTCCCCCGGCCACTCGTTTCCCCAAAAGCATTAGTTTAAAAGATAGACTTACACCTAGAGGTCCAGAGCCTCTGTAGTTCTCCTCCAGTGGGTTCCAAGAATCAGGAAAGCTCTGAGAGGTCTTTTTGTACTTCATAGTTTTGCTTGGAGTCCATCTTGGGAGGGGCAAGAGAAGAGACTGCTTTCTCCGCCTCCAGGCCCGTATATTTACCTGCCACTGGGCTTTGTTTTTTAAGTTTATTTATTTTCAGAGAGAGAGAGAGCATGCGGGAGGCACGGGGCGGAGGGGGGGGGAAGAGAGAATCCCAAGCGGGCTCTATGCTGTCAGCGCGAGCCTGACGTGAGGCTCGATCTCACGACTGTGAGATCATGACCTGAGCTGAAATCGAGAGTCAGATGCTCAACCGACTAAGTCACCTAGGCCCCCCCCACCCCCCCCCCCCGGCCACTGGACTTCTGATTGGACCTTCCCCCATTACCTCAAAAAACTCGGTATGTACCCAACTGACTTCTCCATTGCGTCCTCCTTACCTTCCTTCTCTTCAAGAGAATCAGCACCATTCACCCTGCTGCCCGAAACAGAAATCCGGGCTCACCCTGGACCTCTTCTCTCTCTTCTCTCATACCTGATCCCTCACTGATATCTGTCAGTCAGACCCCTTCTTTTCACCCTCCCAAGTGAGCTTCATGATTCAGTGGTTTTGCCTGCCTTGTGCTCAGCTATATCCCCCATAGAGCAGGTGCTCAAGAGATAGTTACCGAATGAATGAGTGAATCTTCATTCTTGCTACTCTCTTGCTCTAGGCCCTCATCTTATCAAATGAACTGTTATGCTAGTCTAACTAGATTCAAGGATGGCAAGCAGAAAACGCTCAAATCCATTGACGACAACGCTGCCACAGGGATCTTCCCAAAACACATCCAATATTTGTTATTCATTATGTTCTACGAGGTTGCCGCGGACGCTGAATTAGTGAATGCTGAACCGTTCCTTGTGTTTTTTAATTCTTCAAACATTTTTTTTTAACGTTCATCTATTTTTGAGAGAGAGACAGACAGACGGAGTGCAAGCAGGGGAGGACAGAGAGAGAGGGAGACACGGAATCGGAAGTAGGTTCCAGGCTCGAAGCTGTCCACACAGAGCCAACTCATGAACCATGAGATCATGACCTGAGGCAAAGTCAGGTGCTTAACCGACTGAGCCACCTCGGTGCCCCTGGACCATTCCTTCTAAGGGGAGATACAGGATCGGGTTCCTGAGAGTCTTTCGGTCATGACATTTTCCTCAACCTGTTAATGCATAGCCTTGCTTTATGGGTGTTTCTGTTCAAAGATGCCTTATTTGATATATATATCACTGATTCATTAACATTGAACTCACCAGCACTGCTACTCGTGCCCGAATGGACCTCATCTAACGCAAGTATTTTCTCCATACAGCCCATCACAGCCTCCTTGCATTAGGAACACTAGACAACATCTCAGAGAGGAGCTTGGGGGCTGTGTTAAACAATGAAATCACCAACAGAAACCAAAAGAAATGCGAACTACATGGCACTAAATAGACCACAAAAGGGACACTGGTTTACAGTGTGACCTAAAACAGGAAGACAGAGCATCCTGTTTGACCTCAGCTGAGAGCCTGTGCACTGAGAGACTCAAAATTTTCAGCTCTCTGTACATGCCCACAAATGACTATGGAAGTGCCACAAGTGTTGATTTTGAGGTCACAAATAAATTTTAGCAAGTAGGCAAATTCGCACATCCGGAATCCACAAATACAGAACCCGTGAATAGTGAGGATGAACCCTAACACTCAATCACGTCACCTCCCTCCCCCCACCAAGCCTTCAATGACTTACCATTGCCCCCAGGGGAACTTGGTGTCCTCTTCAATCGCAGGACCCGGGATTTCTGTCTAACTTCTGAGTTTATATGCCAGTCTCTGGTGATTCTTGGGCGAAGAAACCATTTGCTTATATTCTTACCACCTAACACAGTGGCTGGCACATGGTAGGGGTTTAATAAATAGCACATTTGAAAAAAAAAAATAAGTGAACAAACCCACAAAGCGAAAACACAAATGGCGTCTGGGATAGATGACAGGTGGGCCACGATTTTAAAAGTTATTTTCAATTTACTCTTAATAAATTGGCCTGCAGTGAGTGCATAAATCTATTTAACTGCTGATTAAGCTCTGGTACTACCCACCAGAAGGATAAGAAAAGGACCATACCCCTCGTTATCATTCGGTTTGGTTAACTTGTAGAGTTGAACAAAGCCCAGTTGGCTTGCACTCTGCTGCGTCGGATACCGATGACTTTGTCTAAATTCTGTCTGCTGCTCCCATTCTATTTGCATTCCGATTCCCCTTTGCTCTTTGTGCGGATTCCCGGCCAGTGTGTACTGAGAGCTTTTGGTCCTTCCTCCACTCTCTTGTGCAGTGAGTTTTAACCCCGTTATCGGATATTCATTTAAAGACCGAGCAATGCCACGTGGGGAAACCCCATGCTTTTTGGTTTCAGCTAAGCTGTTATCTGCAAATAAGTGTTTCCACCAAAGGATTCTTGGAAATGCTGGCCACTATCAAGGGAGCTTTTGAATGGCTTGTTTCAACTTGAATCATGTCAGCTGAACGGCGTTTATTGTGTGTGACAGTCCCACTGACGGCGATAAGTCATTCTCTCAACTCTCATTTATTCAGGATAAAAAAAGAAAGGGTGCATACATAGCCTCTGCGGCTAATTCTCAACTCCACACAGAAAGTCACCAAGCACTACAGGTCCCAGCTTGGTTGTTTTGGTTATTATTATTATTTTTTAATCATGTCCCTTATACCTCCTCTCCACTCTATACTCACAATTAGGCCCTTGGTCTAGGGGCCAGCTTTAACCTCTGCATGGACCAAAACATTAGCTTCTTAATTGTTCTTTCCTTCTTTCAGTGGGTCAGCTCCTCCCCTCTCCCCCACTAATCCATCCCGTACCTCTGCCTTGTCAGGGCTCAAAGCCAGATTTCCTTCTCTCCCTTTCTCCACCACCGTGGTGTGTGCCGTTGACTCTGTTCCCTGGGGCTTCTCACAAGACTTTTCAGGATCACGAGATTCCTGGCCAAGAAACAAAAGCAGAATTGTCCCAAAAAACTGGTAATAGAATCAGGTCCAACTAACTACAAGAAGAGACAGTGGAGAAGAACCAAGCTGGGTCTATAAGGAATCCCACATGAGATGTACCTGTATTTGTTTTTTTCTTGTTTAAGTTTATTTATTTTGAGAGAGAGAGAGAGAGAGAGAGAGAGAGAGAAAGGGGCAGAAGAGAGAGAATCCCAAGCTGCCAGCACAGAGCCCAATGTGGGGTTTGAACCCACGAACTGTGAGGTCATGACCTGAGCCGAAGTTGGACACTTAACTAACTGAGCCATCTAGGTGTCCCGAGATGCACACATATTTGTGCCATGTCAAGGTCACTAGCGTCTTACCGTTTGAAGCAGAAAGCATCTCCATCTCTGGTCAATTGGCCATGTTTTCTTAGGAAGATTTTTCTCTTTGTTTCTACGCTTCTCCATAGTAGTCGTTTGGTTCAGTGATGAATATGTGAGATCTTCTGGGGGAAAAACACGCCACAGATTTCATCATTCCTGCATGAATATCCATGCTTCCTCTCTGCTGAAAAACAAGTCCAAGGACCCTATCCCTTACTTCACGGTTAACGATCCCACCTGGTCTCTGCAGGGTCCCCGGCTTTATTACCTGCTCTGTTCAGATCATCATCTTCACTATTGCTCACAGGCCCACTGCCCATCTCCACGTTGTGCCTCATGGTGGCCCCTGTCCTGGAAAACCAGCCTCTGTTTCTCCTTAAAGGTCCAGAAAAGTTCAACTCCCTCCCCTCGGCCCTTTTCTAGTGAGGGTCCCCCCTTTGCGAACTCCTGGAGCCTGTAGCACTCTGGCTTGGTACTTATATTCATAATATAATGCTTGTTATTGTTTTTAACCTTTTCATGTATGTATGTATGAAATGTAAGCCCTTGGGAGCCCAGGACCAGTTTTAGGCCAGTGTTGGCCAACAGAAAAATAATGTGAGCCACAAATGCCAGCCTCGTCTGTAATTACAAATTTTCTAGTAGCCCCATATTAAAATAAACAGGTGAGATTAATTTTAATGATATATTTTCTTTAACCAAATATACCCCAACTATTACCTCTTTAACATGCGATCAACGTGACCAACTGTCACTGAGATGTCTTAAGTTCTTCATTTCATACTGTCTTTGGAGTCCGGTGTGCATTTTATACCTACGGCACACCTCACTTTGGACTAGCCACATTTCAGGTGATCAGTAGCCCTTTGGGGCGAGTGGCTTTCATGTTGGACTTTCATTTTTTTTTTTAAATTTTTTTTTAACGTTTATTTATTTTTGAGACAGAGAGACAGAGCATGAACAGGAGAGGGGCAGAGAGAGAGGGAGACACAGAATCTGAAACGGGCTCCAGGCTCCGAGCTGTCAGCACAGAGCCCGACGTGGGGCTCGAACTCACGGACCGTGAGATCATGACCCCAGCCGAAGTCGGACGCTCAACCGACTGAGCCACCCAGGCGCCCCTCATGTTGGACTTTCATATTGGCTTTAAGTCCTCATAGGGCCTGCTATGGCTTTAAGTCCTCATAGGGCGCGCACAGTTGAGTGACAGTGAAATGTACACAAACACTGTGAGTCAACACACTGCTGTCGCACTGGAGGAGGAGGAGGGTCTCTAGAGGCACAAGTTTCCGTCCTTGACCCTGTTCTGTTCATCGCTTTCATTGACGGCGTGGATACTACAGCAGTTAGGAACAGCCACTGCATGATGGGCACATAGCCAACAATACTGTACTGTGCCCTTAAACACTTGTTACAAGGATAGACTTCAGGGGAGCGCTGAGAAATGCATAGAATTGTTGAATCGTTATATCGTACGCGTGAAGCTAACAGAACCCTGTAGGTTAATGACGCTTAAAAAAAAAAAAAAAGAGGGTGGATTCACGTTATGTGTTTTTCATCACAATTTAAAAAAAAAAAAAAAGAACACTTGGTCTGAGTCAGAGAGAGCTTAATTGCAAATCTTGGCTCCACCAAGATACACACGCGTGAATATGAGCAAGTTAATTTTCTTCTCTTAACTTTGGTTTCGTCATCCATAAATGGGGATAATTACACCAACCTCAAAGGACCTTTGTGGAGAGTAAATTAGATCCCGCCTGTAAAATGCTTACCCCAGTACACAGAATATATTAAGCCCTTCAAAATGTTCGGTTTTACTGCCATTATTATTACCATAAATGGTATTTTTATTAATTTGGTAGATGAGGTAACTCGGGGAAAGCTAGGTCTTTAAGTTAGATTGAAAAAGCAAGATCCAAGGGGCGCCTGGGTGGCTCAGTCGGGTAAGTGTTGGACTTGGGCTCAGGTCACGATCTTGCAGTTCCTGAGTCCGAGCCCTACATCGGGCTCTCTGCCGTCAGCACGGAGCCTGCTCTGTCTCCCTTTCTCTCTGTCCTTCTGCCACTCAACGCCCCCCCTCCCCCCCCCACCTCCTCAAAAATAAAGACACATTAAAAAAAAAAATCAAGATTCAAAAGGCTTTTCCCGGATAGGATTCCATAGGCTGAATAAAATAAAACGAAATCTAATATAGATTAGTTGAAGTGTTGCATTTGGGTTAAAAAGTCCAGCTACACAGGGGCGGCCTGGCTGGCTCAGTCGGTGGGGAGTGCAACTGTTCATCTCAGGGCTGTGAGTTTGAGCCCCATGTTGGGTGGAGAGATTACTTAAATAAATTTTTAAAAAATAAATAATTTTTAAAAAAATTTTTAAAAATCCACCTACACAGGGGCGCCTGGGTGGCGCAGTCGGTTAAGCGTCCGACTTCAGCCAGGTCGCGATCTCGCGGTCCGCGAGTTCGAGCCCCGCGTCGGGCTCTGGGCTGGTGGCTCAGAGCCTGGAGCCTGTTTCCGATTCTGTGTCTCCCTCTCTCTCTGCCCCTCCCCCGTTCATGCTCTGTCTCTCTCTGTCCCAAAAAATAAATAAACGTTGAAAAAAAAAAATCCACCTACACAAAAATAAGCTTTCAGATTCACCGTAGCCCATACAAAAGGAGTCACGTGATTATTCATTGACAAAATATAGTTCAGAATAAAATTATGATCATGCTTTTTATTCTATTAAATATTTCATGTACGATGCAAACAGTACAAAACAGTATAAAGCAAAAGGTTAAAAATCCCCTTTTCCCACTCCTGCTTTGGTACATGTCCTTCCAGAAACGTCCTCTGCCTAAATAAACATATACTCGTTTATCTTTTCTTAATGCGCTAACACGGGGACAGACTCTCTTTGCAACTTATTTGAAAACGAGTTAAAATGTAAGTTGAGAGGCATGATGAGGTCACTATTTTTCAGAAAAGTGATGTGTCAACTCCGACTTTGATTTTAAGCTTCAAACAAAGGAGGCCAACAGTAAAATGAATGAAACACTCCAGAGCTATTTAGAACTCGCCCAACACATCTGGAAGCTTTCACTCACAGAGGGACACTACCTTGTAAGAAAAACACAGACAAAGTGCTCCGTGTCTGGCAGAGAGTGATTAAGGGGGCAAAGTAATTCAAAACCATATCTTCACAGACGGCCAGCTGTAGGGTCTAAGGATGTTATCCCCAAGGAAAGGGTATCTCAGAGGAGTGTGTTAGCCATTCAATGGGAGTGAAAATAGCCATCCAGACAACCTCAGCGAGCGGGGTGTAACCGGGGTTTGAACTGTTTGGGAAGGCATATTTTGACTAAGTAGGGACTTTGGTGGAGATAAGTGAGCAGGAAAGGGGCTTTTTAAAATTAGAAGCCGCCAGGGAGGAATAGTATTTCTAAAAATCAGAAGGGTCTGAAGTGTGGATGCGTGACCAAGTGTAGTCCCCCCACTCATCTCAGATTTTAAGGAGAGGCTCGTACTCCATTCGCGAAAATAACTGCCATGTTCTTCAATGCATTTCATTCATTATGTCAGAGGAATTTATTTGTGTCTTTGAGCCTGGCTCCTTGCCAGGTGCAAAATAGATTAAAATAGAAGAAAGGAAGGAGAGAGGGCGAGAGGGAGGGAGAGAAGGAGGGAGAGGAAGGGAGGGAGAGAGGAGGGGGAGGGAGAGGGAGGAAGGGAGGGAGGGAGGAATGAGTGATATTAACTCCAGCATCCCACCAGCTTGCCCGTTCTAATTTCACAGTCTCCTTTTGCCTTGATTTTTCACGTCTACCACTCTATTCCTCTACCCCACTTTTCCGTTCTCCTCTTCCACTAGGTTCAGTTACTGCTGAAAACTCTTACGATCCTTCGTCTCCTCTCCCAAGGGGCATTTTATCATCTGGGGAAGCCTCCTGGGCTAGGCTCTTCACCTTGCACTCCAGAAAAGCCAACTTGGGGCAGGTCCTTCCCAAATGCTGTAATTCACTTGCTGCACTTTCTAGGTTTCTGCACTCTCCTTGGCCTTTCTCTGTAACTTCAAAGGGCTAGTATTGAATGAGAGGGTTTCTAAGTCCTGGTTGGGCTTGCTCTCCCTGTGATGTACCTCTTCTAGGTATTGTGACCATCACTCGTTAGTGCAGACCCTCCAGGCCCTTCCACAACCAAATAGCTCCCTGGATTCTGCCTCAGGCACCTCCCCAGTAAGAAGACGTGGCCCCATGGGGAGGTCCCACTGCTTATTAGCTAAGCAAATATCTTTGATGAACCCCTTTCTCCCTCATTCCTTAGAGGGAACTCTGGGAAGTACCTCCCAGGGATTTCTTGGCTCACATGAGAAAGTGCTTTACAACGAACCAAGCGCTGGTTATTTTTATTTCTTTTTCCTATCCCTTGCTTTCTGCCACCTGGTTGGGACCTTCCTTGCCTCTCGATTCAAAGATGCGTTAACCTCTCAACTACTGTCCCTGCCTCTAAGCTCTGTATCTACCTCCAATCTATTGGACGTGAAAGTGCCTGAATGATCTTTATTTTAAGAACCTTTAAAAAAAAATTAGAGAAAAAGAGAGCAGGGGAGAGGGGCGGAGGGAGAGGGAGAAAGAATCTCAAGCAGGCTCCACCCTCAGCACAGACCCTGATGCAGGGCTTGATCCCAGGGCGCTGGCTGGGAGCACACCTGAACGGAAATCAAGAGTGGGACGCTCAACTGTCTGAGCCATCCAGGCGCCCCCTGACTGATCCCTCCAAAGCTCAGATTTTAGTCCTTTGAAGCGCTCAATATAATTAAAACAAAAACTTAAAATAAAAAAACATAAATGACTAAAGCGCTCAATAGCTTCCCATTACCTAGGAGACAGAATCCAAACGTCACAGCGTGCACTTTGAAACCCTCCCCAGCCTGGTACGAAAACTGACGTTCCGGCCTCTCTACCTTTTGATCCCCAAAGCACCCCCCCTTCCAACTGACCAGCACTCTCCCTGCCCCTCGCCAATCTCACCTCCCTTGTTCAAAGTCAAGCCCAATTTAAGTGAACACACATCAAATAAGTTTTTTAAACTAGTTATATTCCAGTAGCTTTGCGAATGAAAAAGTGTTAAAGAAAATTAAGAACAGGGGCGCCTGGGTGGCGCAGTCGGTTAAGCGTCCGACTTCAGCCAGGTCACGATCTCACGGTCCGTGAGTTCGAGCCCCGCGTCAGGCTCTGGGCTGATGGCTCAGAGCCTGGAGCCTGTTTCCGATTCTGTGTCTCCCTCTCTCCCTGCCCCTCCACTGTCTCTCTCTGTCCCAAAAATAAATAAACGTTGAAAAAAAAATTTTTTTTAATAAAAAAAGAAAAAAAAAAGAAAAAAAAAGAAAATTAAGAACAAATAATGGAGTCATTTTTTCACCGATCCTCATCCAAATTTCAGGAAAATCATTTCCCCAAAGCAGCAATTCTGTCTGATAAATCTTTCTGTGTCGAAAGAGAAACTGAAACAAGAAAAAGTGAAATTATGGGAAACCTATGATAGTTTACTAGATATTGTGTGCTTTTAATAGCTCAACACTGGTAATACTTGATAATCAAGAGTAAATTAACAGGCTAACATTTAAAAATGCATACTTTGTGGGGCACCTGGGCGGCTCAGTCGGTTGAATGACTGACTTCGGCTCGGGTCACGATCTCTCGGTTTGTGAGTTCGAGCGCCACGTCTGGCTCTGTGCTGACAGCTCAGAGCCTGGAGCCTGCTTCTGATTCTGTGTCTCCCTTTCTCTCTGCCCCTCCCCCACTCATGCTCTGTCTCTCTCTGTCTCAGAAATAAACATAAAAAAAAAACTAGAAAAAAAATGTATACTTTAGAAAGTATATAAGCAATTAGGTGAGCTTGTAGGGAAGCTGACCAAGATACATACATCAGGAGATGCAAATGCCCGTCCAAATTGTCTATGTTTCTTTTTTTTTTACAGTGATGATATATTTATAGTAATGATTTTTTTTCAAAGAATTTTTATATCACTAAGTGCCTAGCATTGTGCTGGGTGCTATAGTAGCTACAAGAAAAGCCTGGAGGCGCACCTGGCTGGCTGCGTCAGTAAAGCATGCAATCCTTAATTTTGGGGTCGTGTTTTCACACCCCGCATTGGGCATAGAGCTTACTTAAAAAAACAAACAAACCGAAAAACCAAATACCCTTAAAAATAGAACTACCCCATCATCCAGCAATTGTACCAGTATTTACCCAAAGAATACAAAAACACTAATTCAAAGGGATGTGTGCACCCCTTTGTTTCGAGCAGCATTATCTACAATTGCCAAATTATGGAAACAGCCCAAACGTCCATGGACTGATGAGTGGATAAAGAAGATGTGATATGCGCGCGCGCGCGCACACACACACACACACACACACACACACACAGTGGAATGTTACTCAGCCATAAAAAAGAATGGAATCTTACCATTTGGAACAATCTGGATGGAGCCAGAGAGTATGATACAGAGCAAAACAAGTCAGTCAGAGAAAGACAAATACCATATGATTTCACTCATACGTGGAATTTAAGAAACAAATGATTATAGGGAAAACAAAAGAGAGGCAAACCAAGAAACAGACTCTTCATTACAGAGAATATACTGAAAGTTGAAGGGGGAGAGAGGTGGGGATGGGTTAAATAGGTGGCAGGGATTAGGGAGCACACTTGTGACAAATGCCACGTGATGTACAGAAGGGTTGTTGAATCACTATATTGTACACCTGAAACTAACGTTACACTGTATGCTCACTAAGTGGGATTTAAACAAAAGCTTCAAAGAAACACAACCAAATACCTTTGCCTCTCTCAATAAACTTCCTAAAAAAAAAAAAAAGCCATGCCCTTATTCCAGACTACATGAACTTCAGGGTTCGTAAAAGGATATCTCTACATGGAGCAAGTCTAGCTCAGAGTCTCTTCTCTCTCTCTCTCTCTCTCTCTTTTTTTTTTCCATAAATTTCCTTTAATGTTCATTTATTTTTGAGAGAGAGAGAGAGAGAGACGGAGACAGAGAGTGAGTGGGGGAGGGGCAGAGAGAGAGGGAGACATAGAACTGGAAACAGGCTCCAGGCTCTGAGCTGGCAGCACAGAGCCTGACGCGGGGCTCAAACCCACGAACCGGGAGACCTGAGCCGAAATTGGACACTAAACCGAGTGAGCCACTCAGGTGCCATTCTGCCTCCCTCATTGTCTTCTTCAGAGCACAAGTCAGGTTGCTACCTGAATCTGTGTCTCCCAAATTGCAACCCTAATTGCTCAAACGAATGTCCGCGTGCTTTAATTTTCAGTGAATTCTTTGTCAACATTTTGAGCTGATAAAGCACCAACTTAAAAGAAAAAAAAACTACATCAAAGAGTCTAGAATGAAATACATTTGCTAAAGTTTTGGCCAAATACATTGCACAACTGGTCTCAAAGTATTCTAATTTTAGGTTCTGCCACAAAGGGAAAACAGCTACTGTGGACAAGAAGATACACTTCTCAATGGCTGGCAGAATTTAAGGTCATTAAATTCTCAAAAAAGAAAGCTCAGGGATGCCTGGGTAGCTCAGTCAGTTAAGCGACCCACTCTTGATTTTGGCTCAGGTCATGATCTCATGGTTCATGGGTTCAAGCCCTGAGTCAGACTCCACACTGACAATATGGAGCCTGCTTGGGATTCTCTCTCTCTCTCTCTCTCTCTCTCTCTCTCTCTCTGTCTGCCCCTCTTGCATGCTCTCTCTCTGTCTCTCTCAAAATAATTAAATAAACTTAAAAAAAAAAAAAGAAAGCTCAATCAGACTTAATGTGCTTTTCAGCTTCCTTCTATTCTATCCACAACCTAAGTTATTCAGGTTTTAGAATTATGAAGAAAAGCACAGAAAGATTCTGTGATGTTCCAGAAAGCACATGACAAGTGGGTAGGAATTCAGGGTGGGAATGAAGAAGTGGCTGGATTAGAGGAAGGACAGGATGCAGGGAAGAGACTGCCTCTTGGTGAATGGTGTCAGATGTCAGTGACTTTGAGGTCTGTGTTGCAAGGCCCAGGTCCCAGACCTTGACCTACAAAATCTAAGAAGAGGTGTTGGTTACTGAATAAAGCACTAGATTAAAAGTCTGCATTCCCCGACCTCCAGGAACTTGTGAATAACAAAACAAAAACCAAAACAAACAGATATGAAAAAAAGGTTGATTTAGCTGAATAGGAGATGGCCGGGCCTCATTCTGGCTTCAAGTCAGAATACCAGTGTTTCAGAATTGAATAAAAGCAAAAAAACCAAAAAACAAACAAACCAAAAAACCAAATAACCCCATACAGTCAGCCTTGAACAACACAGGTTTGAACTTCACGAGTCCACTCAGATGCAGATTTTTTTTTCTAGAACTACAGTACAGTACTATAAATGTATTTTCTCTTCTTTGTGATTTTCATGACATTTTCTTTTCTCTAGCTTTATTGTAAGACTACAGTATAGAACACATAAACATACAAAATATGTGTTCATTGACTGTTTATGTTATTGGCATGGCCTCCAGTCAATAGTAGGCTAGTAGTAATTAAGTTTTGGAGGAATCAAAAGTTATACACAGATTTTTGCTGTGGTTGGCACGCCTAACCCCCATGTTGTTCAAGGGTTAACTGTATTTTCAGAAGTTATTTATTACTTCATTCCTGAACTTTAAAAGGTACCTTACATTGGCGGAATATGCAGGCACTGACTGACATTTTCCAGGGTGTTAAAACATTGGGTGGGCTCTTGCATAATTACGTTTTGGGTTTATACAAATAAAGTCTTAGCATCATAGACATTCTATAGAAATTTCTGTTCACGCTGGGATGTTATTTCTGATGTAAGGGGGGCCTATTTCAATATGTTCACCTCACTGAGCATATGCCAGAACACAGAGCCTGCCTTTAAAACTGGGGGGTTGACATCATCCGAGCTGCCCCCATGACCTGGTGACGAACTATTGGGGGTGATGGTGGGGGGTCCGGAGCTGATGGCCAAGAAATAATTCTTGAAGATGTCTTTGGTGCAAAAAGGTGATTTTATTAAGGCATGGGGACAGGACCCGTGGGCAGAAAGAGCTGCACTGGAGTTGTGAAGAGTGGCTCCTTATATACTATGGGGCTGGGGGAGGTAAAGTCAAAAAGGAAGTTTCCAAAGAGATTTTCATATGCTAAAGACTCACAGATTACCGGTGGCCTAGCTATTGTCAAGCTAAGGTTGTTTTCCCCTCTAGCAAAGCCTTATTAACATTAGGACAGTAGAGACAAATGTTACGCTCTGTATTTGCCTCAAGTATTTGTCAATGGGCTGCAGGTTGCAAGGAAATTGGATTTTACCGGTTTTTTTCTTCTTGCCTTTGTTCCCAATATCACTATGGAAGGGAAGAGGATGTTGGGGCTCCAGGAAACTGAGTCTGGAGGCTTCTGGAGATTAGGCTATTGATAAGATTGCCTTTTTCTCGTAATTTACTAAGATATTTGTAAACTGATAGAGACTGACATCCTGTATGACTGTGATCTCTATCAGTTAACCATTTGTTTTCTTTCCTTTCCTTTGTCCTCGGGCAGCCAGGAGTGCCTGAGGAGTGCCTGAGGAATACAACTTACCCCTCTGCTAGGCCCTGTGGGACAGACAGCAATGCGACACATGAAATTAAAGGAATTCATGCCAGGGTGTGACCCAAGATCAAAACGTTTCCCACCCTCTCCTCTCCCTTAGTCCCCCCACACCAGCAATTTGTAACTTTCCCAAAGAGGCCCTCTGTTTAAACAGGCTAATGAATGAATACCTGAAATCCGGAAATGTGACTAGGTAATTAGTGGAAGGTGAGGCACAGTGAGGAGATGGAAAATTCTGGGCAGTGGGTGGGGTGGGAAGCCTTCCTGATGCTCTCAAATCATACTGCCTGCCCTGAGGCTTCTTAGGGTCAGTATCAACCTGTGGCGAGGGTCCAGCAGAGAACATCTGCCAATGTTAAACACACTGATTGTGGGGCGCACTCTACAGGGTGGCAGATTAAAGGGGAAAAGACCCCCCAAAATGCAGGCCTCTTTTACGTTGGGTGTCTGAAGCACTCAGAACACTTTATAATTATGATCCTATTGGGTATTTAGAACAATTAAATCTCTTTGATAATTAAAATCAATACTCAGCGGGCATTAAATTTATCCGCTCTATATGCACTGCATTGGCTTTTAGTCCGTGGAGGGGCTGTTGTCTGCTAATCGGTCCTTACTTCCTTACCTTTCTATCTCTAATCTGGTTATAACTGTCATTTTTATTCTGCCTAGAAAGGACACAGCTTGTTTCTCTCTCCCTTTTCTCTCCCAGAGGTGTGAGTCGTGTTTCTTTTCGCCTCAGAGCTGACGGACAGTTTCTGAGATTTAAGTTTTCCCTACTTTTGTCAACATTTCCATCGAGAATTACTCTTGTGTTCACGGCCAGGCTGAAAGGCGTGTTTGTTTGCGGTTTGAAGTTCCAAAAGTGGACCTAGAGCTCTTCTTGGCTGCTGTCTGTAGGGCTGGACATTGTCACTGACTGAGGCCAGCGTGCCCTGGAGGGAATAAGCGACTCGCTCAGGTCTGGGTGTCCCAACCCTCCAGGCAGCGAGCTGGACTTAAAAGGAGATCCCGATTCAGGCCTGGGGGAAGGGCAGGGGTCCTGTGGCCAGAGCCCCGCCTCCCCCACCTCATTTGGCCGGGACTCTGTCTGTAGGGCCCTGGCCTCTGGGGACGAAGACCGCGGGCGGGGGGGGATCCTCCAGCACTGCCTGACCTTCTCTCCGAGCGGGAGCCTTTGTCCCCCACCCCCTCACGAGCCGTCCGTCCGGTTGCATCTGACGTGGGGGTTCCCTCGGGGATTACAAGCAGCTTTGGCGGCCGGTGGGAAGGCCACCTCGCCAATGGAGCCGTCCCCCAGGACTGTGAGCAGGTGAGGGGGGAGTCCAGGGAGGGGCCTGAGGTGAGGCGGGGCGCGGGGCGGTGCTCGGGAGTGGGGGCGGGGCGAGAAGTAAGGGGGCAAAGTTGGAAGTGAGCAGGGACGCGGGGGCGGACACAGGCGTAGGGGGCCTGGGGGCAAATGGGCGGGGCTGGGGGTGGTGAGCCGGGCCGGGGCGGGGGCCGCCAGGGGGGTCCGGGCGTGAGGCGGGGAGGCGGGGCGGGGGCGGGGGCGGAGGCGGAGGCCGGGAGGCGGGGAGGGGAAGTGGGTGGGGCGCCACCGGGAAGGGGGCGGACCCGAGGAGGCTTGGGGCCCGGGCGGCGGCGGCGGCGGCGGGACAGGCGCGTGGCCGGGTGCAGCGCGATGAGCGGGGCCGGAGCCGCTCCGGGGGCGGCGGACGCGGTCCGGGGGCTGCGGGTGGACGGGCTGCCCCCGCTGCCCAAGAGCCTGAGCGGGCTGCTGCACTCGGCGTCGGGCGGCGGCGCGTCGGGGGGCTGGCGACACCTGGAGCGTCTGTACGCGCAGAAGTCGCGCATCCAGGACGAGCTGAGCCGCGGGGGCGCGGGCGGCGGCGGGGCCCGGGCCGCGGGGCTGCCCGCCAAGCCTCCCAACCTGGACGCCGCGTTGGCCCTGCTCCGCAAGGAGATGGTAAGGGGGGCTCCGAGGGTCGGGGCGGGGGGGGGGGGCGGGTCCCCGTCCGGGCTCGCCGTCCCGGGAAAGTTCGCCGGGACCCGCGCTCTGCTCCGGAAGTCCGCGCGCCCACCCGCCCCTTTCTGGCTCTTTTGCTTCTGGAGCCGGCGCCGAATGAGGGACCCTGTCCTCTCTGCCCACGGTGCAACCCTCACCCGGGGCGGGTCCCCACTCGAAAGGCAGTTTTCGGATCCCGGGCGCCCCAGGTCCGGCCCCAGCTGGCTCGGAAACGGGAGGCGCGTTGTGGGGTTCGCTCGTGGCCTCTGGGCGGACGCGGCGCGCCGCGGTCACTCCTCTCCCGAGTGAAACAGACCTCCGGGGTCAGGGAAGGGCTTTCACTTCGGCTGCGGGGTGAAGGGCTGTGTGCGACTGTGTTTTGCTGCCTGGGAGAGGACAGTTTTTTCCGCGCGAGTGTAGACAGCAGATTGGAACAGCCCTCGCCCCCCTCCCCCGCGCCCCAGGCGGCGCGTGCAGAATCCGATTACTTCGGGATGGCTCCAGCCTCGGATGGCTCCAGCCTCAGATGGCTGTGAAGGCGAGCGCTCGGCCCATCCCCTCTCAGCGTGGTGGAACCGAATCCCCCAACCCGCTTCCCCGTCTGGGTGAAGCCCGTGTGGGTTCTTCGGGTCGTGTCTGGGCGCCAGACAATGGGGCTTAGCTTTTTTCAGTCCTTTGGAAGTACATTGGGTGATGTGGACTGGGACACAGGATTTCAGGTGACGCCAAAACAGGGCAAGGGCTGGGATTTAGGTGACCTCGAGCCTTTCTCCAGCTTTCTTCAACAGGCTTAGGCTAGGCCAGCGGAGAACAAACTTCCCTCCTTTCTAACTTCCCGCTGGGCCCTGATCACCTACCCCTGGCCACCGGGCTTTCATCTTGGAATCGGCCCCTTCCTTTCACTTAGTGCAGGTTCTTATCCTCTTTTAAGTACAGGTAGAAACTTTATTAAGGAAATCTAATACATGAAAGCTGCTTTTTTCCTAAGACTCAATTTGCCAAAAAACTTATCACAGAAATCCTTTGTAGATGCATCTAGTACGTTAAGATACTGTTTAGAAACAACTTATGCCTTTCTTTTTTTCTTCTTTTTTTTTTTTTTTTCAGGAGCATATCCATTCTGAAAAGTGAGACTTAATTAAATCTGGAAAAGCAGCCTTGTTTTTTAATCAATTAGATATTGTCTATCCCACAATTAGATAGTGTGGCTGGCACTGAAATTGTGATTTCCAGTTCTCTCTGAACAGATTTTCTAAGCTTCTTACGGAATGACTCAAACTCCAAGACAACCATTTTTGATTTATTAATAAACATTCATTGAAACCAGCATTGCACAGCTAGTGAGCTGCATTTTAAGTAGATAAATCTACACCTAGGATGTTTACAGTCGGGATTTAGATGTGGCACAAATATGGGGGTGAAATGGGAGTACTCATCCTGGGTTAAGTTCGACACTGGAACCGACAGGAAAACCTCAGGGCCACTCCTTTTCTGAAGCTCTGGTTCATAAACACACTCTAGTGGCTTGGGAGTCGATGTGCTATTCCCAGAAGTATTTTTCCAGGTCCCTCCTGGTGCAGCTGGAGAACAGCCACAACCTTATAATTATGCCTTGGACCAGAGCTCTAAGTATTTGAAATGCAAGGAAAAATAAACTGCTATCTTCGGTCAGTCTGATATTTAGCTGAGATAAAGATACGATATGGCTACAGGCCTTGACAAGTTCTTTCACAGAATGCCCCAAGGTCTTTAAAAGTACTCTAGGTGTTTGGGCTTTTTTTTTTTTTTTGAATGTTTATTTATTTTTGAGAGAGAGAGAGACAGTGTGAGCGGGGAAGGGGCAGAGTGAAAGGGAGACACAGAATCCGAAGCAGGCTTCAGGCTCCCAGCTGTCAGCACAGAGCCCGACGCGGGGCTCGAACCCATGAACTGTGAGATCAATCATGACCTGAGCTGAAGGCTGAAGCTTAACCAGCTGAGCCACCCAGGCGCCCCTCTGGGTGTTTGGGCTTTAAGAGATTTACTAGCCTGGGGCAGTGGGGTCCAAGTAGTAACTTAAACGGAGTTCATTCCTGAATTATCTGGAATAATTTGTGTTGATCTATTTCATTGGAAGGCCCCGAGGTCAAATCTGTGTCGAGGGATGTACTAGAAGTCCTGGCAGAATGTGATTAATCCCTTTTTGAAAAAGTCCTGTGCAGTCACAGATTCATGTGATTAATCCTTTCTTTTTTTTTGAAAGTCCTGTGCAAGCCAGCGGTGGTGGTGTCGCAAGGCCTCTCTGATAATCAACAACGGAATAGCCCAGATTGTATCTTAAAGAGGGAGCGGGCACTGGGAAGGTGGGTTCCAGAGAGCCTCAAGTAGCGTGGGAAGGGTTGAAGTGGAAGACTGGCACAGAATCGGACTTTGAGGAATTAATTTGATAGCAGGGTGCAGAGGAAGCAGGAAGTGGGGGGTGCTAGAGGTGTGCTTGGAGAAGGTGAGAGCCTCCAGCGGGGTGGAGGCCAGTGACCGGGAAACAAGAAGCAAATGGGAGACACTTCTCTGAAGCAGAAAATGCAGGAGTTGCCAGTTAACTATTAGAGTCTGGGAGGAGACGTTAAGCTTTTTTATGGAAAGTGCAGCTAAGCAAAACAATGAAAAGTTCCTCATAGACCTAGCACCCGGAGATCATCACTGTTAATAGTTTGGGATATTTCCTGTGTAGGCACAATGTAAATGCTTTCTGTACATCCGAACTTCTCCATGAGATGGATACTCAAATTCTTTCTTCCTTCCTTCTTACCTCCCTCTTTTTTCTCTCTCCCTTTCTTTTCTTCTCTTTGTTTTTCCTTCCTCCTTCCTTCCTCCCTCCCTCCCTCCCTCCTCCCTCCCTCCTCCCTTCTTTCCTCCATCCCTCCTTCCTTCCTTGCTACCTTCTTCCTTCCTTCCTTCCTTCCTTCCTCCCTCATTCCTTCCTTCTTTCCTTCTTCCTTCCTTCCTCCCTCCCTCCTTCCTTCTTTCCTCCCTCTTTCCTTCCTTCTTTCCTTCTTCCTTCCTTCCTCCCTCCCTCCCTCCCTCCTTCCTTCCTTCTTTCCTTCCTCCTTCCTTCCTAACTTCCTTCTTCCTTCCTTCCTTCCTTCCTTCCTTCCTTCCTTCCTTCCTTCCTTCCCCCCTCCCTCCTTCCTTCCTTCTTTCCTTCCTTCCTTCCTAACTGCCTTCCTCCTTCCTTCCTTCCTTCCTTCCTTCCTTCCTTCCTTCCTCCTTCCTTCCTCCTTCCTTCCTTCCTTCCTTCCTTTTTCCTTCCTTCCTTCCTTCCTCCCTCCCTCCCTCCCTCCCTCTTTCCTTCCTCCCTCCCTCCCTTCCTGTATGCTTGACACACAATGTTAACATTAGTTTCAGGTGTACCACACAGTGACTCAAGTCTCTGTGTTCTGGCATGCTCACTACAAGCGTGGCTGCTATCTGTCACAGCACAACGCTATTACGATGCCACTGACTATATTCTCTATGCTGTGCCTTTCATCCCTGTGACTCAACTCATCCCAGAACTGGAAACCTGTACCTCCTGGACCTTCACCCATTTTGCCCATCCCCCCCACTCTGTCTCCTCTGGCAACCATTGGTCTGTTCTCTGTATTCTTGGGTCTGTTTCTGCTTTTGGTTAGTTTGTGCATGCTTTGCCTTTTAGATTCCACATGTAAGTGCAATCATATGGTATTTGTCGTTCTGTGTCTGACTTACTTCACTTCGCATAATCCTCTCTAAGGTCCATCCTATTTCCATATATTTTAAAAAATCACTCAGAATTTAATTCCCCTAAGATCACAGATTCAACCAGATGTGTCCCAAAGCTTTGTTTTAACCCTTATATTGTACTGCTCGCATGCACAGGCACTCCCACCGACACAAATACACACGGATCGCATTATACATTCTTAGTTGCATTTTCGGGGGCACATCTTGCAAAGGTTTTCCTAGTCAACACATGTTACAATGTCTTCAGTAACTGCAGGGTCTGCCTTTGTGCAGGAGAGCAATAACCTTGCTAATCCATCATTGGGAAGGTGGGGTTCACTGCAGCAACGGGGGAGTCAGGAGGGGTGGCTCCTTTAGGGGGAAAGGTGGTTTGTCATTACATCAGTGGAGGAGTATGTTACACATTTAAAAATGAGGAGCTGGAGGCTGGAAAAGAGGCTTGGACCTGGTGATAAGACAGTGAGGTGTGGGGGGATGGGTCCGGGGCAGTCTGGGCTCTGAGGGCAGGGGAGCTGTGTGGACTTGGTGGTTCCCTGCTCCGCATGGTGCCCGCTGTACCGCCTGAGTTAGCACTTCTGTTCTAGGAACCCTCCTCGGTGAAGTTTTGTCCTGCTCCTGTGGTCCCCGCCCTGCCCCGGGGCGGGTGGGGGGAGCGGGGCCATTTGGGATGTGGGGAGGGTCACACATAATACTGCGCTCTGTAGCTTACCTGCTCTATAGACTGGAAAAAGTCCTTTAAGACAAGAAGCTGAGTTAGTTTTTTTGTTTTTGTTTTTTTTAAACATCAGAGGATCTTTTAAAATCACATTCAACAGATGTTCGTTGGGTGCGCGTTAGGTGTAAAATGCTATGGAGATCCAAGGAAACTCTCTAGCCATTTCAGGAGCATTATACCATCTGGGAGATGTGGTCATCTTTACGCAGTAGGAGTGCTGCCGCGTAGATCACCTCTCAGTTTTCATGCCTGGGCTCTCCGTGTGAGTGATAGTAACTCGGTCTGAACCAGCTCTTGCTGAAGAAAACTCTCGAAGGGCTGGATATATACAGAGACAGACTGGAACCAGGGCCGATGGGGCATCCGGGAAGCCCACCGTATTCTCCTCCCCAGCCCCCCCCTCCCCCCCCCCCGCATCATTTTATTTTTTTCCCACGTTTTGGACCGTGGCTGTTAACAGGGTCCACACTCAGTTTCGGCCATGCTTCTTAGTTCCAGTTGGTAAATACTGTGTGGAAGGACGCCAGCGGGCCCAGCTTGGGTGGTCTGGCCAGCGTGGGCCAGCCAGTAGTGACTGAGGACAGGATCGCATTTTACTAAGATAGTGTGACCATGTGGATGGGGTAGGGGTGGGGTGGGGGTGCTGGAGTTCCCCCCCCGAAGAAAGGCCAGTTAGCAGAAATAGAGCAGGGGGCTGCTGGACAAACTATGTATCCCAGACCTCTTTCTACATAAAAATACTTTGCCCTGAAGGGCCCCCCCCCCCCAGTTTAACAGACTCTTACCTGCTAAGCGGATAAAGCCATATTTGCTCACTGGATCTGGGTTGGCTTTTCAAATCCTTGCGTGTGGCTGCAGGACACCCTTGACTCTCAGTGTCAGCCGGGACCCCCGACACACACTTCCCTTGATGTTTGTTCACAGACCACCCATCCAGCGGCTCCGTGACATTAGCTCATCAAGTTTGAACACCCCAGAGAGTCACACGAAAGCGTGGACAGCAGATTCTCAGATATGGGGGGCAGGACATCTTTGAGGGGCTGCCGTCCTCGGGATTCTTGGGGTCTACCTCTTATACCATCAGGGGCAGGTTCTAGCAGCTTTGACTTGGAACCTCTTTTTTTTTTTCATGTTTCCTCCCCCCCCCTCTTAAAACTGTCAAATAGCTATTTTCGTCACCAACCCGGGCGTGAGTGGGAAGTCATCCACACAGAACCTTTGAGTGCCTGGGCTGCGATGGTTTAGGCGAAGAATTTAAATCTGATTCAATAAAGCTAGATTTCTGAGACCAAGCAATGCTTCTCTTCCCTGCGTTTTAGTTGAGAGAACAAGTCCATGTCCAATGAGTTTGTTCAGTGAACTGTATTCCAGGAGACGTTAGCTTGAATAGCCCGCATTCCCGTGGATTTCAGCTCTTATCCTGCACGTGAAGCCGGTGTGTTAGGGGATTTTAGTCTTTAAAAGGGTTTATGGTAAAGGTCCAGTCCCAAGTCAGTCCTGTGAAATGCCATCTGGAATAACAGCATTAGCCTCCGGTTATGCATTAGCATTCTTGATTGATGTTGATCACGGGAGAGTGGCATGTCTGGTGGCCTTTAATACCGTCTCTGTGTATTGTGTTCCCCGAAAAATGGACCACCAGCCCCAGAATCCTCCGGGCTGCTTGCTAAAATGCTAATTTCTGGGCCTCTTCCTATACCAGCAGTATCAGACTAGGAGAAGACAGAATCTGCATTTTGAACAAGCTGTTTAAGAATTGGGTAGCTCCTGGGGCACCTGGGTGGTGCAGTCAGTTACATCCTACCCGTGATTTCGGCTCAGGTCATGATCTCACAGTTGGTGGGATCGAGCACTGAGTCAGGCTCCGTGCTGACAGCGTGGAGCCTGCTTGGGATTCTCTCTCTTTCTCTCCCTCTCTCTCTCTCTCTGCCCCTCCCCTGCTCCCGTGCTCTCTCACTCTCTCAAAATAAATAAACTTAAAAAAATATATTAAAAAAAAAGAAAGATTGGGGAAGCTCCTGAACCAGGCATCAAGAGCTCCAATTCTGTTATTAGATTATGTGGTATAATCGAAGCAAGCATTTTGCTATTTTCAGCTAGAGATCCCTTATGGGGAAAATGAGAATTAAATGCCATATAGGCTCCTTTGGGCTATAACAATATAATTCTTTCCCCCTCCTGCCTATGTGGGTCTTGATGGTGCCTGCAGAAGTTTACTCTGTCATAAAATAGTGTAGGCACAAGTGCAGGACCTGCCTATTGCCATGTGCTTGGTGTCCCTGAGGACACCACGTGGTGTCTGTAAATTCTACAAAGAAAAGGAAGAGCCGCACAAGGTTGTTGTTCTTGGACCGTGTTCATCAAAAATTAAGCTGTCTAGGGGCGCCTGGGCGGCTCAGTCGGCTAAACGTTGGACTGCAGCTCAGGTCATGATCTCGCAGTTGGGAGGTCGAGCCCCGCGTCGGGCTCTGTGCTGACAGCTCGCGGAGCCTGGAGCCTGCTTCCGATTCTGTGTCTGCCTCTCGCTGTCTGCCTCTCCCCGCCCCAGCCCCACCACGCACGCGCGCGCTCTCTCTCTCTCTCAAAAAATGAATGAACATTAAAAAAAAATTTTTTTTTTAAATTAGGCTGTTTAGGCTGTGATTACTCTGTATAGCACTTGTCCCCACCCCAGGATCCACCCAATAAAAGCACAACTAGAAAGGTGTATATGTATCATAGTTTGTGGGGTGGGGGCAGGTGCAGCAGGGGCGGGCTGTGGGCTCACTGGTCTGGTTTCATTCGCTTTTGAGGTTATCTCTAAGTGAGGTTACACTTCTGGTCCCAAGATGACAGTATAGAGATTGAAAGATATTTTTTTCTTTTTTCTTTTTTTTTTTAATTTTTTTTTTTAACATTTATTTACCTTTGAGACAGAGAGAGACAGAGCATGACCAGGGGAGGGTCAGAGAGAGGGAGACACAGAATCTGAAACAGGCTCCAGGCTCTGAGCGGTCAGCACAGAGCCCGACGCGGGGCTCGAACTCACGGACTGCGAGATCATGACCTGAGCTGAAGTCGGCCGCTTAACCGACTGAGCCACCCAGGTGCCCCTGAAAGATATTTTTTTCATACCACTTTAACTTTTATGTATTACCTGCCCGGCCCCCCCCCCCCCAACCTGTAAGAGATCAGAAATGGATATCTTGCCGGGAGCACAGCCCTTCTGCTTTCCCCCCACTTCCGGTTAAAGGCATTCTGGGAATGCGAAAGTGCCCCAGTTGTTGGCACTTTGGGCACCTGGTCACATGCAGAGGGCCTCGAGCCACCAAGTGCTGGAGCATTTCTGTGTCGCTCTGGGCCAGCGTGTCTGTAGATCTTGGAGGCTGCACGGCCAAGGAGGTTCAGGGAGGGAGTTCAGGGAGGGCTCAAAGAGAGGACATTGGCCCTTGTGCATGCACTTCCTGCCCACCAAGCAGCATTTGAAGGCTTTGCGGCCTTGCTCCTGGAATGCCCACCTGAACTCCACGGAGACTTCAGACCTCGGCTTGAAAAGCTACATTTTTCACGATCCCGTGTATGAAACCCTACAGGCCGACCACAGACTGCACGAACAGGAAACCAGCCGTGAGACTGGCTGGGTCAGATATTTGTCCCCCAATTACCCACTGTCTTTCTCCAGAGCCCTGACCTTCTATTCATCTCATTCATTGCCCACGGGCTCCAGATGTTTCCAGGTGATTAGTAGGCAGGGCTCATAGAGGTTGTTCTTTTCTTTCCTGTTGCTCGTTCCCTCATAGACCCTTAACCCAGAGATGTACGTCCTCCTCCAGGAGCTTTGGAGACAGAAAAACCCTTAGGCCTCCTTATGGTTCTACTGAAATTCATTCAGGCATGTGGCCTTTTCTGTTTTTGAGTGCTTTCTGCTCACTTCCCTGATTGGCTCTAAGAGCCATGCACTGGCCTGATTTTATACAGTCTCGTCTGCAAGGGTTCTGGCAGGAAGCCCTGCCCTTGACCTGAGAAGGAGGGGTGGGGAGGGAGAGCCTCTGTCCTCTGACCAGTGCTCTCCAGGGGAGAGGCAGCCTCTGGGGGACCCCAGGCCTGTCGCAGCCTAGAGAGGCTGGACTGAGGATTACCGAAATACATTTGAAAGAGGATGTTTGGTATGTTCTTAGGTTGTTGACTGCACTTAGAATTAGAGATAAAATAGCCAAGGTCATTGCAGTTAAAGAGAAATGGCAAGGTGTTTAACAACTCTCATAACCACAGATAGGCGAAGTAAAACAATAAGGTGTCATGTTTTATCTAAAAGACCAGCAGAGGGACACCCGGGTGGCTCAGTTAGTTGGTTGAGCGTCCAACTCTTGATTTTGTTTCAGGTCATGATCCCAAGGTCATGGGATCGAGCCCCATGTTACCATGTTAGGTTATGCGCTGAGAGTGGAGCCTGCTTAAGATTCTCTGTCTCCCTCTGCCCCTCTAACCTGCTTGTGCTCTCTCTCTGTCTCAAAAAAAAAAAAAAAAAAAGACTAGCAGAGATTGAAAAAAAATGATCATAGTCATGGTGAGGATTTGGGGATATAAACACCATAAAAACCGAATCTCTTTTGCTTTTTATGTCAGTTGTCTGAAAAACTCTGGCTACTGACATGAGGCTTTCTATGTATTGTCCAAGAACTTGGTTTTGGTTTTAGCTTCAGATTTGCTCCCCGAACTGCATCTACGCTTGCAGAGGGGGAGTTCCAGTTAATTGGATATCATTCAAGAAAATGACAACACAAACCAACCTTCAGATGCATGTTGAGTTCCAGCGTGTTGTCAGGGGCCCTTGGATCATGTTTTTTCCTCCAGTCCCACCTGATTTCAACATCAGTTGTGTCCGTGTTTCACTCATTATCTTGGGCAGTGGCCTTTTTTTAGGCTTTGGATACAAACCCTTGAGGAATGGTCTCCTGTTTGCAGGCCCAGGACTGGGGAGGGGTTGGAAGGAAAGCGTCCTTTTCCTTTCTCAACCCCTTCTGCCATTTCATTTTTATAAATTTTTCTTACAGTAATAGTCACACAGTGCGTAATGGTACTTGTACGCAGATGTGTCTTGCAGTGATATAGAATAGTGATCGAAACTCACTGAAAAGCGTGTGATAACTATATGAACCTAGATGTTCACAGTACGAAAAAGTAAGTTGCACAGACGTGTGTATACGTGATATCTAGCTAAACAGCTTGCATAAACATGGTGTCTTGAGGGATACATACTGAACTGCTAAAAGTGGGTATCTTTAAAACAGTTCTTTTGGGGCGCCTGGGTGGCACAGTCGGTTAAGCGTCCGACTTCAGCCAGGTCACGATCTCGCAGTCTGTGAGTTCGAGCCCCGCATCCGGCTCTGGGCTGATGGCTCAGAGCCTGGAGCCTGTTTCCGATTCTGTGTCTCCCTCTCACTCTGCCCCTCCCCCGTTCATGCTCTGTCTCTCTCTGTCCCAAAAATAAATAAACGTTGAAAAAAAATTGAAAAAAAAAACAGTTCTTTTTTTTTTTTAATTTTTTTAACATTTTATTTATTTTTGAGAGACATAGAGACAGAGCACGAGCAGAGGAGGAGCAGGGAGAGAGAGGGAGACACAGAATCGGAAGCAGGCCCCAGGCTCTGAGCCGTCAGCACAGAGCCCGATGCGGGGCTTGAACTCACGACTGCGAGATCATGACCTGAGCTGAAGTCAGAGGCTTAGCTGAATGAACCACCCAGGCGCCCCCTGAAACTGCTCTTAAAGTGTGGGCTGGGGGACGTTCAGGGGTCCCTAGATCCTTTTCAGTGTCCATAAGTATGTGGTTGTCATATTGATAAGTGCGTTGTTTTAAAATATTACCTAAGGAGGGGGCACTTGGGTGGCTTAGTCGGTTAAGTATTGACTCCATCCCAGCAGAGGTCTTGGTCTCAGGGTCATGAGTTTAAGGCCCGGGCTGGGTGTGGAGCCTACTTAAAAAAAAAAAAAGAAAGAAAAAATTACCTAGGGAATGTATCAACATTTGAAGGTCTGCATAATTCAGTGAGTCAATTTTTCACAGTTCTCATAGCACCAATGCTTTGCTGTTACAAAATCACACCTGGTTAAAAGATCCATTCAAAGTGCAAGACGGATGGTTTTAATGTAACAGTATAAAAAGTCCATTGGCATAGTTTCAAATTCCACACTGCAGCCAACTGAAGGGAAGTGTCCAAGAAGAAAACCCACTGTTTTCTAAAAGGCTATTACATATCTGTGTGAGGCCAGATTTTCTTCATTTACCTCAACCAAAGCAATGTGTCACAAAGGATCAAATGCAGAAGGAGATAAGCCAGGCATTAAAAAGATGTACAAAGTGGTGGCGTTCATAAAAACGTTATGTTGGGGCGCCTGGGGGGCTCAGTCGGTTGAGCGTCCGACTTTGGCTCAGGTCATGCCCTCGCGGTCCGTGGGTTCGAGCCCCGCATCTGGCTCTGTGCTGACAGCTCGAAGCCTGGAGCCTGCTTCGGATTCTGTGTGTCCCACTCTGTCCCTCCCCCACTCATGCTCTGTCTCTCTCTCTCTCTCTCTGTCAAAAATAAATAAACATTAAAAAAAAGTTATGTTAACATGTAATGGGTATATTATTTATGTTTAAATGGATCAATATGAAAACTCAGTCTCAATTCCTAATAAGGTAAATGTTGACAGGTATAATACACATAAATGACAGCTCTTAGGGGCCCTCAATAGTTAGAGGTCCCAAGACCAAAACATTTGGAGACAGCTGCTTTAGAACATGGGATGAGAGGGGCGCCTGGGTGGCGCAGTCGGTTAAGCGTCCGACTTCGGCCAGGTCACGATCTCGCGGTCCGTGAGTTCGAGCCCCGCGTCAGGCTCTGGGCTGATGGCTCAGAGCCTGGAGCCTGTTTCCGATTCTGTGTCTCCCTCTCTCTCTCTGCCCCTCCCCCGTTCATGCTCTGTCTCTCTCTGTCCCAAAAATAAATAAAAAACGTTAAAAAAAAAAAAAGCTATAAAAAAAAAAGGGGGGTGGCGCAGTCGGTTAAGCGTCCGACTTCAGCCAGGTCACGATCTCGCGGTCCGTGAGTTCGAGCCCCGCGTCGGGCTCTGGGCTGATGGCTCGGAGCCTGGAGCCTGTTTCCGATTCTGTGTCTCCCTCTCTCTCTGCCCCTCCCCCGTTCATGCTCTGTCTCTCTCTGTCCCAAAAATAAATAAAAAAAAAAAAAAGAACATGGGATGCGGGAATTATGGTTCACATAATTATGAACCATTGACGTTTTAATATGACTAGAACGTTTTATTTTTATAATGGGGAAAAAGTAAAAGAATGTGCAAAGCCATCACTTCATTGGTTCGAGGGAAGCCAGTGTGGCCTGGAAGAGGTTGCAGAATGGGCTCCGTCAGTGTGGACGCCTTTAGCTGTGAGCAGTAAACACACTGAAACCACCTTACGTGGTAGAGAGGGCGTATGGGCGAGTGGAGAGCTGCAGGAACTGTGGGTGTGGCTTAATCTGGGGGTGCAGCCACGCAGCCTGGTCTGTTTTCTGTCTCTGAATCACCCTGACTCTTCAGAGTGTTGTTCTCAGCCCGGTGAGCCTAGGGCACGCACAGGAGACGAAGGAGACCAAGTAACCCAAATGCTTTTCCACCCAGGAGAGGACAGTGCCACGTAGGGGCCACATGATGGACTGGAAGCTTGCTTAGTGAGCACAGAATTACGAGCCACCGGGGAGTTTAGAAGTCCTTCAGGAGCTGGGCGCCTGGGTGGCTCAGTCGGTTCAGCGTCTGACTTTGGCTCAGGTCATGATCTCACGGTTTGTGGGTTCGAGCCCTGCATCGGGCTTGTGTGCCGACAGCTCAGAGCCTGGAGCCTGCTTCCTATTCTGTCTCTGTGCCCCTCCCCTACTTGCTCTCTGTCTCTCAAATATAAAAAATAAAACAAAAAAAGTCCTTCAGGGGGATCTCAGTCCAGCCTGAGCTGCCAAGTTAATAGCCCCTTCCCCTACTGGATCAACACCAAAGAAGTCTTTCTCTTCGGTTTTCCTTTGCAAAAGAGTATGCAGGTCAGCGTCCTTCGGTCACCGCGTCCTTTTTTCAAAAATCAGGTTACGATCCATCAGGTCACTGCTTTATTGCATTCCAGCCACGCAGATACCCGCTGGACACCTGGATCAGACTTGGGGGCATTTCCCAGGTCTTCTGTAAAATGAATTCGTTCACAAGCCATCCGTGTGTGCTTAGTCATTCATTCCGTTTTTGAAAGGTAACTTTGAAAATGGTCTCATTGTAAGTTAATACATATTCATAGTAGAAAATCCAGAAAGTTCAGAAAAGCCAAATACAAGTCACCTGTGATGTTAGCAGCTTGCTCCCTATCCCAGCTCACACGGCGACACCTCTTTGCCTGGGTCAGCTGTGCGGACAGTACAGGCTGGTGGTCAAAGCGCCGACCTTGGACTCCTAAACACGGGTGCCGCTCCCTGCCCTCGTATCGTAAGCCCTCAATCAAGAGCCTTCATCTTTCCGGGTCCCAATTTCCTCATCATAACAGAATCGGCACCTACCACACAGAACAAGGAGGAGATTATGTATTTGTGCACCACCGAGATTTTCTTCTCTCCGGTCAATCCCTAGAAGGGAACAGTTAGCTGGTTAAAAGTTGTGTGCTATTTTAAGGCTTTTGTTGCCGTTACCAGTCAGACCGCAGCGCAGGTTTCACAGGCATGCAGCCCTGTGTGGTGTTGCCTGCATGATATGCTTTTTTGTTGTTACTAGTTTTTTTTTTAACGTTTATAATTTTTGAGAGAGCGTGAAAGCACCTGCAAGCGGGGGAGGGACAGGGAGAAAGGGAGACAGAGAATCGTACGTAGCAGGCTCCAGGCTCTGAGTTGTCAGCACCTACCCGACGCTGGGCTCGAACCCACGAACCGTGAGAGCATGAGCCAAAGCCGGACGCCTACCTGAGCCGCCCAGGCGCCCGTTAATTCTTAGGTTTTAAAATTGAGAGCATCGTGCTCGTTGAGAAAAAAATTAAGCAGTGCAGAAGGCTATAAATTCCCAGTCCCACTTTCTAGAGGTTAAGTTCTGCTAACAGACCTTTTCTCTTCCGGTCAGAAGCTTGCACATGTGTGCTTATGCATATAAAGTGAATTCCTACCGTGTACTGTTTGGTAACCTGAGCTTTTGTGCTCAGCAGCACACGTGGGTCACTGTTGTGGGTCACTGTTGTACCCAGCTGCTCACCCTTTGAAATGACTGCCTAGTTTTTATTGTATGACTTTACCCTACTTTTTAAAACCAAGTCCCTACCACTTTATGTTTTGATGTGAATTTTCATCCAACAAACCTTTTTTTGCATCTGTCCCTGTATTTCACACCACCCCCCTCCCCGCCTATATTATAGCTCATGATTCTTTAGTTTCACTTGGAATCTGTGCAACCCTGCCCATCTGTGAAACCCTGCCCATCTTAGGTTGAGGAATGCGGTGGGGAGATAATGGTCTTGTGTGGCAGTGCTGGGGGGGTCATTTCAGAGAGCCGGTCCCAGTATGATTTACTGAACTAACCATTCCCCGACGTTGACCTGCTTCTCCCCAGCCCCACGCACAGAGCCCGCTGCGGCAATGGAGCAAACACAAAACCGTTTCTTTCTGTCTCTGTTGTGTTTCCTACTTATTGCTGGATTTGGGAAGAAGTTGCTTTTGTTTATGTACTGGTGAGTCACCCCAGCTTATAGTTTCTTAAAACTATTTTTCTTAACTACCATTTATTTCTAAAAAAAAAAATACCCTAAAGTTTTTTGTGATGCTTTGTTTTCAGTCATCAAAAGCTTCCTTTTAAAAAGTTCCTTTCATCTTCTGAGCCTTGTATCCGAATGGTCACGTACCTGCTGGAATTGTGTGAAAGTTGGGAACAACACTCTGACCCGCGGCACCTTCCAAAGGTAGAACCTTAGCACCCCGAAACCCGGCTGGGAACCAGTACCCTGTCCGATGTGACGTGTATTCATGTGGCCAGTCTGTTGGGCGTCTTTGAGACCATTTCGAGGGTGATTCAGGATTGTTGGGCCCCATTGTTGGAGATGTGGGTTGCTGAGCCACCTGTGCGTTGCAGCAGGGGTGGGGGGTGGTGGGGAGCTCTGTGCAGGGGAAAAGAGAAGAACATGACCAGGAAGTTAAGCAGGAAGCCCAGACAGAGAGAGGAAGGAATGGCATTAGCAGTTTAAAGCAATGGAAGCTAGCTGATTGTTCTTAATTGTCTTGAAGGTCTAGAATAAGGGCTACAGATTACACGGTCTTAGAATATTCTGTAGTTTTCTTCAATTATCTGAAGTTTTGCAATCTGCTTTCACAAAAGAGCTGTATTTTCTGAATCCAGCCATGAATTAGATCAACTGGTCTTCAGGGACATGTGGGAACAGATCACTAAGATGACAGGCTTCCCCTGCTTGTAGTATGGGGTGGGGGTGGGGGGGTAGTGGGCTTCCTGAGGGCTTGCCCCCACCCCAGTCCTTTTTTCTGGAAGGACGGGTTCCTGTTCGTGGGTGATTTAATCACGTTCTGAAACCGCTCTGCAGTTGAGTTCTCTTGCATGGTCCCTCTCTCCCCTTCCATATTCTCAGACACCCATCCCTTCCCCCTAGCCTTCAAGGTTGAGAGTTTGATTTCTGGAGCTGTCCTGAGTCTCTCTCCCTGATGCAGACAGTAGCTGGGTCACTGCATGTGGGCTTGTCCTACATTAGAAGAAAGCAGACCCATGTGCTTACTGGCAGCACAAGGCAGGCAGAGAACGTGGGGGGAACTGGGGAGCACCGGTGCCTCCACCAAGGTCCGAAGAGCGGAGGAGAAGCTGGCGTTGGGCCAGGCAAGCAAAGAGGCTTTAACACAGTGGGGACAGGTCCGGGACAGTCTGGGGAAGAAGGGACCTCCGGCCAACCGTTGCATGAGGTGCAGGTCGGAGAGCGTAGATTCAGACCAGATTATAGAACGCTGCCTAGGGATTTTCAGTTTGCCTCTAGAAAACGTAAGTTAAAGTGTTGAATCAGCCACCGCCGAGGGAGAGGCGCCCGGCCGGGAAACTGACTTGCTCATGTAGCTACTTCCCTCCTGCCCGCCGAGTTCATTTGGAGGATGGCTGGTAACTCAGAGGAGTTTGGTCTAGTGCCTGCAGAAGGCACTGAGAAACCGGGGTGTGTATAGGCATGTGTGTGCACGTGTGTGTGCTTAAATCCCTGTTAACTTAGTCTAAGCACTTGGCGTCTGTTCAGCAGGGTAATAGGTGTGTGCAGCACGGAGCTGTATTCCTAGGCGGGTCCGACCTCCGTTTCTAGGCCAGCGTTCCACCCGATGACAGGGCAACTTGGTGCGTCATTCCAGCTGCTGCCGCCCAGAAAGGTCCAGGACATGATCCTGACTCGGGGCCTGGAAGACCTTGGACAGGGCACCTGAAGAGAAAAGCGTGGGACCACAGGTCTTTGAGTTGTGCGGAGTCAGAGGAAGTTAGAGCCTCAGAAACCCGGTTAGCGGTTGTTAGGGCTGTAGAGCCCCGTGTTCCCCTGCACCCCCCTGGGCCCACACCCACCCTGCCCAGAAGATGAAGGCCAGGCCTGGTCCGGTACTGCTCCTTCTGGTTTTTCCTCATTCATTTCCAGGGTGGGAAACAGTTTTGGGATTGCCCAGCCCTACTGGTATTAGAGTGACTCGGTAGAAATCGCTTCAGGATTCCAGATGAATCTTCTCTATGACTTTTTTTTTTTTTTTTTTTAATAATTCCAGGCTAGTTAACATCCAGGGTTGTATTAGTTTATGACTTTTTAAAAAATGTTGGTTTAGGGGCGCCTGGGTGGCTCAGTCGGTTAAGCGTCCAACTTCAGCTCAGGTCACGATCTCACAGTCCGTGAGTTCGAGCCCCGCGTCGGGCTCTGGGCTGATGGCTCAGAGCCTGGAGCCTGCTTCCGATTCTGTGTCTCCCTCTCTCTCTGCCTCTCCCCCATTCATGCTCTGTCTCTCTCTGTCTCAAAAATAAAAAATAAACGCTAAAAAAATTTTTAAAAAAATGTTGGTTTATTTTTGAGAGAGACGAAGTGTGAGCGGGGGAGGGGCAGAGAGAAAGAGAGAGACAGAATCCAAAGCAGGCTGCGGGCTCCAGGCTGCCAGCTGTCGGCACAGAGCCCGACGGGCTTGAACCCACAAACCATGAGATCGTGACCTGAGCTGAAGTCAGATGCCCAACTGACTGAGCCACCCAGGCGCCCCTAGTTTATGACTTTTTAAGCAAATACTACTAAGACTCTAAGAGGGTGTGGCTTTCTTTATTAGAGTTTCCATTCCTTGTATTAAATCCTAGCGCGGACAGTAGGTATGTGTGAACTTGCCAAGTCAGAGTCTTGCAGTTCGGTTACTGTATTCAGACCCGGACACTATGGAGGATCCCTGGGAAAAAAGTAGCGAGTCCCTGGGGAAGGGACTAGTTGGTTAACGGACCAGGACATCATTGCGAATAGTTGAAAGACCCGAAGCTACTGGCTGGAGAAAACAAATCATTTTTTTCAGGTGGCAGACCGAAAATTACCTTCAAGTATTTAAAAGGTGGTTAAGAGAAATGAGATTTGTGTGCGTTGCATGATGGTCACACCTAGCATCAGGGGACCTAGAACCTAAAGGCTGGGAGATTTTGACTTGGCATGCTGAAGAATTATGGCTGTTGGAAAATGAATGAACTGGCCTGGAAGGTCCTCCTTTGGAGGGTTTGAAGTAAGACATTTGAGGTCCTTTCCTGTTCGAGAGTCTGCAGTGAGCACCCTGGTCCTCAAGAAGCAGGTTTGCTGGTTAATTTTCATCTGGCTTGTGACTGCCCTGGCAGGTGACCATCTTCCACCAAAGATGGTCAGGTGGTTGCTGCTCCGTCTGCGGGATTGAGTTGGGGCAGGAGGAATATGGCTTCACATGGGCTGCCTGGTACATCCTGTTCCTGCCGTTCCTTTCCAAGATGGCATTCTGCAGGCTGGCAGCATGGAAAGAATCACGAACATAGTAACAACAGTAGCAGCTGTCACCCTTTCCGGAAGTTGAACAGGATGTCCCTGGTCTCACAGCTAGGGAGTGGCAGAGCCAGCATTTGAACCCAAGCAGGCAGGCTCCAGAACCCGCGCTCTGCTCCATGCTCTTCTGCCTGGCTGGCCTGAAAGTCAGTGCTCACAGGAGAATAAATACAAGGGGCCCAGGGAAGACAGATACTTGTGTCAAGAACACTGGCTTCGGCGCCAGAACTGGACGTCAAGATCGTCTGGGTAATTTTTCAAACACAAAGGTCGGGAGCCTGCTTTTCCTCATGACGACATGTGCACAAGCTAATCAGGAACAAGAGTGTTGGTGTCAGACTCTAGGATGTGGCCCTGTGGCCTGGGCGTCTTTTGGCTTACCCACAACTTACCTAGTCAGGGAGGACTTCTGACAGTGGATGCCATCCAGCCAACTCTGCCCTCTCAGACCCTCTCTCCTGAAGTCTTCCCTGAACGTCTTGGCAAAATATGCTAAGTCAAGGTGCCTTGGTCCCATTTCTGTGGTCTACTCCGCTAGAGCAGGGAGATAGCCAGTGTTTCCTCGGCAGTTTAGCGTGGTTGAAGACTGTGAAGAAAAATCTGGGACTTAACACCCAGTCTTAGTCATGAGATGAATGCTGCTTTCTGGACCCCAGCTTCCCTTGTGTGAAAGTCGGACCGTCTTATATGGCGGGTCTCGTCACTGGGTAATTAGGCTGTAGACCTTGTCTCGGTTTTCTGCGTGCACATTCCCATGCCTCTTCGGTGCTTTAGCTCTTGCTGCACAGGAGACATTTGATGACTGTTTACTAAAATGGATGGGTAGCTCATTGGACCCTTCCCACTAGCCCCATAAGAGAAATGATTATTCCCTTTTGTCATCAGCCAAGGCTTAGAGCTGATGCGTGGCTTGCAAAAGGGCCAAGAAGCAGGAGGCAGGTCTCCTAGCATCTATGTAGAGTTTCTCCCCTTATGACTTGCAGGGAGGTCTCCAGCTCAGCAGCTCTGTCACCAGCGGCCACACACCCGCTGGACCCGAGGCCGCACTGTTAACAATCACCGCAGGTGATTCTCATGCAGTGGCGTCAGATGCACTGGGCTGGGCTGCATTTCCAACTGGATTAACCCTTCTGTCTTTGGGACTGATGGAAACACTCCATTTCCCGGGCTGACTTGTGCTCTTTCCCTTGGGACAAGGCCGTGGGAAGAAGGGAACTTGAAGGTGAACAAATAGGTGACTTTCAACTGTTCCTTGATTCGCCACCAGTGATGAAAGTGGTTCCCAGGAGAATCCGTGGAGGCCCCCAGGTCTCACTAGACTTACTCAGTCGCCTGCTCTGGGGAGTGATCCCACAACCATCTTTGGGTAAGACTGACCTTGTCCGAAGAGAGGGAATCAGAACACTTCTCTTGGGGGCCCGGAGGCTGAGCCGGTCAGAGGGTGGGTGCTCCAGGGCGCAGTGTGTGACACTGACAGGCGAACCGCTGTCACTGGCAAGGGGACTCTTGTCCCAGAGAGTTGAGAATGATTTTGGTATCAGGGAGGGCACACGCGGGTCCCCTCTGAGTCTGATCATGAGGAAAGGACACACTTGTATCTTGGCGTCCACAGGGAAACCAGTTGGGGCCACCAGAAGGCGTAGCACTGTTCCTTCCCAGGGCACGCCCGGGTGCCAGGGTGAATTCCACAGGCTGGGGCCCGCCGCCCCGACGGTGCGATCCTGCCCTGACACACTGAGTAACGTCTGAGGTGTGGGCATCCCACAATTAAGGTTTTCTCCAAATTGGAAAATCCAAAGCATCCGAGTGATGCCCTGCGTCGTCCACGGTACGGAAAGAATGTGCTGGCACGAGCCGATTGCTGGCTGAGCGTTCGACTAAAATTAAACTCCAGTGCTGACTTCTTGTTTTTCCCTCCCCCCCCCCCCCCACTCCCCTCAAGGTTGGCCTCCGCCAGCTGGACATGTCCTTGCTCTGCCAACTCTACAGCCTGTACGAGTCCATTCAAGAATATAAGGGAGCGTGCCAGGCAGCCTCCAGCCCGGACTGCACCTACGGCCTGGAGAACGGCTTCTTCGAGGAGGAGGAGGACTATTTCCAGGAGCAGAACGCCCTCCACGATGGGAGGGAGCGGGGCCCTCCACGGGACCTGCCGCTGCCCGTCTCCCCGCTCTCCAGCAGCGACTGGATTCTCGAGTCCATCTAGAAAGGGCTCTCCGCCGAGAGGCCACTGCTGCTACCGGACCACCAGCATTTATTTGCCTCTCCTCTTGAAGAAAGCTCCTCTCCTCCATTGTGGGCGGTTGTCGGGCGCCAGTGGCCGGTGCTGTCAGTTTAATCTGGAGGACACACGTGGCGGGGTGTTCTGGTGGCCGGAGTTTGTGCCTGGGCGATCCAGAGGTGCCCAGCCACATCCTCGGCTCCGTGGTACTCAGGCGCGCCTGCCGAGGAAGGTTCTTCCTCCATCCTTTCCCCCGGGGGACACCTTTCGGGGCGTTTTGCTCAAGGCGACTTTTACTGGTTCGTTACTTCCTTACGGGTGGTGGGCGATTTGCACCCTCTGTGTTGTAGGAACTGCGTCCAGTTTGCAACGCAGGGAAACTAGCATTTCGCGGCTCCCCTGCCTCGATGCATTCGGCAGCCTTTCTCGTTTCTGTCTTGTGAGCGTTTAAGGCCCTGGGTTGGGCTTTATTTCTCTGTAAGCCGCACTGCTAGCTGCCCAGGTGACTCAGTGGAAGCTTTTTACCAAAAAAGTAAACATTTCAGGTCCTACCCATCGACTGCATTCTCTTCACCTGTCGAAACAACTCCTGTCGTTCTTTGTCTATTCTATGGAGGAGGGAGGGAGCTAATACAGAGATGTGTGAACGTGGGAAGCTGGGGCAAGCTCGTGTTTTGTGTCATTCACTGAAAGGTGGTGGCAAACGTTTTTGTTCTGAAAGATTCTGAACGTGAGCTAGTATATTAGCGATCCTGCCTCTTCCACTCAAAAACAACGATCACCTTAAGCCTTAATATATTTATTAAAATCCTTCCTGAACACTTTACACTTTGTAGGTTAAAAACGAGGATAAAATGCTAGACTCTCTGACTGGGGTTGTGTGTTCTTTTGGTCTGAACGCCGAATCGTCCGTTTCCAGAACTTGAATGCATTGAATCCAGTCAACTACTGAAAGCGAATTACAGTGTGTTTTCTTGCCGTTGAGAACTTGAAAGACGCTTCGTTCCTCTGTTGATTTATTCTTGGACCACGCAGTTGGGTCTCAGCGCTGCTCTGTCTCTGACCACTTCAGATCCCCTGCCCTCTTCTTTCTTTTGACGTGATAATTGCTCATTAGCGTCTCTTTCGGGTTAGAGAGAGGAGGTAAAACTAATCCCCAGGAACCAGCAGTCCATAGCCTGCTGTGTACGGGATTGGACCGTGTGTTGGGATCTGGGGTGAGGCATACAGAGAAGGAAGAGCGTTCCTGCTGATCTCCTGTGTTGAAAGTAGTAGTTAAATGAGAAATGGCAGGGGCGCCTGGGTGGCTCAGTCGGTTAAGCGTCCAACTTCGGCTCAGGTCATGATCTCACGGTCCGTGAGTTCGAGCCCCGCGTCGGGCTCTGTGCTGACAGCTCAGAGCCTAGAGCCTGTTTCAGATTCTGTGTCTCCCTCTCTCTGACCCTCCCCCGTTCATGCTCTGTCTCTCTCTGTCTCAAAAATAAATAAACGTTAAAAAAAATTTTTTTTTAAATGAGAGATGGCAAACTGCCTCCAGTATGTGGTGCAATCGTTCAGGGGGGACAAGAGAATTAAAAGTGGCAGGACTGGTGCAGTCTGGTCATCGACCGGGATCTTTGAGGGGGGACCCCTACTTAACAAGGCGTCAAACCTCAGGTCAGCTGTTCTCAACCCTGACCACGTTAAGATCACGTGGGGGGCTTTCAGAAGAATATTGAGTCTGGCTCAAGAACCCCCATCTCCATTCTGATTTAATTAGTCAGGAGTGAGGCCTGGGTCTCTGCACACTTCTAGAAGTCCCCCAGGTGATTCTAACACAGATCCAGTTGCCATCTAGTGTTCACACTGGCCCGGGAAGCAGCATCTTCTTGGAGCCCCGGGCAATGGCCAGGAGACTCTGTCCTCTCAGGATGGGCACCCACAGCCGAGGGAGTGAAGCTTGCAGGGAGTGAAGCTCAGGCGAGAGGGAGCCCCCCAGTTTAGAATGCACAGCTTCTGGGTGCCTGGGTGGCTCAGTCGGTTAAGCATCCGACTTAAGCTCAGGTCATGGTCTCACGGTTCGTGGGTTTGAGTCCTGCATCAGGCTCTGTGCTGACAGCTTAGAGCCTGGAGCCTGCTTCCGATTCTGTGTCTCCCTCTTTCTCTGCCCCTCCCCTGCTCGCTCTCTCTCTCTCTCTTTCAAAAATAAATAAATGTTAAAAAAAAAAAATTGAGAATGCACAGCTTCCCTGGGTCTGCTGCCTCTGGACTTTTCTGGAACTTCAACCACAGATTCACAGTGCCTTTGAGTTTGGGGGCCCTCATGTCAGTATTGGGGGATCGGCTACCAAAGCTAGAAGTGGAGTGAATCCAGGTCAGCAAGGGGCCTCTCCCTTACTGTGGGGAAGGGCTGACACGTTCCTCACCCCGATGGGGACGTGGCAAATATACATAAACCACTGCAGGCCTTAGTAGTCCATTTGAAATATATATAAATTGCCCCAAACTTTCTCTTACTGCAAACATAGTGTAAATATACCTTGGCAAGGAATATTAAAATTTCCCAAACTATAAAATGTTTTCTCATACACTCACCTTACAAAGGTCCTGCAAATGATTGGAAAATAAATTCTGCTGGGGTGGGGGGAGGCTCCTGGGTGGCTCAGTAGGTTAAGTGTCAAACTCTTGATTTCGGCTCAGGTCATGATCTCTCGGTTCGTGGGATCGAGACCCGCACTGGGCTCTGTGCTGACAGCACGGAGCCTGCTTGGGATTCTCTCTCTCTCTCTCTCTCTCTCTCTCTCTCCTCTCTGCTCCTCCCCCACTTGCACACTCTTGCGTGCACTCTCTCTCTGTCTCTCAAAATAAATAAGTAAATTCAGCCACTGCCCTTTATTGCTCCCTGGCATAAGTCATCACCTCTATGTTTGGAGTGGGACTATTTTGCTACTCCAACGGAGTGGCCAATGAAGGGCCTGGTAGGCAGTAAGACAGTCCAATTTTTGCTAAAGAAGCTGTAATCTGTAAGGCAATGTACACAGCAGATAGAGAAAGTCACCTTTCGCTTCCTAGGGCACATGTGCAGTGAACCCAGAGTTGTTGATCATTTAAGCCTTGCCATTCACAAATGATGCCGTTCCTCTCATGTCCCTAGTGGCTTTCAGAGTCAGTTAACCAGCCTGATCCCTTGCTTTCGTTTTTCTGTAACCTAGGTTGATGTCATTCATTCGGCTGACGTGTACTTAGTCCTATTTCGGGTCGCGCTGAGGCAGGCACGGAGAGCACAATGCAGAACCTGGAGGGTCTCTGGCAGATGCCCCTTCTACAAACACCTAACGTGTGCGGGTCAATACTACGATCAGGGAAGTACGAGGGGCCCCTGAGGCCCAGAAGGTCGTGGCTAAGGGAGCTGGAGTTCTCAAATGAGGTTTGGGCTCCATTTACGCTTAAGACCCAAGCAGGTGTTGGAATAACGTGCCGTAGCCCCTCGATCTTAAATCACAGCGCGTTATTTCACGATTTACCGTGCAGTGCTCTCTCCTGGACCTTGCTCTCACTTCTCCGTGCACGCGCCTGATTTCTTTCAGAGCCCGTGATTATAGACATAGGTATGGCCAAGCGCACGGGTGACGGAAAGGCTCTTCAGCAACCAACATCAGGCCAGGTAGCCATTTGATTTCATCCTTCTGTCCAAAGAAACCTGACCGATTGTGAAAGCCCAAACGTGTCGGGTCTACTTGTCTTCGGGGCAGGTTGTACTTTGAGTTCGGAGAGATGCATCTGAGCCGATTCTACACGGAGGTGGTAGGGCTTCTGTCGCAAAGATGACACCTGCAGGCTCCACGTGAGGGACAGCTGACACCTGGGTCACAGTTCCATGGGTGAAAATGCGACAGGAGCCGGTGGGCCTCGCGACCACCCAGGGAGGACAGGCCCTGGAAGTGGACCTGGTGCCTTTGTTCTAACCAACTGTGAGAGTGCATTACGTTTCCACCTCATTTCTCTGGCTTCCGGTCAACTGAGGACAGGTCCCTAGATACCCAGATCCCTGTCTGCTTCTGACTCCCTGAAGAACGTGCACAAACCGAGTACCTACAGAGGGTTGAGCAAAACCTTTATTAGATACACTAACGGGGTGATGTTAGCAAAACGAAAAGCGTGAAGCAAGTCAGTAAGGAGGAGTTATGGCCCTAGGGAGCCGATGCCAGAGAGAGGAGAGAGCACAGGGGCACATGTCAGCCTCAGGGACAAGCCCGGAGACCCCCCCCCCCCCCCCCCCCCCGCTTCTTGTTCGGTCTCCAAGATGGAGAAGCTCCAATGAAAGTCCCACAGGAACACAGAGACCGTTGTTATTGGGAAGGCGGGTTTTGGTGGGAGGAGCACTTGTGTTAGAAATAGACGTGGTCAAAGCCACAGTCACCTCGTGGCAGAGAGCACGCCCCAGTTTCCTTCAGAGGGAGCGGCCTAGGAGAAGGGAAGTGAGGACTTAGTCGGGCTCTGTCCCAGGACTCAGGGAAGAGAGCACCTTCCCCTTCGTTCCCTTTCTTTCTCCTGTCCTCAGGATGATGCGACGCCAGGGTGAGGCTCTGGGAGAAAGGGTGAAAGGGGAGACCATTATGATGGCCTCTAGGGGCACCTGGGTGGCTCAGTCAGTTAAGCATCTGACTCTTGATTTCAGCTCAGGTCACGATCTCACGGTTCGTGAGTTTGAGCCCCGTGCTGGGCTCTGCACTGATGACGAGCACAGAGCCTGCTTGGGCAAAAAAAAAAAAAAAAAAAAAGGCCTCTAAAAAATGTGTTAGAAACAAGAAGAAAGCACCTTTGAACCCCCTAAGTCTAGCACAAGGGTGGGAAAACAGCCCGGATTTGAGGTTGAAGGGCAAGCCGGTGACCGTGCCCGCCCATTTCTCCCGTGTGTCCCTCTGCAGAGAACCCAGGGATCTAGATGGAGATGAATTTGGGGACTGAGGACGGCGCTCAGTCACCAGACTCCACTTGCAGTGTGTGCCCAGCATGTCGAGGCCGGCAACACGCCCTCCGGGGCACGGGTCCTCTCTGTGGCTGATCCCTACTTGCCCTGCAGGCAGAAATACCAGGGAAGACAGGTTCAGCTCCGTCCCCCTGTGGTCATACGCCACCGTCACCGCGTGTGACTGATTCCTTTCAACAAGCTTCTATCGGACACACCCTGATGACTGCCTCCCTGAGGAATAAACCTCCAGAGGCCCAGCCGCTCCTACCAATGCATTTCCGCCGTGCCAGGACCTCAAGCTGGAAGGAGCCTGGCACAAGACCTGGAAGTTGAGTTTACCTCGCCCCACCGTAGAAGAAAGGATGGAAACACACCCCATAGGGCAGGAGACAAACTGGGACCCATATGTGCTAGGTCATACACTTCTGTGTCTTAAATGGATTGATACGATGTATATACCACCTTGGGTCCAAAAACTACGTAAGGCTTCTTTATAAAAATTCACACAATACAATAAAATGCCATTAAAAAATTTTTTTTAACGTTTATTCATTTTGGAGAGACAGAGTGGGAGTGGGGGAGGGGCAGAGAGAGAGGGAGACCGAATCCGGAGCAGGCTCCAGGCTCTGAGCTGTCAGCACAGAGTCTGACACGGGGATTCGAACTCACGAACCGTGAGATCACGACCTGAGCCGAAGCCGGATGTTTAACCAACTGAGCCACCCAGGCACTCCCAAAATGCCATTTTTAAAAAAAAAAGTGGGTTTAGAAATTGGCACAAAGCTGGGGCACCTCGGTGGCTCAGTCCGTTAAGTGTGCGACTCTTGGTTTTGGCTCAGGTCATGATCTCATGGTTTGTGAAATTGAGCCCTGCCTGACAGCTCAGAGCCTACTTGGGATTCATTGTCTCTCTCTCTATCAAAATGAATAAGCATAAAAAAAAAAAAAAAAAAAAAAGACGGGCGCCTGGGTGGCTCAGTGGGTTAAGCGTCCGACTTCGGCTCAGGGCACGATCTCAGTTCATGAGTTCTAGCCCCGCATCGAGCTCTGTGCTGACAGTTCAGAGCCTGGAGCCTGCTCCTGTCTCTGTGCGTCTCTCTCTCTGCCCCTCCCCTGTTCATGCTCTGTCTCTCTCTGTTTCTCAAAAATAAATAAATGTTAAAAAAAGAAATCAGCACAAAGGGAATACAAGGGCAGGACAGAGAAGAGGAAGCCAGCTGTAAAATCAGCACAAGAATCACCTGTGAGGAATGCAAGTTGTCCTATTTGCTAGCAGAACACAAACAGGGCAGATACGGGGTGAAAATGCTCAGCTCTCGGGCAAGTGTTTACCTTGGTGTTTCCCTGCCGAGTGTGTCTAAGCAAGCCGACTTCTGGAAAATGTGGGGACGAGTCAGGAGAGCATTCTTTAAATGTTTGCAAGGGAATCGCGAGAGTCACCCGGATCCACTCCCAACCGCTGTAGGGATCTCCCCCGTGACCCACATCTAGTCTCGGAGCTTCTGCTGCAACAGCTCCCAAAACAGGAAGCTGTGCAGTAAGGTGACTGTCAGAGAGTTCCTTGTAGGGCCCTGACGTCTGCTTTCCCTTTGATGAAGTTACAGATAAAGGGTTAGGCTTCACGGGAGAATCCTATTCAAGCGTGGGAGGGCGAGGGTATTTGTATGTGTGTGGGGGCGACGTGGGGATGCTAGGGGGAGGGGGCTGTTATTAGCCAGGCAGTTTTGTGGCAGGCTGAAAATTGTCCCCCCGAAAACATCTGGCCTAAAGGCAGAATCTCTGGAACTTGTGAATGTTACTGTGTTTGGAAAAGGCCTTTATAAAAGACGTGATTAAGGATCTCGAGGTCACCGGAGTATCCTGGATTATCCAGGTGGGTCCTAAATGCCATCACAAGTGGCCTTGCAAGAGAAAGGCAGAGGGAGACTTGACACAAGGGAGGAGCAGGCGATGTGGGGCTGGAAGGGACATGGGAGAGACTTGGGCCACAGCCTTGGAACCGCAGCAGCCACCCAGAGCTGGGAGAGGCAAGGGTGCATTCCCCCCTGTAGCCTCTAGGGGGAGCAGGGCCCTACCAACACCTGTGAACCTGAGGCCGGACTTTGTTCTTTCTGCCTCTAGATTTGTGAGCGGATAAATACGTCGTCTTTAAAAAAAAAACCAATTTTTTTTAACGTTTATTTTTGAGAGAGACAGGGAGAATGCAATGGGGGCGGGGGCGTGGGGCAGAGAGAGAGAGGGAGACACAGAATACGGAGCAGGCTCCAGGCTCTGAGCGGTCAGCACAGAGCCCGACGCGGGGTTCGAACTCACGCACTGTGAGATCATGACCTGAGCCGAAGTCGGGCTTTAACCGACTGAGCCACCCAGGCTCCCCTAAATATGTTGTCTTAAGCCCCCAAGCTTGTGGTAATTTGTTGCAGTGACCACAGAAAACTAACACACATTTCGGGGTACTGTTGGTTCTTCCCCGCCTTTTCTATTTATGTGTGTCACCCGGGGACATCATCACTCAATCTGCTGGCTGAACACGACGTGCCAACTCCTCCAATGCATTCAGATACGTTTCCTGATGGGCTCTTGGAGTCATTTTAGTCCACAGACGTCTTCTAGGGTTAATATAAGGATAAAAGGACTTACTGATTATAAAGCCCTTAAAATAGTGCCTGGCTCCAGGCAAATATATACAGTGCTCAGCTCAGAGCGTATATAAATATTTGTCAAGTCGGAAAGTCCTGTTTGGGGTCCTGGGGTTCTTGCTTTTATAGTGCTTTTCCTCTGTTGATTCTTCGGGAGCCAGAGAGCATTTTAAATTTAGTCTTGGGTTCATAACATTTCCCTTCAGAACGTGTGCCCAATGTTATAAGGAAAGGTTATGGCTAGATGTGTTACATACCAGAAAGAGACAATCCAAGTTTTAAGGCTCACAGCTGTCCCACGGAGAAAAGTCTACAGTAAAATGCTCCTCTCTGTCTACAGTGTCTTCCCTTGGAGACTAATATCTGAATCCAGTCCTAGGGGCTCCTGGGTGGCTCGGTCAGTTAAGCGTCTGACTCTTCATCTCGGCTCAGGTCATGATCTCACAGTTTGTGAGATCGAGCGCTGTGTTGGGCTCTGCACTGACAGTGAGGAGCCTGCTTGCGATTCCGTCTCTCCTTCTTTCTCTGCCCCTCCCCCCACTCGTTCTTTCTCTCTCTCTTTCAAAATAAATATATAAACATTAAAAAACATCGATTCCTAGTCTATTTTTTTTTTAACTCTCTTGTTCTCGATTCCTAATTGTATTTGAAGAACAGAAAGTTACCCTTTTCTCAACAAGGGAAGATGGGTCGACCCGGGATGCACCATCAGTCAGGGGTGGAGACCAGCACAGCCCCAGGGCCCTAGTTATGCTAGTAGAGGCCAAGGTTTTAGTCCCAACTCTGTCAGTTATCTGCTTGTGACCTTGAGCAAATCCCTTTACCAATCTAAGCTTCAGTTTCTTCATAGAAGACTGATTCAAAAAAATATCTGTAGGGGCGCCTGGGTGGCTCAGTCAGTCAGGCGTCTGACTTCGGACAGGTCACGATCTCACGGTTCCTGGGTTCGAGTCCTGTGTCAGGCTCTGTGCTGACAGCTCAGTGCTGGGGCCTGCTTCAGATTCTGTGTCTCCCTCTCTCTCTCTGCCTCTCCCCACATCAAAAAATAAACATTAGAAAACATTTTTAAAAATATCTAACTTTTCTGATCGATGCCTCTTTGTCTTACAAATATCTAAAAAAATGCCTTCTGTGACTCTTGTATTTGTGACAGTATTTTTGTCCCAACTTAGTTCAAAGGGCTTCATTCACTTTGCTGAAGTCTTTTGACAAGACCACTGTCTATTTTCCATGTGCCTGATTAGTCTCTATTGTGCTCTCATAAATTGGGCGCTTTCCTCTGGTTCTGGGTGATGTGAAACACTCCAGGGTCAGTGCTGGGGTCTGTCAGAGTAGCCACCGTGTGGCCATAACCCATCAGACTGTGAGTAGGGGGCAGGTTTTCTTTGGTGGCTTGAATACATATACTTTGCAATGAAAGTGGGGCTATCTGAAAGGGATTTGATTTTTATAGCTTCCAGTGGATTTGCATATAAATACCTTTTGCTGTCGTTGTGAGACCACATCTCGATCTTGCAGGGAAGGGGTGTCTTGGAAATCACAGGCGCCTTTCTAAAGCTCCAAGTACCACCGCTACCTTGTAACTTCCCAGTGTAACTAACTGAGCGATTCTGCGGTCTCAGGACTCCTCATAGAAACAAACCTGAAAAGACGTCAGGGAAAAATGTCACAACTGTAAAACATAGGTGGTGGATATATGGGTTTTCGCTGCAGAATCCTTGTAGCTTTTTTGTATCGTTGAACTTTTTCATTAAAACATGTTGAAAAATACGTAGGGCTGGTGACAGGCGAGAAAGATGAACTCCATGGGGTGGGGGAGAACTCATCACTAGTTCAAGCGCACCTGCCGGGCACCTGTGGGTGGCCTCTCTGCGGTGTTCCTGGAGTCTTCCCCTTTCTTGGCTCGGCCCAAGGAGGATGTAATAACCAATATGTTGGATGGACCCCGAGTGCAGATTTGGATCAGATGGGTCTCCTCTGTAGTCTTCTGCTATACCTTGCACAGCCTTTAGCTGACTCCGGCTCACCACCACCAAGGAAAGGGTTTAAAATATATATATATATTTTTTTTCTTTTTTTTAAAGTTTATTTATTTATTTTGAGAGAGAGCAAGCGGGGTAGGGGTCCACACTGTCAACACAAAACCCAATGCGGGGCTCGAACCCAGGAACCGTGAGATCGTGACCTGAGCCGAAATGAAAAGTCAGATGCTCAACCGACTGAGTCACCCAGGCGCCCCTCAGGGAAAGGGTTTCGAATAGTTGTTTTCATAAAAATAAATACCTTTGTGGTGCTCAAGAAAGATTGGGGGTGTATCGAGTGTGGATTAAAAGATCATGATGTGTTCGTCTTCACTGACGAGCTGACAGGTCAAAGGTTCGAAAAGCTGTGACCAGCATATTACATTGTCATTTTTTTTCTACAGGCTCCATCCTGTGGCTATTATGCGAGGTCATTCCAGTTGGTTTTACTTTTTACCTTGGCATCTTCTTTTTAGCGTTCTGTGTTGGTTTCATCATCCTCAGGATAAATTACAATTCCCGAGGCCCTCTGTTATCTGACCTTACGTAGCTTCCTGGGCTCATTTTTAAAACCCCCAGCACCCACGCTCCACCCAGTTGTGTGGGCTCTTCGGTTCCCTGCACACGTTACACTCTCTGCCCTCCAGGGCTTGGCATGCATGGTTATTTTCCCTCCAGGGACACTGGAAAGTTCCTTTCCTTTCCCCCTCCTCTCAGAGGACCTTCTCGACTTCTAACACCGGAACAGGTGTTCCTGCTCTGCATTTCCCTAGATCCCCTTTACAGCACTTAACCGTGCTCCACTGCAAATACCTTCTCAGGTTTCCAAATCTATCACTACTTCTGTAAACTTTAAGAGGGCTACTCAGCCCTGCATCTTATACTGTCTGATGCACATAGGAGGAGCTCCGTAATATGTCACATGAATAAGTGAATGATGAATAAAAGGATAAATGAAAGAGGGAGAGAGAAAGGGGGGGGAGTGCTATCTTATCTAAAGGTAAGATTATCTTGCTTTTATCTAATATCAGTTTTATGGACATAGAATCCACCCCTGTAAAGTGTAGAGCTCAGTGGTTTTAGTTATTTAGTTTTGGATCAGCCATTAAAAAAAAAATTTTTTTTTTAATGTTTATTCTTATTTTGAGAGAGAGAGAGAGAGAGAGAGAGAGAGAGAAAGAAAGGGAGGGGGAGACAGAGAGAGAATCCCAAGTCGGTCCTGCACTGTCAGAGTGGATCCCGACCCGGGGCTCAAAATCACAAACTGTGAGATCATGACCTGAGCTGAAATCAAGAGTCAGATGCTTAACCTGCTGAGCCACCCAGATGCCCCTGGGTCAGCCATTTTGAAACAGTAGCTTAGTCACAGGGGAAAATACTGAATTCGTGAAAAATTCACAAAAGCTGTTTATTTTGACTTTATTAAGAGAAAAATATTTCTGTTGTTGTAAGAACACAATGCTATTTTAAATACATTATTTATAGCCAGTAACTTACCATTTAAATTAAAAAGATATAAACATGTCAAAGGAATGAAACATAGATCTTTTATTATGTGTGGATCATGGATTCACGTTCCTCCTCCATTTCCAGAGCTTCCCCGAAGTGGTCTACAAAGTAGGACTCTCCCCTTGTCCTATCCCTCATTCCCCAGGCAGCACCCCGGGCTCTGAGCTTGCCGGGTCTGTGCCTATATGTGGTTCGGTTGTTTCTTATGGGGGCTATGTGGTAGTTTTGGGGGTTTCCGATGCCATAACCATAGCTCTCTTTTTCAGGAAGTGTATCCCAATCTTTGCGTCACTTTGCTCAACAGAAATGAGGAGCCTGGTTTGTATTTTATGTCTTCTCTGTTGCAAGGGCAGTTGGTTGTGCCCCAGATAATCAAGAACACAACTGTGGGCAGTAAAAGAAGTATGTAGGGGGACACATTCTGCTCAAAATCAACTCGACAAATTCTTCTTGGGGCAGGCCCTGTACTTTGGGAAACATGCTGTTTCCTCATGTATAAACCACCCGGTCTCTCCCAGAACCAACCTTTTACCCAGGCTGGGGGAGTCAGGCATAGACGCTTGGAATCGGAGCAGAAGACGTGGACAATATAAAACATGAGGTAACGTAATAGGAGGACAACGGTCTTCAAACGGTTGTGAGGCAGGTGACTTTGTTTTCCTGACTGGAAATTACAGTGGGTCGCGTGACCAGTGGAAGCACCTGGGGAAGTAGGACCAGAACAGTCTCCGGAAATCCTGGATACGACCGCTGTGGTGCTGGGCTGGGCCCTGGAGGGGGAGAGGGGGAGGGGGTCAACGGGAGTGAGCCCACAGACTCGAGTTTTTGGAAAGCCTTCCTTCCACAGAGAAGCCAAGATGACTATCTGGTTGGGCAGAGACGAGGCCACTCCAGGCCCCAGGGAGAGCAGAAGACATAGGGGGAAGTGCGGAGGCTGTAACAGAAGATGGGGGTAGGAACACGTCTGCGGAGAACGCACTGGGACCGGAACACTGAGGACCACGCTTATGCTAAGAGAACATACAAAGTCGTTCCTCAGGAAGAGACAAGAACCTCCAGGGTCAGCAGTAAGAGACGATGACAGACATGGAGGGACGCCACCACGGTGCGTGGCGCCGGTCTGGGTTGAGGGCCTGGGAGGAGGCTGTTGTAACCTTTCAGGCAGGAGACAAGAGCTGACCCGGGGTCTGAGTGAAAAGGGACATTTCCAGAGAAAAGCTTTGGGCAAGGATTCTGTTTGGGTGGGTTCAGGGCGGTGAGATGGGAGTTCAGCTTCAGAGGTAAAGGCGGGGCCGTGCTGGCACTGCCTGGGAGGCAGTGGACGGGCAGAGAGAGCGGGCAGAGGGGCAAGGGAGTCTGGGAGGCCTACGTCCTAGGAGCTGAACGTGAACGGCAAGAGAGAGGAGAGAAGCTGAGGTCAGAGTCCCGGGGCTGGGAAGTTGGTGAACAAAAGACCGACGGAACTGGCGGCAGGTCTCAGAAGGAGGCGCTCTGGGTGAGCTTCCAGAGCAGAGCTGAAGGAGGAGTCTGACAAAGACCTGGCAACTGGCTTCCCTCTGATTTTTAGGAGGGCAGAGTCAGGAGACTATGGGAGAAAGTATGTCCTACAAAGAGGAAAGGCGGTGAAGAAGCAGGCTTGACCAGTTGTTCTAGAACAGACAGCTGTGCGGGTACAGTTTGCAGAGGGGAAGGAGCCAGGGCACGGGAGAGGACAATGAAAAGAGCTGTGTCTGAAGACCTGAAAAGGAAGAGCATTGGCTGAGCATGAGGGGAGACTGAGGCCACAGGAGGGAGGATGGCCTTTCCGCAGCGGAGAAGGTTCGGACCTGGGGTGCTCTCCCGCCACTTTTGTGCTTCCCTCGCCGCCTGCACCCCCACCCCCAAACCGGCCTCTGGGTCTGCTCCAGGCCCCCCGCGGCCAGCACAGGCTGCAGGGAGGGTCAGGCTGTGGGCCGGGAGACTGACTGTGACCTGGGGGGGGGGGGGGGGGGGGAGGAGAGGAGGACGCTTCCAGGGAGCAAACAGCCCAGAGAGGAAGACGAGCACGGGTCCAGGACCAGAGGGAGGGAAGGAGGGAAGAAGGCAGGCGACCAAACGAGTTTTGAGCTGAAGAAGGAACAAAGCTCCAGCAATAGTGTAACCAGCTCGACTCTCAGCAACGGGAGGGCACACTCGGGAGGCAGGAGCGTGGGGGAGGTTCACTGGAGGTGACCACGAAGGCAGAGGGGCATCACGGAGGTCCAGCTGAGGCTCTGTACACGCGCAGCACTGGCCTTGTGGGGAAGACGGCCGCGGAGTCACCCCAACGGCTCGAATGAGGCGCGGCCGGCAGAAAGGCAAGGGGCTGATGGGTTCGGGGACTAATGGGGATGAGTCGGCAGCTGCCTACATTTGCAGGTGGGTAAAAAGCGAAGCAAGGCCGGTCAGAAGTGGAGGTCGAGCGAAGGTGAAGAGGCAGCCCACAGCAGGGCCCGTGGAAGGGAGGACGAGGGACCGGGGCGGGGTGGGGGGGACAGCGGCCAATGGGGCAGATTTCAGAGTCAGGTCCCGCTACAAGCGACATGGCGTGCCGGTGTCAGAGAGGCGGAGAATAGGGCCCCAGGAAGCAGCAAAGCACGGATGTGGATGTCCTTGACCTGAAGTGAAGGACCCAGAGAGATGTGCACTGAAGTCCTTGGGGGGAGGGGGGGGCGGCCGAGGTGACCCAGAGGCAGTCAGGGGCTGGGTCACGTAAGGGCATCTACGGATTCTGCGATGGCATTGGTCTCATTTGAGGAGGACGCCCGTCTGCGTGTGTGAATGCTAAGAGGCTTCTGTACCCTCTTCAAAAGTCTTGAGATTTATAGATGGTGCAATCACTTCCCACGTCCCATTCCATCCTCTGGAAGAAGTAGACCATGGTGCTTTCCACCAGTAAGCCACTAAAGATGGCCAGAAAGGAGAGCTTTCGGCTGATATTCAGGGTCACTGGAAAAGAACAGACAACTAGTAAGTCCTTAAGAGTTTAAGCGATGTCAGCATGTAAAGTAGGTGGCATTCTGAATGGAACTCTTTTGTAAAGCTGTTTTTGAGAAAAATCTCTATTTGTTCTTATTAACTGGTGCTGGTATCCTCTCCCACTTTTTTAAAATCTACGGACCTCTGGAGAGAAACAAAGCATGTGCCGATAACAAACACACGAGGTTTCTCCTCCTGAAATCAAGACACAGATTTCCATGAATACTGACGGAGAAAATTAAGAACAGATTTTAAGGTTATAAAGAGATCGACAATGGGGCGCCTGGGTGGCTCAGTCGGTTGAGCGACCGACTTCAGCTCAGGTCATGATCTCGCGGTCCGTGGGTTTGAGCCCTGCATTGGGCTCTGTGTTGACAGCTCAGAGCCTGGAGCCGGTTTCGGATTCTGTGTCTCCCTCTCTCTCTGACCCTCCCCCGTTCATGCTCTGTCTCTCTCTGTCTCAAAAATAAATAAATGTTAAAAAAAAAAAAAAAAAGAGATCGACAAAACAAAACAAAAACAAACAAACCTGGAGACAAACAGAGTTTAACAGTAAGCATTACGATAAAAGGTATCGGGTAGCAGCCTCATTTAAAATAACCCTTCTTTCTCACAACGGATGGGGAAAATGAAGACCCCCAAGGCTGCTCATCCCTTCTTTGGTGTGGTAGGAGCTGTGCTTCCTGGCTTGACGACTGCCCCGCCACGTACATTTGGACAAGTCATCCGCAAAGCGGAGGTTAATAACGGCTGCCCTACTAACCCCACGGCACTGAGATGTTGCACACGAAGGCATTTTGAGCACTAAAAAATACCACGTGGTTAACGTGAACAAATACCGACTACGCGCTCTGAATAAGGCATTAGAGGAGTGCCAGGCCCTGTTATTATTCTATGAAGAATTCCAGAGTTTCACAGGTTTGGCAAGAGCGTGTCGGAGGCGCAAGGCTTTAAGCTTGTGTGTGGGCTGAACGCGCGGAGGAGACAGGATAAAACATACACATACCTCTGATTGCCTGAAAATTGGATGTAAGGACAAATACTTTGATGAGCCTGAGGCACAGGGATGTGTAGTCGTGCTCCCAAATGACGGCTGGAATCAGCAAGAGTTTTCCGTAGCTCGACAACAATAATGCTTTCAGCAGCAAAATGAAGTCGGGTTTTTTTTTTCGCTGTCATCGGCCGTTCTACCCATAGGAAAGTAAAGATGCCAGTAAAAAAGGCAGCTTGTTCTAAGGAGGGAACGGAGGACAAACACATGAATGTCCCGATCTGAACCATATCTCTCTAAAGCCAAATAAGCCACAATTCCAAAATACAACTTACCGGCTGACTTCATTAGAATTGCTTTATCGAGATCAAATTTTCTTTTTCCTCCCTCCCTCCTTCCTTTTTTTTTTTTTTTTTTTTTTTTTTTTAAATAAGCCCCTGCCTTTTGTGTCAAATCCTGCTGGTATGATTTCAGAAACATAGTTCAACAGTTCTTTCGTGGAGTATTTCATCACCCACCGAAGCAAAAGTCAGTCCGTTAGGATTGTGATCATCAGCTCTCTGAAGTTCTTTCTAGGAAGTAAGACTCTGTTTAGGTATTTTCAGTGTTCGAGGCCTCCACAGAAAGAATAATACAGGAACATGGAGGTTTTTTTTAAGTCCGAAAGACGGGACCCAGCCTAAGAATTGCATATGAAGATGTTTTTCTTTGCTCATTCTTCCACTATTTATTGAATACCTAGTATCTACAAGATTTTGAATACTGTTATCTAAATTTAAAACTTCCTTAATTCATGTTAACAAGCTTTCTGAGTGCAATTCCTTATCCTTCCAGAAAGTATTCATAGACAGAGTCCAGTACAGGAGAAGCCACAGTTCCACTGGGTCCACAGAACAGAGCACGGGCTGTTCTATTCCCATTAACTAGGATTTTAACATTTCTTTTAACTGTGGTATTATTATTATTTTTTTAATTATTATTTTTTTTTAACGTTTATTTTTGAGACAGAGAGAGACAGAGCATGAACGGGGGAGGGGCAGAGAGAGAGGGAGACACAGAATCGGAAACAGGCTCCAGGCTCTGAGCCATCAGCCCAGAGCCTGACGCGGGGCTCGAACTCACGGACCGAGATAGTGACCTGGCTGAAGTCGGACGCTTAACCGACTGCGCCACCCAGGCGCCCCTCTGTAGGGCATTTTTTAATAACCTATTTTAGGGGGTCAGAACCTAATAGTGGATTAAGAAAGTAACAGTAGAAAAAATTTCTGAGTGTCAAAATATCCACTATAGAGTAGGTGCTACAGCAATTCTGAACTATTTGAAAATAAGCCTGGTTTATTTTTTATATTAAAAATTACGGACACACGGGAGCTTATCCTCAGAAATTTTAAGAGGTTTTGCTTTAAAGCTTAAAATTACATTAGGTTCTAGTTCCTGGCGTAGGCAACGTTCTCAAGGATGTTTTTCAACGTTTATTTATTTTTGGGACAGAGAGATACAGAGCATGAACGGGCAAGGGGCAGAGAGAGAGGGAGACACAGATTCGGAAACAGGCTCCAGGCTCTGAGCCATCAGCCCAGAGCCCGATGCGGGGCTCAAACTCACGGACCGTGAGATCGTGACCTGGCTGAAGTCGGACGCTTAACCGACTGCGCCACCCAGGCACCCCTCAAGGATGTTTTTAATATTATTATATACGTTTGCGAATTCTTAAAATGTAAATTTTAAAACCTCAGAAACGGATGAGAGGACCAAGGAAGTGAGAGCAAACAGAGAAGAAAATGGGACAAAAGAGGACACACAGTCCAGGAATGTGACACTGCAGTGCACTGGAGACTCAATATTGCTAAAACAATATTTCATTATAATCAAAGAGTTTTAGAAGCAGAGCATGGAAGCCTGTAAGTAAGAAAACAGTGGCAGAAATTAATTCAACACAATTCTGACCTCAGTCACAAACGAATTCTGGAGAAAAGCAGTTCCTTGAACTTAAGGAACTTGGGACAGGAGTCACTTTTCCTGAATGCAGTCAGAGAAAGAACAAGTTTTCCCTATTAAACAGGTTGCATGAGTTCAATGCAATTAGCACAACACATTGGATAAGGTCTGGCAATTATCAGTCTGTTTTAATAAAGATGAGACCTGGGGAGTCTTTCAACTGGGCAATCAGAAATTAAATTTAAGAGTTTTATTGACGATGGTATGCCTCAACATATTTTACGAAACTCTCTAATCTGATGAACCTAACCATTTCCGTAACAGATGTGTGGTAACAAATAAAAAAGCAAGCAAGCACATAATTTAGACAAACTCATCTAGCAGCTTAGCGGTAGAGCTGAACGTTTAAGTCTCAAGTCCTATGTTAACCCCCTCCTCTTACCAATGATTAAGCCCACCCACTTCACTTGTGATCAGAATAGTGGGGACTAGATGGCTGAGAACAGAAAGCGTGGCTTCTTCGTACCTAGAGAAGCAATTGCGAACATTCTGTAGAAATCCCACTCCTTGGCATATCTGATGAAGTCGTCGGGATCGGTGTTCTGGTTTGAATCTTGAAGCTGCCACCATCTCAGGTACGCTTCGCAAAGCAAACAAAATATGCAGAGTTTCCCGTGCATCTGGTAGTCAAAAAGACAATGCCATTTACTGGGTAGAGAAACACCTAATTACACGTAATATCGAGTAGGCGCAGACGTAGCTAAGTACTTGTGGTTTTGAAGAACCTCCCATCCCACAGCTTTTCAAATTCAGGACTGCCCGGTTAAGTGTGTAATTGTGTTGCCTGTAAACCCAATGGCTCTTCATCAGCAATGACCATCAGAATCACAAGGGGAGATTTTTCAGATTGCAAATGTCGTGGCCCCAGTCCTGACTCAGAATCTTGGGAAGTAAATCCTACACATGCAATTTTGAAACAGTCCTGGGGGCAAGGCGGGATTCTGATGTACGCCCTTCGCTAAGAAATACCGCTCTCAAGAGTAGTCCACCCTTCACACTCCATTTTCAGCATCTGTCCTATACACAGAATCAAGCACAGAATTCACGTGACTCGTGGACAGGCAGAAGCAGCAATGAGAACACATTTTAACCTGAAGATTCCATCATACCACATAGGAAACTACTAGTCTGAACATAAATTTTTATTTTTATTTTATTTCTTTTTAAGTTTTATGTTTTTTTTAAATGTTTACTTTCATTTATTTTATTTTTTAATTTATTGTTTAATTTACATCCAAGTTAGTTACCATAGAGTGCAACAACTGACTTCAGGAGTAGATTCCTTAATGCCCCTTACCCATTTAGACCATCCCCCCTCCCAGAACCCCTCCAGCAACCCTCTGTTTGTTCTCTGTATTTAAGAGTCTTTATGTTTTGTCCCCTTCCCTGTTTTTATATTACTTTTGCTTCCCTTTCCTTATGTTCGCCTGTTTTGTCTCTTAAATTCCTCATGTGAGTGAAATCATATGATAGTTGTCTTTTTCTGACTAATTTTGCTTAGCATCATACCCTCCAGTTCCATCCACGTAGTTGCAAATGGCAAGATTTCATTCTTTTTGATTGCCGAGTAATACTCCATTGTATATATGTACCACATCTTCTTTATCCATTCCTCCATCGATGGACATTTGGGCTCTTTCCATTCTTTGGCTACTGTTGATAGTGCTTCTATAAACACTGGGGTGCATGTGCCCTTTCGAAACAGCACACCTGTATCCCTTGGGTAAGTACCTAGTCGTGCAATTGCTGGGTCATAGGGTATTTCTATTTTTAATTTTTCGAGGAACCTCCATACTGCTTTCCAGAATGGCTGCACCAGTTTGCATTCCCATCAGCAGTACAAAAGAGATCCTCTTTCTCCCCGTCCTCGCCCGCATCTGTCCTGAACATAAATTTTTAAAAAATGGCCGTATGCTGGATGAGTGTCAATTAATATATGGAAAAAACAGTAATTAAAAGGTAGAAAATTTTAAAGCTGCAAGTTCTAAAGAGTCTGAAATTTGGGCAAAAATAAAAATGATCAGGTAACAAGAATTGGCTTTTTACAACATGTTTCTCCTGGGGTGCCTGGGTGGCTCAGTCGGTTAAGCGTCCAACTCTTGGTTTCAGCTCAGGTCATGATCTCACGGTTTGTGAGTTTGAGCCTTGCCTCAGGTTTCTGTGCTGACAGTGTGGAGCCTGCTTGGGATTCTCTGTCCCTCTCTCTCTCTCTGCCCCTCACTCTCTCAAAATAAATAAACTTTAAAAAATAAAATAAAACCCATTACCCATTGGACTTTCTATATCAATATAAAGTGGGGAAAAGAAAGTGTGTGCAAATGCAATGCAGTCCCAGGATAGGTATCAGTGTGGGCTTCTGGGGTTCTTCTAGTTGGCACAGTGGTTCTCCTGGCTGCACGTCAGAATTCCCTGGGGGTTTTAAGAAATACTGATGCCTGAACTCATCCCCAAAGATTCTGATGTAACTGATTCTGGGCGAGGCCTCGGCTCGGAAGGATGAACTGCTATCCACCCTCTCTCTCCCAGGTGATTCCATTGTGTACCAAAGTTTGGGAATCAATGCTCTAGCAACTTAAAAACTGCCCTGGTTATTTAACGTGGGGGAGGGGAAGGAATTCCCTCAACAAGATATAAAATGTGATACACTGTATTAAAATATTTCTCTTTTAATGGTCGCTTACTTCCTCTAGCTATATTTCTCTCCTTACCTGGATATATTTAATTTTATTCTGGTAGAAATAACTGGTATCTGTTTCAAAAGGAAACCCACTAAAAGGCAATACAGATTATAGTTTTTCAACTTCCTCCCAGTGAGCATATTCTTAAATATTCACTAAACATTGTGTGCCTTGTTTATCAATGCCTGCTATTTCTAGAAACTTCCAGACACTGCTGAGATAAAAGACCCATGCTTAATAGACTTTCTTTTTATTATTTTTTATTTATTTTTTTTTTTAATTTTTTTTTTTCAACGTTTATTTATTTTGGGGACAGAGAGAGACAGAGCATGAACGGGGGATGGGCAGAGAGAGAGGGAGACACAGAATCGGAAACAGGCTCCAGGCTCTGAGCCATCAGCCCAGAGCCTGATGCAGGGCTCGAACTCCCGGACCGCGAGATCGTGACCTGGCTGAAGTCGGACCCTTAACCGACTGCGCCACCCAGGCGCCCCTAGACTTTCTTTTTAAAATAATGTTCTTGAATTCCGTTCAAATTATTCTTTAAAAATGCAAGAGCATTATCAAGTAAAATTAGAAAATAAAAAAATTTAGCACAACTTACGTTTATTTTAGTATTGAAAAGAATATGTCTGTAGGCCTGGGCTTTGCATAAAATAGCATTAATCAAGATGATAACAGGATCATACTCGATATATTTGTCTACAGGTTTCTGGCAGGATTTCTGAAATAATGCAAGATAATATTAGAACAAGCAAACTCATACATTCTGAAATCTTAAAGGATTCTGAACTAGCAGAGTCTATTTTGGACTTGTATAGCAATAAGGACATGTCAGCATTTATTTAAATTAACTTCTCTTCCGATACAAAATGTTCACATAAGCTCTGGTTTCAGAAATGACTAAATACAATCTTCTAGGCTAGAAATACTAATCTTTTTTTAAAAATATTTTCTTAATGTTTTTATTTATTTTTGAGACAGAGAGAGACAGAGCATGAGCAGGGGAGGGGCAGAGAGAGAGGGAGACACAGAATCCGAAGCAGGCTCCAGGCTCTGAGCTGTCAGCACAGAGCCCGACGTGGGGCTGGAACTCACTGTGAGATCATGACCTGAGCTGAAGTCGGATGCCTAACTGACTGAGCCACCCAGGCACCCCATAAATATTAATATTTTAATCTCATATGTAAGGAAGCTAAAAAAATTTTGATTTTTTTAGAAAATATTTTCTTAGTGTTTATTTATTTCTGAGAGATTGAGAGATAGAGAGCGCGAGTGAATGAGCAGGTGAGGGGCAGAGAGAGAGGGAGACACAGAATCCGAAGCGGGCTCCAGGCTCTGAGCTGTCAGCACCAAGCCCGACGTGGGGCTCGACTTCATGAAATAGTGAGATCATGACCTGAGCTAAAATCGGACACTTAACCAACTGAGCCACCCAGGCGCCCCAAAAATATTTGATTTAAAGACTGGATTAGGCAGAAAAGTATCCCAGAAAATGCTTTCAATTTGAAATACATTTATAATGTACTTCCATTGATAAACTGTTGCCTATTGGCTAGATGGCCACCAACTCTGCGGTTCTTGAAACATGACTTGGAGAAAGGGGTTCAGAAAAGTAACCCTGCACGCAGAGCTTCTGAGAGCTAAAAGCAAGTAAAGAATGTGGCAGATACTGAGAAGCTCTTCCCCCCCCCCCCCCCCCCCAATTAACATTGAGAATATGGGAGGAAAATGCTCCTTCTCTGTGATGAACAATGGTGAAGACGCTGGAAAATGCTGAGCTATACATAAGCAAATGGGGTGCAGCTTGGTTCCAGGTTACCGGAAGCAAGACACCTGGGCTCTCAGTAACTCCTACTACGTTAACTTTTTTGGACACCGGTGATTACAATGTTATCAAAGTCCAACACCGGCAGAACACATAACACCGTGTACAAGAACGAGCTCATCAGAGGGGTGCTTGGGTGGCTCAGTCTGTTGAGCGTCAGGTCATGATTTCACGGTCCGTGAGTTTGAGCCCTACATGGGGCTCTCTGCTGTCAGCAGAGCCCGCTTTGGATCTTCTGTCCCCCCTCCCTCTGCCCCTTCCGCATGCATGCTCTCTCTCTCAAAAATAAATAAACATTAAAAAAAATTTTTTTAATAAAAAATATTTTAAAAAAAGAGAACAAGCTCATTAGAAATGTGACATTTCAAAGAGTTTTAGTTACAAAGTTGAGTTAAGGCAACTGTTCGAATGGCTACAATTCAAACATAAAACATTTTGAAATTCTGAGAAGATAAAATAAAAATGGAAGTGATGGATATGCAAACATACTGGGATGGCCTTTTAATTACATCAAAGTGCTAGGGAAAAAAACGAAGGGCGTTGAAAGATATCAACCCCGCATTCCAAAGGTAAAGAAAAACCACTTCCGACTGAAAGAGTTTCTCCACTTCATTCGGGTCATTTACAAGAAACGCGTATGTTTTTAAGTCATCAAGTGAACCAATGAAGAGAGACGTGCTATTACCTCATTTAAATACACCTAATCACACGGAGGCAAAAGATGTTAACGATTTCACAGTTTTTCAGCTGGGCAAAGAGTAAGCCAGTGTCTAGGCAGAAGCCGCGGAATCAGACATCCTATATTCATGACGAAGAGCTGTTTTCTAGACACCCTCCCTCTGCTGCCTATGGGCAAAACACCTCTCTACAAACAACACTGGAGATCCTACTGCATCGTAAAATGGAACCGCTGGCTGGTCAAGGGTCTTATCTCTGTCCCTTACAAGTTCCCTCAAGGGCACCTGGGTGGCTCAGTGAGTTAAGCGACTGCCTCTTGGTTTCAGCTTAGGCCATGACCTCACGGTTCGTGGGTTCGAGTCCCATGTCAGGCTCTGTGCTGACAGCACGGAGCCTGCTTGGGATTCTCTCTCCCTCTGCCCCTCTCCCTCTCCTGCTTGTTCTCTCTCTCTCTCGCTCTCTCCCAAGAATAAACAAATAAAACTTTAAAAAAAAGTTTCCTAAAACCCGTACGTATGGAGGCGGCAGTGCAAGTCGAGCTGAGCCAGGATTTGGACAATTTTTGGGAGGAAGTGGCAGAAGACAGCAGCCCAGTTTTCCCTTTTACAATCACTTGGCCGACAGATGTGTCTGTCGACGCCACAGCGTTCATTGCAATAGCTCTCCTAGCCATTTCTATGGACCAGGCACTTCCAGGATGCTAGATACTCCCCTTGAGATGTCAGTCTCTATCCTCAAGGACCTTACAGTTTAGAAGAGGACGCATAAGCACGCTACTGCAAGCGCTACAATGGAAGGGGACACAGGGTGACATGAATCCCGTAGGAGGGGCGGCTCCTGGTGTCACATGCCCTGTGATGTGCTACGCCCACCTTCCCTTCCTAGCATTCCGAGAATTTTACGAGCACTGAAAGTTCATTAGAGCCCGCTGGTTCCCTCCCTATCAGGTTAAGCCTAATTTGTCCTTGTTCTGCCTCTGCTACTTGCTTCTCCCACGAGGGCTCCCTCCACCTTGAACGCAAGGAGGAAACCCACACAGGCACAAAACAAACACACAGTAAAACACCCTAGTGGCAGGCGGCTACGTTTAGATTGCGTTTTCTTACTCTGGCAAAATCGTTCCGCTCCCTTTACTACTGACTGGACGAGTATCGCGAAAGAGAAAGTTGTCCTCTGAGAAATCCGTAAGCACGAGGGACTGTGCACATCCCGGAAACGCAGATATTTCCGCCACCTCTATGTTACCATGGATACGAATTACTTTCTGCTGCTATGTTCTTCAGTGCCCTGGGAAATCACCTCTCCTTCAGCATATAAGCTGGCCAATATTTTATGAACGTTCTTGCTGCTTCTTCCTCCCCATCGTCTCTAGGGCCGTCCCCTTCCCCACTCATTCTCAAACCTGTTCCGTTTTAGCTCCACAATCAGCAAAACATGTATCTTAAAACTGGAGCCCCCTAGACTCGAAGCTCCTCAGGGTTAGGATACCCTCTCATCCATCTCTGCATCCATCCAGGATGTAAGGGTGGAGGCTCCATACTGTTCACACTGAACAGAACTCAGACTTGTGAGGATCTCAGTGGAGTCTTGTCTTGTCACCATCATGAACCTATCAAGTATCTGAGCACACAAAACAATCTGGGCACTACAGGATGTCAAAAGCACTGTATCTTTAAGCCTACTTATAAGAAACCGTGAAAAGCTGAAGGAGAAGGAGTGGCTAAACGCAAGTGACATGCTTCCATTAGATGGAGAAAAATTCGGGAGACACAGGGGCAAGCTGCGGGGGACGGCACTGGAGACGTAAGAGCAAAGGGAAGGGAGGTAAGGATGAGAAATACAGGTAGGAGATCAGGCTGAGTATATTGCTGGTAGCCAAGGGACCGAAGCATGCATGAGTCACCAGCTTATAGAAACCGTGGCTATTTTTCCAGAACAAACAGCCTGATGTGTAAAAACTGTTTACTTTTTACTCTCACGACTTGGAGGGCCTTTAAAAAATTATTTTGCAATTTAATTTTCAGAGTCCAGCATCAACGAAGTGATTTTTCCTAAATAATGCTACTATGCAGGGGCGCCTGGGTGGCTCAGTCGGTTAAGTGTCCGACTCCGGCTCAGGTCATGATCTCACGGTTTGTGGGTTCGAGCCCCGCGTCGGGCTCTGGGCTGATGGCTCGGAGCCTGGAGCCCGTTTCGGCGTCTGTGTCTCCCTCCCTCTGCCCCTCCCCTGTTCACACTCTGTCTCTGTCTCTCTTGAAAATAAATAAACATTAAAAAAAAAAATTAAAAAAAAATGCTACTATGCATATTACTATGCATTATCATGATAAAGGAGATTACCCACTCTTATCTCATCAGGAAATGGCTGTGTACAATAATGTATTGTACCACCATTCATTACCCCAAATATAATTCTAAAATCTGTCTCCTAGGTGAGAGGGGCCGATGTTGGGGGAACGGGTGGGGAGCCAGACGGGGGTGCAGCGGCTGACCTAAACAGCTATCCAATAATTATTTTCCATAAAACTACTTTCCATAAATAAGGTATAGAGCAGCCAGCATCTGACGATGAGGAAAAGGATTTTGTTAGTTTAATGCCAAGAATTTTAAAAAATAGAGATTAATTTATATTATCTATAATAATTTATGTTATATATATTATATTATTGAAGATTACTAACTTTAGTTAGATGGTTATGTGGTTGTCATCTTTAAGACAGATGACTTAATTGTGCCAGTCCAAAAATTATTAAGCTTAGATCCCATATAACTTACTATTCTCTCCCTTGTACTAGGATGGACAAGGATATCACCATCTAAAAACATAGAAATGGCTCGTTCATTCAACAAATATTTATTGCATACTTACTATGTGTCAGGCACTGTTCTGGATGATCTAGCTACATTAATGAATAAATTATATGTAATCTCTTGTGTAGCTTGTATTTCAGCGGGAAGAGACAAGCAATAAATAACAAATAAGTCAGTTTTATAGAATATTCAAAGATGATAGGTGCTATGGGAAAGATAATGCAGGGAGAGGTGATAAGGCATATCAGACCTGGCAGGGGGAACCACGATTTGTAATAGGGTGGTCAGAATAGACCTCTCTGAGAGGCCAATAAAAATACTTGAAGGAGGTGAGGGAATTAGCCATGTCAGATCCTGACAGAAGAGTGTTCCAGGCACAGTGCAAAGGCCCTGAGGAAGGAACTTGCCTGGTTTAAGAACCATCTGGAGGCAGGGGTGCCTGCCTCCAGTTGGTTGAGCATCCAACTCTTGATTTTGGCCCAGGTCATGATCTCATGGTCGTGGGATTGAGCCATGTGTTGAGTTCCATGCTGACAGCACGGCACCTGCTTGGGATCCTCTCTTTCTCCCTCTCAAAAAAAAAAACCCCAAAAACCAAAACAACAACAATAACAAAACTATCAGGAGGCAATGAAACTGCAGTAGAATAATGGAAGAGTAGCAAGAGACTACATGAGCCTTATAAACCAGTGCAAGGATTCTGACCTTAATTCTGAGTGAGATGGAAAATCACTGGGAAGTTTGAGAAAACTTCAATTTTATTTTATTATTATTATTATTTTTTTTAAGTAGGCGCCATGCCCAACATGCAGCTTGAACTCACAATCTGGAGATGAGGAGTCTCATGCTCTACTGCCTGAGCCGGCCAGGTGCTCCTCTACCTTACATTAAAAAAAAATTTTATAGGGGCGCCTGGGTGGCGCAGTCGGTTAGGCGTCCGACTTCAGCCAGGTCACGATCTCGCGGTCCGTGAGTTCGAGCCCCGCGTCGGGCTCTGGGCTGATGGCTCAGAGCCTGGAGCCTGTTTCCGATTCTGTGTCTCCCTCTCTCTCTGCCCCTCCCCCGTTCATGCTCTGTCTCTCTCTGTCCCCAAAATAAATAAACGTTGAAAAAAAAAATTAAAAAAAAAAAATTTTATATGTTTTAATTTATTTTCGTGAGAAAGAGAGACACAGTGTGAGCGGGGGAGGGGCAGAGAGAGAGGCAGACCCAGAATCGGAAGCGGGCTCCAGGCTCCGAGCCGTTGGCATAGAGTCCGACGCGAGGCTCGAACTCGTGAACCACGAGATCGTGACCTGAGCCCAACTCAGATGCTGAATCGACTGAGCCACCCAGGCGCCCTGTCTAACTTACACCTGAAAAGGAACACTTTGGCTGCTGCGTGAAGAGGCTCAAGACGTTCAAGGGTGCTACAGGTTAAGAATTATGACAATAATCCCGGTGAGACATGATGGCAGCATGGACCAGCGCTGTAGCAGTAGAGGTGGTGAAAAAACAGTGGATTCTGAACACGATCTGAAGGCAGAATTAACAGGACCTGCCGAGCACCCGAATAAGGAAATAAATGCGGGAGAAAGGAATCAAGGATGACTCCAAACTTTTTTGGTCTTAGGAACTAACATGGAAGAGCCGCCATTAACCGTGAACGTTTGAGATAACTAGAAATATCCAGCTGGAGAAATCAAGTCGTTAGCTGGACATTTGTGTTCTGGAATTCAAGGAAGAGGTTCAGGCTAGAGGTTCAAACTTGGGAACTGTCAAAGTGTAGATGGTCTTTAAAGCCATGAGCCAGAATGAGCTCTTCAAAGGAGAGTGTGTAGACAGAGAAGAGGCCCAAGAACTGAGCCTCACGGTTAAGAGGTGAGGCAGGTGACACAGAACCAGAAAGGAGATTGAGAGGAAACAGCCAACAAGGTAAGAAAACTGGAAGAGCCTGGTGTCCTGGCAAGTGCACGCAGCGTGTCCAGGGGAAAGTAATAAGGTCAAATGTTGCTGACAGTTCACTGAGAATAGACTATTGGATTTAGCAAAGTAGAGGTCTGTGATCTTAAGAACAGTTTCTAGTGAAATGCTGGGTGGGAAGAAAGTGTGTCTGAAGAAGATTCAAGAGAAACTAGGAAAGGAAATCGAGATAGCAATTAAAAATATCTCTTAAAGGACTTTTGCTGTCAAAGGGACGGGGAAAAAGAGCGGGAGCCCAAACAAAGGAGGAAGTGGGGTCAAGTTGTGTGTGTGTGTGTGTGTGTGTGTGTGTGTGTGTGTGTTTAAATTAAGGAAAGACTGTACACGTATCAGTGGGAATGATCCAGTGGAGAGCAGAAGATTATTGTCACAGCGATGTCCCTAATGGAAGACGACAGGGACATCTAGTGCACATGTGCACATTGGTTTTGGACAGGTATACTGAACAGTTCATCCATCCTAACAGCAGGGAAGACAGAGCATATGAATAAAGGGTTCCAGGAATGGATTTATGTGGTTGCAAAGCTTGTGGAAGGTCTCCTTTTTTTTTTTTTTTTTTTTAGCAAAGAGGGCAGCATATGTGGGGAAACTTGAGGAGCGAGAAGGTTTGTGGGAATGGTGCATGGATTAGTGAAATGCAATGTGATGGTCAGATGGTATCATGGGCTACATGAGGTTGGTGGTCGTGAATTTCGGTGTTTTCTTCCTCAGTGAAATACAGCTGCAAGGGTGAGGAGGAGACAGATCAGACAATATGCTGGACTCAACCAGGGTTGCAATTTTGCCAAGTGAGGGAAAGCACTTGAGACAGGAACAGTGATCATGTCGGCCGACAACAGATTAAATAGGTACACATTCCTACTGTGTCTGCTCCCTTGTGTATTAACACCAGGCCATGTTTTCCGAATGAGGATTATTACTAGCAAATCATCAGATCAGAAAAGGGACAAAAACCTACTGACTGCCTACTATGCGGCTGGTTCTTTGCAAATACCGCAAAAAGAACCTCCAATTTTGTGACTTTTTAAACATAAAAAGTCCTGTTAACTCGTCATTTTTGGTTCTTGTGTCACCAACGTCCAACTTAGTGCGTTGCACACAACACAAACTATACATTCAATCATCGCGAAGGATGAACCCGACATAAAGCGTTCTAGGAAAATTTAATACAGGTCATGGAGTGTATGGATGGTAACATTTACCCGTGCAAGGGTGAACAGCTAAAACTTAAAGAGTTTGGGCGTGAACTCAAATGTCAACATAATCCGATTTTTAAATTTCTCTGCACAACGCCTACATCCATCTCCATTCGAGAATCCGTCCGCCGCGTTAGGTCTCACCAGCAAACACGACGGGTATGAGAAAATCACTGCAGGGTAGTGAGTTCTTTAACACTATGGATAACCGCAAAGGCTCGACTGACTCCGGACAGGAATGTCAAGTATTAAACTGAAGACTGTATTACAGGACCCTGAAACTCGTTGATTTTTCTGCCCTAAAACGCTGACATACATATCCCACTGCCTCTCATGGTCCCCAAACCCCGCCACGCCATTTTCTTCCCCAGGACACCCCACGCCTGGCAACTCACGCAGATGGTTATCTTCAGCACTCCGTGGTTATAGTCTCGGTACAACTCCTTGGCCTCTTGGTTGCATTCGATGCACCTGTACTGGCAGGAGGCCGAGGCAGCAGTGGGAGTGGGAGTAGCTGCAACCCCATCGGTGTTCCCCTTGCCCGCGACCACCCCTTCTGCGTTGCCCTTGCCTGGCCGTAGCCCATACCGCCCACCGGTGCCCATTTCCACGCAACTGCAGCCGAGAACTTCCGATTCAGTGGCGGGGAAAGACGTCAGACATCAGACCGGAAAGCCTGTCCCGTGCGGTGCTTGCTGGGATTCGTAGTCTCAGCCTCGGAAAGGGGACTCGCGGCTGGCCGAGCTGGGACTACAACTCCCAGCAGGCAACGCCACACCCCTTCCCTCCCCCTTGCCACGGCCCACCTGCCCGCCGCGGGTTAAGGCTGGGAGGCCGCAGCGTGCGGCGAGGGCCGCCGCACATGCGCCTTGAGAAAAGATGGCACCTGCCGGCTGCTGCTGCTGCTGCTACTGCTGCTGGGGCGGCGCTGTGGCCGCCGCGGACGCCGCCCGGCGCGTCCTGGTGCTGCTGTTGCTGGGGGTCCTGTCCGTCGGGCCGCGCCCGGGTGCGCTGGCCACTGAGCACTACTCGCCGCTGTCCCTGCTCAAGCAGGAGCTGCAGCATCGGCAGCAGCAGGAGGCCCAGGCAGGCGGCGGCTGCAGCCCGCAGTCCGGGGACTGGGGAGACCAGTACTCGGTCGAGTGCGGCGGTGAGTGGGCGGCGGGCGGGCGTCCGGGTCGCCCGGGGCCGCGGGGACGGCGGGGCCGTGGGGGACGGCAGGCTCCCGGGGGCCGATGTGCGGGCGGCCCGGGCCTCGCCGCCGCCGGCCGCGGTGCGGCGTGTGCTCCTGGGGGAGCCGGCTCGGCGAGGTGTCATCCTGGGGCCGCTTCCCGCCGCTCGCACCCACGCCGCTGCGCGCCCTTTTCTGGTAGCTGCCGTGGGGAGGGTGGTGAATAGAGAAAAGAGCTGACAGCATGTTCCTGGGGACCAGGGCGGTCTCTTCGGAGTTGCAGCAATTGTCGAAAGGGTGGAGGAGGAGATGGCAAGTGGCCTGGGGCAGCCCCGGTTCCCGCTCTGTGCCCCACGGTTGCCGGGGGAGCGAGGGAGGGGAAAACGGAAGGACGGAGGAGGACCGGGCCCAGTGGGGGGCCCGCGCCCGGAGTGGGGGTCGTCTGGCCCTTCTTAGGCCTGGAAATCAGGTTCTCTGACCTGGGTTTGATGTCTTGTATTAAACATTATCTCTCCAAATTCGATCCCTGGAAGAAAGAAGGGAAGACAAGAGTAAGCCTATTTTTTCTGCTCGATGACACCTTGCTTCCAGTTATTTAAGATTGACCTGTGACCTGTCCGGTATCTCCCAGTGAGTAAGAGGGCCCCGCAGGCCTTCAGCCTGTGTAAGTCAGAGCCGGGCGTATTGGAACTAGGCCATCTCATTGATTAAGTTGGGCGCTTTTGCCCTCAATTTAGTAAGTCATGGCAGATGCCTTAGGGGCAAATACATGCTTGTGGTTTTTTTGTTTTGACATTTCCATCGGATCTTTTCACCCTTCAGTCCCCTCCCCTTCCTTTCCTTTTCCTCTTCCCCCTAATTCCCTCAAGGCTTGCTTTTGAAAGCTCTAGGTCTACCTAATTCACTAGAAGCTGGCTGGTGGCTTTTACAGCCTGGACAGCTGTGTTCTTGAGCATTGTGTAACTGGGAAGACAATAAGCATTTTTTAGTCGAGACATGTCAAGATTAGCACACTCTGATTTCCTTTTAGCACAATCTGACTCCCTTGAGGAAGTCTCACTCATTGACTTTGTTTTGTAGCGGGCCTTGGCTAGTAACAGCGTAAGAAAACTCGGCGGGCATTGTATAGTGGGAAAAGAATGGCCTTTTACCTCTGTGGCTTCCTGTGACTCTGAACAAGTTAATTGCTTGTCTTGGCAAGCGAAATTGCCGCCTCTGTAAATTGAAGACACTGTTACCTAATTACCGGGTTTCATTTTCTTCACAAGAGTGCTGCGGGGAAAGTGAGAAATAGCCAACATAATATGGAGTGCTTGCCGTATGCCAGGTGCTGTCGTAAGAGTAGGTTGGTTAGCCTATTTTCTTAAGTCTTTTGAAACACCCGTCACTACCTCATTGAATGGTAGCTCCTTTTCCTCGGATGAGGAAACCGCGACACGGTGAAATCATCACTTTCCTGCGGGCCCGCCGCTGTAAAGGGACGAGGCCAGGTGGTCAGGCTCCAGGCAAAGCTTTGTCTTAGACACTAAGTCATTACAGGTAGGAGAACACATCTGTGGTGAGTGCTAGCATATAGGACGTGTTATGTAAATCTTCATTTCCCCTTCCCTTGTATGGTCATGTGATGCTCACTGGCTCAAGGAGACACAGATTCTAGGCAGTAGAAGTTAGAAATTGATTTATATTATGCAATTGATTGATAGTATTGATCTAGGTGGCTCATTTCACTCCATGGCTTATGCCAGTCTTTGGAGTCCTTATTTGAGCCAACTCTGACCTGTATTATGCTTTTCCCCTAGGTAATATAAGTTTTCATGAGCCGGGCGTTCGGAGGAGTTTTCCTGTCCATTCTACCGTTCCCTCATATGTGGAAACCATTATCCAGAGTTCTTTGCGTCAAAGGATGAACGCAATCTTAATGAGGCTTTAAGCATAATTTGTCAAATGTTTCAGTTTTTCATTTATCTCCCCCCACGTAGTTTCTTAGTACTTGGTTTCTTAGTTTGGCATTCCACATGTGCTGTTGGAAATGTGTGGCATGAGTCTTTGAGCCAGCCTCCCCTGGGGTGACGTGAATGTCCCGCAGTTGCTGACAGGCGCCGAAGTCACTTGGCTGCTGCTGCTGTTCCCAGTTAATAATTCCCAAAGGCAACTGCTTATGCTACTTGGCACTCCAGCTGTGGGACGTGACAGGAGCCATCTCTGTCATGGTAGAGACTCCCTAAATGTCTCTCATTTCTCCCTCTTCATTTTGGACGAGTAGGTAGAAGCTGGACCCTGTGAAACTGCCCCATTCCCTCACTGTCCTAAGAAGAACAGATGTGGGAACAAATTCAGGATTTACAACTAATCATATCATAGCCCGGAGGTTCTGAATCCAGAACCCCTTCCGATCAACAGAAGGGTCTAGATAAGTGCCAGGATCCAGAACGAATCAGTTCTTGAGAGCCTCACCATCCATTCATCACGTCGTCATCACTTGCTGGCCTTTCCAGCCACGAGCCTGTCCGTGTCAAGCCAGTCCGTATGCAGAGGACAGACACAGAAGCACCGCCACTTTTCAGAAGCTTTCCCACAGCTTTCGGATTCAAATGGCTGAATTGACACCTGCTTGGGTCTAAATCTGTACACCTTCCAATGAGTGTATGGGTATTCTCATAAGACCGAACCCCCAGTGATTACAGGGCCAAAGACAATATGTGTCTTCCTATGGTGGGAGCCCATAGGTCTGAACAGCGCACTGGCAATGGCTGATTGTGCTGTGTGGACCACCATCAAATGGAATCCAGTGCCCTGGGATCAGCCTCGAGCTCAGTGGGCTGAACCCCATCGAGGTCCAGCTGCACAGATAAGCATGGATGACTGGGGCACCAGCGGTCTCAGCCTGACTTTGCTGTTCCCAGGCCCCCTTCAACTTTCTCCCCTGGCACGTTTTTGTATTTTATTTGAAAAACATGGGGTGCCTGGGCGGCGCAGTCGGTTAAGCGTCCGACTGCAGCCAGGTCACGATCTCGCGGTCCGTGAGTTCGAGCCCTGTGTCAGGCTCTGGGCTGATGGCTCGGAGCCTGGAGCCTGTTTCCGATGCTGTGTCTCCCTCTCTCTCTGCCCCTCCCCCGTTCATGCTCTGTTTCTCTCTGTCCCAAAAAAAAAACCAAAAAAAAAAAAACAAAAAAAAACCCATGTATAGCCACAAACGTCAGGTCATCTGTTTTCCTGTGGGAAAAATAATCTTTTTTAAAAACGTGAACGCTGTAATGTACATATTTTTCAAATAAAAATCAATTTCCCGGGGCACCTGGGTGGCTCAGTCGGTTAAGCATCTGACTTTGGCTCATGTTATGATCTCATGGTTCATGAGTTTGAGCCCCGAGTCAAACTTAGCACTGACAGTGCAGAGCCTGCTTCAGATTCTGTCTCTGTCTCTGTCTCTGTCCCTGTCCCTTACCCCCCCACCCCACAGTATCTCTCTCTCTTTCTCTCAAAAATAAATAAACATTAAAAAAAAATCATTTTCCCTTCCTTGCTACCTTTGCCCTGTTTGTAGTTTGGAATTGCAGGAAGAAATAAGGAACAGAAGGTTTTCCCCCAGTTTTTCCCCCTGGTTTTATGTGTATACGCCCTGTATGTTATTTAATCCTCGACACTGCAGCAGGTACTGTTTTTATCTCCATTTTACCTGAGGTGAAACTGAGGCAAAGAGGAGTTGGGGAAGGTCCCACAGAGGAGTGCAGAGCCAGGGTTTGAACCTGGCCTCCCGACCTTTTGTGCATTATTTCCTTAGTAATATCTGCTGATCCGTATACTTTCTTATTACTGATCAAGTCCCACTGTCTTCACGTTTGTTGAAAGTTACATTCTTAAGTAACTTCTAGAATTTTTTTTGTTTATGTACATGGCAGGATGCTTCACTGCACCGAATATTTTGGACGGTAGGGCTAGGATGGCTCTGTTCTTTTGCGGGAAAGCTATCTGTGTGCCTCCCACTGGCTCAGTGTTCTGGATCCTTGGGGATACAGTAGCAGTGGCTGGCTTCCCCCAAGTGGAGCCTGTGCCGGTGCAGGAGGAGACCAGTGTTCAGTAGGCCTGCTGCTAAGTGCCCTGAAGAAGGAAGAGGGCTTTGCTGCCTTGAGGGGGGCCGGGGAAGGCCTCTGATAAGGTGGCATCAACAGGGACCGGAGCAGAGCGAGCTTGGGAGAGGTCTTACCCCTTAACTTGGCACCGTAATGTTACAGATCAGGCAAGTTAAGGGCTTGATAAGCTGTAACCTGTCCCTTAAGAATTCGTCTGTGTCCCCTCTGCTCTTCCTGGGAAAGCCACCTTGCATCTTGCTTCAAAGGCGGCGTTCGTCCCGTATGAAATACATCTTCGTGTGTCCTTTATGGACCAGGATGTATTGTAATAGTTCGAACCTGTGCACCTCTAGTCACTGTTTTTAAAAAAAAAATTTTTTTAATGTTTATTTATTTTTGAGACAGAGAGAGACAGAGCATGAACAGGGGAGGGGCAGAGAGAGAGGGAGACATAGAATCTGAAACAGGCTCCAGGCTCTGAGCCATCAGCACAGAGCCTGACGCGGGGCTTGAACTCAGGAACCGCGAGATCATGACCTGAGCCGAAGTTGGACGGTTAACCGACTGAGCCACCCAGGCGCCCCTGTAGTCACTGTTTTGAAAACACTTTCATTTTCCTTCTTTGAAAATGTAGTATTTATAACAACAGTGATTTCGGATTTTTTTTTTTTTTTCCTTTTTCCTGCCTTCTTGAGACTTTTGTCTGCTCCTAAGTTAGGCAGTCCTTGTACCTGATGTCTTTCTGGAACCTTTGAAATGGCCACCTTCACCTAGCCAGCAGCATTAGTTCTACGCTTAATGTCTCAATGAAGTTTGACGGTTACTTTGCAACCTGAAGTAATTTTCCTTAGTTTATTGAGATTAGTAATCCAAGATTTGAGTTTATTTCCCCACGGTTCTGTGTGAAGCAAAGGGAATTAGTGTCTGATTCGGGAGTTGTTGACTGTCACAAAAATAAGGAAGTAACTACGAACCTGATTGTGTTTTTGACAGTAAGACCTAAAGATTGTCTATATCTTTCTAACTAAAGGAGGCAGTTATTTAAAATACGTGAAATCAGTCTTCTTGCTCACAGCACTTAAATCATTGCTATGCCTTAACGGTGGCAGGGAATCAGTAGAGGGAAACTTTTATAATGAGGGCTATTTCCTTTTTTTGTTCTGGCTATGAGGAAGTTAAGAACCACATTTTAAGCCCAGTCGTGGTTAACTGTGGTAACCCTTGCTGTTAGTAGATTTGCTCGATCCCTTTTTTACCCTTGGCCCTGATTCTCTGTGCATGTTATCACCTACAGTTTTGTGGCAAATCTCTTCTAGTCTTTTTTTTTTAAGGTCTACAGAAGTAAATTTGCCAGTATAAGATAACTCGCTTATTTTGAGTCACAGAGACGGAGGCATAGAGTGAGAAAGAGATTTCTGTATCGTCTCCCCCGGCCCTGGCCACTGGGGCATCGCCTGGAGACTGCTTTTGCCTCTTTTGCATCTTTCAGAAAGTCTTCTGGTTTAAGAGTTGCTTTTTATAGCATGAGCCCTATGAGGAGGATAGCTGTGCTATTTGCAGACTTGTGAAGCTTTCTCAAATAGATCTATTGTTCTTAAAAATTACATTTACCTTTTGAACGGTCTGTACCCCAGTAGACCAGTGTTCTGCTTTGGGCCATGAGGGGTCGTCGCTCTCTGGATGAGGGCAAAGGATAATGGGGCCTGGGTTTTAGAACCTACCCTGCATGAAACGTGCCTGCAGGAGGGGCAGAGCACTTTGGGTGTCCGGACTTTTCAAGAAGTTCTACAGCGCGTAGACACGGCCTGGCTTCACTGCACTCCCTAAACACTGGGCCGACTGACCGGCCTCTGAAGCTTCCCCTTTTCACAATATGGTGTTTCATAGAGGCCATTTTATCTTTTTGTTCGGGCCTGTTATCTTGCAGATAGAATAAAGACAAAATTCATTGAAGTAGCAGAATTTGAATACTTCTCACTTCGGGGTTAATGCTTTCTGACATTTTCATTCTCTTATCTTTTTTATTTTTACCTTTTATAGACACATGACGTCTATGTAGAAAAACGGATCACAGCTGTTTTCACAAACTGAACCATCTGCGTAACCGGAGGGGGTCCCCAGTACACAACTGATATCTGTGTTTAAACTTCGCTAATGAAGTCTCCTCCCCCCGTTCCCCCAGTTTGGTTTGGAGATGATTTGGTATGGCTTTATGTCTGATTCAGGAACCAGCACGGTGAGATTTGCTCTGACTCGGGTGCCGGCGTCCTTTACGTAGACACTCAGAAATCCTGGGTCAGACGGTCCGCCTCTTTGACGCGAAAGGCCAGTTGAGTTCGCTTGCAGTGGAGTGTTCAAAGTGACCCTGTTCCCTTTTCACTAATGGTTTCACAGCATTGCTTTCCCAGTGGAGTTGATGGTATTTGACATCACGTATAGGTTTATGGACAGAGTCTTCAGCTCTTAAAAGTATGTGCCACCTTGAGCACCTGATGCGTGTGTAATCCATGTTACGACCCCAGGCTAAGTGAATAGCCTTTGTGGCTACAGCGCCTCCCCCCCCCCCCCCCCAAACCTGGTTCTGCTCTTGGGTCAGTGCTACATGATTTACTTCCTTCCCTCTTTTTCCATTTTGTGCAGCTGACCAGCTCCTTTTTTTTTTTTTAAAGGTTTTATACATTCTTTACACCTGTTAATACTTTTGTTAGAGTTAATACAGCTTTGATCAGATTATGGTCATGCTTTGTTATAAAACTGCGAAAAATGGCTTTTGCAGATCTTTGTTCTGGTGGATTAATTATACGTTGGCTTTATAATCTCGTTCCCAGTGGGCAGCGTCTATTTGCAAGTTGTTTTATGGTAACTTACACATCTTAGGTACTGATGAATGCGATTTTGTTAGAATAAAAGAAGCATATGAATTCCGAGGAGAACTCTTCCTATTCCTTTTCCTGTTATCACATTCTAAAGGAAATTTACCATTTGGGACCATCAACCAAGGTGATGTGCAACGTCCTCAACAGTGGTTGTCTTACAAATGCAGAAATTGATCAAAGCAACAGACAGTATAACTGATGCTGCGTATCAGCCCCTTGGCCTTCAGGTCGTGCCTCCAGCCACAGTAATTATTTCTGCTCTTCCCAGGTCACCCTACACCTAGGACTAGAATTGCCAGTAAGTATCTGGCGTCTGACTCCCACGTTCCAGCCCATCGGTGGGAAAGGCCCCGTCATCCTGGTTTCTGGGTGAACTTGGCCCACTGTTCTAACTAGGGCGCGGTGGTCAAGTGGTAAGTGCAGCCCAGCAGCTGTTGAATCCCTTCTAAAACGTCTTCCTTCAGGGATCGGCTCCGAGCGTGCTGCTTGCAAACTTTCAGGCCCTTTCACCTGCCGACATGACTGTGTGACAAATACGTGGTACTTCCAATGCCCCCACCGCCCCCCAGTCTCCTCTCCTCCCTAGGAGGTAATTTGATTGAGGAAGATGCAATCAGCAGAGAACTTCCGTGCTTCCCACCATCACAGCTGCAGCGTGCCTGCAGCCCCAGGATAGCTTCTGCCTTTGGTCCTGGCGCTGTGCGGAGCTGTGGGAGCCTCTGTGGAGTGGGGCACCCCTCTTGTCTTCCGTCAGCATACAGATGGCTCTGAGAGCTCCCGTCTGGGAAACACAAGAAACCAAGACCGGACTACCTGCCCCTCCATCCACCTCTTGTCTCTCTCTCTCTCCGCTTCCTTTACAGCAGAATTCCTCAGGGGAGATGCTTCTGTGCACTGTCTCCCCATCTCCCATCCTTTGCCGAAGCTACTGCAGTTGGCCCCTCGTGTCTTTACCGAAACCGCTCTTCTTAAAATCAGTGGTCTGTGGGGTTTGGGAGGACAGGAAGGAAGCCTGAGGGCATTGCTAGGACCCAGCAGGGGCAGAATGAGTGGTGACAAGCGGACCGTGCACCTCTGTTGATGTGGTGTCCCGGAGCACAGATGCGGGCGATTTCTTCGTCTTGTGACTTAAACACGCGCGTTAACACTGACCTTGTTTCCCCACGTGTGTGATCCGCCTAAGGTGTGTCCTCCCTGCCTCAGAGGAGGGAGGACCAGTGGACAGAGTGTTGCGAGGGCATTTCGAAAACTGTCAAGTTCTGCGAAGACCAAAATAATCTTAAGGAAGAAGAAATTAACAGAAAAAAATGGCAATTTCTGAGATATGTATATAGCGGACCCTTAGGGGATAAGGGGCACCAACCAATTCCCCCCTGCCCCCCACACCATCAAAAGTCCATGTGCCACTTCCGACTCCCCCAAAACTTAACTGCTAATAGCCTACTGTTGACCGGAAACCTTACTAACAACAAGCAGTCGAGGAACACATATTTTGTATATGTATTACATTCTGTACTCTTAGGCTAAAATAAGCTAGAGAAGAGGAACCGTGGTTACGAAAATCATGAAGAGAAAATACGTTTACAGCAATATCTATGTTTCTTTTAAAAAACCTGCATGTAAGTGGACCCCCGCAGTTCAAACCCGTGTGGTTCAAGGGCCGGCCCTACCAACCTGTGACAACCATTTCCTGTGGACTGTGGGCATCACGTCTATTCCTCGTAATAGGCCTGTGAGGGTATGTGGGGGTAGTCGTTCCTGTTCTATAAATGAGGAAACTGAGGCTAAGAGATACAGAAGGACTTGCGCCAAGTCACCCAGTGAGGCATCTGAGCCGGGTCAGTCCGGCTCCACAGCCCACACTCTCAACGACTCTCCGACTTTGCCTCCACAGTAATTACTCTTCCTCTGACTTCAGATTGAATCAAATTTCACTATCAGAGCTGGTTCATCGAAAGTACTGGTGAAGTTTAGACAGTTACCTCGCAAGGCTGGTCAAGAAAAATGAGAAGAAACAAATACTTGACTTCAGGAATAAGGGAGTATAATGAAGAATGAAAATCATTATAATAACTGTGTGTAGTTTTATGGCAAGGCTGCAGAACAATTCAAAAAAAGTAATTCTGTTTTTCTTTCCATGTTTTAGAGAGAGGGTACGTACGTGAGCAGGGGAGACGGGTAGAGGGAGAAAGAATCTTAAGTCAGCTCCGTACTCAGCACGGAGTCCGATGTGGGTCTCGATCCCACGACCCTGGCTGGGATCATGACCTGAGTGAATATCGAGTGAGGCGCTCAGCCGACTGAGCCACCCAGGCGGCCCTCAAAGAAATGACTCTAGACAGTTCTTTAGAAAAAGGTCATTGATTTGCCCTCCTTTTAAATATCTCGTCCCCACCAGGGCCAGCTCTTTTCTTATTCCATTTAAGCTTCCTGAGCTGGCAGAGATCCACCTACAGCCCCTGTTTACTCATCCATCTTAAGTTAATGGTCATCACATTCATATCTGTAGCTCTTGCCTTTCTCTGGAATTGGCCCTTGACTGCCCCCAGAACCACTTTTCCTCTCAAACTTGCCGTTTCAGTTGATGGTACTTCCCCTCTTGTTGCTACACAAAATGGAAAGCCATGCCTTCGTCCTCTTCCCATGCCTACTTTTTCTCAAAGCCCTGGCTTTTTTTTTTTTTTTTTTTTAACCTCATCTATCTCTTTGGAGTCTGACCCTCCCTTTTCAACCCGGTGGCCTCTATGTTTGCACTTTTCCCCTGTTTTAGCTGGCCGTGGCCTCCTTGCTAGTCTTCCGGCCCTTCTCTCTCTCTCCTCACACAGCCTTCCGTGATCTTTCTTCTGCTGGAGCCTTCCGTGGCTTCTTGGTATTGAAGAAAGACGGGAATAAATGAACCGGATACTAAGCTTGAGCAACAAGAAAACGATTGGGAAATTGGAGGCTTGTCTAGAACAAAGCCAGAGTAAATGAATTAGGAACAGAGCAACAATAGTATTGATAAATCGATCCAAGAGTTGTTTTTTTCTTTTTTTTTTCAAAAAAGAAGAAAATAGATAAACCTGATAAGGCTAACACATAAATAGGTGAGCAAATGCAAATGTACATTAGGAATGGGGGGCTGTGTGGACAGTGGTAGAGGCCATTAGAATGAAGAGACAAACGTGAAGAAATTCCTGCTAATAAGGTTAAAAATATGAAGCAATAAATAAATGTCCAGGAAGATGATCTGGAAGAAAAAGATGAGATTCTGTAATGTGCTTTGAGAATATTTCTTAAGTAATTAATTTTTTTAAATGTTTATTTTTGAGAGAGAGAGAGCGCGTGGGGGAGGGGTAGAGAGAGAGGGTGACACAGAATCCGAAGCAGGCTGCAAGCCCTGAGCTGTCAGCACAGAGCCCGATGCGGGGCTTGAACTCACCAACTATGAGATAATGACCTGAACTGAAGTCAGACACTTAACTGACTGAGCCACCCAGGCGCCCCATGTAGTAATTATCTTTAAATTTTACTTGCATTATCTGAGCAAGGAGGAAAACAGAGGCTTTTCCTAGTTGTATGAAAACCTACTCCATCTAAATATAGATTGTTGGGTTGTTATTGTTAGACAATTCAAGCCATATCGAACAAAACAGTTTTAGATCAAAGAAGAAATTTAACCTGTTCCCAGAGAAGTCTAGGTACAACTGTAATAAGCTGTTTTTCTCTTACAGACCTCAAATCAGCGAAAAACATTGATGACAGAACTTAATATAGTGGCAAGTATGGGTAGAAAACTATAGCACAGTTATAAAAATCCTAAGTAAAATATTAATAAGTTGAAACCAGAAATTAAAGTAATGATGTGCCTTGACCAATTAGAATTTATTTTAGAAGTGCAGGGGCGCCTGGGTGGTGCAGTCGGTTAAGCGTCCGACTTCAGCCAGGTCACGATCTCGCGGTCCGTGAGTTCGAGCCCCGCGTCAGGCTCTGGGCTGATGGCTCAGAGCCTGGAGCCTGTTTCCGATTCTGTGTCTCCCTCTCTCTCTGCCCCTCCCCCGTTCATGCTCTGTCTCTCTCTGTCCCAAAAATAAATAAAAACGTTGAAAAAAAAATTTAAAAAGAAGAAGTGCAAAGATGGTTCAACTTAAAAAAAAAATTGAATTAATCACCTTAGTAAGTCATGGAGAAAAATCATATGATTACCTTAAAGAAATTCCAAAAGCACTTGATAAAGTTCAGCCAGCTTTCCTGATTTAAAAATTTTTGGTAAAATAAAGAGTAAGAAGGGACACCTGGGTGGCTCAGTCGGTTAAACTCATGATCTCACGGTTTGTGAGTTCAAGCCCCGCGTCGGGCTCTGTGCTGACAGCTCAGAGCCTGGAGCCTGTTTCAGATTCTGTGACTCCCTCTCTCTCTGCCCCTCCCCTGCTCATGCTCTCTCGCTCTCTCTCTCTCTCTCTCTCTCTCTCTGAAAAGTAAACATTAAAAAAAAAATTTTTTTTAAAGGATTGCTAAAACTGTAGATTAACGAGCAGAGGAGTACTTTACAAAATTTAATCTATTCAAGTGTTTTATTGGCCTATGTGAAATTTTACAGTTTTTCTATAGAATTTATACATTCAAGTTTGTTGTGATTGAAAAGGAAATTGGTGGATGGCCATTGATTACGTGTTTGTTGCACATCTACCTTGTTCTATTCACTGCTCAGTGGTCCGCAAAACCAGAAATGACCCCTGTCCTTGTATATGAATGCTATAGTTCAGGGAGGGAAACCAACAGTAAGCGAAATCACACAGAAATGTGAAATCACGGCAGCTTAAAGACCCTACGAACTAGAGCAGAGTCAGGGGAAGCGGCTTGCTCGGGGAGTTTCCTGCGGACGTGAACAACAGCATCACTGAATTCCTAGCAGCTCTTTTAATGCTTCCATTTATTCAGTGGGTAATTGCATCCTCTACGTGTAATGATATCAGGGTCTTTTTAGTATTTATACTCATTTAGCATCTCATTGAACTAGAGAAAACCTCCAAAAAACTGTTCAGTACTAGTACTCCTGCTTATTCCTGACATTAATACTTCATTTACTGACCCAGAATTTCACCTTTTGGTAAGACTTTTAACATGAGCATCCAGTGGGAAGATGCTCTATATGGCTATGGGTTAACGTGGATACATTTTACCATATGAAGGAAGGATCCTCCTATTTGGTTGTTTTCCTTTTTTATTTATTAAAAAAAATTTTTTTAGTGCTTATTTATTTTTGAGGGAGACAGAATCCAAAGCAGGCTCCAGGATCTGAGCTGTCAGCACAGAGCCTGAGGTGGGGCCCAAACTCACCAACCGTGAGATCATGACCTGAGCCGAAGCTGGACACCAAACTGACTGAGCCACTCAGGTCCCCCTACGGTTTTAACAATTCTAATAAAAATCCCAAGAGGGACTTTTTGGTTTTGGATCCTTAATGACAAGTTTATTTGAAGGAAGAATGTTGATCCAAATAGCCAAGAAACTTTTGGAAAAAAAAATTGATGAGGCTTTCCTTTCCGTTAAAATGTGTGCATTTATTTTAAGGATACATTGTGACTATTGAAGTCAATAGGCAGATCATTAGAAGGAGTTAGTGTAGAAACAACAAAATACAGGTTTATCGTAGAGCACTGAAATCTTAAAGATATTAAATTTAAAATGATATATAATCTTACTAAGTTTAAATTTAAATAGTTTGCAGAAGAAAGTTCAATCAAATGGGGAAGTGTTTATATTATATCATTACATTAAAAAGGCAGGTTACCAAACAGTGTATCTCCTCACAACCTAATGGTAACAATAGCAAACATCCTCTGTCTCCTTTGTGCCAGAAACTGTACCAAATACTTATATCTCCTTGTTTATTTTTTTAAAGTTTATTTACTGATTTTGAGAGAGAGAGAGAGAGAGGGAAAGAGAGAATCCAGGCAGGCTCTGTGCTGTCAGCAAAGAGCCTGACGTGGGGCTGGATCCCATGAACCGGGAGATCCTGACATGAGCCGAAATCAACAGATGGGCACTTAACTCACTGGGCCACCCAGGAGCCCCTATAATCTTGTTTAAATCAACCACTCCTGTGAGGTAGATACCATCAGCGACCCTGTTTTACAAATGAAGAAACCAAAGATTGATGAGGCCGCTAGATCAGTGGCCAAGAGCTAGTAAGTAGTTGCAGAGAACAGGAATTCAAACCCAGTCTGTCTGATTTCAAGAATTGTCACTCTTAATTACAGTAATTAATGCCAAAATTTTCACAGTGGATCTCAATGTATGGTAGTATTCTAAATGACTTTTTTTAATGTTTTGTGATTTTTTTTCCTATTTTCTAGAATGAACATGAAGTCCTACTGTAATATTTTAAACATCAGTGCCTGATTGAATAGTCATCTGTGAGAGCTATTTTAGTTGGATATAACTTTTATCTCAAAGCTTCCTTTAAGACCCTGGTGACTATAATGTATTGTAAAAACTATAATGTAATGTATTGTAAAATTCAAAATCGTTCTGAGAGAACTGGAAAATAGATAGACATTCGCTTCTATACCTTAGGCCAGAATAGATAAAATGACTTAAAAATTAGCAGAGGAAACACATGATTTACAAAAGAAGAGATACAAATGGGCAGTAAACCAAAAGTTTGGTCTCACTAGTGCTATTTTCAGATTAGGAAGAGATGAAAAGAACAGAATACTCTGAGCAGAGTGAAATAGACCATCTTCTACACTGTTGGGTGGGAATGAAATTATTATTACATCCTGGGAGGGAAATGGGGCAGCGTATGTGAAAGGTGTTAAAGTTATTTACACCCTTTGCCTCAGCAATTGTATTGGTTAGAATTTAATTGCCAGATTGGGTGAATTTAAAAAATATAGGTCAAGCATACTTGTAAAATACTATTTATCAGAAGGGGGAGAGGACAGCCTAATTGCCCAAAGATGGTTAGGTTTCACAGAAGGGAATGAGTGCATCCACTTACTATTATACCGATGCCTGTTTATCGAAACCTAAGTGAATCCCACCAAGTGGAGGGCTTGTTAGAATAGAATGAGGCCACGCATATGCAATGCTTACTGCAGCGCTTCGCATATGGCAAGGCCTCAAACCTTAGCTTTAAGAAGAAATAGGTTATGGGGCGCCTGGGTGGCGCAGTCGGTTAAGCGTCCGACTTCAGCCAGGTCACGATCTCGCGGTCCGTGAGTTCGAGCCCCGCGTCAGGCTCTGGGCTGATGGCTCAGAGCCTGGAGCCTGTTTCCGATTCTGTGCCTCTCTCTCTGCCCCTCCCCCGTTCATGTTCTGTCTCTCTCTATCCCAAAAATAAATAAACGTTGAAAAAAAATTAAAAAAAAAAAAGAAGAAATAGGTTATAAATTAATGTTATTTCCAACTACCTACCGACAACCATTACTGCCTCCTCACTCTTGTGAGACTAAAGCCTTTCTCTTGGCTCCGAGACTCCCCAGTCTGACCACTCACGTTCCAACCTTCCATCTTTTATTTTCCAACACCAGCTCCCTCTAGCCAGGGTCGCCTGCTTACTGCTTCGCATTTTCTCACCTTTATACTTCTGGGTACACCACTCATCCCACCCGGAATATCCATTCTCTCTGTTCCCCAGTCTGAACCCACCCATCCTCTTATTATTTACTTAATTTTTTACATTTATACCCAAGTCAGTTAGCACATAGTGCAATAATGATGCAGGAGTGGAACCCAGTGATCTACCCCCTACGTATAACACCCAGTGCTCATCCCAGCACGTGTCCTCCTAATGCCCCTTGCCCATTTAGCCCATCCCTCCACCCACCTCCCCTCCAGCAACCCTCAGTGCTCTGTATTTAAGCATCTCTTCTGTTTTGTCCCCCTCCCTGTTTTTATATTATTTTTGCTTCCCTTCCCTTATGTTCATCTGTTTTGTATCTTAAATTCTACATATGAGTGAAGTCATATGATATTTGTCTTTCCCTGACTAATTTCACTTAGCATAACATACTCCATCCACATTGTTGCAAATGGCAAGATTTCATTCTTTTTGATTGCTGAGTAATATTCCATTGTATGTATATATCACTTCTTCTTTATCCATTCATCTGTCAATGGACATTTGGGCTCTTTCCTTCCTTTGACTATTGTCAACAGCACTGCTATGAACATTGGGGTGCATGTGCCCCATCAAAACAGCATACCTGTATCCTTTGGATAAATAACTAGCACTGCAATTGCTGGGCCATAAGATAATTCTATTTTTAATTTTTTGAGGAACCTCCATACTGTTTTCCAGACTGGCTGCACCAGCTTGCATTCCCACCAGCAGTGCAAAAGGATTCCTTTTTCTCTGCATCCTCACCAACATCTGTTGTTGCCTGAGTTGTTAATTTTAGATATTCTGACAAGTGTGAGGTAGAATCTCACTGTGGCTTTGATTTATATTTGCCTGATGATGAGTGATGTTGAGCATTTTTTCATGCATCTGTTAGCCATCTGGATGTCTTTGGAGAAGTGTCGATTCATGTCTTTTGCCCATTTCTTCACTGGATTATTTGTTTTTTCGGTGTTGAGTTTGATAAGTTCTTTATAAATTTAGGATACTAACCCTTTATCAGGTATGTAATTTGCAAATATCTTTTCCCATTCCATCAGTTGCCTTTTAGTTTTGCTGATTGTTTCCTTTGCTGTGCAGAAGCTTTTTATCTTGATGAGGTCACGATAGTTCATTTTTGCTTTTGTTTCCCTTGCCTCCAGAGACATGTCGAGTAAGAAGTTGCTGTGGCCAAGGTCAAAGAGGTTGTTGCCCGCTTTCTCCTCTAGGATTTTGACGGCTTCCTGTCTTATGCTTAGGTTTTTCATCCATTTTGAGTTTATTTTTGTGTAGGGTGTAAGAAAGTGGTCCAGGTTCATTCTTCTGCATGTCGCTGTCCAGTTTTCCCAACAGCATTCGCTGAAGAGAATGTCTTTATTCCATCGGATATTATTTCCTGCTTTGTCAAAGATTAACTGGCCTTACGTTTGTGGGTCAATTTCTGGGTTCTCTATTCTGTTCCATTGATCTAAGTGTCTGTTTTTGTGCCAGTACCATACTGTCTTGATGATTACAGCTTTGTAATACATCTTGAAGTCCAGAATTGTGATGCCTCCAGCTTTGGTTTTCTTTTTCAGGATTGCTTTTGTTATTTGATGTCTTTTCTGGTTCCATACAAATTTTGGGATTGTTTGTACTAGCTCTGTGAAGAATGCTGCTGTTATTTTGATAGGGATTGCATTGAATATGTAGATTGCTTTGGGTAGTATCAACATTTTAGCAATATTTTTTCCTCCAATCCATGAGCGTGGAATATTTTTCCATTTTTTTGGTGCCTTCTTCAGTTTCTTTTATAAGCTTTTTATAGTTTTCAGTGTATAGATTTTTCACCTCTTAGGCTTATTCCTAGGTATTTAATGGGTTTTGGTGCAATTGTAAATGCGATTGATACCTTGATTTCTCCTTTTGTTGCCTCATTATTGGTGTATAGAAATGCAGCCAATTTCTGTGCATTGATTTTATATCCTGCGACTTTGCTGAATTCATGCATCTGTTCTAGTCGTTTTTTGGTGGAATCTTTTGGGTTTTCCATGGAGTATCATGTTGTCTGTGAAGAGTGAAAGTTTGATTTCCTCCTTGCTGATTTAGATGCCTTTTATTTCTTTGTGTTGTCTGATTGTTGAGGCTAGAACTTCCAATACTGTGTTGAATAACAGTGGTGAGAGTGGACATCCCTGTCGTGTTCTTGACCTTAGGGGAAAAGCACTCAGTTTTTCCCCATTGAGGATGATATTAGCAGAACCCACCCATCCATTTAAACTCTGCTTGGGCCTTGTGAAATTTAACCTTCCAGCTTCAGAAATCACTCACCATCCAGGGCTTCTTTGGTATATTAGCTCTAGTCTCCAGCTGTTAAGACAGACACAAATGAGAATTTATCTCTGTCGGTTCACATGGCCGCTTGAACACAATTTGATGCTCTTTAATGACTGCTGAATTACAGTATAGGTTTAAAAATAATTGTTGAGGCAAAATTCACATAACATAAATTTAAATGTTTTCTGATGAACAGCCCTGTGGCATTGAGTACAGTCACAATGTTGTGCAACCACCCCAAAACCTTTCCATCACTCCAAAGTAAGCCCCTCACCCCTCAGCATTTTCTTCCTCTTCCCTCCTTCAGCCATGGATGTGCATTGTGTTTCTATGGATTTACCTTTTCTGGTTATTTCGTTATCAGTGAGCTCACACAATATGTGACTTTTTGTGTCTGGCTTCTTTCACTTAGTTTTTGTTTTGGAGGTTCTTACTCATTATATTTTGGAGGTTCTTTCATGTCGTTATATGAACATGTAAAGTATTTCATTCTTTTTTAAAAAATTTATCTTTAATATTTGAATGTTTCCAAATATAGGCTAGCATTTTAGATGTAGATTAGAGTGAAAAGTCTCCAAATTTTGAAATGGTTAAAGTATAAATGGAGATTTATTATTTGAAGAGTAAAGTGTACTAATTAATGGTGATTGTAGTACTTTATTCTGTTTTAAGGCTGAATAGTGTTCCACTGTATGTATATACCACAGTTTGTCCATTGTCTGTTGATGGACATTTGGGCTGTTTCTACCATTTGGTTATAGTTAAATATTGCTTCTGTGAAGATGCATGTTCACATACTTGGTTGAGTTCCTGTTTTTAGTTCTTTTGGGTATGTTCCTAGGGATGGAATAGTAGGACCATATGGTAATTCTATGTTCAACTTTTGGATGAACCAGTAAACTATCTTCCACAGTGGCCACACCATTTTACACAGCAATGTACAAGGGCTCTAATTTTTCTACATCCTTGCCAACACTTGTTTGCCTCGACAATAAAAAAAAAAAGCCGTTATTGTGGCAAACCTCATTGTGGTTTGATTTACATCCCCTAATCAATAATGATGTAGAGCATCTTTCCTTGTATTCAGTGGCCATTTGTGTATCTTCTTTGGAGAATTGCCTATTCCAGTCCTTTGCCCATTTTTTAATTGGGTTGTCTTTTTGTTGTTGAAATCAGGACTTATTTATATATTCTGGATTCTAGACCCCTGGTACATATCTTTTAACATTAGATCTCCCTGGCTCGACTTTGTTCTCCCTTTTGTAATATTTTTTAACCTATGGTAAATGCTGCCAGGTAGGAGATGTCTGAAAAAGGGATCTTAACAAGTACTGTATTAGTGACTGGTTGTGGGGACAGTCATGACAGCTATGCAAGGTATTTGGAAACTAGAATGTGACACAGCTGTAAGGTGGAAGGCAGGATGCCCCTTTTGGTGCTTTTTTGCCTTGTCCTTATTTTGGTTTGGTAGATTCTGTGTGTGTGTGTGTGTGTGTGTGTGTTCCTAACATTATAATTCATAGTTAAGAACCTAAGAACCATAAATTTCAGGTTCGGAGAATAACCAGGGATGTTTGCTTTTCAGAGTCATCCTTTCTGAACTTCCACGACTCAGACTGTGAACCCAAAGGGCCGCCACCCTGTGACTCACTGCTTTCCCTCAACACTGAAAAGATCCTGGTACGCATCTTCTGTCCATGCTTCTGTCTTTATGACCTAAAGTACAATGATACGTGTTTCAAAAGGCACAGGTCACCTCTGTTTATCAACTAGGAGTTGGTTCTAGTTGGTTCTATTTGCATAAGATAAAGATAGGTCATCTGGTATTTAGTCACATTACATTATGACTTATGGATTGGATGGTTGATCATTCTAGACCTTGGCCTTTTTACTTCTCAGTTCCAAGGAATAAAGGGGAGATAATGGCTGAGCCTTACTTCTAGGAGCCTAATGTATTTTAAGGTATAATATATTATTCTTCTAGCTTTTGCCTGTGTGGATATCTTTTATATCTGTGTTTTTAACTGTCAGTACCCGCTGAACTGTATAGGAGACCTCTCCACTCCAGGGATGAGTTCCTGGCACTATATAACGTCTGTCTCTGCCTGTTCACGTTAGCACGTACACTCCTCCAGCCTAGCTGCCTCAGGTGCAAGGCTCTTTTTTTTGTTGTTGTTGTTCACACCTAATTCTCTGAGGCTGAGTTGTTCTTTCAGTGCCCAAGGTGAACATATTTTTTTCTCCGGGCCTTTTCCTTCAACATCCACATACATACTCTTTGCTTCTTGTGTTTAAAATTTCCCTTTAGGTTGCTCTCTCTTCTCCAGATAAAGCTTTGCCTTTGCATGTGAGAACTACTGAAAATGGGTAGAGTTTGCAAGCCAAAGAATGATCAACAGATGTTACCTAACTCATTGCATAGCGATCAACTCGATATATGGAAGAACTTGAATTAGACTGGTCCCCAACCAGAATGGGCTAGCTTGTAGTGAGTTGGCCACCAATGAAAACACTTCAGTAGAAATTGGGTAATCCCCACCTTGGGGAGGGGATTAGATTCTTAGAATTATTAGGGACCTACCGTCTCACTGACAGTAATTCAAATATTTTCTCCGTGTTGCATTTCTAGTTTAAGATGGCACTAGCTAGTAACCTATGGGAGAAAGCTCATCAATCTTGGCCTTTCATTTTCCCTAGGTTGAAAATATGGGAGTTCGACTATTCATTTCTTCATTAATTCTCCAGATATTTATTTTGCACCTATTATGTGCCAGGCGTTGTGCTAAGTAAGTACTGGGAATAATGCCACAGTGAGCCAGCTAGCCTCAGTCCCTGCACTCGTGACTCCTAGTCACTAACCAGATAATTATACCAATGAACATAGATGTATAGCAAAAGATCAACATAATCTCCCTTTAAATTAGGGGGATCAGGTAGGACAGCTTTCAGAACTTGAAGCGTAAGCAGTGACCTGAGGATGAGGATGGGTTGGAGTTGGTGTCCCAGCAAAGGGGGGCTGTGTGCATTAACGTCTTTGATTGGAGCTTCTCCCTGCTGTCCACAGAAGATATCTACAGATGCAGTATTAGGTGGGAAAGACTCGGGGTGCTTGGGTGGCTCAGTCGGTTGAGCGTCCGACTTCGGCTCAGGTCCCGATCTCGCAGTTCGTGGGTTCGAGCCCCACGTCGGGCTCTGTGCTGACAGCCCAGAGCCTGGAGCCTGCTTCAGATTCTTTGTCTCCTTCTCTCTCCTGTTCCTTCCCTGCTCACGCGCTCTTTCTCTCTCTCTCTCTCTCTCTCAAAAATAAATAAAGATTATAAAAAAATTTTTTTAATAAAAAAAAAGAAGTGGGAAAGACTCTTTTTGATCAAGAAGTTAATTTGTCCATATTATACTTTTCTGCCCACTTCTGTTAGATGTTATTTCTAGTAAAATAAAAACACTTTAACTCAGATATGCTCTTCAGTATACTCTTGATGTTGCTGGGTAATGATTTCTTTTTTTTTTTTTTTAAGTTTATTTATTTATTTTGAGAGAGACAGAGACAGAGACAGAGGGAGAGTAGGGGAAGGGCAGAGAGAGGGAGAGAGGGAAACCCCAAGCAGGCTCAACACTGACAGTGCAGAGCCCAACACAGGACTGTGAGATCACGACCTGAGCTGAAATCAAAAGTTGGACGCTTAACTGACTGAGCCACCAGGCGCCCCAAGTAAATGATATCCTTTTATGGGATTTCATTTTTGTTTTCTTCCTGTGCCTTTCTGCCCAGAGCCTTGGCAAATGGGAAACTCTCACTGAGTACTGGATGAAACAATTAGACTTTTTAAGTACTAAAAGCAATATTCATAGACTCCTTTCCTTGGCTATACGCGACTTACATATTTTACATCTGCGTGCTTATCTGTGACCACCTGACAAAGAGGAGAGCCTCGTGTCTGGTCACACGGGATGTATGTACTGTGATGCCTTCACATGTTGTTAAATCTGCCGCTTCTTAAGTCTTGCGAGGATCTCACTGTAAGGCTCCCCATAGCTGTGTGGAAGCTTCCAGCTATAGAGCAAAATGCGAAAGAGCTGAGAGACTTCCTCTCTAGTCATCAGGTTAAACATTCAGTGTTAAACATTCCCATAGTAGTCGAAGTTTCAGATGTTCCATTTTGTCTGGAGTCCTGCATGGAATGAAGTGTGCGTTCATCCCGACATGGGATGCCCTCTGGCCTCTAGCTTTCAACCAGTGTTTTAACCAGAGGTAGATTATTCTTGACCTGTTTCATAGGCAGACTAAATACCACGCCGTATCTGAGTATCAGTCTAGATTTTGAGAGTAAAGGGAGTATAAGCAGAAGTGTCTTGTTACTCTGTTATTTGAGTCCATGAAGTCCAAGAGGCTACAGTTCGTCATCTGCTAATGACCACCAATCATGCGCTGGAAGGCACAAACAGCGATTAGGAGAGACTCTCCTGTAAAATTATTTGGCCATCATATATGCCTACAGGCATCCGTACTATGCATTTTTAAAACAGAAGAACTCAGTTAATCAGGACGCCACTGAGTTCTAATCCTGTGGTCTTGCCCAAAGCCGCAAATCTTCAGTCCCTCACTGTCTTAGCTTTTCCTGTCTCTGTGTGTGTACAAGTTTTAATTGTGTCTTAGGTGAATCTCACATGAAGTAATCATTTTAACACGTACCCTGGAGGCTAAGCATATCCCAACTTAGCATCAGCAGTTAAATCTTCCGGGGAAGTGGCCGCTGTAGCGTCCGACGTGATTTGTCTCCTGCACCCTATAGAGCCGTCATTTCCCGTGCTGCCTGTAAAATCACTCCCGTTACTAAGCAAACTTACTCATTTTGTCTGCCCCTAGTTTCCACTTTTGGTTTCGTTTTCTTGCCAGATGGGCATATGTCTGCAGCAATTCTTTGTAGGCAATTTACTGCATTGAGCAGGATGGAGATGTTCACCATCTGCTGTGCACTTTCTACTAGAATGTCTTGTTTCCTGCTCAGATTTTGTGGGTCCCTTTCTGGCGTCATCTCTGGACAACTGGTAGCTCTTTTTTCTAAAGTATTTTTAGAGTTTACAAAGCAATATTCTATCATCCAGCCGCATCGGAGGACCGATCGCTAGAACGTGATCCTCGTAACCTAATCGAGGCCATTAAATAGTCTCTGAAAACATGGAGGGAGCGTGGAGCAGCCAGCAGGATAAATCCCTATGGGAGCGAAAAGAAACTTGTTCTTAGAAACAGAACCACTAATGGTAGGGAGGAGGCAAATCAGTTACACCATAAGCTATGTGCTTGAAGTACACAATTGGCATGACTTAAAGTGCACCTTTTCTCACTTCCATATGAATCAAATGTAGCTTCACTTTGTAAAAATACAGGTTTTCATTGTAAGCCTCGTCTTCATTTGTGAGAAGCTAACATGTACGTTTGTTTGTTTTCATTTCAGAGCCAGGCCAAGTCTATTGCAGAACAAAAGAGATTCCCTTTTGCCACGGATAATGACAGCACAAACGAAGAGCTAGGTGAGATTGGAATCTGGGGGAGGGGGCGGTTCCTGGGGTATTTGCCTAGAATTTATAATTCAGTGCCGAGCAGGTAGGCAAGGTGGTGGAGTGGAAAGAACACAGACACCGGCTCTGCCAACATGAGTGGTGTGATGTCGGGTAGGACATTCAGCCCTTGTGTGGGTCCGTGCACCCTATGTCAGGATAACATGAAATAGAGAAAATACAGTAAAACCTTGGATGGCGAGTAACTTGTTCTGCGAATGTTTCGCAAGACGAGCAAACGTTTCTAATAAATTTTAACTTGATAAACGAGTAGTTGTCTTGCAATACGAGTATTACGTGATGCCGAATGTCACATGATCACAACTGAACCAGTTGTTACTGAAATTCACTTTGATACACAAGTGCTTTGGATTACAAGCGTGTTTCTGGAATGGGTTATGCTCGCCAACCAAGGTTTTACCGTACAAGGTTTGGAGGAAATGATCGGTAAGGACGTGTCCACCTCTGTGTTTCTCTGGAAAGTAATAATGATGGTCATGAGCCCTTAGGAACGGTTATCATTCATTAAAAGGTCACTTGGGCCGCACAGAAGTGAAAGCCGAGGGGACTCACACCTACTTAATCTTCTGTGTAATAAAATAGCTAGGTGTGGGTTAATTTTGCCGGGAGGCCAGTCAGTTATTGTTGTGAGTGTAGAAAAGTTGAGTTCATTCAGATCTGCAAAGGGGTCCTGCAAGTTGGCTGGGTCGTGGCATGTTTTAAAATAGTCTGGTTTCACCAGTGTCTGACGTGCTTTGGGTGTGTCTCATTCATTGCCTAGTCAGCTTACACTTGAAGGAGTGGAAACAAAATTGAAGACCAGACTGAACGGTGCAGCTGGATGGACTTCCCATAAGCACGTGTTCCTACCTGGTACCTGGTGACCTGAGGCACCTTTGGGAAATTTTTCTATCTTATACGTAATTATTTTATCCTTTCTGTGGCCATATGCATTTTTTTTTTTTTTTAATTTTTTTTTTTAACGTTTTTAATTTATTTTTGGGACAGAGAGAGACAGAGCATGAACGGGGGAGGGACAGAGAGAGAGGGAGACACAGAATCGGAAACAGGCTCCAGGCTCCGAGCCATCAGCCCAGAGCCCGACGCGGGGCTCGAACTCACGGACCGCGAGATCGTGACCTGGCTGAAGTCGGACGCTTAACCGACTGCGCCACCCAGGCACCCCGGCCATATGCATTTTGTATTAAGACTAAGCACTTCAGGACGTGTGGCTGGCTGAGTCGGGAGAGCACGTGACTCCTGATTTCGGGGTCGTGAGTTCAAGCCCCACATTGGGCCTAGAGCTCACTTAAAAAAATAAAGACTGAGCGCTTCTTGTATTGGCTCCTTTGCTCTGTTTGTGCAGGCAATTAAGAGTTGACTATTTTTAAAGTATTAATCACTTCTTGGTGTTATTCTTTGAGTGGGCTTTGAGAATTAATTGCCTGTTAAGAAATCAGATTTGGCCTTTTCTGAAATCCTTGGATCTGGTCAGCCCTGTATTCACATACTAAGTGATGTAATTAAAGGCCTGGTATGGGGTCTAAGACTAATCCTAGTGGACCTGGATAGTATAGGCCCTGGCATGGCTTAGGATCTTTCATATCACAGCATTTTTTTTTTTTTCTTGGAAGAACAGCTTCTGTCAACACACACATTGCCAGGAGATGTAGAATTCTGGTCAGTAATGATTCCTGTGAGAATTCCGGTGTTCTCTTTATGTCTTTGTACTGCCACAGCAAAATTTGGCCCTAATACTTATTTATTTATATCTTTGCAAGATTTGGATTAAAAAAAATTTTTTTTTTTAACGTTCATTCATTTTTGAGAGACAGAAACAGCACGAGCAGGGCAGGGGCAGAGAGAAAGAGAGGGAGACACAGAACCCAAAGCGGGGCCCAAACTCACGAACCATGAGATCATGACCCGAGCCGACGTCGGACGCTTGACCAACTAAGCCACCCAGGTGCCCCAAGATTTGGATTTTTTTTTTAATGGATTCTTTTGGGCTTTTCTCAAAACACATTTACTCTTAGAAAGATTTGAGGGCTGCGTTTGATTTTATTTGAGTGGGGTTCAACAGCCGAGCCACGGAGAACAATTGAAACATGTCCCCAAGTACAGTATTTATCCCCTCACACTGTATTTGTTTTTAATGGGTCTCTTATTCTTTTGTTCACTCGACAGATATTTACTGATTCTGGGGAGATGGGTAGGAAATTCGAAAAATTTAGATCTGAAAGGAACCTAAGAAAATGTTCTGCAGGCTTGTTAGGCAAGACCCAGAGAGTAATGAGAAGTGACTGAGGTTCCCGTGATCACCGGTGTTTGGCAGAGCGAGAACCTGAGCGGCTATCTTGGCCTTCCAATACATCACCATCCTCCTGCATTCCAAACAGGACACGTTTATATTTCAGTCCCTGTTCATGTAATCATCAGGAAAGTCAAACCGTTTTGCAGGCCAGCCCAGCACACGGCAGTTTCGGTACAGCCGTGATCTACGGCAGGGTATGTGTCTGGAGGGTGGGTCCCAGAGCGGGCAGCCTGGGGCCTGTGTCACTGCGCATTCTCTTCAGACAGTTTGTTTAACTGCACTAAGTTTCCTTTCCTTGTCTTTGAATGGGGATAATCTTCGTACCTGCTTCGTTGCACTCAAGGAGCAAATGAGTTAATACGTGGAAATGTACAGAGTGCCATGCACGTTACCCATTACTCTTGTTTTTCCCGCCTGCTGCTCCTGGCCCGCACCCCAAGGGTGTCTCTGGCCATCTGCTCATCTGATACATCTGAATGGTATCCATTCTTATTATTCTGGATATGAGTTTGACCGTAATTTCTCTTTTCAAAGAAATTATGACAAAGACAGCCCTCTTCGTTTTGAAGAATGCCCCCAAAGCTCTTGTCTTGTTATGACATTCAGTGCTTTTCAAATTTGCCTTTTTCAGGTTAATTATAAGGATAGTCTCTTTCTGCGTTGAATGTTTTCACTACTTTTAACTGGCAGGAAATTTAAGCTCTTCACGACAAGAAAAGATTTAGTTGCTTGTCTTCACGACAAGAAAAGATTTAGTTGCTTGTCTCCTTGAACACTTGTTAGGGCCTCGAATCAGAGTGTTGCAGTAAAGCTTTATTTGCAAAGAAATGTGACCAAAATAGTATTGTTTTGAGCGAGGAATACAGTTTTTTGAGGGATATTTGGGGATTGAGGGAGTTAGGGCAAGTTTTAGAGATGAAATGTAATGTAGAATATCAATAATGTATTCTAGTTTGGACAGGTGAAAAAATGGAGTCCAAATATTGCTGTGTTTTAGGAGGTTGTCATGGCTCTAATTTCAAAATACCACTTACCTACACAATTTGACTGGAAACTATTCATCTTTAGTGTATATTTAGAGTAGTGTTTTGGCGGTATTTTGAATACAAGAAGTAGGAAAAAGGCTGTTGCACTGCACTGTTGTGAATTGGCTACAATGAAGCATTCTGCTCATATGTATTCATTTGAGCCTCTGTTTTTGTTCTTACTAGGCAACTGGCAGTAAGTTCAGCACCACCACTGCCCCCCTGCCCCCCCCCCCCCACCAGCCCCGGAATTGAGACTTGTGCTGCTATTTGGGTGTTTCTCTTAACTTTCACCATAAAACCACATTGTCATGTTATGTGGGTTTTGTTGAGGCTTATTACTAGCTCTTTTGATGTATAGGTGGGAAACATCATAAAGGTTAGTTGGTATTTGAAAGTGAACAATGGGCTTAGAAAAAGATAATTACTTCTGTAGGCAATGTTTTATAGATGGCTTTAATAATTTAAATCTAGAGAGCACCAGAAGACTGATAGCAAGTGGCGAGTGGTGGAAGGAATTCAATTACATCTTCTTAACTTCCAGGTTTTCTTTAACTGCTTCTAGCCCTTGGAGCTGCCCTTTGGGATTCAGCAAAGCATTTAGTCACCGATTCTGGTGTGAGATCCTTTGTTCTTTCTTTTAACATTTTTGTATTTTGTTTCATAGCTATTGCTTATGTGTTGATTGGCAGTGGTCTCTATGATGAAGCCATAAGACATTTTTCAACAATGCTTCAGGTAATTTCTCTTCTTAATTATGTAATTTCAAGTTTATAGTCACGACAGAAATACAGGCTTATGCGTAAAGTGCTACAAGAATACATTGACTTTAAGGTTATGTGAGAAAGTGAAAGAAATCAGCCCTGACTGAGCACTTTCTTGGCGCAGGCCTTGAAACACTGCTCTCATTGTCATCTTTGCAGTGTTACTTTATTTTAAAGGAGGAAAATGAGATCAAAGGAGGTCAAGCAATTTGCTGACAGTCTCCCCACCATCAGCTAGAAGAGATGGGACTCAAATGCACGTTTAAAAGAAAAGAAAACCATTAGCTTCCGTTCACTTTGCTCTCTACCATGCCATCCCCCATAAGATACGGATGCTGGACATTCAGATTCACTTTCCGTGCAGGAGTTGATCTGCACGGTTCCGCTCGTGCGTTTGTTTCTCCCCTTGAAGTGTAACTGTGAGACTCCTCAGTGGCAGCATTGAGCCTTCACTGATTGATGGCTGCATTAAAATCTGGTTAAGATAAAAGGCTTAAACAAACGTGTGTAAGAGTTGCAGTGGAGACCCGTAAAATAGCCCAACGTTGTTAGCCTTACACCCTTATCTTTATTTAACGGTGTTCTCATAGATGCTGACCATTGCCGATTGTCGATGTGTGTGTGTCCAGTAGAGTAGTGCAGTGAAGAAGCATGGTCTTTAGAGTTAAAGACTTATACCCATGTTCTAATCCCCTCTGCTGGTTGCTAGCAAGTTATTTAACCTCCTGGCGTGTGGGGATAATAACCATTACCTCCAAAAATATTCTTGTTAGGTTTAAATGACATATTCTGTAAAGTACTTAGGACTCAGTGCCTGGCACAGAGTAAGTGCTCAGTTCCTTTTAGCTACTCAAAGCACCATTCTAGCATATTCGTCTGTGCCAATACAGTGAGAACCAACAGATAATTTACAATCCAGCAGGTAAACTGAATTTTAGAGTACTCATTTGGGAGTTTCTGCACCACTTTTGTTTTCTTTTTCGAAACATGGAATTGATTATATTGACAATCGTGCCTTCATCCTCGAAATCCCAGAGATTCAAGCCGTTGTGTGTTTGAGTGTTCATATGGAATAGCATTCTTCAGCAGAGTTTGAAGGATGAAGGGTAGATTATTAATGTTAAAAATCGCCTTTCTGTGAAGCCTTGCAATACTGGAAAATATAAGCAAGCACTTCACACAGTTAGCACTTGGCCCTGGTTTGAAAGGGAGGTTTTGGTACCTTTATAGAAGCAAATGTCAGTTAATCTCTGGTAACTGATAGCAGAAAACAGTGCGAGCTTTCAGACATATTATCAATTCATTCAACTTTTTGAAAACTATTTTTACCATTGTAGTTGAAGGCAGTATAAGAATCATAAAGAAAAAGTTTAACAAAAAATTTCCTAATTCTGCCACTGTACCGTTCACTGAAGTTGTTTTGCGTATGACCTTTCAAAGCGTGTATGCATTCGTGTTTTATAATCTGAATACGTGTAATATTTCATATTACTTTTCACTGATTTTTATACTGTAAATGTTTTTCAGTAAGTCTCTGTGATCTTATGCTTCCATTGGCTCTATGCTACTCCTCGTGTTGTCCGTTTATTGTTTTAAAACGTATTTCTCTTGCCATTGCATTCAGAAAGTAGATCAAAATTTCTGTGTGTCCAGGCAAGGTCTTAATATACTGATATTTGACATAGCATTTTCATCAGTCTGCGATACAATGGGCTGCTTTCAAGTGGGAAAGTTTTCTTGGAGCATGTGTGGTTTATACAGTTGGACTCCTTTTCTGGTGATGCAGGCTATTGATGGGGCAGGAACAGAGAATGGGGAACAGCAGAAATTCAAATACTACGGGCTCACAGAGGACAGGCCCGGGTGACCACTTACAACACATTTTGATGTAGGAACAAGAGTGCCTCTGGCTTTCCTGCTGGTGCTGTTCTTGGTGACTTCTGTCTTCTGTGCCTTTGTCTCGGTGCTTCCCAGCCTTATCCACATCAGGACACGTGTGGAAAAGCCTATTCGCACAACACACTGGAGTAAACAAAAGCAAACACAGAGGCATCTGGATAGAGCTCAGTGAAAATTTGTTATGTTGTCTTCGTGTTCCATAACTACGAGAAACACGGGATATAAAGATTGGTTAAAAAATGCTAAAATTATTTTCAAAAATTTTAATGAGAGGGGCACCTAGGTGGCTCAGTCGGCTGAGCATCTGATTTCAGCTCAGGTCATGATCTCATGGTTCGTGACTTCGAGCCCCGCATCGGGCTCTGTGCTGACAGCCCAGAGCCTGGAGCCTGTTTCGGATTCTGTGTCTGGCCCTCCCCTGCTCACACTGTCTCTCTCTCTCTCTCTCAAAAATACACAAACATTTAAAAATTTATTACTTTTTTAAATGAGAAACTCAGTCCTGCCTTTCAGGACAAAACTTTTCCGTGTCCAGGGTCCTGAAGAGCGGTTTGCTCACCACTGCTGCATGGATGCTGCCCTCTTGCCTTTCCCTGTCCATGTTAGGACTGGACTGAGTACCACTGCAGGACCATTTTTGTCAGCACATGCCAGTGGATGTTCACCTGTTCCCTGCAGGACCCTTTGCACGGGCAGAAACTCTGTAAGCCAGCACACGTCCTCTAGCAAACCTGCAGTGGTAACTGTTTGTACACAAGCGTTTCAGGGGTTTTGAGCTCATGAACGCTTGACAAGACTTTTCGTTTGGACAGCCCGTGAGCTCCTCCAGTATCCAGCAGCAGAGTGTGGAACCTGATTCCTTTCACAGAAAGCTGAAAACAAATGGGACCATGAGGGCTTGGATTATATGAGATTTATCGTTTTTATAAGATCGTTTAATGTGCAATTTGGATCTGTGCATGTGGGCTACTTAAATTCCAGCGTGACCTTTTGATGTAAAGCTTTTAAACCTTTTTTTCTTAGCTGCACCATGAGGGGCAAACTTACAAGATGTTTCCACAGTTTCTGTTGCTGTGAAGTATTTGAGTAGTTCTCTAACTAGGGGGTACTTTGTACAGCTATGAAGGAAGGAAAAAAAAAACTCCTCAAGCATGCAGGTTTCTAACTGAGCATAATTTCAAAGCTTCATAGATCTATCAGAGTGCATTGAAAATTCTTGGTTTAAAAGCTTGTGAATTAGTGCTCTCTCTGAGTGTCCTTCCGCATGTCCGTGCATCGAAGACCGTGTTTTTGAAAAGCAGAACCATTCCCTGTGCTTCTTTGGTCCCCAGGCGGGGCTCGGTAAGCTAAGTGCTACAGAAGTTTTATGAAGCCATTGGCCTTTGATATTAATTGTGTGGGCTTGAGCTCATCTGCTTCGGGTGGAACTGAATCCATAAAAATGTTTCTTATTTCACACGAGCAGACAAAATAGGAAACATGCCTCTCTGTGTGATTTGTGAACATCCTTCATGTAATTATGTATGTGGGTCTGCAGCTCGGGCAAAACTCAGTCCTCATTATCTTGCTGTGCACTGACTTTTTTGACTTATTTGTCTTTGATCCAGTGACTTTTGAGTTTTAATCCGAAAGCCAGGCTTGGCAGTGGAAAAATAAATATTTGTAAAATTTAAAGCCCCTCTATAAATGGTATAATGAGGATAGTAAATTAGACCTTTCTGAATTTAAGGAGATCGATGTCTTGGGACTTGAGACATCTAAGTGTACATGATTCCAGTAATGTAACTATCTTATACAATGATTGTGCATTTGCATAAAGTAAGTAATATTGGAAGATTGAAATCTTAGTTTTCATTGAAGTCATTTCAAATTCAGAACACTTAGGGGCACCTGGGTGGCTCTGTCTGTTGAGCATCCAACTTCGGTTCAGATGATGGTCTTGTGGTTCGTGAGTTCGAGCCCCACATCAGGCTCTCTCCTGTCAGCCTGTCAGTGCAGAGCCCGCTTCAGATCCTCTGTGTCCCTCTCTCTGCCCCTCCCCTGCTTGCACTCTCCTCAAAATAAATAAATATTTTAAAAAATAAAGTAAAATGCTGAACATTTGACAAAACGTAAATATTATTAGACTTGTAGACTCAAAAATCTTTTGAAAAATGGGTATTCTGAGCCCAATTTGTTTTTAGAAGTAAACATTGGTTTTTAGCTGAAAATATAATGCATTATGACATTTCTTAAAGATCTTTGACTTCTTGTTAACATCCAAAGCCCATGATAGACAAAATAATAAACTTGTATCAATCAAGAAAGGTAAGAAAATCTGTCCTTTAAATTTAGGACCTCTTAATACTAGATTGTAACTGAAATAACAACCACAATAATTCCTTACAGATTCACACAATATTTAGGTTTCTGTATTCAATTTACTTTTTTTTTAGAATTACTTTTTTTTTTTTTTTTTTTTTTTTACATGTAGCAAGAATTACTATCAAACTCCACTCACTGGACCAGAGACCCTCATGGTGTTAGGGAAAGACTTGACCCTTATGTAGAACACTACTGACGCTTGTGAGTTCGTTGGCCAGCCAGTGGCCTCTAGAATTTCTTTTTATTTTTTAATTTTTTTTTCCAATGTTTATTTATTTTGGGGACAGAGAGAGACAGAGCATGAATGGGGGAGGGGCAGAGAGAGGGAGACACAGAATCGGAAACAGGCTCCAGGCTCCGAGCCATCAGCCCAGAGCCCGACGCGGGGCTCGAACTCACGGACCGCGAGATCGTGACCTGGCTGAAGTCGGACGCTCAACCGACTGTGCCACCCAGGCGCACCTCTTTTTATTTTTTTTAAGTTTATTTATTTATTTTGAGAGAGAGTGAGCGCACAAGCGGCGGTGGGGCGGGAGGGCGGTGCAGAGAGAAAGAGAGACAGAATCCCAAGCAGGCTCCACGCAGAGCCTGATGCGGGGCTCGAACTCATGAACTGTGAGATCATGACCTGAGCTGAGACCAAGGGTCAGATGTTTAACTGACTGTGCCACCCAGGTGCCCTAGAATTTCTTTTTAAACAGTATAGCAGGATGTATAATTACTGTTGTTGTTAAATAATAGATTTTGTTACTCGTCTTGATTGATACAACTTGTTATCTGTCACTGGCAGAACTGAAAGTCATCGCCACAAGCATCAGACCACGTGGGTGACCCAGAGGGAGGGCTGGGGAAGTGAGGCATATGGGGCCGCTATAGGGTTCTCTGCCAGTGGCAGCCACACATAAAATCCTAAGGGCCAAAATAATGATGACCAAATTCAGGAAGTTGTCAGTGTTCAGATATTTGAACTGTTACAAACTGTTTAATGGCTATCTTTTAAAGGCTTGAAATCTTTTATTGCTATAAAATATTATAGCTGTGATTGCTGGTGGCCCACCTGGAGCCATTCCAATGGCACATGTGTCACCCTGCTTTGCCTTATGGAACTATGAATTGGCTTTTTTTCCAATCACGGTACCCCATTGTTTCTGGCCAGGTCATCTGCTTGCTCCCCCTATGAGAAGAGGAGGCCAGGCCAAGCTGACTTTGATCTGATAGTCTTTAATACTCATTAAAATCTTCTTGTTTGCCTAAAAAATGGCCAGTGATTGTTGTTAACTAACAACTGCTACATATTAAGACTCACGTGTCAGGCTAAGACTAAGTGTCACAAATCCAAACATGAGGTTACATTCCCTTGAGGAGATTGTCACCGTGGGTGACAAATGTGCAGATGCAGTATAATGGGTAATAAGAGAATGACTTCAATGGAATTATATCCGTTAAGAGGCTCCAACTCGACTGCATGCTTTCCCCTGATCCCTCCACACACCCCTACCCATAACTGAGAAGGAATCCCTAGTTGTGTGCCAGTGCTGCCCGGATCAATGCGTGGCACCCTCTTCACTGGCATACGTGAGTCCACCTGCTCCACACATCGGTGTGCTGCTGATTTCAGCACCAACTCTCTCTGGATAGCTCCCAAAGGACCTCTCCTGTCCCTCTGCTTCTCCTGGCTCTGGTCAAACCACAGCCAAGCCACTATCACCTGCCAGATAACCGGTGCAGGCATGGTTGTCTGGCTTATCACCTCACACTCTCCACACACATGCACACCATCCATACACGTACACTTTTGCACTTTAAAACACACACGTACTTTGCTGTTGTTTTTAGCTTAAAGATTATAACGTCCCTGTCTACCTCTCCAAACTCATCTTGGAGCAGATGCTATGCTTCCTGCTTGCCTTGGGGCCTTTGGCTCCCTCTGCCTGGACCAGCTACTCCGAGATGCCCTCACCTGTGACACATTTCATCCAAGGCACCTCTTCCTGGGGGAAACCTTCCTAACCGTGTCTAGTCTTTATGCATTTGCTAAAAGCACTATTTACTACTCTCGTTCTTACTGAACATGTAACTTTACATTTATGTTTGCGATTCTTTGGCTAAACTCCAAGAAGGCAAGAATCTTACCTTCTGTCTTTGTTTTTGGTGACTATGGTATTCCTCACACGTGAAACCAGACATGGCTGAAAGCTGGCCCTAAGTATTTGTTGACCAAATGACTAATGTCTGTATGGTATACAGTAGGGACCAAGGCAAAGGAGCTTATTTATTTTCCAGGGGAGTCTGGAAGGAGTCGGGGGAGAGGTGGTGTTTGAGCTGAGGCAGTGGGTGAGTGTTCCTGGCAGAGGGACTAGCATGTGTAGCACGCTGAGCTTGGGAGAGCAGTCTTGTATCTGGGGAGCTATGAAGTAGTACTCGTTTACAGAGTACGAATTATGAGTGGAAAGTGGAAGGAGATGAGACTGAACAAGGCAAGAAAATGACCGATATTTTCTACCAAAGCATTTAGATGTTATCTCATTGTTTGTCAAATTGTGAGTTGCTGCCTTTTCGTAGGGCCTGAAATTGATTGGCAAGTGAAGACTAACACCTTTTAAAAAAATGAAACACACTAGAATAGAAACTAGAAGACTGCATGTCAACAGGAAGACTAGGTTTGACTTAGTGCAACTCTCATTTCTAATGCGTGTATGTGTGTGCGCGTGCATGTCACGTACATATGTGTGTGTATCCTGGGTAACGACGTAAAAGGCATTTTACTATGAGTTAGAGCCACAGTATGTTTGAACGTGGCTGTTGTAGGTATACAGGGTGTATGGAGATGCCACTTCAGTAGAAGAACTATTTATTTACGTAAACTTTTTTTTTTTCTGATTTGCCCCTTATAATTTTTTTTTTCAGTTTTAGGAGAAAAGCTTCTTAGATCATATATTTTGAGACATTACACATCTGAGAGCAGGTGTTCCTCTCACTGGAGAATGTCCTCAGAGGGGAAGAGCCATGTAGGCTCACTGCCCCCTGCCCCAGCCTGTACTACTTTCTGTGGACTGTTCTGTCTCTTGGCAGGTGGTATTGCTATGGAAACACATGAAATCAATCTTATCTTAATTCCTCATCAGGAGACTGTTTTCCCTGTTCTTCCTCTCCCTCCGTGCCTGTATCCCTCTCCCTCCAAACTAGCCTCTCTGCCTTTTTATTTTTATTTATTTTTTTATATTTGAGAGAGAGACAGAGAGTGCGTAGGGGAGAGGCAGAGAGAGAGGGGAAGACACAGAATCCAAAGCAGGCTCCAGGCTCCGAGCTGTCAGCACAGAGCCCGACGCAGGGCTCGAACCCACAAACCGTGAGATCATGACCTGAGCCGAAGTCAGACGCTAAATCGACTGAGCCACCCAGGCGCCCCACTCTGCCTTTTTTATTTTCCAGCCAGGGAGGATATTTAAATGTTTCAAGTGTTATTATCTCTGGGTGGCAGGATTATGGGGTGCCCTTCTCCTTTGTGCTTTTCTTCATTTTCTAGATTTTGCTGTAGTTTATAATAAGTATTCCAACTATTTATTTGAATAAAATGTTTTGTTTATAATAAACATGTCGATATTCCATAACGCATATTACTTAAAACATCTTTTTCCGACTATAAATGTATACATGTTTGTCTTGAACAAGGAAAAGGAATAGTAGTAAGTAGAGTGGGAACATAGCTCGTAATCCCACTGCCAAGAGAAAATTGCTGTTAGCATTTTGGAGCATTCTTTTCTGTGCACGTACGGACCCACACAAATCATTTATAAGTACTGTTTATAAAAGGAAGTGGCATTCCCCTGCAGTTCTATAACTTGGACTTTTTTCCCATGTAACGCATAGCATGGAGCCCTTCATGCCAGTCACATATAAGTTATAAATCCCAACTCCAAACAGAACCGTCTGGAGCCAGGGAAGTGGTTTAAATGAGCAAAGTGGACTGCTGTGACGTAGAGGTGATGGGTGGGCTTCCGGGAAACTGATGAGTACACACCCCTCATCTAAGGAAGCCGCCAGTACTTAGCTCTAGTTTTTTTTTTTTTTTTTCATGAGAGAATGCAAAAATATGGGCTTATCTTTGCTGCATGTTTTGATTTTTCAAGTGAAGCTAGAGATCTTTCACTGTTTACTTGAATTTTTCCCATTTTTATGCACCGTGAGCCAGTCTGCCGGCTGGGTTGAGGCCACTGATGCACCAGTTTGCTGCTTGATACGGATGTACCTGATTCTGTTTCAAGTAGTCTTTTTTGTTTTCCAATATATGGAATCTTCTCGTTTATTTTTTCTCGTTATTGTTGGAGTTGCTGTGTCTTTTTCTGCAATGCGGGCAGACAACCTATCTCACATTTGAAACCGAATGATAGACTAGTCTACAAAGTGCCTCATCTGGTACAGTTCTGGTCAATTCTTTAGCAGCATCAAGAGTTTCACCCCGGACGATATAGCCAGAGCTATATCTTGTTTCTTAAATGCAGAGGAAGGATTCCAAGAAGAGGTAGAAATTGCAGAGGCTAAATGTAGAAGAGAGACATTTCCCTCAGGAAGTGGGATGCTTCATACCACCGACCTGTTTGTGGGGACCTGGTGGCGAGGCAGAGGACCCTGTCCTTGGGCCTGAGAAGGGTTTCATCTAGTCCATCAGGGGGCAGCTTGCAGAAAGGGTCTGATTCCTATTCTGACATATAGCATAAAGGACTGCATTCACCCCAACCGATTGTGGAGTGGACTCGTTTCTTGTTGCTCGATGGAGTTGGCACTGGGAGGTTCTTCCCTTTTCACATGATTTCATGACTGTGCGAGGGGACAAACTGGGAAGAAGCATTGCCCAGTGCTTCGCGCCTAACCGTTTATTTCCCCAGGCCTCCGTTTCCCCACCCAGAGCACACGATCGCGGACGCTGCGGGTCATAGGGTTGTTGAGAGGACGTTTTAAAGGAGATGACCGTGTGACAGAAACTAGCACAGGGCTCGCTAATGTTGGTTCTCTTTATTATTTTTTTTAACGCAAAGAACCTTAATCACGTGTCTCATTCAAATGAGCCCCAAGCACACTGACTCTCCTGGTTGGGGACCGCGTGTGGACGTATGTGTGGCAGTAGCATAAACTAGAGCTTGTTGCTTGTGGCGTTAACGTGCTTTACGCAGAAACTGATTTGTTTTGTTTTGTTTTGTTTATAGTTTTTGACGTGTTTCTGTTTTGGTCTGACTAGGAGGAGCCTGATCTGGTTAGTGCAATTTATGGCCGAGGGATAGCCTATGGAAAGAAGGGATTACATGTGAGTATGGAATAGCTACTCTTGCCATAGTGCCTAACATGACCTCACCTGGACCAGGGTTCCGACAGAACCGCTCCCTGTTGATTGAGTGCCGATGGACACACAGTGGGGGCACGCCAGTTCCCGCCTGAGAACGTGGCTTTAGAGAATGTACTCAACATCACGTGGCCAGGAAGGTGGGAGCGGGGGACTGGGGATCTCTACCCAGGGCTCCTGGGAGTCCGTCTTGCCATCTACTCTAAAAGGACAGCCTTGCCAGCCTAAATTGTATTTCATGATGAGCTGGACATAGAGCAAGGAGAGTATGAGACCTTAACTGAATTCCCAAGGAATATTCATTGGTAGAAGTGGAGTCTAGGGATGCATAGTGCAGTAGGACTTAGAATCTGAGTTTCTTCCACAATTTTTAAAGGTTGGATAAAAGACCAAAAGGGTTTGTTTGTTTGTTTTTTTGATAAAGATTATTTTTATTTGTTATCATGTATTATACTCTCCCCCAGATAAGTATATCGTTTTTACCTTCTTCCCCTTATTTCTCTGGGGAATGCAGAAGGAGGGTTATAATAGACATATTTTACTCAACAAAGGCACCATGGTATAAACATGAAGATTTTCCTGAGACTATATGGTAAATAAGGAAATAGTTTAAGGTTCAGATCTTTGTATTTTCAGTTAGACTATTATACACAAACTATTCTGTTGTCCTATTGTATATTAGAAATACTCAAATTAATGATGATTGAAGGAGAAGCATCACTTTCGTCTTTGCCAACTTAAAAAATTGGACTAATCAGGTGCTGGCCTATTGGTGAAATTTTATATAATATTTGTATACTTCTGAGACATAGAGGACTGAGAACGAACTCAGATCTGGGAATGACAGAGGTGTTTAGGAAGGAAGCAGTGTTACATTCAGAGCATCAATAAATGACAGAAGTTGTCAGAGATGAGCTTCTTCCCAATTCTCCTCTCTTTTCATTTTATATCTCGACATGAAATTTCCTTGTATCTTTAATGCATTTTTAATGTAAAAGTGACATGCTCATATTTCTAATATAAAAATAACATGCAAATTTTAAAGACAACTTACCTGGACTTCCTAAGGTGTAGGTAGGTAGGCTTAGGGGTTTTGACGGACACTGACTCGGTCCCTTTGTATCCCCATGTTGTCACTGGTCAGCATCATTTTGCATGCTGCTATCCATCCACATACTCATCCATTGAAATCCATTGATTCAGTGTTTAAATAGGTTCAATTTAGAAAATAACCTACCATCAGTGGAACTTGTGATATGTAGCCAGGTCTAATGGGCTACTGATGGGTAGGTAGACGTGAGTTAAATAATCATAACTGAATTTAAACCAGCAGCTCTTTTATCTAGAAGCTAAGTTCATATTTACTTCTAAGTAGTTATATCTTTACTAAATTTTTAGTTTTTTCAGAAAAACTTGAACCTGATTTTGAGTAACAGTGTATCTCATACTAAGCTAATGCCTTTTCAAGGACATTAAGAATGCTGAACTTGCTCTGTTCGAATTGAGCCGAGTAATTACCTTGGAACCAGATCGTCCAGAGGTATTTGAACAGCGAGCAGAAGTGAGTGCGGTTTTCTTTTTCCCTCTGTCGTTATTGGATTAGTTGAATCTCAGATTTTTTTTCCTATTATTTTATGACTTATACATTTTAAAGCTCCCTTATCTATTGCATTTTCCTCCATAGGTACTTTACGCCTTTAAACGTGGTTGAAATTACTAGAAAATTATGGACTGACTGAGAGATACTCCTGATTTAACATTTAATAGTAATATTTAGTATTAAAATATGTGGTTATAACATGTACTATTACTGTCAGTGTTCATGTTTACTCTATCTATGACATACTTTAGTCAAACAGTATGACAGTATGGTCAGAATGAAATTTATAACCATTACAAGTGCGTGTGTGCGTGCGTGCGTGTGTGTATACGCTTATGTATAATTCTTGGGAGATGTACTTATCTACATAGAGACATAGAGCAGGTAAGGGTGACCAAAACCAGACCTTGAAGGAACTTAGGACTTGAAGTGGAGACAGAAATAACTTGGTGAAAATACCAGGTAGTATTTGTGATGGGAGACGGGAAGACGAAATGCTTCTCCAGGAACAGAGAGACGTGGTGTGTCAGAGCTTGGGGGAGGCTGGCAGGGGCAGGGTGGGGGTGTGTCTGCCGAGGCCTCACTGAACAGATAATGCTAGAACCAATCAGAGCCCATGTCTTGGGGGACAAGGTGGAGAAAGGGTATTCAGATCAGAGAAAGGAGCGTGTGGTGAGGCATTCCTTTTAATAAAATGTGTTCCTCTTACCGTTTGCATAATATAATTATAAACTACCCAGATTTCATTTTACCGCTCACTTAACCATATCAAATGCTTTAGAATTTGTTAATATGTTCACACTGGCTAAAACTTAACTTTTAGTCATCTGACATAATGGGATTTCATAGTTGAACTAAAGGAAAAATGACTTGTTTCCTCTTATGGGGGAGAAAACTTAGAAGTAAAGAAAACACTAAATGTGTTAGTAACTTAACAACTGTATTTGTGATGTTTGTATTCTCAAAATTACAGTGTCTAAAGTTATAGTTCAGTTTCACAAAGTGAATTTTATGTCTTATTGGGAATTTGGGTTTCTGACTAAAATTCTTTCTCAGTTAACGATATAATTCATTATCTCTTGTCTATTTTGGATTGTAACCATAAGGGTTAAGGGATTGTAATTTGTTCGTTACTGCACGAGAGCCTTGTTGGTATTTAGGGTGAGATTTGGTGATATCTGCTCTGGGGAGGGGTGCTGATGCTTTTTCCCTCCATTACTCTGATGTCATGTTAAAATGTTACGGTACAGCATGAATTCATTAAGTGTGCATAGAAAGACGACTTGTTCAGCAGCTTTAGAAGTTTCTCAAAAGCTACTCAAAAAGCTTCTCATATCTACTCAAAAGCTAGCCGTGTACCCAAAAGTGATATTGGTAATCCAAAAAGTAATTTTCAATGATCTTAAATATATACAGTGATATTCCTCTTTCCTGGCATCACGGGGCAACGATATCACTACCAAGTGGTTTTTCTAGCTAAATTACAGCTTACCGTTTACATACGTCTGAAATTATTTGATGAGAAATCTTTCTCTTTCATCCTTGCTGCGATAGTCTGTGTTTAATGAACATCATTCAACCTTTTTTAGCTCCTCAGGTCATTATTATGAATGTCGATTATTGTGCTGAGGTGTGGTGATTCAGTTATGTACGTAGGGGTTATGAACTAGGTAGGGATGTTCTTTCTCCCCAAATCTAACCCCAGACTGCTAGGCTTTTTGAATTCTCAGGTGTATATTCCATAATTTCTTTCTTTCCTTTTTCTGAGCTTCCATTCTTGCCACTGGTGGTGTGCCTGCCAGAATCCTCTCTCTTTTGCTGGTTTTCGGTTCCCGCAGAGTAGGAAACCACGTAGTAGAACCTGATGGAAATGACCTATATTCTAAGAGCAAAATTAACCCGAATTTCAGGACATTTCCTCAGGATGAAATGCTTGAGCTTGATTGCATGAGTCCTGATAACCCATTTTGGATTTTCTCACGTCCTCTTGGTGTAGTTTTGCATTCTCAACTGTCTTCTGTGTTGTCATTGTCACCTGCACACAGCTGACTGCTGCATCACCAGGGTTTCCCAAACAAGCCTGCGGACCTTTGTTCTTCCGCCGTGCAGATCTTGACCGATGAGCTGAGAGTTAACACAAAGGGACTCCCAAAACACCTGGAGTCTTAGATTGTCAGTCAGCCCTTAGTGCCACAGAGGTCATAGCTAAAGACCATGAAGGACTCTAATCTGTGTCTGTCAGTTTCTCTGCTCTTAATGGCTCAAAGTCATCCTTCAGCTTAACTTTGAAATGCTAAATTTTGTTTTGAAAGATCATGATAGGTTGAGAAAAAAAGGGTCACGTTTCAAGAAAAGTGACATCTGTTGTAACCCAGACCATGAAACCGTGACAAAGCCATTGCTGTAGTTCTAGTTCGTCAGCCTCCCCGTCTGCGGGACAAAGATCGGCAGCCCCTCGGCCTGTTGACTTTGAACCTCACTGCGTAGTATGTGGGGTCAAGGATTCTTGCTGCCGGGAAAGTAATCTTGTGAGTGGGGTGTGGTGAGGTGGAATTGAAAAGTCAAGAACATTGGCAGTTTGGGGGTTTGTCACTGGAAGATTTCTCCGCTAATGACATGTTTGGGTTTATAGATTCTGTCCCCTCTGGGACGAATTAATGAAGCAGTGAATGATCTCACCAAAGCTATTCAGCTGCAGCCCTCAGCACGGCTGTACAGACACCGGGGGACCCTGTACTTCATATCAGAGGTGAGTTATTTTTGCCTTGAAATGTTTCTTTTGTGATAATAGAGACTTCACTTTTCTGTTCACTTCAGAAAGCTGCTCTTTGATAGATGTGGGTTCGGGGCTGCATAATAATATGCTTGTGACACAAGACAGTCGTAAAAGCACTTTCTTTAGCTGAACTTGAACCCAGCGGAGAAACGTTAAGTACCAAGAGTACATTGTCTTGCTTGAACTGTCAGCAGTGACTAATTCTAGACTCGGGGGAAAAAGAAAGAGAAAATGAAGAGATTTGGTTCATTGACTGTACTTCAGCCTTTTTTGCACATGTCAGCACAGGGAAACAGGTGCACACGTTACCAATGTGATTGTGAAACTGAAAGGCACAGTTGGAATTTCCTCGGGGAGCAAGAGCCATAACTAGAACCAGCGTGGCTTCTCAGACCGTAGCTTGTCGGTGGCAGTGACCCAGATCTGGCAAGATTATCTTTTATCATCATAGTGGTATCTCCGATTGCCGCCATTATTTGCGTGGGTTTACGTAACTTCAGGAACAATTTTCTATCGCAAGAGAAAATGGGTATGAAAACCATCTCGGCATAACACACGTTAAGGTTGACCTATGGATAATCATTTTGGAAGTGTTCAGTGCAGTAAGATGCTAGTACCAGAAAATAATTTGTTAAGTTTCTCTGACAGATTATGACTTTAATACTGTTTTTATAAATAATCTTTTTTTTTTAATGTTTATTTATTTTTGAGAGAGAGAGAGAGAGAGAGAGAGACAGAGAGACAGAGCATGAGCAGGGGAGGGGCAGGGGCAGAGAGACCATAAATAATCTTTTTGTAGTTGAGACAGCGTATTTAAATTAAACCTTTGCGGGATGTTCCCCATCAATTTCTTAAGAAAACCAACTGTTTCAACGAATAGGATAAGCATTCAGCTGATATTTATGGTCATGAAATGTTCCCTTTAAAGCCGAAGAGGGCATAGAATGAAATGGGATTGTTTTTCCTCTACCAATCAAAAGTAGGAAATGTCTAACTATCTAATGAATGCTACTCTCTTTTTTTCCCTTGCTCTCCTTTCTGTAGGACTATGCGACCGCCCACGAAGATTTTCAGCAGTCCCTAGAGCTGAACAAAAACCAGCCTATAGCTATGCTATACAAAGGTCTAACTTTCTTTCACAGAGGACTTTTGAAGGTGAAAGTGTTACACAATATGTGCACCGTATAATGATTCTGCTTTTCTCTCGAGGGTGGGAAGACTTTAATGGGATTCCACTTGGCCTGTTTGCAAATGACATCTCATGTGTCCACCTGATTGGTTTATTTTAGGAGGGAGTTTGAGTCGGTGTATTTATTGAGCTCCTACTATCTGGTGCAGATGGGACAAGGATAAATAGGGAGAAAGAATTCTTTGCACTTTACGCTTGGGAAGGATACAGTTCACCAAGTTCCCCTCTCCCCCCCCACCCCCCGACGTATAATTTATCATATGGTAAATACACGAAAAAAAGTAGTGTAAACAAAGTGCTTTGGAAACAGGGATAGGAAGGATTCACTTAAGCTGCGGGGTTAGAGAAGGTTCCGGAGAGCAAGTGGACGTTGTCCTCGGCCTTGCAGGCGGAGTGGATTGGGGGCAGCCAGCTACTTCAGGCCGAGAGAAAGCATGAGTGCTGGCATAGAACATGGAGGTACGGCCAGTTTGCGGCGTAGCAAGTAGGTTTGAGTGGAAGGGAGTTGAGCTGTCAGGTCGGCCGAGGGGAGGCCCCCAAAGTGTCTAGAGTGCTGTGCTGAGCATCTTGATTTTAATTTGTAGGCCCAGAGAGCTGTAAAATCTAGCTTTGGGGGAAAGGATGTCATTGAGACCCAATCTGCTCTTTAGGGTGTGGATTCTGACAACCCAGTGGCTGGGGGGCTTAGGGGCAGAGGACCACGGGGAGACACGGGTAACCGGAGACCTGATCGGACCCCTGGGGGCTCCAAGAGTGGGTCTGGAGACATTACTACAATGAGCACATTGCTGCTGCCGCCTGGAGATTGCTGTTGGGGGGAAGGAGTTGAGGGAAATAGAAAAGGTGTCGTCCAAGCCGATTGATGTGTGGAGAGGCAGTGTCACCTCTGGCCTGTCCCTGCCTCCTGTCCTTGGCCTGGCACTCCCTGGGCGTGTTGAGGACCTATGGTGCAAGAGCCTTATCTTGGGGCAGAGACCTGGCTGGGAGTCGGGAGGGGAGCTCTGGTCTCTCACAGTGGCCTCCTCGGCGCCCACAGCCGGCACAGGGTCAGAGCTCTGGTGCAGGACCCACCCGAGCCGTCCGTTTGAAGACAGGCTGGCCTAAGAGTCAGCCTGGGTAGGTGAAAAACACTTAATGCTGTCTGGCAGGTCAAGAGAGCCTGCAAAAGAGAAGGTTGTTCTTTACCTTAACTTTGAAAGCTGTGACGAATCTCAGGAGCGCGTGGCAGGAAAGAGTGCTCTGGCAGAAAGAACGTGCGTTTTATTACGGAAAGTGGTTTCGAGGATCACGCCCACACTCTTGGGGGGTAGGCACAGTTGACCTTTAAAAAGGCCACATGTTGTAAACCCTCGGCGTCATGGGTGGTGCCTGTCACATAGTAGGTGCTCAATAAGTACTAGTGGACTGAATGAATTTCAAGGACAGAGCGTTGGGTTTGGAGTTGGAAGGCCGTGGCTGAAGCTCCCGCTCTGAACCCTGTGAACTGTCCCACTGGACAAGCTGCTTAAGCCTTTTCAGCCGCTCCTTCCCTTATCTGTCATGTAGAGATGATTCTGCCGTCTGCCTCTTGAAGGGGTTCAATAAAACAATGTGTGTGAAAGGTACTTTAAGAGCTATGAGCACGAATCAGGTATTAGTTATTATAGATCGTGTTACATGTGAACATTTAATTTCATCTAAGTGTCATAGACCTTAAAAAAATAACTCCCGTCCACAAACTACCAAACCGGAGGGAACCGGGGAGATTTTCTTTTGTCCGCCTCCCATCCTTCCTGCCGGGGTGTGGTGGGTGGTCCTCACAGACCTCCCGTCTCCCCCCCGCAGGACTCAGGCCAGCAGCCCTGGGTGTGGAGAGCAGTTATGTAAAATGTGCTTTGAGCAGCTGCCAGATGGGCTTTTCCAGTTTTATTTTGCATCTGCCTCTCACCTTCTCTCAGTTACCTTAAGTTTAAAAAAAAACCTCACGGTCACAACACCAGATGCAAAGTCTGTCCCTCGAGTAGCAACCTCGCCAAACTACGTGGTGCCTTCTCCTCTTCAGCGTGCTCGTAAATAAACCCAGCATCAACGTGTGTAATAGATGGGAACCTTTCCTTTGCATTTTTATGGGTCTGCTGTCCGAGGAGGTCAGAGTGTTGACGTATTGTCTCACTCGTCCCAACGGGCATCCCCACGAAGTATATAGAAGGGGCAGAGGGTGTCCCAGTTACACAGAGTGGAAAACTAGCGGTGACACGTCTTCCTTAAACGAATGAACTTAGCGTAGATATCTTTAGGTCTCTTGTTAACTGTAGAGACAACGTGTTAAATGGACCCATGAATTGGCTGTCTTTATATCCTGAAGATAAAAACTGTCTTTATATCCTGAAGCTGGTCTGCCCAGGTCAGCGGCAATTCAGAAACGAATTACGGGGGTGGCTTGCTTCTTTACTTAATGAGGTAATACGTGAGAAATTCTGCAGGCAATACGACCTGACAAGATTTCGCAGCCGTCCAGCTTGGTAGCTCTGTCAGCCATTTTGGATTTCTCTGGGGAAAACGCGGCAAACACTTGTCTCGTATTTGTGTGTCAAGGATATTTCAAACATGGTACACTCGGAGCGCATGTTTTTTTATCAGCCTCCGCTTCGAGAGGTCCCTGCAAGTGTTCTCTTCGTTGTAACGAAGCAGGAAGGCCGGAGTGATTGCCACCCACCACTGGTGAGGGAGGAAGATGGCGGCCCAGGTGGGGTGATGCCCGCCCGCGCTGCGCAAACAAACTCCGAGCCGGTTCGTGTGCTTGGAGACTGATTCATTTCGAACGTAGTTTCTTTGTTCCGAGTGGCTTCAAATCTTGATTCTGCTATGTCCCCTCTTTGGCAGAATGAGGTAGAGAGCTGTGCAGTGATTAGACAGGAACCCCGAAACCAAAGACTCTTAAAAGCTGAAGAGAGATCAGACTTTGAAGAACTGTGGCGTCCCAGCGTGCTGTAAGTGCAGTGGGCAGCAGATGTCGCCCGGGCATCTCCCCCAGACGTCCACAAACACCCCAGACTTCCCACGCCCCAGCTGGACTCATCACCTCCTCCCACCCCTGCCCTGCAGCCGGCCCCCCTATGTCCTCACGTTGGCTAACGCTCTCGCCTTTCCCCCCCGGGCTCTTCAGCTCCTAAGCTCCCTGCCCTCCCTTCTCCCTCACCACCCCCTACCCACGGCCCCTGGATTCTTAGTTTGCCTTTCAGGATATCTCCTGAGTGTGACCCTTCTTTTCTGTCCTCAGAGACACCGTCTCAGTTTGAGCTTTCTTTATCTCTTGCCTGGGCTCCTGCAGTCACCTCCTCACTGGGCTTCGTCCCCTCCCCTGTCCCGCCCGCCTGCTCTGTTGTGGCCAGTGGCAGGCATCTCTAGAGTCAGTTTTGTGAGGTCGCACACCTACTCAGCCCCCAGTGCTCATTGCTGGCAGGGTGACGCCCCCACTGCAGAGCACGCCAGAGGCCCTTCCCCTCTGGTCCCGGCTGGCCACAGGGCCTGGCCCCCTGTCTCTTCCTTCCCTCCGCTCCCACCCAGGCACCCACACTCTTGCCGTCCTGCCTACCCCACCGCTGCGCACCCCCACCACCCCGTCCAGGATGCCCTCTTTCTCTGCCACCCTCCTTCTCATTCTCCCAGACCCAGCTCAGTTGTCACTTGCCCTGGTGAAGCCTGTCCTGGTGTCCCAGGCTCAGTTAGGTATTCCTTCCTCTTTATTCCCAGAGACTCTTACTTGTATCTCTCTTGTAGCTCTTAGTTTATATTCTAATAACCTGGTTAAGTAATTGGCTTTCTAACTAGACGGAGTTCTTCGAGGACAGAGAGAGTGATTTGCTCGGCTTTGTGTCCCCTGTACCTCACCCTGCCCCCGGCACATAGTAGGCGCTCAATACATGTTTGTTGAATTGAAAACGTAGTTGTAAAAAACTCAGACGATCTAGACTGTGCCAGGGCCAGAAGCCTAATGAAGAGTAGTCTTTGACATTTAAGTGTTGACATTTATCTGTTCTCATCCTTCCGCTGAACGGTACACAGTCAGTGGGACTCCTTAATGAGTAGGTTGTTGTCCCCATTGTCACCTTAGAAAGGTTTGAAAGCCCGCCCCTCCTACCCTGCTGCCTCCTACAGAGAAAATCAAGAAGCAGGGAACGAATGATTTTTTTTAAGAAAAGAATTAGGATTATGTGCCTACCAAATCACTAAATATTTATTGAGTGCCTACCATGTGCAAGGCATTGGACACGTTAGCAGTTTTTGTGTTATGAATTATCTAATCAGGTGTGAAATACACAGGAGTTTTAAAGTCTTTCTCTTGAAAGCCTTCAGAGATCCTTTGTAGCCATTAACTTAAGTAAGACACATCTTTTCCTTGGGAAATGTGTGAAATGTCTTCATCATTTTTTATCACAGTAAATAATCAAGTCATCATGGAGAGCACACTGAATACAGTGTAAGCCCAGGATGTTTACTGGGAAGCAGACTGGTGCATTGTAGTAACAGTTTCCAGAGGATTCCACAGCGGCCAGGTGCACTGTGCGTTCCCGGCAGGCTGCTCCCTAGAGCGTACCACCCGTGCCGCCTTCTCACTCCGTCAGCCACAGACCCGGAGTTGTGCTGGCAGAAAGCTAGGTCCCCCAGACGCCCCCACCTCAAGGTCTCTGTTTTGTTTTACTGTATCTTTTTCCTGTAGATCATGGGAATCATTCACATAGTCCGTCTAGGAGCCTTGGTGCTTTTTGTCTTTTTTTAATGAACAATCTCACTTTGGGCTTCCTTTTTTGTCTCTTTCGCTGGTTCAGTTTAAATGCTGCTAGTTATGATCATTTAAAATTGTATACAGCTAGTAGGCTTACTTTTATTCCACAAGGCCTTTGTTGATTAAAGAAATGATATTGACACAAAGGTGATATCGTTACCTAATGAAGTAGACGGAGGGAAGCCGTTTCCCGGTTCTGAAAGGGGAGAAACTTGTAAGGCTCTGTTATTGCCCAGAGCAGAGCATTTGTTTCCTGTCGAAATCAAATCCTCCTGACTCAGTTTGTCAGACTCTCTACCTCTTTTCGTGAAGTCCTCATATTAAAAAAGGAAAATCACTCCAAGACCGTGTACATTATTTATTTAAGTCCATTAGTGATTTAAGTGAAACTCAATTTTAATGGTCATGCACATGACATCATTTCCCATATACTTTTTTCAGGAAGCTATTGAGTCCTTCAAAGAAGCCTTGAAGCAGAAAGTTGATTTTATTGATGCGTACAAAAGTCTGGGACAGGCCTATAGGTAAGAAAAGGAACAGTAGTCAGGGTAGGAGGGAGGGTGTAGAGTGGGGAGACAAGAGAGCCTCACATAATAGTGATATTTTATTAAAAAAAACTTTTTTAATCTTTATTTATTCTTGAGAGAGAGAGAGAGACAGGGTGAGAGCAGGGGAGAAGCATAAAGAGAGGGAGACACAGAATCTGAAGCAGGCAGGCTCCAGGCTCCGAGCTGTCAGTACAGAGCCCGACATGGGGCTCGAACTCACGAACCACAAGATCATGACCTGAGCTGAAGTCGGATGCTCAATTGACTGAGCCACCCAGGCACCCTGTCATAATAGTGATATTTTAAAAGAAATTGTATTTCTTAACCAGAAGAGATTGTCCTTCTAAATCACATAGGCATTAATATGCTTGTTGAGAGCTTCTCTGGAATATAGAAAGACCCGTGGGTCAGAGGGTATCATGACGTATATATCGTCTTTTAAAACGACTTCGCTTTGTATATATTGGTCTAGAAAATGTTCGTCCTTCAAAATTTATTGCTTTGAATAGCAGCATTATATGCTGGTTGAGTCATAGACACTGATGCTTTTCTAGACCGTAAGTAAATAAGGTTAATTCCCACATCACTGTGATTCGTTTGAAGATTCCTTGATTAAAAGGATGGAAAATTATGCTGCATAGGATGATATCGATGACCATCAATATGATCAACTATGATATACAGTCACTGTGCATCTCTATCAGGAGTGAGAATTTGTGCTTTGACCCTGGCGTCCTGACTCCTGGTGTTACCCTGACCAGTAGAGCTACTTTGACTTTGGGCTTTCAAAAATCTTTACAGTCTGACCTGAAAAGGAGATTGCATGGCTTGACGGAAGGGCTCGGGATTCAGGAGTCAAGAGATTTGGTTCTGGTTCCAGATTGTCCATTCCACACTTGTGTCTCCTCAACTCCCCTGAGCGTCAGGGTTCTCCCTTACGAGGTTCTGTAAAAGTTAGGAAAGAGACAGTAACCAAGATCCCTGTCAGAGCTGTTAGTCACCTCACCCAGGAAGGATTGAATTCTAGAGCTTTCTTATCTGATGCAGTCATTGGAGAAGCTCTCTTACCACTAACTTGAAGAAAGTGTCTTTGCATTCGTTTTTAATTTAAATGATGATATTTATCCTTGCTGTCCCACAGAATGGTTGGGGACATACATTGAAAACAGATTTGAAAGCACCTAGAGTAACTAGTAAGGTGATATGTAAATGTAAATGGGTAGTATATATTTTTTTTTAACTTTTTTTTTCAACGTTTATTTATTTTTGGGACAGAGAGAGACAGAGCATGAACGGGGGAGGGGCAGAGAGAGAGGGAGACACAGAATCGGAAACAGGCTCCAGGCTCCGAGCCATCAGCCCAGAGCCTGACGCGGGGCTCGAACTCACAGACCGTGAGATCATGACCTGGCTGAAGTCGGACACTTAACCGACTGCGCCACCCAGGCGCCCCTATTTTTAAAAAATATTTACAAAAAATAGACACATGGCACGTTTTTAAGGTGTTTTTGTTATTTGTAAAAAATTTGATAGGTAAAAGAAGCCTAATAATATTTCTACTCTGAAATGATTACTATCCTAAAATATACTTTCTTTCTGATGTTTTAAGTTACAAAATGATTTACTGGATTTTAAGGGAAGTAACTTCTGTGACAGGAAAAATACAATTTTCGGCCTATGAATTTGATTCAGAATGATATACCTATGTATGATTGTAACCTACATACTCCACCCCCACCCCCCTGCAAAGGAGAAACATGATTTTATCTAAATACTAAAATCTACACATAGTTTTTTTTAAGGGTTGGAGCTCGTCATGAATTGGGGAAAAGGATTTGAATAAGCACTTGCTTTTGGAAAGCAATAAATTCATTTTCCCCAAAGAATTTCAAGGGCCTGTGGTTATCCTGCAGCCGAGTAAAATTTGGGAAAAGTAAGTGAGATGTGATGTGTCAAAAATAGAAAAGGGAATCCCTATCAAGGTATCTGATTCTCATATGGGACTGTAATTCTGAGGCTCACTTGTTCTGTGTGTTTACTGAAACGTTCTGCACTGTGCTCATAACTGTTGTCAAATACCTAGAGAACTGGGCAATTTTGAAGCCGCCACCGAGAGTTTTCAGAAGGCGCTGTTGCTCAACCAAAATCACGTACAGACCCTGCAGCTGCGGGGAATGATGCTCTATCACCACGGCAGCCTGCAGGAGGCCCTTAAGAACTTCAAGGTGAGCATCCGTAAGTGAGAAGCACTGTAACAGCCCAAATCAAGAGTCAGACACTCGACTGACTGAGCCACCCAGGCGCCCCTGGGATCATTCTTCAAAATTTAGTGAAATGACTAGAGAGAAGGGCAAGGTAATGTTTATACCCCCGCAAAAAGAAAGAGAAAAAAACCACTGCTGTGTCCTAGAGACTGATTTACAGAGCATGCATTTGGTCTGATTTAGCCTGGAGGGAAAGCCCTTCTAATTCCAGATTGAAGAATAAAGCGCTTAAGAGTTATCTGCAACTGTATTGAAACTAATGGGGCGTTTTCTCCCTCCATGCCTCAGCGGTGTCTGCAGCTAGAACCCTATAATGAGGTGTGCCAGTATATGAAAGGACTCAGCCATGTTGCCATGGGACAGTTTTACGAAGGAATAAAAGCACAAACTAAAGTTATGCTAAATGATCCTCTTCCAGGCCAGAAGGCTAGCCCAGAGTATCTGAAAGTGAAATATCTCCGAGGTAAGTCACAAAATTGCCGAAGCATTGAATTTGGATGCTCAGAGCCACATAAATCATATTGCTTGTCGCTTGTGTCGTATGAGACAGCTGAGTCTCGAAGGCACTAGGAAACATGAACACGGCCATCCCTTGGTGGACTAGATAAGACCCCTGTCTTCTAGAGACCAGTCGCATACTTTGTCTATCACTTCCTGTGGATTTTTTTTTCTCTTTAATGTTAAAAAAGTTAAAAAAATTTTTACTCAAGTCAAAAGAAACCTATTTTGAGCTAAAAGTGACAACCATCTGGGTATGGGATGGCTCTCATTACACCTGGTCTGGAGACATAGGAGTAATAGGAAAGTAACATTTCCTGAGGTTTTTGTTGTTAAATGTAAACTTGGTAGCTTTGACGTATCTCCTTCATATCAGAATTCTCACCTACTTTGGAGATATTCAGTTGGGACGAGGAAGAAAGCAAATCTTTATGTCGTCTTTTGATTAGGCAGACTCTCACCTTTTCTCTGCCATATAAAACCATATTTTTGTTTTGTTGTTTTTTTCTTTTGTTCCAAAATGGATTTGTTTTTTATTGAAGCATGCTTAACATACAGTGTTATATTTGTTCTAGGCACACGGTGCAATGAGTTGACAATTCTGTATCCTTTCGGTGCTCATCACGATATAACATTTTTGTTGTTCGTGCAGAGCTCAGATCTTTACTCCCCTTTTTCCTCTTTCCTTTGTCATCAAAAACTCTGCCATACCGCTACTGCCCAACTGTAAAAATGTATGAGCCCTGCAGTTTTAAGTTTTTCGTAGTCACGTTAAAAAAAGTAAAAATAAACAGGTGGAATTCATTTCATAATACATTTTATTTGGTGTGGTGTATGCATAATATCAGTTCAACATGTAATTATTATGAAAACACTATTTGTGAGTATCATTAGATATTTTACATTATTTTTTTTTTACTACGTTTTTGAGATGTGTATATTTTATATTTACAGCACATCTTTGTACTTACATCGTTATACTTACATTGGATGTTAAATTTTTATTGGAAGTTCTTTTGTCAAATACCTTTTTTTTGTCAAAAACTTTTTTTTCTTAAGTTTTTTAGAGTGTGGGGAGGGGCAGCGAGAGAGGGAGAGAGAGAATCCCAAGCATGCTCCTCAGTGCCAGCATGGAGCTTGACGTCGGGCTGGAACTCACGAAACCTTGAGATCGTGAGCTGAGCCAAAGTCAAGAGTCTGATGCTTAACTGGCTGAGCCACCCAGGCGCCCTGAATTTTTGTTGGAAATTCTTAATTTGAAGTCCTGTTTTGTAAAATTTAAAGTTGAAAAGTAGGTTCATACATGTGAGTTGTTCCAAATAGACTCAAGTTTTCTAATAATTGACTCAAATATCAGTTTTTAGGTTTAGAGTAATTAAATTAACATTTAAAATACAGTTTCTCAGTTACACTGGCCACATGTTAAGTATTCACTAGCTAGGTGGCTGGGGGCTGCCTACTGGACAGCATAGCTCCTCACTGTAAATTACAATTTCCTCTTGTTTCCCGGGTTAGTAGAACGTGGGAGCTGTAGACTGAAGGAGGGGCACTCCATGTTCTGGTCTTTTTCTGCACTGCTTCCGTAGAGATAAGCAGCAGTCAGTTGATGAAATCATGTACATGGTCAGTTGATTTATATCAGTTGACAGAAAACCAGGCTCCGACACTGAACTCGGATTCTCAGACTCTGCAGCTAAAAAGTGAGATCTTTGATGGTGTCCATGGAAGGATGATTAAAATTTAGCCAAAGTGGACCCTGATTGACTGGCTTATATTTGACCCTGGTAACTTGAGTTACCCTGTATCATGTGATGATAGCAACTTACTAAAATTTGGAGCCACCCTTTAGGATTCTGGGAATTAAGAGTTTGTCACAGAGCAGTTGTATGACAGCCAGCAAGAAGAAATACTTCTGGAGCGATATTTGGGGGCGTGTGTCCGATGTGGGTGTGTCAGATCTCGTCTCGTACCTGCAGAGTATTCTCGGTATCTTCACGCACACCTCGATACTCCCCTTACGGAATATAACATTGATGTGGATCTGCCTGGAAGCTTTAAAGACCACTGGGCTAAAAATCTGCCTTTCCTCATAGAAGATTATGAAGAACAGCCAGGGTTACAGCCCCACATAAAGTAAGTGCTTTAAATAAAATGACTTTTTTCAAGACCGAACTATAAGCTTATCATGATATCTCTTGCTCAGTAAACAGCTTTCTGCCCACGTCTCTCAAGTATTTATTTTTGGATTTGATATGTCTGCAAATAGTTTAGTTTATACGGCACCTTGAAACTTACCTTTGGATATCATCTCTCCTGCTAGCCTGGCCTTCCCTGCTAATTTTATGCAATCTTCAAATTTCAAATGTACTTACTGGTAGTTTTTGATATGCATTATTAGTACCATGTTAGTTTTTTTTAATTTAATTTTATTTTTGAGAGAGACGGAGCATGAGCATGAGCATGAGCAGGGGAGGGGCAGAGAGAGAGGGAGACACAATCTGAAGCGGGCTCCAGGCTCCCAGCTGTCAGCAGAGAGCCTGATGTGCGGCTCAAACCCATGAACCGTGAGATCATGACCTGAGCTGAAGTCAGACGCTTAACCTGGTGGGCCACCCAGACGCCCCACCATGTTACTTTTGAAGCAAATTACTTAAAGCCAGAAGTTTGAAATTACACTGCTGGTCAACTACTGCTTACATTATGGCAAAACATACAGGCTAAAGGGCTATCCCATTACAAAAACAATTGGAACAGAAATTATTTCCTGAGAGTCTAGCAATCTAGAGGAGTCGATCCCCTCACGCTGTAAAAAGAAAGACAAGCAGGGGTGGGGGTGGGGGGTTGTTGGTGGCAGATTCAAACTAGAGTGGTGAATGATAAGCACATTTGAAAAGCAAAAAGTGTCCTGGAGGTAAAGGCATGTAACAGCCACTACAATGGGAGGCCTTAAGGTCTAAGCAAGATAGGCTTGCTAAACTTTTTCAAGGAGCTAAAGCAGCCCCATATTGGGGGACCATATTCACAGGATCTCAACAAGAGCAAATGCAAACCTGTGTGGAAAGAAAGTAGTGCCAATTTGGGGTCCAAGTATTCCCGCAGATTAAGATCATTAGAATGAGAGTCAAAAACCAAGGGGCGCCTGGGTGGCGCAGTCAGTTAAGCGTCCGACTTCAGCCAGGTCACGATCTCGCGGTCCGGGAGTTCGAGCCCCGCGTCAGGCTCTGGGCTGATGGCTCAGAGCCTGGAGCCTGTTTCCGATTCTGTGTCTCCCTCTCTCTCTGCCCCTCCCCCGTTCATGCTCTGTCTCGCTCTGTCCCAAAAATAAATAAAAAACGTTGAAAAAAAAATTTTTTTAAAAAAACCAAGATCACCAAAACCATATGTCAAAATCAACAGGAATAACAAACAACAGACTTAGACTCTCAAGGGCTTCAAGTATTGGAATTGTTGAATACAGTCTCTGACACCAAATGAAATTGTTGAGAGAAATTATGAAGAAATCAGAAACATGAACAAGAAATAAGAGATTATCAAAAATGACCAGGCAGATTAAAAATAAATTGGAAGCTTTAAGAATAGAAAATATTGAAATGAAGAATTCAGTATGTAAGCTTAACAGCAAATTAGACATAGGTGAGAGAAACTTGCTTAATTGGAAGGTGGAGCATTAGGAATTAATCTAAACTGTAGCACAGAGAGTCCAGGTGTTAGAAAACATGAGATAGAAGATGTGGAAGATGTAAGAATGTCGAGCATATATCTAATTGAAATCTTGGGAGAAGAGAATGGAGGAGAGGCAGTTTTTGAAGAAATAATAGCTAACAATTTCCCAGAACTAAGGAAATATAAATCCATGGATTTTTTTTAAAAAGTTGCATAAATGACAAGAAATCCATATCCAGACACACCATAAGTAATAGGAGAACACATAAGGAGAAAATTTTTTAAACAGAAAAATCCTATCACCTACTTACGGTCAATAATTGGACTGACTATAAACCCCTCAATATCAAAATGGCAGTGAGAAGATAATAGACTATCTTCAAAGTGCTGCAAGAAAAAAAAATAACTTTCAACCTAAAGTTCTATACCCAGCAAAACTATCTTTTATGAATATAGACCAAATAAATATATATTCCATAATGAAAAACTGAACTAACCATCACCTGCCATTCACTAAAAATCTCTTAAGGAATGTAATTAAAGAAAAAGGTAGTTGGCCACAGGCAAAATTTGAGATACAAGAAGGAATAATGAGAAAAGAAAAATGGTAAGCATGATAAATTGGTAAGTCTAAATAAGTATTGTCTATATAAAATAATGCCTGGTTTGGGGGCTTTATAAAATGGATAGAAATACAATACTGGGAACAATAGCAAGTAAGTTGAGAGACAGTAAGAATTAAGTATGCTAGGGAATATGAGTTAAATATTATGTTGAAGCTTTAAGTTATACATAAATATTTAAAATACTAGAATGAATACTAAAAGTTAGAAACAAAGTGTATAGCTTCTATATTAGTGGATGAGTAAAAAAATAAAAAATAAAGTCTACAATCAACCAGCGAAGAGGGGAAAGAGAGGAAGCATACAAAAGTAGGGCAAATAAAGAGAAAAAAATAAGAATAGGTTGAAATAAACCAGGTATATTAATAATGACAATAAATATAAATGGATTTTTAAATGTCAAAAGATAGACATAGTTGGATTTGAATTTTTTTTTAATGTTAATTTATTTTTGAGAGAGAGAGACAGAGCGTGAGTCTGGGAGGGGCCAAGAGAGAGGGAGACACAGAATCTGAAGCAGGCTCCAGGCTCTGAGCTGTCAGCACAGAGCCCAATGAGGAGCTCAAACCCACGAACTGCGAGATCATGACCTGAGCCCAAGTTGGACGCTAAACCTATGAGCCACCCAGGCACCCCTGACTGTTTTAAAAATCCAGTTAAATGCTTTCTACAAGAGACATGTAATGCTTAAGGACACAGAAAGATTGAAAGTAAAGGGATGGAAAAAATTCTACATGGGAAACACTAAAAGATTCCTGATGTAGGTATGTTTATATTAATGGATTTAAATTTTTTGTAATTACTAAGAACAAAGATTGTTACTACATAAGGACAGAGGTTCAAATCACCAGGAAAGATATAAATTTAAACTTATATACACCTACTAAAATAACTTTACAAATTGATAGAAATATACAGAGAAATCAATAGATTCAGTATCCTAATGAGAGATTCTAATTTTTGATCAGTCACACACACACACAAAACTAGTAAAGATTTAGACTTTCTGAACGTCATGATTAACAGACTTGGCCTATTATTCTGCTATAGAACTGTGTACCCAGTAATCAAAGAATACATAGTCTTTTCAAGTACACTTTGGTCATTTATAAAGACTGACCACTTACTCATATTTAAATACATTTCAAATAACTGGTGCCACAGTAGACTACGGTAAAATCTTCATTATTTGGAAATTTAAAAGCACACATATTAAAATATAGATTAAAGATAAAATCCACACTGGAAATTTGAATATACTTTAAAAACAAAAAAAGATGAAAGCTCCACATACCAATACTTGTGGAAGCAGTGAGACCATTATCTAACCAAAAGTAATAAAAAGAAGAGATTGCTCAAAGAAGTTATATATATTCTCTACCACCCCATTTTAGAGAAGTACCCATGTGCAGAAAAGCACGAACCTAGGCAGGCCTGCACTGCTGTCCCTGGAAAAGTCTGCTTGCAAGGCCGGCCCCTGGGTGGCATCTGGGAACGGGGATTTCAGGAGGGTTCCCATCATGCCCAGAACTCATAAGAGTAGCTCACTGTGTGCCAAAGCTGCTTGTACAAACAATATGATTTATGTTAAACACTTGCTTTGCCTCTGGGTATTTGGAATTTGAGTAATTCCCAGGCAAAGGCTGTTTACACGATCAGCGTCTGATAAAAAACCCTGGGCACTGAGTATCTAATGAGCTTCCTGGTTAGCATTTCACACAGCAGGGAGGGGGGTTTAATCCTGAGTGTCTCCCCTGGGACAGGACCCTTGGAAGCTTGTGCCTGGTTTCCTCTGCGCTTCGCCCCCTGAGCTTTTCCCCTTTGAGGATTGTGCCTGTGTCCTGCTGTGCTAAATCACAGCCATGAGTACAACTGTGGAGTCCTGTGAGCCCTCCCAGCGGATTATGGGACCCAAGGGTGGTCTTGTGGGCCTCTACACAACCTATAACCTAAGATTGCAAACTCTGTTATGCAGACTTCGGGCAGGTAGGCAGCCAAACAATTAATAGGCCCCAGGCCATCCCAGGTATACTCGGTCTAATGCAACCTGGGGCAGGGGTGGGGGAGAGACATAGGGCAGAGATTTGGTTGCTTGTTGATAAAGTCAGTCCATGCAGGTTATGTATCCTGGGGAAGTTTATGAAGCAAATAATGGCCAGAAGTGCCTTCTGAATTGCACTCTAGTTACCAGTGTTACTCACAAGCGTGTGAGAATAATTGTGCGCATACACGCGTAAAGATTCTTCTAATTTGTGTAAGATTGGGTGCCAAGCACTGGGGTCAAGATCCTGTGGTCATAGATTTCTCGATCAGTTCTCCAGTGGAGGAAATGACTGCTCTTCAGGTAAAATTGGGTTAGCAGACCTCTGTTGTTAAGTCCCTAACCGCGTATGTCGTGTTCCTTCCAGAGACGTGTTACATCAGAACTTTGAGGGTTATAAGCCAGAGGTACAAGAGCTGATCTGTGTAGCTGATCGTTTGGGATCCCTGATGCAGTATGAAACGCCTGGCTTCCTGCCAAACAAGAGAATACACAGAGGTATCCTGAAACCATCCAAAGACGGACAGGTTGCTGACATAAGAGCAAGAATCGTCAAACCATGTTGCGCGTAAAAAAAAAAAAAAAAATCATTTGTGCCAACTCATAAATCCCCATTTGATCCGGACAAAACTGTAGAGATTCATTCACACTGAATTCTGAAAGAGAGCTTCCCGTGTGGCCTTGGTGTTGTCTCCACCCTGTTGATGTAGAATATGGGTCTTCAGTTGTGGCTGTGGATCCGACGGCTCGTCCACGGGAGCGGTTTGCTTAGTGTGGGAGCGAGGGAGAATTTGAATCTCCAGTTCTTTTTTTTTTTTTTTCCAACGTTTATTTATTTTTGGGACAGAGAGAGACAGAGCATGAACGGGGGAGGGGCAGAGAGAGAGGGAGACACAGAATCGGAAACAGGCTCCAGGCTCCGAGCCATCAGCCCAGAGCCTGATGCGGGGCTCGAACTCACAGACTGCGAGATCGTGACCTGGCTGAAGTCGGACGCTTAACCGACTGCGCCACCCAGGCGCCCCTGAATCTCCAGTTCTTTAGGAGGCAGAGCTGGGAGGAGACAGCTTCGGGGGGGGGGGGGGTGCCTCTAATTTCCTCTGATAGATGTTAGTTTTATGAAGACTGGCAACGATTGTAGCGTATCTCTGGTCTTGTTAAATTACCAATACGTACAATTCTTTTTTTTTTTTTTTAATTTATTTTTGAGACAGAGAGAGACAGAGCATGAATGGGGGAGGGGCAGAGAGAGAGGGAGACACAGAATCAAGCAGGCTCCAGGCTCCGAGCCATCAGCCCAGAGCCCGACACGGGGCTCGAACTCACGGACCGCGAGATCGTGACCTGAGCTGAAGTCGGACGCTTAACCGACTGAGCCACCCAGGCGCCCTACAATTCTTTTTTTATACGGTGACTCAAGTTATCACCGAGACTCTGCAGAGTAGGTGAACATCAGTCCCTCGGAAGTGAACTCACAAACCCTTGTTTTCTCAATATTTGCTTCTTTCAGCCATGGGCTTGGCAGCGTTGGAAGTCATGCAAGCTGTACAGCGTACGTGGACCAACTCGAAAGTTCGAATGAATGGGAAAACACGGCTGATGCAGTGGAGAGACATGTTTGACATTGCAGTAAAGTGGAGACGGTAACTAATTAAACTCGTGTTTAAATGGAAATAAACTAGAAGGGTTCTCATTGTAAAATAATAAAAGGCTCCTCTGGGTAACAGGTGTCTTTGGCTAGTGGAGCCGACATGAGGTATTACGCGAGTCTAGGCACATCTGTACATTGCGCTGTGTTCACCACAGATGTAGCTCCCGTCTGCCCCACGCAACACCATTACAGTAGGACTGACTGTGGTCCTTACGCTGTACCTTGCACCCCCGTGACATATTCATTCCATTACTGGGAGCCTGCCCCTCCCACTCAGTCGACGGGTTTCGAATTCTGTTTTGATTACTAACAACATGCCTTGTAAGTTACTTTTTCCTCTCTACAGTTTGTCGGAAATTGCTGGCATCATTATTCTTTGAAACGCCTTCGGCCGATGTTTACAAAATATAGGAACTGACTGCTCTCAAGTTTCCAAGCACATTTTTAAGCGAAGTGTTTTAGAAAAAGCTGTCTCTTGGAAAGAACGCATTATCTGGGGTGTACCTTTGAATGAACTGTAGTGTACTGGTCCCTTGATAGTTGAAGTGTGTGCCTGGCTAAGCAGCTATGGCTTGGGGGGAAGCTACTGATATTCATTGACATGAGAAAAATACTACTCTTCTAGTAAACCTATACTGACTTCCTACTGGCTCCAATTGGAACATTTATTTGGAGTTAGCAGGTTGGTGTGGCATACTTTTAGATAATGGACCGAGTACTTGCTTTCTCCCCACTCTTTGCAAAGACTCATCCTGTTTCATTGGTAATGCTTTTGAACATTTCTAGGTTGTATAAAGCCTCCATCTTTAACAAGCTCTGGTTTACAGGATTGCTGACCCGGACCAGCCGGTGCTGTGGTTAGATCAGATGCCAGCACGAAGTCTTAGCAGAGGTTTTAACAACCACATCAATTTAATCAGGTAGGAACCCTTTGTGCATCTTTCCTGTTTGCACAGGAGTTTGTTCTAAATAGACAGGTCATGGAGACCGTGGACGAACGACCCTTGATCCTCTCCCGGGGACTTTTTGAAAAGGGCCCACACGGATTAGTTCTGTACCTGCAGGGTCCCGCCTGCACTCCTTAGAGTGAGTCCAGCTGCAGGAAGAATGCAGTGCGTGCCATGTTCCCTCTCCAGTCTCTCCTCTTAGGAAGAGACTGTGTGATAATTCAGGTGAACAAGTGTGCAAGGGAGGGGGAGCGGAAGAGACGGAGGAGAGAGTGCAGAATCAGGAGCACTGGCGCCAGGTTGGAAATGGAGGAGAGCGTAGGGACCCACAGGGAGGCGGTCCCCTCTCTGGCTCAGGTGCGAGGTCCTTCCAATAGGCCAGGTGACAATAGGACAGAAAGGAGATGGCCACATTTGGGGGCTGGCGCTGGGGGGGGGGGAAGTGCAGGGTATGGGAGTGACTTCCTGTGCACGGTTACGAACCTGAGGTTTGAGATGTCTGTAGGGAATCTGGGGAGCGATGCCCAGGGAGCGGTTGGGTGTGTAACACGTTGTACACGCGCATGCCGGTTGGATGTGTCCATCAGTATGTTGGCTGTACATGAAGTTCTGGGAGAGGGTTTGAAAACTAGGAGGCGGGGACAGAAATGTGAGTAAAATGTATTTATTTATTTAATTTTTTTTTTTTTTAATTTTTTTTTTCAACGTTTTTTATTTATTTTTGGGACAGAGAGAGACAGAGCGTGAACGGGGGAGGGGCAGAGAGAGAGGGAGACACAGAATCGGAAACAGGCTCCAGGCTCCAAGCCATCAGCCCAGAGCCCGACGCGGGGCTCGAACTCACAGACCGCGAGATCGTGACCTGGCTGAAGTCGGACGCTTAACCGACTGAGCCACCCAGGTGCCCTGAGTAAAATAATATTTAGAGTGGGCAGAGGAGATGAAGCCTGTGCGTGAGCTGGACCACAGGAGAACTACCAGGAGAACCAAAGGAGAGGAGAAAAAGTCCAGGGATTCATGAAGGAAATTGGCATAAAAAGGCTGAACGTCGTAGAAGTACTTGAGGATTTTTCTTCTCATTTTGGCATCTCCGGGCCTGAGTTTGGTGCCTCTCCTACCAGGAAAAGCTGCAAGAGCTGACAGGCAATCCTGCCAAGACAGTTCTTTGCTTCTTCCATGCACCGGGTGCAAATAAGCACAGTTTCCAGACTGTTTTGCTACATTATTCTCACAGCTGTCTTACCGTTCTCTTGAATTCACTTGGAAGTTAGATGTTGTTTCTGATACAGTCCTTTCTAAAACGATTCTTAATTTTTTTTTCTTTCAGGGGCCAGGTGATCAACATGAGATACCTGGAATATTTTGAGAAAATTCTTCATTTTATTAAAGATAGGATTCTTGTTTATCACGGGTAATCCTTCAATTTTCTTTTTCACGGTAATCGCTAGCTTTGGTGGAGTTTACAGTAGTTGTATCTGTGAAACTTGAAAACTAAGCCTATTGACAGACTAAACAAAGTCTATCAAATGTCGACACAGTGTTTGGAGTTGTAAAGCCTTTCGGTAATGACTTACCGGCCTTCTTTTTTTTTTTTTTTTTTTTTAATTTTTTTTTTAATGTTTATTTATTTTTGAGACAGAGAGAGACACAGCATGAACGGGGGAGGGGCAGAGAGAGAGGGAGACACAGAATCGGAAGCAGGCTCCAGGCTCTGAGCCATCAGCCCAGAGCCCGACGCGGGGCTCGAACTCGCGGACCGCGAGATCATGACCTGAGCTGAAGTCGGACGCTTAACCGACTGAGCCACCCAGGCGCCCCTTACCAGCCTTCTTTTAACAGCTGTACAGAATCCATGAAATGTTTTAATCTTACGATACTGTGACTTTTCTCATTTCCTTCTCTGAAAAGCAGGACGTTTCTTTGAATTTCTTTATTAGGGATTTCAGCTGTAATATTCATTCTCTCTCACCTGAAAGGCCATATAGTGAACCCACAGTGAACAGAACATGGGGAAAAAAGAATTCTGAATGGATAGTTATCACCAAGTAAATATAAAAGTGGCACAAAAACTAGCAGGATATTTCCGTTTAAGCAACTGTAGAAAGGAAAAAAAAAAATTCACTTCTAATTTCAAAATTGGTCTATGAGAATCAAGGCTTCATCACCAAATTGTGACCAGAGACCCGTGCATGTATATACGACCAGTGGCCAGCAATCTGTTCTGTTTCTCCGTTTCACCTTCTAGATGGGCTTCTATCTGTTTTCTTAATTGTCATCTGCGGCCCCAAATTCATTAGGATTAAACCATCCCCATATTTAGAAACTTTTGTTCGGGCCCACCATTTTGACTATGGAGCTACTCATAATTGAGATTGATTCATTAAAGCTTAAGGTAATAGCAAGTAATAGAATTGTATATTACATTTCTGTATTAATTTTACTTGCCATCTGCCTCTGTCTCTGTCTCTTTTTCTCTCTTTAAGAGCTAATAATCCTAAAGGATTGTTGGAAGTCAGAGAGGCTCTGGAAAAGGTGCACAAAGTAGAAGATCTCCTGCCAATTATGAAGGTAAGTTTATCATCAGAATCCTGGTAGGTGTTTTTAGGGAAAAAAACACAACTAGAGTACTTTTTAAAGAAGAGCTCATAACCGTTTAATGCATGTGTATTAATAGTGTGCTAGAAGCACTTTAAAATTATAAGCATTCTGAGGGGCACCTATGCGGCTCAGTCGGGGCTGAGTCCCACTTCGGCTCAGGTCATGGTCTCACCGCTCGTAAGTTCAAGCGCCGCATCGGGCTCTGTGCTGACAGCTCAGAGCCTGGAGCCTGCTTCGGATTCTGTGTCTCCCTCTCTCTCTGCCCCTCTCCTCACGCTCTATCTCTTTCTCTCAAAAATAAGTAAACGTTAAAAGACAATAATAATAAAATTATAAGCATTCTGAAAACACTAATGGAAACAGCCTCTGAATAATAACCCAAATCACATAAAACACAGGCATCAGTCTCAAACATAAAAGCAAAGCTGTGAGGAAGCAGTTGATACAGGAAACAGAAGGAAACTTAAAAGTATATACCATTGAATTCTGCTTCTGGCCACAGTGGAGTACTTGATAGTTGACCGCCTTTCCATACTATAACAGTTATAAAACTCCACAAAATACAAGGCACCTGTTTTCAATGGTTGGCAATTACAAAACTGTGATTTTTGAGGAAAGGGAAACACTTTCTGTGAGCCCCGTGTTCACCCCAGCCTTCTACCTGGGATTATTTACTAAACCACTGTGTATGTGGAGCCTAAACAGAGTTTGGTGGTCTTGCTGAGCTAAGGAGGCAGAGATTGGAGTTGGGGTCTGCCGAAGTGGCTGGAGTTTACAGGGCAGAGTACAGAAGAGGAGAGAGCTGCTCAAGGTGAGAAGTCCCCAGAGGTCAGCATGGGCGTTCCTTGTCATGCTTGGCTGAGAGCTGGGCTCTGCTCGCTCAGTGAGACCCAGAGGCCCTGCAGACAGTAGCTGCTATGGGCGTGAGAGCTGAACGGAGGTATGAACGGTTTTACACCAGGGTGTGAGAGCTGAAGGGAGGTAGCCTCAGTTTTACACCACTGAGAGACATTGGAGTTGTGACCTTGCCAGAATGGAGGGATCCTGGGAGCACCCTGGGCATTTACTCACAACCCCAGAAAGGACACACCGTAGGTATAAGACCACCTAGGATGAGGTCCACATTCTAGGACAAAGGACAATTTCTTTTTCTCTTTCTTTTTTTATGTTCATTTCCTGAGAGAGAGAGTGTGTGAGCAGGGGAGGGGCAGAGAGAGAAGGAGATACAGAATCTGAAGCAGGCTCCAGGCTCTGAGCTGTCAGCACAAACCCCTATGCAGAGCTCGAACCCACCAACCGTGAAATTATGACCAGAGCCAAGCTGGACGCTTAACCGACTGAGCCACCCAGGCACCCCGAAGGACAATTTCTGAATAGATCACCCTAACAGAAAACCAAGCCTAAGAGGATTAAATGGATCTGCTCGTGATTGGATTGCCTGCCAAAACAAAACTCAACACCCTTGAAAGGAAGGAAACATAGTCTAGACTTCTTAATTATTAGGCAAAGGAACAAGCAGGAGAACGTGACCCATAACCAAGAAACCAAAACCAGTTAACAGGAACAGACCCCAGGAGATCCAGAAGTTGCAATGAACTCTTTTAAAGTCTTTGTTTCATTAACATGTTCGAGGACTTAAAGGAAAACATGAGCACAATGATGAAGAACCTGAGCAGGAGAATGGAAACTATAAAAAGAACCAAAAGAAAATTGGAGGACACAAAAGTCAGTGGTGTCAGAGAAGCCGCTACTTTAGTTTTGCATATGGCCCAAGGTTTGTGTGCCAGTCCTCAGCTTTCCTTGTCCAGAGGCTGTCTTCCAGATCGGGACGCCTTATGAGGGTCAGTCGTCGTTCCTCAGAGGAGGCCAGAGATGGAACACACTACTCAATAATAATACGGAGAAAGGGTACTGCTAACACACAGCAGCGGGGGAACTTTAGAAACATTATGTGGGGCAAAGGAAGTCGCATACAGAAGAGTATGATTCCATTTGTAAGAAGTTCGACTGATCTAGGGAGACAGCAGAACAGTGATGGCTTCTGAGGAGTGAGGTTTACCTGAAAGGGGTAGGAGAAGACTTTCCAGAATGATGAAACTACACTATATCTTGACTGGAATAGTGGATACATGGGTGTATATATTTGTCAAAATGCATCACATTATACATGTGAAGTTCATTGTATATAAATTTTACCTCAATGAAACATACATAAATTAATTTTCTGAGAGATTTGAGCCAGTATCATATGATAGGTAGATAGGTAGACAGATAGTAGCAATAAAAAAGAAATAGAATTCTCATGATTAAAAAAAAAAATCTCCGCTAGATAAGACTAGTAGATTAAAGACAGTTGAATATCAAATACATATGAGCTGGAAAATCCAATCAATAAATTCTCCCAGAATATAGTATACAAGGACAAAGAAATATAAAATATGAGAGACGATGAATGCAGAAGATGAAGAACGGACCTGATAGAGATCAGAAAGGAGAGAAGAAAGATAAAGAAACAGAGTGGTTAGTCAACAAAATAATAGAAGGAAAGCTTGTGGACAGATGAAAAGATCAATGCAGGGCCTCCTAGATGTTCAGCATGATGCTCAATATTGACACCTAGACACATTCTGATAAAATTTGGGGACTTCAAGATTAAAGAGAGTTCCTCAAAAAAATTAGATGTAGAGGGGAGCCTGGGTAGCTCAGTCAGTTGAGAGTCTGATTCTTGGTTTCGGCTCCAGTCATGATCTTTGTGCTGAATGTGGAGCCTGCTTAGAATTCCCTCTCTCTCTCTCTTCCTTTCTCCCTGCCCCTCCCTCTTACTCCTTTCTCAAAATAATAATAATAATAATAATAATAATAATAATAATAAATAAAGGTAAAAAATTAGACATAGAATTATGATAAGATCCAAAAACTCCCCTTCTAGATGTATATTCAAACGAATTGAAAGCAGGGACTCGGATATTTGTACACCCATGTTCATGGCAGTATTATTCACAGTAGCCAAGAGACAGAAGCAACCCAAGGGGCCATTAATGGATGAATGGATAAATAGTATGTGGCATGGCCATACGATGGGGTATTATTCAGCCTGAAGAAGGAAGGGAATTCTAACACAGGCTACAGCATGGATGAAGCTTGAGGACATTAGGCAGAGTGAAATAAACCAGTCACAAAAGGACAAATACCCTACGATTCCACTTTTATGAGGTGTCCAGAGGAGTCAAATTCATAGAGACAGAAAGTAGAAAGATAGTTGCCAGGGGTTGGGGAAGGGAGACAGAGTTTCTATTTGGGATGATGCAAAAAGTTCTGTGGAAGGTTGGTGGTGATGGTTGCAAACAATGTGAACTTTCCTTTTACTCCTATTATTTTATTTAAATCCAAGTTAACATATAGTGTAATAATGATTTCAGGAATAGAATTTAGTTGTTCATCACTTACATATAACACCCAGCGCTTATCACAAGTGCCCTCCTTAATGCCCATCACCCAGTTAGCCCTTCCCCCCCACCCAGCACCCCTCCAGCAACCCTCAGTTTGTTCTCTATATTTAGAAGTCTCTTATGGTTTGTCTCCTTCTCTGTTTTTGTATTATTTTTGTTTCCCTTCCCTCATGTTCATCTTAAATTCCCCTTATGGGTGAAGTCATATGATATTTGTCTTTCTCTGACTAATTTCACTTAGCATAACACACTGTAGTTCCATTCACATTGTTGCAAATGGCAGGATTTCATTCTTTTTGATCGCCAAGTAATATTCCACTAGTAGTGCAATTGCTGGGTCGTAGGGTAGTTCTATTTTTAATTTTTTGAGGAGCCTCCATACTGTTTTCCAGAGAGGCTGCACCAGTTTGCATTCCCACCAGCAGTGCAAAAGGGTTCCTCCTTCTCTGCATCCTGGCCAACATCTGATGTTGCCTGAGTTGTTAATGTTAGCCATTCTGACAGGTGTGAGGTGCTATCTCATTGTGGTCTTGATTTGTATTTCCCTGATGCTGAGTGATGCTGAGCATTTTTTTCATGTGTCTGTTAGCCATCTGGATGTCTTCTTTGGAAAAGTGTCTATTCATGTCCTTTGCCCATTTCTTCACTGGATGATTTGTTTTTTCGGTGTTGAGTTTGGTAAGATCTTTAAGATTTTGGATACTAGCCCTTTATCTGATAGGTCATTTGCAAATATCTTCTACTATTCCATTGGTTGCCTTTTAGATTTGCTGATTGTTTCCTTCACTGTGCAGACACTTTTTATCTTGATGAGGTCTGAACGTTCTTAATGCCATTGATCTATACATTCACAAATGGTTAAAGTGGCAAATTTTATGTTACATACTTAACACACAAAGAGTAAAAAGAATATCTTCAAGCTTCCAGAAAAGAAAGAAAAAGAAAGAAAGAAAGAAAGAAAGAAAGAAAGAAAGAAAGAAAGACTAAGGAAGGAGAATTTCACTGATGCCCAACTTCCTTCCAGCAGCAGTAGTGGATTCTAGAAGACAACGAAGGGAAATTTATTTGAACCTACTCTACCAGCGTTCAAGTGTGAGGGTAAAATAAAAACTGTTTCAAACAGACAGTTATTTAGGAATTTCACCAAGTGTAGATTTTCTTTGTCAAAATGATTGAAGGGCATATATACTCTCATCAAGTAAGCCCAAGAGAGAAGAAAACATGAGATGTAAGAAATCGTGGTGAACAAATAAACCAATGAAATGAATTGTTAACACCTGATGTTTAAAAATATGTATGTCTGGAATTAAAATACTGGATAATGTCAACATTAGAGGTTAGAGAAAGTAGAGAAAGGAAGTAAAACTGTTACTAAGGTATTTGGTTTTTTCAGTGAGACAGTATAATCGCTGACCCATGATATTGACAGAAAAATGCGTGTTTAAAATATCTACACTAAAAATTTAAAGGCAAACACTGAAACAACAGAGATGCGATGGATCACCGTCTAGACCTGTAGAAGGCAGGAGAACGGCGTAAAGAAAACAATGTCAATTCAACTCAAAGCTTAGAGAAAGAGGGGGATAAAAAAGTAGGTGAGCTAGGAAATGTGGGTAATGACAGTGGCAAGTCAACGTGGTGTTATAATTGATCCCCTCAGTGAAAGACTGAGGATTTCGGACTGGTTTTTTAAAGCCCAGCTATATGCTGTTTACAGGCAAATGCTGATGAAAAGAGAATGTGAGTGTAGCATGTCACTATCAGAAATATTACAGTTCAAGATGAAGTATATTTACGGGGACAGAAATCGTTGTTTAAAAGTATAATCTATTAAGAAGTTACAATTTTACAAACATTGCCTCTACCCCAGATTATAACTACTCAACAATTTGGCAACAGAAGGTGGATATTTTTTTTTCAATTAATGGTTTGAACTTTAATGTAAAACGTGAATCCGTGTTCTCCTTATAGCTATAGTAGAGAGGTTTGATGTACATCAGATGAAATTTAAGAAATTGACATGAAGAACCAGAACTTATCCATTTCTTTCTTTTTTTTTTTTTTAAGTTTATTAGGTTATTTTGAGAGAGAGACAGCGCGCGTGGGGGAGGGGAAGAGAGAGAGGGAGAGAGAGAATCCCAAGCAGGCTCTGCACCACCAGCGTGGAGCCCGATGTGGGGCTCGAACTCAGGAACCGTGAGATGGCCTGAGCCGGAACCAAGAGTCGGGTGCTCTACCAACTAAACCACCCAGGCGTCCCTCCATTTCTTTCTTTCTTCTTTTAAAATGTTTATTTATTTTTGTGAGAGAGAGCATGATAGGGGAGGGGCAGTGAAGGAGGGGGACAGAGGATTCCAAGCAGGCTCCATCCTGACAGCACAGAGCCCGACACGGGGCTCAAACCCACCAACCATGATATCATGACCTGAGCTGAAGTTAGACGCTCAACCGACTGAGCCGCCCAGGTGCCCTCTGATCTTACCCATTTCTGAGGAATGAGAGCAGGAAGGATCAGGTCATGAGCAAAGCAGCGAGCTAATACTCTGCACACCAGGGTCCACATTCACCTCTTCCACTGTCTAAGTCCCAGGCTCTTGTCTGCTAAGAGCACTGATTCTGTCCAGGCCTGTTTCAGGGGTTATTGCAAGGGCCTGATGCACTGACGCAGTGGTTCCCAACCTTCTCAAAGCTACTCTAGTATTGGGGTGCCTGGGTGGCTCAATTGCTTAAGCGCCCGACTCTTGATTTCATCTCAGGTCATGACTACGCGGTTTGTGTGATCAAGCCCCACGTCAAGCTCTGTCCTCACTGAAGAGCTTGGAGCCTGCTTGGGATTTCCTCTCTCCTTCTCTCTCTCTCTCTCTCTCTCTCTCTCTCTCTCTCTCTCTCTCAAAATAAACTTAAAAAAAAAAAAGCTACTCTAGTATCAGACACCTTCTTCACTGCATCCAAATGAAATTCATAGAGAATATATCACACCTACGCAAAATAATTCTTTAAAAGGCCAACGTAGTGCCATAAAGGAGGTCTAAATGGTAAATCATTTGTAATAGAATAGCGTCTGTGTTAGGATGTTGGATTCAGGCACGTCTTCACAGAAGCCAGAAAGAAGTAGCTGGTTGCTTACTATACCTGTGGAAAAAGGGGGGTGAACAGGGCAGCTACGAACGCAGCCCCACATCAATGTGATTTGCTGACTCTGGTATCACGAGCTGCTGGTGACAGCGTTTTCCGAAATGGTAAACTTCCAAACAGTGCCTAATATCCTGTTTCCCCAGTTGGATGTGCTATTCGCCTTCATGGAAAATTCAGCGTGGATTAAAACTATGTTAACAAATATTCAGTGTCTAAGTGTGAAATGGAGTCTGGTTCTAGGCCCAAGTAACTATTAAAATATTATTTTAAATGTTTTTAATGTTTATTTTATTTTTGAGAGAGAGACAGACAGTGTGTGTATGTGTGCGCGTGTGCGTGCGAGTAGGGGAGGGGCAGAGGGAGACACAGAATCGGAAGCAGGCTCCAGGCCCTGAGCTGGCAGCACAGAGCCCAATGCAGGGCTCGAACTCACAGACCTGGAGATCATGACCTGAGCCGAAGACAGACCCTTAACGGACTGAGCCACCCAAGCGCCCCAGGAATTATTAAATTGTAAATAAGTTCGTCATCTACGCGGCAGTCCAGTGGGGCATTGGCAGTCATGCATAACGCGTGACTGTCCCCTGACCCCCTCCCCCCGGGACATCTAGTGTTTTCGGCCCCACCTGCTAAGTTCCGGGCGTAGCCTCCCCGCCACCCCCACGCTGTAGCCACCAGACTCTCCCATGAATTCCCCAGATGCCCCCCAGAGGGCAGAACCGCTCCACTGAGGGCCGCTGGGACGTCCTGTACAGAAAGAAAGCTGGTGCATGTCTTCGTTTTTAATCTCCCTCTTGTTGGTACTTTAGGCTTTTAAACTTACTCTTTTGGGAAGAATACCAAAGCAGCTTAGGGGGGTTTTAACTTTATATTCTCTTTGTTTAAAAAGAAAAACATAGTGGACTCCAAGCCTGCAATTACTCAGGGTGCCGCTGAGAGGCGGGGCGCCCTCCCGGTGTGAGGTCCCCGCCTGTCTGACCGTGGTCTGGAAGTGACCATTCCGTCGCGGCCCTGGACACCCAGCTTTCACCCGGGGCTGTGGGCATATTGATATTTTTAAGGGCACGCATGGAAGTATATAAAACACCTTTGGTTCTCCAGTGCTTGGTGCGATGTGATGTCACGACAGCTTCCACTGAAACCTGCTTTCAGTGACAAACCAAGTTGAAGTACAATTGACCGTTGAACAACATGGGTTTGACCTGCGTGAGACCACTTATGTGGATTTTTTATCTCTAAAGGCGGCACAGCGCTGTAACTATCTTCCTTGGGATTTTCCTTTTTCTAGCTTACTTTATTGTAAGAACTTTATTGTAAGAATACAGGATCCATACAACATACAGAATGTGTATTAATCCAGCTTTTATGTTATCAGTCAGCTGCCCATCACGTTGTTCAGGGTCACTGGCTACCTCAGCTCCCCTTGAGGCAGCTTATCAGCATATAATGTGGACTGGAGGCCGCTGCCACTCCTGGCTCAGTAACTCCTGCCGGGCCCTCCCTTCCCAGCTGGTTTCCTCCTCTGCAGGATTGAGACTATGCCAGAAAACATACCTGTCTTACCGGTATGTTGTAAGCATCAGATGAGAAATTAGCGTGTAGTAAGTGTTAATGCATTTCTTCCCCTAAAAGCCCTTTCTTGGGACGCCTGGGTGGCTCAGTGGGTTAAGTGTCCGACTCTTGATTTTGGCTCAGGTCTTGATCTCGTGATCTGTGAAGATCGAGCCCCACATCTGGCTCTGCACTGAGCGTGGAGTCTGCTTGGGATTCTCTCTCTCCCTCTCTCTCTGTCCTGCCCTGCTCAAATGCACACACACACTGTCTTGTCTTTCTCAAAATAAACGTTAGGGTGCTTGGGGGTCTCAGTCGGTTAAACAACCAACTTCGGCTCAGGTCATGATCTCACGGTTCGTGGGTTCGAGCCCAGGGTCGGGCTCTGTGCTGACAGCTCAGAGCCTGGGGCCTGTTTCGGATTCTGGGTCTCCCTCTCTCTCTCTGCCCCTCCCCCACTCACGCTCTGTCTCAAAAATAAATAAACATTAAAAAAAATTTTTTTAAACAAAATAAACTTTAAAAAAATAAAATAAAAGCCCTTTCTTCGGGGCGCCTGGGTGGCGCAGTCGGTTAAGCATCCGACTTCAGCCAGGTCACGGTCTCGCGGTCTGTGAGTTCGAGCCCTGCATCAGGCTCTGGGCTGATGGCTCGGAGCCTGGAGCCTGTTTCCGATTCTGTGTCTCCCTCTCTCTCTGCCCCTCCCCCGTTCATGCTCTGTCTCTCTCTGTCCCAAAAATAAATAAACGTTGAAAAAAAAAATTAAAAAAAAAAAAAAAAAAGCCCTTTCTTCATTGAAGAGTTCCTGTTCCTGTTCCCAGTGCTGGCTCTGATTACCTGTGCCTCATGTCTGTTTGACCGAGGTCCTTCTCTGGACCATTAGTGACCACCCTCAGGGTCTGCCTAGTTTAGACAACCTTTCCCCTGGTAGTGGCTTATGTAAAGCACAGCGTCTTCTTACTTTATCCTTGGTTCCTTATCAGTTCGAACAAAAACAGCTGGCAACACTAAATAATTGAACCTGGGGAGGATTTTTCTGGACTAATGACAAAATCTATTAGCATTTTGGTTTTGCCAAAAATATTTTCCTCTGAAACTGCCTTCCTCCTTGTCACCCCTGAAGGCCATTCTTGGCTCTGTGTCGTTCCTCTAACATACTTTTCTGTGGTCTGCAGAGTTGTGTGTGTACATGTGTGAAATTCTCGATTTGACAGATGGAATTCTGAGTACTTTTCGGGACAAATCAGACTGCCTCGAAGGAGCGTGAGCATGAGCACAAGGTGTTTTTCGAGTTTTGGGGGTATTAGGCACAACTGTCCTGCTAAGAATCCCAAGGCGCTGCCAGTTAAGATGATGAGAAACCCAAAGGCGCTCTTAGAAGTGAGCAGCGTGCCCGCTGACTCGGGGAGCTGTGAGCCTGGTGTGCTGAGCTTCTGTGCTGGCCTCTCGTGGGGGCCCCAGGGCAGTGCAACTTGACCCTGGGCTCTGTGTGAGGCCATAGGGACTGGCAGAGGGCCCTTGGTCACTGTAGAGGTAGGCGTGGTCATGGTCGATTGTGTCGGGAACTTCGGTGACCCTTCTGAAAAACATGTATCAGGGGGCGCCTGGGTGGCTGGTCGGTTAATCGTCCGATTCTCGGTTTCAGCTTAGGTCATGAGCCTTACAACCGGCTCAGCCCTGCTTGGGAATCTCCTTCTCTCTCTGCCCTTCCCCTGCTTGTGCTCTCTCTCTCTCTCTCTCTCTCTCTCTCTCAAATAAGTAAATAAATAAATAAACTTCAAAACACAGAAGTCAGAGTCAATGCTACAGAATAGCAGTTGGGGGTTTACAATGAGTTATACGCTAGTAATGTGAATTTGTTTTCCCCGAAAGCAGTTTAATACTAAAACGAAGGATGGGTTCACTGTGAACACGAAAGTTCCCAGCCTCAAAGATCAAGGGAAGGAATACGATGGATTCACAATCACGATTACGGGAGACAAGTACGTATGCTTCCTAAGCGTGGGCGTGAAGGCGGGCTGGTGTCAGGAAGTGCACAGGCACCTGATTATTGCCACGGGAGGGTTAGACCTACCAGACTTTTGCTTTATCCTGAAATGAAAATTGTCAAGGTCCAGTGTGCAGCTATAGCCAGTTATGTTTTTAACGTGACTTTTAGAGTATTACGCCAGCAGACATTCGACTGTGCTGGTATCTAACTACTTTCTAGATATTAAGTATAATGTCTAATGTGCTTTGTGGAAAGCATTCTTCTGGGTTCTTAAAGTTCCTTGTGGGCAACACTCTTAATGATAAAACGAAAAAAGATGACAGATTGGCAGATAGAAAGCCATTGTAAGATTTTTTTGGATATAGGTTTTAACGTATTATGAGATTAGTGCAGCCTTATTATGGAAAATTTAGAGGGGCGCCTGGGTGGCTCAGTCGGTTAAGCGTCCGACTTCGGCTCAGGTCATGATCTTGCGGTTCGTGAGTTCAAGCCCCGCGTCGGGCTCTGTGCTGACAGCTCAGAGCCTGGAGATTCTGTGTCTCCCTCTCTCTCTCTCTGACCCTCCCCCGTTCATGGTGTCTCTCTCTGTCTCAAAAATAAATAAACGTAAAAAAAAAAATTTAGAATGCACAGATAGACAAAGATAAAAAAGAAAATCATTAGGTTGTTTTCCTTAAAAACTGAGGTTGTACTCCACATTTTTTATAACCTGTTTCTTTTCTACCCTTACCATTACCTGATCATGAACATTTTCTCATACTCTTATAAGCATTTGTAATGATTACAGAGTATTTCATTTTATGGATATTTTTGAGTTTCTCTTACTACTTTTCTGTTACTGACCATTTAGAGTGTTTCTCATTTTCACTTTATAAAATATAGCACTGCAGTGACCATTTTCATTAACCAGTCTTACTTATATCTGAACTCCAAGCTTCACCTGGGAGCCTCCATATCCCTTGAATTTTGGGTGTACCCCCCCACCCATGTGCCACCCTCCCCCACAGCACAAGTAGATTCAAAACTGGTGTCTCCGTCCTCTGTCTCCTGGTGGCTCCCCACTGCAGACCCTCCACTGCCTGTGGATACTGAGACCACCTCCCCTGCCAGACACGAAAGGCCTTTTGTGATGCGGCCTCGAGCAACATTTCCTGCTTGAACTTGGCCTGCTGATTCAGCTGGGCTGCTTGTTCCCTGCGGTCACCTCCCACCCCCTGCTTCTGAGCCTCTCTCACTCCCGTCCTGATTTTCAAATTCAGGCCCCTTCCTCCATGAAGCATTTCCTGTTTTCATCCATGTCTTTCCAAATTAGACCTAATCTCCCTCTTTTGAACCCTGACGAACTAGGTGATGCATATGGTCTTATAATAATTGATGGCCTCAGGGCTCTGTCCCTTTCCCAGTAAATGCAACAGCTGTGCTGTGTTCCTCTTTACAAGATCTAAGAACTGTTTAGTTACATGATAAACGCCTGTTGCCTCAACTTTCTATCCTCCGTAGTACCTGGCGTGTAGCCAGGTGTGCAGCAAAAGCTTGAAAAGACACCACGGAGTCCTTGAACTTCTTCTGTGCACAGTGCTGGCTCCCGATGTTCAGTCATAGTAGGGTGGCTGTCTGAGAAAATATTTACTGTGCCCTCATTTTTACGATGTGTAGTTTCCTTCTATATTAGCTTAAGCTCATATAATAGGTACACGTGGTTAGACTGAACAAAATATTGTATTTTGTGAAAAAATCGCACGCTTATGGAACACGCCTCAGTCTGGCTGTAGTTAGGTGGGATACACTCTCACATACGTCTTGTGCCACATCGACCTGCTGGTTCCTGCCTTTTTTTTTTTTTTTTTTTTTGCTTTCTGTGTTTGGCTCTTTGAATTGTATGATACGTGCCTCTGACACACATTGTTGTATTTTTAGGGTTGGCAACATACTGTTTTCTGTGGAAACACAAACCACAGAAGAAAGAACACAATTATATCATGCCGAAATAGATGCACTTTATAAAGATCTAACAGCAAAAGGAAAAGTACTGATCCTTTCATCAGAATTTGGGGTAGGTTTTTTGCTTTTTTGCTTTTTTCCATTTTATCCATGCTTCCTAGGATTCTTTTGTAACCTTTTTAAAGCCTCTACCCTTTCGCTGGTATTGTGCGTGCACCTTACGCTTGAGATCGGTTTTCGTTGATGACCTATAAATACTTCTTTTTAATATTCTTATGGAAACAATTACTGTATTTAGTAATGATAGTGACTGAGGAAGGGCAATGATACATTTATATAGTTGCTATAAGTCTGGGCTTTCTCAAGATTGAAGTGAACAAGTCGGTCCAGAGTGACAGCAGCCCATGCTGCACTCAGTGGGCCTTTCCTGGTCTGTGACCTCTTCCCTCCGGGCCCCACCCCAACTCGAGGGGTCTCCTTGGAGGCAGGATCTGGCCTGCCCCCTTGGCGATAGCAGCTACCGCTGTGCTGAGAGTATCCGCATTCTGGAGTGGATATCCGTGGTCCTTGGGAAGTCGGTTCATTTCTCGTGCATTCAATCAGTTCATACCTACAATTAAGCATTCAGGTTTTTATGTAATTAAGTGTATTTATTACCTAAATCTTGGCGCAGAGGGTGTGCCTGTCAGAATCTTGGGAAACCATCCTCAGCATTAATAAGCACTTTGTTTTGTTTAAATCTTAATATGTATTTTGACGTGTCAAGTAACATTAAAGGAGGCTGAGATTTTTATGTTTTATCAGAAAAGGTTTCAGTTTTAACAACAGCTCAGAAAATATTGCTCGAAACCAAACTGTATGCATACCCTTCCATTAGGAAGAAATGGTAGCGGGCGCCTGGGTGGCTCAGTCGGTTAAGCGCCCGACTCTTGGTTTGGCTCAGGTCATGATCTCGCAGTTCATGAATTCAAGCCCCACGTCAGGCTCTGCACTGACCGCGGGGAGCCTGCTTGGGATTTTCTCTCCCTTTCTTTCTGCCCTTCCCCTGCTCACACACACACCCTCTCTCTCAAAATAAATAAATAAACTTAAAAGCATTTTTTTTTTAATAAAAGGAAAAAATGGTAGCAAAGAGTATGAAGTATTCAAGAATGGGAACGTAGGGTCCTGTCGGAGAGGCATGAAATAACCCTTTCCTTGATGTAAATGATTCTTATGTCTTGTCACCTCGTAAAAAACTAGTGTATAATCTAGTATTTAAATTCATGAGCACATGTCTTTTTTTTTTTTCCCCTAGGAAGCTGATGCTGTTTGCAACTTAATCTTATCCTTGGTTTATTACTTTTATAATTTAATGCCACTCTCTCGAGGATCCAGGTGAGTGATACCCTATAATTTAAAAATGTTTTTAAATAAAAGTTTTTACATTGAAAAAACATACTCTTTTTTGCTTGTACTACCTAACCCCAGGCAATGGCAAGAGACTCCCTTTTGTTTTTTCCAAAATCCACCCAGATATTATGTCCTCAATCTACCATATCATCTAAAGAATTATGAAAGATTGTTCTAAGATAGTGTGCTTAAGTTTTACAGGTTAGGGGGCGCCTGGGGGCTCGGTCGGTTGACTGTCCAACTCCTGATTTTGGCTCAGGTCATGATCTCGCAGTTCATGAGATTGAACCATGCTTTGGGCTCCGTGCTGACAGGGCGGAACCTGGTTGGGATTGTCTCTCTCCCCCTCTCTTTCTGCCCCTCCCCTGCTTGTTCTCGCTCTCTGTCTCTCTCTCAAAATAAACACACTTGAAAACAATCTTAAAAAGTTTTACAGGTCGGGGATTCATTCATTCAACACAAATATATTGAAGGCCTACTATGTGCATGCGTTGTACTCACTGTATTTTAACTTCTCGTATTGGCCCAGACTGTTACCCTTCCTTCTTCTCCCCTTCCTCCCAGTTTTTGCCCATCAGTTTTATACTTTTTGATTACCAACCAATTCCATACTACTTTTATTATTGTGAACAAATTCTCACTACTCATGAATCCATCAGGAGCTTTCCAGGTGTCATTAAGACGGGGGGGGTGAGTCTGCAGAGTTTTCTGTTTATTCTCTGAGCCGCAGATCAGGGAAAGGGCATGTGCTGTTGCTGGCACAGACTTGAATTTACGATATTTTGGCCAAAATAATATAGTTGAATGTCCTTAGCTTCAACACTTTAAAAGTAAAGCTCTCCTAAACATGGAAGTAAGTTTTGCTGTGTTGAGAAGGCATGGAGACAAACCAAGAGCGTAAATAGCGTGATCTCAGCCTAACTGTTATTAGGGTGCGCACTGAACATATGATGTGAGCACGCCCCTGCCCGCCCCCTTTTATCAACCACCTAAGCAGGCTCCGCGAGGATAGGCAGCATTTTCCCTTTTGTCCTCACAGCAGCTCTGCTGGCTCGTGGTGACACAGGAGGGGGGTGACATACAACTATAATCACCTGCACTCTTCCCCCCCCCCCTGCCCTCACCCCCCCCAGAGCCTACATGTGTTCAGTCCCTAATCCGGTTGGGTCTGTCCTCTCTACTGCTCGCAGCTACTGCCACAGTTCAAACCCTCGTCACCCGTACCTTTCTGGCTAGTCTCCCTTCTTCCAGGCTTTCCTCCTTCCCCTCTCTGCCCCAGTTCTTTTGTTGGTTTGTTTGGTTGGTTTTAATTCCAGTACAGGTAACCTACCGTGTTACCCTGGTTTCAGGTGAACAACACAGTGATTCAGCCTCTCTGCCCCCGTTCTTCGTACCTAGCGGCTCAGGTGCAAACTCGGGGTCGTCACGCACAGTGCCCGTCCCATCTGATCCTAGCTTGCCTTGGCCTCCTCGCCGCCCTCCTTCCTCTGCCCTTTTACTGCCCTGCGGAGCTTCTCGAGGGTCTTCCCGTTGCCCTGTCCTGCGCGGCTGCCCGCCATGCCTCACCCCTTCGTGTCCACACGTGCTCTCCCTCTGCGCCAGCTACTTCCCTTCCTTCTTCTCTGCCCCCTTTGCTCCACCCCAGCCCGGAAGGTGTAGCCTGCATGCATGCCCTTGGCCTCCGTGGGGTCGTCCCCTTGGGTGACCCCCAGGCTTCGCTCGCTGCACACGGGAGGCTTTGTCTGCAGCTCTCTTGCCATCTGCCTTCTGGGCCTGGCTGCTTGCTCTCAGAGGCCAGAGCCTCATGCTGGTTATCTTCGCCCAGGGTGCCCTGCACAGGGGCACAGGTAGTCGGTGTGTACTAAATGTCAGAAGCAAGAGAGAGTCTGTTACGTGCCAGGAAGGAAATTTACATGACGCGTCAATTTTCCAAGCAGGCTGTTAGCGCAATCTGAGAAGGTGTTCTGCTTTTCTTCTTCGTGGGTCGAAGGTTTTAATGCTTAAACAATAAGATTAATATGTTTATATTACAAAGTGTATTGTATATATGCATTTTAAAAGCCACGCCGGGTGCAGTTGCTGGAAATAGAAGCAGACACATTTTCTAATTCATTACTTTATAGGAATAGAAAAGCCAGGTGGGAAGAAAACTGCTAAATAAAAGAAACACTTTTTCCTCAGAAAAAGAATATTCTGGGGGCGCCTGGGTGGCTCAGTTGGTTGAGCGTCCAACCCTTGATTTCAGCTCAGGTCATGATCTCACAGTTCCTGGGTTCAAGCCCAGCATCAGGTTCTGCGCTGACAGAACGGAGCCTGCTTGGGATTCTCTGTCTCCCTCTCTCTGCCCCTCTCCTTCTTGTTCTCTCTCTCTCTCTCTCTCTCTCTCTCTCTCCTTCAAAAATAAATAAACATTGAGGAAAAAAAAAAAAAAAGAAGAAGAATGTCCCGAGTCACATTTACCCTTAAAATAGCGAATCTGTAAATATTTTTATTGGAGTAAATTAGTAAATATTTTTAAGACAAACTATTTTGAAGTTTAATTTCTAGAGACTTCTTAAAAGAGATAAAATGTCGTCTTCTATGGTGGAAAATCCATAATGAGGTTTCACACAATACCTGTCCGTGGACTGGGACTGACTGGTCGTTGTTCTGTGTTTAAACAGTGTGATAGCTTACTCCGTGATCGTGGGAGCGTTGATGGCAAGTGGAAAGGAAGTAACAGGAAAAATTCCCAAAGGGAAGGTACGTTGACGCTGGAAGGGCAGATGGCGGGCTGAGCGCTGAAATTCCAGTCCTTGGGTTTTTGCGGTGCGGTCCAGAAGTTAAACAGATCTCCGAGGGAGCCTTTCTCCCCCACACTAATGCCATCCCTCAACTTCCTTCTTTTTCAGTTAGTCGACTTTGAAGCTATGACAGCCCCGGGTTCAGAAGCCTTTAGCAAAATAGCCAAAAGCTGGATGAACCTGAAAAGGTAACTGTTTGGGGGGGGGTCAACAAAAAGACGTTAACCTCCGAAGTAGGGAGGGGACTTCCTGCTCCTTTGGGGGCTGTGCGAGACTGGGGCTGTGCTCCCTTCGCGAGTTCTCACTCTGCCTGTGATGGAATCCACGTTGCCAGGGGGCGTGTAAGACCCCCTGAAAAGGAGGAGTCCACAGATGAAAAACAAATAACGAATAAAAGGCAAGGGCACTGGTGTGGGAAAGAAAAGTTACAAACGTCTTCCTTATATAATCAGGGATTCGTCTCTCTTGGCTAATTTTTACCCTTTATCCCAAACTCCTAGGGTTCAGGAGGGAATTGGAGGAGGGTGAGCTGGACCCATTTCAGACGTAGCTCTGAGTGGGTGCACTTTGCCCGTTCAGCCGCATTTTTACCGCACTGTAGACTTTGAGAAGGTGGCACTGCATTGTAACGTAGGCAAGGAATACATGTGAGTGGTTAGTAAATACTAGTAAATGCTAACCGGACATCATCCCCAGCGGCTACCAGGAGAAGTCCAGCACCCTCCGCCCTTTCCCGATTCTTGTTTCCAGGAAATTTGGGACGAAATTAAACTCGTAGGTGCTTTCACAGTTAATGAACAACAAGCAAATCTCACCGTCTGACCTCATTTATTCTTGCTCCTTCCCCATGTGTTTTACGTCACCTCCAACTTTGCCTGTCCCACCTATTAGACATAACAGCTGCTCTAAAAATTGCTGGGTGATTTGCGCTCCGTTTCAGACAGAGAAATCCATGTCTGTAGTGCACTCTTGTTCGATTTGTAAGTATTCTATTAGCTTTGTAACGATCGCTGCCAACGGTCACCCTTCGCTCCAGTATATTCTCGTTTCAGGATTGCTCTTCCCACGTGTTTTAGTAAGAGGACCGTAAGGTCAACGATCTGGCTTCTGTTAACACGGTTTCACAGTGTTAACCCTTCAACGATTCTTTAAGGAATGAATAAAAAACTACCTCCCACTGAGCAGGTGCCCTTTCACCCCACCCTTTGGCATCCATTGTCTCCTCCTTTGCTCAGGGTGACTCTGTGAGTTCAGGAGCCTGTCCCCGTTGCTACTGATAAGAGTAGGGGCTGGAGAAAGCCCCCTTGCCAATAAGGAGCGAGGTGGGCCTGGGCCCCGTGTCTCTGATTCAAGTCTAGCACGCGCCCCGACCGGACGTGTGTGTGTCACGGTCACGTGTACATCAGAGTTTAATTTTCCTTCCCGAAGACTCTGGTTACACTCTGCAAGCAGCTCGTTGCGGGAGCCGACAGGTATCCCAGCCCACCGCAGTAGAGGCATCCGTTCTGTTCACAGCGCCTCTGACGTTACACACACGGGGTTGTTGGAAAGAGAATATTGTCATAGGAATAAATATAAGCTTTGCCGTTTTTGGTAAATCTGTGTTAATTTTTCTCTTCCTTCTTTGTGTTTCTCTTTTTCAGTATTTCACCTTCTTATAAGAGCCTCCCGTCCGTGTCAGAGGCATTCCCAACGTTAAGATCAATGATCGAGGTGCTAAACACTGACTCCTCTCCACGTTGTCTTAAGAAACTCTAGTCACGCTGTGGTATTTATACAAGTAAAGGGCCGGACCTCTTGCTTCCTAAGTTATTTTTTAAAACATGGAATTCTAAAGAAACTAGGTCCTTTATTACTTTTGATACCAATTTTTGATAGGAATTGAATACTTGAAATCATCTTCTTTACTTTTGGGAACCATAACAAAAATCACGGAAGAGGGTTTTGGGGGGAGGAGAGCTGGCCCCGTGTCGGGGCAGGAAAGCGTGCCTAGAGGTCACCAGCCTTGTCGGCTTCCACCCACAACGTCATACAGCTCCTTCCTTACGGCCAAGAAGCTCGCTTGAAAAGCCAAAAATCGGTCATTAAAAGGAACAAAACCAGCCACAGCACAGGAGTGTTTCCATTCCTTTAGAGATCTGGGTATTTTTCAAAGACCTCCTCTATGTGCACATCGTGGTAGGCCAGCTTGTTTCCCCTCACGTGACCTTCACGCGTGCGACCCCCGTTTTATTCGAACGATAGGACACTCGCGGGCCACCACCGTGCCCCACAGCGCTCACAGCCAGGGACGTCTATTGTGACTGATGCAGACTGTATTTGCCAGTGACCCAAACACTGGATTATGGAACCATGTTTTGTTTCGTTTTTTTTTTTTTTTTTCTCTGTGTTCGAAAAAATAAACGAGGGGTGGTTTCTATAACTCACCGGTTTTTGACACTGGATTACGTATGTTTTTATTCTGCAAACGTGTCACTTACAGGTGTAAAAGCGTTCGGGAAATGAATGATTCCCGCCCCCCCCCCCCCCCCCCCACCGAGGCAGGGTAAATGACAGTGAAATGGGTTCATTAAATTGTTGCCATTTCCAGATCAGAAATTGTTCGCTGCTCCCCGCTATTTACTCCTTGCCTTGAAATCTCACGTAAGGGGTGGCACGCCAGGACATCGTGCTTGACTTTAGTGACGCTGGACGTGAGCAGTTCTGTGCCCGGCTTGGTAGAACCCAGCTTTTGATCAAGGTGACCTGTCCTTCGGACACACGCTGTCCGCGCGTTGACACGGCTTCACAGCAGCCACTGAGTGTGGCTCCCGTTCGTGTCTCATCTGGTGGCCACCAGAAGGGGAGGGAATAGGGTCTACGTCATCAGGCACACCCCATCTCGTGAACAGATTCCGCCTCCACAGGTCAGTCTTCTCCTGACGCCGGCATTGCGCCCACAGAGGGCAAGCATCTGTTCTTATTCCACAGGGGGAGGGAGTTGAGGCTCTGGGCCGGGAATGACTGTCCCAAGAGATCGAGCTGGTGAAGCCGTGGTCCTCGCTAAACCCAGGGCCTGCGTTGCCCCGCCACGGTCTCCGGAACCAAAGACTCCATCCTCGGGCTTTTCCCAAGCCTCAGAGACGATATCACACGGCACCGTGCAAAGTCCCGTGTATTCCGTTTCTTTGTACTCTCGGCTTCATGCTGTTGGAGCAGACGGGTCTACCTGCAGACTCTGAAACCACAAAAGGGCTCCTCCAGAGATGCTGTGCGTTGCACAGCAGGATGGCGCTGGCGGGGGTTAAACAAAGTAGAAAGGCGCAGGCTTTTAACCTTTCTGCCCTTTTTGCTTATTTGCTCAAAGCCAGAATTCTTCACTTTTATCAAAGACCTCCCCTCACTTTATTGCTCGCTCTTTAAGATTTTGAATTACGAGATACCGATTTTTCAACTGGGGGAAATGGTCCAAATAAATTAGCTGACTTTTCTAAAATGCAACGATGCGTCGAACCCCCAGAATTGGAATATATCTTTCTCGAAACTTGGCTTACCAACTCCAAATGCCTACCTTTGCATTTTTATTTCAATAGCCCCGTTTCTCTTCCTTCAAGTAAGGTGATTATCACATCATCAGAAATACTGACGTGCTAAATTCTGTGATTCCAAGATGTTTTGGGAAAACATTCCATCTCCTGCCCCCAAGTCCCACAACGCTTGGGCCAAGTTGACTGTGGTCCGAACTGTGTTACGTGCAGTTTTGTTTGGTGGCCAAGAAAGTACTAACTGCTGGGGCGCTGTCACGAGAAGCTTTGGAATGCATTTTTATATCATGATATTTCAAGTTTTTGCCTCTTCTATTAAATTGAAAAACTGTGCCTAAAAATCAACCAGAGTTCCATCATACAAGTTATTCGCTGTTTAAAGCTTTTTTACAGAACATAAATCTCTGTCTTAAAAGTCAGAATCTGGTTTGCTTTTATCCTTAAAATTTCTTATCAAAACCTCTTGATCACTCTGAGGAAACAAGACTTTGTTTTATGTTTCATTTTTATCTTTGTAGCTACACATATCCTTTTGGTTTTATGGCATAATGTTAAGCCCTTCCTGATAGGTGTGTGATACCCTCAGCCTCGTCCCCCTCCACCTGCGTGATGAACTGGAAATCCCACGTTTGAGGTCATCTCTGCCCAGGTCAGATGCGAGTGAGAGGCTGTGTTCCCAATGCCCTGCAGGTTGGGCCACAGGTAGCTAGTGGCTATTATATGGGATGGCACAGCCTGGAGAGACCCTAATTAGACTTTAGGATTAAAGTTTTTCCCACAGAAATATTCCCAAGTGATGTTCTCTGGTGGTAACTAATATGATTATGAACTCAATGTCACAGAACTTGAAGGAGTAGCTGAGCTTCATTTGTAAAATTGCTCCTAAGAAACAAAAGATGCACACTTTCCAAAGACTTAAAAAGATCTTCTAGATAAGGCGTGTTGGTCAAGTAGGAATTTTATGTGGAATTTTCCTAATATACTTATCTTCCAGTAATTTGGAGATAAGGAAATGAGATTTATGTGGATCAGACCAGAGATTAAAAGGCCAGTATGTCCCAAACCAGATTTGGCCGTATTCATGAACATAGCTTAACTTGTCCATAATGGAGCTGCTCATTCCTTGCCCTGAAGTCTGTCCCTTCCCCACTCTTCCTCTTTCATAAATGGCATCCTGCCACCCGGTGGCTCCAGCCAGAAACCCAGGTGGCCTCCTTGGGTCTACACTGGCTCTTCCCTAGTTTCCAAATCACCACCCAGTTCCACATCCCATCCAATACAATTTACTTCTCTAAATACCCCAGAAAGGTTCATGTCTAGCCGTCACTGCAGTCCTGCCCCGGCCTAAGCTATTTAAATGTACTTGAACATTAAATAAAAGTAGGGACACCTGGCTGGATCCACGGGTAGAGCATGTGACTCTTGATCTCGGGACCATGACTTCTAGCCCCACATGAGCGTCGAGGTTACTTTTTAAAAAAAATTAAAAGTGAATGCTTTTCCCTCACCTGCACCAGCCCCATTTCAAGTGCTCGGTATTGGGAAGGGCAGATACAGAACATTCCCATCATCACAGAAGGTTCTGTTGGGTGGTGCTGTCACCCTAAAGAGAGGAACAGCCCCTCCACATTTCTGTGGGACAGTAATTACAGTGGGAGTCCCTGTGGTTTGAAACGAGTCCAGGCATACACCGCCCATTCCCCTTCCCTCTTCCAGCTGCTGGCCTGTCAACACTCCAGAGTCTTGGCGTCTACTGGGCGCCATGATGGCCTGCAGGACTGGGCCGAACTGTCCAACTGCTGTGGAGTTTCCCCTGTTGGCCATCGCTTCTCCATTCTCAGTGCCGAGGTTTGCCGCCATCTTTCCTGGGGGGACTCAAACCAGATGCTTCCCTCTGCAGGGTGAGAGACCCTTTTGGAACTAACACATTTTAGCACTTAGGTACCCAGGTTGGCATTTTTCTTAGCGTTGTACTTTATTAGCTTATTTAATCCTCTCGAAAACCCTCATGAGGTAATTAACGTGTGCCTGTCATAGTCTGTCGATAACCAGTGTTAGGGTTGGACCAGCCCTTGTGGTTCTTACTGTGATTTCAGGGGCCCTTCAGCAATAACCAACGAGGAACTCTGAAAAAAACCAAGGTTTATTATTTACAGGACCTAAAATTTACATAGCACACACAGAACCACGCAACAAGGTTGTGGCAAAGTCCAGCAAGCATGGACCTAGGGTTCTGCTCTTATTGGGGTTGAGGATGGGAGGACGTAGGGTTTCACGGGCTCACTCTTTTATTATTAAATGCAACTCTACAGATCCCGTAAAAAGGAGCAAATTTGTCAAGGCTTATAATCTCAGCCAAGACTAGGAATTGTCACTTACTGGGGTCGGAATTTAAAATAATACATCTCTGTCCAGAAATGGATTCTGAATCGGTGAATCCTTTCATTAGCAGGTGTAAGTCTAGAGCATTCTATACATGAACATTAAGTCCTAAATTACCGGTTTGGTGTAGAAGTAACTTCCGAAGTAAAGCAACCTTCTGCTTCAGGCAAATATGTGTGTTTACCCACCCCACTTCACAAAGGTTTAAAATAGCGCCTACAAATACATATGACACCAAAGAATAATATCAGCGGCGGAACAATAACTCCATAAACTGTACCCTTAAACGTGTTTTGTATAGACACCTTGTCATGCTTCTAGCACTTGAATGGCTTCTCAAGGTCACGCGAGCGGGCCGACAGGGCCGGTGGCAGCCTTCAGTAAGTTGGCACCATCGCCCATCCTGTCGCACAGAACATCCCCAAAAATCCCGCCCCCGACCTCCGCTCTGCCCCAATCGCGGGCCCAATCGGTTTCAGGCTAAAGAGCCCCGCCCCCCCCCCTTCCATAGTGCTCTTGGCCATTCACTTTCTCCTTCCACCTCGTCTCCGTCTCCGTACTTCTTAAGATGAAACACTCGTGCGTAACAATAACAGTCCTGATGCCGCGCGGCCAGTGCGGCGTGTAAAGGAGCCATTCTTTTGTCTCTCAAAATCTCGATGCAAGTACCGCATACGTTTGAAGAAGGCACACGTACGTTTACGCACTGAGGAAAAGCCACAAACCCAACCCACCTTTATAGGCACCATCGAGATGAAGAAGCAGCACGTTACCAGCACCCCCAGAAATTTACATCCACCTACGTATACAGGCATCCGTGAATATAGGTCATAAATTCTATAGAAATGTAACCAAGGCTACAAGCAGCTCTTTAATGCCATTTCATCGCACTGTTGACCCAAGTCAGTTAAAACCTTCTGACCTAAGGCTTCCTTCCCTAGCTGTGGACTACATTTGTTTGATAAAGCCTTTTTTTATAGCCTTTACAAAGGCTTTATGAAGCCATTTGCTCTTCTCCATAATGCATCATCTTATTAACATCGGTCCATTCTTCCTTACAGATGTTTCATTTTTTTCAATACATGGCAGAGCCTGGCTGGCACCCAGTGCGTTACCTACCTACCCTTCCAGTTTTGTGTCAGCAATAAATGATTTCTTAGTGGGATGAGTCCAATAAGAAAAAGCGTATGTTCTCTCAGGCTTATTCCAGACCTTATGCCTCTAAAACATTCCTTTTTAAAAAAAATTTTTTTTAACGTTTATTTATTTTTGAGGCAGAGAGAGACAGAGCATGAACGGGGGAGGGGCAGAGAGAGAGGGAGACACAGAATCCCAAGCAGGATCCAGGATCTGAGCTGTCAGCACAGGGCCCGACACGGGGCTCCAACTCACGAACCGCGAGATCATGACCTGAGCCGGAGTTGGACGCTTAACCGACTGACCCACCCAGGCACCCCTAAAACGTTTTTCTAAAGTTCTCCTAACATGACACAATTGATATTCTATTTCTGTTTGTGATTTTAAAAATGTACTGCCTATGAACATTTGCATCTTCAGTGCCTTTAGGTAACCAGTAAAATCTTGGCTGTTGCAATTCATTTAGTCTCAACATTTTCATTAAAAAGGTCTTCATCGGGGGCGCCTGGGTGGCTCAGTCGGTTAAGCGTCCAACTTCGGCTCAGGTCACGATCTCGCGGTTTGTGAGTTCGAGCCCCGCCTCGGGCCCTGTGCTGACAGCTCAGAGCCTGGAGCCTGCTTGGGATTCTGTGTCTCCCTCTCTCTCTGCCCCTCCCCCGCTCATGCTCTGTCTCTCTCTGTCTCAAAAATAAACAAATATTTAAAAAAAAAAAGATCTTCACTGTCCACCCCCATGCTGCTTGACGCCTCTAATGTCTATATCTTGGGTCAGAATATGGGTAACACACATGCCCAGTAGTACAGCTGCAGATCACCTAGTGAACTTGGCCTGGTACAGCCTGAGCCACCCCAAGCTTCCCAACACCCTGTGCACGTGATGAGGCCAGGCAGCATTGAGATTACGCCCTACAACATTTCTCTTAGAACTTTTTAAAGCAGTCAATATCTTAGATAAAAGAGAAAACCCGTCTTGTCAAATTCTTCCCTTCACATAGTGTGAATTCTTCCGCGGGGAGGTGTCTTTTCTTAGCAGTGCCTGACTCCAGAGGCTCTCATGATCTCACGGCCTTTGTGACAGTTGCTCGTGATAACTGGTAAGCTATGCTGGCAAGGCACAACTTACACAGAACATGATACCAATTCTTCACAGTGTGAGCAGGGGAGGGGCAGAGGGAGAGGGAGACACAGAATCCCAAGCAGGCTCTGGGCTCCAAGCTGTCGGCAGAGTCCGACGCGGGGCTCGAACTCACAGACCAAGAGATCATGACCTGAGCCCAAGTCGGATGCTTAACTGGCTGAGCTACCCAGATGCCCCTAGAACTGCACGTTTCTTTTTTTTCTTTTTTTTTTTTTAATTTTTTTAACATTTATTTATTTTTGAGAGACAGAGACAGAGTGTGAGTGGGGAAGGGGCAGAGAGAGAGGGAGACACAGAATCCCAAACAGGCTCCAGGCCCTGAGCTGTCAGCACAGAGCCCCACGTGGGGCTCAAACCCATGAACCGTGAGATCATGACCTGAGCCGAAGTTGGATGCTTAACCGACTGAGCCACCCAGGTGCCCCTAGAGCTGCACATTTTTATATTTAAAATTGAAGCTATATTTCAAAACTAAGTGAAAAATTCAGCTCTACAGAAGTTTAGTTTTCAATTTGATATTTACGAACTCTGTTGCCTTTAATCGCGTTAGATGATGCTGAGCATTGTAGAAGAAAACGTTGAGAACCAAATATTTTGCTTAAGACATTTTTACATTGACTTTAACTGCCACTTTGTGAAAATATATGCAAATTTTGTATACGTTGACTTCAATTACATCTTCCAAACTTTTAATCCTTTAGATTATTACTAGAGCACAAATTAAGTGAAAATCTTGACCATGACACTACTGACTGTATTAAAAGAAGGCAAGAAAGGGGCACCTGGGTGGCTCAGTCGGTTGAGCATCTGACTTCGACTCAGGTCATGATCTCACGGTTCATGGGTTTGAGCCCCGCGTGGGGCTCTGTGCTGACAGCTCAGAGCCTGGAGCCTGCTTCCGATTCTGTGTCTACCTCCCTCTCTGACCCTCCCCTGCTCATGCTCTGTCTCTCTCTGTCTCAAAAATAAATAAACATTAAAAAATGTTTTTTAAAAGGCAAGAAGTATAATTTTATGGAATTAATACGATTCATGAATCATGCATGTCTGTATTACTCAGGGGGACTGCTCAGTCTGTGGGAGTACCCAGACATGTGTAATTATGACTGCATTCAACTGTTTTTGGTATTGCGCAAACTTCTGAATATATAAAACCTGTCGCCTTACATATTTATCTATCTTTGTTGTCATAAAAATGCATTCCGCCAGGAGGACAGAACATACTCTATTTGACAAGGGATGTATGATTTCCAAGTATTTAAACACGTGGGCTTCCATCGTAGTCTTGCTTGGGGCCCTCACAACGTTAGAGGTGGGCCACAAGGGCCCGTCTCTGTCTCTCGCGTCTGGCCCTCTGGCAGCCGCCCTGCCCCCGGCCCTCACGTGGTGGGTGCATGGCTACCACAAGCATTTGCATCGGGGACCCAAAGACATCCGGTCCCCCTCGGCTGTAGGCCCGGAATCTCAGGGGGAGGGCTCTGATTGGGCCATCTCAGGTCAGGTGACCACTCAGACCCATCAATCCCCGCCACAGGGTAGAGTCACGTGATAACCTTGTAGCAAGGACGGAAAGGCAGGATGCGGGCAGGGTTGGGGCTGGCACTCCGACTTGTCCAGTATGTGTTGATAGAATTGTGGTTTTATGGATTCATTAGAATGTGGTTCAGCAGACCTCTTCTTAGTGGTTTTCAGGTCACGCATTTGGTAGTGGGTCTCCCGTGGAATGTAATGTCCAGAGGTAAAACGTTTTAAACCCAGGTTAGAAGGATAGCTGTCCACCCCAGTTTTCTGGGAACAGTCTCGATTCATGCCGGTTGTCTCACTGTAATTATCGGTAGTGTCCCTCCTCATTCAAAGATATACTGGTTTATCTTTGATAATTCATATGATGCCCCTAATTTTAGTGACTTTATGTTTGGTAGTGTGAACGTTCATTTGAATACCTGTTCGGCCCACGTGCCACCTACCTCCGAGACCCTGCTGGCCATCATTTGGTCCCAAGAACCGCTAGAGGCCAAGCAGGGTTCTAGCTGCTGGAGATACAGCTGAGTAAGTCAGAAACCCTGTCTTGAAGGGGCTCTTGGTTCCACTAGGAGAGACAACACAAATTAGGTCATTATAATACAGCCTAAGAAATCTGGTGCAAACAGAGGAAGAGGGAGGAGCTCTGCTTGAAAAAAATTGAGAAAGACCCAATAAGGGATAAAACGTTGGACCAGGTGACATGAATCTCCACATTGGTGACTTTGGCATATTGGGAGATGCCTCTTATTTTTATTAGCTACCTAATCGAAAACCAAGAAGCTCATCATTGCTCAGATGATTGCTGGTGGGCGAATCATATCCAGGATGGCTTTCCGACCATGAACGTGGGCCACGTCATCCCCAACATCAGTCCTAGAGCAGATGCCTCAAGTGCCTGTAGTCAAGAGGGCCGGGTGGGATGTGCTTGTGCCACAGGTAGGACCCCCAGAATGCCCTCGAGTCCCAGGCAGAGGCACCTGCCAGATTTCATAGTCGGCACCCCCCTGAGACTGATCTAGAACCAAGGAAGGGACACGAACCATGCAGAGTGTTTGGTATGGCGACCTGGGCTCCGATGCCAGCCCGGCCGCCTACCATCAGGCAAATCGCTTAATCTCCCTGGCCTTAATTTATCTGGAAAATGCAACTGTGAAACTAAATCTACAGCCTTTCTTCCAGCTTTAAATTTTCTATTTGTGGTATAGTGAGCTAACTACAAATCCTTAAATCAAATTATCGCTAATGAATTAGCTGATTTGAGAAGACTCTTTTGGAAAACTCAGAGCCAATGTAAAATAGTTTCTCCTGGGGCATCTGGGTGGCTCAGTCAGTTAAGTGTCAGACTCTTGATTTCGGCTCAGGTCATGATCTCACGTTCAGTTCACGAGATGGAGCTTGCTTGGGATTCATTCTCTCTCTCTCTCTCTCTCTCTCTCTCTCTCTCTCTGTCCCTCCCCTGCTCTCTCTCAAAAATAAATTAATTTAAAAAAATTAAAATAGTTTCTTTTGTATATGCATTTGGTATAGCGACAAAGGCTTTTACACTGATACAGACTATCAAACGGCCTCTGCAGTTTGAATCCTGTGTGGAAGATACAGGGGAGACCAACCACAGGAAAACTGTTGTAGAATAATAGTTCTGGCTCTTACTTTCCTTAAACCAGATTGTGTTGGGTGTAAGGGCCAGAAATAATGTCACAGTCTAAACTTTACTTTTTTTCCCCCTCCCTCCTCAGAGTAGACAAGCAAAACTCAAGCACTCACAGGAGAGCCTTTCAAATCCCTCACTTTGTCCTCAATTTCAGTTGGAGGCAAAGTGTGTGGGTCTGACTCATTGCCCTGTCCTCCTTGATCCTTCCAGAAGCACAACAAGAGGAAAGCTAATGCTGCGGGCTACTTCCTGTGGTTGATAGAGCGATTATCTGCTTTGTCTAGGGTTTTTCTCTGCTTGATCTCTCTCTCTCTCTCCCTCTTCATCCCCCACCCAACCTGAACATCTCTTCATGTGTTTACTGGCAATTTGTACCTCTTTTCTGAACCGTCTTCATGATCTTTGGCCACTGCTTTCGATTTATTAAGAAATATTTGAAACACACAAGGCGTATAAAAAATGATACATGAACCCCCAGAGGCTCACCACCTGGCTTCAGAAACCATCCCCCACCGTGCACTCTCCCTCATTCTCATGAGCAGCGCTTGCATACCCAAGAGGTAACCTTGACCCTAGGTTCTGAGATCATGGGGCCCATGCATCTCTTCATATTTTTACTACACGTGTAGGTTTCTCTCCTATTTCTTTTTCGCCTATGGCTGTCTCTGTAGCAATTTGCATCATTAGAAAACAGATCCTGGAGAACCATGCTTTCCATGAGATGGCTTAAACCCTATACGTAGCTCACTACTTCTCCTACCTTCTTCATCATAGATGCAGACCATTAAGTTTTGTCTAGGGAAAACCATTGGTGATTGCGGCAAAAAGATGGTTCTCAGGTCATCACATAACAGACACGGGACATACTGTCTACCTAACAGAGGTGAGGAAGAGCCCTACATGCCATGAAAACCTTTCTCTGTACTCCATTCTCAGTGTTGCACATGTCTTTCCAATATAAGGAAAGCAACAAGATGGGGGACGTGGACCCTGCTTACACAAGTTTGTCTCTTCCTTCCTCCTTTCCTTCCTTCCTTCCTTCCTTCCTTCCTTCCTTCCCCCAACCAACAAATGTTTGTTGAGAACCCACCATAAGTGTCAGGCACTGAGCTAAATGCTGGGGAATAAAACCAAGAAAGACACAGTCCCTGCCCACCCATAGCAGAGTTAAGATAATAGACAAGTAAACAACAATAATAATAATAGCTCAGAATTGTTGAGCATTTACTCTCTGGCAGACCACTGGGCGAAGCACTTGCTTCTAGTATTTCATTTGGTCCTCACGTGAAACATGCTGCGTGGGACATCAAATGGCACCTATGAAAAATATGGAAGCAGAAGAAACACAAGATCACGGAGCTGGGATTTGAACCGTGGCAGACTGAGCCAGAGCCTATGTATCTTTATAAACTTCAGCAATCGTCACTGAAGGAAATCGGTCATTAGGATCAAATGGGAGAGGGCGATGACAGAGGGTGAAAGGTACCATGGGATGCGGGCATCTTGAAATGCTTCTTCGAGGGTGGCTTGGTAATAGGGTTCAACGAGACACCTCTTATCTCAAGCGTAGACAGGTGATTCAGTCCATGTCCTAACAGACACTTCTGGTATTAATTTCCTTTCATTAATTTGGTGCCGGGGCATTATAAACAAGCTAGTTTCAAGGCCTGGGGAAAAGGTGATACACCAACGTTGCTAACTTTGGCAATAGAGAGATTCCCTGTTTGTGAAGTGCAGGTGATTCCTGCTAGATGTCCCTGCGCCGATACGTTGAGACCCTGGGGAGCTGCAGAGGAATCTCTCCTTTTAAAAGGGACATGAGGACTGCGCCTGGGTGGCGCAGTTGGTTAAGCGTCCGACTTCAGCCAGGTCACGATCTCGTGGTCCGTGAGTTTGAGCCCCACGTCGGGCTCTGGGCTGATGGCTCGGAGCCTGGAGCCTGTTTCCGATTCTGTGTCTCCCTCTCTCTCTGCCCCTCCCCCGTTCATGCTCTGTCTCTCTCTGTCCCAAAAATAAAAATAAACGTTAAAAAAAAATTAAAAAAAAATAAAAAAAAATAAAAAAAATAAAAGGACATGAGGAGGGGTGCCTGGGTGGCTCAGTTGGGTGAGCATCTGACTCGTGGTTCTGGCTCAGATCTCCCAGTTCGTGGGTTTGAGCCCTGTGTCGGGCTCTGTGCTGACCGTGTGGAGCCCGCTTGGGATTCTCTCTCTCCTCCTCTCTCTGCCCTTCCATTTGCACGCACGCTCTCTTTCTCTCATAAATAAATCCATTTTAATGAATGAATGAATGAATGAATAATAAAGAAATAAATGGAACGTGAGGCAAGCAGCCTGAGTGGTATGGTCCAGCCAGACCCTAATAATTACGTACGTGAGGTCCTTTCCCTCAGCGTTCTTTACTTTGCCTCCGCGTAAAGTCAGAGTGCCCAGCTACTAAACGAACAGTTGGGTGGAAATCACGAGAGCAAGACGGCAAGTTACAGAAGAGCAAGTCATGGAAGGTCTATGAGGCCTCATGAACAAGGGAGCATAACACCTATAGTCCATGTGGTGGGGGTGGCTATGAAAGGCTCTGCAGAAACCCACCTCTGCTCTATGCTGTTTCGGTCCTTTTCCGGTGGGACCCCCTTACCAGGAACCAGGATGTAACATTTCATGACAGAAACAAGCCCCTAAGTCTTTGCCTCTTGGCACATGGGCTCGGATTACTACAATCTACAGGAACAGTTCTGTTTCAAATTCATAGGGAGAATTACCCCCCCCCGCCTCAGCCCCTCAAAAGGAAAATTCCTCTTATACTCTGAGTCCTGTGCCTACGCGTGCCAACTACGATTATAGCATGCATCCCTGTAAATGCAAGTTAAGTCTCTGTGGATGCCTTGCAAATGGATATGTTCGCCTCTTGCCCTCTGCTAGCACTTAATATTAAACAGTGGACTTGCTTCTGAGCAAGACCTGTCTCCAGTAAAGATCCTCTGCGCCAAAACTCAAGAAACTCACGAGGTAGACGTGACTTTTCTGGAGGAAAGCGTTACAATACGTGTGCTTAAAAATGTTTGCTCCTTTATCATTATATAGAACCCTTTGGATGGCAAGAAATAGAAACCTATCCAAGTTAGCTTAGGAAAAAGGGGAGGATTTCCTACAAGGACAAAATACGGTCCTTGCGTTGGCTATAGACAGGCCCCAGGAAAGGACCAGAAGTGACGGGGTGGCTATAGAGAAGCCGGGATGTTTATGTTGTCTCCCTGAAACCACGTTTTCAAAGAATAGGACTGTGTGTGTGTGTGTGTGTGTGTGTGTGTGTGAATCTTTACTGCCCAGGGATTGTCTCACCTGTCTCTCAGCCCCAGTTTTGGGTTCCTACGTACAGTGCTCTGATTGGCCCTGCTCTGTTGCCAAGGAGACAGGGTCACAGGTACAAAACCATGGCCTATCCACGGAGGGAGAAGGAGATACGGTTTCAAGAAAAGTGAATTGTGCTAATAAGGACCTTCCTTCTGGCATTTATACAAGTTCCAACATATGGGCTTGGTTGAATAAATTATGTATTCCCTCATTTTGGAATACTGACTATTAAGATCATGTTTCAGAATTTTTAACAAAATTAGAAAAATGCCCAGAATATTCTTGAGTGTAAGGGGCAAGTCACAGAGTAATATTTAATTTTATATTACGTAATAAAAAGAACTTGATTATATAGTGAAAATAATTTTACTCATATGTCTAGTTTGTATACACATGCATGGAGAGAAGACCAGTGTACAAAATAGAATGTTTACATAGTTATATTGTGTGCATGTGTTTTCTCTATTTCTCAAATATTTTTATGTTGATGTTTATGACTTTTATGATCAAAGTTAATTTTTTTAATATTTTTTAATGTTTATTTATTTTTGAGAGAGAGAGAGAGAGAGAGAGAGCAAGCAGGGGAGGGGCCGAAAGCAAGGAAGACACAGAATCTTAAGCAGGCTCCTGGCTCTGAGCTGTCAGCACAGAGCCCGATGCGGAGCTCAAAGTCACCAGTGGCGAGATCATGACCTGAGCTGAAGTTGGACGCTCAACCGACTAAGCCACCCAGGCGCCCCAATCAAGATTAATTTTTAAACTAATTAATTGACAAATGATACAAGTACAATTGCCTGAGATGGAAATGAAAAAAACAAAACAAAACACCTCAACTTATATCTTGAATCAGATATTTTGTAGTTTTTAAAATCACAGAAGTTTAGATTTTTTTAAATGTTTTTATTTTTGAGACAGAGAGAGACAGAGCATGAGCAGGGGACGGGCAGAGAGAGGAAGAGACACAGAATCCGAAGCAGGCTCCAGGCTCTGAGCTGTCAGCACAGAGCTTGACGCGGGGCTCAAACTCACGGACTGTGAGATCATGACCTGAGCTGAAGTCGGACACTGAACCGACTGAGCCACCCAGGTGCCCCCAGAAGTAAGTTTAATAAAGTTTACCTAAAGAGAGTAGGTGGCTTGGGGAGCCTGGGTGGCTTACTCAGTTAAGGGTCCAACTCTTGATTTCGGCTCAGGTCATGATCTCATGGTCGTGGGATTAAGCCCCATGTTGGGCTCTGTACCGACAGCACAGAGCTTGCTTGAGGTTCTCTCTCTCCCTCTCTCTCTCAAAATAAATAAAAATAAACATTAAAAAAAAGTGTAAGTGGCTCTTTCTAGGAACCCTTTGGGGAAATAATTAACTGCTTTAAAGTTTTGTAATGTCCTATTTAAATGCTTCTTTTAAAGTCAAGATTTTGAAAAAGCTCCCAGCCTGTAATTACCTTGTTTGAGAAATCAGCTCAAAGAGTTGTGTCTTTAGTATTTACGACATAACTTAAACATCACATGCAACTTAGGAATAATAATTCTAGTGATAGATACTATTGAAAAAATGTGGGCAAGTCAGAAAGGGAAACGTATTTGAGGGTAAGATGACAATCACCTTGTTCCACCTAAATCACTGGTTTTTCTTTCTTTACAGTGAAGTGAGAGAACCATGCAGAGGGAGTTTCTCAGTTGATGAGCCCTAACAGAGGGGTTGAGTTAAATGGACCCTTCTCCCATTGCTTAACTGGCACTTGAAGCCTCCCAAAGAATAAAGCCATTGATGGGAGCCTCCTATAGGAGGCTCGGGTACAGGTTTTACTAGGAGTCTTGGGGATGTGACCAAATCTGGAAAAAATCAGCAAAAGCATCAACATGAGTTAGAAAAGTATGTTATCAAATCTCAGAAGAGACTAGTATGTCAGGCCCCATTCTGTTCCCCAATCCCACGAAGGCAGAGCTTCTGGAAGATCAGAGAGGACTTCAAGAAGCCCTTCTCACCAGCTAATCAAAGTAATTCAAAGTCCAAATGCTGTCACTCACTCCCAGATCTACCAGTTCTAGAGCATGTTCCAGGATCAGCTTTAGGTGGTCTCTCATCTGAACCTCTGATTTGTTGTGTTTTTTAATGTTTATTCTTTTTTTTTTGTTTGAGAGAGAGAGAGAGAGAGCAGGAAACTGGTAGAAAGAGAGGGAGACACAGAATCTGAAGCAGGCTCCGGGCTCTGAGCTGTCAGCACAGAGCCTGATGCAGGGCTTGAACCCACAAGCCGTGACAGAGGCTCACCCAACTGAGCTACCCAGGCACCCCTTAGCCTCTTCCTCTGTCCATGGTCCTAGTGTTGCCCTGGCTTCTGCTGGCTCCTTTGGGTGCCTTTTCTTGCTTCCCTAGTCTGGACTGCTTGATCTTGGGCTTGATTCAGAAAGAAGACATAATAATAATAATAATAATACACAAAACAACAGTGAGTGTTAAAAACAACATAAAAAGTGTTGTGGGAAAACCAAAAGGACCTAATTATTTCTACCTGCAGTGGATTGCTGGGAGCTGGCTAACCAGAGGAGGTGATGAGTGTTTGGTACCTTGGCAGGTAAGTAAAAGTTTGCCAGGTAGGATGGAAGGAACTTCCCAGAAGAAAAACTGGGAAAAAAAGAATCAGAGGTGAAAAAGTGCGTGGCATCCTTGGGATGGCTTGTAGATGGAAGCATGGAGCAGAAGGTGGAGTCTTGCAGTTGTGGTAAGAAATTTTGACTTCATTCTCTGAAGGTAGATTTTATTTGTTTTTATTTTTTATTTATTTTTTTAATTTTTTTAAACTTTTTAAATTTATTTTTGAGACAGAGAGAGACAGAGCATGAACGGGGGAGGGGCAGAACCGGAAGCAGGCTCCAGGCTCTGAGCGATCAGCCCAGAGCCCAACGCGGGTCTCGAACTTACAGACCGCGAGATCACGACCTGAGCCGAAGTCCGACGCTTAACCAACTGAGCCACCCAGGCACCCCTGTTTTTATTTTTTTTTAACGTCTGTTTATTTTTGATACAGAGAGAGACAGAGCATGAATGGGGGGGGGGGCAGAGAGAGAGGGAGACACAGAATCTGAAACAGGCTCCAGGCTCTGAGCGGTCAGCACAGAGCCTGACGCGGGGCTCGAACTCACAGACCACGAGATCATGACCTGAGCCGAAGTCAGACACTTAATCGACTGAGCCACCCAGGGGCTTCATCTGAAGGTAGATTTTAAAGTGTGGGAAGGCTTTGATTAGATTTGCTTACAAAGATCATTAGGCTACATCACCAAGGCTGGCTGAAAGAGGGCAGGGGGCCTTGGCCCCTATCTCTGACTCCTTTATTGCAGCCTCAGCCTTCTTGTTCCCCAGCCAGATCCTTAATGGGGACTACATTCTTCTGTTCTTCCATGGTTTTGACCTAGGCCTTTTCTTGTCCCACGTCTGTTCTCATGGTTTAACCATCATCTTGATGCAATTTCTGGCACTGACCTCCCTGTCAACCCTAACCTTGCATTTCCAGGTGCTACTAACTCTATGTACCTGCATGCACCCCCAGCCCCTCAAACTCAACATGTGTGCAGTAGCCACACTCTTTAAATCCTTCCCCCAACACTCCGTTCTTCCCCCTGACTCTTCGTTTCTGCCCTTTGTCCCACCATTCTCCAAGTTTCCTGAGCTTAGAGCTTGCTGGCTGTTACTTCCACCTTCTTTTGGTCCTCATGTTTAGCCCATTTTCAAGTCCGTCAAGATTTCTTTGTGATTTCTGACATCTGTGCCTTCCCAGTCTAACTGCACCCATCCTACCTGAGACCCTCTCCACATTTTGATTCTGTTATAGGAACAACAGCATCCAGCTGGGGTCCCAAGTCTCCAGTGGCTCTCCTGGATGGTCCTATTCTGGTATCGTTTCTATTCTGTCTTGATTATAGAGGACCACATGTAACGTAAATATCGAGCACAGTCCAAATTACTTTTGAAAGTCCCTTAGGAAGATCCCATATTGAAGTCTGACAAACCATCTCTCCAAAAGTCCAACAGCAACAACAATAATTAAACACAATTGTTTTCTTCCAACATGGGAATAGATTGTGCTTTCTTCTCTCCAGCACTACATAATGTAGTTGACTTGTACTTAGGACTTATTTTGGGAGGGAAAATGTATTTTTAAATATTCCTTCTATGAAAGGTGAACAAGAAAGACTTGAAATGTAGGGGAGGAAAAATAATTTCCCCTCTACCATTCTCAGTTCTTGGCTGAGATTCCTGTAATAATAATAATAATAATAATAATAATAATAATAATAAAAGAAAAAAAGAACCAAACAGAGATTTATTGACAGTATAGCTCATGCATACATGGAAGATACTCGGGAAAAAATGAGTAACACTCTGAGGTGGCTTAGAACTCTGGCTTAAAGACCATCTTCAACTAACGACAAGAAAAAAAGGTATGGGGGAGGAGAGTATTGAGGAAAAGCACAGAAAACAAGAGTAAGGTTTGTTATGCAGATCTGCATCTATACCTTCTCCAGGGATAAGGGTTTAATGTTATTTCAGGGGAGTAGCCTTTGTCTTTCCTCAGGGCAGGGAGAAGGGATGCCTTTGTAAATTTATATCCTGCTTTCAGGCAAAGAGACGGAGGCCAGGGAGCCTTTCTTGTATCAGCTTCTTTTCAATTGCCTTTAGCTAAAAATAATCCTTATGCCACTGGGTTTCTGGGGGCGGGCATATTCTGCCACCTTTCAGGAGTAACCCAGAGCACAGCTGATTCATGCTCACTCTGGGCACATGCTTATGGAAAGGATGTCATGTCACATCTCCCATACTGGCCCCGTCCTTTAAATTCTTAAAAAATATTTGCTATGCAGCTGTAATTCGATAGGAGGGAATCAAGCACAGGTTTTGCTGACACTGCTCAGGTAGGTGGGCCAGTGTGTCCCATGCCTGCATGTGAAGCCCCTCACGGTGCTGGTCAGACCTGGGTGGGCAGAGAAGGTACCTGGGGCCTGTCACCCTGCACCACCAATTCAGGTGAACTCCAAGGATTTCAAAACTTCTAAATTCAAACTTGGTCTTCTAGGCCTTTATATAGGAATATTTTTCAAGTTAAGAGAATATAATATATAATTTTTAACATGTAATTTTTTTGTTACCCTGATTGATAACTTTTAGCTATTTAGACATATGGTAGGTGATCCCCTCTCTGTATTCTTGCTCTGGCCCCCATGAACATCAGGATGGCTGGCCATATGCAACACATTTTCCTGAACCAGAGGGCGAAACAGCAGTGGGGGCTTTACTGCACAACGACACAACACACACATCTTCAAATTGTGGGTAGGAATTGTGGGAAGTCCTATGGCTATTCTCTCTCTCTCTCTCTCTCTCTCTCTCTCTCTCTCTCCATATCTTCTGGGTCCTTCTGGCTCTCTCTCCCAGACCCTTTTACGCTGCAAGGAAACCCCAAATGCTCCTGATTTTGCTAGGCAGAGAATTTAGATGTGTGCATGGCACCCTGAATTTTCAACCCTTGCTACTCACTAAGGTTCACAGTCCTCAGCATCAGCATCGACTGGAAGCTTGGTGAAAATGCAGGCCCTCCGCTGCCTGAGTAACAACATTCACTTTTCCTCGGAACTCTCAGGGACGCATTTGGGAAATGCTGGAGGAGAGGCCGTCGATGCTATAGTAATCCTGAAGCAGGGAAGGTGATGAGAATTGAGAAGAGAAGGGAAGGAGAGCAGCACGACCCTGAGAGAAGAGTTGCCTCCTAGGACCAGAGCCACCAAGGGGTCTCTGTCTCGTCCGGCAGAGAGGGCTGAGGAGGGTGAGGGCTAGAGGAGCCCTGAAGCCGGGCACTCAGGGGGCAGAGAATGACAGCCAGTGATGTGGAAGGAGGCCTTGGCTTTAGGGACAGAGGGCAGGTGGAGAAGATGAGAGCCTGGAAGTTTTGAGAAAATGAGACGAAGTAGACAACGGAAACAGGAAAGGTTGCACACGCATTTGAATGGGAAAGGGACCAGAATGCCACCTAAGCAGCCCTGTGCTTCTCAGAATGCAGAGAAGAGTCTTGGCAGAGGGAGAGCACACAGCCTATGTCCACGCAAACCAGAGCTGGGCAGTAGTTAAAGCGGTTGAAACAGATCCTATTCAGGACTGTTGCAACGGGGAAAAGAGACCTCAGCACAGACCCGGGCGCAGTTCTAAATACAATATGGGTCAGTGGGGATTTACAGCCAAGGAGCAGGTGCGGTGGGGGGGGGGGGGGGGGGTTGGGTGGTCAGTGGATGGAAATTATTACTAAAAGGAGACATCGGGGTGGGGGTGGGGGTTCTGCCTGAACAGATTCAATGGGATTCTTGCTGAAGACAAGCCAGGGCGATCCAGTGTCCCCTGGGGGAGGGGCATGAGGAACCCCATTCGATACCGAGGGGGTTCTGGTTAAGCTGACTCAGCAGGGTTCTTTCTAGCTAAAATCTGATTTTACAAGCGCACAGATGAACCTAGGAGAAGGTTCAGGAGCCTGACTAAAGTTTGGTCAAGCAAATAATCTTTGTCACCTGGAGACAGACGGGCAGCTTGGGTCCCTCACAAGGTATAAACGCCTGGCCCTCCTAGAATGACCCCGGGCACCCCATGCTTCTGCCCACATCAGGCTGCCACGTCCACAGCGTGTGCCTTCCCCCTGGGTCCACACCCCTGAGCCTTCAGAGGCTCCCCCAGCTGAGCCACAGGGGACCTTCCTCCTGTGCCTGCTTTTTGCTGGGCTAAGGAAAGACATTCTGGGGCTGAGGAAGCTAGGACAGGACCCACGGCAGAAGGCGGTGCTCCTTGAGGTGGGTGCCGCCTGAGGACCTTCCTGGGGGCCATGTCCTTTGCCTAAGGTTCTGAGGTCACCTGTTAGACCCATTCCACGTAGCTCCTCCGGGCGCCCATCCTCAGCTCCAGCCTCCCTGCTCTGTGGCGGGCAGCCCTCCTCCTGGGAAATCGTCCTCCCTTCCTTCCCACCCTCCTCCCACGATCCCAATCTCCTCTTGGACTGCTTGCCTCCTCCACCCTTCAGAGCCTCTTTACAGCTTATGTGAAGCCTTTAAAGCTTATCTGAAAGCAGCTCCCATGCTTCCTCTCTGATCCCTAAGAGTGGGGGAGTTAGAGGGGGGGTTGGGGGGAGGAGGGCAAGAGGGGGCGGGGCAGGGCCTTGTAAACACAGGCCATCGCCTTGTAAACACAGGCCAGCCAGCCACATCTGCTCTGGGCGTGTGGTGGAACAGAATTTCGTGAGCCTCATAGCTTTCAGCGCTATGTGCCAGGAACTCCCTTAAGTGTTTTTACATACGTGGCTTCTCTCCGTTAACCCAAACCCAAACGTTGGGAAACGGTTGATTCCGAATTGTTATCCTCGCGGAACACCTACAGAAACTGAGGCACCGGGAGGAAATCGCGTCACGCCACGCGTGCCCAGAGATGCAAGGAGTGGCAGCCAGGCGGTCTGGCTCCAGAGCCCAGCCCCTGCCTCTGTGAGGTCGCCTTCCCTTCCAGCCGGCCACCTTCTCCCCCAGGAAGGGAGGGACGCACAGCCCTGTGGCTGGGGAATGACGGGCACCAAGGACGGCGAGCCACGAAAGCACCCAGCAGAACAAAGGGCCAAGTGTCTTTCTCAACACGTTTAAAGCTCATAGACACAGCAGGAACGCTGACAAGCAAGATGCGCTCGGTCTCCGGGTACCAGGCTCCACGTGTACACAGGAGAAAGGAGTTTTTGTTTTGTGTCGTTTCGGAGGCTTAGCGCCGAACGTCACGAGGCCAACGCTTTATGTGTAGAGCTTGGCCCCAGCTCCAAGCCCCAGCGGTGGCGACACAGGGTGCAGGAAGGCTCACTGTTCCAAAAGGAGGGGGTGGAGGAGGCAGAGCGCCCAGAGGAGAACGCCGCCAGCCCCGCTTGCTCTCACCAGACTGTGGAGACCCAGTGGGGCTTCAGGGAACGTCCAAGGATCCGCTCTTGCTCTGCTGGCTTATTCTTTGGAGAGGGAGTTTGGAGAGTGTCCTGCCGTCTCCCCCAAGGCGGTGAGGACAGAGCCCATGAATGGGGAAGAAGAGACTCATCCCACTAACTGCTAAGAAAAAGCAGGGAGCTGTTGCCCAGACCCTGGGCTTCTCTGGCTGCCTTCTGGAGGCAGGTCCTGTGAGCAGGGTGAGGTCACTTTGGCTCCATGGTGGGCGGATGTTGGGGGTCGACAGCAGTGGGTCAGATTCCTGTTCTGCACCGACTAAGGGGGAGGCTTTGGACCCGGGCCTGACCTTTTCAGGCTTCTGTGTGCTCCCACGTCAGATCCTGGGCACACAGAGATGCTATCGATGAGAAAGCGCAGTAAGGATTCAGGAGATACGTGTTTCCTTCACACACATTCTGGGAATTCTGTCTGCTGTTCGTTTCCTGCCTCGCCCATTCAGTGATAAGCTTGGTGAGGGCAGGGTCTTAGCCAGTGTTGTCTCCCAGCGAGTAGCACAGAGTCCGGCACGTATGGAGTGAGTGACCGAGTGAGTGAGTGAGTGAATGAATGAATGAATGCTTACCAAGCGACACGCTGTGTTGGCACGCTAGCTGGAGATTCCCATTTCAACACTGTAATCTATGAGTTTGAGCAAATCACTTTTCTCTGTCTACGCTAGTTTCCCCAACCATTGGGGGAGAGAAATGCAACTTTCTTCTTAAATTTTTTTTTGACATTTATTCATCTTTGAGAGACAGAGAGGGACAGAGCATGAGCAGGGAAGGGGAAGAGAGAGGAAGACACAGAATCCGAAGTGGGCTCCAGGCTCTTGAGCTGTCAGCACAGAGCCCGATGTGGGGCTTGAACTCAGGAACTGCGAGATCATGACCTGAGCCGAAGTCGGACGCTCAACCGACTGAGCCACGCAGGGCGCCCCAGCAACTATCTTCTTCTTTTTTTTAAAAAAATTTTTTTTCAACATTTTTTATTTATTTTTGGGACAGAGAGAGACAGAGCATGAACGGGGGAGGGGCAGAGAGAGAGAGAGAGACACAGAATCGGAAACAGGCTCCAGGCTCTGAGCCATCAGCCCAGAGCCTGACGCGGGGCTCGAACTCACGGACCGCGAGATCGTGACCTGGCTGAAGTCGGACGCTTAACCGACTGCGCCACCCAGGCGCCCCGCAACTATCTTCTTCTTAACAGGCGTGTCAGCATGTCTATAGCACTCAGAATTTCTTAGATGAAAGTTTCTACTAAACAGGATTCGTTTCAGGAAGTTCCTTGACTTTGCCCCCAAATATATGATACACAGAAAGCCTGGCTTTTGCTCTTTGTGACGGGTTTAGAAAAGAGTGCAGAGATTAGACACAGTTGATGCTATCTAGCTATTGGTAATTGTAGGAACATGAGTAATACTTCTGAAATGTAGCTTTCCTGACGTCTCTGGTCTTTATTTTATGATGTTTTCAAAACAGCTTAATCGGGGCTGTCCATATTGCTGGGTCTTCAGCCAGAATGGAGAATGTCCTGCAGTCTCCCCCAGGGGTGAGGTCTTAAGCCATGAGGACAGAGCCCATTCTCCTTCTAGCGACCAAAGGAGCTCCACCATACCCTGTGGACAGGGAGTTCACCTTGGCCGTGTGCAAGGTGGCAGGCTGGAGGCACCAGACCAGCAGAGAGAAGGGACAAAGAGGTGGGCAGAGAGGCTTCCTGGGCCACCTGTGTGACCACTATGGCCTTCTTGAAGTCTCTTGGCTGTCCCTGGAGCCACTTGACCATTGTCCTTATGGGGCAGTCAACAGGAGAGGGGATGTGGTGACGGGTGGCCAGATGGCATTTAAAACAAATGTTCAAGAGTCAGTAGAATTTGGATGGGTGGGCATGAGGAAGAAGGGCTTTCCAACCAAATGGATTGATGGGCACAGGGCCAGGAGGGAGAATGCACCTGCCCGTCTGAGGCTTTGGTGATGTGCTGGGAGGCAGGGAGGCCAGTGAAGTCCAGAGAGAATTTAGGTCTAAAGTGGTAACAAAAAGAGAGACATCCAAGTTACTGGCAAGTTTTTCCCTTTCATCCACCTCTCATTCATTTACAAAGTATTTATTGGGGCACCTGGGTGGCTCAGTCAGTTGAGTGTCTGACTCTTGATTTCAGCTCAGGTCATGATCCCAAGGTGGTGAGATCGAGCCCCACGTCGGGCTCCACTGAGCACGGACCCTGTTTAGGATTCTCTCTCTCTCTCCCTCTCAAAAAAAAAAAGTACTTATTAAGGTCTCCCCTTGGGCACCGGCCAGTGACTTTCATTTGCTCGGAAGAGGGAGCCTGTCTTGCATTAGATAAGCGTCAGGTTCATGGATACCAACACACATATTTCATACATTCAGTGTTCTGAAGCGTCTCACCCTCTAGAAAAGTGAATGACTCATGGCACTTGATAATTTCAATGTATCTATATTTTCAGAGAATTTAAACCCATATTTTCACAGAAATTAAAAAAATAAAATACAATCTTGGAAACTGAACAGACAACCGTTTTCACTTTTCCATATCTGTTTCCTTTTTTTTTTTTTTTTTTGGTAACATCTTGGTATTTCAATGGCATATCTGGTTCAAGGGATTCGAGGACACGGATTCAATCCAAGCAGGGACAGTACAGTGAAATATTATGAGAGCCAGAAGGCTATCTTTTTTATTGCATGAAGTTTTGACCAAGTCCCTGAGCTCTGGCTAATGATGAAAGAAGTACGAGAACAAACAGACTCGCATCTCCTGCCAAGCAGAGAGCTCTAGTGGATTCCACTGAACTCCCCAAGAGAGCTGGGATGACCATCTACAGATCCCAAAGTGGTGATGTGCACAAGCCAAGAGCCAGGAGCCCATTTAACTAATGTCGGGGCAGCCTGAAGAGAAGGCAGGAAAATGCATTCCCCATCAAAGAGTGCTTAGATGTCGAGAACAGTTCAGAAGAGTGAGTGGAATTTCCTTGACTTCTCAGTCAATAAATCACTGCCCATTCCTTTATACCTTCCTCCCCAGCAGCCATTTTTGTCTCTCCCATTCTCTCTCTCTCTCACAACATTTATACGTTCTTGTTAAACCAAAGACTATATATGAATTTGAAGCCGTTTTCACATTGTCTTAGTTCAGTTCAGGCTGCTCTAACAATAATACCATGGATTTGGGGGCTTGCACAACAAACATTTATTCCCATGGCTCTGGAAACTGGGAAGGCCGAGATGTGGGTATCTGGGGAGGCCCGCTTCCTGGTTTGCAGATGGCTGCCTTCTCCCTCATGTGGTGGAGAGCAACGAGAGAGGCATGCGATTTCCTATTTTCTTATGAAGGCAATATACCATCATGGGGGCCCCATCCTCATGACTTAATTGCCTCCCGAGAGCCCCACCTCCAGATGCCAGACACTGGGGATTAGGGATTCAACACAGGAATTTGGATGGACACTGAAATTAATCTGAGATCAAGCTATAAAGGAGATGAACTGTTTCTTTCGTGTCTACTGCTACTTAAAAAAAAATATTTTTTTTAAGTTTATTTATTTATTTTGAGAGAGAGAGAAGTGGGGAGGGGAAGAGCCCAATGTGGGGCTAGAACTCACAAACTGTAAGATCATGACCTGACCCCAAACCAAGAGTCAGGCGCTTAACCGACAGTCACCCAGGTACCCCTCTACCCACTATTTTTGAGTGATGGCAATCTTGAAGACTTCATGAAGAAGGGGGTATTTGAGCTAGGTCTTAAGGATGGGATTTCTATTTTTAGAGATGGTGGGGTGGGAATTTCAGATGAAGGGGAAAAAAGAATGAACAGTTGCTTCTAGACTTATTCAGATTCTTATAGAGGGCTGAAAATCTCAGAGGCTTTCTAAAGGTGTATTTTCAAGCGACTAGGAGATATTTGTTGTTTTCGAGAAGCCTTTTAGCATTTTTCAGAGCAGTTAAGCCGGTCGTCTTTGCTATGTAAAATATGATGTCAACAGAGAAAGATCCACTTTTGAGCCTCATGTGGGTCATGGGGCTTTGCCTGGAGAAGATGATTGTGTTCCTGAAGGGGCAGGGAGTGCCTCACACCTGCCTGGACTTGGTGACAGACCATGGTCGTCTCAGTAAAAGCTCTCCCTATGGCCGGAAAAATAACCCAAAGCACATTTTTTTCTGCCAACAGAAGATTTGTAAACTCATCTCCTTGTCTTTCCTTCGTTCTCCCTTGTCTTAGCATGAGCGTTGCCCTCCAATGGCCAGGGTACTAGTCTTCTAAATAAACCAGGAGCACTCTGGCCCATTGCCCATTCTTTCTGGGTGTGGGAGTGAATAGCAGAGAACAGTCCTCTTGCAGGGTAGCATCTGGAATAACTAGTAACAGATGTAGGAATGAATCATCATGCTCAGGGAGCCTGCCTGCAACCAAGCTGAAAGCATCTGTAAGGAAGGCTGGCTTTATCCACCGGTACACTGCCCTGTCACGTCATCAAAAGAATCCCTTCCCCAAACTGTCAGCTGTTTGCCACAGTGTCTGGAATTTCACCATTAGGTTCAGCAACCGACTCGCAAAATGTTAGAGCTGGTCAATCACCTCTTGGAAGCAGAGCTAGAATGTTTGTCCTGTGGTTTTCCATTACCCTGCAGGGCATCTCCGTGGGGGGAGTGGGCACACAGATTGCGTGGGTGGGGGCGCCTGTGTGTCTCAGTCGGTTAGGCATCTGACTCTTGATATTGGCTCAGGTCATGACCTCATGTTTCGGGAGATCGAGCCCCAAGTGGGGCTCTGGGCCTACATCCTGCTTGGGATTCTCTCTCTTCTCTCTCCCTCTCTCTGCCCCTTCCTGGCATGCTCTCTCTCTCTCAAAATAATTTAAACAAACATGAAAAAAGAAAACAAACAAACCAAAAACCCTCACAAATTACTTGCTTGGGACAACAAATCCTTTCAACAGACATTTGTACTGACAGCCTATTCAACACTCAGCTGTACAGGAGAGACTTTGGGACGGGCAACAGAAAGAAAGGAGCCCTGCCCCTATCTTCAAGAAAGAAGGTCAAAGTCCTGAAATAGCCACACATAAACACCAAGAAACCTTCCATGTAGGTAAATATGACAAATACAGCTTTATATATATATTTTTTTATTTATATACATATATAAATAATTTTCTCCTTCAGTTTCAGTTAAGTTTTCTATCAGAGCGATTTAATTCCTAGGAGTTTCTTATAATCTGGAAGTTTTCTTTAGTTATCCCTTATCACCCAGAGCATGGACTTCACATACTTTGGCTGATGGCCCCGATTTATCTCATATCATATTTATATTATGATTCCTCCGGCAGTAAATCATATTTGATCTGAAATATACATAATTGGGTTGTGCTTTTTTGAAGGCAACATTTATTTTTGCAACTGCTTGGAAAACCACATGGGACCAAGCTTTCATAGCACAGAAGCCTTCCTACGTGAATTTCAAAGCAAGTTCAAAGATGTTAGTTAAGTTTCCAGAATACATCTTGAAGCATCACCCACACCCCATATGAAACAAAGATTAGGGGGATAATAATGCTAACTATGTAACATTCATTCATTCATTTATTCATGATTCATTCAACAAATAGTCAGTGAGCACTTGCTCTGAACCAGGCTTTCTTGTTCCTCGCAATAAACAAGAGAGATAAGGTTCAGTGGATTCAGGTTAGTAAACTGAGCATATACATAGCATTGACTTCAATAGAGAGAATAATAATACCAAACTCTTCTCTACCTGGTGGCTTCAGAGTCATTCACATACCCTGTAACCCAGACTATTATCTGGTGGCTTTTCCCACTGCTTCAATATATTATGCTGATAACATTGTTGATAGCAATTTTTTTTTTTTTTTTTTTTTTTTTTTTTTTGAGAGAGAGAGAGAGAGAGAGCACGCGCGCAGGGGAGGGGCAGAAAGAGAGGGAGACACAGAATACGAAGCAGGCTCCAGGCTCTGAGCTGTCAGCACAGAGCCCAAAGCAGGGCTGGAACTCATGAACAGCGAGATCATGCCCTGAGCTGAAGTCGGTTGCTCAACCTACTGAGCCACCCAGGCTCCCCATAGCAATAACTTTTCTCATAGATCTTGTCACACTGATGACATTCCAAAAATATCTTCTTAGGATTTCTGGGCCAGAATATGATAAGGCTACCTCACATTTAAAACAGAACTTTGCAAGTTATTTCCAGGACTGTGTTCAGAATTATCCAAGTACTACTTTGGAGGCAAAGACCGTAAGTAGCAGCTGAAATGCACATTTTTTATTCGAAGAGTTCTAAATTCTCATCTGAGACCTGTTATTGTCTTGTACAAAACAGCAAGATGGTAAGGCGGATGAGGGCTCTGTATAATTGTAATTGTTGTGGTCTGGAACACATTTCAAAATGACAAACCTGGTCCCGCTATTGTTGCTTTTCTGCCTACGAAAACTTTCCGTGCCTCTTCAGTTTGCAAATAGCGAGCTGCTGAGAGTTCTTGTGATTTCTGAGATTCCAAAGTAAAGCCTGTCATTTATTTCATCCGTGGTTTGGGAGGCAGCAAAGACCACGCAGCCGCTCGGGGAAAACCTGTTCACGTGCAAGGGCAAGACCAAGTACAGGTGTGCTGGCCGCCGGCCCCTACACCTGTCCTGCAGTTCATTTAGGGAAAGACACTGTGAACACTTCATTTCACGTCTCCGTCTCTTTAAGAGGAGCGGGAACTAATTTTCTTCGACCGCCCGGACTCTAGTCCAGTCTCCCCAGGTCGTCCCCTTCGGCCTCCTAGCCGCCCGCCCGGCGCCCACCCCTTCTCTGTCGCTCATGGCGCCCGGACCCTGCCCCCGTGTCTTGGCTGGACTCCAAGAAGGCGAGGAAGATGGCTCATCAAGGAAAGGGGCAGGACAGGGATGAGGCGGCCGGTGGCTCGGTCCTGAAATCGGGCTTTCTTGGCACACGGGAGGGAGAAAACTTTCCTTTGTCAAACAAGTGACCACGTGGCGCTATGGCGGTCACCACCAGCAACCCCGTCAGACCGCGGGCCGCGGACTTGGGGGCGCGCCCGCCATCTGCTCAGCAGCCCAAGGGAAGCCCTGAAAAGTGGGGGAGCGGCAGGAAAGCACGAGAGCAATAAAGGCCCGGTAGAGTGGCGTGGAGGGCGGGGTTCCGGGAGTGGGGGGCGCGGAGGGTGGGGTTCGCGAGAGGGGGCGGGTCCGGGAGGGGGCGTGGGCAGGATCCCCGGGAGTGGGCGGGTTCGGAGGCGGGGTTCCCGTGGTGGGGCGGGCTCGGTGGGCGGGGTTCTCGGGGGTCGGGGTGTCGAGGGCGGGGTACCGCGGGGGGCTGGCTTGAGGTCGCGGGGCTCCCCCGGGCCGGGAGGGGGCGGAGGGCGGAGTACTCGGGGTTAGAGGGCTGCGCGGGGTTCCCAGAGTTGGGCGGGCGCGGAGGGCGGAGTGCCCGAGGGCGGGGAGGTTGCGGAGGGCGGGGTTCCGGGGGTGGGCGGGCTCGAGAGGCAGGGTCCTCGGGGGTGTCGGGAGAGCGGGGGTACACGGGGGTGCGAGGCAAGGGGTTTCAGGGGCGGGGAGTTTGCCGGAGGGGCGGGGTCCCGGGGGTGGCCGGGCTCGGGGGGCAGGGTCCTGTCGGGTGTGCGGGAGGGCGGCGTCCCCTGGGGTGCGGGCGCGGAGGGCGATTCCCGGGGCCGCGGGGTTCCCGGGTCGGGCGGGCGCGGGGGCGGGGCTGGGGGCGGAAGGGCGCCGCGCTCGCAGGCGGGGAGGGGGCGGGGCTCGCGGGGCGGGGCTCCGGGCTCCGGGGGCGGCGCGGCGCGGGGAGGGGCGCGGGTGGGGGAGCGGCGGGCAGGCCGGGCATGGCGTCGATGGCGGCGGCGATCGCGGCCTCGCGCTCGGCGGTCATGAGCGGGAACCGGCCTCTGGACGACCGGGAGCGGAAGCGCTTCACCTACTTCTCGTCGCTGAGCCCCATGGCCAGGAAGATCATGCAGGACAAGGAGAAGATCCGCGAGAAGTACGGGCCCGAGTGGGCGCGGCTGCCGCCCGCGCAGCAGGACGAGATCATCGACCGGTGCCTGGTGGGGCCGGGCGCCCCGGCGCCCCGCGCCCCGGGGGACCCCGGGGACTCCGAGGAGCTGGCGCGCTTCCCCGGCCTGCGCGGGCCCACGGGCCAGAAGGTGGTGCGCTTCGGGGACGAGGTAGGTGCGGGCGGGGCCGGGGACCCTCTCCCCTCCCCTCGTGGCCCCTGCAGGTCGCGGGGGTCCGGGCTGGCAAGAAGGCGCGGAGATGGGAGTGGGCGCGAGGGGCGTCCCAGGGCCGGGGGCGCGGGGCTAGGGGCTCCCCAGGGGGAGTTTGAGAATCGCCGTGAGGAGGGGTCTTTAAAGACCCTCCATCTAGACTTGCTCTGCTGGGCCTCACCGGATCCAGAGACTTCTCCGAGCCATAGGCGGCTGCTCTTAAGCGAGGCGGACCAGAGTGGAAACGGCAAGGAATTTTCAGCCAGCCAAGCCTGAGTTCTGATCCACTTTGCTACTTGGCTGTATGGCCATGGGTGACTTAGCCTCCTAGAGCCTCAGTCCCCACCCCCCTTCCTGGTGTAAGCCGGAGATAATGATACCCACCCCGTGCCTGCCAGGGAAGGCACTCCGAAAGTTGTATGTATTAATGTTAATATTTGTGATGAGCTGTATGGGGCAGGTGAAATTGTCAAGCAAGATAAGGAGAAGGAAGAGGTGCCTTCCAGGGTTAGGAGGCAAAACCGAAGATGTTTCCCTAAAATGTTTTCCGGGTGAGCACGCTGTGCAGCTTTGGTTTGGGGTGAGCACAGAGCCCCGTTTTTCCATCAAGAAGCTAAGGGATGAGTTTAAATGGGCTCCAGCAAGCCTTTGCTACATATAAGGGCATGTCTGCATCTCTGATCTGGACACTGCCCACACTTCTAGAGGAGAGAAACACTGTAAACCGTACAGGAAAAAACTCAGGGATGCCCCCTTCTAAGTCACGGAGGCCTGGGTGTTCAGTGCCGCTTGGAAACTTGGTCTTTTTCTTTTCTTCTTCTTCTCCTTCTTTGTTTGTTTCACTGAAGCCTCTTTGGTGCCATTAGAATTTGCACTGTGGCTGGCTGGCCTTTCACACTGAACTTTTACCATGAAGGGGGAAGTCAAAGGAGCAAGAAGTGTAAAAAGAAGTATACAAATGAAACCCGCATTTGTTAAGGCTGCGAGCCTCAAGGAGGGGTGCTGCGCTTGGCAACTTTTTCGGAGGGTGTCGTGGATTGGGGAAGGAAAGGACGGCGAGTTCTAAGTCTGATTTTCAGACTTGGGTGTGCTGAGACGTTTATTAGTACAAAATGTTTGCGGTCACAAACCCACTCACATGTGAGGGATGTGTGAAATGCGCTGGCACCACTGCCTTCTTCTGACTGAATTCAAAGAAAAGTTCTCCATTGCACTTGAAACTCTGAAGGCTTTGCCAGGAAAAACAAGGGTGTGGTAACCTGGAGGCATGAAAATATAGGTTCAAAATGTATTTGAGAGCTGAAACATTTTCCGTGTGAAAATCCGCCTGTGTATGCAAATGTTTGCAAGTGTGTGTGCTCAGGTTCGAGCGATGAAAAAACATGCATTCCCTCTTTGGAAAAGTCATGAGTAAGTACATATGAGAGGAAGTAAACTTGTAAGTATTTAACAGATGTTGGAGAGTGACTGTCATTTTTCCCTTAGCTTGGCGTCCGGCTAAGAATACCCGCATGCCTGCTCATCATTAAAAGGCCCTTGCCATATAAGGGCTCAGTATCGCTGGTAAGGAAAGATGTGGCCAAGTTCATTTTGTGCTCCAGTTCCTTAACTGGGTACCAGACTGAGCTGTTTCTGAGTCTGTAAACCCAGTGGGACTTAAAAGCAAATGGAACTGTTCAGTGTGGGACCTGCACGCTGCTCCAGGAGCAAACGCGCCCTGCTTTTCGCACTTGAACTCAGCTTTACAAAACGGGCTGGGAACGTGCCCTGACATGGCTCTGACCAACTTTAGCGCAGATGGGCAGAGAGACAGAAGACACCGAATTAGAGGAGGGGTACTTAGGAACATTGCCCGTGGGGTATTTTTGCCTGTGGTGGCTGTGTGGATTAATGGGACTAGGGGGTTTAAAATGCATTTCCCGAGACCTGGCAGGAGGTTGGCCCCAGACTAGTTGGTGGTCCAGGAGGAGAGCTGTTCATGGAGAGGGCTGGCTCCTAGACACAAGGGACGATGGATGGAGACAGGGGGTGGGGAGTGACCGTGGGTAGGCTGCCAGACAGAGTGGCCCAAATAGGTGACCCAGGTTTTTCCAGAAGGGCCCTAAACCAGAGTGAGTAGGGCACTCTGTCCCTTCCCACTTGATCTGTCTTCTGGTGTCCCAGGGGCCTCGGTAGCCAATCATGGAATGGGGGAGAATGCTCTCCAGGGCCCTCCAGTGTCCTACCCTCTCAACTCCCCCCCCTTCCCCCCCCCCCCCGCCCCCGCACTCCCTGCCCCACATCTTCAGACAGACCTCTGATGGCTGGGTGCTTTGAGTGAATCAGCTCTCTCTGGAGCCACTGTCTGACCCTAGACGATGAGCAGGGACTATTTTTAGTACTTCAGCGAAAGATCACCGGCCTCCTGGCTTTTGAGGCCCTTTCCTAAGGCTGAAGTAGGAGGACTCTGGGCTTTGCAGTCAGTCTTGAGTTTTGGCTCCCCCAGCTTTTTGACCGGGGTGAAATCACAGACCTCTCTGAGCTTCAGCGTTCTCGCCTTTGCGATGGGAGTGACATTAACAGGATGAGTAGAGAGCGAATGTCCACGAAGGGCCTGTGGGCTTACAAGACGGTGAGAATGCCATTGACCCTTGACCAACATGGGTTTGAAGCGCGTGGGTCCCTTTATATGCAGATTTTTTTCCTGATCAGCACAGTCCTGTAAATGTGTCTTCTTTTCCTTATGAGTTTCTGCATAACATTTTCTTTTCTCTTACTCTCTTGGAAGAATACGGTAAACACACATAACTCACGAAATACGTGTTAATCGACTGCTGATGTGATCGGCAAGGCTTCTGGTCGATAGTAAGCTATTAGTTAAGTTTTGGGGGAGTCGGAAGATTACATGTGGATTTTTAACTGCACAAGTGTCCCTAACCCCGGTGCTGTTCAAGCGGCAACTGTATTAGCCAGTCTCTGTTTCCACTTACAAGAATCATTATTATGAAATAAACATATTCTTGCTGCTGCTAAGCCTGGGGTTGTCCAGTCGGGGTTGTCCAGTCAGAGTTGTCCACGTGAGAGGGAGCTCTGTCCTGGGGGAGCTCTGGTGCTGTGCTTTGGGGCACGTATTTGAAGCTTTGATTTGCTCTGTCCACAGCCTGGCCATGATGTGGCCTGTCTCCGGATCGGCAGTGACATCGGCCTCAGATTGTGCCACCCCACCCTTTCAGCTACCCTGAGAGGCAAAGACATCACCTGTTTCTCTGAATACCCTGTCCCCCGTTGCCAGTAACATTTTTGTATCCCACACTTTAAGTCATATGTGACCAGCATCTAGTCATTAGAAACCTGATTGTGTGTGTGTGTGTATAAATATATATAGATAGATAGATATTTATATACACACATTTTTTTTAATGTTCATTTATTTTTGAGAGAGCACACAACAGAGCGTGAACAGGGGAGGGGCAGAGAGAGAGGGAGACACAGACTCCGAAGCAGGCTCCAGGCTCCGAGCTGTCAGCACAGAGCCTGACATGAGGCCGGAACTCCGGAACCGTGAGATCATGACCTGAGCCGAAGTCAGACGCCTAAGTGACTGAGCCACCCAGGCGCTCTGAAACCTGATTGCATAATGATGGCCATCGATTCTGGTGGCCACGAGTATGGTCAGGCGGGACTGCTCTGTGTAGGACTGCTCAGCACTGTGGCATCTGTGTTCATTTTTACCCTCGCTGTCTGTACAGAGAGAAGACCAGGGCTCAGATCCCCCTCCCCTTGGCGGGATGACCAGCCTGGCGCAGGAGGAGATTGGCTGCCTTTGTGCATTGGCCAGGAGGGGACCCGTCAGTTTTCAGTTTTTACTTCCCTTGGGACTCAATTCGGCAAATGTTTCTCAGCCTATTACGTTAGAAACGAGAGGCCCACTGGCTTTAGGACTGCTTAGGCTGCCCGTAATTTTCACCACCTCCTTTAAAAACTCCCCCCTCGGACGTACGATCTTCGCACAGTTTTCCACACAAGGCCGCCAGCCCCTCCTGCCCCCCATCCTGTCCCCAAGCAGCTCCTGTCAGAGAATCTGGAGCTCCTGCTGGCGGCATACGTCTCTCCTAGCAAAAGAAGCGGAGTGTCCCCAGACCTGGTTTCCATTCCGGCCATGTCACCAGCAAGGCGACCCCTGCTCAGGGCGTAGGTCTCCCTCCATGAAATGAGTGGCAGTCCTGGCTTGGAGCGACATAGATGCTGGGACATGCCCTTCTGGTCCCGTACGTGGTATGAACGGTAAGGCGTGTTTGCAAGCGGATGCCTTTCGCAGTCCGACTTCCCCTGCCATCCTTTAGCAGTAAAGTCTGGGGAATGGCTTACTCTGGGAGATGAGAAGGTCTTCGTTTTAGAAGGTTTTCGAGATCACTCAGTCTGCTTCTGCTGCTTCCCGTTATCAAGTAGGGGGGAGAAAAAAAAACCCCAAAGCTGAATGTTTGCGACCACTCCCAAACCCCTTGCCACCCGTCTCGCAGGATCTGGGTCACGTTCTAGGCTCCACACAGGGACCCAGCAGGTAAGCCTGGAAATTTGGTGTGTTGACTTCTCCCAGACCCACTTGTGCCTCCCGCCTCGCGTAAAGTAGGTGAAGCTGGGTAGGAAGGGTGTTGCCGTGTGCCAGCCCCCTGCGACCCTGATCTGGATTTTGCACGTTGCAGAACACAGAGGTTTAGGGCCCTGGAGCCACACAGCGCCACCCCCTCTCGGACAGCTGAGCAAGACCAGCCGCTGTGGGAAGGAAGTGTCCCTCCTGGGCACCCGCCTCCGGCCCCCTCCTGCAGGGATCTGGGGGCTGGCTGGCTGCCCCCTCGCCCCCCTCCGCCTTCACCTCCGTTTCTGGGGCTGAGCCTTGGCCTCCCTGACTCCCTTGACACCCTCTGCACGGCCTGCACTTCTCGGGCCTCTGGGGGTCCATGCCTTGCCAACCCCCCCCCCACCCCTCTCGCTCTTGCTCCCAGCCTTTCCCACAAGTGATTGCGGGGGCGGGGGGGGGCTCCGAGGCCAGGGGGTCAGCATAGAATATCCCGGTTCGGCAAACCTGGCGAAGCTGCTGTCTGTGCTCAGCGTCCTCGGGGCTTTTTCCTCCTCCTCAGGGTGCAGGCTGGCCAGCCTAGGTTTTTTCTTTTTTTTTTGTTAAGTTTATTTATTTTTCTTAGTAACCGCGATACCCAACTTAGGGCCCGAACTCAATGACCCTTAGATCAAGAGCCACACACTCTGCTGACAGAGCCAGCCAGGCACCCCTTGCTTGTGTCTTTTAAAAAATTAACTAATTAAATTGTTACAAAATACGTAAAATCGTGTACCTGTACGTTACTGTTAAGAAATCCAAACCATGCAGGAGCAGCATTGTGAAGCAGTTGGTAGTGTCCTTCTAGAACTTTCCTCAAGTATTAACACCTTCATCAGGTTTGAGGTTGGATACGTGATGGCCTGACAGCAAACGTGCGCGGACCCCTCTGACCCTTCCCCTCGAGCAGTTTGGTCTTTTCTTGTTTCAGCCTTTGGCAGAAAATAAAAAATAAGAAACTAAAAAAATAAGGGGGAAATCTGAGAGTTGCTTTCTCAGTATTTGGGATTTGTTCTTTAAGGAAGGTGGAATGTGTAATTACGATTCCCACCTTCTGTCTGGTAGAGCCATGCATTTTTTAGAAAAGATGACAGGGTCCACGTGGCTTTTCGCATCCTGGGACCTGGGTTTCTGTGCCCCGGCTCTGGACAGGAGTTGAGAATGTGGCCCTGAGTTCAGATCCGTTTCCTGGACCGCGAGGGGGAGGCTGCTGGGCCTCCGCCTCACGCTTCCCCCTTGGGAAGGTTCTTTGCCGGGATTAGCACCTGGCCTGCTACCCCACGTAGGAGACGAAGGGTACTGGGCAGGTGGGCCCTGGGAGCTAAGGGAGCCTGTGGTCCTCTCCCTGGCTCCTGTGGGAGGGTGTGCAGGGAAGGGGGGGGCAGAGCTGGGAAGCACGTGGGCAGGTCTGGAGTCCTGTCTCATTGACAGGAGTCATTTTCACACTCTCAAGAGAGTCCCTTAATTCTGGAGAAGAAAATCTTTTTTTTTTTTTTTTTTTTTTAAATAATAAAGACCAGACCTGTCTTTTTTTTTTTTTTTTTTTTTTTAATGTTTTAATGTTTATTTATTTTTGAGAGAGAGAGAGAACAAGCTGGGGAGGGGCAGAGAGAGAGGGAGACACAGGATCTGAAGCAGGCTCTGTGCTGACAGCAGAGAACCCGACACTGGGCTCGAACTTAGGAATCATGAGATGATGACTTGAGCCGAAGTCGGATTATTAACACACTGAGCCACCCAGGTGCCCCTAGACCTTTCTATCTGTTGCCTTCAAACTCTCTTCCACCTCCCCCTGCTCGCATTACCGCCATGGCACCCAGCTTTCGTGTCTGACTTTGTGTTCCCTGTGGAACCTGCCCACTAGTTCAGTCCTAGCTGCCTTTCCGTTGTGGGGACTGAAGTTCTGTCCTTGCGTTTATGGAAACCCTCCTATCTCAGCAGAGTTAAATATATGACACGTCAGAGGGAAAAGCATCGATTCCATAAATAGATAAATAATGGTCCCTAAAAAGAAGCCGTTGGTTGAAAAAAAGGGCATATTTTAATTGTTCTTCTTCCTCACTCCCCTGTCTTTTTTTTTTTTAAAGTAAACTTTGTTTTCTAGAGCAGTTTTAGGTTGAGAGCAAAACTGAGCAGAAAGTACAGAGATTTCTTGTATTCTCCCTGCCCCGACGTACACACAGCACCCGCACCTCCCCCCCCACAGCCCCGCTCAGAGTGGTGCACCTGTTACCTTGGATGAACCCGCACTGATGCATCAGCATCCGCCAGAGTCAGTAGTTCACATCAGGGCTGACTCTTGCGAGCATTCAGTGGGTCAGGCCAAACGTATGACAACACGTAGCCATCATACGGCATAGTTTACCGCCCTAAACATCCTGTGCTCCGCCTGGTCGTCCCTCCCTTCCCCAAGCCCCGCTCTCGGTACTGTCTCCATAGTTTGGCCTTTTCCAGAATGTCACGTAGCGGGAGGCAGAGCGTCTGTAGCATTTTCAGATTGGCTTCTGTCATCGAGTAATACGCGTCGCAGGCCCTTTCACAGCTTGATAGCTCATTTCTTTGTAGCGCCGAATAACAACCCGTTGTCTGGGGGAACCGCGGTGTATTTATCATGCACCTGCTGAGGGACATCTCCGTTGCTTCCCAAGTCTTGGAAATTACGAGTGAAGCTGCTCTAAACATCCGCGTGCCGGTTTCTGTGCGGATGTAGGTTTTCAACTTGTCTGGTTGCATACCACGGAGTGGGATTGTCTCACCCGCTTCTACCGTGCTGCTGCTGACACGGAACAGCTCCCCAGGGACAATGTGCTCCGTGCTGGATGTGCCGGGAAGCCCAGACCACGTGACATCACTAGAGGGCCGCGACAGTCAGCGACAGAGGGGAGTTTCTGTCCCCTTCTCCAGGCTCCGCCGGCTGAGCCTGATTTCTCCGACCTGTGGCGTCTCACAGTTTAAATTTTTTACCTTTAAGTCAAGGTGCCACCATCTGTCAACCAGAATCTCCTCTAATTCAGGGACTTCAGGAGCACAGTGACGACGTGTGGTTCCAGTGAGCACCTTGCCCTATTCCAGGATCCTGACACTGCTTCTGAATTACTCAAGGAGCACGTCTATTTCTGGGATGCTCGGTGGTTGGGATTCTAACTCCCGTCGGCACTGAAATTTAGCCAACCGTGCACCGTATTCCTACGTGCTGAGGACGTTCTGACTCCAGCAGATGAGAGTGTTTCGTCCGTAACGGTTGCATACTTCTCGTAGGTATGCAACAGCGTCGTTAGAAATGCAGCTGCATTCAGTTTCGTAGGTCATCTTTGAATGCATATGGAGGAATAAGGGAATGAATGTTTTCAAATGCGAATTGCATTATGCTGGAGCCTTGCAGCATATCAGGAGCCTGTTCATTTGCCTCGGGGGATTATACTAATGCGCAGAGCCCTGATCTCGCCTTGCTCCAGAGTAGGATGGGAGAGAGCTGGCCCAAAAGCCCCGGGCTTCTCGTGAGAGCAGCTTGAACCCTGGGTGGGTTTGGGAGGAGGTCCTGTCTGGGGATGATGGGAGCCACCTAGCAGTAGTGACTGAGGGCACCACTGCCCGTGGTGTGGACTGGGCATACAGAGGCGGGCCCCTGCGCCCCGGAGGTCCGCAGGCGCGGGCAGCCTGGGGTGGCCCTGTGGCCAAGTGCTCACAATGTGCGGGGAGCCTGGCGTCTCATGGTGAGCGGAACCAGGTAAGCCGCCCCGTGGAACGGCGACATTAGAATCACGTAGGGAGTTGTTAGCGTTGTAAAACTGGGGCAGATGGGACCTCCAGGTTCTGCCGGTTGTAACAGCACCCTAGGGGACGCCAGTTTACAGTCAGGCCCGGGAACGGCTGGGGTACGGGCCCCCTCGAGGGAGTCTGGGGTCTGGTGTCTGTGATCAGTGCCTGCGTGAACCCCAGGCACGTGGGAAGGAGCCATTCCCATCGAATACCTGGGACAGGTGTGCCTGCCACAGAGAGGGTGCAGTTTGTTCGGGCCAAGGTGGCAGACAGGCCCCCAGCCTTCAGAGAGGCCCAGGGTGTAGCCTAGACCTCCCAAGTGCTGCAGGGTCTCAGAAACGGTTTTTCAGATGTTCCAGGAAAGGTGCGGCTTCCTGTCTGCTGGCCCCTAGTGGCCTGGCCTTGTGCGGTGGGAGGTCAGAGGCCACCTCAGATAGCCCATGCCTCCGGGTCGGCCTCCTTCTTAGGGTGGGTCTGTAGAGGACCTAAGGGACACCCAACGCAGACAGTGCTGTCCACAGGTGCCATCGGCCCCACACGCTTGAGACGCAACGATAAAATTCGCTGGCCCTGAAAGCGGAAAGAAAGTTACAAAAGAATAAATGCTCAGTCGTGTCTAACCCGGTTCATTAAGAGGAAAGGTTGATATTTGTAAACTTTCACCATACTTGAAGTCAATTTTAAGTCCAGAGTTTCTCATTCTGGAATAATTTTGGAATAGTCATGACTTTTACAGAGAAATCATTCTCTGACCACGACTTTTAACCCGAAGACCATAGGTAGTAGCCAGAGGCACCATGGTAATTAATTAGGAGGTGCTGCGTTTTGACCATTCTTGACTTTTGTAGGGTTTTTTTTTCAGGGGGGACATCTTTTTTTTGAAAAATGGATTTTATTTTTTAGAGATAGGTTCTTAGCAAAACAAGTGGAAAACCCCTCCCTCCACACGTGCACAGCCTCCCCCACTGTCAACATCGGCCGCCAGAGTGGAACGTTTTTTACAGTGGATGAGCCTACTCGACACATCGTCGTTGCCCAAAGCCTGTGGTTGACATTGGGGTTTATTCTTGATGGGGCACATTCTGTAGGTTTTGAGAACAGGATCCATCACCACAGTATATGGTATGGAGTGTTTTCATTGCTCTTAAATCCTCTGCGCTCTGGCCTCTCTCGAACTCCAGCAACCACAGATCTTTTTACTGTCTTTGTGATTTTGCCTTTTCCAGAACGCATACAGTTGGACTCATCCAGTACGTAGCCTTTTCAGATCTCTTAATTGTGGGAGAATATACATAACATAAAATGGACCCTTCTAACCATTTTTTAAGTATACGTTTAGTATATTCGCACTGCTGTGCAGCCATTAGCACTCTCTGTTTCTAGAACTTTACTATCACCCGTCAGAAACTCCGAATCCAGGGCTGCTTGGGCGGCTCAGTCGGTTAAGAGTGACTCTTGATTTCCACTCAGGTCATGATCTCACAGTTCGTGGGATTGAGCCCTGCGTCAGGCTCTGCACTGAAAGGGTGGTGCCTGCTTGGGATTCTCTCTCTCCCTCCCTCTCTCTCTCTCTCTCTCTCTCTGTGCCTCTCTCTCTCTCAAAATAAGTAAACATTAAAAAAAAAAAAAGAAACTTTGAATCCTTTAAACAATGATTTCCCATTCCAGCTGCCCCCCTGGTGAGCTCTATTCTCCTTCCTGTCTCCGTGAATTTGCCTCGTCTTAAATAGCTGGCATGACATCTGCCCTTGGCTGACTGGCACATTCATTTAGCAATGTCTTCAGGGTTCATCCAGCTTGTAACCTGATTCAGAATTTCCTTCCTTTTGAAAGCTGAGTAGTATTCTGCTACCGGATGTGTTTGTCCCATTTTGTGTGTTCATCTGTTGACGGACGTTTGCGTTGTTTTCACGTTCTGGCTCCTGGGCGCGTAACTCGGCTGTGCGTACCGGCGTTCGAGCATCTGTTCAAGTGGCTGCTTCGTGAGATCATGATCTGAGCCGAAGTCGGATGCTTAACCGACTGAGCCACCCAGGCGCCCCTAATTCTTTTAATAATAGTAATGGCTATGTTTTTTTTTTAATTTTTTTAACGTTTATTTATTTTTGAGACAGAGATAGAGCATGAACGGGGGAGGGGCAGAGAGAGAGGGAGACGCAGAATTGGAAGCAGGCTCCAGGCTCTGAGCCATCAGCCCAGAGCCTGACGCGGGGCTCGAACTCACAGACCGCGAGATCGTGACCTGAGCTGAAGTCGGACGCTTAACCGACTGAGCCACCCAGGCGCCCCAATAATGGCTGTGTTTAACACCAGGTTCAAAAATCCCTAAACCTCTCACAGTCCACTTTTGCGTGGGTTGGCACGAGCCCACTCCAGCCCATGGCTGACTGTGGCCTCCGAAAGGGGGGCCCCACAGAGATCTTAAAACACTCCAGCCTCCATTCTTTTCCCAAACAGTAAAGTAAATGCCGGAGATTTTGTGCAAATATGCGTTCTGGTACTACGGGCAGAGAATAGACATTCTTTTTTATTTATTTATTTATTTTAAAGTACTTTCTCCCTTGGGAGGTGAACATTACGTTGGGCGAATATTTTCCAGCAAGAGCGAATCAGGGCCTCTGGGATGTCAGAGGAAAGACTAGTTGGTGCCTGTGCATCCGGGAGTCCTTGGAGCCACGTGGCGAAGAGCAGAGCCTCCCATGTGTTAATTTCCAGGGGCTGTGTGTCCTGTGGCTCTCGGTGGCTTCCCTTCTGCTTTTTGCCCTGCTCTTTTGGGATCTAGTGACTTCTAGGCTTCTTCCCGTGCCGTGCTGCAGAGAGGAAGTCGTTTCCAGAGAGATGCGGCGCTGTCTCTGGCACAGACCTCCCTCGTGGAGAGGAATTCGACTGTGAGGGTAACTCTGGGCCACGACCGAGCCCCCACTCCATGACATCCCGTGGTCTAAGCGGCAGGCGTGGTTTGGTGCTTCGATCGTTTCCGGTCTCGGGCACCAGGAGGGCTGGCGGGGGTGCCTTGCAAGCAACCCCTACAGAAAGCACGTGTGGGCATCCACCAGCGCGTGCCTGGCCACGTTTTGGTTGCCTGCCGGTCATCGCGGGGCTGGAAGAAAAGAGAACACTGTGTGTGCCCGCACCGCCACTCTGCAGTTCTGAGGCCCTTTTGCATCCAGCTGCCCGGGGAGCCTCTTCCCAGCGCTGGAGCGCGCGGCCTCGGCTGACATCAGAGCTTCCGCAACATTTGTGCTCGGCGTGTTTATTCTTGTCAGGCGTTTTAGTATTTTTATGAGCTCAGGATTGCAGAAATCTAAGGAATCTGCCCCTCGACTGAGTTTCTTGCTGGCCGCAAACAAAAGACTGTTGACCTGACACCAAGTTGGGGAGGGTTCACGGTGGGATCCCCCTCTCTGTCTTCGACCCCCTTGGAATTTCAGCTCACATGGGCTGCAGCCACTGGTGACTGCTGGCTCACCAGGCTCCCGGCTCAGTCCGTGCTCCTGTGAGTCTGCGCTGCTTTTCCTTGCAAAGCCAAAAGCTGTGTTTTCATTTTGGCCGATCTCAGCCGTGTAGCTAATATTTAAGGCTAGGTCATAGCCCATGATAAGGGGAGTCCGGCTCCAGCATGCCCTTGGCCACTGGGTCTGCTCCCTTCTGTGCTCTGCCTGCGCAGTTAATCTCCACGCACCTCCTCTGTCCCCGGGGGCGGCCCCCCTGGGCTGTCCCACCTCGGGTTGGAAGGACCACGTTTGCCAGTGGATTTCCCATTCCTTTGCCCCCACAGCTCCAAATCCAGAATAAATGATACGTAAGTGCCACGAGCCTCCTTCACTTTCCCCACGTAGGAAAAAATCCTTCTTGTTTTATTATTCTAGGAGGAGCTTAGAGCTTCCTGAGCTCATAGACTTTGGGAGACTTTCAGGTCCTTTGGCTCGGCCGTGCCCTCCGCCAGCCACCCCCCTGCACACACAGGCTGGGCTGGACGCAGGAATCCCCTGCCGCTGAAGCTAGGCCTGCAGCCCCTCTCTCTTGTCACAAAGGCCCGTTGGTTCACATTCCTCCTGGTGGCCCACTTCCGTTTTTGGAGGGACAAGAGTTTGTAAACTGAGTTTGTAAACCTGGGGTTTAGCTGGAGCTCCAAATGGCAGGGCAGTGGCCCACGTTCTAGCTCATTAGTAGTTTTTGCGCTGAGAGCCAGGCTCATGGGGCCGATGCAAACCGGCCCAGAGGCTAAGGTGGGGACAGCGCTGCTCCCAAAGTAGGGCATCCGCAGACCCAGAGGGGGACAGAGCCTGATGGCCTAACTCTGGGGGTGGGAGCACCTATGGGGGGAGGACCTCTCTTCGCGGGGGTGCTTTAAACAAGGGCCGTCCCAATTTTTTTTTTTAATATTTATTTATTTTGGGGGAGAGCACAAGCGGGAGAGGGACAGACGGAGCGGGCTCTGTGCTGACAGGCTGACAGCGGCGAGCCCTCTGTGGGGCTCGAACTCGCAAACTGTGAGACCGTGACCTGAGCAGAAGCCAGATGCTCAACCGACTGAGCCACCCAGGCGCCCCCAGGACCGTCCCAATTTAAAATACTTTAACCCATTTTCAGCGTGTCCCAACTTTCGGTTCCGAAAATATCCCCAGCAGAAGCAGGCACAGAGGAGACGTTTGGTAGCACAGGAAGACGGCTGGGGGCTCGGAGGGGGTAGCCAGGAAAAGGCGATGTTCCCCTCATTTGTTCAGGCCAGTGTGCAAAACACGTTGGATCCGAGGTCAGATTCTCAGTTCCGGTTCTGGAGGGCACTTTCCATCGTGTGCTGCTGGGGACCGTGGGGGTGACTTCAGAGCTCTCCTTACCAGTAGGCACCTGTACTAAATGGGGATGTTCATTGATGTTGCCAGTCGGCCCTTTCGAGATCTCTGCTGGGCACATGGGGGCGGGGGGGGGGGGGGGCGGGCACGGAGCCTCAGCTGCACTGGCTTTGGCTGGAGGGTTATTGCCTGACATTCTGTTCCCATGTTGATCCTTACAACAGCCCTGCAAGGGAAGCGTGATTCTCTTCTTCCAGATGAGGAAATGGAGGCTCCGAAGGCTGCCTCATCTTCCCATAATGTCTAGTCCTCCTAGAGCTGAGGCTCAAGTCTGTAAAGCCCCTTCCCCTTTCTGCTCGCATCCCGATCATCGATTCCCTCCCCCTCTGCCCCCCCTCCCCCAGGGCCTCCCTCCCATTCATTCACTGAGCCTCCTTTGGGTGGGGGAGGGGCGTGCCTGGCCACCTCCAAAAAGGTGAGAGTGAGGCCAGACTGAGAAGGTCAGCGCAGTCTACGCAGAGCACCCAAACATCAGGCTTGCTCCAAGCCAGGAGTTGGGATGAGTCCTAAGTCTTACTTACCCTGTGGCCTTGGGTGGATGTCTGCATGGGGTATGTTTGGGTTTGGGTTTCATATTTATTCTCGCATTTTTATTTCAGGACATAACTTGGCAAGATGAGCACTCTGCCCCTTTCTCCTGGGAAACGAGGGTAAGTTGGATTAAATTTAGATTTGTTTGTCCTTTTGAAAAAGAATGGCGTGGTTGTGTATTTTTCTTGTAGCTCTCGGTGGACTCAGAAGGCGGAGGCCCCACCATCCTGCTGCAGGTGATGCCCCCCTGCTGGTGCAAAAGGAGAGGAGGGGAGACCGTGGAGATGAGCTAGGAAACCTGTGGGGGGGGCATCGTGATGGAATTAAAGTGGTCGCCCCTTGACCAGGACCCCGGCCGTCCTGGGAAAGCAGAGTCAGCCCCATCCGGGGCTTTCTCTGCTCCTGGCTCTGCTGACCAATACTCAGCGCCTTAGTGGGGGCGCTCCGTAAAGCAAAGCTTGGAGAGAAGCTTTTGAGGGGGGGCAGGCGTTATTAAAATGAACTCAGGGTAGGGGCAGGAGAGGGACAGTGGCAGAGATGAGACTGCAGATCTATCAAAATTGCCTGCAAGAGTCTGCCTGGAGGCGTGACAGTCCTGGGGGCGGCGGGTGGGGAGGAAAAAAGGACATACACTCTTGGAAGCCTGTGAAGGTGATGAGGCAGTGGATACACATGGACAGGTGTTAGCGGTACAGTGCAGCTTGGATCGCTAACCCCTAGTCCCTTGTTCACTTTGATGGTGATGATGATGATAGATGATGATTATTGCTAGAGTTGATTCATGGCGTCAAGCTTAACTGACTTTGTCTATTTCCCCCCCGTCCTGCCTCGGGGGCCAAGCAACCAAAAGGCAGGTGTCTGTAACCCAACTAAAATGAGCAAGAGTCTAGAACGTTTAGTGCTGCGTGTCGGAGGGTTCTCCCCATAATGGGGTGACGAGGACGGCAGTGTGCCTGGAACGGGGCTCAGACTTGAGGTCAGATCAGGGCTCTGAAGTGCCTGTTCTTGCAGGGGCTTGTTGGCTGGGCCCACATTGCTCATCCCAGCGGAAATGGGCACGCAGGGGCCTGCGGAGAGGGTGGGTCAGAGCGGGGCAGGGCAGCGAGGGGGTCCACAAGACACCCGGGAAGCCCTCATGTGGGGGGACCTGTGTCCGAAAATGGAACATTTGACAGGGTTCCGGCGGACGAGGGCAGGGGGCGCTGTTGCCTACAGGCAGAGCTGCTGAGTGGGCCCCGTGTGACCTGAGCCGTCCCCAGATGGGGAGGTGCACGATCCGGTCCTCACGTGAGAGCTGGGAGGCGGTTTTGGAAATACTTGTTGTCAGTGCAGGTGCACGCGTCCACCTGGCGGGTGCGGATGCCCGCTGCCTTTAGCGCACCTTTACGTGGGGTCCTGAACATCCTACGTCTGCACCCAGCATGTGCCCGTGTTTTATTTCCACTGCAGATGAGTAATCTAGGTCTGTGCAGAGGGCAGCGTGAGTGAAACGGTGTGCCTGGAAGCTGGGGTCTCCCTAGGGATCTGGACCCCGGTCGAAGGACATCCAGGAGCAGCCTGGAAACACAGTGGCTCCTGAAACCAGCGAGGAATCCCCTGTCTAGTGACACTGTCAGGGAAGCTGTGGGTGGGTAGAGACTGCATCGTCACGTTGGCGTTCAGCCAGGAGCCGCAGTCTTCTTTTTGGGCTCCCCGGTGAATAACTGAGGAGCACTAACCCTGCCGGTGATATCTACCGGTAACAGACAAATAGACGCTCTGCAGGGTGGGACCAAGCAGCCTCGGACGCAGTAGCCCAGAAAGCAGCACAGACTCCCCCAGACCGGGTCCTACGTTTGAGGATATCACCGCGACGAAGGCACAGAGGTCAAAAGAGTGATGACGGCCTACGCTCTGCGTCCATCTCATGCCCCATGAGAATATCAGCTCCATTAAGAACTTACCTTGTGAAATATTACTGAACCTGCTATTTTGGGGACAGGACACTCCATCTGTTATTAACTTGCTGCAGTGACAGTCTGGGACAAGGATGGGCGGTGGTTGGAGCAGGTGCCGAGATGGGGCTCAGCCACCGGGGCCAGTGTGGGGCATAGGTGAACGGGAACGAGGACAGCTAACTGTCCCACATAGATCACACCCTGTGCTGGTGCTGAGGGTCCACATCTGCCAGCCAGGTCCCCCAGGCACCTTGTCAGTCGAGAAGCCTCTGGAAGTTAATCGGTGTTGCCCCCTTTGCAGAGACCCAGCTTACGTAACCAACGGGCGGGCTCACTCGGGGTCCTCACCTCTTGGTTTGATCTCTTGAAGTTGGACTTACAGAGTTTAGCGTTAGAACCTTGTAGAGACGAAGCAGAGAACATTCCAGAGAGCAGAGAGGCTCGGCTCCACTCTGTTTGCACAAGTCAGCGTTGAGTTCTAGAAAGTGCCACCACTCACCTCCCCGGCCTGAACTTGGAGCGCCCTGCCTCCTTGCTTTTCGGGTGTTGTCACACTCTCCCTGAGGGCTGGTGAGAACCTCTTTGGAGAGCTGCGAACAGGAGGTGGTTTTAGGCGGCCCTGATCTCCAGGCATGGGATTCGGGGCCCGGCAGCGGGTTCTCTTGCTCTCCAGTAGTTATCTGTTGATGCATAACAGACTACCCCACAGCTCCATGGCCCAAAGCGGACATTTATTTGCTTATGATTCTGGGGCTCAGCAGGCTGGGCAGGGCTCCCCCAGCCGTTCTTCTGTTGGCCTTGTTCACTCACCAACTCTTTCTCTGCTCTGACTTCTTAGCCTGGTAGTCATGTCATCCGAGGCCAGGGTCAGCCTGACCGAGGGTCTTTACTGTTGGCAGAACTGAGAATGCCAGGAGCTTGACCGATCGTTGTTAACTCTGTGTGGGCTCCTCCGTTTAGGCCAGCCCATGGGGGTGCCACCCACGGAGAGTGAGCTGGCCCTGTGCTTGGGGGCCAGGAGTCCCTGCCCCAGTGGAACGCAGCTGTGATCGGGCGTGCCCTTGAGGGCTGGGGGCCAAGTGCAGAATGGTCTGTGGAAGAGTACCCCCTTGTTCAAGTCCTGCTTTGTCTTCCAGCCCAGCCCTCCCTGCCTGGGGCGCGTCCTTCTGAGACTGAGCTGCCCTGGCGCCCCTGTTTCTCTGCCCTCTTCCAGCACGGAGGGGAGGCTCAGAGGGAGAACTGCCCGCCCCAGCTGGGGGTGAGTGGGGCCGTTATCTTTCCCACCCATCTGTCAGCCTGTGGGCCCCCCTCGGTGGATTCCTTTCTCATGCTACTGATCTTTTGAGAGGAAGAAACTCAGTGCTTGGAATGCTCCAGAGAGGGGAGGCAGGGAGCAGAGAGGATTCTTGGCATTCCCCCGTGGGTCTGGGCTGGGGAATTTAGAGGAGATGTCTGCAGAGGCAGGTCAGGCCCTGGCGCTGGGTTGCTGGGCTCTAGGGACAACCCCCCTTCAAAGCATGCGCCCCTCCCCCTGCCCCAGATGTCTGGCTTCTTTCTGTCCGTCTTGGTCCTCCTCCCAGTGTGCATTGCCTATTTGGGGATGGTAAGTTGGCTGGTGGGGATCGGTTCGTTGATTTCCTTCTGCATCAAAAGGTCTCTGAGGGCCAATATAAACCATTCCCAGAGTAGGGAGGCCTTCCCGCCCCTTCCTTGGGAAGAAGAGTAGGCACTTCGGAGGCTTTGTGCTGAATTTTTGAAAGATCCGTGAATGATATCACACTTCCTGCGTGCTGTGTGCTCTGGGTCCGGGATGTGCACACACGTTGAATTCTTTCGCCCCTGGGAGATCAGTGTCCCTGCTCTTGCTCTGGGTCAGGGTTTTGGGCAGGGGCTCGAAGAACGCTGTAACTGGCAGGCGGCTTGAATCCACGGAGAGAGATTGGAGCGCAAGTCCGTTTGGCTTGCGGGTGGCTCCCGCCCGAGGCGGGACAGAAGGGCATCCCGTCAGGGTGTTCAGTGCCTAGAGGAGTCCCTTGCTTCCAGCCTGTAGCTCTGCTTGCCTTCTCTCCTTACTGCCAGTGACAGTTTGGAGCCACCCTGTGCCCCCGTCCCAGCCTGACTCTTGTGCTGCTTGAGGTCCCCGGACCTTCTTCGCCGAGACCCCCATCTCTGCCCAGCAGTCATGGCTCCCTCCTCGTTGCCCCCCAGCACCCGTTCTGACCCTGGCTCACCTTCCTGAGAGTCAGAGCTGAGCCCTGTGGCACCCTGACCTTTCCTGGGTCTCTGTGTGTGGAGGGATGTGTCTGTTCCTTCAGCCCAGTGGCCCTAGCCCTGCACCTCTGGCCCCAGGGGTCTTTCCGGCTGGTGTGTCCTGTGGCCCTCAGCCCCGTGCCCCAGACACCGTGCTCTCCTGCCCCAGGAGCCATGGCCTTTCCTGCCTCAGTGCCATTGCTCACCCCCCACCCCATCCATCTGTGAGGATCCGGTCTGTCCTCCAGACGCGCTGCAAACCCGCGTTCTTCTGATTCCCACGGCTCCCGTGCCCCCCATCTTTGCTGAGCACCTGCCGTGCCTTCTCTCGTGTGAGCCTCGCAACAGCCCCGTTTTACAGATTAGAAAATGAAGGCGTGGAGTGCGGGGTGTGGACCTGACATCTGAGCCCAGGACCATATACGTAAGCTGTGCCCTAGCAACCTGGCTGCCTCTTAGATGAAAATGTGGCATTACTATTGTTGTCCCCGTGAGATGATGAGCCCCTGGCGGTGGGGGAGGGCAGTGGAGGCTGTCACTGGCCCCTGAACCTTGGAAACTCGGCACCCGGGGCCCCGGTGCACCTCCCAGCTGTTGGGCCCCTGTTGGGTTTTTCCCCAGGCTCACTCTGCCCGACATACGGGCATGGGGGCTGGAGCAGGATTAATCCACGTGTCTGTAGGTCCCCTTGCTCCCTGGGAAAAGTATAGGCGTATGTTATTTAGCCTCTGGGGATTGGGGGCAGGGACTCCACCAGGCCCTGCCCCTCCCCCCGCGGGCCCGGAGGGTCTGACATCCCCAGTGGCCAAGTCCTGCCGTGCCTTCCCGGTCAGGCTGTCACTTCTCCTGGTTTTGGGATTCTAAAAGTTTTTCGTACCTTCTCCTCCTCTTTCCTTCTTTGGAGGAGGAGGTGGGAGAATAAATGCTAGATGGCTTGTGGGCTTATTCAGATTTGCTCCAGTAAACTAGGATGTTTCCTGACAACGCTTCTGTAGCCTTTGTCTCAACAATTTCGATGCGTCGGACGCTGCCAAGCCCAACAGTTAGTTTTGGCTGCACGCACTCCCCCTTTACTGAAATATTACACATTCCTCTCCAGTGAGCGGGGCGTAAAAATAGATCCTGGGCTCGGTTGTGGTCTTTCTGTTTTTAGAACGGACGCGGCCAGCTGAGACCCAGTTCCCCACATGGGGCGACTGACGCCCAGTCCTGGCTTGGCCGGACGAGATCCTCCCGTGCCGTCCTCCCTCGGGCTTTAGCTAGCGCCCGAGACGTGGACGTGGGGGGTGATGAGCTGTCACCGTTGCTGCGACAGGGGTGGGGGGGGGGTTTCCCCTTTACTCCCCCATCTCCCGTCTCAAAGATTGCGTGAGACTGCAGAGTTGGATTCCCCCGCCCTGACTTCCCGTCCGTCCCCGGGTGGGCGAGCTGGAGTCATGGACCCGTTGGCTGCTCTTCCCAGGCCGCGTCCTTCTGCCGGGCCCCGGCTCGATGTCGCCCAGCGTTGGTGGACGCGGCCGACGCCGCCTCCCTTCCCAAGGGCGCTTTCTCCACCCCAAGAGAAACAGCCTTCTTCCCAGAAATAAGAGAGCAGCATCTGGAACTTCGTTATTCTTGCACTTTCCACCTTCCGGTGGTCATCACGGGGTCCACAAGAGGCCCCCTTATGAGACCTGTCAGTTCCACGAGGGAGGGCCGTCCCCGTCCTGCTCACTGACCCATTCCAGTGTCAGAAGGGCACCCCTCACACCTCTGTCTCAGAACCTCTGCTATGGCATAGCCTTCAGAGGCCTGGTGGAAGGCGAGGGGGACAGTCCCCAGCAGTCTCCGGACTGCAGGCTCTGACGAAGTCCACAGGACAGGACGGTGGCTTGGCCACACTACTTGGGGGGAAGCTTTGCAGCCCAGACTCCATGACCTGACACTGGGCACCCAAAATGGGGGCTCCAGAGTAGCATTCACCCCGGCTCTGCTACGTGTCCCTGCTGTGGACAACAGGTACCATGAGCCAGGCCCCTGGCGACCAGAGGAAGGCGTGCAGGAAGGCGTGAGAGGAGCCAGAGCCCAGAGGGGACCCACTGGGACTATTGCCAACGCCCCATGCAGACTTCTGACCAGGTGGCTCTGTCCCTCGAGGAGTGCCACACGGTCTCCGATTGCCCAAGGCGCCATGGGCACAGCCTCCGTCATTCTGTCGTTGCGTTCAAGGATGTCACATCCAGCCAGTGCTGCTTGGGCGCCTTTCCAGCGATGGCCCGAAGCAGTCTGGGAACCACTGTGACCGCCTCCTCTCCACGGCATCCCTGGCTCGGTCTGTGGCTGCCTTCCACGTAGACAGTTGCTCAGCCTAGCCTTCCAGAGCCTTCTGAGCAGAGATCCCACCGGAGAAATTGCTGATCCTAAAAAAGCCCGAGGCTTGATGAAGTGTTCACTTTTAAGTGCCTTCCTTACGTTGCAATTTCCAGATCAAAGTCAACTCCATTCTAAGCCTTGGTCTCCACTTCCGAGGTATCTTTAGCAACTTGCTTACTTAAAGAAACCCGTCCTCTCTGTGCCCACAGGCTCCCTGTATTCTAGTGTGGAATTTGGAAATATGCAGAGTACTGAGAATGGTTCACTCAAAAACAGCCCTTTAGAAAGTCAGATTAGATCATCAACATACTTACAGAAGGCCTGCTGTGTGCAAGGCTCTCCGGTGTCTATGTGGATGTCATCCCTGGTGGCCACTGGTTTCTATACCTGGCGCGATGCCCAGCACGACCGGATCCAGGTTGGACAGTTCACTGAATTGCTCCCCATGTCCCATTTGCTCATCTGTAGAATGAAAATTAAAACAAAAAACAAAACACCCAGCCCAAGGGGCTCCTGGGTGGCTCAGTCCGACGCTTGATTTCAGCTCAAGTCACGATCTCACGGTTTCGGGAGTTCGAGCCCTGCGTCGGACTCAGTGCGCTTACCACACGGAGCCTGCTCGGGATTGTCCCTCTCTCTCTGCCCCTTCCCCGCTCACACTCCCTCTGTCTCCAGATTCATAAACTTAAAAAACAAAAAACAAAAAAACCAAACCCAGTCCAACAACAACGAAAAAGCACCCGATGCATTAGACGCACTCGAGCACCCGCGACCGTCAGAGCTTTGACGTCTTTTCCTTGGCCTAACGGCGAGTTTCAGGGCACCTGTGCTCGTGATTCGAACGTAGTTTTTTTCTCGTGGCTTTATCACATCTCATTTACAAGCCTTGAGTAGTGACCTGTGGCCACCAGAGCCCAGGCTTTTCGAGAAGTGTCAGACTGAGACCACAGGCCAGTTTGTGAAACCAAGCGAAGGCATATGCCTTCAAGTAACGAAGAACCGTGTTTTGCACGTTAAGTTAGCACGGTTTTGAATTCCGCTGTGTCCACGTGGAAACAGTAACTGAAAATATCCTCTGATACATCGCTGGGCTGGTGGCGTTAGAAATCGGGGCAGCCCTGGAAAACAAGCGGGCTGGTATGCACCTAGAACCGCAAGAGAGGGAAGCTTTTGTGTTGACATTTCACTTCGGGAAGCCGATCTGAAGAAACGAAGTCCACACGGGCGAGCGCTGTAGGCACGAAGGTGGTTGTGGCAGCCTTAATGGTAAGAAAGAGCACAGGTCAGAAGACGCAGGTTGTCCGCGAGTGAGAAAACGGCTAAGTAGACGATGAGGCAGCTCCCCAGGGAAGTAGCTTGTACGCAGTACAAATAACGGTCACAAAGACCACATAACCCCGTGGGCCGCGCTCACGAGTAAGTGAAAACACAACACCCCGAATTACATGCGTAACAGAACCACCGCCTCCTATGATACGTGTACGAAAATGGCTCCCCCAAAATGCAAAAGGTAGAAAGAAAATGCTTTTTTCCTGATGCCTCGACTCTGCGCATTATCCGTGCAGTTTCATTGCTTTTATTAAAAAAAAAAAAAGAAGAGGAGGATCTGAGAGCAAAGTGGGGAGGAAGAGAGGAATGTTCAAGATTGTTCGAGATTGATTTTAGGGATGGTCGAGGCGGGAGACTGCTTGCTGTGCAGGCCCGGGAGGCCCCGTCCATGTGCTCTGGCCTGGAGACGGGGCTTGGGATTCCTTCCATCTAATGATTTGTTCTCCAGGACAGAGCAGCACTGGCGTTTTTAGAGTCCGCCGTGCTGAGCAGTCTCGGACCAAGGAAGGCATTTATGGGACAGTCGGGCCGGGTGGGGGCGCTGCTCTGGCCTCGGGGGCCTAGGCTCACAGGTGGGCGATGGCATCCGGCTTCCAGGACCAGGACGAGGTCAGAGCTGCAGAGCCCTGCTGAGCGGGGAGCGTCCCAGCAGAGGACCCCTCTGCGTGACACACGGTCTTGCTTGGCTTGTGAGGCCACAACAAATACGGGGCCGGTGGGGGGGGGGGGTCAAACAGCAGACGTTCATTTCGCACAGTCGTAGAGGCCAGGAGGTCAAGGTGACAGTGCGACGGGGTTCTGGGGAGAACCCGCTTTCCTAGCTTGCAGGACAGCCGCCTCCTCGTGTCCGTGAGCGGTGGGAGAGAGATCCTTGCCCTTGTGTCTGCGTTGATAAGGACACCGGTCTCATCGTGGGGGGCCCCACTCTCATGACCTCATCTCAGACTGATCACCCCTCAAAGGCCCCACCTCCTGTTACCGTCACTTTGGGAGTTAGGGCTTCCGTGGGAGAACTGGGGCACACAGGCGTGCATTCTGTAGCGGGCTTCGAGAAGGCAGAGCGGGCGAGGCCGGGTGGGTCGGGTCCCCGAGGCTGCACTCAGGCCCACCCTTGACCTTCGTGGTTTTGTCCAGGAAAGCAGGGTCTGGCTCGGTTGGTTTCTTTCACGCTTGTCCGCCCTCCCGCCGCCCTAGGTCAGGAGTGAAGGGCCTGGGCGGTGGGGGGCGGGTGTTGACCTTCACGGCTGTGCTGTGCCCGGCTGGGCCGTGCCCGGCTGGGCCGTGCACCTTCTCAATCACCTTCCCAGGGAGGGCGGTCACCGCCAGACAGCTCCTCCTCTGGAAGGCGCTGGAACCAGTCCCGACAAGACAAGGGGGTGCCCTGCTCCCCAGGCAGTGAGGCCTCAGTCATCAGTGAGTCAGAGCCTCTGCGCCGTTGGGGCCCTGGGTGGCCGCGCTCCCGTGTGGTGGGTTGGCCGATGGCCGTCCTGAGGGGCAGACGGTTTCGACAGATGGACGACACCCAGTGTTGATGTTGCCGGGCGCACAGAGGTGTGAGCTGGTGCAGCCCTTGCCCCGGATTGTAAGGCTGACTCTCTCCCTTCTGTGTCCCCGCTGCAGAGTCAGATGGAGTTCAGCGTGTGCTCCTTGTCTATCCAAGAGCCGGGCAGCGGCCCGGCCGGCGAGCCGAGGCAGTCTAAAGCCTCCCAGGGCTCGCAGGCCCTCCGGCCCTCCCAGGGCGGCAAGTCCTCCAGCCTGGATGCCCTGGGTCCCGCCCGGAAGGAAGAGGAAGCTTCCTTCTGGAAGATCAACGCCGAGCGCTCCCGGGGAGAGGGGCCTGAGGCCGAGTTCCAGTCGCTGACCCCCAGCCAGATCAAGTCCATGGAGAAGGGTGAAAAGGTCTTGCCTGCCTGTTACCGGCAGGACCCCGCCCTGAAGGACAGGGAGGCCAAGGCCGAAAGGCCCGGCAACCTCCGCCAGGAGCAGCGCGGCCTCCCCTGCGTCAGCATCGAGCCCGAGAGACCCCAGCCCGTCCAGGCCCGCCCCAGCACCACCCCGTCCGAGCCCGAGGGGAAGTTTTCCTCGCCCGAGGCCAGGCGGGAGGACGTGGAGGACGTAGAAGACTCTCTGTTCTCGGAACCCGTGCCTACACAGGTGAGTGGCCGTCTCCTCCGGGGGGGACCCCGGAAGACCTCCCACAAGACGGGTGGGCCACAGATGCCCCTCCCTGGGCATCTGGGGCATCTGGGCCACAGATGCTTGCTTCTTCCCCTCCCCCTTCCTCCCGCTGCCCACTCCTTGGGCGACTTTTGGGATCGGGAGAGCGGCGACTGACCAATCCGCCAGGGGCGTGTTTCGTGGGTCCATCTCGGTGCCATGCCTTGGTTGCCTGTTACTCGTGGTGTGCCACAGATGCCAGCTGCCTTTCCCCACGTGTGTGAGGGCAGGTAGGGGAGGGACCGCAGGAGGGCGGTGAACACAGGAGCTCGCAGGGGGGAGGCGGTCAGTGTGGGAGGGGTTCGGACGCCCCCCTCCACCGAGGGGTCTGTAAAGTTGGGCTGGGTGTTGGGGAGGAGGGGACCGGCGGATGCCCCAAAGGGGGCACGGAGGAAGCAGGCAGGACCCCTGAGCCTCCCCCAAGAGTGGCCACACTGCCGCAGGAAACTCTCGCTTAACGAGTGATTGGCGGCTACTCGTTTCCAAGCAGGGTAGGGTTATGTGTCCAGCGAGGAATCCTAAGGAAGGAGTTCTTTTGGGGGGGAAGCAAAAGAAAGATCTGAGAGGGTCACCGGGTGAGGAGGAGGAGTATGTCGTGAAGGTGAATAAGGGTGAGTGCTTTCTGAGTGTTTTCCCATTTCTTTGTGGAAGAAGTCGACCATTGTCTTTACCAATTGGTCTGAGACGGTGAAGAGAAAGCCCAGTGTTTGGTTAGGACTTTAAAGGGATCTAGTGTTGGAGGACTGCATCAAGGAAACAAACAAAACAACCCCAAAAGTCATTATATTTCAAATTCCCGGGAAGCCTTGGTTTTGTTTTGTTTTGTTTTTAATTTTTTTTTAATTTTTTTTTTTTGAATGTATTTTTGAGAGAGAGAAAGCACGGGAGGGACAGAGAGAGAGAGAGAGAGAGAGAGAGAGAGACACAGAATCCAAAGACAGGCTCCAGGCTCTGAGCTAGGTGTCAGCACAGAGCTGGACGCGGGGCTCGAACCCACGACCCGCGAGATCATGACCTGAGGCGAAGTCGGACGCTTTGCCGGCTGAGCCACCCGGGCGCCCCGGGAAGCCTTGGCTTTGAGACGTGGATTTACGATGAACAAAGCCATAGTTTGGGTGCAGGCATGGCTGAGAACCATTTCTGGGGGAAATCACGGATAGCTCACGTACGTGGGTGAGACCACAGACAAGGTCCTGTGTCCCGTCCATCTCAGAGATGGACAGCACACCCCGGGGAACATTAGTGCTTCCTGGCAGTCAGACGCGTTGTGTGAGTCCCGAGGCGGGGAGGGCAGGAGGGATCAAAAGAGACCACCTGCTCCCACACGAGGATGGCCAGAGGGAGGAAAAGAGTGGTCTTTAGGATTGGGTCTGGATTTGGAGCCTGGGGAAGTTACCTGTTGGCCAGGCAGTTGGACACGCCTGGGGGCCACCCCACCACAAGCCCTCCTCTGTGTGCCTTGCTGGTTTTCTCCATGTTAGCAGACTCTTTGGCTTTTTTTTTTTTTTTTCCCCTGTTAACTCATATGTAAAAAAATGTCTATTGTGGTTAAATACATGTAACGTACCATGTGCCATATTGAGTATACGGTAGACCCAGGGGTCGTGACACGAGATGCGTTCGCGTTGTTACGCAGCCATCGCTGCCATCCATCCACAGAACTCTTTCATCTGGGAAGATGAAACTCCACACCCATCGGCCGACTCCCTATTCCCTCCTCCCCCAGCCCCTGGCAGCCGCCATCCTACTTTATATTTTCGTGAATTTGACTACTCTTCGCGTCTCACGTAAGCGGAATCAGACAGCGTCCATCTTTTTGTGACCGGCCTGTTGCCCTCCGCGTCACGGCCGTGGGGTTCACCCACGTCGTGCCGTGGCTCAGAATTGCCTTCCTTCTGAAGGCCGAATAATATTCCACCGTATGGATTTACCTCCATTGTTTGTCCATTCAGTCTGCTGATGGACGCTTGGGTGGCTTCCGTTGCCTGGCCGTTTGTGAATAATGCTCCTTGTGAACGCGGCCGTACGAGTATCTGTCCCAAGGCCCTGCTTTCCATCCTTTGGGATATATCGCCAGAAGAGGAACTGATAGATCGTACGGTAATCCGTGCTTAACTTCCTGAGGAACCGCCATACTGTTTCTAGCAGTGGCTGTGCCATCTCGCTTCCCCACGACAGTGCGCAAGAAGGCCGTGTTCTCCGCATCCTCACCGCCACGTGTTCTCTCTCCTTCTTGGTCGTAGCCCCCCTAATGGCTGGGAGATGGTATCTGTGGGTCTCCTCGTGGTTTGGATTCGCAGGCCTCCAGGACTCGGCGATGTCGACTCTCTTTCCATGTTGCTTCTTGGCCATTTGTGTATTTCTCTTTTGGAGGCACGTCTCTTCCGATCCCTTGTCCAGTTCTAGCAGCCGTGTCTTGTCACGTCGAGCTGTGGTCGTCCGCTGGGTGTTTCCCGGAATGGGGTTCCGGGTGCCTCCGCTCCTCTCTCAGCAGGTGGCCTTGTGAGTTGTCCTCCCGAGGAAGGTGGGGGGGGGGGCCCTGTGACAGGAGCTCCGCCCGCCTTCCGCCAGCCGCACCTTCGCTTTCTAGCCCGTTCTTTCAGAGTCCCCACCCTTTTGAGCCAGCGTTCTCGGCCCCTCCCTGCCCTGCCTCCTGTGGTACCCTGCCCCACCTCTTGGCTCCGTTCTGTGTCTCTACCCTTCTCGCCCGCCTCCTCCTCCTGGCACACATGCCAGGCTGGCCTCCGTGCCTCCGCAGTGATCTTTCTCTCATACCCGGCACCTGGCTCTTCCTCTGACGTGTAGAGTATGAGAGAGTCGTGATCGCAGAGACGTAGGAAAGTGGAGGGGGAGGGCAGAGTCAGCGACCGCACGTGAAATCCTCGGAAAGAACGGATTCCTGAGTGCAAAGCAGAGAGGGAAGTGGCCAACCTCACCGAAGGAACCGGTAGGAAAGCAGAGAGAGGACGGCTGGCCTGAACTCCTGGCACTTTATATCAGTGTCGGATGCGGCCAAACCGGCCCGAGACAGGCTTCCTGTGAATGTGCTTAGTCCTTTGCCGCGTTGTCTCCACGTAGGCAGTTTGCCATTGGCCAGTTACGTGGAGGGTGGGGTGTCACGGTGTCCTGTCCTCGCCCGGGAGGGCTGCAGCCCGCCGGCGGACCCCCGCGCTTGTGCTAGAAAGCAGTAGAAAGACTGTCTTTGTCATTTGTCCTCTTATTCCACGATGACTCAATTCCAAGATGCCTGTCCCTGCACAGGCAGAGGACATACATTTTTCTCCTCTTCTCTGTGGGTAGGTCTGTAAAGTTGCTCTCAGACCTGCCTGGGGACGGAGGGGGAGAAGTGTTGGATCCCGGAGCGGGTAGCTCACCCTGAAGTTTATTTCATTTTCTGGTCCCAAGCACTGAGGCAAATTGAGGTCAGGGAGCCTCCGAGATAAAAGCAAGGCATCTCATTTGGGTCAATTTAAATGAGATGCTGTTTTTAGATTATACATGACTAAAAAAAAAAAAAAAAAAGTGTATCTTACTTTGCTGTGTTTCTGTCCCTTCCGCAGGTCACCTCAAGTAATGTCGTCTTGAAGACAGGATTTGATTTTCTGGACAACTGGTAAAATGTATCAGACAACCAAATAATAAGAATAAAACCAAGAACCCCTAAATGTTTTCCAAAGTGGCGTGGTGGAGGAGGATAAAAAAAAAAAAGGCAATATTTCCCTGTGTATTTTCCTGGTTTCTGTACGCTCTTTTCTTAATCATTTGGAAACTGGTAAATATCGCCTTGTCCGGATTTCCAGGTTTTTCTCTTTTTTGGTAAGGCCAGATATATATGCTATTTTCAGTGATTTGATAAACAGAAGTTTTACATTTGGAATTTTTAAACGACCGTTAAGGCATTGAGTAGGTCTCGTGAATAAAGCCTCGGTTCCCAATTCCACCCCGTTTTCCCCCCTCCCCGGAGAAAGAGTTTTCTCATCGTGTCCCCAAAACCATAAAAGCAATTTCCGTCTCTTTCTCCTTTAGCCTCTCCCCTTTTGAAATGAGCGGCGTGCGCTTTGCTGGGTGGCTGTCGGTGATGCCCTCGGCTGTGGCGGCCTCAGTGTGCCGGGCTGGCCGTGACCGCGGGAAGATTCCTCCCCACCCAGCGTTCCCGGATGCCCAGGGCTCCCTGACGCCACGCCCCTTGCATCGTGTGCCACGCTCTACCCTCACGTCATGTCCAGGAACCCCACTGTTGGCACATAGCAGAGATGGTCTTCAAGCCGCCCCGATCCGTACTCAAGCTGTTCGTCGTCGTTTGAGAAGAGTTGCATGTTTAAAAGTTTTGTATTAACTTGTCATTATTTTGTATGTAGAGTTAGAGGTTGTGAGGCTCCACTTCTTCTTGGGCGTGTACTGGTTTCCGTTTGGAGGTTCTTTGCTCCTCCTGTGGCCCCGGTGGGTGTTCCCGGGTCCGGGGCATCTGCGGGAATGAAGGGCAGGTGGCAGGTGTTGGAGGACAGAGCCCTTCTGATCGGTTGCGGTAGAACCTTCCAGCAGGAGGCTGGCAGGGGCGGTGGACGTCCTTCATCCCAAGGACTGCTTAGACTCTCCTGATGGATCTCTCTGCCATCCCTGACCACCAGCAGAAGGAGTTGTCTCTGCAGCGCCCCAGCAGCGCCCCCTGGAGACCCCTTGCGGTCCTATCCACGGTGTCTCTTGGAGCCAGACTGCGGCCCGCTGCCGTTCAGATGGAGGTGGCCCCCAGGCTGCCTGGGCAAGGTGGCCCATGCCCCAGGCGTGGTGGGTGGGGCAGGGCGAGGAGGAGAGTGGCCCTTACCCTGGGAAGCCTGCGCCCTGCCCGTTGGCCCCGAGCTGCGCCCCCTGCTGGACATGCCCGAGCGTGATCTACACGTTGCCTCTCACTGTGTTCTCCTCACCTGAAGCCTTAACCCCTGTGAGTCCTGCGAGTGAGCGCCCGGTTTCAGTACCAAGGTGTGTCTTTTTAAAAATGCGTTTCTGTCTCATACGACATCCTTAAGTGGTTTCCACAGCGTCCAGGGTAAAGCACGTGGCGCCTTATTTTCCCCAGGAAGATTCCTGCCAAAGCTGCGGCCTGGCCAACTTTTGGCTGGGTTTCTGCCAATCGCATTATGTCCCTGAACCTCTCATTTGGCCCCTTGGGGTTGTGGATGTGACCTTCCTACGTGGGTGACTGGCTGCGTTATGGCAAATACAGATTTCTTCGTGTACCATTTGAGGATAGTTGAAACGTCCAAGGGGAAAAAAAGGCTCAGAACGTGGCGGGGACGGAAAAGGGAACTTAGAAATCCCAGCCGGGGAGCCAGCCCCTCGAGTCAGCCACTGAGCCTCAGAGCCGGGCTTCCCACCTGCCTCCACTTCCAGCCTGGAGGGCAGTGCACTGTTTTAGAGCCCGCACTTGAAAACAGGGTTCCTTAAAAAAAAGAGAGAGAGAGAGAGAGAGAGAGAGAGAGAGAGAGATGTCCAGGTGTGAGTTTGTATTCGTTGACGCTGATGTGGCCAGGGAGGAACTGCACCTGGGGACAGTTAGCCCACAGTGATGTGTCTGTTCTCTTGCGAGACAATTCTGAGGCCTTTCCGACTTTCTCCTAAAGCCCGGTTATTCCTTTCACAACCCCCCCACCCCGCCCCCCACCCCAGGGGGCTGCAGGGGCGCAGGAGGTTGTTGAAAGCCTCTGCGTCACCCGGTGCCGCCCAGGGCCCGCTACCCCGAGTGTTTAGTTATCTCTTACGACAGGGCGTAATGTTTCATGATGGGGCAGCCTCCTGAGATGAAATGTAAAGTCACAACTTAGGAAATCCTCAAGCCGTGTGGCTTTGCTCCGCTTCTGAGAAGGAGACAGACGTGAAGGGGCCCGGAGGACACAGGCTGGCGAATCCCCATCCCGCCTGACCTGCGGATCCTGGTCGTAACCCCGGGCGGTCTGTGTAAAGATGGTCAGTAAGGAAAAATTCAGCTCTTAGGTTGGCCACCTCCTCCCCACCCTCCTGTGTCAGGATGAAGTCCCTAGAACCAGACGTTTATATGTATTATTTTAAAAAGACACACTTTTCAACTGAAGCCTGTATTTGGTTTTGGGGTGTCCCCCGCGCCCCCTTCTGCGCACCTGGGATTTAGCTCAAGGATTTAGCGTCTTGCTTCGGGTGACTGTGTTTCATAAACTCTCCCCCAGGAAGTCAGAAACCAGTTTCCGTTCTTCCCCTTGGGGGGGAGGGGAGGGTCCCCACCCCGCTCTCTGGGTTTGGGGGTGCTGTCCACTTGGGGACCCCAGCCCTCGCCGCGCGCCGGACCCCACGTGGATGTCAGAGCCCCCCTCCCTTTCTTTGATACACGTTTTCCAAAAAATGAAGAATTCTTACGACTTGTAACTTGGTTGTATTTTATATTAATAGCCTTTAATAAAGCCATTTAAAATATGTGAGGTGTGTCTGTCTGGGGGCTCTACTCGAGTCGGGAAGCCCCTCCGGATGACCGCTGTTGCGCACAGAGAAGAGAGGTTTGGTGCTAGTTAAGCAAGCGTGGGCTTCAAGAAGCCCACCGGGCACGGGCTTGACGCGTGCCCCCTGCAGGTTGGTGGGAGGCGGTGGCCGAGGTGCACAGGCCCGTAGCTGAAGGGTAGACCGGACCCCGGAGGGAGGGCTCCTGTGTAGCCCCCAGGTGACCAGGAAGCCAAGGCAGGGGTTCCCAGAGACCAGCTTATCGCATCCAATGACTGACTGAAGAGCAGATGGTATCTCCCAGAAAGCTTTCACCTTGAATCTGGTTGAAATGGATTTTCCTTGGAAAAAATAACAAGATTAAGCATGGCCGATGAACCCTACTGCATCCGTTAAAGTGCATGTGGTGAGTTACCAACTACAGATGGAAGGGAATTTAAAAAAAAAAATTTTTTTTAATGTTTTTATTTATTTTTAAGGCAGAGAGAGACAGAGCATGAGCGGGGATGGGGCAGAGACAGAGGGAGACCCAGAATCCGAAGCAGGCTCCAGGCTCCGAGCCGTCAGCCCAGAGCCCGGTGCGGGGCTCGAACCCACGGACCGTGAGATTGTGACCCGAGCCGAAAGTCAGACGCTCAACCGACTGAGCCCCCCGGGCGCCCCGGAAGGGAATTTTTAGATGTCAATTTTCCAGATCAAAAAAACTTTTAAAACTAATACCTCTCAGGAAAATGGTGATCCAGGCCGACAGACTTCTGCCTTACGATCCTGCACCGTGGGGCCTTGCTGCCTCGGGGGCCCAAGATTCCAGCAAGTGACTGTACTTGCTGACTTGCTGACTGTGGTGAAGGTTCTGAGACCCACAAGCATTCGGATTGTCGTGTAGACGCATTGTGAGAAGAGGCAGAATAACTCCCGGGCTCGTAGGTTTGACAGCTTAAGATAGTTCAGTATGTGATACTAATATCCCTGTATTACATACACGTATGTATAAAGTTTCTCTGCCGGAAGGAACCATCAACGTAGAGGCAGAATATACCTGGATGCATTGTGGAGGCAGGAGGAAGATGTTGAATCTGGGGGGACAAGGATATCCTCTGTTGGGGTGGGGGTATTCATGGTGCTTTTCCAGCATTTTCTCCGGTCTGAGCCTGTGCTCATATGCAATTTCCTGATGAACTTATCAGCCTTGCAGGTGCCTCGATACCAAGAGGGAAACACCTTGGGGGGTGTCTGCTCAGTGATTCTGAATCCAAAGTCAGGCAGCGAACGAGTGAGCAGCCCTGGATAGAAGATCAACTTCTGCGTCTAGAGTGGCAATACCAACTAGAAACTTAAGTAGAAACATACCAACTCCTGATGGCCGTCAAACACGTAAAGTATCCAGGAATCAACTTCAACAGGTATACAAAAACTTCTTTCCAACGGTGAAAAGGAGACAGAAGACGTAGAAAAAAGATCTGAACGATCCCGGGTGGGCTAATGTAGTGATATCAAAACGTTCATTCCCTCCAAATCATTTTGTAAGAGTTAGCGCAACGTGAACCAAAATCATGGTTGGATATTTTGAGAAATTTGACAAATTGGCACAAAGTCGTGGATGGAGAAATGATAGCTCACTGAGGTATAAGAGGGGGGGACTTGCTGTGTCACTTAGGAACACGTTAGAAGGCCATCGAAATGTTGTCTGTGGGTATTGGTTTGAGGATAGATGATCAGATCAAATAGGGTAGGGAGCTCGGGACAAAGCCGTGTGTATATGAGACCTCCGTTGAGGGTCAAAGTGGCACCACAGACTGGCAGGAGGGAGGCTCACCCCCGGGAGAGATGTGAGCACAGATTCTTACCCAACGCTGTATGGAAGATGGGCTCCTACTTTGGATTCTGCGTCTCCGTCTCTCTCTCTCTCTCTGCCCCTCCCCTGCTTGTGCTCTCTTTCTCTTAAAAAGAAAGAAACATTGGGGTGCCTGGGTGGCTCCGTCGGTTGGGCTTCTGGCTTTGGCTCAGGTCATGATCTCATGGTCCGTGAGTTCGAGCCCCGCGTCGGGCTCTGTGCTGACAGCTCGGAGCCTGGAACCTGCTTCGGATACTGTGTCTCCCTCTCTCCCTCCCCCTCCCCTGCTCATGTTCTGTCTGTGTCTCTCTAAAAAATAAATAAACATTTAAAAAAAACCTTTAAAATAAATAAACATTAAGAAAAAATTTTAAAAAAGAAGATGGGCTCCATTTGGATTCAAGACCAAAGGATAAAAGATAAAGGGGTAAGGCTAAGAGAGGGAAGAAGTGCCTTGTGACCCAGAGCAAGGAAGACTTTTTTTTTCAATGTTTTTATTTATTTTTGAGACAGAGAGCATGAGCAGGGGAGGGGCAGAGAGAGAGGGAGACACAGAATCCGAAGCAGGCTCCAGTCTCTGAGCTGTCAGCACAGAGCCCGACGCGGGGCTCGAACTCACCGACCGCGAGATCGTGACCCGAGCTGAAGTCGGACACTCAACCGACTGAGCCACCCAGGCACCCCAGGGAAGACTTCTTGCATAAAAGTTTAAAAGTACTAACCGTAAAGCAACGTATTGAGGAAACTCCTACCTGGAAACGTAGGATTTCTCTCAGCAAAGCACACACGGAGAGAGAGTTCAATGGATTGGTTGCCTGTGGGAGGATGGGAGGTGGGAATTAGGGCAGCAGAAAGAAATACAGCAGATCGGGGCACCTGGGTGGCTCAGTTGGCTGAGCGTCTGACTTCGGCTCAGGTCATGATCTCACGAGTTTGCAGGTTTAAGCCCCACGCTGGGCTCTGCGCTGACAGCTCGGAGCCTGGAATCTGCCTCAGATTCTGTGTCGCCCTCTCTCTCTGCCCCTCCCCAGCTCATACTCTGTCGCTCGCTCTCAGAAAATAAATAAATATTTAAAAAAAAAAGAGAGAGAGAGAAAGAAAGACAGCAGGTCTGGAGTGCACCAGTGGCGATCGCATGCCATAAGTGCCTGCTTGCATGAAATTTGCTATCTCTCATAATCGAGGTCTGTTCTGATCTCTCACTTCAGACAAGAGACTCATTTGTTCAGCTGGTGGGTTAGGTCAGAGGTGGCCCGTGGCCAGCATTGGTTAGCTCTTTTGTGGCTCGTCTCTGGTTGCATTTGGTGCCACCGAAGTTGCGCATCAGCCAACACCTATAAAGCCTCCTGGATTAATCCAGGTGCTTCTGTAACACCAGCCGGGGACCACTGAGCAGATTGGGAGGAGAGTGAGGGCAGGGGTTAGTGGTACCTGACGCCCTGGTCCTCGGGGGACAGAAGTCACACAGGCTGTGTGACATTGGGAGGACACTGCAGAGAAGATGATTCTGTCACTTGGCTGCCTTTACCACAGCCATCTGAAGTTTATGCCCACCAAGAACTCATTAGGCCATAAAACCATAGACAGTAATATGTGTGAGGGTCTCTAAAAATTATTTAAAATTTTTCTATGTTACAGAACGTGTGGAAAACACTGTCTACTGCTTTAACACAGAACCAACTTTCTTTTTTTTTTTTTTTTTGCAAGTCTCGTATGGTGAAAAATGTCCGGGTCCAAGTAAGCATGTGGGAATGGTCCTGGCTGGAAATGAGATCCAACTGCAAGTCTGGCAACCACATGGGCCCTGGCAGTTCTCTCTGTGCCGCTTCCCTCCCTCCACCCCCTCGTCGTGTCTCCCTCCGCCGATTCGGGCCAACACCTAGCCCCAGGGTTACAATAATCCATCCTTTGCTTCATAGTTCTTACCGTGTTGCAGCCCAGTGTTGGGCACTGTGCATTCAGTAACACAGTTACTCATGGGGCTTACATTCTCCTGGAGGAGGCTGACTGAGCATACGACCCCACAATTTTATGGTTGAAAACCACGGAGAAGTAAACGAGATTTCTGCTTCTAGCCATGATAAAGTAATCCAGATGAGACTTAACCCCCTTGTTATAAACCACTAGAACACTGGAGACAATAGGTGACAGACTACGCGTGGACTGGACAGCAGGCATTGCAGGACTGTGATCCCAAGAGAAGGAAAGCAAGGGGAGTAAGCCTTGGGATTGTCCTGGCTTTCTACCTTGAGGCGTTTTCTAGACCACGTTGCAGAAGCCTCACCCAGCTGAGGAGAAAGAATTGGGGGGCGGGGGGGGGGGAACAGATGGCTGGAATTTGCAGGAGAGAACTGTGCGGAGAAGAAGCTCCAGAAACATGCCTTAGGATTCCCCTTGGGTATGTTGGAGACAGTTTCTGGACTGCAGCCCAGCGAGGGGGGATCCGGACAGAGACTGGCTATCTTGCTGAAATGAAGAGAATGAGACTGGGGAGGCCAAGAGGGCTAGAACTGAAAAGGCAAAGTTCCAGAGAGTAAGATCTCCAGAGGTCTGCACAGGGGCTCCCTTAAGTCTCTGGCGAAAGCCATGGGGGCACCTGGGTGGCTCAGTTGGTAAAGTGTCTGACTCTCGATTATTGGCTCAGGCCATGATCTCGTGGTTTGTGAGATTGAACCCCGTGTCAGGCTCCACAGTGATAGTGTGGAGCCTGCTTGGGATTCTCTCTCTCTCTCTCTCTCTCTCTCTCTCCCCCTCTCTCTCTGGCCCTTCCCTGCTCGTGCATGTGCTCACGCTCTCACTCACTCTCTCAAATAAACTTAAGAAAACAAAACAAAAAGGCCTCTTTGGCCTCTTTGGCCAACCTGTGCATGTGTGGAGTGAAAGGTAGGCAAGAATGGCCTCCCCGAGTTCACATGAGGCCAGGAATCAGTCAGGTTCCCTCCAGGTAGAGTACAGGCCAAGTTGAGTCTGTGGGGCCCTCACCGGAGATCCTAGAAGAAGCTTGCACTAGAGACAGGGCTAAATTAGCCTTAGAATAAAGGATGCTCCTAAAACAAGACGTGAAAGGATCAAACCAATTCACAAATAACTTAGCTGCCGCCAGAATATGTCCAACTAGAACTCTATAGGAATGCTACCAAATCTAGCAGTAAACCCAAAATTCACACTGTTCAGCCAGCAATCAAAAATTACTAGACATACAAATAAGCAGGGAAATCGGACTCCTACACAGAAGAACAGCCAGTCAATAGACCAACCCAGAAACGACAGATGATGGAAGCAGCAGACAGGATTTCCCAGCCACTATTAATAAATATGATCCTTATCCTCGAGGATGTACTGTAAAATGTAAAGAAGAGAGGAACAGAACTGAGATGAAACTCCCTGAAATGATAATTTCACCGGAGTAGAATGAAATTGGATGATACGCTGCAGAAATCAATGAACGGGGAGACAGCAGTAGCTTCTATCCAAAATGAAGCAAACGACGGGAAAAATGAACTGCGGAGTCATGTGGGAAGATCCTAAGTGATCCAGTTACAAGTAATCAAAATCCCAGAAGGAGACGAGAGGGATGGAAAAAATATTTGAAGAAATAATGGCCAAAATTTCCCAAATTGATAAAAACTATAAACCCACAGATTCAAGAAGTTCATTAAGCCCCGGGTAAGACACACACACACACACACACACACACACGGGTAAGACACACACACACACACACACACACACACACGGGTAAGACACACACACACACACACACACGGGTAAGACACACACACACACACACACACACACACACACCCGGGTAAGACACACACACACACACACACCCCCGGGTAAGACACACACACACACACACACACACACGGGTAAGACACACACACACACACACACACACACCCCATGCCCCAAATAACTGAAAATCAGTAAGAAAGAGAACATTTGTAAAACAAAAACAAAACAAACAAAAACAAAACAAAACAAACAAACAAACCCAAAAAACAGCCAGAAGAAAAAAAAAAAGGCTTCTCCCAAGCTTGAGTAAACGGAGCAACATCTTTAAAGCGCTGAAAAGAAAAATAGAGTTATTGACCTAGAATTTAACAACCAGCAAAAAAAAGTCCTTTAAAATTGAAGGCAAAGTACTTTCTACACACACACACACACTGAGAAAATCTATCACCAGCTGGCCTGCATTACAAGAAATATTAAAGTTATTTGGACTAAAGGAAAATGATACTTAGAAGTTCGAATCTGCACAAAGAAAGGAAGAGTACAGAAAAAAGTAAATAGGCGGCTAAAAGCCTTTTTTTTTTTCAGATTTAAAAACTTTTAGGAAGATCGTTGTTTAAAGCAAAAATAATAACAATGGATTGTGACATTTATAACATGTAGAAGTAAAATGTGTGACAATAATGGAAGAGATGAGAGGGAGAAATAGAAATATACTGCTGTAAAGAGCTTACATTATACATAAAGTGATGTCATATTATTTAAAGTAAGACTAGGGGCGCCTGGGTGGCGCAGTCGGTTAAGCGTCCGACTTCAGCCAGGTCACGATCTCGCGGTCCGTGAGTTCGAGCCCCGCGTCAGGCTCTGGGCTGATGGCTCAGAGCCTGGAGCCTGTTTCCGATTCTGTGTCTCCCTCTCTCTCTGCCCCTGTTCATGCTCTGTCTCTCTCTGTCCCCAAAATAAATAAAAAACGTTGAAAAAAAAATTAAAAAAAAAATAATAAAGTAAGACTGAGAAGTTAAACGTGCACAGTGTAAACCACATAGAAACTGCTAAAAATGAAAGGACAGACGCACAGATAATAAATTGTGGAAGCCAAGTGGAATGCTAAAACGTATCAGAAAGCGGGAAGAGAGGAAAAATAGAAACCGAACAAATGGAACAAATAGAAAACATATAGCAAGATGGAAGGTGTATGCACAACTGTATTGATAATTATGTTACAATTGATAATGATTGATAATCATGCAAGTGGCCTAAGAACTCCAGTTAAAAAGCAAAAATTGGGGGCACCTGGTGGCTCAGTCAGTTAAGCATCCAACTCTTGGTTTCAGCTCAGGTCATGATCTCACGGTGCCTGAGTTCGAGCCCGGCATTGGGCTCCTGCTTGGGATTCTCTCCCTCTCTGCTCCTCCCCTGCTCATGCTCTCTCTCTCTCTCACTCTCTCTCTCTCAAAATAAATAAAACTTAAATTTTTTTTTTAAAAAAAGCAAAATTTTTAGACTGGATAAAAAAGCCAGTCCCAACTAGATGGTGTCTACAAGAAATGCACGCTAATACAAAGACACAGATAAACTAGAAGTAAAAGGACACAAAAGAATCTCCCAGGTAGCTGCTAATCACCAGAAAGCTGAAGTGGATGTATTTTTGTCCGACAAATTAGACTTAGTACCATGAATATTGTCAGGGGGTAAAAAGTACATTTTATCATTACGGGGGGCTCTATCAATAAAGAGCACATAGCATTCTTTAGCTGTATGCAGCCAACAACAGAGTTTCAAAATACATGAAACAGAATGAAAAAAGCAAAAAGAGAAATAGACAAATTAACACGTAGAGTTTGAGGTTACAACGCTTTCAGTAATTGATAGAATAAGGAGATGGAAAATCAGTGAGGATATAAGAGAATATCATTAATCAATTCGACATAATTGACATTTGTAGAACACTCTCCCCAGCAACCACAGATTACAATTTTTTTTCAAGGGTAGGTGAAAAATTCACCAAGATACAATACGTGCTGGGTCATGTAAGTCTCAATAAAATTAGGATTGAACTCATCCAGAGTATGGTCTCTGATTGAAACGCATTAAATCAGAGAATCAGAGCTGGAAGATGTCTGGAAAACCCTCACGTATTTAGATATTAAATATTATATTTTAAAATAATTCATGGGCCAAAGAAGAAATCACAAGGAAAAATTAGAAAACATTATGAACTGAAAATACGGCATATCAAAATCAGTGATACACAGCTAAAGTAGTGCTTAGAGGGAAAATTATAGCTTAAATGCTTACATTAGAAAAGAAGAAAGATCTAAGGCTTTTACCATAAGAAACTAGAAGAACAAGTTAAGCAAAGGAGGAAAATAATAAAGAGCAGAAATCAATTAAACAGAAAATGGTCCAGCAACAGCGAAATAGTTGATATTTCAAAATCTAGGTCTTTGAAAACAATTAGTAAAATTGATAAAATGCTGGATAGGCTAATTTAAAAAGAGAGACACCTCATTTACACACACATGCAATGAAGCACAAACTAGTAATATCAGGAATGAAAAAGGGACATCACTATAGATCCTTTGAATATTAAAAGGACAAGAAAAGATTATTGTAAACAATCCAAAGCCAAATCATATAAGTTAAATGGAATGGACTGCTTCACTGAAAGACACAACCTACTAAAAGTGACTCAAGGGGCGCCTGGATGGCTACGTCAGTTAAGTGTCTGACTTCAGCTCAGGTCATGATCTCGCGGTTCATGAGTTTGACCCCGCATCGGGCTCTGTGCTGACAGCTCAGGGCCTGGAGCCTGCTTCAGATTCTGCAGGAAAAGTGACAAAATTCAACACCCAATCATGAGAAAAGTTCTCAGCAGATGAGAAATAAAAAGGAACTTTCTCAACCTGATAAAGGGCACCTATGGAAATCATACAGCTAACATATTTGAGAAAGGCTGAATGATTTTCCCTTAAGATTAGGAATAAGCAAGGATATCTACTCTCACCACTTCCATTCAACATTTTGTTGGCAGTCCTAGCCAGCTCCGTAGGACAAGAGATATAAATAAATGGCATGAAATTGAAAAAAGTAAAGTTCTATTTATTTGCTGTTGACATGACCATACACGTAGGATATACATGTGGACACCTAAGGAATCCACAGAAAATCTACCAGAAAAAATATGCAAGCAAATTTGGAAATATCACAGCAAAGAAGGTAAATATACAAAAACCAATTGTATTTCTATATACTAGCAATAAATTGGAAAATAAAAATTTAAATGTCATTTACAAGATTATCAAAAAACACAGAATTATAATTAAATATGTGCAAGGTATATACACTAAAACCTGCAAAACATTGCTGAAATTTAAAAATACCTAACTAAATAATGAAATATACTATGTTAATTCTTCGGAAAATTCAATATTGTTAAGATATTAGTTCTTTCCAAATTGATCTATATCTACAGATTCAATGCTATCCAAATGAAATCCTGGCAGGTTTTTTTCTTATTGTTGTGATTGTTTCTGTGTAGAAATTGACAAGCCAATTCTATATGTATATGGACATTCAAATGACCTAGAATAGCCAAAACAATTTTGAGAAGAACAAAGTTAGAGGACTTAGTCTGATTTCAAGACTTACCGGTAAATCTACAGCATCAAGATAGTGTGGAATTAGCATAAGGATAATTAAGCAATGAGAAGCCCAAAAATAGCCTCAGGCATATATACTTGAATTTTGGGGGCAAATATGTCAAAATAATTTAATGCAGAAAGGACAGACTTTTCAACAAGTGCTGCAAGAATATCCATTTGGGAAAAAAAAACAAAAAACAAAAAAACAACTGTCTTGACCCTTACCTCACACCATATATAAACATTAACTTCAGATGGATTATAAATGGAAACAGAAAAACAAAAACTATGTCTGGAAGAAAACATAGAAGGAAGTGGTAGTTGTACATACTGGAAGGATGCTGGGAGAACCCACCACCATGATGTAGGGAGACTGAACAAATTGGCCCTGGGGAGGGTCAGGAACTAGGCAGTTCAGTGGGTCTCTGCCATGAGGACTCTGGGATCTTCTTTCTAGGATGCAGGAGAAAGTACACAGCACCACCTGTGAAGGAGCCTGCTCCCACAGCTCCCCAAATTTAAATCGGAATCTAAACAAACCTCTAGAGCTAACCTCCATCAATAGGAAAAGCCAGACGGGAGAGAGACAAGATTCATGGCACCACAGAAAAGCACACGGACAAGACAAGAATATGGGGTATTCTAGGGCTGTCAGCTTAGGCCCTCTGAAAAACAGGCTCCAAGATAAGATGAGCCCTGTAAGAGATGTATGGGGGAAATGTCTGTGAGGGAAAATGGGAAGGGGCTGGCCTGGGAGAACCACTGGGTGACAGTGCAGTTCTAACCCGTGCAAAGACAGACGCAAATGAGTTGGGTCAGAAAAGTCTCAGGGTATGCAGTGTCTGCATGGTCTTTCCCCAGGGTGTCGGCAAAAGTTGACTTGACTCCAGCCGCCTTCCAACCAGTTAGTAAATTCTGGGGAGAGAGACAAAAGAGAGAAGAAAGCTTTTGATCCAGGTGGCCACGGGATATAGCAGAGTGCCCAGATTCATAACCCACTCCCCACCCACGGTGGATGGTCCACTCTGGTCCGTGCTTCTTCTCAATTTGTGTCAACTGTCACCAGGAGATGTCAGGACGTATCACTCCAGCAGATCTCTGGAGAGGAGTGGGGTAGGGCTGGAGTTGGCTTGGAGGGATACCGCTTACGCAGTATTAACAGGCACTTTGCAATTTAACACTTGAATGTTTTTTTCCCATCAGCTCAGGTAAGTAGGTTCACTCACCTTGACCTACAGTGCCGGATATAGATGTTTGTCTTACTTAGGTCATAGGAGGTAATCTTCTTTACGTCCACTTGTCATCATGCTTCCCTAGAACTTCATGGGGTTTGCCCTTAGGCAGATCCTGATCCCAGAAATATCCCTAAAAGCCTGAAAGGGAACATGAAAAAAGGAAGCTTTAAGCTGATCTTAGCACGTGATAATGGCAGCTGAATTTTTCCCAACTCCTGGAAGGCTGGTCCCAGCTGAGTGGACCACGTGAATGGAGAGAAAGCTCTTGGTAGTTCAAGCTGGGAGCGTCAAGCAGGGGCTGGGCCCCAACAACCCAACCGACCTGATTTGCATCCACTTGAAGGCATGGTGAGGGACGAGGTGGCCTATCAGGACCCTTCCTCCTTATATTCCAGTTAAATTGAATGTGAATAGGCTGGTTTATTGAGCCAGACACTCTGGTGGAGCTTTTTTTGCACAGCCAATTTGATGAAAGACCTTTTGATTTTGAAGGAGCTCTTCGAACACAGCTGCATGAAAATGTCTGTATTACTATGAAAATCGCCCTTCATTGTTGATAAGAAGTGTGCCTTCCAGGGACCTCACCCCATCTCTCACTCCCAATGATCACCCCTAAGGTGGGCATCTGCAGTGGGGTGAGGCCCATGAATTGGTTGAGGATATGTGTTGGTTTTCTATTGATGCTATATAAAAAAAAAAACTCACCACAAACTTGGTGCTTTAAATTTATTATCTTACACTCTTGTAGGTCAAAAGTGGAATACACATCTCATGAGCTAAAATCAAGGCGTCATCAGGGCTTCATTCCATTCTGGAGGTCTGTGGGAGAATCCATCCTTCCCTTTTCCAGTTTCTAAAGTCTCCCCCCTTCCTTGGCTCATGACCCCCTTCCTGCATCTTCAAAGCCAGCAGTATATTTCAATCCCTTTGACTCTTCTCTTCTGCTTCCTTCTTCCACTTCTAAGAACCTTCTTGATGACATGAGGCCCGCTTGGAAAATTCAGGAAACGTCTTCCTGTCTCAAGGTCAGCTGATCAGCAGCCTCAATTCTGTCTGCAAGCTTCATTCCCTTTTGCTATGAAACAGTCACAGATTCCAGGGACTGGGACGGAATATGTTGGGGGTAGCATTAGTCTGCCAACCACAGGACATGGTTTTAATTACCTGGTAAGATCGCCAGAATGTTCCTGAGGAAGGGACGTTTAAACCAGGTGAGTAGTTGGAAAACCGTCGCAATCAGTAGTTTAGGCAAGAAGTAATGATAACATGTGGCCCAGATGGGCAGTGGTGGAGATGGAGAAAAACGGATTTAAGGGACATTTGGGCGGTAACTTGACAGAATGAGTCACTACTCCAGAGCGATGGGACCTATTATCATCCTCCACAAACACAGATGAGACCCTCAGTTTTGATTGGGAGGAGATAATGTCTAGATTCAAGCTGACCCGATCCCTCAGAGTCAAGGCCAGACAGGAAATAGAACCATTTCATCAGCAGTAGGCTCTTAGCCAAGCCTGGTTGTCACTGTCAGGTTTCATCCTACATATTATTTACCTGGGAAACAAAAGCACTTGATCGATCGTTTGCAAAGGTGGCTTCCAGCAATTCCTTGCATCCCTGATCACAATATCTGTCCCTCCCAGCAAGAGACGGAGTCCATTTCCCCTCCCTTCGGATCCGGGCTGACCCCCAGACTCGCTGTGGCTAAAGGAATATGGTGGAAATTATGTCGTGTGACTTCTGAGCCTCAGCCTCCAGAAAGCGGGCTGCCAATGCTCTTGCTCTCTTGAAGTGTTTCCACCCCTGTACAGAGAGTGGACTTCTGGTGGATGGGTGGCTTTGGAAGAGAGCCAACTCAGTCAGTAGACCAAGCCAACTGCCTTACGAGTGAGCAAGGACATCGGGACCAGCCGGTCTCCTGCTGGCTAACTGTCTTGGCTCAGGCTCTTCTAACGCATTACGGTTGGCCGGGTGGCATGAACCACGAACTTTTATTGCTTGAAGTCCCAGAGACCGGAGAGCCACGATCCGGGTCCCAACATGGTGAAGGCTGTCTTCTCACCGTGTCCTCCCGTGGAGGAGAGAGGGCTGGGTTTCTTCCTCTTCTTATGAGGACACTAATCCATCACGGGGGCTCATCTTTCATGACCCAGTTCCTGCCAAAGGCCCTGCCTGCCAACGCCACCCTATTGGGAGTTAGGGCCTCAACATACGAACTTGGTTGGGGAGGATGTAGACATGCTGTTCGTAACACCAACCGAGGAACTGAGAGGAACCGATCCAGCTGACCCCTGCCCAAACACCAACCCACGGAGTCACGAGCAAGTAAATGCCTGCTGCTGTAAGCTGCTGAACGTCAGTGTGGCTTGACGGACAGCCAGGTAACTCATCTGCTTTTCCCACGACTCCACCTCACCCAAAGCCGACAAGGAGGTTATGTTTTGAAAAGGGCGGAATACATACACACATACGTAGCAAAAAGCTGAAGCAACCTTGTCTAACCAGATAAATGCCTTGTGCAACACAAGCGCTCAGTGATTATTTGTACTGTGGTTCATTTAGTGATGATACACGGATAGATGCACAGCCCGCCCCACCCTTGGAGGGCCGTGGCCATGTACAAGGCACTTGCCTTCGTCTCTGTCCATTACTGAGATGACAGACGGCGCCCACCTGGGCTGTAGGCAGAGAAGGAGCCTGGGATGATGAGGAAGGCCCCTGACAGAGTTGCTGGGGGCTGGTGACTCTGTGCTAAGGGGGTTAGACGACCAGCGGGTGCACACTCCCCTAGTGCCGGAACCTTGGCGGAACACAGAGACGCCTTGACGTGCTATCCCTGCTCCTGGGAAGTCAGCTAGACTGACTGAGCTGCCGGTGGAAAGGAGTTTCCTGTTACCCTCTGCGTGACTGTAAGTCACTGTCAGCTACTAACCTGCACCTGTCAATGCTTGAGATCTAGAGAAAAGTCACAGAACAGAGAACAGGGGTGGAGGGTGGTGGGGAGGCTCCACAGAAGAAACAGGATTTCACTTTTTATGCTACTTTAAAAAGATGTTTAGGTATTTATTTTGAGAGAGAGAGAGAGAGAGAGAGAGCGAGCAGGGGAGGGGCAGAGAGAGCGAGGGAGGGAGAATCCCAAGCAGGCGCCAAGCTCAGCACAGAGCCCGATGTGGGACTTGATCTCATGAACCATGAGATTGTGACCCGAGCTGGTATCGAGTCAGACGTTTAACCAACTGAGCTGCTCAGGCGCCCCTCTGTGCTACTTTTGACCTGTCACCTCTTGGTGGAACTGCCTCGGGAAGCAAGTTGGCATGTTCCCCGTGACTATAGAGTGGTGTGTGTGGCTCATCATTTGTGGCTGAGACGGCAAGAGCTCTCTGATACTCCTGAATTACTCTAATAAGAGCTATCATTTATTAAACATCTAACAAGTGCAACTGACATTTTATTATGTGTCATTGAATCCTTATATACTTTAATAATTTATACTATATACTTTAATCCTTTAATACTACCTGTGAGGTTGGTATTTTTATTAATCCCATTGTACAGATCATGAAACTGAGGTTCATACTGGTTAAGGAACTTCTTCTCTCTCTTTTTGTTTAATGTTTTGTTATTTATTTTTGAGAGAGAGAGAGAGAGTGGTCAGGGGAAGGGGCAGAAAGAGAGGGAGACACAGAATCTGAAGCAGGCTCCAGTCTCCGAGCTGTCAGCACGGAGCCTGATGCGGGCCTCGAACTCACAGATGGCGAGATCATGACCTGAGCCGAAGTCAGACGCTTAACTGACTGAGCTACCCAGGCGCCCCTTGGTTAAGGGACTTCTTAACCACAGCTTAGTAAGTGACCAAACGGGGATTCAAGCCCCCGTCCATCTGACTTCCATCACTCGCGTGACCACTCGGCAAAGGCCATACTGCCCTTTGAACTCAATGATGTAACCCTTTCCTAAAACAGAAATCAGTTGACTCCGAAACGTCTTTGTGCTTCTTCTTTTATAAACATCAAATTCACTGAGCTGCAATTCATAAAACGTGCACATCCTTTCTCCTCGCAGAGCACAAAAGTTACAAAGAACTCATTTTCCTGAGCATCACGCTGGCCCTTCTTTTCTCCTGCTTATTTATTACAAAGTGAAAAATTAACCTGGTCACTTTCACACCCAACTTGCTTGTCGAGTGTTGATCTTTTTGTTTTTCCTCTTAAATAAAAGCCGTCGTTCCCTGGTCCTCCACGGGGTCCTCGGTGGCTTCTGCTGAGTGCCCACAATGGAGGCGCACTGTGGCCGTGCCTGTCACGGGGAGAGGGGACCCGTATCCACAGAACACCTCTGGGAGGAGAAAACACCACCTCCTCTCAGGGCCGAGTGGCCCAGCTCAGGAGGACGGTCACCAGAATATGCCACCAAATCAGCAGCGGGAGTGGCCGGCCCGGACCTGCTCTCGTCCTAGCTTCCAGAATTTTGTCCAATCATCTCCCCTCTGTGAGCTGCGTTACCCTTCTCTGCAAATTAGTGTGAGCATGTTATCACATTTTTGAACTTTCTGGCACAGAATAGTCACCCAGGCAGTGTTAGACGAAGCCACACTCCCTGATATCATGGTTTCGGGCCCGGAGGTGCGTTTAAATATGCCCCTCGCCAAATATACCTACCCATGAGACATTTAAAAATAACATTTAAAAAAACTTTTTTAATGTTTATTTATTTTTGAGAGAGACAGAGACAGAATGTGAGTGGGTTAGGGGCAGGGAGAGAGGGAGACACGGAATCCGAAGCAGGCTCCAGGCTCTGAACTGTCAGCCCAGAGCCCGACGCGGGGCTCGAACTCACGAGCTGTGAGATCATACCTGAGCCCAAGTCGGACGCTCAACCGACTGAGCCCACCCAGGCGCCCCCAAAATGACATTTTTAAATTGGATAGTGCTTTAGATGTTACAGAGCACATGTATTTATTTCAAAGCCCGGATTACACAGCCTAGGATGCATGTTAGAAACTTGTGTATCTTCAGACTTCCGAAATCTGAATATCCTGACAGGTGCCGGGGCCTGGCCCACATTTAGACTCCTTCTAACCGTGATTGCTGGGGCTCACGTGGTGGTCTGGTGGAAGCCCAGGCGCCCCTGAGGCAGACAGGTGGATGTGTGCATGATCTGGAAAAAGTAACTTTTCCTCCTCTGCTTCCTTCTCTGCAAAATGAGTCCAAATCATTGCATAGTGAGGCTTTGTTGTTGTTGGTTTTTAACGTTTATTTATTTTCGAGAGACTGCAAGCGGGAGAGGGACAGAGAGAGAGCAAGAGAGAGAGGGACAGAGGATCCGAAGCAGGCTCTTTGCTGACAGCAGTGAGCCCAATGTGGGGCTCGAACTCAAGAACCGTGACATCGTGACCTGAGCCGAAGTCGGATGCTCAACCGACTGAGCCATTCAGGCACCCGGTGTGTTAGCGAAGCTTTGTAAGCACAGGTTTGCAAACCCAAGCCCTTGGCGGGCGTCAGTACTCCCCACCTGGCTCTTGAGGTGTTGCAGGGGAGGTCGGAGAGGTGCACTGAGTCATGGCCACGTCCGGGGTGGGGTGGGGGGCTGGCCTCCACCAGTGGTTTGCAATCTGTGATTTTTAAATTCTTACAATTCCAAGGGGTGCCTCAGGGGACACCTTGAAGAGGCTGGCTGGTCAGTCTGACCTCTGTAGCTAGGGAGCCCTGATTTGATCTCTTTGCTACATTGGAGCTTTGCGTCCAGATCTTTGTTGTGGAAAAAGGTTCCGGTGGAAAAAAAAAAATCAAGGTTGGAGGCTACTGGGCAGTGTAAGCGCTCAGGTTGCTTTGGCTTCTCACATTCTCCAAGTCCTCTGAGCTGGCCTTGTGTAAGTGCACGGCTCTGCCCCAGATTACGTGGCCTTACGGAAGGGACAGAGCCGAGCTGTCCCTTAGATTAGCCACTGGCCATAGGTGGCTTCTCAGCACTCGACAGGGGCCAGTATTACTTGAGATGTGCCGGGAGGACAGGGTATGTACTGGATTGGGAGGGCTTCGTACAAAAAAAGAGAAGGTAAAATATTTCATCGATAATCTAGTTGTATCGGTGACATGTTGACATAATATTTTGGGTATACAAGGTTCACCGAATACAACCTTGAAATCACTTCCATCCACTTCTTTCTATGTTTTTTTTTTTAAAGTTTATTTATTTATTCTGAGAGAGCGAGAGAGAGTGCGAGCAGGGAAGGGGCAGAGAGAGAGGGAGAGACAGAATCCCAAGGAGGCTCCACTCTGTCAGCGCGGAGCCGGATGCGGGGCTTGAACTCATGAACCTGTGAGATTATGACCTGAGCGGACATCGTAAGTCAGACGCTTAACCAACGGAGCCCACTCCGGCACCCCCTCTTTGTACGTTTTTAAATGTAGTGACCGGAAAATTACAAACTTCCCAAAGAAGATACACAGGCCGAGAGGCGCATGAAAAGGTGCTTAACGTCACTCTCAGAGAAGTGGGAGTTAAAACCACAGTGGGATACCCCCTCGCACCTGTTAGGATGGCTGTGACCAGTCAGACAAGAAATAAGAAGGGGTCAGCGAGGATTTGGAGAGAAAAAGAACCCTCGTGCTCTGTTGGTGGGAATGTCAACGGGGTCCTTCGAAAAATTAAGAAAAGAACTCCCATATGATCCAGTAACTGCATTGCTCGGTATTTATCCAAAGAAAACAAAATCACTATCTCCAAAAGGTATCTGCACCCTCTTGCTAGGAGTATTTACAATAACCAACACGCCGAAACAACCTAAGTGTCCGTTCACAGCTGAATGGATAAAGAAAGCCTGGTGCACGTCTACAATGGAGTATCATTCGGCCATACAGAACAAGGAAATCCTACCGTTTGGGACACCATGGTTGAAACAGGAAGGAGTTATGCTAAGTAAGGTAAGTCAGATATTTACAAGACAGATATCATATGATCTTATGGATCATATAATCATTTTAGATACATGGGATCTCAAAAATACTGAACTCACAGGGGCGCCTGGGTGGCTCAGTCAGTTGAGCATCTCAGCTCAGGTCGTGATCTCACGGTTGTGAGTTCAAGCCCTGCCTTGGGCTCCATGCTGGGGGTGGGGCCTACTTAAAAAAACAAGAAATACAAATTTAAAAATTAAAAACACCGAATGCACAGATATAGAGAGCTGATTGGTAATTGCTGGAGGTGGGGAGGGCGGTGGTGTGCGAAACGGACGCAGATGTTTAAAAACTTGCGTCTGTGGCTCGCCTTGTATTTCTGTTGGGCAGCATAGTATAGAGCTTCCTCCCCTTCCGGAGTGCCTTCGCGTACCTTCTTCCGTCTGACTTGTACAATAGTTCTGTGCTGAGGTGGATGAGTCCTGGATGTCCAGGAGTCACGTGGACAGAAAGCTGAGATTTCATCCTGCTTCTGATCCCGGTGACTTGGACCACGTCTGTGTGTTCTCTGTAAAATGCGGGTTGCTGTAGCCACACATGGGTTCTTGGGAAGCTCAGACCAGACAAGGTACAGGACCCTCCAGTGCAGAAGGGGTGTCACGAGGATGAGAAGGCCCGGCCCAGAGAAGTGAAATGGTGTTCCCGTGCTGGGCATGAGACCTGTCCCTACTGGGCCAGCGTCCCTTCCTCTCCTCGGCGGGGAGTCCACCATGAATGTCAAGGTTGTACATCGGCTCCCTCCCAACCTGATGCTCCAGTGACTTGTCAGATTAATTTGAGAGAAGAGGGCCCCTACAAAGGGCAGATTTGCCCTTTGGCCCATCCCAACCTTTTGGGATTTCGAGTCAGAAAATAAACAAAACTGAGCTCAAAGAATTGGGCCAATTGGCCCTGGGTTAAGCAGCTTCTCGATGAAACAGCTTTGCTTGCAAATAAGCAAAGGGTTTTGAATCTTTACCAGGCCAACTTTCTTTCTTTTTAATGTTTATTTATTTATTTTGAGAGAAGAGAGAGAGTGTGAGTAGGGAAGGGCAGAGAGAGAGAGAGAGAGAGAGAGAATCCTAAGCAAGCTACGTGCTGTCAGCACAGAGCCCAACATGGGACTCAATCTCGGGAACCGTGAGATCATGACCTGAGCCCAGATCAAGAGTCGGACGCTTAACCGACTGAGCCACCCAGGCATGTGCGAGGCAGAGGCCGAGCAGCTGGCCAAGGGCAGCCTGTGACAGAGGTGGCAAGAGGTGGCTCCTGCACAGGTAAGTGGCCACGACATTCGCGCTCCATGAAGGAGTTGTCTCTGAAACACTGGTGGGTTGGACACACCCTCTGTCTGGGAGAAGAGTCAGCGGCCCTTCTCCTGGGTGAGATGGCCTCGGGCCGTGGTGCCTCACTCAGCCTTCCCTCATGTCCCATGGGAGTGCCAATGTCGGGGCCTGGAGCGTCCATTCCAGACGGCCCTTGGTGGAGGCTTCTGATGGTGTTGATGCATGGCTTGCTCCAGAGTAAGCAATCCAGGGAGCAGCCACATCCTCTAACCTGCAGCTTCAAACCCATCCCTGAGTGCTCAGGGTTGGGTGGGGAAAGGGGACACGGACCGAGACTCCTTCCCAGCTGCGTGACCTGGTGGGTTACGTGACCTCTTTAATACAATGGTTGCTGGATCAACCTCACGGGGTCGCTGAGAGGAAGGACGAGAAAGCTATTAACATAATGCCTGGCACGTAGTAAGCACTGGGCACCCAGCAGCCCTGATTTCACGGCCCAGGGAAGCAGTGGGAGGGGAAGGGGCGCAGGGGGGTGGCTGTCCTCTTGGTGCCTAAAAGAGATTTCTACACAGCTAGCCGTATCCCTGTCCCTCTCCTGGCCACCGTGTCCGAGGCAACGCCCATCCCCGAGGGATCCTCTTGAGCGAGGGCATGATGTCCTTGCGTGACTCAGCTCTGTCTGCAGGCTGCCCCCAGTGGGCACTCTCCTCTGCCTTCTGCACACCACCTTGCTGGCCAGGCTCCCCGAGGCAGGACCGGCTTCCCCGCTGTGCCATTTTCCCGACTCCCAAGGGCTGACTCTACAGAGGGGGTTCCTAAGTGCCTCCTTATTAGGACGCGTCACTTCATTTTTCTGCTCTCCAGGTCCCTCACGTGTCCTGGGGGCAAAATAACAGGCGTGTGAGGACGGGGTGAAAACATAAGGCCAGCAGGGCACACGGCAGCCACTTAACCCGCGTTATCGCCAGCAGCGAGCTCGTGGTGAGAGCAGCCTGAGATCGAACCCCCTGCGCCTCTCTCCCCCTGCGGTTTTGTGACATCCGTATTCTCTAGCTTGGATCACTGCTCACAGTTTCGCTGTCTCGGGATTGATCTTACGTAGCAGAGGCAAACCCAAGCCGCAGACGGATGTTGAACACGCTCCCGGTGCTAGGTGTCCCTCGTTTTTCTCGCCGCCTGCCGTTCTCGGCTGAGCCACCTGCCATCTTCCCCGAAACACAGTTCTGATAAGTGACTCCAAGGAAGGACCACTGGGCCTCAGAAGGCCCTGAAATCCATCGGGGAGATGGACTGGACGCAGCGGGAAAAGAAAAGAAGGCTCTGGGCTGGATCCTGAGTCTTGCTCTGCAAATGGCTGTGCCTCAACCGCTATCTCCAACTCCAGGAAAACAGACGACAGGGGTTTAACCTGCCGTCCATACTGAGGCTCCGGGGAAACTGAGAGCTCGAGAATGATGTGCATATTTTTGTGGGCCCATAGTGTTCTTTTCAGGTTCTCAGAGGGGTCCCTGACCCCGAAATAGAAGAACCACTCTACAGTGCGATCCCTAGGTTTCTTTCCATCACATACATTCTAGATTCTTGACTTACAGGCCCTCAATGCTGTCCATGGGTTTCTAACATCGATAGAGGTATTGTCCGAAACTGGCCCCTGTCAAGTAGGGCTCTCAAGGGCCCCCGGGGGGTGGAACTCTGGGGGGGCTTGGGGGGTGACTCTTGAGGGGACCCAGGTGATAGACGTGACTCTGAGGGGAAACCGAATGGGAGGGTCTGTTGGATCGCACTTGGATTTCTTCCTCGCGTCGTGGAAGAAAATGCACTGTCCAGAGTGCCGTGGTCTTCCCGAGTAGTTGGACACGGATGCTTCTGTTAGAGCCATTTCCTTTTGTTCCTGGGCCACAGGCTCTGGGCGTCTCCTTGGGCGGCAGCTGGCCCCAGGTCCCCTCTCCCTCATCCCGTCTTCAGGGTGCGATCCGGTGTGGAGAAGAAAAATGGTGCCCGTGGTAGCTCACTGTCCCCCTAAGCCACCCGAGCGTCTGGATGCACAGATAGGGTTTTGTCAGTTTTCTCCACAAAACCGTCTTTTTCCCTGCTGTCCTCAGGACAGGGCGGAGGTTCATAAGCAGAGATAGCCCGGGGCCTGGGAGACTCAGCCTCACAAACTGGATGAAACGAACAACCAATCTCTGGTGGCCTCTCTTGTCTCCCGCCTCCCACCCGTCGCGGCCAAGACCCTGGCCGGGCCTCAGTTCCGGGCCGGCCGGCCGCCGGTGGAAGCAAACAAAGAGAAATATTTGAACCTCCAGAGGCAAATGATCCCACCTATGGGTTCCCCAGTCTTCTGGGGAGAAAAGCCCCCCCCCCCCACTTGCTGTTTCTGGAAATCCAGGCCAAACCAGCCCGCAGTCCCCACGACTGCCAGCCCAGCCGTCCCTTGGACCCTGGAGCTGCTGCTTCAAGATTCACACTCTTGCAGGCTCGTTTTTTGTACGTTTTGTTTTTCCTCGGACAAGTCTTAGCCCCCCATTGAAAACAGGCCTGCCAGTTTGAAGATCCTTCTGGCAGGAGAGGTCGGGAGTTTTATTTTTCCACCCAAAGGCCTCACGGTTAATACCCTGCCAGACGCCGGGCGGCCTCACCAGCCGGAACCTAGCTGTCCCCGAGGACAGAGGCCATATTTTCCCTGGACAAGATGAGCAAGAAGGCCTTTTCCAGCAGACCCCAAGCTCCTGGGTCCTGTGCCATAAACTACCCCCGCGTCATTGACACTGGCCTTTCCACCAGCCAGGCCCGGGCCTGGGGCAGGGCGGGAGCCAGGCATCAGAGGAGAAGTAAGACGGATTCTTCCTCACCACATGGATGTCATCAAATCTTGGGTGGATTTTCTCGTCTCCCACACGGCGAAAGATCTCGTAAAGAAAGATCTTGAAGATCAAAGATCAAAGAAAGATCTTGAAGGGACAAATCCCTAGGGCCCTGACGCCTGGGGTCACCTGACCCCGGGGAGTCATCATCCCTGACCTTTGCCTTGGAGTTTGCCAGGACGCTCTCTCCTGTGACCTGGACAGAGCTGACGGCGGGCCAGGGCCGCATCCCCGCCCCCTGGTACAGGTGCCGCCTCTGGTCGCATCCTCCTTATACGGGGCCTCTTCCCCCGTCACCCACACCCGCTCAGCTCCGCGGGGAACCTTCTCGTTTGCCTTCTCTTCATTTGCCAGGTCCTCAGCCCTCTGCTGGATTTCCTGGCTTCTTCCGCCCCTCCCCCGGAGATGTACTCCCCATCCCACCCCCACTTTCAATTCCTAGGCCGTGGGGTCTCCTGCTAAAGCCCCGGGCCCCAAACCTCCCCCGACGGCCCCCTTGCTCTGGCCTCTGGGCTGCTGCACAGAGCTGCACGGGCCCCTTGACCCTCTCCTTTTTCCTCCTCTGAGGGAAGCCTCGCCTCCCTTCCCGTGACGGCCGGGTCGCCTCAGAGTCCCTCCCTCCGTCCCCTGTCCGCCCCTCTGCAGCTCTCTCCCTCCGTAGGCCTTTCCTCTGGCATTTCTGGAAAGGGAGGCCGCTGCCCGGCCTCAGCGCTCCTCTCCTCCCCTCGCCCTCGCTGCCACTTACGATGTGATGCGGGCCGGCCGTCTAACTCCTTCGTGACCTGCCTTCCTCCCCTGTGAGGGGTGACGCTAGTGCCCGCTCTAAGTTGTTCCTGTGAGGACCGAGTAGCAGGGAGCGGGGAAGGGCCCGGCCCGGAGTCATCGCCGTGAGAGAAAAGGAGTGAGCGCTGCTTTATTCCGGAACCTTCGGAGACGACACTGTTCAAAGCTTGTCCTCCGCGTAGTCTCTTAGTTCATCCCTCCCACCCAGGAGGACTGGCTTCTCTGCATCCCCACAGGACCGAATCCAAGCTTCTTGAGAGTGGCTTCAGGCCCCTCACAGGCAGGCGGCTTGCCCTGCGTCAGGCCCGAGCTCTGCCCTCACCGATGGCCGCCCCACTGTCCACTCCACATGCTTTTGTCTCCCTGTGATCTTGCCTGTGTAACTCTGCATCCTTCCCCCCCTACTTTTTTGGGGGTCAGTCCTGCCCCCCCCCCAGGATAAACCAAAACAAGGCTCCCTTTTTTTCTCTTCAAATAGTGTATCAGTTATCTACGGTCACAAAACACGGCACGAAAACACAATTCGGTAACTTAGAACAACAGGCATCTTTTTAGTGCGCAGGTCTGTAGGGGTGAGGGTTTTGGGGGTCCCAGCAGGCATGTCTGCAGTCAGGTGGCATTAGGACATCAGGGTGACCCGGCCACGCATCTCTCCTCTACCCCCAGGCTAGCCCAGAAGGTTCTTTCGGTGGGAGCAAACAAGCCCACATGCGTGAGCCCTCTCAGTCCTCCAGTTGGGTCCCATTGGCCGACACAGAGCAAGTCGCGTGACTGGTCCTAGAGCCAAAGGGGAGGCGGTCCTAGTGACGGGGTCAGGAGGGTGCAGTGTGGGGCCAAGGCAAGCACCCCTCCCCAGACAGCACGTTTCGCAACGTGGCTGGGAAGGCATCGGTCTGTCTGTGTTATCGTGGTCCATCGAGGCATCTGCCTCGCCCACTGGCCCTCAGGCTCCAGCTCCCGTGGGGGCAGGAATGGCGTTTTATTCACATCGTGTCTCCACCACTTAGCACAGGGCTGTCCCCCTGAGGTCCTCACCTGTGGTCGACTGAATGCAATTTGTTCTCCCATCTCAATCTCGGTCTCAAAGAGCTCGTTATGCTCTGCTTTTAAACAGATGTCCTCTCTCATCTTGAGTCAAGTGGCTTCCCTTGCCATTCTGAGTCCCCCGCTGACGGGTGTCACGTCCTCATCATCAAGTCGCTCGACTGTGCGGTCTGGAACCACCCTTCCTCCACACCCCCTTGCCCACCCGTAACTGGACTTTTGAAAGCCAGTGGGGCACCTTTTACCTCAAACTACTCATCCGCATCTCGAAGCCTCTCTTCCTTGTTAGCAACCTGTGGTTGTCTCCTCTTCAAAAGGTTCTCCTTCTGGCAGCATAAGACTGTGGACAGAGCTTGGCCTCCGGCCTCAGAGAGACCCATCTCTCTGAATGAAAATCAGACATTAGAGGGGCGCCTGGGTGGCGCAGTCGGTTAAGCGTCCGACTTCAGCCAGGTCACGATCTCGTGGTCCGTGAGTTCCCAGCCCCGAGTCAGGCTCTGGGCTGATGGCTCGGAGCCTGGAGCCTGCTTCCGATTCCGTGTCTCCCTCTCTCTCTGCCCCTCCCCCATTCATGCTCTGTCTCTCTCTGTCCCAAAAATAAATAAAAAAAAGTTGAAAAAAAAATTAAAAAAAAAAAAAAAAGAAAATCAGACATTAGATTGGAACAGACCAGGATTCAGTTCAGATCCCTCCCTCCTCCACACCACAAAACCCTGGGCCACAGGATGCTTCTCATTTTTCTCCGCCGGTCTCCTTCTCACTCTCTCTTTCTCTACCCTTCCAAGTTTCTCCTTCCTTCCGTGTCTCAACGTTAGGCTCCTTTAAGGTCCTAGCCTCTCAGATGTCCTCTTTTTATGCTCATTTTCTTGTGAGAGCTTGACTTGTCAATGGCTTATCTAAATTGGTATCTTCCAGATTTGAATGACCAACTCTTAGTGGGAATTTTCCCACTAAGGATCCACTCCCTCATTCCCACTTCCTGTCAGGCTGGTTTCACATTGGTACTCCATAATTACCTCAAATCCCAAATGGAAACAGGCTCCCCGGCCCGATTTACCCATCTTGGTTAGCCGTGCCATTTCCCTGCCCTTTCCGTGTTCACTCGTCCGCCATCTTTGTTTACTGCTCCCATTTTCTCTCTTCCGTCGGGCTTGGACCGGCAAGCCACATCTACTCTGGAAGGTTGTGGAAACGCTAATAAGTAATCCTTTATGGGTACATTTTCGACCCGCTTCCAAAGACAACATTACGGTATCTGCATTTATAGGGTGAGGGAATGAGGTACCGACTGGGTTTTGTCTGGGCTATCTGGTCAGCGAGACTGCGGGCAGTGCCCAGAGAGTTAAGGTGTAAAGGGCACAGAGAGAGACACCGAGAAACAGAATTCCCCGGGCTTGTCTTTTCTCCTCCTTGAGAATGACAAGCAGCACCAACCCCACGCCCGCAGTGAATGAACACAAGAAGCCTTGGCCTCTGGCCTTTTGACATCCTCACATTTGTGAAGGAGGGTGGGATTTTTTCCACTCCTGGCCGAGCTCTTTCCAAGAAAGTGATCTCATTTATCTTGGTGAAAGGCTTATTTTTAAAGTGCACATTTCATTTTCCATTATTTAATAGGCACATAATGTCCTTCAGCTTCCTTCTAAGTGCTTTCATACATGGGGATTATGTGCATTGTTCCATTTCATATATGCGCCTCAGTGAATCTCCAGATATTTCTTTCAGCGCTTTGGTGATAAAAATACGTTGGGCGATGTGGGCCTGTGGTTTGGTTTGTTTGAGGAAAAGTTTTAGTCTGGAAAATACATGCTGTGGACTTAGGAGCCGCGGCTGCGGGGGAGGGCTGGGCAGCAGATGATCGGGTGCCCCCCACTCCAGGCGGGGCTTGATGTGGGTGGGAGGGGTGGGGGCAGGACATGATGTCCGTGGAAAGTTATTTGTGGCACTTGGCAAAGGCAATAAGGCAGATTTTCTGCAGGCCCGGGGTGATAGGAGCTTGAAGTCGGGGAGAACCTTGGGGCTCAACTCTGAATACAATAGAGAAAAGTGGAAACTTACAGCAGGGAGCAGGGTGGGGAGGTCAGTGCATGGAAAACTAAGAGGTCCCATCAGGATAAGGAAGGATTCTGGCTAACCTGACCTAATAGGGTTCTTCTGAGCGCTGGAAATCAAGAGTCAGACACTTGGGGCGCCTGGGTGGCTCAGTGGGTTAAGCATCTGACTTTGGCTCAGGTCACGATCTTGCAGTTTGTGGGTTTGAGCCCCGCTTCGGGCTCTGTGCCGACAGCTCGGAGCCTGGAGCCTGCTTCCGAGTCTGTGTCTCCCTCTCTCTGCTCCTCCCATGCTCATGCTCTGTCTCTCTCTGTCTCTCAATAATAAATAAACGTTAAAAAAATTAGAAAAAATGAGTCAGACGCTTAACCGACTGAGGCAAGTGAGCTTTTATAAAGAGGAGAAAAAAATATTAATTAATCAAGTTCCCTTGACTCCGTTTCTTGGAAATTGGCCCTAAATTTTCCCAAGAAACCTATTTTTTCAAAATCCACCCCCCCTTCCCCCCACCCAAGTGTTCTTCGGAATCGCCCGATTGAAGTGTTCTTTTTATAGTCTGAGTGTTTTAATAAACTTTATTTTTCGAGCAATTTTATGTCTACAGAAACACTGAGCAGAAAGTACAGAAAGTTCCCATATATCTCTTCCACCCCTGACTTTCCTTATTATTAACATCTTGCATTGTTGTGGTACATTTGTTACGACTGTTGAAGCGGAGTTGATACATTATTATTAACAATGTCCATAGTTTACATTAGGGTTCGCTTTTGGTGCTATTTTTTTTTCTCGTAATATTTTTCTTTGTTTTTGAGAGAGACAGAGAGAGAGACAGAGCACAAACGGGGAAGGGGCAGAGAGATAGGGACAGAGACAGAGAATCCGAAGCGGGCTCCAGGCCCTGAGCTGTCGGTGCAGAGCCCGACGTGGGGCTTGAACCCACAGCTGTGAGATCATGACCTGAGCCAAAGTCGGACCCCCCAACTGACTGAGCCACCCAGGCACCCCAGTCCTGTAGGTACCTTCTGCTGTTTGTGGAAAGACGACAAGAATCCATTCAGAGGAGACTCTTCGGGCCTAGAAAAAAATGCCTGAGGCCTGAGGTGATGGACTGTTCACCTGAATACGTGTGGTGTAGGAAATTCTCTCTGGAAGACTCTCATCCTTGGGATGAACAACCCCGTGCACATAGCCACCCGTGATGGGGAATTACAAGTCGATGTTTGTGTTTCTCACCAAAGACCCCTCTGGTCATGTTCTCTCCAGAGGGCCCACCTTCACGACCCAAGTTGCATCTTTACTCGGAGTTGGAAAGGTCCTTGGGGAGCCACCGTGCTCCGCAACCGTCACCAAGCCCGGGGCCCTGGGCCGCTGGGAAAGGAGGAGAGGTTTTGGCGCTCCTCACGGGGCAGCGCGCTGGCTCAGAGGACTTCTGTGCTCTCTCCCCCCGCGGAGCCACTCTGCTCTGCCCGCACGCCCTGGCTCTCTGTTCCCTGGAAGAGTGGGTAATAGGATCACTCGGGGACCGGCATCCCCAGGCCGGCGTCCGCAGGGTCACTGCATTCAGAGGTTGCGAGCCGCCTCTGCATTTGCAGCCCGACCCGCGTGCAGGGCCTGTTTGTTGCAAGGCGCTTATCTCTCGGGCGCACGCTCGCCGATGCTGAGGCTGGCTCTTTGCAAAACCCATTTCTGCTTTGCCAGCTGCTCCCAGTTGGGCCGTGCCAGTAGGGGGTCTCCACGGAGACTGCAGGGCCCGTGGGTGGGGGGAGACGGGACTCCCTGCCGCCTGCCCGCGTCCTGCGCACTCGCTGCCCCTGTGCGCGTCCCCGTGCAACACCTCTCCCCCCACCGAGGGCCGCAGGGCCTTCCTAGGGCAGCAGCAGAAGCCGGCTTGCAGCTTCCCCACCCTTGCAGAGCCAGCCTAACGGCACCCTCTTCAGATGCCACGCTGCCCTGAGGCCTCACCCACTGCCATCCAGATTTTTAGCAACGCTTCCGGGGCTGGGGGGTGCGCCCACTGACGACCGCATCTGGTTCCCTGTTCACCCTTCACCCGCTGCTCTTGGCGCATCGCTTCCGCTGGTCCGAAGCAGGAGAGGTGAGTGCAGCCAGAGGCACCAGCCCTGGCCCCACCTCTGTAGACTGCGGGCTGCCAGGCGAGGTGACCGTAAACTATTTCGCACTGCCAATAGGAGAGAGGCCTGGGAGACGATCAGAGCACAGAAGGAAGGGAGAACCTTCCATTTCTGGTTCTGGCAGCGTGGCATTCCCGGCTGTTGTAAGAGCAGCAAGAAAGGCGTCATGCTGGAGCAGAGGTCAGGATGATCTGGAGGCTGGGAGGCTGGGAGAAGGCAGCGCCTGTCTGGTGTTTCCTGTCTTTGTGAGACCTTCCGTGGTGCACCAGCCCGGGAAGGCTCCTGGGTCCTGTAGGCTTCGTGTGTGGAACAGACACGAGTCTGGGGGAAGGTGAATTGTGTAAGGCGTAATAACAACCCCTCAAAGGTCTTCATGCCCTAATCCCAGAAAGCTGTGGCTATGTTATGTGACCCGGCAAAAGGGATTTTGTAAATGTACTTAAGGTTAAGTAGGCATTGTATTCTAGGTTTTCCGTAGAGTGTGGAATATAAACCATAGACTAAGTGCTAATAGAGCTTAAAACCAAGATTCACAGGGATCAAGCTTATTTCGAGTAACAGAGCTATGCTCCTGAACAGACCTCAAGAGTGTCTATAGGGAATACGATAACATTTAGCAACCGAGGTAAAAGTCATAATGTTTAGCATTCAATAAAAAATTATCAGTCATGCAAAGAAGTAGGAAAGCACATCTTGTAATGAGGGAAAGAAATCAATCCGTTGAAGCTGCTCCAGAGCTGACACAGATAATAGAATTAGTAGAAAAAACATAAATGTTGTTATAACTATACTCCATGTGCTCAGGAAGTTACAGAAAAGACGCAACCTGCTAAGTAGATGCGTGGAAAATGTAAAAAGACCCAGAATGAACTTCTAGAGATGAAAATCACAATGGGTTAGAAGAAAAAAAAAATACAGGATGGGATTAATAGAGCAAACAGTAAGCTAAAGCAGTACCTTTGAAGACATAACAAAAGAAACTATCCCAATGAGAGAGAAAAAAGACGAATAAAAAAATAGATCATCTAAGCTGTAGGACAACTTCAAGAAACCTTAAAGTGCTCAAAGCAGAATTCAAAGGTGAAAGGACAAAAATATTAGGAAAAAAAATAAAGACTGAACACTCTCCAAATTCAGTGAAAACCGTAAACTCACAGACCCGAGAGGTTCAATGGACATTAAGCACAAGAAACCCAAAGAAACTACAAAGGTACATTATAGTCACATTGCTGGTGGGAAGAAACTACAAAGATACATTACAATCACATTGCTGGCAGGGTGCTTGCTTGGATGGTTTAGTCAGCTGAGCATCCTTCTCTTGATTTTAGCTAAGGTCATGATCTCACAGTTTGTGGGTTCAAGCCCCCTATTGGGTTCTGTGCTGTCAGCTCGGAGCCTGCCTGGGATTCTCTGTCTCCTCGCTCTCTGCCCCTCCCCGACTTGTGCTTTCACAGGCGCTCTCTCTCTCTCAAAAATAAACATGTACACATTAAAAAACACATAAAATATATGTTGTAGCAAGCAATGCAATCATATATACATATTCTATATAATCTATAATAATATCTATATAATCGCACTGCTTGCTATAAGTGACAAAGAAAAAAAGTCTTAAAAGAAGCCAGAAGTTAGGGACACATCATATACAAGGAAACAAAAATAAAGATGAAAACAGCTTTCTTTTTTTTTTTTTTTTAAACATTTATTTATTTTTGGGACAGAGAGAGACAGAGCATGAATGGGGGAGGGGCAGAGAGAGAGGGAGACAGAATCGGAAACAGGCTCCAGGCTCCGAGCCATCAGCCCAGAGCCTGACGCGGGGCTCGAACTCACGGACTGCGAGATCGTGACCTGGCTGAAGTCGGACGCTTAACCGACTGCGCCACCCAGGCGCCCCTGAAAACAGCTTTCTTATCAGAGATATTGCAAGGCTCAAATTACTAGAGTTGGAAATGCCTGAGGGAACAATTGGATACCTTGCCTGAAATGAGCAAATTTTCAGGAATGCACAATCTATCGGGGCGCCTGGGTGGCTCAGTCGGTTGAGCGTCCGACTTCGGCTCAGGTCATGATCTCACAGCTCGTGAGTTTGAGCCCCACGTCGGGCTCTGTGCTGACAGCTCAGAGCTTGGAGCCTGCTTCTGCTTCTGTGTCTCCCTCTCTCTCTGCCCCTAACCCACTTGCATTCTGTCTCTGTCTCTGTCTCTGTCAAAAATAAATAAACATTAAAAAAAAATTAAAAAAAAAAAGAAATGCACAATCTATCAAAACTGACTCCCGAACAGAAAATTTGAATAGAACTCTAACAAGTTAACGAGATTGAATTTGTAATAATAAAAAAAAATCTCCCAACAAAGAAAAGCCCGGAAGTAGAAGGCTTTACTAGTGAATCCTACCGAACATTTAAAAACTTAGCATTAATCCTTCTCAAACTGTTCCAAAAAACTTGAAGGGAGGGAACATTTCTTGACTGAGTTTATGAAGCCAGCATTACCTTGATAAAAAGCCAAAGACACCACAAGCCAATATCCCCGATGAATAGTGATATGTAAATCCTCAACAGAATACTTGCAAACCAAAGTCAGAGGCGTATTATCATTATTCACCATGACCAAGTGGGATATACTCCTGGAATGTAAGGATGGTTCAACAAATGAAAACCAGTTAATGTGACACACCACATTAATAGAATGAAGAAAATAACCTCACATGGTAATCTCAAATGCAGAAAAAATATTTGACAAGATTCAACATAATTTAATGATAAAAACATTCAATAACTAGGAATAGAAGGGAACATCTTCCACATGATAAATCCATACATGAAAAACCCTACAGCTAACACCATAGTCAATAGTAAAAGACTAAAAGCGGGGCGCCTGGGTGGCGCAGTCGGTTAAGCGTCCGACTTCAGCCAGGTCACGATCTCGCGCTCCGTGAGTTCGAGCCCCGCATCGGGCTCTGGGCTGATGGCTCAGAGCCAGGGGCCTGTTTCCGATTCTGTGTCTCCCTCTCTCTCTGCCCCTCCCCCGTTCATGCTCTGTCTCTCTCTGTCCCAAAAATAAATAAACGTTGAAAAAAAAAATTAAAAAAAAAAGACTAAAAGCTTTTCCATTAAAATCAGGATAAGACAAGGATACCTACTTTCACTAATTCTATTCAACATAGTCCTAGAAATCCTAGCCAAATCAATTAGGCAAGAAAAAGAAATAAAAAGCACCCACACTGGAAAGGAAGAGGTGAAATTATCTCTCTTCACAGAGAGTCTGATCTTATACATAGAAAGCCTTAAAGATTCCACAAAAAACCCTGTTAAACTAATGAATGAAATCATCAAAATTGTAGGACACAACAAAAAATCTGTTGTATTCCTACACACTAGCAATGGACAACTCCAAAAGGAAATAAAAAAACCGTAATTCCATTTATGATAGTCTCAAAAAGAATAAAATACTTAGGGATCAATTTAGCCAAGGAGGCCAAAGACTTGTACACTGAAAACTGAAAAAACATTACTGTAAGAAAGTAGACATAAATGGGAAGATATCTTATGTTCATGGATTAGAAAACATAATTAAGATGTCAATACTACCCAAAGCAATCCACAGTTCCACCACGGTTCCTATGAAGGTCCCAAGGGCATTTTTTTTTTACAGAAATAGAAAAACCCATCCTAAACTTTATATGAAATTTCAAGAGTGATAGCCAACACATTATTGAAAAAGAAGAACAAATTTGGGGGACTCACACTTCCTGGTTTCAAAACATACTACAGAGCTACAGTGATCAAACAGTGTGGCTTCAGGATTGATGTATATAGACCAGTAGTATGGAATGGAGAGTCCAGAGATAAACTGTCACATATTTGGTCACTTGATTTTTGGCAAGAATGCTAAGGTCATTCAGTGGGGGAAAGGACAGTCTTTTCTACAAACAGTGCTGGGAAAACTGGATATTCACAAGCAGAAGAATGAAGTTGGACCTTTACCTTACACCATATACAAAGTTTGACTCAAAATGGACTAGGGACCTAGACTTAATGGCTAAAACGATAAAAACTCCTAGTAGAAAACAGGGGGAAATCTTCACAACACTGGTTTTGGCTTGATCTCTTGGTTATGCCATCAAAAGCTCAGGCAACAAAAGAAAAAAAAACATACATTTGACTTCATCAAAAGTTAAAACTGTTTCATCAAAGCATGCTGTCTGGAGAAGGAAAAGACAAGCCACAGAATGAGAGGATATGTTTGCAAATCATATATTGGATAAGGAATTAACATCTAGAATAATAACTTCTCCAGCTGAAGAATAAAATTTAAACAACCCAATTCAAAAAATAGGAAAGGACTTGAATCGACATTTCTCAAAAGAAGATGCTCAACATAATTAGTCATTAGGAAAATGTCAATCAAGACCATGATAAGATACTACTCCACATCAAATAAAATAGCTATTATCAAAAAAAAAAGGAAAATTACACGGGTTGGTGAGGATGTGGGGAAATTGGAACGCTTGTGGCATATAAAACGGTGAAGGCACAATGGAAAATAACTTAGCTGTCCCTCAAAAAAATTAAGCATAGGGGCACTTGGGTGGCTCAGTTGGTTAAGGGTCTGACTTTGGCTCAGGTCATGGTCTTGCGGTTTGTGAGTTCGAGCCCCCCGTCGGGCTCTGTGCTGACAGCTCAGAGCCTGGAGCCTGCTTCGGATTCTGTGTCTCCTTCTCTCTCTGCCCCTCCCCAACTTGTGCTCTGTCTTTCTCTCTCTCACAAATGAACATTTAAAAATTAAAAAAAAAAAAAACAACAAACCTAAGCATAGAATTACCACGTGACCCAACAATTCCGCTTCTAGGTGTATACCCCAAAAGAATCGAAGGCAGAGGTTCAATCAGACATTTGTCGCACACGCACATCCGTAGCAAGTGGCATTGTTTACGATAGCCAAAATACAGAAACACCCAAATCTCTGTCAACAGAACATGTGCTGCGTACGTAACTACGAAACACTGAGCCGCAAAAGAGAAGGAAATGCTGACACGTGCTACAACTTGGAAGAACCTTGCAAACGTAACGCTAAGTGAAATGAGCCAGATACAAAAGGACAAAACTTGCATTTTTCTACTTATTGGAGGTCCCTGGAATAGGCAAATTCACAGAGACAGAAAGTAGAATAGAGGCCCCCAGGGGCTGGGAGCAGAGGGAAATGGGGAGTTAGTGTCGAATGGCTACGGTATTTTTATCTGGATGATGAGAGTTGGGGTGATTGTGTTCAGCCTCATTCGCGGTATGGATTACCCTCCGTTCCCCACCTGTGTGTCCCGTGGACTCCATCAGACGGGGGCCTTGGCGGCCTGTCCTGTCACTTGACCCTCTGGTTGAGGAAGGCTTTTGCCCAGATGTCTGAGAGTCATCCCGTGGGCGCCGGGTCATCCTGCCCTGGACCTAAGTACCTCTTTCACTCTGCCTGTGGTCTATGGTCGGGCACAGTTCGAAATCCGTGTTATCTCCGTCGAGACTTAGGGAAACATGTTTCTCATTAGTTTCTAGGGGTAATTCTACCTCCTGTGGATCCTGGTTCTGAGTTTATACTGAGGCTGAGTCCTTAGTAGCAGGCAGTGCGATCCTTTGATAATTGTCCTGGAGCTGTTTGCTCCCTTGACCTTCGTCTCTCAGGTCAGCTCGCGCTAAGACTGCAGCGGGCCACTGGAGGTTTCCTGACTTGGGGAGGCCACCATTTCTGCAATTCTCTCCTTCCGTTTCCGGCCACTTACGGAAACGCTAGAATTGTATTTCTGAATTTTATGGGAGAAAACAACCCCTCGGATAGAATGATCAAGGCAGCTCATTCACGAATAACAAGGCAATTAGGACCTTCTCCTGCGTTTCATTTTGGCTGTCACTTCGACGTTACTCAGTATCTTTTATTGAATAATAAGTGTATTTATTTATTTATGCTGTTATGAGGGTCCATTTTGCTTTAAGATACGCGGCTATCATTGAGAAGAATAAGTGAGGTTTTTTTGGTTCATGATTTCTCAGGCCTAGCACACACAATTCCTGAGAAAGGAGGAGGAAGTATGTTATAGTGACAAACAGCTGTTGGGAGACAAACTTGGCTTTTGTTTTGACCCTCAGTATCTGTTTTCCCCTTTCTCCCTCAGCACCTTAAGATTTCATTTCTTTCTTTTTTTTTTAACTAGCAGTTTTTCTTTTCTTTAAAAGAATTTTTTTTAATGTTTGTTTTTGAGAGAGACAGAGAAAGAGACAGAGCACAAGCAGGGGAGGGTCAGGGAGAGCAGGAGACACAGAATCTGAAGCAGGCTCCAGGCTCTGAGCCATCAGCACAGAGCCCGATGCGGGGTTCAAACCCACAAACTGCAAGATCACGACCTGAGCCAAAGTCAGATGCTTAACCGACTGAGCCACCCAGGAGCTCCTATTTATTTGTTTTTGAGAGAGAGGGAGAGCACAAGCAGGGGAGGGTCAGAGAGAGCAGGAGACACAGAATCTGAAGCAGGCTCCAGGCTCTGAGCCATCAGCACAGAGCCCGATGCAGGGTTCAAACCCACAAACTGTGAGACCATGACCTGAGCCGAAGTCAGATACTTAACCGAGTCACACAGGCACCCCTAACGGTTTTTCTTTTAAATGTTTATTTATTTTTGAGAGGGGGGAGGGGCACAGAGAGAGGGAGAGAGAGGATCCCAAGCAGGCCCCGAGATGACAGCAGACAGCCTGATGTGGGGCGCAAACTCATGAACCGCGAGACTGTGACCTGAGCTGACGTCAGACACCCAACTGGCTGAGCCACCCAGGAACCCCTAAAAATATTGGGATAGGGGGCGTCTGGGATTGTGGGGCATCGGACTTCAGCTCAGGTTATGATCTCGTTGTTGGTGAGTTCGAGCCCCACGTCGGACTCACTGTTGTCAGCGCAGAGCCCGCTTCAGATCCTGTCTCCCTCTCCTTCTCTCTCTGCCCCTCCCCTGCTCATGCTCTCTCTCTCAAAAATAAATAAAACATTTTAAAATAAATAAATAAATCAAATTTTGGAATGGGTTTTAGAAATGTCAAGGCTTATAAGAAGCCTTGGAACAGCTCGGCGAGAGCCCCATGAATTATTATTGTGCGTAACGCCCTGTGATAATGATGCCACCCACGGCGACATATGTCCCTGTGCTTCTGGCTCAAGGACGTTCTGTTTCTGCAGATACAGTGGCCAGCTACTGGCAAAAGAAATATCGGCTTTGCAAAAAACAGACTGACTTTTATATATTTCTACCAAATGCAATAATAGAGGTAACCATGGGACAAGGTTTCTGTGGGACTCTTTTCTGACTTTGCCCGGGACTTTCAACCAAGCAACTGAATGCTGCTCGGAGAGGGTGATTTTTAAAAACTTGTAATTATTGAACACAGCACGCACGTTCCGTGGACGGCACGATGACCCTTTTGTTTAGAAAAAGGGACTGGCATCTGTTTTCTATCAACGTTTTTCACCATCGTGCTCCTTGCTTCAGCAAAGGCCACCCTGTGCGCTCGAAGTTTCTTGTATCTGGAAGGCATCCTGCCACCCCTTGGAGCAGAACACCGTGCATGCTCTTTGAGCAAAGAGAGCTGGTATCGCGTGCTAACAGACAGATGCTCAAGACGCCCTTTGTGTATCCACAAAAGCTAAGCCTATTGTGACCGAGCAAAGGGATCTAAGGAGCATGTATCTCGGGTCCGATTTCCTTTCCTCCCTGCTTGTGGTCCACATGCGTTAGAGACAGAAGGCCCAAACATGAACGTGGGCCAGAAGCTGTGCTGGGCACTTGGGGAACACAGAGGTGGGTAGGACTTGACCCCGTCCCCGCCGGTAGGTCATTCCTGGTCTACAGGGGACACCCACAGTGGGCAGGAGTGCACGCACAGTAGAGGCAGTACTGTGATCCAGCTAGGCTAGGGGATGGTTCCAAGCGAGAGGACAGAAGCCCGGCTCCGGGCTGCGTCCCGAGAACACGCTGAGAGGTGAGCAGGGCCCTACTGAGTTCTGGGCGTTTTCCTGGGAGCAAGGAGGAGGCCTGACTGTATTTGAAGCAGGAGGGTCACAGAGCACCTGTCATAGTTGGGAGCTGGGTGGGGGCACATGCAGACACGATTCTCCTCTGCAGTGTGCTGTCGAGGAGCTCAGGAGAGGCCGGGAAGGGGACACGGGGCTGGGTGCAGAAATGGTGATGGAATCCACGAGCACACAACATGAGGTGTGTGCAGAGTGGGATGAAAGTACTGAGTGCCAAAGACGCCAATGTTCAAGTCCAAACAGAGGAGAAGAGCACGGACGTGGGACTGGCAAGGGTGGCCGGGAAGGCAGGGGAAAGCCAGAGGGTAACCGTGCCCAGAGCGAAGGAGTGGGTTCATAAAGGAGGCATGGCCGGGAGCCTCCGGTGCTGCAGAGACCTCCCACAGGAGAAAGACCCCGGTGTCCCCGGGGCTGGTGCTGTCCCAGCACAGGTGCCAGCACAGTGGTGGGAGGAGGAAACTCCTTCCAGCAGTGTGTTGAGAAGTGAGCACAGGGGAGACCTTCTGGGTGGCCGACTGTCTTTGTAGAACCTAGAAGGTCAACTGTGAGGGCCGACAGAGGAAGCTAAATCGTATGGATGGTTGGCTTCTGATGAGTTTGGAAGACAGAGGAGCATGTTGACATGCTGAAAGGAAGGAGGAGGACAGAGAACTTCCTAGAAGCCAGGTCCTGATGTGGCCCGGAGAGACTCCTCTGGACGGTCTCCTTCTTTCTCCGAACGCTGGGCTTTGTCGGAAAATCAGATCAGTGAAGTCTCAGGCTGACCGGCCCCACCTCATCTGCATCCTCCCGGCCTCTCCGTCCACCCCATTGGACCAGGACTGAGCCACATGTGACTTGCCTTCAAAGCCCCAGAGTTAGAGAAGGAATCACATAATTGCACAGGGCAAGGCAGCCCAGAGAAGCTGAGTGATAGGGTTAGAATCACACAGCTAGCTGGAGGTGAACTGCAGACTAGAATACAGGTCTCCAGATTTTAAATCCAGGGCCACTGCGTCACATGATCCTACATTTGTTCCACGTGGTTCAGCGGCCTGCCCCCGGAAAGAGCGATTTCCCTCCTGGCGGGGTTCTATTGGTGGTGCACAGAGAGAGCTCCTCCTTGAGAACATCACTGGGCTGTGTTCTTCCATCCAGGGCCACCATTCAGGGATGGCGGAAGAGTCTCTAAGTCTCTCTCTCCTATCTGTATTTCTTTCACGCACTCCCTCTCCCTCTCTTGTCCCCTCGGCTCTTTGTCCCCTTCCAGAAAGGCACTGCGGGGCTGGGAAAGTGCCCCAGGCGAGCATCAGTGGCAAGCACAGCCTCCTGCTGATTCACAGCTGTGGTGCCCCCACAGCCCCCACACTGGCACTTGGCAGACCGTCTTGGCTGGCCATAGAATGGTGCTTTGTTACCATGAATGATCCAGAGTACTGAGTCGAGCTGGCACCACTGACCCCAGGACTTGTGCCAATCGGCATCCTGCTCTGGTACTTTCTGAAGCCCCGGCACCTCAGGGCACTGCGTGGCTCCACACAGGGCAGGGCAGAGAAGAGCCTGGAGCGTTTCAGATACAGGTGTCTCTGGCCCGCAGCTCCCTCCCGGTAGGGTCTGAGGGGTTTGGTCTAAGGATCTATGGGAAAAGATTTTCACTCTCTGGGTTGCGTGCAGCTCTTTGCATGTGACCACAGGGCTGCAACTGATGTCAGGGCTGGGCGGGGGGGGGGGGGTGCAGGCAGCCCTGTGAGCAGAGACAGTGGGGAGGTAGGTCAGCTCTGCTCTCTGAGGTCTCCCTCAGAGTCCATGCACGTCTTTATTTAGAGAATCCCCCCACCCCCCTTACGTTGTCCTTTATTGAGGGCTTACAACGCATCAAACACTGCTGTCACGTACAGGAATTTCAGTCCATTGGCCATTGTAGACTTTGCGTCCAGCAGAGTTAAAATACTCGGGGCACAGCCACCCTTCGTGTGCAAAGCTGGCCCAGGTCAGCAGGCAGCTGCTTGCACGCAGGGGAGGAAGTCCTCGCTGCTGCACGATAATATGTATCCTCCTCTCTGGACCTGAAATCTCACCGAGGAACATCACTCCTTAAGCTTAAAGCTCTCATGGTGCTTCAAAATGTCAATACTTGCTTTACAAGTTTACTTATTTATTTTTGAGAGAGAGAGAGAGAGAGAGAGAGAATACCAAACAGGCTCTGCCCTGTCAGCACGGAGCCTGATGTGGGGCTTGAACTCACGAGCCATGAATAATGAATGACCTGAGCTGAAACCAAGAGCGGGACGCTTAACTGACCGAACCGCCCAGGTGTCCCAAGATGATAATACCTTTTAAGTGTCATTAGTCATTTATACTATTATCGGAATAATTTTCAGGTTACTTAATAGCATGATAGAATCTCAAGGTTGAGAAGGACTTCACTTCCTCCAGCCAGGACTTGAATATCTTTATTCAGCTTCTGCTCAAACAGGGAGCAGTCAGGATTGTGTTCATCACTCTCAGCTGCCCGGTTTGGGTTGTTTAAAAATCTGTTTCACGGGGATGAGAAAACCAAACGTGTAGGGTTGTCTGAGCATTAAATGAGCTCTTTGTAAAGTATGACTTGATATTTTGAATGAGTAGGGTGAAATCAGAAAACAATCTTTTTTTCTTTAAATGAATTAATTTATTTTTGAGAGAGAGTGTGTGTGCAGGGGGAGGGGCAGAGAGAGAGGAGAGAGAATCATGCTATCGGCGCAGAGCCTGACGCGGGGCTCGAACTCATGAACCGTGAGATCATGACCTGAGCCGAAATCAAGCATCAGACGCTTGACTGACTGAACTACCCAGGTGCCCCAGAAAGCAACCTGATTTTTGTCTTTCGTTGTCATTCAAAGACTAGGTCTCATTCATCCCCGACCCTGGATGAGAAGTCGGGTGGGCCTCTTGCCGTCACTGGTCTTCCCCAGGAAATAAATCCGCTGGCATTGGAGGTCAAGAAACACACTCTCCATGGGGCGCCTGGGTGGCGCAGTCGGTTAAGCATCCGACTTCAGCCAGGTCACGATCTCGCGGTCCCAGAGTTCGAGCCCCACGTCGGGCTCTGGGCTGATGGCTCAGAGCCTGGAGCCTGTTTCTGATTCTGTGTCTCCCTCTCTCTCTGCCCCTCCCCCATTCATGCTCTGTCTCTCTCTGTCCCAAAAATAAATAAACGTTGAAAAAAAAAAAAAAGAAACACACTCTCCATACAGTAATTAAAATGTCTTGTCCAAGGTTCAGATGAGCAATTTGAAGCTGAATCCACTGAACATGGGGGTCCAAGCAAATGTCCATGTGGTTGTTAATGATTTGGGGTATCACCCTCGCAGTCAGGGAAGGAGTGGGGACCTGTCTGGAAATATACCTATCTCACTCAACCAAGCTGATGTCTCTACTATTAAAAAGTTGGAAACTAACGGACAGATTAGCCTACTTAAATGTACTCAAACTCAGCTCAAACTGTGTTTTGTGAAATTGATGGCTACCGCCCTAAGAACTCTTGTCCCATCAAAGGTGAGTGAAAGCAAGTATTCTTGAAACTAAGAAAAAACACGAACACGCATTATCATTTTGACTGAATTAACAGAAACCAGTCACTAAGGTCGATGGTAATTAATTCACTATTATTTATCTGCTTGTGCTCTCTCTCAGGTCTCTCTCTGGTCTCACAGATCATGTACTTTTTACTAAAGGCTTTATCGAGGTATTTATTTATTTATTTATTTATTATTTTATTATTTATTATTTATATATATAGAGAGAGTGAGAGACCGTGCGTGCGCATGCGAGCAGGGGAGGGGTAGAGGCAGAGAGAGAGAGAGAATCTTAAGCAGGGTCCACGATCAGCGTGGAACCTGACTCGGGGCTCAATCCTACAACTCTGGTATCATGATCTGATCTGAAATCAAGAGTCAGACGCTGAATGACCTGGGCCACCCATGCGCCCCTCTTGAGGTATAATTTAAACATCACAAAACACACCCACTGTAAGAGTACAAACAAATGCTCCTTAGTAAATGTATAGAGTTTGCCACGATCCAATTTTAGAATATTTCCATCACCCCACACTGTTCTCACGCTATTCCGTGAATCCTCACTTCCGTTTCTAGCCGCCCAGCGACTGCAGATCTGTTTTTTGTCTCTACGGATTTGCCTTTCAAAAGAGTTTTATGCACATGTGAAATTGAAAAAGCATATATCAACAGTTTATTTTACAATATTTACATTTCATTGTGATGAATTTTGTTAAACTATTCCCCAGTGGTGGGTTGGGTTCATTTTTCTTTCCGGCTTTATAAATAAATCTTCTACAGAGCATCATATACAAGTCTTGTGTGTGTATCATGTATTTTCATTTTTCTTAGGTAGGTCATCGAGAGTGGATTTGCTGATGTACATGGTAAGTATGTGTTTAACTTTTAAAGGAAACCCAACTGTTTTTCAAGTAATGGTACATTACTTCCCCCCCAGCAATGGATGAGGGTTGCAGTTTCTTTTTTTTTTTTTTTTTAATTTTTTTTTTTCAACGTTTTTTATTTATTTTTGGGACAGAGAGAGACAGAGCATGAACAGGGGAGGGGCAGAGAGAGAGGGAGACACAGAATCGGAAACAGGCTCCAGGCTCTGAGCCATCAGCCCAGATCCTGACGCGGGGCTCGAACTCACGGACCGCGAGATCGTGACCTGGCTGAAGTCGGACGCTTAACCGACTGCGCCACCCAGGCGCCCCAAGGGTTGCAGTTTCTATACATCTTCACCAGCACTGGGTGTTGTCAGTCTTTTTCATGATAACCATTCCAGTGGGTCTGTGTGGTATCCCACTATGGCTTCCAATGTGACAATGTGTGCATTTCGTTAATGACTGGTGACATTCAGCATCTTTTCATGTGCTTATTTCCATTGGCATATCTTCTTCAGAGAAAGGTCTGGTGAAATCTTAGCCCATTTAGAAAATTGGGTTATTTACATTAAAAAAAAAATTTTAAAAAGGGGAGGGCACCTGGGTGGCCCAGTTGGTTAAGCGTCCAATGTCAGCTCAGGTCACGATCTCACTGTTCATGAGTTTGAGCCTCTTATCGGGCTCTGTGCTGACAGCTCGGAGCCTGGAGCCTGCTTCGGATTCTGTGCCCCCTTCTCTGCCCCTCCCCCACCCTCTCTCAAAAAGAAAGAAATTTTTTTTTTTCAACGTTTATTTATTTTTTTGGGACAGAGAGAGACAGAGCATGAACGGGGGAGGGGCAGAGAGAGAGGGAGACACAGAATTGGAAACAGGCTCCAGGCTCTGAGCCATCAGCCCAGAGCCCGACGCGGGGCTCGAACTCACCGACCGCGAGATCGTGACCTGGCCGAAGTCGGATGCTTAACCGACTGCGCCACCCAGGCGCCCCATAAAAGAAAGAAATATTTTAAAAAATTAGAAAATCAGGTTGTTTGTTTCCCTATTGAGTTGTAGTTCCTTACATATTCTGGAAACGAATCATTTGTCAGACGTCTGATTTGCAAATATTTTCTTCCAGTTTGTGGCTTTTCTTTTTATTATTATAATGGTGTCTTTTGAAAAGCAAATATTTTAATTCCAATGAAGTCTAATTTGCCAAAGTTTTCTTTTATGAATTGTGCTTTTGGTGCCATATCTAAGAAAGCTTTGCCTAATTTAAGACCACAAAGAATGACTTCTATGTTTTGTTTTAAAAAATTGATCATTTCAGTTCTTACATTTAGGTATGACACATTTTGAGTCGATTTCTGTATATGGTATGACATGACTGTTTTTGTTTTTGTATATAGCTATATGGATATTCAATCATCCCAGTCCCATTTGTTGAAAAGACTATCCTTTCCTCCATCGAATTGGTTTGGCACCTTTGTAAAAAATCAATCGACTATAAATGGAGGCGTTTATTTCCTGACTTCTGCTTAATTTATCTGCATGTTTGTCTTTAAGCCAAAACCATACTCTATTGATTACTATAGCTCATACTAAGTTTTGAAATCAAGCAGAGTAAGTATTCTTACTTTGTTCTTTAGGTAGATTTTATGCACAATATTCAGGAGTTTTTGTTGTGCACAGATTCAGGTCATCTATGAACCTGTCAATAGGTTTACTCCTTCCTTTACAGTCTGTTTGCATTTAATGGCTTTTTCTTGCCTCTGTTACACTGGGTAGAACCTCTAGTGTAGTGTTGAACAGAAATGGTGAGCACTGATATCTTTGCCTTATTCCTGATCTTTGGGGGAAAGGATTCAGCCTTTTACCATGGCTCTTCCCAGTAAGTATGACAGTTGTGGGTTTCTTTTAACTGCCTTTTATAAAGTTGAGAAAGTTTCCTTTTACTCTCAGTCTTTCAAGAGTTTTGATCATGAATGATGTTGGATTTTGTTGGGGATTTTTCTGCAAATGTTAAGATGATCATGAAGCTTTTGTCCTTTATTCTCTTAGTATGGAGTATTACCTACATGCATTGAAACTTGTTTGATTGCCTAGTATATGATGTAACCTGGAGAATGTTCCATCTGCTTCTGAAAAAAATGTGTACTTATTTTAGATAGAGTGCTCTAAAATGCCTATTAGTCAAGTTGCTTGGTAGTGTTATTTAAGCGTCTGCATCCTTGCTGATTTTCTGTCTAGCTGTTCTATCAATTACTGAAGTGGGATATTGAAATATCTAATTGTTAGACTGTCTATTCTTTCAATTCTATGCATTTCTGCTTCATAAATTTTGAGGCTCTACTGTTAGGTAGTGTTACGTTTATAATTGTTATATATTCCTAATGTATTCACACTTTATGATCATGCAAAATCTTTATGATCATGCATCCTTGTCTTTAGAAATACTTTTTTCTGGAAGTTAATTTTGTTTGATAGTAATATCATCTCTCTGGGTCTCTTATGGCTACCATTGGCCTGGTATACCTTCCTCATCATTTTACTTCTAACCTATTTGTGTCTTTTTGTGTGAAGTGTGTCTCATGTAGACAGTAGCCATTGAATCTTATTTTTTTAATCCATTCTGATAATCACTGCCTTTTGATTATAGTGTTTATCCATTTATATTTAATATGATTATTGATGTGGTTGGATTTCGGTCTGCCGTTTTGTTTTCTATTCCTCATTTTTAAAATATGTTCCCCCTTACTGCTTTTGTGTTAAACAACTTTTTTCTAGGTATACCATTTCAATTCCTCTGTTGCTTTACTTCATTTTTGTTATTTTCTTAGAGGTTGCTTTACAGATTAAGATATGCATATAACTTATACCATCTACCTCGGGTTAATACTTGCTTAATTTCAGTAAAATATAGCAATATTGTTTCAATATATCTCAATTTCCTCCCTTTCTTTTGTGTAATTATTATATCTCCAAGAATGCTATAAACCCAAGGATATAGTGTTATAATTATCGTTTTATATAATCTTACGTGTTTTAACAAAATTAAGAGAAAAGAGGTTTAGAAAAGAGAAAACATATATGTATAGGCTTCTGTCTTTGCCCACGGATACCATTTGTAGTGCTGTTCATTTCTCCTGACACATTTGAGTTATCATGTGGTGTGAGGCCAGCAGATCAGGAGACAGTTGCTGTTGAAAAGGTAACCTGTTATACTCACAGATCCCAAGAGGAGGGGCCCTGCCATGTAGGACCATACAGAGACCCCCCAGGGTTGCTCAGGAAGTGGAGGGAGCAAGAGGAAAACATGGGCAAGAGTCTTAACTGTGGTTTCCATGGGAAGAATGAGTGAGGCAGAGTAATTTCAGCAGGCTCTGGGGCATAGAGGTGCCCCTAGTTGTATGGCACCTGGCCCCGTGGTGATTAGGGCTGGGGGGGGGGGGTTGGGTAGAGGCCTGGAGTGTGAAAGCCCCATAGAGGAGATGGTTGGGGTGTGGGCTCTGGATTGGGTGGCTTGTCAATGCAAGTTGTTTGCTCTCTCTGGGAATTGACTAGCCCTGAGAGGGGCAGTCCCCCCAGGGACAGCAAGGCCTCAATGTGTCAACGATCAAGTGCAGAAACTAGAAAATATGGCTGTTGCACGTCGCTCTTGTCCTGCATCCATTGCTGGGTGAGCTCAGGGAAGGGTTGGGAAGTGAGAGAGAAGACCGTGTTGCCCTGACACCTTCAGCCGGGGGGGCAGGGCTCTTGATGAGGTTTTGTTTCTACCTTCATGTTCATCCCAACCATGCTTCCTCCTTCCCTCTCTGAACACCTTTCCATGCCACCTCACCTGCCACAGGTATATAAATAAGAAAGCGAGACCTAGCATTTACTGAGGCCACATCTTATCATGTTATTTTCCATGATCCAGTTTGGTGGGATTTTCCTATGCAGGGTCAGGGAGCTAAAACAAGACTTCTCCACTCTGTTCTTCCCCCATCATGGTGGAAATGAATGCAATCCAGTCTGACCTGAATCTGGACTCCCGAGAAGAAATAACATTGCCTTTGGCATTTCTGACCCAAAAGCTTTAGACACAAAGAGTGTCTGGACTGGATGGAGAATTAGTTACCACCTCTTGGAGGAGGAAATAGAGATTTTCGTGTTGTTCCGCTCCTACAAGTAAGCATCCGGAATTCCCTGTTTGCCCCCAGTAAGCAAACACACCTAGGATGAAGAAAATGCTTAATTATGACATCACACCTTTCCCTTCTCATCCCCAACGTACTTACAAAAACATTGTCCTGTGGCGCCTGGGTGGCTCAGTTGGTTAAGTGTCTGACTCTCGATTTCGGCTCAGGTCACGATCTCAGGGTTTGTGAGTTCAAGCCCCGCATCAGGCTCTGCACTGACAGGGTGGAGCCTGCTCTCCCTTTCTCTCTGCCCCTTCCCCACTCGTGCATGCACACACATTCTCTCTCTCAAAATAAATAAGCTTCAAAACAAAACAAACCAAAACCAAAACCAAAACATTGTCCTGTGTCAGATGTTTGAGTATAATGATGGATGCTCCGTTGAAGCCAGGGTTCTATGCACCGAGTTACACTTTGGATAATTAGTAGTGGGAAGAGGTGAAGAAGGAAGGGGGAATGCCTGAACCTGAAGGTAAGGCACCAGCCATCTTCGGGAAGTGATTGTACAGAGAAATAGCATAAAATCCGAGGTCAGAGCTGTGTCCATTTCATTCTTCCAAGATCAAGATGGTGGGGCGGGGGGAGGAGAAGGTTGGGTCATGGGAGGAGAGCTCTACACCAAGAAACGTTCTGAAGTTCGTGGTCCAGAAGTCAAGACTCAGCCGGACAGAGTGCGTCCTTGCCAGGGAAGCCTCAGATGTTCATTGTCAGCTTGATGAACTGGGAACAAAAAGGAGAAAGAAAGAGAAGGGCTGGTTATCCCTCTCGGTCCCCGCCAGCACTGGCTTGTTGAATCCATGGCAACTCTGCTATGCGATTGCCTTGCCTGCGAGTATGGACTTCTGCTTCGACATGAAATATTAAAAAAAAAAAAAAAAAAAAGAATCCTCAGCACTTTGTTTTCCCAGAGGTCCTGAGTTCTGAATTGGCTCAAGTCAAGTGCAGACGGTGAGAGAGAGGGAAGTGTGTTTTCTCCTGGCAAAGCAGACAGCCTTCCTGAGGCTCTTCAGCCGTTTCCTCTTTGACGAGGGCCCCCCTCACGGTGAGGACACAGGTGGTCCTCCATCATGTGGAGGCTGCGGGCTCAGCATCCGGGCTCTTTACAAGTGAGCTGGTGGAGAAGTTGCATGCAATTCTCATTTCCTCCATCCTGCCTCTGCCTCCCCACCCCCACCCCAGCTTTCCTATCACAGCATGGTGACGTGGGGGACCGTGCTTGTGTGAGATGTTGTTTTCTCTCCTCTCTGCCCCTCTTCCTGGGCACAGCACGTGCCGAGGCCAGGGTCAGGGAAGGCGGCTGGGTGAAGGATGACGCACAGGCTCTTTTAGCAGAGTAACTGTGGGTGGGGCCAACCCAGGCAGGGCAAGGATCCATTGTTACCTAGGTGGATGGGGGAGGGGGGTCCCAACTGTGGCTCTTGAACTTGGCCGTATATTGGACTTTTCGGGAAATTAAAAAAATATCAATGCTTGGGCATGCCTGGGTGGCTCGGTCGGTTAAGCATCTGACTCTTGACTTTAGCTCAGGTCATGGTCCTAGGGCTCTGGGATCGAGCCCCACCTCAGGCTCTGTGCTGAGTGTAGAGCCTACTTAAGATTCTGTCTCCCTCTCCCTCTGCCCCTCTCCCATCCTCTCTCTCTCTCTCCCTCCCCCACCCTCTAAAAAAATGTATCAATGCTTGTGCCCCACCCCGAGAGATTTGGACTTACTTGGTCTGGGTCATGGCCAGGCCACTGGGGTTTTGAAATCTCCCCCAGGTGATGCTAATGTGCAGCCGGATTTGAGGATGATGGGCTTGCAGGGAGAGAGAGGGAGAAGACTCAAAGATCTTCGACATCTCCCTGTTGTCTTGGAGGTGAATAAGGGGCCGGGGGCGGGAACTTACACGAGATGGCTTGGGTCTGCCGAGGGGAGGGCAGACAGGAGAGAGAGCTCATTCCAGCCCCCACACCCGTGGACACTTGGTTTGGAAATGACACCTTGATGCTGAGGCAGTGCGATGCTTCTATCATGCATCTGGTGGCCTTTGGCTTCGAGGCCTTTGGCTAAGAGGGTATTGAGTACCACACCTGCCCACTCTCCCCCCGCACTGGGGACAGGCGGAAAGTGTCCTTGGCTTAACAGAGGCCAAACCCTGACGAAACTGAGAAATCTGTCTAGGAGTCCCTCTTGTGTGATACGCACAGGGTGAGTACGCACGTCTTTCTTTGGAATCCTCAGGCTAAGGCCTTGATCTCTCTGCCAATGGCGACGCCGAGGCACAGGGCAGGTGAATGCGTCAAAGCACGGCCCACACGGCCATCAACCTCTTCGTCTTGATAGTCAGTAAAATGCAACCCAAATCCAAAGTTGCTGTTGAATTTGGAAAGGAGCCGAGTGTCTGCGGTGTGAATGTGAAAGAGGCAGGGGAGGGGAAAGGGCCCAAGGATGGGAAGGAGACACAGGCTGCCTCCTTTGCTACTGTTAAGTTCAAGGGAAGGCAGAGCTGGAGCGGAAGACACGGGGAGGGAAAGGAAAATAATGGGAAATAAAAATCGTGGGAACCATTGGAGGAAAGCGCTCCATAATTTTCTCCCTCCCTGCCTTGGGGCAGGAGGATGACCAGCCAGCACTTGCAAACCTTAGTACGGGTAGGAATCCCTGGGGATCCTCCTAAAACAAGATCTGACTCAGCAGGTCGGGGGTGGGGCTTGGTCCTCTGCATTTCTTATTTGTTTGCGTGATTTTTTTTTTTTTTAGTTTTATTTATTTTGGCCACATATAACTGACATGGAACACCGTGTGAGTGGAGGACGTACAACGTGTTGATTGGATACGCTTATATGTTGCAGGGGGATTATCACGGTGGCGTTAGCGAACACCCCTTTTAGGTCACGTAACGGTCATGTCTTTTTTGTGACGAGAATAGTGCAGATGGTGTCTTTTAGCAACTCGGGGGCCTATGGCAGTCCTGTGGGCTGTCGTCCCCACGTGGCACTCTGCTGTTCCTAACCAGCTCGCCTCGGTGAATGCCCACGCTGCGGGTCTGCAGACCACGCTCTGGGCAGCGGGGAGAGGACTGTCTACACCTGGGGCGCCCCTTCCGAGCCTCTGAAACTCTGATCCGTGTTCTGCCCTCCATCGCTTTGGCTGTGGTCAGCCCCTGTCACTGGCACAAGCTGTGTCTTTCTCAGGGTTTTTGAGGTGTGTGCGCACGTGTGCATAGAATCATGAGACCCGCAGGACGGCATGAGCAAGGGGAGTGAACAAATTGGAGGCTACAAGGCAGACAGGCTGAGGAACCCGTATGGCAGAAGGCAGAGAAGCAGTCAAGGTTTGCTGGCTCACTCTGTTCAGGTGATTAAGCTCTTTATGCCTCAGTTTCCACTTCTGCAAAACGGGATGCTATGAATCCTTAGCTCACAGGGCTCTGGCAATGATCGCATGGACTGCTAACCGACGGGTCCCTAAACATATTAGCAAGTTTACTGTTGTCACTGCCCCCGTGGCTCAGTGTAAACTTCACATTCAGTCGCGCATTGAGCAAGCGTTTACACAGCATGGGCTCTGCCTCGCGCTGGCCGGATCGTACCTCGTTTATGTTGAGATGAATGAACTCCTTGTTCTTTGTACTGAGCGCCTGGAACACCCCTAACGGAGAGAGACATGAGAAAGGCATCATTGTGGGGACGGTTCCTTCAACAGGTTGAAGGGTTTCCTGTGACCTTGGGGCCTGCCGGGCTGCTGGTGGAGGAAATGCTCCATCTGGTGGTGAGCACGGGTCTTCTAGAACAGCAGGCCAGACTCAGGCTGACTCCGCGGGGATCTCTCGCGCCTGGGGGAGGCTCTTGAATTCCTGGGATGGCGGAGCTGGTGGCCTTACCATTGGGTGGCACCTGTTGTCATCTACAGTGTGCCAGTCAGCCGGCCAGCTCCCGGGCCCCAAACATCTCCCCTGTGCTACCTTTTTGGGGAGCTACCGATCCCCTGCAATTTACAGACCTCCTCCCCAGAGAAAGAACACACGTACATAAAGTTTTGCCTGAGTCTTGAGAGCCGTTCAGCCTCCATGAGCCCCTTATAAGAACATGAGCCCCCAGCTGCTCCCACACATAGGAGCAAAGGTAAGACAGAGAGCCCTCTAAGCTGGATGCCATGGCTGAAGCGCTGAATAGCCTGGGGGTTACTTTCCTCTCTGGGCCTCAGTCTCCCCATCTTAGTCAAAGTGGCCGAGCCACTCAACCCCGGCTTCCCCTGAGAGTCACCCGGGAACTTGAGAAATACAGCAAAAGGGGGGAAGGGTGGCTGTCCTAGAACAAAACAGACAGGGCCCGACAGCCCAATGCAGTTGGGTACCTCCCGAGACCGGCAAGCCAACGTGGAAAGACGGCCTGCGGAAGTTGAGCAGGGGCCAGGTCTTAGATGAGGTTGAGGGCTCGCTGAGAGCCTGCCTGTCAGAGATATCGACAGGGGAAGGGACTCAATTTCTGAGGTCTGTTATTAAATAATTCAGGAAAAAAGGATGCGTTAGAAGGACGTCTGAAAGATCAGCAGAACGATCGTTGCTGAGGCTGGTATAAGGCCCTAGAACTCCCTGGGGGAATTTCTATAAATACTGACACTGTGTGTCGCCCCCCGGATTCTATTCAGTTGGCCTCCCGGGCAGCCTGGTCATCACAAAACATTATTTTTTCTTTTAATCCCCTTCTCCTATTGTGCCCGTCCCCCCCACACTCCCAGGTCATCAAAAAATGCTAGCCCTTCCCCGGGGGCGGGGAGGGGCTTTGTAGTGGGTGGCAAAGCTTGGAAACACGGGTGCAGGGCACACGGGGACCGATCGTCATTCTTTCTACCTATGTATGAGTAAAAATTTCTAGAGTAAAAAGTTTAAATGATCCTGGGGTAAAACCCTAGCCTTGATATTTTAAAAACGGTCTCCAGGTGGTGAATCTAACGTGAGGATCCCGGAGTAGAGGGTGTTGGGGCAACCGTGCCTTCTCCCTAATAGTCCTCCGTTGTAAGAACACGTTGAGCACCCCTTCCTGGGAAGGATCAGCTCAAGGGGACTCAGGACAGGGGCAGTTGAGAGAAGAGAAGCTACCAAGTCTCATCATTTTTAGGTCGGTTTTGGCCACTGCGTGATTGTACTAAGTGACGATCTTTCAGGAGGCGCCTTCCTAAAATGCACCTCTTACCAGCCGCTGGTGACCGCCTACAGAAGACGCAACCTCCCGGCTTGGCGTACAAGGCCAAGGACCTGCTTGCCTCTCTCAAAGCAACACGAGCAGCCAGCAGAAGTGTCTTGCTTGTCTCCTAAGCCCAGCCCTCCCAGGGATGACAGCCTGGTGGAGACAGGCTTCAGCAGGGAATCACCTGTGACCTAAGCGGCACAAAAGAAGCCGAGGGGGGAGCCCCAGCGCCCTAGAACCGAGGAGCACGGACCCTTGCTCCGTGTGCCTTGAAGTCACCTAAGCGAGCACCCTTTAGAAAATGCCAAGCGGAACGGGGCCCTGATCTGCGGGGCCCAGCGCAAAATGGAAACGTGGGGCCCCCTGTACAAAAATGATTAAAATTCAAGATGGCGACATCAAAGCATTAAACCAAGCGCGGGCCTCCTCAGGGGTGCATCAGCGTGCATCAGCGCATTTCGCTCCCCTCCCCCAACCCTGACAGCCACCCCGGTCCTGGGTTACAAGCCCCCGGATGCGTTTCTTTCAGCTTCAACTTTGTGACAGTGACGAGAAACTATGAGCCCCAAGGACCCCCTGCACATAATCTCTTGAGTAACGACTCTTGTCTGGGATAACTGGGTCAGCGTTCAGACAAGGGTTTGGACAAGACAATGTTGAGTACAAGACACAAAGGTAGGGTGGAGGGAGGGGGACGGAGGGAGAGGGAGAAGGGGAGGGACTCCCCTGGTTCTGTGTGCTGTGATAGATTTGACCTCAGATGGGGCCTTCCTCAGATAAGAGGCAGGAGCCCGCCCCCCCCCCCCCACCACCCGTGGCCCTGTCCTCCCACGAGGACATTGTGAATGCACTCGAGGAGAATGGCTCTTAGCAAGCGGAAATGTGCTGGGCCCATAACCCACAGGTCATGCACGAAGACGCCCCCACCCCCACCCCTCAGTTAACCACACACAGCACAGAGATCACACGATGACAGCCGTCTGTGGCCTATCCTCGCCAGGATTTCTGGCAGGTTATCTCTCACCAGCTCTTGGAAGGGAGCCCAGGGGTCATGGCCCCCCTCCTGGGGGCCCAGGGGGCGCAGCCCCGACGACACTCACGGCTCGCGTTCTCCAGCCGGACCAGGCAGTTGAGGAAGTCATCAAAGCCGAGCTGGAGGTTCTCGTCTGTGTACCTGAGGACAATCAGCTGCAGGAGGCGACCGCTCAGCTGGAAGCCTGCGGGGAAGAGCGAGGAGACCCCAGCCCGTCAAAGGCCGGGCCCCGCGGGTGCACCTTCGGGAAGCGCCCGGCGCTCTGTCCGAAAAGTGCGGGTTCTCAGGCCCAGCGGGGGGCTGCCGTCCTCAGACACTGCGTGTGTCCACTAGCTGACGATGTTTCTGGATGTTTGGTTTACCTGGGAGGGAACCACATTAAAAACTCTGGCAGGGCTCGGGGGGCCTGTCTGTGAGGCATGCTCTGTGAGAAGCACCACGCAGCTTGGCAGGGGCTGTGGGCTGCAGTGGCCTCAAGGCCACGGCTACGTGCAAAGGACGGCCAACCCCAGACACTCAGACCGCCATGGTGGGGACTGTGGGAGGATGAGAGACGCCCCCTGGATCCCGTCCTTTGTGTAGGGAGCTCGTAGATGTTAGGACTGAATCATCTGGTTTGGATTCAGTCTGCTGGTGACAAAGCCAGGGACAGGGTGGCAGATGGCGGAGGAAATCTGTGAGCTCCTCCCTGACCCCCAACCATGGGATCATCCATGATAATCACTGTCCTAGAGTGCAGTTAGAGGCTTGGAAGCACCACGGCCTGCCACCAAAGGGCCACACGTGCCCCCGCTTGGCCAGGAAGCTCGGCCAGAGGCTGAGAGAGGGGGTGAGGCTAAGTTCAGCCCTAGTGGGTACATTTGAAAGACTCCAATATTGCACAGCAGTTTAAAACACGGGTCCCGGTGTGCGGGAGTGAGTCCTGAGCCCGAGGCTTGCCTCCGGCACTGACAGGGCTGTGCTCTTAAGAAGCATGAACTCAGGGGCGCCTGGGTGGCTCAGTCGGGTGAGCCTCCGACTTCGGCTCAGGTCACGATCTCACGGTTCGTGAGTTCGAGCCCCGCGTGGGGCTCTGTGCCGACAGCTCGGAGCCCGGAGCCCGCTTCGGGTTCTGTGTCTCCCTCTCTCTCTGACCCTCCCCCGTTCATGCTCTGTCTGTGTCTCAAAAATAAATAAACATTAAAAAACATTAAAAAAAAAAAAAAAAGAAGCATGAACTCAGGTTAAAGACCGGCCACCCTCCAGGGCTCCAGAAGCAGGTGGCTTCTAGTCTCTTCTAGGCTTTTCTTTACCTGTGGCTTTCAGGGCGGTCCGCAGCTCATAGGAGGACATGGTGCCAGACTTGTCAGCATCGAACTGAAGGAACAGGTTCTACAGGGAGGGCAGAGGCATTGAGAACCAGAGGGCACCCAGGGGCGCCAGCCAGCGCCAGCCCGCGCGGGAGGACAGACTCCTCACGGGGTCGGGCGAGGCCTTCAGAACAGGCGGGTCCCTGTGATTTCCCTTTTCAATTTGGGCGCCAGCGCTGTGGTTCTTTGGTAAGCCTGAGACGTGACCTTGGGAATGGAAATTCCACCATAATTACTTCCCTTCTGCCCTCTCCTGGCCGGCAGCACCTTGACCGTTTAGAACCCCCTCCTGCTCTAGGCTCGCACGATCCCCAGAGGCCAGGCCCCGGCCGGGTTACTTACTCTCCACTTCTGCAGCTTGTCCCAGAACACTTTGAACTCCTCGAACTCCAGCTTCCCGTTGCCGCTGGTCTGTGCCGAGAGCATTAAGGAAGGAAGGGAAGAAGGCAGGTGAGCCGGGCTTCAACCCGGTGCCTCGTAGGACTCCAGAGATGAAGGGGCAAGGGGCTGGCCCCGGGGGACTGGGGACACAGATCCAGGGCTCTCAGGGAGGCGGCTTAGTTACAAACCATGCATCTCTGAAGAATGAAAACTGCAGGGGTGAGATGGGGAGGGCACCAGACGGCTCGAAAAAGCACATTATAAAAAAAACTCCCTTTATTCTCTTAGAGAGGACCCCAAAGTGGTAACAAGATCCCCAAGTCCCTTCAAAATCTTCCCCCCACTGGCCAGTTCGGGCCTCTTGATTCGGTTCCAATTCTAGGGGCGGCCATCTTGGGTTGTTCCCCGAGGAGACGCCTATCCTACCCGTGAAGGAGGTCACATTCTAGAAAGGTCCGCACTGCAGGAAAGCACAGCTATTTCTGCCCGTGAACTTGGAAGGATACGTCCGTTAGAGAAATGATGTTTTTACAGGAAATCAGGCTGAGCTTCTTGAATTTGACGTCCTTTTCTGAAATCACACACGAAAGCAGAATTCATGGGGCATGTGATAAGATAAACCTATTTCCAGCGGCTGGAAGTCCTACGGTGTGGTCAGATCTGGGGCTGGTGAGGGGGACACGTGGTCACTCCCAGGATGCTGGTGACAGTGGAAACTGACAGGGCCCTTTGTGAGGAAAATTTGCTAAATATAAAAAAGATGCCTTAAAAATGGGAGTATCTTTCCGTTCCTTATCCTAGTTTTAAGACTCCCAAGCAGGGGCGCCTGGGTGGCTCAGTCGGTTGAGCGGCCGACTTCGGCTCGGGTCATGATCTCGCGGTCTGTGAGTTCGAGCCCCTCGTCGGGCTCTGTGCTCACAGCTCAGAGCCTGGAGCCTGTTTCAGATTCTGTGTCTCCCTCTCTCTGACCCTCCCCCGTTCATGCTCTCTCTGTCTCAAAAATAAATAAACGTTAAAAAAAAAAAAAGACTCCCAAGCAAAGAATTACAAATTAAGATTTTTTTTTATCATTTGGTCATTAATAATGGCAAACATTTAGAACAGAAAGGGGCAACAATGCAAATGTCTCCCTGTGAGGAATAAACGACACCTGGTATATTCTTACAACAAACATTATCTGGCCCCAAAAGGGATGCAGTGATCCTGGTAAATACTACAACGTGGATAGATTTTGTGAATGTTATGCTAAGTAAAGAAGCCCATGAAAAAGGACTCCCTATTACATGATTTTTTTTTTCCTAAGTAGGCTTCATGCCCATGGTGGAGCCCAACACGGGGCTTGAACTCACGACCCTCAGATCAAGACCTGAGCCGAGATCAAGAGTCGTCGGATGCTTAACCGACTGAGCCACCCAGGCGTCCCACATGATTCTTTTTATATGAAAAGTCCAGAATAGGCCAGCCTAACAGAGACAGAAAGTAGATAGGTGGTTGCCATGGGATGGGGGCGATGGGGAGTGACAGCTACTGGGTACAGGGTTTCTTCTTGGAGTGATGGAACGTTCTAAACTTGGTGGTGGTTGCACAATTTTCCGAACATCCTAAAACCCGTGGGGGGTGAATGGTATAGTAGGTGAATTATATCTCAAAGCTGTGACATTAAAAAATAAAATTGTCAAGGGGCACCTGGGTGGCTGAGTCGGTCGAGCATCTGACTTCGGCTCAGGTCATGATCTCGAGGTTCACGAGTTCAAGCCCCGCATCTGTGCTGACAGCTCAGAGCCCGGAGCCTGCTTCGGATTCTGTGTCCCCCTCTCTCTCTGTCCCCTTCCCCACTCGTGCTCTGTCTCTCTCTCTCTGTCTCTCTTTCAAAAATAAATAAACATTAAAAAAATAAAAAATAAATGAAAATTGGATCTATCACTTAATGACAATTATGTGTGTGCACATATATCCACACACTGAGAGATACAGATGACACATACATGAAGATACCCACACGTATCTTAACAGTGGTTATTTATGGGCAGTTGATTATTGGTGGCTTTGGTCATTGTCTTGGGGCTTTTCTGACTACTTTAGAATTTTCTGCCATAACTGGCTTCGTTTTTGTAATCAGGAAAGAAACAACAAAAGCTATTTTTAAAGTCTACCTAAGGCCAGCCCTGGAAAGCAGGGAACCTGGGAGAGCTGGAGGAGAGCCAGGAGGTACGCAGTCACAGGTCACACGTCCCCTCCATAGGAGCCCTGGGGTCCCCGATGGGTGGTGGGTATGAGCACTTACTCTTTCGCAGCACAGCGTTTAAAACATATTCCAGTTTCTCTGCAGTTACCTCCATATCCTGTGGGAGGGGAGATAATTGCTTTTGATGGCCCATAGCACCTTCTTTGTGAGCTGCTTCCAGTTCTGAGCTTGATTTGGCTCAAGCAATAGCCCGGCCCTCAAGGACCTTGCCACGGGCCCGTGTGCCCACGTCGTGAGTGACTGCAGCCTGCTGAACTTCTCAGGGACTATGGTCAACCCAGAAAGGACGGGAAGGCTGGGCCCCACAAGGCAAGCTTCCCCACTAAGCTAAAGTTCCCAGGTGCTTATGTCAGAGCACATTTATGTCTGGTTCTCCAAGCCTCTGTGCAGCAGAACCGCCTGGAGAGTATTAGAAATGTGGACATGGATTATTCCCATGGATTATTTTCAAAACCTCCAGGGTGAATTTCAGAACCGCTTCTCTAAGGCCGTCTGCTCAGTGCGCTAAATCTCGGCCTCGAGGACACTGAGAAGCTGGTTAGAGATGGGGAGGTCCAGGCCCCGCCCCTGACCTCCTGGTGAGGAAATCTGCATTTTCCCAGGATGCTCAGGCGATGTGTCTGTACGTGACTGAGCAGCGTGGACTTAGGGCTCCTCTGTCCAGGGTGTTGAACCAGCATGCGAAACGATCACCTGTGAAGTTACTTCCGCACACACCTGCCCAGGTTCCACCCCGGAGCTTCTGAGGCCCAGGTGCTTTTTGGTCGTCAGTACAGTTTGAGAGAATCTCCTGCAACGTTCCTCACTTCCCTTTCCAACCCGGATCTCCAGTTCCAGCAACTTCTGTCCCTCCTACGCTGGGAGGGGGTGCTCACCCAGGCCCGTCCTCCAGATGGCATCAGATGCCGGAAGTTAACCATTCACTCCCTTCCCCACCCGGCCAATCAGCCCCGGAAGGAGAACGGATGGCTGCTTTGCCTGCACGGGCCCCCACTTTCCTCCACCCAGACTGTTGTCCCCAGGTCTCCCTGACCTCCCGTTTATGGCACTGCTTGAAATCCCACTGTTAGGGCTTCGACCCCAGGGGCAGGTGTCACACGGGTTTTACGATTCAGGAGCCCCATTGGGGCAGGAAGCTAATGAGGTCATTAGCACCGGCCATGAAATGGTTAACTCTATTTATGGCTACCAGGGAACACAGGTGGGGACAGTTTCTAGGAGAACGGAGGGGGCCGGGCCAGGAGATACCCAGGGCCCCCAACAAACAAGCTAAGTACTGAGGGGGCAGGGATGGGGTCGGGGTCAGAGAGCGGGAAGTGAGGGACAGATCTTCTCCTTCCCCAGTGGCTGGCCCCGGCCCGAGCTGCCAAACCTGGCCACGCTGCTGATGTCACTGGACAGAAATCATGTTTGCAATTTAACGGTGACGTCCAAGCAGCGCCACCCTCCCCCGGAGCAGAGAGAACATTTTAATGGCGGTGGTGTATGGGTAGATTTCAATGAGCCACGTCTTCCAAGCTGTCTCTAGCCTTTCACAGAACACCTCTGGGCTGGGCTGAGCTCCTTTGGGCTATTACCCCAGGGACAGTGGCAGACCGGCGTGAGAGTGCGGTGGGGGAGGCGGTCCTGAGAGCCTCTCAAGGGACTGGGGCTGGTCTTCCAAGTGACCTGGGCTGGCCTCACGTTGGAACTAGGTCCGCCAGGCCCCCGGGAGGCGTTGCTGACCAGCACCCTGCTGCATCCCTGGGCGGAGGAAACCAGGGCCCTGAGCTCTGCAGAGGATCAAGGCCGAGTGCAGCTTGCGGCCAGCCCTACCTCGCCGGCAACTTGTTCAAACAGGGCCCGGACCTGCAGTTGCTCCTCTGTCTCCTGGCCAGCTGGAGTCGGCTTCGGAGGCTAAAAAAGCAACCAGAGGAACTCACGTTGGGCCCCACGAGAAAGGAACTTGGCATTTGCTTTCCCAAAGAGATAGCAAGAACAAAAGAGGCCCGCCCTGGAGACGGTGTGGCCCCGTGGGATACGCTGGGACCTCGCTGCTGTCTGGGGCGGGGTGGGGGTGGGGGACAGAACTGGCCACCGTCTGTGGCATTAGGAACAGCGTCCTGATTCCTTGCAATGGCTCTTGAGAGGGAGAGTCTGGAAGGACTCATTAGTGGGACTTTGCAGGTAAGAGCGACAAAGGAGGCCAGAATCCTGACCGAGTTGGGGTCCCGGCCAGGGTGGTCACGGCCCCCTGTCTGACCCTCACCACTCTTGACTGCTTGACTCTTACTTGCTTCACCATCTGTGTTGACAGGTGGTAAACTCTTTGAGGGCAGGAGTCTGTCTCTAGCCGGGAGCCCAGGGCCTCGTGCGTGGAAAGAGCTCAGTAAATGTTTTGGGTGTTTTGTCCTGTGCGGATCCGAGCTGACTTGGGAAGCGTCAGACTGTTCCGGCTACACCTCAGCACCTCTCGAAAGTCTCAGAGCCCTTGGACAAGTATAAAACCCGCCCCTCCCTCTCCCCCTCCCCACACACGTATCATCAGGAAGAAGTAACGTGTTGCCCTAAGTCCGCTGTAAAAGAATCTACCAGCTACTCTCTTTTTCCTCTTATCGCTTATTTTTCTTAAACTGAATGCGCTTTAAAGATAATCCATCCCCTTCGGAGGCAGCAGCCACCTCTCAGGGAACAGAGCGAGTTGGTCAGCACAGAGAAAGATCGGTCCAAACAGAGCTTCCTTCCGGGCACCTACCTCGTCCCCGTGCCTGGTCCTGGTGGGATACGAAAGACTTAGAAGGTACAAAGCCTCTTCTCCAGGAGGTTAGAATCGAGGTACTTACCTGATTGCAGATAAGACACTCCCCAAACTCCAAAGTTTTGAATGATGCTGTGACTGAAGGAAGCTTTCAGGACAGACACTGAATCCCACCCTCCAGAGTAACATGAGAAGGCTCACCTCGGGAAGGTCAATGTTCACATCTCCATCCATGTCCCTGGGTGGGGCGGGGAGGGGGGCAGAAAACACACCGAGTCACTTGTGGATTCACTTCCTCCCTAGGATCTGTAGCACTAACGGGGGCCCAGAGGGCTTGGAAGGCTCTGGCCCATTGAAGCCGTTCTTTTTCCATGATGTCTATGTGTCACAGGGTCTGCAGACCCCTGCGTTGACCTCCCTCTCTCTCCCCTATCACTCAGACCCTGCCCAGCAGGAAAATGAGAGGGAGGCAGTGTAACCATCAGCCAAGGAGAACTCGTGAATCCTGAACTTCTAGAAGTAAAAGAAACTACCAGCTACCACCGCCTGTTTCCTGGATGCGCTTTCGCAAGGGATATTTATGAAGTGAGGGTTGGGCTGTGTGTGTACGCGCCTATGTTTGGGGAAAAGAGGAAAACTAATGGAAAGGTTTATTTTGCTGTTCACATATTTAGGGGAACCGATAGTGTTTGGAAAGCAATAATATTGGCAGCAGGAGGGGGCTTCAGCTTTTAGTGAGACAAAAACATTTGGAAGAATCCAATGTTACAGAGGAAACTCGAAGCACTCCCCAAGAAAAACTGCTAAAAATTCAGAGGGAAGACGCATAATCAAACATTAAAATGGAGCCCAGATTTGCGGGGGGGGGCGGGCAGAACTGGCCGCTGCCTGTAGCATTAGGAACTGCAGACTGAGTCCTTGTGAAGGCTCTTCAGGGAAGAGTCTGGAAGGACTAATTTAAATTAGTGGGACTTTGCAGATAAGAGCGACCAAGGAGGCCAGACTCCTGACCCAGTTGGGGTCCCGGCCATCCCCTGGGCATGCACAAGAGAACCCTTTCAGAACTTTTTAATTGTTTAAGATCCTCTCAAGAGGAAGAAGGCCAATGGCAGAACTGTGATTCTTCAGTTACTGAGCTACAGAGCTGGTGTGTATGCTCGAGATCACAGCAGACGAAAGTACTTCGTTTGGAGGCCCCTGGGTGGCTCAGTCGGTTAAGCATCCGACTTCGGCTCAGGTCATGATCTCACGGTTCATGAGTTCGAGCCCCACGTCGGGCTCTGTGCTGACGGCTCGGAGCCTGGAGCCTGCTTCGGATTCTGAGTCTCCCTCTCTCTCTCTCTCTCCCCCTTCTCTGCTCACACTTTGTCTCTCTCTGTCTCTCAAAAATAAATAAATATTTAAAAAGAAAGTTAAAGTACTGTGTTCAGGGCAAACGTGAGTATGGACCCTATTTCTGCCATGTGTGAGCCTTCTATGAATGCCCGGGCTCTGATCTCACCCCACTGTTGGGGCAGGGAGCATAAAATGTGGGATGGGCACAGCCTGGTCTCCCTCTCTTGTTACGGCTGCCCACAAAAATCGCCCATCTTCACGCCTCTCGTACAGGTGCTCTTGCGTGAACAGACACGGGGCTCGTAGGGAGAAGGCCGGAGGACAGCTCTCCAGCAGGATTTTTTAAAAAAATTTAAGATCTTATTGCCCCTATTTAGCTGATGGGAAAGAACCACGCCTTTTGTAATCAGCTCGGGAAACCCAGCCAGACTTGAGAACCGAGAGTATTCTCAACGCCCGCCACCAGTCCAACTCCATGCCACGAAACACAAGATAAAACCGGAGGCCACGAAGTCACCGCTGACTCCATCTTGTTTTCTCAGGTCGGTCCTCAGTGGGGGGTGCATCTAGCTCAAATACAGAATTCTCTGCGATCCCTCGAATGCCTCTAGAACGTCGCCCTGATGGCGAAAAGGGCAGCAACGGGAAATTTTTTCTTAGAAGTATCTGATACGGTCTAATTTTTTGCTAAGACGCTGCAAAGGGGAGGCGGCAGAAAGTTGGGTGTACAAAATGGAGGGCAGCCTTGGGTAAGGTAAGCACTTGACCATTGGCTTTGGTGATTGTAAGTGCCTGACATTGCGTTCTGGACTGTCGAGGCATCCATTTCAAAGACCGTCATCTCAAATAAACACATCGCGAGCGACATGGCTAGATAAAAAGCCCAGCTACCCCACCCATGAGGTTGCCCCTTTTTTTAGAAAGCTCTGGTAGACCATTTGACCCACTGCTTCCTTTGCCTTCAAGCATTTTAATTCACCAATAGTGACCCTTTTGAAACTCTAGGCTCCTACCCTCGACCCCAATAAAGGCAGAACCCCAGGCCTGTGCGCACGCTCTCTCTCTCTCTCTCTCTCTCTCCCCTCAAGATATTGCTGTGTGACTCCAGGGGTGCTGTGTACCCTCCAGAACCTGTGAGCAATAAACCTTGTCCTTTCCAAGTTCCCTGGGTCATTGCTGAGATGCGTCTGCCCTCAATGTTGGCTCCAGCTGGGGAACCGTCTAGGGGGGCTCACCACAGGGAGTACGGGCCCAAGTGAGTGCCCTCAGATGTTCCCAGCTGATGGCATCACTGTCCCTAGGCTGAGACCGACGACCCCAAACAACTTGGCAATATTTATTAACTGACGCTGAAAGAGCAGGTCGTGCTAGAAACTTCTAGAAACCTGTTCTAGAAGGAACTGGTCATTGTAATAGCCACCCCCCTTCACTTTGCTCAGAAATAAGTCCTAGCATTTCTAAATGTGGGTCCCACTCCAGAAGCTTCTTGGACATAGGGTTTGGAAAATGAAGCGCTCCACCCGAGGGGGTCTGGTGAGCATGATTCTGGAAGTGGTTGGAGAGAGCAGCTTTTCAGTGGCCTGTTTGAGGGAAGGAAGGAGCAGAACCAAAATAGAAATGTATCCCACTTTGCAAATGGGTGAAGAGACCTTCCTGCCTGCTTTCTCAGGTGCGTCGTGGAGAAGAGAAGAAAGGGGTCAAGGCTCCAACAGTCCCCTGGTGACTTCTCGGGGATTGAACCACTAAATGAAGAGGGATTCTTGAACCTGTGACTCACTGGGTGATAATTTTCTTCTCCGTAAAGATCCTCAGGCAGAAATCAGCTTCCTGATGGGGCTCAAAAGTGCTGGGTATCAGGATATACTCCCCAGGGGGCAGCTGGAAGCGGTCGGAGACTTCTCTCAGGTTGATGAACGTTTTGCTTCTGGCCTGGGAAGCATGGTACCTGAAGAAGTCTTTGTTCAGGTGTTCGTCTTTGCGGGGGCTCTGCAGTGGGAACGTAAGAGGGTGGTTCTATAAGGAGGGCCATTGGTCTTGGGTATTTGGACACAGTTTGGGGACTGACCATTGAGTCTCAGGCATGTGGCTGAGAATCCAGCACGTAGGTGGTGGGCTCTAAAGCTCAGCTTGGTTCCTACCCACCTGGTAAATGGCATAGCCAATGGTCAGCATGTTGGCACCAAACCTCTTGAGTTTCCTTCGATCTTTCTGCATCAGGGCCACAAGGAAAGTGCAGTCTTCCTGCCCCTCATCTTTCTCAATCAAGGACAGTTTTATCTGTGGATTGGTCCAGAAGGTATCTGCCATTGAAAGAAGTGAATTATTTCGCCTTCCTTTAGAAAAACACAAAGGACACCCCCCTACACACACACACACACACACACACACACACACACACCATCCACCCCCACCACAACCTCCCAAACCCGAGAAAGTCATTCATTTCTTCTCTCCCTGTTCTGATGGCCTTCGTGCCCCACTTCCCATAATCCCAGTGAGAATGCCAAGTGCTCTCCCTTTTCATTTCCACCTTCTCTTGAACCATTTCCCACAGAACTTTTAAAAGACATTCTTCTGGGTCTACTCAACTACAGTTCCTTCCGTCTTATTTTGTCCATGTGGTATTTCAAAGGAGAGTGCGGTGCCCTTGGAGTTGTGCAACTGGAACAGAATCCACCCCACTCCGGCTCCAAGGGTGAACGCTGAGTGATTTACGTTCGCCCCTGTTGCCTCGGACAACTGGAACAAAGCCAACCAGCGTGTAGTATTCACCAGGCAATATGGGCTCAAGGAATTCCCAGTAGAAGGGAGTTGAGGACTACTGTTGGATGACCCTCGGGAGCTCTCACTTTTCATGCAAACGAGGGCTCAGGAAGCCCTGAATGCTGCTGCCAGCCCTCCTGTGACTCTCAAGAAATCCAGACTGAGGAAAAAGTCAACAGAGGGAAGAGGGCAGAGCAGAGGATTACAAACAGAACTATGCCTGAAGGCCACCCCGCTTCTCCTCTGAATTTTTCAGTTATGTAGGGGAAAAAATCCCTTTTTATTGCTAAACTAGCATGAATTGTGTTTTCTATTATTTGTGCTGGAAAAGAACCTAAGTGGGAAAACAAGGGAGTTTCCTCGAGCAATTCTTATCCAACTTCCTGCTCCTTCTTTGCAGCCCTCATCGGCCATCTCTGAAATCCTACTGTCTAAACTCTACACTTCAGGCTTTCTCCAGGGTCCTGGCCCTGATCCACTGACGTACCCCAGGTTGGACTGGACACTTGCCAATGACAGAGAGTGACAGGTGGACGACCAACCTAGAAAATTGCGGCAGCCCCCGGCGGTGGAGCCCCGCACCCAGCTTCCTTGATGGACCGTCACCTCCCATTTGTGGACAGCATCCTCCTCCAGGGCGTCAGGAGTCAGGTTGCAGATTTCTACCTTGTCAAAGTGGGTCTTGAAGTCCCTAAACGCCATCCTACAACAAGGTGGAGAGACACCAAGGCGTAGGAGGTGATGGTGATGCCATGATCCACTCAATCGCTTAATCATCTAACCGACCACTAGTGAGTGTCTGCATCTGTCCTCAAGACTCAGGTGTGGGCAGACAGAAAATGCACAAAGGTAAGGAAAACCCAGAGCCTCTGTACTCAAAATTCAAGGTAAATGTATCTCTAATTTCCAATTGAATGGCTTGTTAATCTCTCAAGCTTGTGGATCCTACGAGTTTTCCACAAATTTCTTTGACTCGTGACCTCATGGTTCCTGAAGCAGGCCACCAAAGTTCACCCATCAAAACGGGGCCAAGGACTGCCACCCACTCCTTCCATCTAGAGTGGGGTGTAAGCAGTGATGTGTGGGTCAAGGCTGTTGGGAGTGGGGGTGCCTTCTCCAACCTTTCCTGTTTTTCCTCTTCTGCTGGCTTCCTGCAGGTGACTGTGTGACCCCAGGGGAGGGGGGAGCCATACAGAAGAAGGGGCTTGGGTCCCTGAATCACTGCACAGAAAGGGTCACCCACAGAATAAGGGTGTCTTCCTGGACTGTTATAATGAGTGAGAGATAAACTGTATTGAATTTGAGTCTTTATACATCTTGAGTCTATTTGTGACAGCAGCTGGTGTTACCCTAAGTCATTGGTGCCTTGAAGCATGGAGCTGCCATGACCGAATTCTAAAATCTGTGATATCAGCTTAGCATATGGGCAGGTTTCAAGGACATATTGGAGATAGAAAATGGATATTCATGTTAGGAATGGCAATATATTTATTAAAACTGTAAAAATAGGGGTGCCTGGGTGGCTCAGTCGGTTAAGCGACTGACTTCGGCTCAGGTCATGATCTCGCGGTCCGTGAGTTCGAGCCCCGCGTCGGGCTCTGTGCTGACAGCTCAGAGCCTGGAGCCTGTTTCAGATTCTGTGTCTCCCTCTCTCTGACCCTCCCCCGTTCATGCTCTCTCTCTCTGTCTCAAAAATAAGTAAACGTTAAAAAAATAAATAAATAAAACCTGTAAAAATATGGAAGACAGAGGCTGTGCTCCAGGGGAAGAGAATGGAAAAAGCTGGAATATTCATACATACCGGTTTTTGCTTAGGGTGTTTAAGAAGGTATCTAAGAAAGAGGTGAGCTCAGGTAAGAATTGACTGGTTTGCTCACCAGGGAATAAAGCTAGAAATCCGAAATTTGTGGTCTTACACAGGGGAAGAGCCAACTGTTTTCTGAACCCCACAGGAAGAAATACGATTTAAAAAAAAAAAGCTTCTAGAGATGAAGGTCCATTAAAAACTTTCAGTTAGGGGCGCCTGGGTGGCTCAGTCGGTTAAGCGTCCGACTCTTGATTTGGGCTCAGGTCATGACCTCACGGTTTCGGGGGATTGAAAACCACGTCGGTCTCTGCGCTGACAGTGCGGCTCCTGCTCGGGATTCTCTCTCTCCCTCTCTCTCTCTCGGCCTCTCCCCCACTAGTGCATGCTCCCTCTCTCTAAATAAATAAATAAACGTTAAAAAAAAAAAAACTTTCAGTTACGCGAAGAGATTCTACCCTGTGGAAAGTCCAGATTAGGAATGTTTTGTGCCCACTTCAGTCTATATTCAACTCTCAAGGTCGCTGCCTTCAGGGGTCCTTGTCATCAAGTGGGGCAAAGGAGTAGCCCGGGGAGCAGTGGGGCTGCCTGCCTTCAAATTCATGGTGCAAACTCGGATGATGGGTAGTTCAGGGGAGGGGTGCCGGGCTGCAGACCCAGGCTCGGCCGCACGTACAAATCAAATTCTCTGCCAACCTGGGTGAATGCGAGGGGGTTGAGACAGATGCATTTGCTTTACCAGAGAAATCAAACAAAGACAGACAAAGGAAACATGCAAGTAAGCCAAGGGCCATAGGGCACTCTCATACCCATTATGTCGTTAATACAGAAAGGAAAACAGGCCAGCACCGTACCAGAATTCCCCATCGTCGAGAGAGGTGTGACACAGGCGCTTCTGCTCAGCTGCCCCGACCGAAAGCCACTCGGAGGAACTAGGGATAAGCAAAGTCAGGCTTTAGGTGGAGGGTCTTGCACAGCGGCCGAAACAACACTGGCCTTGGTGGAGAGGAGTGTCCCTCCTGGGGAGGCAGGGTATGCGGCCATGTGGGGAATGGTCCTGGTCAGAGACTGCTCCCTGGGCCCCAGAAATGCCCCAGGGGAGCTGGAGGCTGGTTGAAAAGTGAGCGTCCAAAAGCAGCCGATGGAAAAGGCCCTTGGGGTCATTTGAACCTCCTCCATGGGGGATTCTCATGGGGCCGTCATAGGATGTTGAACACCAGCAGGGTAGCAGAAACTTCCAACTGGAAGCCACGAGTGGACTGAAATGCGTGCCCGGGAGCACCTCCTGGCCTCGCCTCTTCGTTTGTAAGCGACGTTTTGACAAGTGATGGTAATAATGCCTTATGTTCACCTGGGCTTGAGATTCCACACCCCAAACAGCTTCTTTACGTGACCGTGCTAGGAGGCCAGGTGGGGATCTGTGAGGTTCACGGGCCCATTTCGTGGACCAGGGCACCCAGGTGGGCAGCCGTCACCACCCGCCTCCAAACCCAAGAGTTCCACCTCGCCTCCGAGTTCGCTGTGTCTCCGCGACCCCCGCGGCCACCCCCAGAGAGTTCAGGCCGAGTCACCACCACCGTGGTGCTCAGCCAAGGCTGCCCACCTCACCCACGCCCTGCATGGGCCCCTCCCAGGAGGAAGGAGCCCCTCTCCAGGTCCAAACAGGGTTGGAACAGCAGAACTAAGAGCCATTATTTTCTTTTTGAACCATTACCTTCGATGGGGCTCACCCCCCTGATAGCGGGCAGACTGGCTAAGGAGCACTTTCAGCACTTCTGTCGTAACAGGGGGTCGGGATCAGGAATCAGGATGGGGACCTGCCCTCCATCACCCCAAGGCTGAGCGGGAGCGGCTGGCCTTGACCCCAGGAAATGCACTCTCCTTATTTCGCCCTCTGCGTGTTTCGCAGGAGAAGGAGAAAGGGGCCCCTTGCTCTTTTTCACCGCGCGTTCTCTAAACTGAAGGACGCGATGAGTCTACGCAGGATAGGAAGCCGTCTCGTTCATTTGGGTTTCAGTGTTTCTGTGCTTTCCATTTCTGCCAGGAGAGGGAGGCTGCTCTCTTCCCTCCTGTGATGCTGCTCGGGTGTGAGTCCATCTCGGCCACAGCTCCCCGGCTCTGAGGAGGCAGGAGCCCCGGAACCGGGGCGGCAGGTAGGGGCACAAGAGCAGCCATGGGAGGCCTGGCCTCCGCGGGGGCGTGTGCTGTGCCCTCGGGCTGGAGTCAGGGTAACGGAGACACAGACGCGCTGACGACTGTGCCGCGGTGGCTTTGTTGGGAGCAGAGGACGAACACGAGCTCAAGATCTATTCAGGTTCGAGACTAGCTCAAGATCTATTCCGGTTCGAGACTTGCCGGAGGTCTCCCCAGGGCCCCACGAGCCATGAGCGGGCGGGGCTGGGACAGCAGGACCCCAAGACGGCAGGGGCAGGGGCAGGGTGGGCCCCGCCCAAGCATATCTAAACATTCCCTGGTCCCCGTCACCTGGGCCGCTTCCCGAGGGACAAGGAGGGGACACACACCTGCAAAACAAAACTTTCTTTATAACTGGGGACCAAATAAAGAACCCTGGCTGACTGCTCTGTAATGGATGAATTTCCTGTCTCGCTTCCTCTGTCTCTCCACTGGGCCACCGGGCCTCTGGCCGGCGGTCACTGACCAATGAGAGAGAACCCCGGAATGACCTGCCTGGTGATATTTCAGGGATCCTCACACCCAAAATACTCATTGCCACCCCCACCCCCACCCAAAACACATACATACCAAATATCAAAGCTACCATAATTGGAGATCAAGCCTTTCACAATGCCATGGGGATATGAACTATTCCCATGGGAGGGAATACATCCACTGACATAAATACAATTATTGGAAAGTTTAAAAAGACATTAGGGGCACCGGGGTGGCTCATTCGGTTAAGCGACCGACTCTGGCTCAGATCATGATCTCGCAGTTTGTGGGTTCTGTGCTGATGGCTCAGAACCTGGAGCCTGCTTCAGATTCTGTGTCTCCCTCTCTCTCTGCCCCTCCCCCACTCTCCCTCTCTCTCTCAAAAATAAATAAACATTAAAAAAAAAAAGTTTAAGCCATTATAAGGGTGTTCCATTTTGACTACATGATGGGCCAGAGGGCTAAAAAGGGAGGAAGTAAGGCCACCCAGAAGCAGGACCCTGAACAAGAGTCAGGAGGGAACTGGGAGCTGTAGACCAAGGGCCCCTTCTTCATACATCTGCACAAACCAGTGCTGGCCCTTCTGTGCCCCAGAAGGCAAGGAGGTGGGGACTGACCTGTCACTCCAGGACCCGTTCCACTCAACCTGGCCCCAAGGGTTCCGGACTCTGATGAGCTCCACGTTCCGGCCTTGGAAGTTTACCTGGAGGGGAAAAACACCAGGGAGATTATGTATTCACGTGTGGACCTCAGAGTGCTTCACCTCCAGCCCGGGCTGGATTTACTGAAAGCCTCTTGACTGTGACACGCTAAAGCCATGTCCAAACTCATCAATTCTTTTTTTTTTTTTAATTTTCAAACGTTTGTATTTATTTTTGAGACAGAGAGAGGCAGAGCATGGGTGGGGGAGGGGCAGAGAGCGAGGGAGACAGAATCCAAAGCTGTCAGCACAGACCCCGGTGCGGGGCTCCAACTCGTCAACCACGAGATCGTGACCTGAGTCCGAGTCTGCTGCTCTGGTGACTGAAACTCATCAACTCTTCACTGGCCCTTGGAATTTTCTAGTTCCTAGCGAACATAATGGCTAGCGTTACCAACACCGTTACACCAGTCACCCACGATGGTTGCACTGCAGCTGGGAAATAACGTAGAATTATAAATAACAAGAAACTAGTCCACATGAATCTTCAGATGAACGAGTTTTCTCTCTGGACTGGAATCTCCCTGGACGCGGAGACCAAGTCTTATTTATCAGTGTACCCTCAGCGTCTAGCACAGCGAGCGGTAAAGAAGAGGGGCCAGAAGTACTCATGGAGTGAGTTTTCTTCATCCTTAACATCTTACTCATGGGTCAGTGAAAAGTATGCAAGCACACACAGGAAATGCAACCAATGAATAAACAAAAACCACTTGCAAGCCTTCGGGATCCAATCTCCCCCCACTTCCAGGTGTCAGGTGAAGATTTCTGCTGTCCATATGGAGAACCCTTGGGCCAGTAAAGAAGGATGATGCAGTCGTGGCCTTCATGCTCTGCCCTGGACCAGGAGAGAGGGCCAGTGCATTTAGAAAGATTTCGGAGGAAAGACAGAAGTAAAAGACTTCTGTTCATCAGTGAACCAGAAATTTTAGCTCAAAACTCTTTACCCTCATGCACTGGGCACAAATTATAGTTTTGGCGTGTAAAAATTAAGTTAGTGTAGCCTCTCCAGGGTCCAAGATGCAGCCCGCAGCTCATCATCTAAGATGTCCATGAAGAGAATTGTTCACGGAAGGTAAATCCCTTATTGGTGGAGAGAAAGGAAAAACAACTGAACAGATGTGATGAAAGGTTTCTATTTCTTAAAATAATATTTGGAAGATGTAACATTAAAAAATCACCCGCCAAAAAGAAAAAAACCACCCGCCTACCCAAGTGAGTGATTGGCCAGGCATTATGGGTGGGAAGGAGGAGGTAAGAACACTTTGCAAACAGTTTTAATTCTAAAGAATGCAACTGTATCCCCTGGTGAGGAGGAAGGACCGGCTTCCTTCTGCATGCACTCCTTACTCCCCACTCCTCTAGACTGGGTTTCTCAAAACATGGGTGGCAACAGGAGGAGACCAGAAGTGCCGGTGTCCTCTACAAACCGGGTTTGAGACTTGTCCAACAGAAGCATGAAGTGGGCAAAGACAAGCCTTCGGACTTCGTTGAACTTGAACCTGAGAGGATACAGCCCTTGGCTTCTTGTCCTCCTCTTCCAGGTCATCCCCTTTGCTTCTCTTTCCCACGTGTCCCCCCAGGAGCGCTTGTCCAAACCAAGCACTCCCTAGAAGTCAGGGTGGTGTGCATGTGGGTCTGGAAGCCCCTGGGAATCAGTTCCACCCTGGACTATAGCTGCAGAGAATAGGACTTTTGAAGGTTAATTTTATGCGTCACCCTGACTTGGCCACTGGTGCCCAGATATTTGGTTATACACCATTTTGGGTGTGTCTGTGAGGGTGTTTCTAGAGGAGATTAGGATAGGTAGACTGAGTCAAGCAGATGGCCCTCCCCAGTGTGGGTGGACCTCATCTGATCAACTGAAGGTCTGAATAGAACTACAGATGGTGGAGGAAGGGGAGAATTCACTCTGTGTCTAACTGCTGAGCTTGGACTTTGGTCCTCTTTTGCTCTGAGACCAGGACTTGTACCCTTGGTTCTCCTGGTTCTCAGTCTTTTGCACTTGGGCCAGAACATCATCCCCAGCTTACAGATGGCAGATCACAGGACTTCTCAGACTCCATAATCATGTGACCCAATTCCTCATTATCTATCTATCTATCTATCTATCATCTATCTATATTTTTAAATTATTTTTAAAGTATATTTTAAGAGAGAGAGAGAGAAGGAGAGAGACAGACTATGAGCTGGGGAGGGGCAGAGAGAGAGGGAGAGAGAGAATCCCAAGCAGGCTCTGTACTGTCAGCACAGACTGTGAGATCATGACCTGAGCCAAGATCAAGAGTTGGGCACTTAACCAACTCAGCCACCCAGGTACCCCTCATCTATCTATATCTTTTTTTTTATTTTTAAAAAAAAAATTTTTTTTTCAACGTTTATTTATTTTTGTGACAGAGAGAGACAGAGCATGAATGGGGGAGGGGCAGAGAGAGAGGGAGACACAGAATCGGAAACAGGCTCCAGGCTCTGAGCCATCAGCCCAGAGCCTGATGCGGGGCTCGAACTCACGGACCGCGAGATCGTGACCTGGCTGAAGTCGGACGCTTAACCGACTGCGCCACCCAGGCGCCCCTCATCTATCTATATCTTATTGGTTCTGTTTCTCTAGAGAACTATGACCAGTACAAGACTTATAGAATTAGGGTAGAAAAAAAAGAAAAAACAAAGCCCAGGCTCCCACACCAGCTAAACAGGGTTGTTACTCTGGTGGAATCACATGTTTCTCTCTCTCTCTCTCTCTCTCTCTCTCTCCCCCTCTCTCTCCTATTTTGCTCTTTTGAATTCCAGCTGTCTCTCATCCTTTAGATGAGACATCCTCAAAAATATCTGCAAGTGTGGTTTAGACTGTGATGCCCTGAGGGTTGCTTCAAGATTCACAAATCAATCAGTAGGATACACCACATTAATAAAAGAAAGTATAAGAACCGTATGATCCTGTCAATAGATGCAGAAAAAGCACTTGCGAAACACAGCATTCATTCTTGATAAAAACCCTCAACAAAGTAGGGATAGATGGAACATATCTCAACATCATAAAGGCCACATATGAAAGACCCACAGCTAATATCATCCTCAATGGGGAAAAGTTGAGAGCCTTTCCCCTACGGTCAGGAACAACACAAGGATGTCCACTCTCACTGTTACTATTTAACGTAGTACTGGAAGTCTTAACTACAGCAACCAGCCAACAAAAAGAAATAAAACGCATCCAAATCGGCACGGAAGAAATCAAACTTTCATTATTTGCAGACAGCATGATACTCTACGTAGAAAACCTGAAAGACTCCACCAAAAAATCGCTAGAACCCATACATGAATTCAGCAGTTGCAGGATATAAAATCAACTACAGAAATGTGTCGCATTTCTATACACCAATAATGAAGCAGCAGAAAAAGAAATCAAGGAATCAATCCCAATTGCAATTGCACCAAAACCAGTAAGGTACCTAGGAATCAACCCAACTAAAGGGGCAAAAGATCTTCACTCTGAAAACTATAGAAGACTTATGCAAGAAATTGAAGAGGACACAAAGAAATGGAAAAGTATTCCATGCTCATGGATTGGAAAAACAAATTGTTAACATGTCAATACTACCCAAAGCAATCTACACATTTAATGCAATCCCTATCAAAATACCACCAGCATTTTTTGCAGCGCTAGAATAAACGATCCTAACATTTGCATGGAACCACAAGGACCCCTGAAAAAGAAAACCATCCCGAAAAAGAAAAAAAAAAACCTGGAGTCCTCATCAGGGAAATACAAATCAAAACCACAATGAGACGTCACCTCACACTTGCCAGAGTGGCTAAAATTAACCACACAAGAAACAACAGGTGTTGGCGAGGAGGCGGAGAAACGGGAACCCTCTTGCGCTGTTGGTGGGAAGCAAACTAGAGCAGCCACTCTGGGAAACAGTATGGAGGTTCCTCAAAAAAGTGAAAATAGAACTGACATATGATCCAGCAATTGCATTATTAGGTATTTAACCAAAGGATAGAAAAATACAGATTGGAAGGTGTACATGCACCCCCATGTTTATAGCAGCACTATCGACAATAGCCAAACTATGGAGAGAGCCCAAATGCCCATCGGCTGATGAATGGATAAAGAAGATGTGAGATGTATAATGGAATATTATTCAGTCATCAAAAAGAAGGGAATCTTGTCATGTGCAACGATGTGGACGGAGCTAGAGTGTATTACACTCAGTGAAATAGGTCACTCGGGGAAAGACAAATACTATATGAGTTCGCTCATATGTGGAATAAGAAACAAAACATGAAAATATGGGAGGGGTACTCTTAACGAGATCATACTCTTAACGACAGAGAACAAGCTGAGGGTTGATGGAGGGAGGGAGGGAGAGAGGGAGGGGATGGGCCAGATGGGTGAGGGATATTAAGGAGGGCACTTGCGATGAGCACTGGGTGTTGTATGTAAGTGAGGAATCACCGCATTCTACTCCTGAAACCAATATTGCACGGTATGTTAACTAAAATTCAAATTAAAAACAGAAAAAATAAAATTTTAAAACCCTTGAAGTCATTGGCAGTCGGATACATACAAATTAAAACAATGACGCAAGACCACCTCATACCCGTTTGTTTGGCAAAATGCAAAGACCGGCTGTTGGCAGAAATTTGAGGAGGGGACAATTTGACACGTGCCCTGGTGGAATCGTAGCGTGTTGCGACCATTCTGGAGAGTAATCTGGCACTATTTAGGCAATTAAATACACGCCTCAGATCCCGCAATCCCACCTCTGGGCATGCATCCTCCAAAACGTTTTGCCTAAGTGTCTGAGGAACCATGTTAAAAAGAAAAAATACATATAATGTGATGCACTAAATAAGTACAAGGGACTAGCACGACCGAGGCTATTCCTATACCCTGTCCACAGGGGTTCACATCGCCTACCTGGTCAATTCCTGTCACACTGTAGGCATGGCCCTTAATGAGACCAAAAGGTGTCCGGGCTTCAGACTCTGTAGCATTTCGGATCTGGAACATGAAAAGAGCACCGTTGGACCCATTGGGGACCTTAACCCTTCCCTCCCTGCCCAGACCGAGCTCCAGGCCGGGGCTGGCCCCTTCGAGCCATGTGCCTGAAGCATAGCCTCGCACCAGGGTGAGGAGACCCTGAATCCCGCGACAAGTTCACTGTTTGCCCCCAAACAGAGCAACTTGACCGCCCCCATCATGCAGTATGGCACAAGATAGAAGATCCCATACACCCAAGAGAGGATAGCCGGCATTTAGCAGTAGACAACCCTATGTCACACGCCTGAAAGCGAAGACGAAATGGATAATTTAGTAGCAAAGAATACATGCCCAAGGTCGACCCAAGAGGAGACAGAAAGCTTGAACAGGACTCTAGCAACCAGCTGGGATAAAATTATTTGCGTGTGTGTTTGCACGCACGAAGACATTGGAGAAATACTGTCAGAGTCCTCTCTACAGATACAAATTCTTTAATGATATACGAAGCAAAAAAAAGAAAACAAATTCAGGCAAGTATAAAGATTCCATTTAGTAAAACCAAACTAAACTTCTGCTGTGGTTGTGTATGTATGTGCATGCCTGTGTGTACAAAGAAGAGCGGGGCGTGAAGGGCACACACCCGGTGTCACAGGGCTGGGACTTGGGGAGGGAGATAGGGATTTGCCTTTATAGATCGCACGATTGTCCCACTGGCTACAGTAAGTACACCCCAACTTTGTAATTTGGAAAACATGAAATTAAAACCTCTGTTTTAATGAAAATAAATAAACATTGACACCACCCTCCCACTGCCTGAAAGTTATGTTCTTCCTCACCCGGGACCAGGGCAGCTGGCCCAGATCCCCAGCCCCAGGACAGCGGGGGGCATGTGAACAAGCCAATGAACGACTCACATCAATGGAGCAGCCCACGAGAGAGCCCCTCTTCAAAGCCTTCTCTAGAATCTCATAGAAGTTCTCTGGAGCCTCTTTAGTTGCAAAGGTCTCTGCTACACCCCCGGTGAAGTCTTCCATGGCCTCGATGGCGCTGCCTCCCTTCAGAGCCTCGTAGCTACCGCTCAGCCTAGAAGGGCGGCAAGGAAGCACGGACACCGTTGCAGGGAACCAGGAAGACCACCAGGTGGCGCCTCTTGGCCAAAGATTTTCTAACTTGTAGGGCCCGTCGTTCAGGGCCTTGCCCTGGGTGGGTGGTGCGGAAGGAAGATGGGAAGCAGGCGTAGGGCTTTACCTGGAGCTCCAAGGATCCAGGCTTTCTGTGAGACAGGCAGTTGGCTGTGGTGGTAAAGGGCGTGGACTCTGGTCCCTGACCGGCTGCAGGTTCAAGGGCTGGTTCCACAATGTACAAGCTGAGTGCTCTGGGGACACCTCCCTTACCCAATGCTTCAGTTTCCTCATTTGCAAAATGGGGGTGATGGGTGGTGTATGCTCCCTCCCGGGACTGCTGTGAGGTTTAAATGAGTCTCTCTCTCTCTCTCTCTCTCTCTCTCCTCCCCTCTCTCCCTCCCTCCTTCTCTCTCATCTTACACACAACAGGGCTTGACCATGAAGGTGTCAGCTATATGTAGACCTGAGACAAAGTTGAAGATCTTTTTCTTCCTTTCTGGTCTTGCATAATCCCAACCTTTTTTCTCATAGTTGTATTTTTTATGAATATAAGTTTTATTAATATAAATTCATATAAGATAAAGCCCTATGCCTGCTTATATATTATATATAAATTTATATTAATATTATTATATTAATTTCTATTAATATTAGTTGTATTATATTAATATTATTAATATAATAAATTGTATTAATATAAGTTAATATAATATAATATAATTAATATACGTGCACACACACACATACACACACATATAGGCATCCTGCTTGAATTTTAAAACAAACTTTCCCATTTAGAACAGTTTCAGATTTAAAGAAAAAATTGTACATAGTACAGAAAGTTCCCATCTACCCCCACCCAATTTCCCCTAGCGTTAACATCTTACGTTAGTGTGGTATACTTGTTTCCAGTGACTGAACCCATACATTGTTATTATTAAGGTCCTTACTTTCTTCTTATGTCTTTAGTTTTTACCTAATATGCTTCTTCTGTTCCAAGAACAGGATATCCCATCCAAGATATCACATCACACTTTGTCCTCATGTCTCCTTGGCTGTGACAGTGTTTCGGACTTTCCTTGCTTTCTATGACCTTGACAATTATGAGGAATACTGTCGGGTGTTTTGTAGAATCTCTCTCAATTAGGATCTGTCTGTTGTTTATCTATTGGTTAGACCGGGGTTATGGGTTTGGGGGAGGGAGACCACAGAAGGAAGGTGTCCTTCTCATCACGTCACATCCAGGGTCCATAGCATCACCATGACTTATCGCTGCCCATGGTGCCTTGACCACCTGGGTGAGGTCGTGCCTGTTAGGTTTCTCCACTAGACAGTTACTCTCTCTCCCCCTGTCCACGTCGTCCCCTTTGGAAGGATGTCATTACGTGCACCTAAGGAGCAGGGAGTTTTGCTCAACCTTAGATGACTTGCAATTCTTCTACAGGGTAGATTTATTCTTTTCTCCAATTTATGTATTCAGTCATTTGTTTATATCAGAATGGACTCATGGGTATTTGCTTTGTACTCTGGCTTATAATCCAATACAACTTTACTTATTTTGTTCCTCACAGTGTTCTAGGTTTGGCTATTTTCAGCTTCTCCAGCTGGCTCCTGGGTCCCTTTGACATAACCCCATCAGTGTGTGTGTGCGTGTGTGTGTGCGTGTGTGTCTAAAACGTGTTCTCACTCCTTACTACTGCAAGATGCTGTAGGCACATCTTATGAATTTCCCACCCCTGTCCTACAATAAGCCTTATCTCCACGGAGCCTTGGTTCCTTTCACTGGAAAATGGTATTTAGAGACCAAGACCCGAGAAGTAGGAGTGCTTGTTGCTGTGGGGCTGCCATTCTTTCTAGGCCATCTCTGCTGACAAAGTGGGGAAATAATGTATATACACTGACACTGTATATATACATATATCTTTATGGAACCATCTCTTTCAAACAAGACGTGAGTTCAGCCTGAGTCGCCAGCCCTAACCCATGACAACATGCATTATTCCAGCCTCCTCCCCTTGCTTCTTTGTAACCTCCTCTCTAACTGTGAGGAACCTAGCTCGACCACCTGCCTTAATTGTTCAATTCACAATTATATACATGTATCACATATTATATATGAAACATATATATTACAAAACATATATATGATACATGTATATATGCATGATATATGTATTATATATACACACATGTATAGCACATATATCATACACACACACACACACACACAATTATATATGTATAATGGTATCAGAATGTTGTCCTGTGCCCCATGAGAAACAACTTTATCAGCCCGAGTAGAATGCTCATGTATAATTCCTCTTGCCGTTAATCTTACAGACCCCACTCATCTCCACCGTTACTCAGGTTAGCTCCCTTTTCTCCTACCCTCCAGTGAGTTTGTCTCATAAATTTGTGATATAGTTAGATGAAATGCATAGCCCGCATTTCATCCTGGGATTCTTCACCCTTCTCGATGATTTTTAAATCTTCTTGTATTAAGCTTCATTGTTTGTGCCGTAAAGGGTTATGGGCTTGGTAAATGAATGGCATCATGTATTTACTATTACAGTATCCTACAGAATAGTCTCGCCACCCTAAAAAAAGATCCTTTGTGCTCCACATATTCATCCCTACTCCCCTCTGTCCCTCCCCCTGAACTCCTGGCAACCACTGATCTTTTTATTGTCTCCATAGTTTCGCCTTTTCCAGAATGTCATACAGTTGGAATCATACAATATGTCGTGTGTTCAGACTGGCTTCTTTCATTCTGCAATATGTGTTTAAGATTCATCCATTTCTTTTCATGGCTTGATAGCTCATTTTTTTAAATCACTAAATACTGTTTCATTGCCTGAAAGTACCACATTTATTTACCCATTCATCTTGAAGGACACCTTGGCTGCTTCCAGTCTTTGACAATTGCGAATGATGGGGCTAAAAACATTTGTGTTCAGGTTTTTGTGTAGACCTAAGTTTGTATCCAAGTCATTTGGGTAGAAATGACTTTTTACCCGACTCATCTACCAAGAAATGTGACTGATGATTCATTAGGTAAGAGTATGTTCAGTTTTGTAAGAAACTGCCAACTTGTCTTCCAAAACGGATGACCCATTTGGGCCAGCATGGCTCCCTCCGTGGCCATTCATTGGCTCCCCCCACCAATGAATGAGAGTTCCTGTTGCCCACATCTTTGTCAGAAATTGATGCTGTACGTGTGTGGTGGTATTTCGCTATCGTTTGTAATTTACAATTTCCCAGTGACAAATGATGTTGAGCATCTTTCCATGTGTTTATTTGTCCCCTGTCCATGTTTTCTGGTGAGGTGTATCCCAATCATCTTGGGCCTCTTCTAATGACCAAAAACCAAACACAGATTTTCTTTTTTAGGAAACTTATTCTTCACTCTTTGAGTGAATACCCTTCATATTCCACTGACTCCTACAAGCTGGAATTCTTGACCCAAAGCCTTTTCCAGGGCTTCCGGGGGAGGATTTCCCTGTGCTGGGCTCACCGAGAAGGAAGCTATGCCCACCCAGCCCTGGAAAGCACAGGCTGTGGCCCCTGGAGGTGACGGTTGCACAATAATGTGAATGCACTGAATGCCACTGCACTGTATACTGAAAAAGGATTAAAATGGTCAATTTTACCACAGCCCAGATGTTTGAGCTGTAACAGCGCTCGGTGGGAAGTCGGGAGAGCCAAGATCTGTCAACACATCCATAATTTCTTCCACCTCCCCTCCCAGCTCTTCGGAAGGCCAGACTCGTGACACAGGGAGAGAAGAGGGATATGTGTCACCACTCTGCCCAAGGATGGGCACAGCTAAGCCACGATAGGAAAACTATCCACACTTTCCTTTTCCACCTCCGAGCCTGACCGAGCCCCAAGAGGGTTGGCCACACGGAACCACACCTGTGAACTCTGTGTCCCTTGTCATTGAAGCTCTCTGAAAAGGCTCTAGGGATAGAGACCACTTCTTGGACCTGCCTGGCCCTTGGCCTGGCCCTGCAGGGGACACTCACTTGGCGTAGGCTTTTTCCAGCAGGGCACTCCAGAACTCTCTGTGGTCGGCCGAGTGGAGGAAGATCAGGCGGTCCCTGAAGGTGGGCAGTCGGTCATCGATGACCACATCCAGCCATTCGCTGTGCTGCCAGAACTGTTGGCCGGATGGAGATGGAAACCATGGGGGTGAGGCACAGGGGAGGTCCAGCCCCATCTGTAAAGGCTTGGCTCTTTCTCCCACCCTGGGCTCCCTTGGCAGTTCCTCCCTCAGGCCAAACCTCCCTTAGGGTCTTGAGGAAACTCACACGTGGGTTCCATGATGGGTCCCCTGGACTTTGTCCACCAAGCATCCCACCCCACCGCTGGCAGTGGATTGGAGACCCAGTGTCGACCCATCAGAGCCAGGGTCACACGTGGACACTGTAGGGTGGGCCGAGTTAGCTCCTCTCTCCCAAGCGAAGGGGGTCGTGTGGGGTTTGCTCCGCTCCTGCCCAGCTCGCGTCTCCATGTCCCTCTCTCCACCAATCGCAGGTTATCTTGGATGTCCCTGCCTCTTGAGTTGCCTCTTTGCCCGGGGGCGGAAACTCTATAACTGATCTCTTTTGGCCATTCACACGCAGAGAGAGGCTGTGGTGGGGCACACTCGTGCCAGGTGTGCCGACACCAGGTGAGTGTGCGTGCACCCGTATGTACGCGCGCACGCGTTCTTGTGTGTTCACACACGTACCCATAAGTGAGTCCAGCTACGTGTGTGAGCGCATATGTTCACATACGTGTACGCGTGCATTCGTGTGCATGCATGCACACGTGTGTGAGTGCATCCATGTCAGAACTCAGATTGCCGGCCTTGGGGACGGAGGGGACGGGGCTGGCCCAGGCGTGTCGGGACAGAAATGCGTGCCTGCCCCGTGCTGCCCCCTTCATCGGATCCTTTTAGTTCTGTGAACACCCCACGAGCTCGACATCAGTCCTTGTTTCTCCAGACAGCTTGTGAAGGCCGGGGTCCCTAGGAAATCTGCCTGAGGTCACCCACATAGGCACAGGGACGGGCGGGCGTCCGTGGGTGGGCAGCTCTGCACGGGGACTACGGGGAGAGGTGGGGAGAGGAGAGGGAACAGGGTGGAAAGAAAGCTGCAAACCGATTCCCAGGCAGGCCGTGCCCACGTGAGGCTCTGCGCGGGTCCCACGGGGGCGACGCGTGTCCTGCCGGGACCCCAGCAGGTGACGTCTCAGTGCTTCTCTCTGCTTCTATTTCTTACCCTCACACACGTCTCCAAATCTGTGCTTCTTCAATAAGGAGAATCTCTCGGTTTGAGAAAAATATGAGAAATAATCCAGTCCCTGAGAGGTCTAAGGGTTTTAGGCCATTTATGCGGAACGCACAAGATATTCCAAAGACGAAAACCTGTAGCGTGGGCCTGCAGACTTGCCAAAGTTCTACTGGATATATTCCGAACGCGGTCCTTTGAGTGCGTTTAGACGTTAGCCCTTGACAAAGCCCAGTTTGGGGTGCGGCTTTCCCACAGATGGGGGCGCGTTCCTCCCGGGATTACCAAGCAGCTGAAGAGGACCCCAAAGACCTAGCTCTATCGGTCAAGGCCCCCTCTTACCTGGAAGTGGAATATCCCTGCATAACCGGGTCCAAAGCTTTGGTCCTGGGGGACGACTCGAACCAGAGCTTTTTCATTCAGTGTCAGGGAGGCGATGGCAGCTAATAGCCAGCAGTCGCCTGCGAAATGAAGGCCATAAATCACAGTTTTCATCGCCCAGTTCACAGTAAATTGGGAAACTCTATACGCCAGAAGGAGAAGGGGAGGCGTTCCAGATGTGGCCGCGTCTTTTCCGCGTTTAAGGAAACGGACAGAATACCACCAAATACCTCTGCTCCCCACCCCCCCCACCCCCGCCACCTTCTGCCTCCCTTCCTGGCTCTTCCCTTGCCCGGTTTATCACGCACGGCTGTTGTCGGCTGGCCAGCGTTATGGGATACGCTCACTTGGGTTTCAGACATATGCTCCATTATGCATCAGCTCTGTGCGGTTCCAGAGACTTCCCCTCCAGAGGGCGAAGCCTCCATATGTCAGTGTCAGCGTGCGCTGGGTAAATAGGCAATTCATAAGCGCAGCCCAGGAAATTGGGGGGCCCTCAGAAATAGCCCTTGCAAGTGCCTGGGGAGTATATTTACGGCACCGAGGCCTCCCCACAGCCCAGACTCCGTGTAGTTAGAGATCACAGTAGCTCCAATTATTATTTTTTAAAATTGTCTTAATGTTTATTTATGAGAGAGACAGAGACAGAATGCGAGTGGGTTAGGGGCAGAGTGAGAGGGAGACACGGAATCCGAAGCAGGCTCCAGACTCTGAGCTGTCAGCCCAGAGCCCGACGCGGGGCTCGAACTCACGAGCCGCGAGGTCACGGCCTGGGCCGATGTCGGACGCTCAGCCGACTGAGCCACCCAGGCGCGCCTCCAATTATTTTTCATTGTCAAGATTTGCTGACTGATCTACGGATTTCTGCAGCGATGTCTTCATGATGACACACATCTAGAGGACAACTGCAAGGTGCAGTCAGATCTCAGACCGTACTGATCCGCGCTGTACCAGACGGACGCAGCCACTTGCCCGCGTTGAGAATGGAATGAGCCCCTCTCTTCATTGCTGCTTGGGAACTAGGGGTGAGCAGATATTTGGAAGTATCCATTTAACCAACGGGAACCCCTCTGTTTTCTCCCAGATCTGTTTGCCATAGATACCACCACCGTCGTTGGAATTCAAGACCCCGTCGCCCTCAGCCGGGATTCCCCGGGGCTCACATTTCTGGAAAAGACCATATACCCCATGACCCCTTTCTGATTGTTGTGCACAGGCAGGAGAGACTCACAGAAGGCCTAGCATCAGGGAAACGACTCCCAGAGTCGCTCTGCTTCTGGCTTTCCCTACGGTGTCCCCCAGGGGGCACATGCCACAGGTTTCGAACGCCTCAGCCGCTCTTTGGCAGCCTGGGGTCCGGCCTTGGGGAGATGGTAATGAGAAAGGACACAGGATCATTTGTTCAGCAAGGTTCACTGAGTGCCTCCCGGGAGGTGGTCCCTGCTTTCAGCTCTGGGGTCTGATGGAGGGGCCCCTGCTGTGGGGCTGACCTCCTCCCCACTCTTCTCCAAGTTATGGCTTCGCCTGGTGCAGGAAAATGCCTTTCTTTTCCTGAGAGTGTGGCAGATCGTGTCTCTTCAGCCAGGAATGCCCTGAGCGTTTGAGGGAAGAGATTCAGAAGCCGGTGCTATTCACACGACTTAAACCAAAGGGGAAGACTCAAGAGCAGAGCAATATTGCTTTATCTCTGCTGGGCCCGTACGGATGCAGGGTATTGCTTATCCCAGCGCTATGCCCAGAATAAGGGTACCCTCTCAAGGTCAGTTTGTTGGGCAGCCGGATGAACAGACAATAGCAGGCAGGGGGCCGCCAACCGGGAGAGGTGGGAGATGGTGATGTTCTAGCTTGTATTTTGGGTGACAGACTCACAGCTGTTCATTTTATTGTTAGCCCTCATTGTGCACACATATGCACAGTATTTGGAAATAATAAAATTGTTATAAAGTACTAGTTACAGGGGCACCTGGGTGGCTCGGTTAAGCCTCTGACTTCAGCTCAGGTCATGATCTCGCGGTCTGTGAGTTCGAGCCCTGCGTCGGGGTCTGTGCTGATGGCTCAGAGCCTGGAGCCTGCTTTGGATTCTGTGTGTCTCTCTCTCTGCCCCTCCCCCCCTCATTCTCTCTCTCTCTCTCTCTCTCTCTCTCTCTCTCTCAAAAATATAAACACTAAAAAACTAAAGAAAACAAAATAATAGTTACAATCAACACCAGCTAAGGTTAAATATGCAGTTGTAATTCCAAATGGGTGTTTGCACTCCTGTGACAAACCAAAACTTTGAAACACAAAGAAGCCTGTACGATGACTTTCTAAGCGAGGGGGCAGTGAAGGGAGATAGAGGAAGAGTTTGGGGGTGAGATGAGAGAGAAGATGAGGAAGGGACAGACAGAGTCTCCCGGAGAAGGCTTACCCTCAATAAATGAAGACCAATCTGAATGTAAATAGTTTCGGAAGGTCAAAGTTCTAGCTAGGCTGTCTAATTCTATCACCTATGTACAGTTGACCTTTAAACGACATGGGGGTAAGGGGCACCAATCCCTGGCACAACTGGGAACCCATGTATAACTTCTGGCTCCCCCTAAAATGAACAACCGGTAGCCTACTGTTGACTGAAGGCCTTAGTGATAAGTCGATTAACACATATTTTGGATGTTACATGTATCCTGTACTGCACGCCTACAGTAAAGTAAGCTGGAGGGGCGCCTGGGTGGCTCGGTCACTTATGCGTCTGACTTCGGCTCAGGTCATGATCTCACGGGTCGTGGGTTCGAGCCCCACGCCGGGCTCTGTGCTGACAGCTCGGAGCCTGGAGCCTGCTTCGGATTCTGTCTCCCTCTCTCTTTCTGCCTCTCCCCAGCTCGTGCTCTGTCTCTCTGTAATGTTATGTGTAAACATTTAAAAAAATTTTAAGTAAGGTAGAGAAAAGAAAATGTTAGTAAGAAAATCATGAGGAAGAGAAAATCCATTGGCAGTACAATACTATATTTATACAAAAAAAAAAACCATGGGTAAGTGGACTCATGTTGTATTATTGTATCTCTCTTTGTATCTATCATCTATGTATCTATGTATCTATCATCTATGTATCTTTTATGTATCTATCTACCATCTATCTATGTATCTTCTATCTATCTTCATCATCATCATCTATGTATCTTATCTATCATCTATGTATCTTCTATGTATCTATGTATCTATCTATCATCTATCTGTGTATCATCTATCTATCTATCTATCTATTTATCATCTATGTATCTTCTATCTATCTACCTATCATCTATGTATCTTCTATCTATCTATCTATCTACCATCTATCTATTTATCTTCTGTGTATCTATGTATCTATCTATCTATCATCTATGTATCTTCTATGTATGTATGTATCTATCTATCTATCTATCTATCTATCATCTATCTATGTATCTTCTATGTATCTATGTATCTATCTGTCTATCTATCATCATCTATGTATCTTCTATCATCTATCTATCATCTATCATCATCATCATAATCTATGTATTATCTATCTATCTATCTATCCATCTATCATCTATCTATCTACCAACTATCATCCCTCTAGGTTTGTGACTCTGGGTTCAATGTTTGGGTAGCTGGGTCATTGAGCATGATCAGCTGTGAATCCGGGCCTCATAAGCTTACAGCTCCACTGGTTTGTTTTTTTTTTTTTAGAAGGTCTTTTTTTTTCATAAATAGAATAAAGGTAAACCCAGTCCAATGTTGGACTAAATCCTGAAATGCAAGATCCAATGTAACTGACTTGGGGGTACTCTCGGGTCAATTGTAGGAAGGAGATTGTGAAGCTCGGGGGTGGGGGGTGGGGTGCCCCAAAGTCTGAGCCCCTGGGCGGCATAATGGTTAAGAGCAAGTTCAGATCCCGACCGCCTGGCTATCGCTCCTGTGACTCACGTTACTTAGCCTCCCTCAGCGTCGGGTTCTCATTTATAAAATTGGGAGGGTCACTGGGAGGGTGACATGGTGACGAGTTAATGCAAGTATTAGCTGTGTCATGGGGCCGGGAGCCAGACCAGCGTCACCGGGCATCTCTGTTCTCTGTAAACTCCTGGCTCGCGAGCCCCACACCGTAGGCACATCCGCCCCCAGGGAACAAGAGTACAAGTTGCCCAGGTCTGCTGGGCTCCATCTGGGGGCACAGACTGGCAGACTGGGAGGGAGGAGAGCAGGAAGCAGCAGGGGGCAGCAGTGCTGTTCCCCCAAACCCTGTGCCCCTTGGGTTTCCAGGGTCCCGTGCTGCCTTTGTCATGGAAGCAGCTCAGAGGCCCTCTCCTACTGGCCCCTACGGGTGCTCTGTCCAACCCCCCTCTCTCCAGGCCCCATCTCCCCCACTTACCAAGCTCCCCCTGGCAGATATCTGTCCTGGTGGCCCCTCCAAGGATGAATTCTGGGTTTTCCACTATTTCCTGGAAGAACAAAGGCGTTACTGAAGTGAGGCCCGCCACGTCCTGGGCCGGTGTGCTTGGAGCAGGTGCAGGGTCTCTCTCCGTTCTGGGAGCAGAGGGCTCTTTCTGTATTTGATTCTTTTCCTACGGAGGGATGCCACAAACCTGGGCCTGTCTCTGGGAGACATCCCTCATCCCCTGGGGAGAGGTCCTACCTTCTGCGAGGTCCCTCAGTGCAGTCCTCTGGTCAGACAACTCCTGCCATGCCAGGCTGCAAAGCAGGACCAGGAACCGAAGGTTCCCTGGGCTAGGAGTCAGGGGGGGCATGAGTTCGAATCCTGACTCCTGGCTTATGGGCATTACACCTTCTGTGGGCTTCAAATGCCTCATCTTAAAATGGGGTGATACAGGGGCGCCTGGGTGGCGCAGTCGGTTAAGCATCCGACTTCAGCCAGGTCACGATCTCGCGGTCCGTGAGTTCGAGCCCTGTGTCAGGCTCTGGGCTGATGACTCGGAGCCTGGAGCCTGTTTCCGATTCTGTGTCTCCCTCTCTCTCTGCCCCTCCCCCGTTCATGCTCTGTCTCTCTCTGTCCCAAAAATAAATTAAAAAAAAAAAAAGTTGAAGAAAAAAAAAATAAAATGGGGTGATACAGGGGCAGCTGGGTGGCTCAGTCAAGCATCCGACGTCAGCTCAGGTTATGATCTCACGGTCCATGAGTTTGAGCCCCGCATCGGGCTCTGTCCTGATAGCTTAGAGCCTGGAGCCTGTTTCAGATTCTGTGTCTCCCTCTCTCTCTGACCCTCCCCTGTTCATGCTCTGTCTCTCTGTCTCAAAAATCAATAAAAACATTAAAAAAAATTTTTTTTAATGGGGTAATACACATACCACAGACTGGTGTCTAGGATTAAATACAAATTTCCACTCTCCCCACCCAGCTTCTTTCTTTTTTAAAATATGTATTGTGCGTACATATATATATGCAGTAAAGCCTTGGTTTGCGAGCATAATTCGTTCTGGAAACATGCTTGTAATCCAAAGCACTTGTATATCAAACCGGACTGCCCCATAAGAAATCACGGAAACTCAGATGATTCCTTCCGCAACCCAAAAATATTCATATAAGAATGATTACAATACTGTGATATAACAAAATAAGGAAAATGCAAAATACAAAGAAAAAAATAAATTAACCTGTACTTCCCTTTGAAAAGCTTCGTGGCTGGTGTGAGGGAGACGAGAGAGAGGAGGGTTACTGTGTAGGACGACTTTCACTATCACTGATGGAATCAGGCTGTTTGTTGGTTCAATGGAATCCTTTTTTTTTTCTTTTTTTTTTTTTAACATTTATTTATTTTTGGGACAGAGAGAGACAGAGCATGAACGGGGGAGGGGCAGAGAGAGAGGGAGACACAGAATCGGAAGCAGGCTCCAGGCTCCGAGCCATCAGCCCAGAGCCCGAGGCGGGGCTCGAACTCACGGACCGCGAGATCGTGACCTGAGCTGAAGTCGGACGCTTAACCGACTGAGCCACCCAGGTGCCCCTGTAGAATCCTTTTCTTTTCGTGCAACTTTAACAAGGAACCTAGCCAATGACCCAGAATGAAGCAAAGCATTCCTAAGCTCACTCTTGTATGGAAAAACAAAGGACTGTCCTCAGGTGCTTAGAAGCGACAAAAAATACACGAGTCCCAGTTGCGGGAACTTTCCAACATCCTGAAAAATCTCTGATTTCTGTCAAACACCATGGCCTGAGACTGAGCATTTGAGCATGGGAGACGATCACCCACAATCCTGCGGTGAGAGACAGAGAGACAGAGAGAGACGAAGAGAGACAGACAGAGAGAGAGAACCATTGGCTCAGTTGTGGTCATGTGACGTTGGGCATCACGTACTGCCTGTATTGCAAGACATTGCTGGTTTATAAAGTTAAAATTTATTAGAAATGTTTGCTCACCTTGTGGAATACTCACAGAACAAGTTACTTGCAGTCCAAGGTTTTACCATTTATATATATGCACACACACACATATACACATGCATATACACACTATATAGTGGGAGATATGTGCATATATCTCTCATGTCACTTTACCTCAGTGCATTATATATATTCTATTCTATAGTTCACATATTATATTATTGTGTATACATAGTTATTTATACATACACTTATATATACAGAGAGATACGCATAAAACATGAACAAAAAGGCATTTGAAAGCAATTGTATAAAACTCATATATTCTTTCCAGTTTTCTGGGGCACCAGTCTCCATTCCTGGCACGGACTATGGCAAAGACCAAGACAGAGAAACCCCCTGCCCCCTGCCCAGTGAGGGGGGACAGACCGGAAACAAGCGAGCAGATGTACAAGTTCAGGAGCGCTAAGCACCGGGATGGAAAGTGATGGCGTGAGGCGCAGGCTATTTTAGCTGGAGCAGTCAGGGAGGGCGTCTGGGAGAAGCAGGCCGTTGAGTAGGGAGTCGGGTGAAGGTGCAGGGAGAGGAAACAACAAATCATAAGACAGAGAGGAAAGTTCTGGCATACAGCAGATGCTTGGCCATTTAAACTGGATCTGAGTGCAGGCTGAGTAAGGGGCTTTCCTGCTTATTTCCAGAAACAGGACTGGAAGGAGAGGTCCTCACCAGTCCCGGGGTGGATGCCTCAGGGGACAGCTCTGCCCTGAAGGGGTTTCCTCAAGCTCCCCGGGACCCTGCTGCTCCTCTGGCCCGTGTCCCAAACAATCACCAGAGGATGGCGATTTCTTTGCGGGGAGGAGGACTTCTCAAGGCAAAGAGCCAAAGTATACAATGATGGTGCTCTCTGCAGCCCGCAGGATGCGCCCGCCAGGCACAGTGACGACCCCCAGAACATCTGGGGGAGAGCGCCGCTTGGCTTCATTTCCCAATATTTCAGGAAACTCGGGCCAGGGGAAGGGCAGGAAGGGCAGCGCAACGTGGTGGGGGGCAGCTCCTCGACCAGGCCGGTGGGGACCCTCTCACACGCGCTGTGTCCCCTCCGTGAGCCCAGTTCCCCAGGGGGGTTGCAGGCGGCTCAGGGCCGGGCCGTGGGAAGGTGAGGTCCCCGCGGTAGCCCTCCCCGATCAGCAGAGGGGCTCGGCGCAGGCCATCTAACCTCTCCAGCCTCTGTCGCGTGACACACAGCCCGCCCTCCTCCACCTTGGACATTCGGCGCCAGGTACGGAACGTGTATTGGAGCCCCTGCCCCGAAGGGGCACCCGGGGGCCTCCCACGGCGCTCCCTGCACAGCCAGCCGCCATCAGGGGGCGCTATAGGGACCCAGCAAGCAGGACCCCCACTGCCGCGGTGGCTCACTCCCATAGTGGATGCAAAATGGACTGAAGCTTGGCAGATTCTGCCCAGCAGGCTGTGGCAGGTGCCGGACTGCCTGGAGGCCAGACGGGCAGTGGGCGACGGGCCCCGCCTGCTCCCCCTCTCGACCGCCCCCTCCCCCGCCTCCCGCCGGCCCATCCCCCCCACTGCACCCACTAGCCCGCAGCTGCCGCGGTCTCTGGGCTGCATCTTGCAGTCACTTGTTGTCCAAGAGACTTTTATCGAATTGCATCCAAACTGTGGTTTGATGGAGGAAAATACAAAGGGAGAAGACTCAGAAACTGTCACCAAGTGAACACCCATCAGCCAGCCGGTGTCAAGCCCGGGGGTACCCGGATGCGTGGCCAGGACAGCGGTCCCTGCCGGGTGCCCGTGAGCGGTGGGGGGGGGGGGGGCGTGGGGGGGGGGGACGGGGACAGGGGGCGGGCGGCGGTACGGGCGCCGTCCTGGGGGTTCCGAGGATGCGCATGCCCAAGGAAGGGGCGCCGCGCGGCCAAGTGTTCGATGCCATGTGCCGCGTGACCGCACGTGTTGACGGATGTGAGTTTCACGCGTGTGAAACGTGTGCGACCCGTGTAGGCGTGGGGCACAGATGGCCCGTGCGGACGTCTCAGGTGCGTGCTGGCTCTGTGTGTATCTGGGTGCGCTGCCTGTGCGCCTGGGGTTCGTTCCGGAGGCATGTTTGCTCGGGGCCTGTTTCGTTCACTTGGTACATCATCAGGGGCTCAGCCCCACGCATAGACTTTTCTGCACTAAGTAATCAATTTAAAAGGGGGCAAAGTCACAGTTCTAACAAATTCGGAGAGGCCGGGCCCTATGATTGACAGGGGTGTGCTTCCCAGGGCCGTGGAGGTACATGGGGACACGGGGCTTGGGGGGGGGGGTGGTCTCAGGACAGCCCGCGGCCTCTGGAGGCACAGGGGTAGGGGTGAGCCGCCTGGGCGAGGCAGTCATGGCCCCATGCCACAGTGTACCCAAGCTAGAGGGGTGTGGGCATCTTTACAAGGAGGTGCGGCCCGGGGTTTAGGCTGCGAAGTGAGGGAGGGGATCACAGAAGAAGAAAGCAGATGGACGCAGGCAGACAGGGAATCGAGGAGAAAAAGGCCAGATGAGACACTTGTGATCTAAGGAAGTCGGGCTGCGGGGGCCCAGGAAGACAGGCCCCTGGTTGACTGCACCATGGCCCTCCGTGCCCGAGACCCGCCCCTCCCCACTCAGACCCCACTCACGGCCCTTTCCAGGCGGCCCCCTGGAGGTGATCTCACCTTCTCCCCAAGCAGAACGTGTCACACACCCCCCCCCACCTCCACTGCAGGCCCCCAGGTGATCCCCTTCAGTGCACCGTTGCCCTGGGCTCCCTGGAGGGCAAGGCTGGCTGCGGACCGCCCTCTGGCTTCTCTGATTCCGGCCGCTCCTGTGCTCATGCCCGGCCTGCAAAGCACAGCCGTGTTTGACAAGAAGGTGGTGCTGGGGAGGGCACCCCGCCCCGCGGTCCCCCTGGGCAGCTCCGCACTTGCGGCCCCAGCAGGCACCACCGGCACCCAAGCCACACAGGCCTTCTGGAGGGACGTTGCTGCCATTTCCCTGCTGCCCCCCGGCCCCCGGCCCTGTGCCAGGGACCCTGGACCTCCGTCCAGCAAGAGGAATATCAGTCCTCACCCCCCACCCAGGCCCTTGCTCCCGATTTCACACAAGTCTGCAAAACCCCTCGGAGAGGAAGCGGAGAGGTGTGTTTCTGGGAATGAGGACAGAAGGGAAGGTCTGTCTCAGGTGCACGCGAAGTGAAAGGCAGAACAGACTCTGAGATTGAGTCCACAGGAAGGACAGCAACCCAGTCGACCTGAGTTAAGATAAATAAAGACGTCGTTGGGGCCCTCGGCCGAGGGCAGAGGGGCTGGGGTGTGCCGGGGGGCTCTGGTCTGTGGGTGGCGGCCTCACCCATCATTTGGGGCAATCCCAAGGGAGATCAGCAGCGAAGACGACTAGCTCCTAGAGCTGAGCTCTGGGACTCTGGAATCCCTCGGGGGTCCCGGTGGCCCTTGTTCCATGGGGGGGCCCGCCTCCGGGAATGGGAACAAAGGCGTTCCCCGCCCTGGCCTGTGCGCATCAAGCTTTCGTGCTGGAGAAAGTCCAGCTCTGGCCAAGAGAAGGGGAGTTGTAGGCAGCGGAATGACAGGTGATGCCAGAGGGTGGAGGGGCAGACTGCGGGGGCAGGGCACCTCCTGGGCCCGGGAGGTGATGGTGTCCAGGTACAGTGACAGAGGGCAGCGATCACAGTGACACTTATTTACAGGCCCCTTTCTGCGTGCCCTACACGTTAGCACAGGAATCCTTGCAACAGCTCAGCATGGGAAGCAGCATCATTACCCCCCCCCACCACCCCCCCCCCCCGCTTCTGTGGAAGACAAAAGACCCCCCAGCAGCCGGGAGGGTCTTGTTCCCCCGGTTGGGGGTGCTGAAAAAGCTGCCTCTTCAAAGGTCATGGCTTTCAGGGGTACCGCATCCCGCGACTCATCGGTGAAGGGCACAGACCCAGGTGGGCCTGTCACCCCCACACCAGGCGACTCTGAGAGCCCATCCCAGCTCCAGAGCGCCCCGTGCGGCTGGCCGAGGCCTTCGTGGGGCCCTATCCCAGCCCCCCGGGGCTCCTTCCGCCCACCCCTGCTCGTCTTTCCACAGGTGTTGGCCCCAAGGGCACCCATGATAAACTGACAATGTCCTGCGGGCACTCTTTGTGGGGGGGGGGGGTCCACCCAGCGTCTCAGCCCAGCCCTTTCTGTGCTCGCCCTGCCCGTGGCGACCCGTCCCCACGGGAGCCGCTCCCAGGCCAGTCCCCGCCTGGAGGGAATGACGGCCAGCGGCGCCCGGGCAGAGGTCAAGGCCTGACTAACCAGCACAGCAAATATTGACTCCTCGTGCTGGCGCCCCTGGGGACCATCTCCTCCAGACTGTTGGGGGTGGGGCAGCTCGGAGGCCGGCTCCCCTCCGGGAAGGCAGATGCGTGGTTCCGGGAGAGAAGCCCTGTGTTCCGAGCGTCCTGTGCATCCCCTTACTGAGCACTTGCTTGCTGAGCGACTGTCCATCCACACCGAGCACCCCGGCTGTGGCCAGAAGCTACAGGCACGTCACGTGTGCCCATGCGGCGAGAACGTGTCACCGGAGACTTGGCTTGGATACGTTTTGATCCCCACTTGCGGCCGACTGACAGGCCCCTCTCTGGAGCCGGGGCCCAGTCCCGGGCTCCCGTGGGTGGGAGTCAGAGAGCTGAGGGTGGGGTGTAGCCAGACCCCCGGGAGCATCCCTGACCTGCCCATATGTGCCCCCTGTGTGTCGTTTCCCGTGCAAACCGCCCAGCATCTCAGCAGTGGACTCGGCCGATGTGCCTGGCAGATGTGTGTGTGTGTGCAGCCCGCCCTCCCAGGACCCCCTCTCCTGGGCTGCTGAGCCCCCCCCCGCCTGCACCCCCCGTTCCTGCTGTACTCACCCCCGGCCGTTTCCACACGAAGGGGATCTGGGGCCTCTCACTGTAGAAGAGCGAGGAGCTGTCGGCTGGGAAGTCTGCGTCCTCAAACAGGATGCCCTTCTGCACACACTCCTGCCTCAGCTGCTCGAAGCTCTGGCCCGAGGAGTGGGTGGCGCGGGCGTCCTTGGGAACCGGGTGCTTCTGGGGCCCTGGGGCCCGATAGAGGTAGGGCATGGCTGCTCCCCTGGCGGGTGGGCTCCCGATAGGTGGGAAGAAGCAAGGGGACTGTGTCAGCCAGGAAGGAGCCAGCTCGGGGGCACCTGGGCTGAGTGGCCCTTGGCCTCCACCTGTTTGCCTGGGAACCTCCCCGTCACCACGGAAAGGAGGCACGCCCTGATGGCAAACTGTGGAGAGGGCTCTCTGCCCTCCCTCCCAGGGCGCCTGCAGACCCAGGGGGAGCAGTGAGCCTGGGCCGATTCTGCTGAATGCACCGGGGAGACCCCGTGGGAGAGAGAGGATTGCGTTATGGGGAGAGAGGGCAAAAGGGCCGCTGCGTGAAGCCCCTGGTCTTCTAAGCACTTTACAAGGATTTCTCTGCGATTCTCGATATAGTCACGGTCGGCGTTGGAGTCACGGGGTCTTGCGTTAAAAGCCCGGGACGAGGGTTTTTACAGGACCCCCCAGTTCCCAGGGGTTTCGGCTTAGTTCCACACACTTTCTGTCGGGTGGACCCTGCCTCTTGCTGTACAGGGAATGTGTAGACCTCAAAGTTGTGACGCGTGGCTTGAACTTCCAGTTTTGTCTAGGGTGACCTTGGGCAGTCCGTGCCTGTTTTCTCGGAGTCAGGACAACAGCCAGGCAGACGGGTGTTGACAGTATGAGGGTCATCCATTTCTGGTGGCACCTCCGTCAAGGAAATGATCACCAGCCCAGGTTTCTGAGAATTTCCCCTTCAAGTGCCCCAGGGGAAGTGAAATTCAACACCGACCACGCCGTTTAATGTGGGGCCTTCCCCGCGCGCCAGGAATTTGGGTCCTTATTCCATTCCCATTACGTGGGTCTCTGGACAGGGGTCTTTCCGCCTGGATCTCTCCCGTGGACTGAAAGAACCAGTTTTGTGCTTTTGGGTTTTGTTTTGTTTCGTTTTGTTTGTATGTTTCTTGTAATAAGTTCTGTCTGCCGGTCTCCAGCCCAGAGACACGGGTGGCTCTGAGCCCCGTAGGCCGCACAGGGCCCATTCGTCATTTTAGCTGTATTTCCTTCCCCTTGGCAGAACAATCTGCTGAAGTGAATTCTAAATTAATTGATCCTTAGCGGGGCCTCGGGGGGCCTTCCAGTCCCTCCCTCCTCACACTTGGCCTGCAACGAATACGTTTTGCTCTCCTTTCTCCAGAGCAAGCCCGGGTGTTCGTGCGTGGGACAGAGGGATCCAAGGATCATATCTGGGGGGGGGGGGGGGGTGTCTGTGATGCCTCTGAGCAAAACTCAAAAACCAATGGTCTGAACCCTCACCCGGGTGCAGCCCCTTGGTCCTCGGACTCCAGTGGGCTCGGACATTACCGCAGGGCAAACGGGTCACAAGTACACAAAACAGATTTGATCCTGTACCGGGGGTTGTCCTGTTTTCCACACCTGGCTCAGCAGGCGATGGGTGCCGTTCAGGGCCGGCCGCCTGCTGTGTGGGGAGGGGTGGAGGAAGACACCAGAAGGCAGGTGAGCCGGGGCGCGTGCCCGGTGTGCAGGTGGGAGGGGCGTGGCTTGCGCCAGCCAGGGGCGGTGGGAGAGACTGGTGGGAAGGGACAGGTTCTTTTCGGAGGATTAGTAGTGTCAGGGCTTCCTCGTGGGGTGCTGGGACCCCGACCCGAGTACAAGAACGGATGAGGGGTAGACCTAGACGTTCAAAACTTTGGATACGATGGGAGGAAAACACCCTCCTCCTTGCTGGTGGGAGTGCAGGGTGTAAACTGTTATAAGCACTTTGGACTGTGGCTTATTAAAATTTTTTTTTCAACGTTTATTTATTTTTGGAACAGAGAGAGACAGAGCATGAACGGGGGAGGGGCAGAGAGAGAGGGAGACACAGAATCGGAAACAGGCTCCAGGCTCTGAGCCATCAGCCCAGAGCCCGACGCGGGGCTCGAACTCACGGACCGCGAGATCGTGACCTGGCTGAAGTCGGACGCTTAACCGACTGCGCCACCCAGGCGCCCCATGGACTGTGGCTTATTAAACTCCATCAAAGGGGGCGCCTGGGTGGCTCAGTCGGTTGAGCGGCCGACTTCCGCTCACGTCATGATCTCCCGGTTCCCGAGTTCGAGCCCCGCATCGGGCTCTGTGCTGACAGCTCTGAGCCTGGAGCCCCGTTCAGGTTGTGTCTCCCTCTCTCTCCCTGCCCCCCACCCCCCGGCTCGTGCTCTGTCTCTCTCTCTCTCTCTCTTGAAAATAAATAAAGATTTTAAAAATTAAAAAAAAAAAATTACAAACGCCCAGACCCCCTGAGCCAGCCATTTCCTCCTAGCAACTTCTCCAGCAGATAGACCCACACCCATGCAAAGGGAAAGACGCTGCCCGCTTATTCATTTCACCGCCACACTGTTGACTTTAGAGACCAGCAGGTTCCACGGTGTCAGCACGGAACCGTCTGTGGGGCTCGAACCCTGGCTGGTCTCTCGGCTCTGCCGCCTCCACCCGTGGTCAGGGCAACGCCTCGGTGGCAAAGGTGACCCTTCCTTCTCAGCCGTGGAAACGGTCACGGCCGGGCTGTCCAGCGTCATTCGAACCCCCTTCTGGCAACTAGGGAGTTTCCCCTCTTAGAAACCCCACCCCACCCCATTACCAGGAACATTTCCCACTTCCTCTCCGTGCCCTGTGGGAACTTTTCTTATGTCCCCGGGCCCCTGGACACCCTGGGACTTCTGCCCGGTCCTGAGAACCCTTGTGGCACCGTGTCCACAAGCCCTGGCCAGCGTGCTGCCGCGCGAGGGGCCGCAGGGAGAGAGGGTCCAGCCATCTCGGCTGCCCAGAGCCATCCCAGCTCCGCTGTGCCCTTCCAAGCCAGCTCTGGTGGAGAGAGCAGAGCCCGCCCAGAACAGGAAGCCTGGCTGAGCCCGATGTGAAACACCAACCACGGACTCATGAAGGACAATGTGCTGTTTAAAGCCCTTCAGCTGGAGGTGGATTGTTACGCAGCGAAAGCTAACTGATACACCTCCCAGGAAACAATAAATATGGGGGCCCATCATCCTGAGGTAGCCAGGAGCTCAGCATGACTGGGGGGGGTGGTAAACACCCACTGGTTTGGGATTTAGCATTGAAAAAAGATCCCTGGGGGCGCCTGGGTGGCTTAATGGATTGAGCATCGGACTCTTGATTTTGGCTCAGGTCACGATCCCAAGGTGCGTGGGATCGGGCCCCACGTCTCTCTCGTCCTCTGCCCTGCCCCCTGACTCACGCGCTTTCTCTAGCTAAAGAAAAAAAAACAAGTGAATAAATAATTTTGAAAAATCCCTGTTACGCATCATTTTCTAAATCAGATCAATTTGGTCTGGGGAGCCTGGGTGGCTCAGTCGGTTAAGCGTCCGACTTCAGCTCAGGTCATGATCTCACGTGAGTTCGAGCCCCGCAGCAGGCTGTGGTGCTGACAGCTCGGAGCCTGGAGCCTGCTTCGGATTCTGTGTCTCCCTTTCTCTCTGCCCCTCCCCTGCTCACTTTCTTTCTCTCGCTCAAAAATAAACATTAAATAAATAAATAAATAAATTTGGTCTGAGCTCCCAGTCTGCAGATCTGATGAGAAAGGTCAGTTCAGTTCGTTTTGGGGAGGGCTCTGCTGAGGGTTGTACAAGGTCTCCACAGGTCGACCCAGGACGGCTGGGGGTCTCTCAGGGCAGTCCGCTGGGGCTTCCTGGCCTGGATGAGAAAGCAGAACACCAGAGCTAGAGAAACTCTCCCCTGTGGCATTGATCCCCTTGGCTCTGTGAGGGTGTAAATTGTCCTGACCCTAATTCCGCTGCGTAAGATCCCTTATCTCAGATGTTAATCCCCGCCCCGATTCTCCGCTGGATCACCCAACGGAAACATGGATGGGGGTGAGTCTGGAAGATTCCTTCCCTCGTTTCCAGAGATACTATGGGGGATTTGCTCTGCAAGGATCTGAAGGATCCTTTTATCCTAAGTCCAAGCACCACATCGGGCACCCTCTGATGCACCAGAGGAATTATCCCAGAACATCCAGGCAGAACACTCAACTGTCCTCGATCGTCCCCAATCCAGGACGCCTCACAAGTACTTACACAGCCTGTCCCAGGGTCCCGGGATGCGTCCAGCTTAGCTTTGAGGAGCCCTTGGATTTACTGGAACGTCAGACATCATGAGCCTTGATTTTATTTTGAGCTCACTTTTAGGGAGACTGGAATAAGGGAGGTCCGAAGCCCCAGGGGACTTTGAGAACAAGTCACATGGCTCTGGGCATGAAAAATGCGGAGTTGGGAATGTCCTAAAGCATCTCCCATCGTGTAGGAGGAAGGACAGTCATCGGTAGCCACAGGAGGTGATTTTCGTGCCTGTCCTACAGGTTCCTGTCACCTGGGACTTTTTTCTGCCCAGTCAGCAGAGTCCAAAGACATCTGTTGTGTGAGAATCTACAGCTAAGATTCTCTGGTTGTCATTCGCAACCCTGCCGGCTAGGCTGGCCCAGGGACGCCAAACCGGAAACCCCAAAATAATCTATGGTCCCTGCTCATTTTTCTAGGCTGAAAATCCACAGTTTTCACCGAATTCCCCAATGAGCTTGTTGCCCTGGAGTTAAAAACCACTCATCTCCAATGTGGCATCCACGTCTACTGCTGTTGTGATTTCTGAGATTCAGTAACACAAAACGATAATCAGAACCAAAAAGATACTTTCGCCTCACATCTATCTTATTATTATCAATGATATCATCTGATTGGGCATTCACTGTTTTACAGGGAACACTGATGAAATCATGGCTCGAGAGAAGCAGGAGCATAGTGACCAGAGCATCATTCTTGTGAATTACTGCTGACAAACAAGGTTCTTTGCTACCAGAGGTCAAAGCTTGTGTAGCTTTTCTGTAGCTGAAAGGGAAGGAATAAAAAAAAAAAGAAAAATCCTCTCATCGTAGGCATTTGCACATTTTCCACGATGCTGCCGCGTTTATTAAAATAATTGATTTAATTGAAAAGACCCCCATTTGCGCCCTCTCGTACATCACACACCCAGCTGCATGTTGAGTAATTGGCACGGATTTGATTTAATGCCCATCTCTTTCCGTGGTACAGGTTTATCTTCCTGCGTCTCATCTTTCGTCACTTTTCATTTCGTCTTTTGACACATCGTGTTCAGATTCTCGTAAGTTGTATTCTCCCACGTTGGGAAAGGCGCCATTAGGCAGCAAACACATGCTACGTTTGCGCAGGATGAATGGCTCAGGAGAAGAACTATTTGTCTCCTCTGAGCTAATGGCCTTCATAAAATCTCAGAGCAATCCTTGTGCTCCAACTTGCAAAGGGGATTTATTAGCTCAGGCTCCCATGGAAAGATAATTTATAAAGTCGCTGTCAGTCCTAGCTATAAGGACATAAAAGAATATAATAATTGCTTCTTTTTGATGGGGTTCTTGTCACCAGAGTACTGTGGTAGGAGCTACTACAGTTACAAGTTCGATTACGATGTCTGATTTATAAATAGAGGTTCCTGCTTATCTTAGGTAATTAAAAAGTGCGTGAGCTTCTGGGGACGTAAAACTTTGGAAAATGGTCTAGCAGTTCCACAAGTGATTAAACACAGTTACCGTGGGACCTAGCCACCCCATGCCTAGGCATCTCCCCACCCCCCAAAATGAAAATATATGTCCACACGAAACCTTGTTCATGAGTGGGTATAGCCATATTATTCACAGTAGCCCAAAGGTAGAAATAATCCATATCAACTGCTCAATGGATAAACAAAATGTGGTGTAGCCACACAGTAGAATATGAGCAGGTCATAAGAAAGAATGAAGTGAGGACACTTCATGCTCAACTGCAGAAACCGTGGAAATGCTGTGCCAACTGAAAGAAGCCAGTCACAAAAATCCACATATTATATACTATAGACCGAACGTCTGCGTGTCCCCCGCCCCCCACTGCCAAATTCATGTGTTGAAACCTAACCCCCGATGCGATGGTATTTGGTGGTGGAGCCTTTGGGGGTGGTTAGGTCATGAGGGTGGAACCCTCATGAATGGGATCACTGTCCTCTGCAAGAGGTTCCAGAAAGCTCCTTCATCCCCTTTACCATTGGGGGCGCAGTGAAAAGACGGTCATCCGCGAACCAAGAAATGGGTTCTCATCAGACACCCGATCTGGCGGTGCTTTGAACTTGGGACGTTCTCAGTTTCCAGATCTGTGACAAACGTTTGCTGTTCAAGCCACACAGTCTGCGGCATTTTTGTTACCAGCCCAAGTGGACCAAGATATTCTAGGATTCCGTTCACGTGGATGACCAGAATAGGAAAATCTGTAGAGACAGCAAATAGGTTAGCGGGTGCCCGGGGCTAGGGGAGAGCAGGGGGTGGGGGTGATAACTATAGGATCCGGGGTTTCTCTGCTGTGATGAGAATGTGCTGAAACTGGCTGTGGTGATGGTTGCACGTACCTAATAAACATTGTTGAATTGTGTCCTTGAAGTAGGTGAATTGTGTAATGGGTGAATTATATCTCACTGAAGCCGTTTGTGGAAGGTGTATGTGACTTCTGTGCTTCATTTTGCCCCTGATGTTGTTTTATAAAGTTATGTGCTGCAAATGTGATTTAGGTTTTAATGACAACAGTAAAAGCGGTACAAGCAATAACCAGCACATAGGATTCCTGGCCATCCCCTGCACGCAGTCCTGTACGTTCTCCTTCAAGTTATGCAGATCAGTGCATGTAAATCAGGCAGAAAAGCGTTTACCAGCAGAGCTCGGGAGGCCCAGAAAATGGACAATGGCTGGCATTGGTCCAGGGCGAAACTTGTGGCCCCATCAGGAAGTAGAGCTTCCAGAGTTTGCAATTTGGCCCCAAAGTACTGCTCGCAGAATCCCATTAGATAGTGTAGAGGCGTGTGGCTGACTTAGGAAAAATAAATCTGGAGCAGAGAAAACATTTCATTAAACCCTGAATACGCAAGTAACATACTCCCTCCTTGCTCAGCCCCTGTTTGTATTTTGGACCAGTGTTCATGCTCCAGATGTGGTGAAAATCCTGGGGAAACAGAAATGTTTGAAATAGTTTTTCTGATCGAGACCAAAACAATGAGAAATCAATCAAGTTAAAAAAAAAAACCAGGGGCGCCTGGGTGGCGCAGTCGGTTAGGCGTCCGACTTCAGCCAGGTCACGATCTCGCGGTCCGTGAGTTCGAGCCCCGCGTCGGGCTCTGGGCTGATGGCTCAGAGCCTGGAGCCTGTTTCCGATTCTGTGCCTCCCTCTCTCTCTGCCCCTCCCCTGTTCATGCTCTGTCTCTCTCTGTCCCAAAAATAAATAAAAAACATTGGAAAAAAAAAAAAACCAAACAACTTTGCGTTAAACCTTTACATATAAAGAATCTGTTTCAGAGTTCGGAGGCCGAAAACTATTTTAGGGGCTGAGTATTTCTAAACACACACGTTTTCTCGGCTGCATCAATAGATGAAAGATACGCAAAACCTTTGGATTTAGGGTAGCGTCTTTCTTTGAGTTTTGATACCCTTTTCCAAACTCCCCTACATGTACATGAGGCATTTTTATTTCATTTTTATTTTTAGTTTTTTTAATGTTTATTTAGTTTTGAGAGAGACAGAGCACGAGCAGGGGAGGGGCAGAGAGAGAGGGAGACACAGAATCCGAAGCAGGCTCCAGGCTCCGAGCTGTCAGCACAGAGCCCGACGTGGGGCTCGAACCCACGAACCGTGAGATCATGACCTGACCCGAAGTGGGATGCTCAGCTGACTTGAGCCACTCAGATGCCCCGTGGCATTTTTCTTTTAAATGGTAAAGTCAGGGTCCTGGGAAGAAATAGGCGATATACCCAATGAGAAGAGTTTAATCAATGAACTATTTACCAAGCTGTGGGCAGGGAAAACACAATAGGTTGAGCTGGGGCTCAACCTTGGAGCAGCGGAGGCACCTTTGGAACCTCCACATCTGGGGGGGGTTGGTAGGGGGGTAGTTCCAGGATGGGGGTGGGGGCTAGGCAGGAGCTGACAGAAGAAGGTGCACTCCCCGGAGGGACTCCTATAGCAATCAGGGGCTGCAGGGGTGGTGGGCAGGATAAATAATGATCATCTCCCCTGCTGGCAACAACCAACTGGAAGCCTGGCCAAGGGAGCCCTGTGACACCATCCATGTAGATCAGCCTCCCGGGGGACAGAGCAGGGCGGTGAAGGCTGGAAAGTCCATCTAGAGGGACAACCGGATCAGCCAGCCCAAGACCCAACTGCTCAAAGGGGTTTGGGCCTCCGATAGTGGGGCAGGGCCTGGGTGGGGGGCCGAGCGGGACAAGGGTGGCACTTTCCCCTCATGTAACCTCTGTACTGAGGTTTTCAAAAGGACCGTCGATGAATGTTGACAATGATCTTAAAATAAAAAGTTAAAAATAGTAAACACGGCTTAGAAATCATTTAGTTAGAGGTAAGCAATGACGCCTTGGGTCTGCTCTACGAAGGAGAAACAGCCTAGCCGATTGTTTTATAGAATGTACGAGTTACATTCTTCACCGGAGACTTTTTGTGGTAAAATACGTGTAACATAAAAGTTACCGTCTTAACCATTTTTGAGCGTACAGTTCACTGGCTTTAAAGTACATTCACCAGGGGGCGCCTGCGGGGCTCAGCTGGTTAAGCATTCGACTCTTGGTTTTAGCTCAGAGGGTCATGATCTCGTGGCTGGTGAGTTCGAGCCCCGCTCAGGCTATGCCGGCAGTGTGGAGCCTGCTTGGGATTCTCTCTCTCTCTCTCTCTCTCTCTCTGCCCCTACCCTGCTTGCTCTCTCTGTCTCTCTATCTCAAAAATAAACAAACTAAAGTGCATCCAAAATGCCGTGTTGACCATCACCCCCATCCACCTCCAGAGCTGTTTCATCGTCCCAAACTGACACTCTGTGCCCATGAAACAACAGCTCCCCATTCCCCCTCCCCCAGGCCCTGGCAACCACCATCCCGCTTTCTGTTACTGCGAACTTGACCTCCTATAAGTGGAATCACACTGTATTCGCCCTTTGGTGAATGACAGTATTTCACTCAGCACGATGTCTTCAAGGTCCATCCATGCGTAGCCTGTCTCAGAATTTCCTTCCTTTCTGAAAGCAAGCAATCTTCCATTGCGCATACATCCCGCTTTGCCTATCCGTTCACCCATCGGTGGAGACCTGGATTGCTTTCGCCTGCTGGCTGTTGTGAACCAAGCACAGGGAATATAAATGAAACGAACATAATGCAAACACACTCATACACAAAGTCCAGTGTGTGCCTGTGACCCCACCGGGGGTCATCCATACGACGACGAAGGATCATCCGTACGAGAGAAATAGAAAAAACGTGTGCCGCGTGTGTAAGAGACGGGATGACGGAGCTTCGACGGGTTTGAGTTCAGCTCCATAGAAGTGGATCCCAGGCTGCTGCCTGAGCCCTGCCTCTCACCTCGAGGGTGAGGGTGGTGTCCCTGAATGTCTGGTAGAATAAGTCTTCAGAAGGGGGACTCCGGATAGACAAAGTAGAAGACAGGGCACGGGGGTGACCAGTGGGAGGCCAGCCAAGATGAAGACTCCAGTCCTCATCATAGTGGCCCTCCAGTGGCCCCACCAAACCAGATGTCACAAGCGGGCAGAGCCTGGGGTGACGCAGTTGTGGAAATCCGCGTGATCAGAAGAGTTCACCCCGTCTCGCCTCGTTGCCACGTTTTCCAGAGGAGAAGTCGGTCCTTCAAATGCTTCCTATTTTCACAGAATAGTAAAGGTGCCATTTTGGCATGACCCGGTTTATTACCTTGTCGCGAATGAGACAGCTTTTTGGGGGTGCGGGTGCAAACAAACCTCCTGGTAAGAACAACAGCCTTATGACCAAAGGGGCTCGTGGGGTTTCCTGATGGCATTTTTTCACAGGTACTTGCTTTCGCAAGCTTTAGCCTTTAGATCTTTTGTCTGTTTTAAACTGGGTGAGCACGTACAGGGCGCTGGGTGGCTCAGCAGGTTAAGGATCTGACTCTTGGTTTCGGTTCAGGGCATGATCTCACAGTTTTCGAGTTCCAGCCCCACCTCGGGCTCCGTGCTGACAGCGCGGGGCCTGCTTGGGATTCTCTCTCTCCCTCTCTCTCTACCCCAGGCGTGCTCTCGCTCTCTCTCTCAAAATAAACTTTAAAAACTAAACTAAATTAGGTGAACGTGTAAAAGTGTGCTTGGAAACAACTAGTAACGACCTGGGTTTAGGAGCTGACAGAAATATCCTATCATTTCAATCAGAAGGAATTTTCACAAAAAAGGGCTGAATTTTAATAGGCCAACTATTTGTTTGAGCCCACCCACGCCCCGGGTTGGTTTTAGGTACCTCTCTGCATTCCTTGTGCTCATTCTGTCCACCGAGAAAGCCAGGGCTGATCCCTGTTGGTGAGCACACCGATTTTTAAGACCTCCCTGTGGCCAGACACTGTTCTAGGTGTTGGAGATATTGCAACAAACAAAATCAACGCTCAGCGAGCTCATCATACGTAAAGCAATACACAAACAAGATAGTTTCATGTGATGCTTATTGGTACAAAGGAGAGAAAGAGGTGTCGTGGGATAAGGTGGGAAGAGACGTGTGGGGCCAGGGTGCTTCTCTGGGGTGCTCACGGAGACCTCCGAAGGGAGAAATTTGAACTGATAGGTGAGTAATGAGCCACTGCTCACAGATCTAGGAAGAAATCATGCTCGATAGCGGGCCATATATGGTTTCCGTGTCCAGGGGTTCAGGAATGAGGTCAGAGTGGTTGGAGCCCAGAGGACGTGGGGCATGTAGTGAGTGGGGCTTAGAGAGGAAGGCAGAAGTCAGGTTGTGTGAATGGCTCCGCGTGGCAAGGATTCTGATTTGTCACTAAATGCAAGGGCTGCCATTGGAGAGTCTTGCTCCTCGAGCGAATACGATGTGATTTACACGGAAGAAAGAGCTCACTGCGTGCCGTGTGAATAACAGATGGCAGGAAGCAGGGAGTCTAAGAAGGTGGCCAGTGGGACATCCGGGGGAGCCATGCATGCATTCGACCAGCGGTGATGGGGCACCACTGGGGACACTGAATCAGAAACAGGGTCTTCTCCCAACCCAGAAATTCTCTCCGCAGAGTAGTGGAGAAAGAAAATACTTTGATGAAAGAATAAGCATTAAGCCCGAATGTGATGGGCATCACAGGGAATCCACGAAAAGATTGCCGAGCAGACACGACCATTTACACACATGTTCTCAAGACAGACGATAACTGGTCCTCAAGTAAGAGGACTTGATGGCACTGTTGGTCACGCAGAGTTCATCTAACTTTCCCTGGTAACTGGGGTGACCATCTGTGTTAGCTAAGTGGCTTTATCCAAAGGAAAGACACGCTTCTCACGTCTGTATGACGGGAGGTAATTTCATAACGTGGAGCCAGGCGTCACGCACGTTAGTCTCCGACTGCACACAGGGCCTGGGAGACCAGGGTTCTGTGGCCCTTAATGTTTGCATTTCAAAAAGAAGAGAAAGTGTTGGCAATGACAAGTTTTCTAGAAAACAGATGGTGGGGAGATCTCTTCTCCCATTCTCAACAGGGAGAATGGGGTCTCTCATTTATAATCTGAATTTGTCCTTACAGGGCCCTCGGTGTGTGGGAAACACTGCCCAGGAGCACGGGGCGGCTGGGCTGCGGACTAGTTGGGCGCCATCAAGCTCTTGCTGGCTATGGACGAAAGTCCAGGGACAGATGGAAAATGGAGGTCAAAGGGCAGTGTGGGAGCCCAGCGAGGTAGATGGTGGGCAAAGTGCACGAGACAGAAACCCTATAGGGCTCCGGGTCGGGTGGAAGGTCAGGTTGGCTTTGCGTTTCTGTTTGTAGTCAGCCCAGCCAATTTAGCTCCTTCTCCAGCCTATTGGCTTAAAAACCACATCCCCAGCTGCCCTTTCACGATTGGTAGCACACGGCGTGCCTAACGCTCACATATGTTAACCCATTTCATCCTCATTACGACTCTTGAGATAGGAATTTTTCTACTGGGGATGGCAGAGGATGTAAAAATCAGCCTGCTATGTTCCCTAACCTTAAGTAAAGAGTATATGACACGAGAGCAAGAATAATGCAGGTGCCCTAAGCGCTACAGCACGTATTATATGGTCTATCCTTTTCCCACGTGCCCTGTTATGGATCATGGAAATGAACTGGCAGATGTGAAGTCTTAGAAGGGTGACCTGTACATTAAAAGTGCTTAGCAAGCAGCAACATCTTAGAGTTGTTGCTATGATTCACGGGTGACATCTTTGTGCATAAATAGGACCTCGCCAGCCTGACATAAGACCCTTGAAGGCTGAAGAACTTCCTGTATTGTGCCTCCCAGTGGTAGGGCAGGACCTCATACAGAATACGTGCTCAATAGTTGTTCACAAACGATGAGGGTTATTGGTCCCTTAGAAATGGCTAGAACTTGCCACCCACCCCCCACCCCCCGCCACCCTGCCAAAGCACGGTGTCTTTCTGGAGGATAAAAGTTCAACAGAACTTTGTATGTCCTCCTCAGTTATTTACTTAAGGTTTCTCTTACTTCTCGAGCCTGTATTGATTATTTGAATTTTGCTAGAGAATTGTCATTATCACTTAGGTTTTTATGCATCCGGGCATAAACCCTTATACAGTATTCTCTCTCAATTTCCTAATGTCCTTTGTAACTGCAGTCTGTTTATATGTGTTCAGTCAATATTTACTGACAGTCTGATCGATAGTTTTGGCTTATGATCATGGAAGAACCCAGCAAGCGTCGTTGGGTATTTGTCTCCGGGGGAAGACATCTGGGATTCACAGCTTGGATGCTTGGTGTTATGTGATGGTCTTTCTGGTCCGGCCTGGGAAATCACTGAAACCGGTTCAGGTATGAGAAGCAGTTCTTGGCACAGGGGATCCCTAAGACTGGTGCAAGGAGTTGAAGAGAATTGTATTTTTCTCTGGCCTACCATCTTGAGGAAGAGAGATCATCCTCTTTTGGGCATCAGAGTCATACCCGAGCACCACGGTGGGATTTTAGGGCCCTCCGAGGCCCACAGGGGTGCCGATTTCATGCAACTTTGCCGGAAAGTCCGACCGTTCATCAGTCACAATGCCACCTTGACTCCAGAAGGCCGCCATTGTCATGACCATCTAGGAGAAAGGGAGAAGGGAGGACTTCCGGATGCCTGATCCAAATTCCTTATTCCTTACTTGGACAGCCATGGCGTCTTCTGGGAAAACGCCTTGAGATCCAAGGGAATGACATGAGGTGGAAAAACAAGGATTGGGGAGAGACAGCGGCTGAGTTCCCTCAGTAAGGCTCTGTGGGATGGGCAGGGGAGAAAAACTGAAGACGAGAGGGAAAACGAGATGGCTGGTCCTGGGGATTGCTTGGAGCTCTGTGATTCCTTCAGTCTGAAGAACAGACACAGATGACTCTTGACTGAGTTATGGAGCAGGGATGTTTGGAAAGGGTGTGAGAAGAGATTCATGCACCTGTCAGACTCCCTACTGTTGACTAAGGATACAACAAAGTAACGGAAGTGGTCCGCCCAGCGAAATGTTCTTGTTTGTTTGTAAACATTGTAAGTACAAACCAGACCGAACCCTTTTCTTCTTTGGCTCGTCGCATGACATCTTAGACCAAGCCCTTATGTCCAGACAGCTTGACCACTTGCCAGGGAGCTATTTTTACAAGGCCACTGGCCCCGCTGTTGGTGGGATGGGCAAAGCAATTGTGGTCGCTATGTCTCTTCCTAAGGAGGTTTAGCTCTCTCCACGACAACGGGGGGGGGGGGGGAGGCCCCAGTGGTGACCCAGGGGTCCCGGCCTCCACTGTAGGGCTGGCTCTGGCCAGCAGCCTTTGCCCACGCTCCTCCAGTGCCTGACTCTCCCGCCACTCCCCCCCCCCACACACACACTCTGACTTCTCCCCTCCTTCCTGTTTGCAGTTGGAAGTCACTCCCTAATCGTTCTCTTCCCAAATTTCTTTGCGAAGTTTTCCATGGCAGAAAAGCTGATCATTAAGCAAATACTATTTCTGGCACTCGGTTTTCGCAAGAGATACGTCTCAGGCCCAGAAGGACAGCATTTCTGTCATCATAGCTCTGGAGCTTTGGTGGGAAAAGGGTGACAACATTTTTCCATTGGACAGCCATTCGTTATCTAAACTTATTAAATGGGGAGCAGTACTGGGTTCTGTAGACTTTTCCCAACCACACGGGTGCCAAAAAAAACACTGGAGTCCGGCCACATCGCTGCAGTAACATAGGCGCAAGACGGTCTGCAGGGAGAAAATAGACTTAGAAAGTAATACCCCCTGCATGTTCGTTCATGGCACCTCCGTCTACTGACACAGAAATGGAGCCTGTCCAGAAGCATCTCTGAAACGCAGAGGAGCCCACAAAACAAACTTAGGACGCCCGAGAATGTTCCCTCTTCAATAAGAATACTGTAGTCAAACTGCTGTGACTACTGGCGACTTTTCATTGAAAACATATTTTCTGGAATAAAAGCCATTAAGCCCATTGTAATTCACTAATCAATTTCTATTATATAGCGTCGTTAAATCGTCTTTATTTTTCTTAAGTTAATGAAACATTTTCCTTTTTTATTTCTCAAAAGGGATTTTCATCAGGATAAATTCTTTTCCATTTAAAATTTATCGTGAAGAGCTGATTAATCAATTCGCTCTGGTCCTCATCAAATTGTCTTGATTACGGCAGCTGCTACCCAGAGTTTCCTTTTGTTTTTCTCTCCCCTACTCACCCTTTGGTCAAGTCCAATGTCTCAGGCAGATCTGAATTTGCCAATGGTATTTTTTAAAAATTTTCTGTCGATGACAAAGTTTGTAATGGGGAGTTCTAGCCATCGTCTGGATAGGTTATGTAAATCCTTTCTACCTGTCCTTTTCATCATGGGGTGGATAAAATAGGTCATCCAACTTTTTTTGAGTCCTTTTGTTCGGAATTTTCTGGATAGTCCTCCATTCATGCCGGCATAAAATAATAAAATTATACACAAAATAGGTTCTGTAAGCACAGTAGATGGTTTCCAACGCTAATATTCAAAGAAAAGGATGACAGACAAGTACAGATCTATTACCTTTGTCACTGACGATCTGAATTAACGACATAGGTTAGGTTCAGCAAACTTTTTCTGCAAAGGGCCAGGTAATAAATATTTTAGGGCCATCCATACGTTCTCTGTTGCAGCCACTCCACTCCGTGGTTGCAGCCTGAAAGCAGCCATAGACTGTACGCAAACTCATGAGCGTGACTGGGCTCAATTAAAACTTTGTTATTTATATTTTTTTATGGAAGTGTAATTAACATACAATGTTATGCTGGTTTCAGGTGCCTGACCTCGATGCAGCAACTCTCGACATTACTCAGCGCTCAACACCGTAAAGCCACCCGTTTGTTCTCTGTGTTTAAGAGTCTGGTTTGTGTCTTGTTGTATTTTTTCCATTCCTCACGTAAGTGAAATCGCACGGTATTTGTCTGTTTCTGCCGCACGTATTTCACTTCGCACGATGCTGTCCAGACCCATCCAGGTTGTCACAAATGGCAAGATCTCATTCTGTGCCTAAACTCCATTGTGTGGATACACCCCATCTTCTTCACGCACTCATCTCATCAATGAACACTCGAGTTGCTTCCACAATTTAGCTATTGTAAATAATGCCGCCGTACACATAGGGGTGCATGCATCCTTTTGAATTAGAAAGAAGTGTTTTCCTTCTTTTCAGGTAAATCCGCAGTAGTGGAAACCCTGCCTCAGATGACATCTCTAGGTTTAATTTTTTTTTTTAATGTTTATTTACTTTGAAAGAGAGAGCGAGAGAGAGCGCGCGAGCGAGGGAGGGAGGGAGGGGCAGAGAGAGAGGGAGACAGAAGATCCGAAGCAGGCTTTGTGCTGAGGGCGCAGAGCCTGATGCAAGAGGCTCAGATCCACGAACCGTGAAATCATGACCTGAGCCGGTCAGATGCTTAACGAATGAGCCACCCAGGCACCCCTCTATTTTTAATATTTTTGAGGAATGTCCATACTGTTTTCCACAGGGGCCGCGTGAATTGACATTCCCACCGACAGTGCACGAGGGTTCTCTTCTCGCCACATCCGTGCCACCACTTGCTAGATTTTGTATTTTGATTCTAGCCCTTGTGATGGGTGTGAAGTGACAGCTCACTGTCCTCCAACAAAACTTTATCTATAGAGCTGTGCTCCAGATTTGGCCCGTGTGCCATTGCCTGCCACTCCCTGGAACAGGTTAATGTTGTTCTGTTACTTATTTTATCAAAGGATCCTTGACTTGCTGGGGTTGACCGTAGACTAGGATGGATAGAGAGCTCTTGGAATGCACATTAGAAATGGTTTCTCTTCGCCCAGCCTCTCAGGATCAGAGCCTCGTACACCAGCAATATGTGTATCAGCAGGGTCATACCCAGTTTTCTTAGAGGAGCTCATCACCCTGTGGAATTAAGTCAAGAACCGTAAAACCTCCTGGGGAGGGATAAAGGGAAGATAATCGTTTTTCCATCCTACTGCAAGTGGAGGCAGGGGCACCCGGCTGGCTCAGTCGGTTAAGTGTCTGACTCTTGATTGCAGCTCAGGTCATGACCTCCCGCATTGCTCACGGACCCCGCATTGCTCACGGAGCCTGTTTAAGGTTCTCTTTCTCCCTCTCCCTCTGCACCGCATCCCCCCCCCAAAAAAAATGGAGGCAGAATGACCCTCCAGACCTTCATCACAGGGTTAATTACAAATGGAGCATATTGTACGACAAAATAAAAATTAATTGCAAAGCACAGCATGATGCTAGCCTTGTTATTCATCCCAGGCTTAGAGTTTTCATGAACCTCATCTGGGCACAACAGATGAGGTTCTGAATTTAACTGGGAAATTGTTACACTCTAGACTTAGAATATTCCCGTAAATACAAAAGCTCCATGCGCAACGCGGGGCTTGAACTCACAACTCTGATATCAAGAGTCGCGAGTTCTACCCAACCGGGCCAGCCAGGTGCCCCATGTATCAACTGTACTGAAAGAAAGAAAGAAAGAAAGAAAGAAAGAAAGAAAGAAAAGGAAGGAAGGAAGGAAGGAAGAAGAAAGGAAGGAAGGAAGGAAGGAAGGAAGGAAGAAGAAAGGAAAACCAAATATCCAACTCAAACAAATGTGAAAAGGAAACCCCATTACAAAGAGGCTAAAGTTTGATGGGAAATTTACTGCACTTGGCAGAATTAAATTTTTGGCCTCTAGGTGGGAATGAAGGTTATGTTATTAGGGATGAAGTCCCTATTACTAGCTGAACAACTACACATTGTCATCTACAAACGCTACTATTGTGCTCAAACAAGCAGAGGTCCAGAGACAGACAATTGTTGGCGCTGGCTGGGCAGCTCTGGGCCAATCAAAAGCTCAGGTTTTCTCTAACATTCTTAGTTTGTCGGCCTTTGGTCTCTATGTTTGTTGTGTCGCGGCTGCAAGATGGCCGGCCCGTCCGCGGACGTTACCCAACATTTGAGGGAGGAAGAAGGGGTAAAGTCTGAGCCACCGAGTCTGCTTACACAAGGAAAGCAAAAAAGACTCCCAGAAGCAAGCCGTCACATTTCTGTTCGTGTCTTACCAGCCAGAACCATCTTACTTAACCACTGATGTAATTAATGGTTATCGAGGAGGCTACGAAAGTGGCTCATTACTTTTCCCAATTTCCACGCGGATGTGGACAAAGGACAACGGTGTAAGGGGAGAGGAGAGGTCCACATCCAACAGTGTTTGGCATAAATTTCATTGCTACTTTTTACAACAACCCGGAACTGGATTCACTTGCTGTGTCACTTAACATTGAACCGGGTAGGAATAAATAACCCACTGCTTATGTGTACAACAGTCATCGGTGACCAGGAAAAGCCATCTGTTGGGCTGTCATCTCTGAAATACGCTCCAGTCCCAAGATTTCTCAGACTTTCGTTATCTCGAATCCACGTCTCCTCCAGCCCGATCTTTGCTGCGTCTAAATCAGCAGCCGCACCCACCATGCAAAGGCTGCGTACGGAGGTGTGCGGGGCAGGGTCCAGGGCATCCTGTGATGTCTGGGAGACCTAACAGGGAGAGCAGATGCCTCCTGGTGAGGTGGGGGAGGGGGACTATTTTGTTTTATTTACCAGGAGTCTAAAGCCCACGTGAGCTGAGAAACCCGTCTTCGCATTTGAGTACTCTTTATTGGAAGGAGACGGACTTCCCCCTAATGACCCCATTTTACAAACTGGGAGCCCCAAGAGCTGGTCTCCTGGCACAGAGGAGCAGTGAGGAGGACTCACAAGTCGTGGAACGTGTCCTTGTCATAAAAAGAAAAACTTGGACGTGGGACAGGGCCCGCCTCCCGGCTCCCTCCCTGGTTCCAGTAAATGACGTGCTGTGTAGTCATGTGTCCCGGACCAGGCACATCCGTGGGACAAGAGCTCTGATGCAGGCAGAGACAAGTCCCCCGTGAAATCATTAGTTTTGTCCGAGAAGCAAAAACAGAAACCCAGTTCCTGTGTTTACCCCTCATTCGTTCCTTACTTCATTCTACCTGGTTCAGAGTCCGATTGCATCACGGACATAAAGAAAGCATCTCCTACTTTCCCGGTTTGGCTTTGTTTTGCTTTAGAGTAGGAGTTTGTGTTTGTCCCTTGGCTAGCTGGTTGGTCAGGAGCGGGGAGAGGGGGAGTTTTAACTCAGACTGATCCTCAGCTCAGTCCTCACCACAGAGTGGCCTTGACCCCCAGATGGCATCAGCCTGAGTGCATCGCTGCGGCCAACGCTGCCTGCTATCCATGGCTCCCTTCATGGACCCAGTTCTGAGGGATGGCTTACTCAATTTCATGGCCAGTATTTCCTCTTTGTTCAACAGCTTTCCTGGAGCCACAGATAAACTGTACCTAACTTCCACTGATGGAGTGAACACACGAGAAATTGTACCTGTTATTAAAAGAAAGAAAGAAGAGGGCGCCTGGGTGGCGCAGTCAGTTGAGCGTCCGACTTCAGCCAGGTCACGATCTCGCGGTCCGTGAGTTCGAGCCCCGCGTCGGGCTCTGGGCTGATGGCTCAGAGCCTGGAGCCTGTTTCCGATTCTGTGTCTCCCTCTCTCTCTGCCCCTCCCCTGTTCATGCTCTGTCTCTCTCTGTCCCAAAAATAAATAAACGTTGAAAAAAAAAAAAGAAAGAAAGAAGAAAGAAAAAGAGAGGGAAAAAGAAGGAAAGAAAGAAAGAAAGAAAGAAAGGGGAAAGGAAAAAAGAAAGAAAATAAAAGAAAGAAAGAAAGAGAAAGAAAAAGAAAAGAAACAGGAAGAAAGAAAGAAAGAAAAGAAAGAGAAAGGAAGAAAGAAAAGAAAGAGAGAAATTGTACTATCGAAAAGAAATTGTTCTAAATCTGAACCAGGTCAAAAGTTGATAGCCTGTTTGAGTGGCTACTTCTTCTGGGAATAATTTACGGTCTGGATAAAATGCCCTAGCAATTTTCTGATTTATTTTAATGAGCTTAAAAGCCCGGCATCGAAAATTCACCCAGCCGATGGTCAGCCTTGGGAGCTGATTAATGGCCTTTAACCAATCTCGAAAAAAGTTGACGCAGACATCCTTTACTGTGTCCAGCTTAACAATGATTGCTTCCTTATTTTTTCCCCAATAACCTGTCATTACCAAGAGCGAAATTTCTGCTTAGAGACCTCTCTCCACCTTGCAACAAGTCTGAAATGAACTTTGACGTGTGTTGGAACCTCTGAGACGCTGCTTTCAAATACACTAAAGCCTGTAATTGTGTGGCAGGCACTCTCAGGACTGAAGAAATTGCGAGAAGGGGGGAATCGCTCCAAGGGACTCAAGGGCATGGTTTGCAGAAGCTAGCCGACAGGGCGGGGCAGAGGTGGCCCGGGTCTAGGGAGCCGGTGAGCACTCAGAGGCGGGACGCTTTGGATGTTCCCTTGAGGCCAGGCCACCACCGAGCCATGTGGGGCCACAGACAAGTCACTTTTGAGGGGGACTTATCTATACAAGCAAATTAATTTTAAAATTATGTGACAGAATTACATCCCAGAATTCATGGGCCACCGTGAGAGGTAGTGACTTTTTTTTTAATGCAGACTTAGCACGGTGGTTACAGGAGAGGCAATTATGGCTCTATTGTCTAATCAGTGAATGCAAAGGTTCTTCGTGTTCTTTATTGTCAAGTGTGACATTACTGGATAATTTCCTACCCGCTGCAGCACATCGGTAGCGCCTCAAGCCTGTTTGTGCTGAGGCAGCACAGACCTTCCCGCCTCTGTAGTTCCCCGACACCACGTCATCACTCTGGAAGCTGTGTCCTCAGTGGCACCATCTGGGGATGCTGGCTCCCAACGACTCACCAAGGTTGCCCTGCACTTGGTTGATGATGACAAATGCAAGGGGGCAGTCTGAATTAGAATCCTTTTTCTGGTCATGTGAACTTCACTGCTTGCAATTTCTTTTTTAGTGTATTTATTTTAAGAGAGAGAGAGAGAGAGAGCATTCAGGAGGGGCAGGGAGAGAGAGAATCCCAGGCAGGCTCCCCATCGTCAGCGTGGAGCCCTCTGCAGGGCTTGAACTCACAACTCACGAGATCATGACCTGGCCTGGTATCGGGAATCAGACGCTGAACCAACTGAGCCTCCCAGGCACCCCAACTGTTTGGGATTTTTATGGCATAGACAGAATAACACGTCTTCTAATCGTGTCCTCTCCTGAGCTCCATGGGCCAGGCAGGAAGGGTGCGTTCCTAGAGCATCATCTCTTCCAGCGTTGACCTGCCTTCTGCACCCAACACCCGCGGGGAGGATGGGCGATGAGCCGTGGTGATGGGTGATGGGCCGGGGTGGATGGGCGATGAGCCGATGAGCTGGAGACCACCCTGGAGGGCACAACGTCACTGCACTGATTTGAGGTTCATCGGTCAGACGGATCAGTTAGCAAGCCTGACTGGTCCAGAGCCTGTGGAGCGTGTAGGGTGTGCATTCTGAGGGCCAGAGGCAGGGGGTCCACAAGAAGAAGGGTGCCCGCAGTCACCCTCAGAAGGATACATGGGACAGAGATGGATGAGAGCAGATACATGGACCGACACATAGCTCAAGCCCAGGGTTTGGCAGTGGCTCTTGGTAGCTCAGAGCCCTGAAGTCCCATGTGTGATTTGAGAGTTCTCCAAAGAGGAGCATGTCAGTACCATTCTGGCAGCCCAATCTTACGGGGACCCTGCTCTTTAATGTCAGTGAAGGAAACTCGTGCCCGTCGGCAAGAGTGAGCTGATTAGCAGACTGCCCTCCGAGACCTGGGATGTTCCATAGGCAGGAGTCTGAGAGCTACTCAGACATCTGGTCACCTCCTGATGCAACGTGGGGGATGAGTAGAAGGGGGGGGTTGCATTAAAGGGGAGAGCCAGGACAGAGACCACACAGGCTGTGGTCCTGTCTCCCTACCAGTCCAGGCACCAGAGGACTTAAGAAGGTTAAAAGAAGGTGCTCTAGGGCATAGTTGGCAGAATCTAGGGGTGGTAGTCTTGGGAGGCCCCTTCCGGTTCTATGGTCCCGTGATTCAGCTCTTCATGCCTTAATTTACCCACTGTTTGGGGCCATTTTGAAATAATACAGTAAAACCTATTTTATACATATTTTGGGTTCAGGGACCCTTCCCCAGACTTCACTAGTTTAATAAAAATGTGTGCACTATGGTCTGTCTAGACAGCAGATGTCCTCCTGCCCCTGAATACTGTGAAATATTTGCTGTCCTTTGGAGAGCTGGGCTAAGACTCATGATCAGAAATTGAACTTCAGGGGCGCCTGGGTGGCTCAGTCGGTTAACTGCCCAACTCTTGATTTAGGTTCAGGTCATGATCTCAGGGTCATGAAATCAAGCATGGAGCCTGCTTGGGATTCTCTCTCTCTCTCTCTCTCTCTCGCTCTCACTCTCGCTCTCTGCCCCTCCCCCCCCCCAATAAAAAGAAAATAAATTGAACACAAGAATGACTGTGGTAGGGAAAGAGTAGGCATTGATGTCAGACAGACCTGGATTCACCACCTTCTTTCTGGGTGACATTTCGCAAATGGCTGAACCTCTTGGGGCCTCCGTGTTCTCTCCTTGGATGGTGGGCATGCTAACATTTGTATTGCAGACCTCTAAGAAGATTTATGCACCTGGCATGTAGCAGCATGTTAAAAAGAAAACCACGGGCCCCAAATGGTATCACTTAGGCTAACTCGGCAAACCAAGACTCAATAGCTAACCTAACTGCAGTTTCAGCCTCCCAAGGACATAACCTTTCGTTGGTCAACGTGGAGTTTTCTGGTCGACCCTAGGAAATTTACTCATAGACCCTTCCGCTCCCCTTCGGAGGGCAATGTTGTCTAAACAGTGAACTCCTTGCTAATAAATTCCTTTATTAGTTGTCTGTATGCCCTCTCTCTGCCTTCAAGATCTTTTGTTTGGCTCAGTGGGGCCCCCCTCTCTTTGCTGGATGGGATGCTGCCCGGCTCACGAATCATTGGGTCTTCACATTTGCTTGGTAGAATTTTGATTTTTAACCAGCTGCTCAATCTAACCTTGTCCTCGTCTTCGTTATTGGTTTCATCATTCTCTCCGGGGCCTGAGCTTGGAAATTTGACTGATACCTGGCACATGGATGCTTGTCGCAGTGAGAGGACATTTATAAAAGCGGAAGTCTGGGGGCACGTGGGTGATTCAATCGGTTGAGCATGAGACTTGGGCTCAGGTCATGGTCTTGTGGTTGGTGAGTTCAAGCCCCCCTCAGGCTTTCTGCTGTCAGCACAGAGCCTGCTTCAGATCTTCTGTCCCCCTCTCTGTGCCCCTCCCCTGCTTGTGCTCTCTCAAAAATAAACAAACATTAAAAAAAGAAGAAGGAAATGAAGTCCATGGGTGCCTGAGTGCCTCAGTCGGTTAAGCGTCCAACTTCAGCTCAGGTTATGACCTCGTAGTTCGTGAGTTCGAGCCCTGCATCGGGCTCTGTGCTGACAGCCCAGAGCCTGGAGCCTGTTTTGGATTCTGTGTCTCCCTCTCCCTCTGCCCCTTCCCCACGCGCACTCTGTATCTCTCTGTCTCTCAAAAATAAACAAGCACTCCTCTGCTTAGACATCTTCAGTCCCTCCCTCTTGTGGCATCGACTTTGACCTCTGAGCTGGTGTGCAGGCTCCAACCAGTGTCCCTTCTTTCCACATCACTCGGTCACACGCCCCAGACCTGGGGGTGCATGTGTGTTTCGTCTTGGGCGGTTGGCTCCGATCCTGGAGAGTTTGGCCTGAAGCCCTGCATCCGGGGACACCCACGAGAGACTCGGCACCCTCGTGGTCCCTGGGGACAAGCACAGGAAGCAGCGGCAATTTTCTGTCACCCCTGCCCTCCCCTGTAGCACCTTAGGGGTGCAGGCGTCCCCCAAACAGGCTCCACGCTTCCCCACCTCTGTTCCCATCGTATAAACCTCTAAAATCCCTTCCTCAGCTTCTGAGTCCAGCTTATTTACCCTTCAAGGCATGACTGAAATCACATTTCTGCTTGAAACTTTCCCCAGTTTTAACGGATTGTTCCCTCCCGTGATCTGAAAGCTCTTTGTTGGTGCCTTTCCATCTGGCTGTATCATTGCTGGTGTCTAACCATCTCCCCAGCTAAATCACGAGTCTCTAGAAGGTGCTTCTGCTTGCTCGTGTGTTCCTCCCCCTGCCCGTCAGAGGGCCTCTCATGGAGCAGGTGCTAAAGGCTGCCTGAGCTGCTCAAGGCCATGGGGTCAGATGTCACCCCCAGGCTGCCCCTCCTTCCCCTGCCCACGGGGCCTCCAAGAGCACTCTTGGGGCCTCTTTGAAGCACACCCCAAACAGGGCTCCGTCAGAAGGCTTGGGTTAGGGGCGCCTGGGTGGCTCAGTCGGTTGGGTGTCCGACTCTTGGTTTTGGCTCAGGTCACGAGCTCATGGTTTCGTGGGTTCGGTCCCCACTTGGGACTCTGTGGACAATGCGTAGCCTGCTTGGGATTCTTTGTCTCTCCCTCTCTCTCTGCCCTCTCCCACTCACGCCGTCTCTGTCTCCCTCAAAATAAATAAATAAACTTAAAAAAAAAAAAGAGAGAGAGAGAGAGAGAGAGAGAGAGAAGGCTTGGGTGGCTGGCCTGGGGTTGCCAAGCCTCAGGGCAGAGACACATCACACCCCTACGTGGGACGCTCCTGTGTTCCGGACCTGCGGCCCCAGTGCAGGAAAACTTCAGTAAATGTGTAACTCGACGGCATTCCAGCTCATCCTGTTCAGCAGTGAAAGTGTGTTATCGATCACCCTGACTTCCTGGAAGGAGCCCCTGCATGAGAGTCGCTCTGGCGCCTGTCCCCCAGCCCTGCCTGGCTGCCTGAGGCCCCCCACCCCCACCGCTGGGCCAAGTGATGTCACTCCCCCTCCTCCCCAGCCTGGGCACAGAACGCTCTGGGAACGGCGCCCTCCCCACCCCTCCCATATAAATAGGGCCTCCGCAGCCCTGCCCGGGGAAGAGGCTGCCTCTGTTTGGGGGAACTAAAGGCGGAAGGTAAGCTGGGAGGCCCTCTCCTTACACACCCCTCCCTGTCTCTCTCGGGGCAGCTGAGTCATATGCAGGGAGGAGAAGCCGGTGGGGGGCCTCTGTGGGGAGGTGAAAAGAGCTGCTGAGGGCCAGAAGCCAGGGGTCCCTGCAGCACGGGGACATCACCATGGAAGACTCACACACAGGCTGCCTTTCCCCTCCTGTCACAGCAGACATCCAGACGTGGGGGCTGTCCTCTCCCTCAGCACACCCCAGCTCCCATCAGAGGAGCCGTGCCTTCCCCGGCAGAAGGGAAGAGAGTGGCCGGGTCCTCCTGCCGCCCATGAGCGGGGCTGGGGCCTCAGGGGCTGGCACAGGAGCAGAGTCATGGTGGCCTAGAGTCCCCTGGGTCCCCTGCCAGCAGAAGGAAGAGCAAACTTGCGGTGCAGGTGGCGGAGCTGGGGGAGGTGACTCCCCCAGCTGGGGGAGGCTGACTCAGTTGGCCCCCGGGGCCGCGTCCCCACGGGGCTCGGATGAGGAGCGGCCGGCGTCTGACTCCCCGCCCCTCCCTCGAGGCAGCGCCGTCTCTGCGTTCAAGGCTGTGTTCTGTGCACTCATCACGCGGTACCCCCGAGCCTCGGGTGGCTCGGCCATAAAATGGGACAAATAGCAATGCCGGGCCTTCCTTGCTCCTGAACCAGGGCGCATGAAAATCATTAGAGCTCATCTAACGTGAGAGTGCTTTCTAAACTTTAGGATAAACTAGAAAGACAAGGTCTTATTGTTTTTTTCAAGAGGCACTACAGATCGGTGCTGAAGCGTGTGGACTATGGCGTCCGGGAGTTGGGGGGGGGGGGGGAGGGCCTGGGTTTGAATGCTAGTTCTGTCTCTCCGACAGAACTGCGTGACCTGTGTGGCCTAGAGCAAATCACCGGACCTCCTCTGCAAACCAGCGGTAAGTGTTCTCCATTTGCCAATGATGTACCGAGCACCTACGAGGTCCCAGGCGCATTTCTGGGACCGCGGTGTCTATGCATCAGCGAACAAAACCGAGCGAGGACCCCGCGCTCATGGGGTTTGCTTTCATGTGCAAAGGGACAGAACTGAAAACGGAAAAATAAACAGATACGTGCTGCAGAGGGTTACAGGGTGATCGGCGCTAAGGGAAAAGGAAGTAAAGCAGGGTCAGCGAGCCCAGAGTGTCAGGCGTGGCGGGGGGACAGTTGCGGTGTGAAACGCGGGGTCAAGGAAGCCTCAGCAGGATGAGACGGGTCTATGGAAAGCCCTAGAACACCGCCCGGCAATGATAAGCATTGTATTAGTGTCGGTTGCCGATCTCACCATTTCATCAGGCCACGGAACCACGAGGAGGAGTCGGGATACCTGGAGGAGGGGAGGGGAGAGGGAGGCTGAGGGGGAGGGTGGTGGCGGAGGGGAGAATCACAGGCTCCTGCTGCGGTGCTTAGGACCAGCCGGGGCAGCAGCAACTGATCCCAGCTGAGAGCAACGACAGTGATCCATGAAATTGCTCCCCCCCCCCCCCCCCGCCAGACGGTGCCCAGACGAGACGGTGCAGGAGGGGTGGAGCAGGGAGGGGGCTGTGCTTACCTGCCTGGCCCCAACCCTGGACGGGGTGCCTGTTACTCCAAGATTTCTCCAGCACTCTGCTTCCACGAGCTTTCCTGATAACTCAGTGTGGTCCAGCTTTTTTTTTTTTTTTTTTAATTTTTTTTTTTTTTTTTTGAAGGGGTGGGGAGGAGCAGAGAGAGAGAATCCCAAGCAGATTCCATGTTGTCAGCGTGGAGCCCGACTCGGGGCTCGATCCTACGAGCCGTGAGATGGTGACCTGAGCCGAGACCGAGAGTCGGACGCTTGACTGACTGAGCCGCTGGCAGGCTGACAGCAGAGAGCCCGACGCGGGGCTCGAACTCACAAACCTCGAGATCCTGCCCTGAGCCGATGTGGGACGCTCAACCAACTGAGCCACCCAGGTGCCCCTGAATCTCCCCTTCTTAGAAGGACACCAGTCAGATTGGAGTAGGTCCCACCCCGATGACCTCATTTCACCTAAATTACCTCTTTATGTCTCCAAGTATAGTACATTTTGAGGGACTGGGATTTCAACAAATAGCTTAAAACATTTTTTGCCTTAATATCATGATACGTTATTGCCAAAAGTGGTCCCTTAAACATCAGCTTGGGTGTTTCCGTATTACTCTCTATTAAACATATAATTATTGATGGAAGCAGAAGATCACTGATTAACATAACGTAAAATTAATATCAGCCACTCATATATCCTTGGAGAGAAGTGCTTCCAGTATTTTGTGAAAACGCCTGTGAACATTTTTCCTTGATTTCACGGACGATTTCCTATTTCTGTTTAAACTCTCCAGAGGTCTTAATCCCAAGACATCCCCACCGCTATAAAAATTAGACAAAACAACCGGGGCGCCTGGGTGGCTCAGTCCGTCGGGCGTCCGACTTCGGCTCGGGTCACGATCTCGCGGTCGTGAGTTCGAGCCCCGCGTCGGGCTCTGTGCTGACAGCTCGGAGCCTGGGGCCTGCTTCAGATTCTGTGTCTCCCTCTCTCTCTCTCTCTGCCCCTCCCCCGTTCATGCTCTGTCTCTCTCTGTCTCAAAAATAAATAGACGTTAAAAGAAAAATTTAAACATTAGACACAACAAAACACAAAGCCCACCCCAAAATAAGCCCCGTGAGAGCGCAGCCCAACCCACAGCGGCGTTTTGCACCTGCGCGGTGTCTTCCCCAGAGCTTTGAAATTTACCACTTCTCTGCGACGTGTGTAGACTTCGGTAGATTTCTCCTGGACTGAACGATCGCAGGGAATATTGGAACGGCTAAAAGTCTGGCTAGAGGGCACCTCCACACCGAGTAGAACTGTCACCCTTGACAAGAGGACATTTTTGCAGGGTCCGCGGAAGTGAGCGCCCCCGTCAGCGATGGCTCCTGCTGGTGCGAGCCTGAGGGCCGCCGTCCTCTGCCTCCTGGCCTGGGCCGGCCTCGCCGCTGCCGACCGGGTGTACATACACCCCTTTCACCTCCTCGTCTACAGCGAGAGCAGCTGTGAGCAGCTGGAGAAGTCCAACGCGGAGGCGCCCAAAGAGCCGACCTTCACACCGGTCCCCATTCAGGCCAAGACAACCCCTGTGGACGAGGAGGCCCTCCGAGAGCAGCTCGTGCTGGCCACCGAGGGGCTGGAGGAGGAAGACAGGCTGAGGGCGGCGAAGGTGGGGATGATGCTCAACTTCTTGGGCTTCCACATGTACAGGATGCTGAGTGAGTCGTGGAGCACGGCCAGCGGGGCGGCCATCCTGTCCCCAACGGCTCTCTTTGGCACCCTGGCCTCTTTCTATTTGGGTGCCCTGGACCCCACGGCCAGCAGACTACAGGCGTTCCTGGGCGTCCCCGGGGAGGATCAGGGCTGCACGTCCCGGCTGGATGGCCACAAGGTCCTCTCTGCCCTGCACACCATCCAGGGCCTTCTGGTCGCCCAGGGTGGGGCCAGCGGCCAGCCCAGACTGCTCCTCTCCACGGTGGTGGGCCTGTTCACAGCCCCCGGCCTGCGCCTGAAGGAGCCATTTGTGCGGGGCCTGGCTCCCTTTGCCCCCATCACCCTCGAGCGCTCTCTGGACTTGTCCACGGACCCAGATCTTGCTGCCGAGAAGATCAACGCGTTCATGCAGGCAGTGACGGGGTGGAAAATGAACAGCCCCCCGTCAGGAGTCGGCCCAGGCAGCACCCTACTTTTCAACACCTACGTCCGCTTCCAAGGTAAGGCAAACCCTGCGGGTGGGGTGGGCTCTACCCCCGGGCCGGTTCCAAAGGGTGACAGTTCCCTGTGTCTGTGGCTGTAATGCCCAACATTTCAGCTCAGCAAGGGCCAGGCCTTGGAGAAGGGCAGGGTGGCGCATGTGAGGGAGTACCCAGGAGTCACTCTCGAGGAGGCGGAACTATCAGCCCACCTACCTGCTGCCCTACTCTGTGCAGCTACTAAAGTACATCCACTTTTCTCATTCAATCCCCTGGCGGTGTGGTGGAGAGGTGTTACTGCCCCTAGAGGAAAACACAGCAACGCGGTGGCCTCCTCAAGAAGGCACAGGCACGAGCCGGTGTCCCAGGACCCAAGCCCCCACCTCCCGGCCCTGGGGCCCAGCTCTACGCTCAGGAGGGAGGGGTTCCTGTCTCTTGAGAAGGTCAATGTCCATGCAAACATAGCCCGTTTGTTTGCTTACATCCCCTTCATGTTGGGAGGGGCCATTACTCTCTCCTCCCCCACAAAAAAATCCCTACGAAGACAGTTCACTCATTCAATATATAATCACGAAAGAGGTTCACGTGCAAACTCCCCGAGTGGGGCGTCTCCGAGGGGCCAGGCAGGAAGAACGCACACGTCCCGACCCCAGGTTGCCTATTCGAGCCTCAACAGGGCAGCTAGGTCCCACGGGCGAATGCCCAGGCTACAGAGCTGCAGATAAAAGTGCCCGAGGAAGGTATCTGGGGCGCTGAGCACCCAGAGGAGGGAGGGTCACTGGGGAAGAGGACAGAGGCCTGGGGGCGGCTCGGGGAGCGGGGCTGCAGTGGAGAAGAACAAACATGTGAGCAAAGGCTAGCGAGTTCGGGGCCAGGAACCAGGGCAAGGGCGGCTCTGTTTGGCCAGAGCTGAGAATGAGCGAGTGTGGCTGGTGCAAGGCGGGGCCGGAAAGACGGGCCGGGTTCCGACTTGGAATCTGACGTTGGGAAGGCTGGCGGGTGTTGGAGCGGGCAAAGCGTTCTGTTCAGAGGTCGCCCAGGCGGCCTGTGCCATGTGCACTGAATGCAGGGGGGGGGGGGGGGGGAGTCCCGGGAAGGCTGCTCAACGGGGCAGGCAAACCCTCCCGGGAGCACATGCTAAGGTAGTGACTCCGCAAACTGAGGGGCCGGGGAGGGTGCGTTTGCGAGCCAAGCGAGCAAGCAGCCAAACCGGAGCCAGAGAGAGAGAGAGAGAGAGAGAGAGAGGTTTAACAGAGCATGGCTACTTTGTTACTCTGAAAACATTCTGGAAGCCTGTAAACCGCAAGGGGGAAGGACCTCCAGCCTGTTCTGGGTGCAGGAGGAAGACAGCAGACCCGGGAATGCTCAGGTCCCAGTGCTCACAGATCGTGGGAACAGAGTCCAGCTCTGGGGCCATCCAGCTGAGCGGGGGGCGGGGGGGGGGGCGCCACACCCCACGGAGGACAGAGGGGACTCGTGGGCTCAGCTCGCCATTCCTAAGAGGAGCCCCAGGAGGAGAGCTCACTGAGGAAGTCGTGCCCCCAAAAGGCGAAGCTAGGGAGCCACAGGTGCCAGGAACGGGGACTCATTCTGGAAAAGCCCCCGTGCACGCGTTCACATGATGGGGCTGGACAAGAGGGGAGCGAGGAAAGCCACGAAGAGAAAAGCAGAACCGCGCTCAGGACTCCGACGCCCTGGATGGTCACCCAGCCCCACCACATCCCCGCTTCTCATCTCCCTCCCTGACCTTTCTGTGCCTCAGTTTCCATCCAACAGAGACGCACCTGGCCGCCGCGGCGCGTCCACTTACGTCTTGGGAGCTCTGTGTTCCCCTTTGGCAATGACGTTCTATTACCGTGACCTGAGCGGAGGTCAGGTGCACGTTCCCAACTGGCGAGCACTTGGGGGCTGAGAGCCCGCGAGCTCCAGGGCACCCTTTGCCCAGGCCCTGCTGTCATCCCAAGCTGGGTGCTGGCCCTGACAGGTTCCACGACGCCAGCTGACTTAACCTTGAGGGATTTACTTAACCTCTGGACGAGGACGGTGTGCTGTGCTTTTCAGATGAGCAGACGGGACCGGGCAGCCGCCTCCGGTGCAGAGTCTCACGCCTTTCTGTCTTGGTGGGAAAAGAGTCAGTCCTTTCTTCCCCTGAACTAACGAGTCCCCTGCCAGGCCTGGGGGAGCCTGGGAGGAAGGACACCACGGCTTGTCGCTCCTGTCTCCCCAAGGCCCGACTACAAAGGGGGAGGGAGAGGCTGGGTCTGGCGGTCCCTTCTTGCCAGACCCAGGCCCTGGGAAGGCACCCTTGTCCTTCCAGCCCCCGCCCCTCCACTTCGGAGACCTCTGTTCCCAGAAGAGGGAGCCGTGGCTTTTGAAGCTGCCTTTACGCAGACCCCCAGCTGCTCTGTGACAGACTCACCCTTACCCTCCCCTCATTCCCCCAGAAACAACCCCGACGTGGGCCACCCACGGTGACCGAGGAGACTGCAGGGGGGAGGGGCTGTGCCAGGGGCTCCGGTCACAGGGAGGCCCCCAGGGACAGGGCCTTCGGCAGGCGTCCGTCCTGTCTCCCAGGACAGCTGAGCCGAGTGGCAGCTCGGTTCCACCACCACGTGCACAGCCCTGTGGGAGCGAGGGCACCAGAGAGGGTTCACCTCCCGCCGGCGAGTCCCGGTGCCAGCTTGCACGGAGCGCCTCTGCTCAGAGCCACTGGTCACGCCGGGTCGTAGGGGTGTCCCTGGCAGCACAGGGGCCCGAGACGTGGAGCCTTCGTGACAGGAGGTGTGTGCTCAACTCCGCGTCCTAGGACTTGAGAAAGGGAGTCTCTGTCACGGGCGGCCCTGCTCGCGGGCTGGAGAGCGAGCGTGCACCGGGGGCGTGTCGGGCCGTGACCCTATTCTGGACAACGCGGTGATGGTGGATACAGGTCACTGCACGTCTGTCCAGACCCGGAGAATGTACGGCCCTGCTGTCAACCACGGGTTCTGGGTCATGACGATGTGTCCGTGTCGCTTCATCAGCGTCAACGGACGTCCCGCCCTGGCGGGGGTGCCGGTGGGGCGGGAGGCTGTGCGTGTCGGGGGAGTGGGGGGGGGGACACACGGGAAATCTCTATACCTTTCTCTAGCTTTTGCTGTGAACCCAACAATTGAATTTGTCTAAAAAAAAAAAGAGAAAGAAAAAGAAAGTGAGCACGGCAGCCCACAGGCTTTGGGCCAGGGCAGATCTGGGGTGAGTTAGTCACTCAGTCGTGGTGGAAGGTACCTCCATTCTCCGCCTTCCTTTGTGGGCCTTAAGGCGACAGGTCTAAAGCCCCAGGGTGGCACCTGGCGGGTGCAACGTCTTCACCGCTGGCGGCTGGCGTCACCGTGGTGATCTTGCAGGAGGAGGACTTGAACGGGCCCCTGGGGCCGTGGGGCTGGTGATGCGCTGGGCGGGGAGAATGCCCCCCTGCCCGGGCTGCGCCTCGCCTCTGGGATCTGACCTCCAGGCCTCGCCACCCCCCCACCCCTGCTCAGCGGCACCCCGCCCCGAGCCCACCCGCCTGCCCCTGCCCCAGCTGACCCTTCCCCTCTTGTCTCCCATCCGGGTCCGCAGGCAAGCTGAAGGGGTTCTCCCTGCTGGAGGGGCTCCAGGAGTTCTGGGTGGACAACACCACAGCAGTGCCAGTCCCCATGCTCTCGGGCACGGGCACCTTCCAGCACTGGAGCGACGCCCAGAACAACATCTCCATGACCCGCGTGCCCCTGGGCAGGAGCGCCTGCCTGCTGTTGGTGCAGCCGCAATGCATGTCGGGCCTGCAGCAGGTGGAAACCCTCAGCTTCCAGCACAACTTCTTGACGTGGCTGAAGAATCTCTCTCCCCGGTACGGCTCCCGGGAAACCGCCGGCACCTCTGGGGCTGCTCCCCCTGGAAGCTGGGGTGGGGGGGAAGGCGAGGCAGGAGGGGGTGTGGGGTGAGCAGGGGCGGGCCGGGCGGTCCCTGCTGTTCTGAGCTGGAGGGCCTGGGCATCCCCCCATCACCCCTCCAGCCATCCACTGACGTGGCTCTCGGTTTACCGGCTTCTTCCGGGAGCACGAGTGGGGAGCACGCCTTCCTCGGGCTTGTGCTAACCCACTGGTTTTGGGCCCGCGTTTCAATCTGCCCCTTTTGACGCCACCCCCCCCCAGCCCCGTCCCCCCCGCAACACACACAATCTGCTGCAAACCAAGAGCTTTTGGGGGGCCGACTTCCCAGAAGGGTTCGTACACTTCCGAGAGACCCGGGGGAGGGGCTTTCTCGCGAAGCTGACCTTGACCCCACAGGCCCCCTGGTTTGTTCCACTCCTGCGGTGGGGAAGAAAGCAATTCTCCGCTGGGGGCACTACACTTGACCTACCACCCAGGCGCAGGGCAGTGGGGTCCGGAAATCTGCCCCGAGACAGGCACTTGGGGAGGGGGGGGCCCAGTGGCCTCCTGAGGTCAGCTCTCCTTTCTAGATCATTTTTGGTTGTGGTGGTTGGTAAACGCCTAACATTTACCACATGACCCATCTTTTAGGTACACGGCTCAGGGGCACGGAGCACATCCACACTGTTGCGTGGCCCTTACCGCCACCCATCCCCAGGATCTTTCCTTCTTCCCAGACTGGAACACTGATCCCATTAAATACTAACTCTCCATTCCCCCTCCCCCCGCCCCTGGCCGCCATCTTTCTACTTCCGGGCTCTGAATGTGTCTATTCTAGGACCTCAGAGGAGTGAAGGCATACGGTATTCGTCCTTTTGTGACTGGCTTATTTCCCTTAGCATCTTGTCCCCAGGGTTCACCCACGTTGCGGCCTGCGTCAGAATTTCCTTCCTCCTTGAGGCTAACATTCCATTATATGGATGGACCGTGCTTTGTGTATCTTTTCATCCATCAGTGGACACTTGGGCCGCTTCCACCTTTTGGCTATCGTGAATAATGCTACTAGGGACATGGGTCCACTGTCACCTCTTGTGAGGGTTTGGTACGTCACTGGAAACATCCATGGGCTCTCAGGGATGCCAAAGGAAGGTCAACTGAGCTGATGTAAGGAACGTGCCCACCACTGAGAGTGACAGGACATCCCTCCTATCTCTCTCTCCCCACCCCCCCACGGTGGGGGGTTTCTATGTCAAGAACACCACTGAAAGGTAGCTAGTAAGACAGGATACATTATTTCAGAGAATAGCATTTTAAAGTTCTCCAGGTGATACACCTTCAGTGCAGCCAACCTAAACCCAGAATGGAAGCATAGACTGTCCACAAACACCCAGAGAGCACCGCTGTTAAATGTATGCCCTTCTCACCGTATTCCCAAGGACACGGAAGTTTCTTGTTATGTTTGCTGCTGACAAACTTTCCCCAAGATGGCCTAGCCAGGTGAGGGGGGCCCAGGGCCTCACGGTGGGGGCCACCGGGACCTCCCTAAGTGTGTGTCACCCTCCCAGGGCCATCCGCCTGACCATGCCCCAGCTGACACTGCAAGCCTCCTATGATCTTCAGGACCTGCTGGCCCAGGCCAGGCTGCCCACCCTGCTGGGCGCGGAGGCAAACCTGGGCAAAATCAGTGACGACCAGCTCAGAGTCGGAAAGGTACTGTGCGGGAGGTGTCTGTCTGTGTCGGAGCGGATTCCATGGGTTCGCAGGGTGGGAGGCGTGGACAGGAGGGACACAGGGGGAGCTCCCGGGAGGCGGGTGGGGTAGGAGAGGAGAGCATGGCCAGGTAGGTGTGCACCCAGGTTGAGAGAGAAGTGACCAGAGCCTTCTAGGGCTTTCTGGGGACAGGTGGAGAGCCCATGTGTTCTATGGCTCTGCCCAGCCTGGCCTAGCCTCAGGGTCCCTCCCAGATCCTACAGCAGGGCCAGGACTTGGGCCACGACAGTGAGTGCCCCTAGGCCCAGTGCCAGCCCTGCCAGAGGGCCACCTGCTTCAGGGAAACGCTCAGTGGTAGGCAGACTGTGGCTCTGCTGCCTGGAATGACGCACCTCTGCAGCGGGGCCGCCTGGACGCTCTGCTGGGGAGAAGGGCTGCAGTTCTGGCCTTGGAGACCACTGTTTGGGGGGCACGAGCCCCTGTGCGACGTGACTGGGATGAACCGCGCACAGGGGCCCGCAGCCGAGGGTCCGGGGTTTTGCCCTGGATGGCAACAGCAAGGTGGGAAGTGGAGGGACTCTGGGGAGGAGCTGTCAGGTGGGTTGGGCCGAGTGGGGGTCATCTACACCGAGGGGCGGGGCGTGCACGGTCTGGAGAAACGCCCTCCAGCGACAGCACTACACAGCTGGGCCCCGAGGGCCTTTGGGAGCCGTCCCAACAGCTGCTGCCTTGCAGGTGCTGAACAGCGTTCTTTTCGAACTAAAAGCAGACGAGGGAGAAGAGCCCACGGAGTCCGCCCAGCAGCCTGACGGGCCCGAGGCCTTGGAGGTGACCCTCAACAGCCCGTTCCTGTTCGCCATTTATGAGCAAGACTCCACCGCCCTCCACTTCCTGGGCCGCGTGGCCAACCCGCTGAGCGCGGCGTGAGGCCTGGGCCGCCACCGAGCCGCGGCTGTCACCGTGAGCGACAGGCACACAGTAACGCCGATTTGTCACCCGTCTTCCACTTTTCCTTCCAGTGAGTCAGTGCGGAACGGGAAGGAAGCTGTTTCTCCCTGGTAAACGTGGCACTGTGTATCATGAGCAGCGGAACCTTTGGGAAGAAGGCCTCCCGGGTTCTTAGGTTTATCTTGGGCCACGTGAAGGGGGGGGCGGTGCCAAGAACCAGAGTTTATTAGCACAGGACGACTGTTCAGGAAAAAGTGTGAACAGACTTAAAACTGGTTCGTGAAACCAAAAACTGCTTTCCTTTTTATCAGAGAACAGAAATCGGGCTTTAAAATTATACAGTTTTCACGGCCCTGGGTTTATACTCGGTTACAGAATACGAACGCACGACCTGCATACGGTCTCCACAATGCCTTAGTTTTTTGTTGGTTTCTTGGTTGTCTTCCCCAGGATGCTGTGATCTTGGAAAAACACAAGCGTCTGAATTTGTGTTAGAATGTTAATACCACGACTGGTCATCCCTTGTGTTCTTAATAAACGTCTCACAACAATACGCAAAAGAGGAAAATTCTTTTCACTCTGCAGCAAAACAAATACATGTCATTTAGCTTAACAGGCCGTACAAATGCTAAGTGCGTTCAAGGGCTTTGAGCCATATTTTGGATGGAACTTCCCTGGAAGGTGCGGGCCGGTACTTGGCCGTCATTTGGAGAGGTTTTAGATGATGCTTTATTCTGGACGCTTCCATCCCTAAATGGCAGATGGGCATGGGGGTGGGGAGGGGGGAGGCACCATGCCCCGACATGCAGCTGCAAAGGAACGGGGCAGGTGGGCACCTCTTCCCTTCTGGGGACACAGGGTCGGATCGCTGCTCCCATCACCCAGGGACTGGAAGACAGAGAAACGAATCCTTCCATCTGCTGAGTGTCTCTGAGCGGGTTAGACGCCCGCGTTCCTAAGCTCGGGCGGGGACTGGGGAGGAGGTGGGCAGCCGGAGGCCCACGCTGTTGCTGGTAACAGTGAAGATGCTTCCTGATGTGCACAAAGCCTCGTCTCCTCCTCCCTCCCACAGCTGCTGAAGTAACCAGGCAGGCTCTATAATACGGTAACCACCGACGACGGCTGCTGGACAGTCACCGGGGGGTAAGAGTGGGGATGACGATTTCAAAGGCGACCCTGTTCTTGCCGGTATGCGCGTTCAGAGGCGTAAGCAGAAGCATCCCGTGTTCTGCTTGAGCGGTGACTGCGCTGCCCACTGGTGCCCAGGCCCTACCCACCCCCCTTCCTGGGCTTCGTAGCCACAGCCCAGGGCACCGTAGCCACAGTCCAGGGCGCTGGGGCCAACTGAGCACGTGCTGTGAGAGGCAGGCCTGCTCCTCTGATTGAGGCTCGGACCAAACAGGAACACAGAACAGGAACGACGCCCTCCACGCCCCAGTGTCCCCCTCACGTTCCCAAGCGCCCTGCCAGACTGGAACGCAGCTCCCTGCTCTGATGTCAAGGTCAAGGGGACAGCTGGTCCCCCCCCCCACCCCCCCGCCCTTCTGTGGTGGTGGCAGGCACATGAGAGGCAGCATTGGTGGGTGCTCGGGAACGTGGGTGCCAGAGATGGGCGGGCTGAGCAGGAAGCCCAGATCCAACACGTGCTGGGACCCGGAGCAGGGGACATCGCCCCTCTGGGCCGCGCTGCCCTTCTGTGCAAAGTGGGAAATACCCGAATGAATAAAAGAGTAACAGCAACCATGTCAACGGCAGTCAGTCCACAGTGAAGTCAGGACTCTACCCTGTCTGAAGTCCTGTTCCATAAACGTACAGCAGGCAAAGCATCCTCCCCTAGAGCCTCCGGAGGGAGCACTGCCTGGCCAACACCTTGATTTGGGCCAGTGACAACCATCGTTGACTTCTGGCCTTAGAGCGGTCAGGGAATTGTGACAATGTGCTATGGCGGCCAAAGGCAACACTCAGGCACGTCTCCTATCCGGCACCGCTGGGGGACCCTCAAGGCTCTCCCCCCACATTCCAACCTCTTCAAGAGCTGATGGTCCCCCCCATCCATTAAAGAGGATCACTGGCCATACAGGGACCAGCTGGCACCTGGGGGGCGGAGGAGGTGAAATGTCCCAGGGGAAGCTTCTGGCGGGGGGGGCCTCGAGTTCGCAAACCCCTCCCTGCCTTTGAAGCTGCGGGTGAAGATCTTAGTGCCTGGAGACCTGCCTCCCCTTCCCCAGATCAGCCTCTGCTCCCTGACCGCACAGGGGCCCCCGCCGCATGGCACACAGCTATGGACGGCTGCTTTGAGGCTCTAATGCGCAGCGAATGAGCCCGGGCAAGAGTTTCCCCGCAAACATCAGTACCTCACCCGGTGTCAGGCTGAGCGACAAGGGCCCCGGCGGGACAGACACAGCAACAGCACCCGTGCTTTGTTTGGTCGCTTTGAATAGGCAGCAGTCCAGGAGCCCTGTCGAACTGTGGGTGTCGATGGGGGTCCCCCTGTTCACTGCTGGCAGGGACTCTGTCCCCCCAGACCCCCGGCCCAGCCCTGCTTTCACCTGGGTTTACCTCCCATCACGCTCTGCCCTCCCTGGGTCTCTCTTCTCAGAGGCCCAGTGGGGGGACAACAGCTGGCATCCGATTCCTCGCTGGTTTGGGCTTTTGGAAACGGCCACTGGATGCCAGGTCTCTGGGGGGGAACTAGAAGTTGAGGAAGCAGGAGCGCGTTAGAGAGTCACGACCCAGGGTGCCGGGATGGCTCAGTGGGTTGAGCGTGCCACTCTTGATTTTGCCTTGGGCCATGATCCCAGGGTCGTAGGATCGAGCTCCACATTGAGCATGGAGCCTGCTTGGGATTCTCTCCCTCTGCTCCTCTTGCCCACACACTTTCTCTCTCTCTCTCTAAAGAAGTAATAAGCACAATCAGAGTCTCATGACTCCGTGTGGCCCTTGGTGCAGAATCTACAGCCCCACCCAGAGCCATCCTCAGCATCTGCATTGTCACCGGGAGCCCAGGAACGCACACTAGACTTTCGGGTCAGGGTTGAGGCTGGCCCGGAATCTGCGCTCCCAGCCACAGGCTTCGAGAAGAGCCGGGGCCACAACCGGCAGCGCCCCCTCTTGGATTCCCACTCTCAGGGGGATGCCACGTCTTCGATCGGAACCGGAGCCGTGGCAGTTCCCCCTGTAAGTCCTAACACGACCGCAAACGAGAAATGGTCCATCTGTGTGCGCGCCATGGGTTCAGAGCCGTTCCTCCGACCCCGTCCCAGCACCTCCCTCTCCGCGCGGACACACACTTGTGAGGTGCCCAGGGCCAGCACGGAGCCCCAGGCGCCACCACCGACGTCCTCATGATTCGTGCACCATGGTTTTGAAGTCGTCCCCAGTGACCTGAGACAGCACCCGTCCCGCTGCGGCTGGGGGAACAGAACACGGTGCGATCCTAACTTCGTTTCAGAAAGCGACTGGCGGGGGTGAGCACATTTCTCCCATTTCTCCCACCTAGCAGGCTGCTGGGGCTGGAGCAGTTGCTAGGGGTACCCAGTACCCGGTTGCCAACGACCCCCTGCTGTTCTCTGTCCTCGGCTCTTTTATAAACTGGGAAGTGGGTCAGGATGTTACCAGGATACAAAACGCCACCCACCGTTTGGCAGATTACTTAACACCACTGTGTTAATTCTGGGGGGCGGGGGGGGGGGGTCTGTTTCTCCGAAATCTTTCCTCACTAAGTTCCAAGTCGTCCTGGGCTTGCAAAGCGCTTCCCTGGAGGGCCAGGGAATGATTCGGCAGCTCCCGTCCCCTCCGGCCTCAGGTTTCTGCTCGGGACCTAGAGCTTCCCACGGCCCACCCACCCAGGACGCTCACCAGATCCCGAGCCTGTACGGAGTTCAGGACCTGAACACGGCTTTTGCCAGATCCGCGCGGCAACTCCCAACCCGAACAGACACGAGGCTGCCGAAGACAATCCCGCTTCAGAAGCTTCGAGTGTGAAGCGTCCTCTCCTTGCTGCAGAGACACCGACGTGGGTGACCCCCAGGTGCTGTTCCGGAGCCCGCTGGGTCGCCACATGGCACGCAGGATGCAAACCACTTTGCCTTTCTAAAATCTGAAAAATTCTAGGCACCGAAACACGTACTGAAGGTTTGGGACAGGTTTTGGACTTGAGGACCATCCCGTGTGGGTTGGTTTGTCTGTTTGGTTCCTGATAGAATTCGCTTTTTTTAGCGCAGTTTTAGGCTCCCGGCAAAACCGAGCACACAGTTCCCATATGCAAATGATAGGTTAGACGTCCGGTGTCCTAAAAATCCTGTGTGCCCCACCTGTTCACCCCCCACAACTCCTGCCACCACTCGTCTTTCTCGGTCTCCGTAACTTTGCCTCTTCCAGAAGGCCGTAGAGCTAGGATCTACGCGCAGCCTTTTCGGATTGGCCTCTCTCTCTCGCTTAGCAATATGCGTTTAAGATTCCCCCCGATGTTTTCATTTCTTTTCAGGACGGAACGACATCCCATTGTCCGGATGGACCGTTTATTTATCCGTCCATGAAAGACAACTTGGTTGTTTCCAATTTGGGGCGGGGGGGGGGGTGGCGGGGGGTGGGCAGTGATCCGTGTGCAGGTTTTTGTGTGGACACAGGCTCGCCATGTGGTTTTTAAAGCTGCAGGACGAGCAGACGTTCTGGGTGCCTCTGAGAGGCTCTCACAAACACCGCGGGTGGTGAATGTCAGTGACTCGCAACACTTGGCGGGGGGGGGGGGGTCCCACAGCCCACCTCCCTACATTCCATGTTACTCTATGCTTCCGTGGAGTTACCTGCAAAGTTACCCTCTGAGGCTCGCTGTGAAGCTTTGTTAAGCGGGTCCAGACCAGCCTTTGGTTTAGGCCAATCTGGTGCCGCTCCTGAGGCCGATCCTTCTGAGGGCGCCATTTGCGGCCACTGTCAGAGCCTTTCCATCCTGCCAGCGGGAAGACGCCGGGGTCCCCTGAGCCTGGAGGATGATTCTAGCCGCTCCTTTCTAGGACTGCTTTCCTCGCCTTGATGGCCTCCTGCCCCACCAGCGGCTAACCAGCACCCGGCTATACAAAGTGAGCCACCTTCCTCTCCATACTCTGCCCCCAAGGTCTAGACTCCTTGCCCCCCCTCCCCCCCCCTCCCCCCCCCCCCCCGCCGCTGCCTCCCCACTCCAGACTCTCTCACATCAGAGTCACCGGCTCCGGGTCCCCCTGTGCCCGGGCCTGGACACTGTCCACACACAGCCCACCTTGTTTCCCTTCTCTCTGGGATCCTACACTGCTCTTGTCCAGCCTCCGCACGGTGCCGTTTCAGACGCTTGCCTTGGTGTTCAGTTGTTTAAGGTGGGACAGAGATTCAGGTCCTCGTCACTGAGTTACTTCACAATCAAAACGCCACCCCAAAGATCAAGAACACATTTCAGTCCAACATTGACGAGAGCGAGGGAGAGAGGAGAGGAGAATCCGGATTGTTCTGGGACTCCGTGTGACAGGGGCGACGGGGCGAGTGGCGCGTGGAGGCATTTCTCAAAGTCACAGGAAGGTGTGACTTCCCTTGGTCCAGACCGGCCTTTGCCGCCATCCGACAGGACGCCCGGCGGCTCTTCAAGAGGGGTGGGCAGTGTCGGGGAAGGCTCGCCCGGGGCAAAGACAGCGTCTCCTTCACAGCTGCCTAACCTGAGGTGGTGGGAGGAGGACCAGGAGAGGCCGGCGTCCTCTCAGATGGTGGAGGCTCCATCTGGGATGTCTGGTGGCTGACGAGGAGAGGTCTCTCTCACGGGTGAGGATGCCACGCGCTGACAACGTGAACGGTGCCTTCAGGTAAGAACCCCCAACAGGCCTTGCTTCAGAATCCACCGTTAGCTCGGGGCGCCTGGGTGGCTCCGTCGGTTGAGCGTCCGACTTCCGCTCAGGGCACGATCTCACGGTTTGCGGGCTCGAGCCCCGCGTCGGGCTCTGTGCTGACAGCTCGGAGCCCGGGGCCCGCTTCGGATCCCGTGTCTCCCTCTCTCTCTGTGCCTCCCCTGTTCCTGCTCTGTCTCTCAAAATAAATAAAAACATTAAATTAAAAAAAAAAAAAAAAAAAAAAAGACTCTACCGTTAGCTCGACATCTGAAGTTCGGCACCATTCTCCGGTTCTGAAACATGAACTTGAGCGGGAAGGTCAACGGGAGGGTCACGTGGACGCCCATTATCGCACCACCAGGGCGGCTGCTGTCCTTAAAGCTCGACGCTGGCCTCCTCCATGCCGGAGGTCCGTGGCTGCCCTGCTTTAGCCCGTGAGGCATGCAGACCCAGGGGCCCCCTTTTCCACAGGCAGGTTCGTGGCTGAGTGGCTCTCACAGGGCAACTCCACAGAGTAGTTCCCAGGGAGCTGCAAAGAAATACTGGCAAAGACCCCCAACAGGACACCGGGGTGTGTAACTGAAGCAGCTCTAAAATCTGCTTTTTTTCTCTTCTTCCTGGACACACAGCTAGACCCATTTCCAGCCCCTGGAGCGTGCGGAGCTCTCCCCGGCGGGGCCGCGGCCCCCGCCCCCACCGCCCCCGGGTGGCCCTCATGTGCTTTTCCTTTCCTGGTTGGCTGCAGCAGAGGCCAAAATGGTGGGCCCCCAAAAAGGTCCGCACACATGCCGGCCCCTGGAATCTGTGCATGTGACCTTACTGGGCAAAAGGACCTTTGCAAATGCGATTAAGTTGGGGATCTCACGACGAGAGCCTCCCGGATTGCGCAGGTGGGTCCTAAATCCAACGGCAGTGCTCCTGTAGGAGACAGAGGAGGAGACACGGAGAAGAGCAGGAGGCCGCGCGAAGGCCGAGGCCGAGGCCGAGGCCGAGTTGTGCCATCATGAACCGAGGGACACCTCGAGCCACGAGAAGTGGGACGGGCAAGGGGGAGAGGAAGTGTGGCCCAGCCGACACCTGATTTGGACTCTGCCTCCAGAACCAGGAGGGAAGAGAATTCTGTCGTTTTCAGCCATCCCGTTTGCGGTAATTTGTTACAACAGCCACAGGGAACTAACAGGAAGTGACCCCGGGGGGGGGGGGGGCACGGAAGCCACAGGATGGAGGTGGCGCCTTGCAGGCAGCCTGGGAGCACCCCCACCCACTCATCCCCTGCCTCCCTGGCACCACATGACCAGTTGGCCAGAAAGACTCCTCTGCTTGAGACTTTTAGATTCTGTAGGCTATAAAGTAAAACACTATTACAGTTTTACTGTAAAAATGTATTATTCGTCTTCATAAACTTTGTTCCATTATGACTCTTCAAGGCAAAGCTCAGAAAACACACGTTAAATGAAGGAGACGTTCTGGGGAGCCAGGGATAAGTGTTCTGGAACGTTCTGCTTTTTACTAAAGGTTCTTGTTTCTTCAGCCTAGAAACAGGAGTGGAACACCACGGGCGTTGCCCAGAACAAGCCCAGAAACGTGGTATTACTGAACCCAGGCCGAGCGTGGGGCTTGACAGGTGTCTGGGAAATGGATGCCTTCGGCCCCAACCCTGCCCAATCAGCCCTTCTGTTCCGATGCTCATATCAAAGAGGGAGAATACCTGATGCTGAGCAACCTGGACTCTGGAACCATCTTCCCTGGATTTAAATTCCATTTAACTATTTTAACTCCTTAATTTCCGTTTCCTCGTCTCCATAATGGGGATAAGCCGGCTGGAGTTGGAGGAGCTAATACACTGTATCCTGGTCAACCATGTTTTGAAACAAACGAGAAAGAGCAGTCAAGGAGAAAGGAAACACTGGGGCTACTGTTGACCAGCGGCGGGCTGGAGGGAGGCGCTCAGCCATGTGGCTAACCCGGGGGACCACCGGCAGGTAGGCAGGTCTCGTCACCCTGGCAGGGCTGGGTCTCCGCTCCCAGAGCTCCCAGAGCTCCCCGCTGGGCAAGGAGGGAGGTCTGCCTTGCCCACAAGGGCATGTCTGCACTCAGAAGCTCCCGCAGGCCCAGCCACCGGGTGGCTCCCACGGCTCCCGGCACGACGCGCGGGCCCTGTTGGACCTCCCTCAAATCCTGGGCCAGGCGCGTGAGCTCAACTTCTGCAGGCCCATCGCTGAACTTGGGGGACGCGGGTGGGGGCGGCAAGAGACAAACGTGGGTGCCAATCTATCCCCACTGGCTCCAGGTCGGCCTTGCCCTCTCTCACTTCACGTCCGGCTTCCTTCCTGACTGCCCCCTGCCCCTTGCCGCCTACGAGCCCAGCACCGCGAGGTCCAAGCCTGAGGCCAAATCCCTTCTGCTCTCGCACCCACGGGCTCCCAGTACCGACCCGTCAGTCCCGCTCCAGCCGGGGCAGGGCTCAGTGCTGAGGCCGGGGCACCGGCTCTCCAGGGGAGCACAGGCAGGCCCAGCGTGCAAGCCCCGAACACTCGCGGGGCCGCACGGCCGCAGGGGCGGGGAGGACACGCGCCCGAAGCCGCTGCTCTCACCGCTTTTACGGGGGTTCCTCTCACGCTCCCTATTTCCCCGCGCTGCCTCATCACTGCGCTCACACACATACAGACAAAATCTCTGCTAGCGCCCGGATCTGCTTTCTTGATTGCCGATCGCTTACTCTTTTCCTTGCTCTCCCTGGAGCTGACCTCCGGGCCAGGAGACGGAGATGCAATGAAACGCAGGCTAGAGGGAGAAGCGCCCCTGCCTCGGCGGCCCGTGTCGGGCGCCTACCTCTTCCCAACATCCCCGCAGCCTCTCCCGACACGAGGGCCGCGGCCTTGTCGCCTCCCACACCTGCAGGAGGAGGACCCGCTGAGGAGAGCGAGAGGCAGGTGCCCTCGAGGAAATGTGCCCGACACGCCACCCCCCGGCCAGAGCACTCAACCCGCACCGGATTCACAAACACGAGCCCACGTGCTTCTGGCAGACACTTTTTTTATTCAGGAAATGCATCTTCCTATAGGTTCCAGCTCCTGCCGGGACAGCGTGACCAGGAGCACTCTCGCTGAGCACCCAGGGGGAGAACGGAGGGGGCGCCCCTTGCCGCCTCTCTCAGGGCGTCACGAGGCGTCACCGCGCACACCGGCTTTCCCGGCGGAGGAGGGGGAGCCATCCGACACCGTCGCCCCCCACCCCCGGCGGGCGGGCGCTTCCGACAGCAGGGTCGGGGCCCGGGCCCAGATTTCCAGGGTCCTACGTATATATTCACTTTAGTCGTATTTTAGAAATCAGCTCTTCCGCGCTAAGATTTACAATAAAAATAAAATAATTTGCTCTGTAAACTAGAGTAGAAAGTTTCAAGTGTCTTAAAAACTATCTTCCATACAACGGAAAAAGGCTTCTGTGTTCTGTCCTGGGCGAAAGGAGACCCCAGTGTGCGGAGAGAAGCTGCCCTGGCGTGTTGCTCGAGACGTCGGGCGCCGTGGAAGCACTTCTTGGCCGAGGAGACTGGGCCCGAGGACAGAGCCACTTTCTTCCCCTCGGGCTCCACGTCCAGCTTTCCCCACCCCGCGGGCTCTTCCAAGATGCTCACGGCTGCTCTGCCGTTGCCTGGTCCTTGGTGGCGGCAACCAGCTCGGCGAGGGCCGGGAAGCTCTTTATGTCCTTTGTCGCCAGGCCCATCTTTTGTATCTGCAAAGGCCACGAGAGCGGATAAAGGCACCGCGGTGTGAGCTGAGCGCGAACAAAAGAGCCTCATAAAGAACACACGGGATGTCGCCCCCATCCTCTCTGGAATCTGAAAAGGGCAGCTCCCCAAAGGCTGGCAGAGCCTTCTCCCTTCACAGGAAGGATCTGCTTATTGCAGAGCTTCGCTTTTGGGGGTTAAACCCTGCGCATTCAAAGACGCCAGTATGTTCATTTATCTCAGTCCATCAGATCAGGCTCTTGCCAGGGGCAGAGCCCCTTTTGTGGACTGCAAAGGAGGCGCACGAAAAGAAATCACCAAGCGAACTATTTTTTAAGTGGACAGTTTTCACAAAAGCGCTGGCCTGAGCACTTAATGTCTTCACGGGTCATCGACAGGTTTTCTTAGAATCTGATGGACTGTGGTTGCTGTGGCAGAGCAACTACCGTGGATTGCCGTGGTAACTGAGTCGTGACAAACCACGTGCCCGCTTTTGTTAACGGCAACACACACGCGCACACACGCACAGGAAAACCTGGAAAAACCCACACCAAGCATTTGGCATCTGTCGGCGTGCTGCCGTTCATTCTGGGGGCTGGCGGCCAAGGAGTGCCGTCTCTTTTCCTGCACCCCCACCCCCCCCTCTTTCTCTGGCTTCTTTGTTCTTCATATTTCTTTACCAGATTGTCTGGTTTGTAAAAGGACTGCAGGTTTCTCTTATGAGAGAGAGAAATAGGGCAACGGACTTCCGCCGGGACAGATCTCTAAAGTCACATCAAAGCAGCAGAATTTAGATCTCCAGGGAGGACCCTGACGTGCAAGAGTCCTCAGTCAGCTAGAAAAGCAAGCACTTCCGGATGGAAATTCTCCTCCAGCTGCAAGATCTTCCTGGAGGGTGTGTGCTATAAGGGGACCCTAAACAGTTTAGAAAGCCAGCTTCTCAAGAACGAGAGAAGTTTCCTGATCCTTGAATGAGTCACCTGTGTGAAGAGAGGCCTGGCACGCAACCCACGTCTGCCTCCTAAGTGACACCATGTCCAGCAATGCTCCTGCACCTGCTGGGACTCCAAAACCTGTGTTTTATGGGAACAGAGGAGACTCGGCCAGGGAAGCAAAGAGGTCAGGCTCAGACGACCTCTCAGGGGCCACACTGAGAGATCCACGGGCTAATGCTTCTCTACTTATTCTAACCGCCTGACTACGTGTCAGGCACTTCCCCGGCGGTGGACAGAAAGGACGCCGCCTCCGTCTGGGAGCTGCCCCTCCAGTGGGCTCCGTGAGCCAAGTGGATGCCAACTGCACCAAAGACCAGTTGGTCAATTTCCGGTATTCGTTACGCACATCCTTTCCCCTCAAGTATTCTGGGGCCCTGACCCCTCCCTTCAGCCCCGGGAGGACACGCCCGCCCTCGGCAGCACGCCCGGGCTCAGGTGAGGCACCTGACGACGGCTCGGCGGTTACCTGCTCTCCCAAGTACTCAACGTCCAAGGCCAGCTGCAGCCTGATTTTGTCGTCGTCACTCATGCCGCCACCGGGACCGATGGGGTTGGCGGGAGTGGTTTTCCTGGCTTGTTTCAGCCGCTTCAGGCTCTCCTCCATTTTCTTCACCGAGTTCAGAACGTCGGACACGGTTTCATAGTACCTTGGGCACAAGACACGCTTACTGGTGAGACCGAGGGGCTAGCGTGCATCCCCAGACCGACTGGCTTGGTGGGCCAACACAAGAGATCCGTGAGACCCACACTCATTTCCAATAAAAGAAATCGGCCATGGTGAACTTACCAATGTTTCTTAAGACTGAAAAAAAGGAGCCTTGACACCCTAGCATCACAATCCCTCAGAACTCATGAAATACACATGTGGACTCTGTTTACAATTTTCGTCCCGGACACCAACAAGAGAACATCGAAGGCCAAATGATCTTTCCTACTCGAAGGGGGCAACAGCTGGAGCTCATTCCCCAAGTGCAAGTAACAGATTCATTTACGGTCAGTTCTAGGAACAGTTCATCTTAAGAATAGAAAGCTTTCAAATTTTTAAATAACACTAATCACCTTCACTGTGCTCTCAATATAATTTGCAAATTATAAAGGAGTTGTATTTCAAAACTTTGTTTACAAGCTGGCTACTTGGCACTTGGTATATATTTGCCCACAAAAACAAGACTCTAATTCACTGTTATGTTCTAAATTAACCCACAAATGTTCCTGAACTCAGAAGTAATTGAAATAAATCAAGTACGATCAGAAAATAAACAAAATCCAATAGCAAAATTGAGTAAGATGCTTTTGACATAACTCAATCCCGGCATTTGGGGAAAAGTCTATTGAATGAGAAACGAAGAGACATTCGACCAAAGGGATTCCGAAGACCTCCTGAGATTTTCACGGGTGGCAGGGTTTTAGATACTGAGCGCTTATCAGTTACAATCAGGCTTCAGAACATGTATTTTCTCTTCCTTGGCCGCAGTGGTCTCGCCAGTCTGCGCTTTCGATTATCTGGCGTGAGCAGAGCCACTGTGGACACAGGAGAGAGCGGATCTTACGGGAAAACGTGTGCCTGGCCTTGCAGAAAAAGGGCCGCGTGAAACGCACCCTACGCACCAAAAGCTGGGCGTGCCGGGGGAGTGGGATGTGCTTGCACCCCCAAGAAGTCCTTGACCCAGGAAGTGCGGGGCCAGGGGAACCCCGGGCGGCTGGGGGGCAGGTGGCCCATCGCACTCTTGGGGGGGGGGGGGGCAGAGCAGCTCAGCCACCAACTCAGGTGTGAGCGCCTGCACCCGACCCGTCCAGCGACGCGGCCATCTGACGTCGTCAACAAGCCACGTGCCACCCTCCGATGGCCTCCGCGGTCTCTGACTCGGGGCTTCCCTAAGCAAGTCCGGGATGGCCTACTTCTAAGGTACTTACTTATGAGTGCTCTCAGAGAGGGCGCCTTCTAACCATTGTCGGATTACTGCCTGTCTCAGCTTATCCTTGTGCCCACTCTGAAGCTGGCGAAATGGCTTCAGGGCACTGTCCACGTAAGAGGAGGCTGTGGTTGGCACTTCCTGGAGTAATGATGGTAGGGGTTGAAAAAAAATGTATAGAAAAAAAAAAAAAGAGTTATTCCAACTTCGGAAGGATGTTACTAATGTGCCAGTTTGGAGACATGAACGAACCCCATCCCTCCCCAATAGTGACAGTAAGGTTGTCTCCCGGAAGATATCTGAGAACAGGAGGGGTCAGGAAGAGTACAGCAAGGGAAAATAATGTTTAGAGCCAGAGACAGAGAGGGAGAGAGAGAGAAAAGGACAGAGAGAACAAGTACTGCAGTGCGCAGTTACGGGGGCCGGGAGAGCTGTGTTTGAGGCCGTGCATTTCTAACGGGCTCCCACCAGGTCATGCTAATGCTGCTGGTCGACAGAGTGAGACGCAAGGATCTACGGCGAGTAATTTGTTCTGTTTTTGCTTCTTCGTCTGCACACAAGGACACTGGTGCCTACTCTGGAGAAGAGCAAACGACAGCATATGACCGCCAGCGCACCGGATCTGACCCGCAAGCACTTGGTCAATACCCCAGACGGGAAAGCCAGTAGCTTCCGCAAAGAAAATGAATGTATCTAGGAACACAGAGGAGGTCTCTCTCTCCCGCTCTGAAGTGGGAGCTTCAAGGCAGACCAGAAAGGGAAAATCAGGTGGCAAAGTCCTCTTGCTGGAAGCGGTAATCCTACTGCACGCCCCAGATTTTGGGAAAAGGAAAAGAAGAGCCACAAGGGAGACTCTGTCCACCTCTGATGAGCACTCACTGCCTCCAGAGCACCGAGTCACGCAGGCGGGGGTGGGGGGTGGGGGCAAGACGCCCATGCTCGGCACACAGAGACCGCCCCAAAACGACAGGTCCTGAAAATCACTTTGGTGCTAAACTGCCTGACACCCAATTCTACAACTGGAGAAAAAAGAAAATTCGATGGAAAATTAAGCGAGATGTAGCAAGAAGGAAAGGTGCGTATAAACGCACAGAAAGAAGGGCTCAGGAACGGAAACGACAGCTCTGGTCGAAACGAATTCCCCAAGTCGCCTTTCTGCCAAATGAGACAACGGGGGAATTCGATTTTAAACCCCAGTGTGCCCGCAGCCTTTTCATCTCAGAGATGCTTTTCATGTTCCTGATGCAGCTTTTGGAATCTTTTCGAGTTACAGAACAGCAGAAAGCAGGTACTTGCTAGGACGATATGAAGGGAGCAAGGTCGATTCAATTTTTTCCAAATACAAGAATCAACGTATAGGAGTTAAAAATATTTTGTTAAGGGGTGTCTGGGTGACTCAGTCGGTTGAGCGTCCGAGTTCAGCTCAGGTCGTGATCTCTTGGTTTGTGAGTTTGAGCCCCGCGTCGGGCTCTGTGCTGACAGCTCGGAGCCTGGGGCCTGCTTCGGATTCTGTGTCTCCCTCTCTCTCTCTGCCCCTCCCCTGCTCACGCTCTCTCTCTCTGTCTCAGAAATAAATAAAAAACATTAAAAATATATATCTGTTAAAACACGTTCTTTTCAAATTACTACCATCTTTCCTTAAGGCCAAGGGAATCCGGGAAGAGGCCGTGCTGTCTGAGTCCAATTACCAAAGCAGCTGACCATCCACCTGCAGAGTCCCCTTCTCACAAATAACGCTTCTCGGGAGGAGGCTGGGCAGGCCCGCCTTGGGCTACCCCTGTGGACTCATTTCTGGGTCTCGCTCAACAACCCCCTGCCTCTGTGGCTTTCCTGTCATGTATTTCCCCACCTCAAAAGGCTTTCCAGGGAACAGTGCTGACCTTATTGGTTCTTCGGTAGAGCCTGGGGACCTCTAGGGCACTCTTCAGGTAGCCGAAGCAAGACTCACTTAAGTCTTGGATGATCCTGTCACTCAAGGCAGGAGCACAGGCGGACAGAGACGTCTGGGAGTCCTCCAGGGCTGCTGTCCAGACACAGAGACTGAGTTTAGCCACTTACTGAAGCCCGGGTGCGAATTTTATTTTAGACACTGTCACAGTATTTACAGAGTGTACAACAATAAGCCAAATCAAATCAACTTATTAGAATTAAACAAAATATCTCATCTAGAGAAATTATCATCACAGAACAGAATATAGAAACAACCAAGGATTGACAACTAGAAAAGAAAATGGTAGTTTAAATATATGCTACAGGCTCTAAAGTTTTATTTTAAATTATTTCTTATTCAGAGATGTGCTGAGTCTAAAGATTCATTTTTACCTGAGATAGAAGAAAAATTCTTAAAGCCAATCATTTCAAGTTTTGGCTTGATTGTTTCCAAGAGTTCTGGAAGCTGAAATAAATATATGCACTTTATATATTCAGGTACTTTTTATAACTCAAAGGAAGAGGCAATTGAACTTGCACCTATAAACTCTAAAATACTATTAATGAAAAATGAAACTAAACTCAAGACTTCCTACAGTTTTCATCAGAAGAAAGCAAAATTCTTAACGCTTTCACTAAAACAGAATCCAGCAACACGGGAAACAGCAGTCCCCGGCTATTAACAGGCCCAGGGAAGAAGCAAAACCATTTTCTATTCTGTGGCTTTCCCCGATACCAAACAAAGACAAGCGGAAAACAGACTCACGTATCAGAGCACTCAAACACAAATTCGGCCCACAAAGCCCTGTTAATGATAAAGGCCCCAAACATGGACATCCCCAGAGAAAACAGGGGGAGACGTTTTCACAGTTTACTTTCTAAGTACACGCGAAGGTTAACTGTTGCCAGGAAATACGTGGTCAAGTGGGGGTACAACCCATTAAAATCCAACCTGCCAGCGATCGTGCCAAAACGCGGAGCTAGTGAACAGTGGGGCATGGCTCACTTGTCACTTGTGACGGGAACACTGAAAAGGCAGGAGAGACCCCCCTCCCCAGGTTCACAAAATAGGAGACTAGACTGACAAGCAAGGAGGCAGAGAGCCCCCCCGCGGGGGAAAGCTGGAGAGACTGCTCGGAGCGCGGGCGAACCTGTGCTCTCCGGGAGGCCCTGGGCCCCACGATTCCAAGCCCCATGCGGCCATATGGGGTCAGACCCTCGCACATGTCACTTTCTACGAAAACACAGAACCGAGCCCCTGGACTTCTCCTGGGACACAGGCCTACCTGCTCCTGAAGCTTGTCCAGGTCGGCGACCACATATATAAGCTGCGTACTGGAAATGGAAGCCACGGGCTTTGTTTCCGCGGGGCCACTTGCTTGGTCTTCACTGTTTCCGTGGGTAACTGAAGGGTCTTTGCCACCAGTTACCAAAGGCTTTTTCATATCCTTGGCACTTTCATTAGAGATGGGCCTGAGTAAAAGCTGAAAAACCGTTTCAACGATTCACTACTTTTCCACCTGCCACATACCTGAGCATTAAGTTTTGTGGCCCACCATCTGCAAAGTATTCAGTAAAAGTTTACCAACGAAAGAACAACAAGGAGAAACAAAGCCAAACTACAACCCCACGGACATTTGTCCTCCTTAAGCTCGTGTCTGCTTTCTGGTGATTAAAAGTAACAGGCAGAAAACAAAACAGGTCCCTAAACGAAACGAAAATTAATTTCTGGAATATCACAGTTACAAAAAAATTCATTAGCTCAACTAGGTAAATCATCTACCAGGTTTGCTCGGTAAATTTACCTAATGTTAATTATAATTAATTAATAAGGCTAAAAAAAGCGCGATCCAAACTTTACCATGTTTCAAATAGTATCAGCAAAAGTGTTACTTGCATAATGATTTGTTACAAGGGAAAAATCAAAGAGAAGTACCCCCGGCATAAGGAAAAAACGGAATAATGAACATGTGAGGCAACATAATTTATTAGAGACCTGAGAATTACTGGCTGGTAAGAATGTAGGACCCAGCCTACTCAGGCCTAACTGAAGAATCACATCAACCCCGCTGCCTCCCCGGAATCAACTGCACAGGGGTCTTCAGAAACCGCTTGGTGGACAGGGTGGTCTGTTAAGAACCCTTCTGCTCTCAAAGTAAATAAACTTAAAAAATTAAAAAAAAAGGGGGGGGGGCGCCTGGGTGGCTCAGTCGGTTGAGCGTCTGACTCTCAGTTTCAGCTCAGGTCATGACCTCACATTTCGTTGAGTTTCAGCCCCACATTGGGCTCTAAACTGACACCACGGAGCCCGCTTGGGTTTCTCTCTCGCTCTGTCTCTGCCCCGCCTCCTCCCCCACTTGTGCTGTCTCTGTCTCTCTCAAAATAAGTAAATAAACTTAAAAAAATTAAAAAAAAAAAAAAAAAAGAACCCTTCTGAGCAGAGGAAGGCAGAAGGGAAAAAGAGAACTAGCTTCCACCGAGCTCCCAGAATCCACCAGCACTTCCGTCAACAATCTGCTGGTCAACAGATCCCTTTTTACTGCTCACCTATGGAAACCGTTTTGCCATTTCAGAGGTGAAGCATCTGGGACCCCTAGAGCTAAGTCTCCCAAGGCCACAAAATTTCAAAGTGGCAGAACCTGGGGGCGCCTGGGTGGCTCAGGAGGTTAGGCGGCCACCTCGATTTCGGCTCAGGTCCTGATCTCACGGTTCATGAGTTCGAGCCCCGTGTCGGTGCAGAGCCTGCTTGGGATTCTCTCTCTCTCTCTGCCCCTCCCCTACTTGCGTTCTTTCTCAGAATAAACTTAAAAAAAAAAAAAAAAAGTGGCAGAACCTCAGTCTGTCTGCCGTGAAAGCCTGTGCTCCTTCCGTTAGAAGACCCTGCAAGACAAACCGGGCTCTCCTCTCCAACTCAAGATTGCATTCCTTCTGATAGCTGAGGCTTCGTCACACAGTCCTTCCTGACACCTTACGCACGCCTAGGCCCATTTTCATACTCATCACGCACAGCGAACAGGCTGCATGTCTGTCTGTCCCCTGCGACTGTCCAGGAGGGGGCAGGGCCTCTCCGAGCACGAGACGCTGGCGCGGGGCCTGCCTGGGTGCTCAGGGCTGACCCGTACGATCACCGCTACGGCTGTGTGCGCAACACCTAATCCATCTTCACAGGCATGCGGATACTTAAGAGAGTCAACTACTCGACAAGGAGAAAGGGAGGGCATTCTGAAATGAAGGGAAGGTTAATTAATTTTATTACCTTGTAGTCCAGACGATCATACGATTTTTTAAAACTTCCAAATACGATGAAAACGCGTATGTTTTTATTTCTACTCATTTTCATTAAAATGAGCATCTCTGTCTTAATTTCGATGCATCTCGAAGATTCTGGCTTTGAGACGGGAAAATGAGCTTGTCGGGACAGTGCTTTTCCACAAGAGGAAGCACGGACAGTGGGATAATAGACACCCACACAGGCAACGGCGGCAAGAAAAGGGGAACAAATACTGGATACAGACTTGAGAAATGAGTCGACTGTTGTCCTCCAAATGACCTCTCATGACAGCCTGGCCTTTAAGAGTCTTAGCGTATTTAGCTTAAGGTATCTTTAATTTTTTTTTTTTTTTAATATTTATTTTTGAGAGAAAGTGTGCACACGAGCGAGGGCGGGCAGAGAGAGAGAGGGAGAGAGAATCTCAAGCAGGCTCTGTGCCATCAGAGCAGAGCCTGACTGACGGGGCTTGAACCCACCAACTGTGAGATCATGACCTGAGCCGAAATCAAGGGTCAGATGCTTACCTAACTGTGCCACCCACGTGTCCCTCTTTAATTCTTTTTTAATATTTTTTAACAATGTTTACTTATTTTTAAAAGGGAGACAGAGTGCAAGGGGGGGAGGGGCAGAGAGAGAGGGAGACACAGAATCCGAAGCAGGTTCCAGGCTCTGAGTTGTCAGCACGGAGCCCGACGCGGGGCTCGGACCCACAAAGCGCGAGATGCTGACCTGAGCCGGAGTCGGACGCTCCACCAAATGAGTCACCGAGATGCGCCCCCCCCTTAATTCCCAACGGTCGTGATTCTGGACGAGCTACGCGGCCAGCCCTCACCTCGCTGACAAACACGGAGTACCGAGCCAAAATCTGCAGTGTGAGCCTCCACAGACGATGCGCCAGCACCGGCAAGAACATCTCGTCTGACCAGCACCTCTGAAGGCTGCTCCATGTTCTGTGAGAAGCCAAAAGGCAAAACGAACTGCCAGCTAGAGAAATAGACAGACACGTAAAGAATCTCAGGCAATTCCCAGCTAAATTCTAATAGTTCCGATGCGTAATTCAAGAGTGAAGAACGCGGCCACAATCCATGCTGTTTCATCTTTTGAGGCAGTGCGTTTTTATAATTTTACACGATTCCCCCTCCCGGATGTTTGAGATTGAACATCTATGGCATTCGGCAATCACTTGTCAACAGGTATTTTGTACCAAGTCCACAAACCCAAGCTGGAGTGGTCCCCTGCAAGCGTCTCAACTACAATTCCGAGTTTGTCCGGTTTCGTTTGTCTGCTCTTCCGTTCCTCTACCGGAACTCGCTACATACAGGAAGTCGATCACATAGGACCATGTTTTGCAAAGACAGACGGAAAACCACCTCGGAGCCTAAAACGGTGCAGTCAGGCTGACTTAGCTACACAGAAGGGAGCAGAAACTTAAGTGGGAGTGGCCTAGAGACCCGTGTGGCCATCGAAACAGCCGTGCGTTACGTGGGTGGCCACCGGGAGTGACTACATGACACAAGATCAATGAGGCTGTGAAGGAAACCAAACCTGTCTGCAACCCACGACCCACCGTCACCTGCCCAGTGTCCCAGGACTGGGGCCGAGGGCTCAGGAGGCCTGAGGCAGGAGCCCCAGTTGTAAATCATCCCCCAGGAGGGAAGGGCCATCCTGACGCTTTACCTTAGCCTGGGAGGGAAACGGACGGAATCCAGTTTTCTATAAAAAGCGCTGATCACCAGGGGCTAATCCCCCGTGACAGGTTATATTCAGAGACAAAACTGAGGTCTGCTTCTTACGTTCTTAAAGCATTTATTTTCAATCTTATTTTAATTCCAGTGGAGTCAACATACAGTGTTGTCCTAGTCTCAGGAGTACAACATAGTGATTCAACACTTCCATACATCGCTCGGTGCTCGAGATACGTGTGCTCTTTGCCTCCATCCCCTACTTCACCCCTGCTCCGCCCCACCCCCCTCCCCTCCGGTGACCACCAGTTTGTTCTATCTGAGAGTCTTGTGTTTTTTGGTTTGTTTCGTTTTTTTCTTTGTCCATCTGTCTCGTTTCTAAAATTCCACCCTATGAGTGAAATTACATTGTATTTCTCTTTGTCCAAGTGCCTTATTTCACTTAGGATTACGCTCTCTAGCTCCCTCCGTGTCGTTGCAAACGGCAAGATTTTGTTCTTTTTTTATGGCTGCGTAATAGTCCGTTCTTTTGATCCTCTCTATAAGGAAAGAAGCTCTATGGACCAAAAAATATACTTTTAGCCTTTTAGAAAAAAAAAAAAAAGAGGTTGAGCCGTGTTTTTAAGCTACGTTTTCACCTACTGTGCGACAGAAGAAGGTGAAAGTACCCTCAGAAAACGAAGGCTTAGGTAAGCGCTGAGCTTAACTAAGCCCTTGCGTGACATCCGCCATTGATCGCTTTATGGAAATTACCTGGAGCGTCCTCCAACCCAGCTGTAAGTGCTGCTTCTAAGGATCCTGCGATCTCTCTAAATCTGAGAGAAAAACAAGAGCACAGATTAGGGTTTATGCTGCTGCTGCATGCCTTTACCTCCCCGTTCTCCCTTCCTTCTGAGCCGCAGGAACTTCCTCCGCTGGCTTGTCCCGAAGAGCGTCCCAAAGACACCCTTACAGATGCCCGGCCGGCCCCAGGAGGCCCATTCTCCCACTGTTTTCAACTGAGCAAGGAATAAATTTCTCCCGATTAAGCCACCGTCACGTAGGGCTTCTCCGTTATCTGCGGCTGATTGGAATCACAACCAACCCCGTGTTTTTTGAACTAAACAAACCACCCGGTTAGACCGCCATCAAGGAGCCTGTGTCAGGCCAGTCCCACGTGGCTGTACTCGGTGTCGTCGCCTCACGGCCACAGGACCGCGGGATCTCCGATCCACCTCAACTCACGCTGCCGTAGGGAAAAAAGGAAACGTCCCTAAAGCAAGGAATGGGAAGGCTGGACTCCGGATCTGTTTGCAGTTTGAGAAAAGTCACCGCAAGCAGCCGGTGAACAGTACAAAAGCCCGCTGCGTGTGCTGTTCACACTGCTGCCCGGCCTCCCGTGCTGTCCGGCCCCCGCCTCCCGGGTCAGTCCTCCTGGGTTGTCAGCTGGCCCACCAGGCAGCGCCTTCTCCCGTCACAGAATTCCGTTTTAGTAACTGCGTGGGCACGTTTTCAGGGCTGTGTGACATGAAAACACTGTGTTTTGGAAACAAGCTGCGTACGTGGCATCGGGTCCCAACTACGGAACCTCCACCGTCGGACCTTCCCCAGCACACCCGTCACCTGCTAGTTCCCCTGCTGGCAATACATGCTGACACCCGCTCAAGATTAATTTCCCTGAGCCTTTTGGGTTTTTTAGAGTACACATTTTTTTCAAAGCAGTTCAGAGCCTGAGCTTAAGGAATCTGTCTGGAGGGTGAAAGGAACAGCACGTCAGACCAAGAGCAGCGGCCGTGCCCTCCATGAACGTGCAACACGGCCCAGAGCCCCAGACCCCGGGCCGCCCCGAACCTCGAGAGCTGGCTGCTTTCCCGTGGGAAAGGAAGCCCCCTCCTACTGCCCAGGGGAATCTGCCAGTGAGAGGCACAGGTGCTATGTCGCGGGCTCGACACAGCCATCTGACCGTGCAACCACGCCGAAAGACCCATGAAAGTAAAACTGCCCAGGTCACTTGGCAGAGCTGTGCCTCCCCAGCCGGGAGCCCAGCAGCAGCCCCTCGCGCAGCTCTGCTGGGCAGTTAACTTCCAGGACTGAGGTGAGGTGCTGTCGTTCTCGGAAAATGGCAAAAAGGGAGAGGCCACCTTGGGGACCCTTGAGAAGCCGCGCTGGAGTTCGTCCACGCGCGTGTGATGCCCACGGCGCTTGCTAGGGTATCTGTAACAGAGGCGACCCCAGACAGGATGTTTCTACGTTCTGAAATCTGGGTTTGGGGGAGGCCTCTAGACCTATCCCTCCACGCATGCCACAGGTACGCAATCACCGCAAAGCGCTTCCGTAAAAATAAAAGCGGTGAAGGTAACACTGCCGGGCGTTGCAATCTCTGCCCTGTAGTATCCGAAGCGTCGCGGGGCACACGTCTACTCCACACACACGCGTACTCGGGGCAAAGGGAAAGCACGTCGATGCTGCAGAAAGCCCACATCGCTAGGAGGAGATATATTATGTTCAGCATGTACTGAATGCAATACATCTACAGTGAATGTTCCGGGAGTATACAATATTCTAGAAAGACTTCAATTAAAGATGGCGGAGAACTTAGCCTACGGCATTTCAGGGACTGAGCCCAGTCTCTGCGGAGCCACCGGCTCACTGCACTGGAGACCCCTGGGTCATATTTGCATTTACTTTCTTCCTGTGAGAAACTGAATCGTAAACCTTTTTTCTTGTTTTTGGAGTTTGTTCATTCATTCTGAGAGCGAGCGTGAGCAGAGGAGGGGCAGAGAGAGAGGAAGAGAGAGAATCCCAAGCAGGCTCCATGCTGTCATCTCATGAACGGCGAGATCATGACTTGAGCTTAAATCAATAGTGGGACGCTTAACCGACGGAGCCCCCCACCAAGCGCCCCTAAACCTGCTTTCTACTACGCCTATGGGAACAAGTGACATGAAGGCCAGGCAGGGCATCGGGAACAGTGAGGGGTTCCAGTGCACCCCCGGATGGCGCTGGCTGGAAGGGCCACCTCGGTTCCTAGGATGGCGGGATGCAGGTTTACCGTCAGACCAGTGGCGTAAGCCTGTTCCCAAGAGAGCAATGTTCATGTTCCTCCCTACGAACATGTCAAAGTATGCCACCCCACGGGTTTTGGGCCTCCTTTAAATGGCCCTGAAGTGAATCCCCTCACAATGTAACTCTGACCCTAGTCATGTTTGTGGAACTTCTGGTCGTCACTCAGAGTAAACAATGTGACGCCTGGTAAAAATCAATAGGGCAGTCCCACAAAGTATTACTTGAACTTACTTTTTTTTTAACGGAAAAAACAAACATAAGTGAATACAAGTTCCACACTTCGCAACTCAGATGTGATGTTTTACAAATTTCACAAATTTTAAGTAAAATGGTTTACAGAGAAAGGCTCACCGATCCTTTTGATTGCTTACTGTTAAAATCTGGAGGACGTACAAAATCATGCAGGGAACTGGCTGACTTTAAACCCAGCTCGGCTGCCGGCCCCGTGAGAGGCGGCTGAGGGGAGGCTGTGCTGTCGCTGTGGCGTCCGGCCTGGCGAGCCCAGAGCACGCCCCGAAACAGCCACCAGAGCTCCAGGGAGGCAAGTCCGGGGGGGGAGGGGCAGGGAGGGGAGGGGGACGACAGTGCAGGATCCCCAAGGGTGGGGTCACGGGATCTGGGGAAATGACTAGGAAGAGGAGTTTGGAGGCAGCGGGCGGAACTACGTGATGTGACAGTATTGGACATCTAAAGCAATCTAACTCCAAACCCGGACCACAGAAGAAATGCTAGACATTTCTTCTCCACTGCGGCCATATATATACACACACGTACATACATACATATATACATACACGTTAGTCCCCAATTTTATTTTATTTTTATTTTTAGAGAGAGAGAAAGGGCACAAGCAGGAGAGAAGGGCAGAGAGGCAGAGAGCGAGAGAGCGAGAGAGAGCGAGAGAGAGCAAGAGAGAGAGAGCGAGCGAGCGAGAGAATCATAAGCAGGCTCCATGCTCACCGCTGAGCCTGATGCGGGGCTCTATCCCATGACCCTGGAATCACGACCTAAGCTGGTATTAAAAGTTAGGCCTGGGTGGCTCAGTCGGTTGGGCGTCCGACTTCGGCTCAGGTCATGATCTCACGGTCCATGAGTTCGAGCCCCGCGTCGGGCTCTGTGCTGACAGCTCAGAGCCTGGAGCCTGCTTCAGATTCTGTGTCTCCCTCTCTCTCTGACCCTCCCCCGTTCATGCTCTGTCTCTCTCTGTCTCAAAAATAAATAAACATTAAAAAAAAAAAAAAGTTGGGCCTAAACCGACTAAGCCACGCAGGCGCCCCTCTATTGCAGTCTTATACTATGAAAGAATACTTCACTGTTTTAAATTCCGCTCCTGCATCAAAAGGGCTTCCTGCCCTGGGTTGATCTTCATTACCCTGCAACAACCACTCCCAGTGCAGTCCATGAACACCTTAGAAGAACAAATCCTTCATTTCCTACTGAGAGACAAGCTCCGTGGTGATGTCACGCTGGCAAAATTAAGCATAACATACAGTGTGGTACCAGCAAGGGCGCCTCAATGACATTCTGGTGGCTGTGATTTCATTATCAGAAGATGATTACATACATTCTCAATCACGGCAAGCAATTACAATCAAGGGACCTGATCCTTAACGTATTTCCCCCTCTGTAATTTCCCCCCAGAACTCTAGGGAAAAGGACTGCATCGTAATGAATGAAAGCACTCAGCGATTTCAACAAAAAGCCTGCAACTCTTTCCAGACCTTCCTAACTAAAACGCTCTAGTTAATGTCATTCGATGAAGGAACTCACCACGACCTCGTTCAAGACACTCTGCAAAAATGGCTGTTTTCGTCTGTTTTTCTAACAGAACATATGTTGCTAAGAGTTTATCCTAAATGTCCCCAGTTTATGAAAGCACTTATTTACGTACGTGGTATCGTCACGACATCTGTTAGAAGTGTCACCATTTTCCAGAACAGAGAGAACAAATGTCACAGATGTCAAAGACATCCAAAAGATGTCAGAGACGGCCAAAATAAGAACTAGGATTCTCATAAACCGACTGACGGAACCAGCGGCGAAGAATACGCTTCTCCCCACCCTCAGGGAAAAACCAGCCCAGAGGAGCCAACAACAGACCCACGTAGGCCGGGCCTGCTGCCTGACGAAGGCAGGTGGGGAGAAGGGCAAAACGGACAGGCTGCCGCGGACGGAGCGCAGGAGGACGGAGCTGGGCGCGGGGCCCACCTCAGTCCGAGGCCGGGGTCCTCAGCCCTTTAATTACCAAATGGTTTTTCTGTCATGCCAACCGGAACGCCGGCAATGACGACACCTCTTGCACGTTCCCGCTTTCGATCCTGTTTCCCAAGGAACGGCACGATCATCTCCGAGGACTGTTTCCTGGAGGCAACACCCTGACCTGGTATTCTAGTCCCATTTCAGAAGGCTGGAGGGGTGGGGGGGGGGGGGGGATAAATCACTGACCTTATTTGAAAATAAACAGGCAAGTTCCACTTATTACTGAAGCTGTGATAGGCGGGATGTGCTCTTAATCTCCTCACGCTGGCCTGTGTTCCACACTGCTGTTCAAATGCTCTTACAAAATCCATGCTTACGGTGTATTTCTAAAATAAGAACAGGCGGAATTTTCACTGTGAGCAAACTAACCAGGAACGAGCACATACAGGGAAAACTGTAATCAAGATAAAGAAGGAGAACACTCTGAGTCGTAGCTTCCGGAACTGACAGTGACCTGAAAGGGGTCGCCCGTCCGAGGTCCTGACTTGAACATTCGGTACTGCCCAAAGCGGGTCGGTGACACGCTCGAGGTTTTACGCGGCAAGCCTCCCTGGAAACCCGGTGCTCTGCAAACGACAGCTCTCGTATTCTCGGCACCCCTAACCTCGTCCACTGGAACTGGAAGAGCCAGTAAATTAAGTGGTATAATTGTCACTGCCACTCCAGAGGAAGGAGTAGAACATTTTTAAAAGGCAGGTGAGCCATCACATGATCTCCATAGACCAGACAGCACAAAAACGGACGGGGAGCTACCGACACCATGAAGAGCCGTGGCTGAAACTTACTTAACATTCATCACCCGCGCGCTGTGCCTAAAACTGTATTCTTTAACGTGACCCACAAAAGTACCCTCCCAGGTTAACTACTGTTATTATCACTTGGAGGATGACGCTTCCTCTTCTATTCAGGCTCACAGAGAATTTACCCAAAGACAAAGCTGAGAAATAGAGCAAACAGCACCCTGGTTGGTGAGCAGAGCAGAACCGCAGCTGTCAGAAATGCGCATTCCTCCGTGGGTCCTCTGGTGTCCCCCCCCCCCCCCCCCCCCCCCCCCAGGGCCCAGGCTCTACAGGGAACATGTGTGGACACTCCATATCCTTCTGGGTCACCCAACCATTCACCGAAACTTCCTCACGTCTGCGCTTGGGCAGGAATTTTAGTTCACTCAACACTACAGGCTTTTCATTTCTTTCAACTGGTTGGGCGAGGTGTTGAGGAGTTGAGACCAAGGTATTACTCATCCTCTGGGGATAGAAGTAGACAGACCTCTGCACACGACGAGACGCTAAAGGAACACGAGATATTTCTCTCCTCACGAGAAGCACGTCACAGCCAGACTGAAAGCTGAAAGCATTTTGTGAAAGGAACTGACCGACGCTGTGCTCACTGGAAACAGACCCAGCCACGTTAAGGACTGGCTTAGAATTCTCAAGTCAAAGTTCTGCGAGAAAGTTTCCTTTCTGAGCTGAAACATCTCCTGAGCATAACGTGACCAGCACAACTCCAGAGGACAGCAAAACGTAAAGGGTCTTAAATGGTGAATGCTTAAGACCACTGTATCATTCTGCTTCTGGGGTCTATTTTTAAAAGCCCTACTGTTTGCAAATAATAAAAATCACTGTCACACGATTCACTGAAAACGATACCACGTGATCACATGATTCAGCATACTGTCACGTCGCACAATTAGTCGGAACAGGGAAGTGGTATTTCTGTGACACTATGGCTCCAAATGTGTCTTCTCGTCCGTGTTGAAGGCCGGCAGGCCCCAGGCTCACCACACCTTACCGTCTGCCTCTATACACTACAAATTAATGAGGATTTTAAAATCCAATCGATACCCTGTTTTCCTTTAAAATTATACCGTACACATTTGCAAACCTGATTTTCCATAGAAAACCACTGCAAAGGGACTGGCTTTTAATGGTCTCGAGGATCTTTTTGAAAAAGTGAGAAAATGACGTGCAAACACATCTTGTCACATTGGTACCTAGGCTGAATCTTACCCTGCATTTTAGAATTGTAGCATATAGTCCCAACAGGATCGGGGACTACTACTTGGATGAAACATTTTGTGTATTTTAAGGAAATGCTCGCTCACAAACTCAGATTTTTATTTTTAACAAAGCACAGAACGAAGTCTGTGCAGAAAGCATGATTTTTCTCAAGCCTCTGGTTAATATCTTCGAGAATCAGGATGATGGAAGAAAAGTACCTCGTGAAATGCATCGGGATTTCCAGGATTAAAAAGCGAAGGCAGTTTTTCTTCTAATCCTCGTACTATTTCCGGCCAGACAGAATTCACCAAAAAATCATATCCAGGAACACTGTTGCCTTTTTCACTGTAAGAAACAGCAACACTTCAGTCAGATACATGGCACCCTCCTATTTACAAAGGGCAAAATTCTACAGTGGTATTTTAACTCAAAGTTCCTCAGCCTAAAACTTACTTCCACCTTTTTAAAAAACTGTACGTCAGTTAGCTTGTTTATAGCCTTCAACTTCTATTTCACTCCTTGATCCCAGTCTCACCTTGAACCTGAACGCCCTCTGTATTCTGACTCCTGTATTTATCACATAGGAGAGCAAGCTAGTGTCAAGGATAAGGCAAAACTACTACATCGAATTGCCTTGGCAGGATTTCTCCCTGGAAGCGGGCTATCGTATTTACACTCTATCTTGGAAAAGAAGTAGTCTAATAACACAAGAAAAGCGATCTTCGCGTGCAGTCTTTTTTTAATGTTTCTTCATCTTTTTTTTTTTTTTGAGAGAAACAGAGACAGAACATGAGTGGGGGGGGGGGGGGGCGCAGAGAGAGAGAGAGAGAGGGAGACACGGAATCCAAAGCAGGCTCCAGGCTCTGAGCTGTCAGCACAGAGCCTGACATGGGCTTGGACCCTCAAAGTACGAGATCATGACCTGTGCTGAAGTCAGACACTTAACTGAGCCACCCAGGCGCCCCTCTTTGCATTGAATCTTAATACCACTAAGCTCTAAAGCCCTGTAAATCATGCTAATTTGCCAGTTACTAACAGCTTCGTGAAGATTAAGCTATCTCTAAGATTACCTTCAGTTCTCAAATTCTATGACTATTCCATGTAAAATCTTGATTCCAAATCCTGATGCAAAAAAACTTGTCACAGTCGTGTTTTTTTGTGTATCCATGCTTTATTTCGCCTTTTTTTTTTTTTTTAAGCAAAAGTCTAGACTCTGGATTTCTAATTCACAGACTCAGATGAGAGGCAACACTGAGATGAAAGCATTCACTCAGGAGCCAGAGTACCTGGGTTCAAATGGTGGGCCTTTTACCCTCTGTTTTGTTTTCTTCATCTTTAAATTGAGATGACAGGATGGAGATCAGAGCATCTTCAAATGGGTTAATATTTGTAAAGCATTTAGGCTTGTGCCTAGCATACAGGAAGTGCTGTGATAGTAGGGCTTAAATATAGAAGTAAATAAATAAGGCAGATTGCTCAAGTTTTCTCTTGCACTTAAAGACACAGAAATAACTTCTAGGTAAATACCATCTCACTGAATGCTCAGTTTTAAGATAACTTTCTTTAACAATGGCCAGCAATTCAATATATGGTCTTTTTTTAAGTCTTTATTTAGGTAATCTTCACAACCAATGAGGGGCTCAAACTCATGACCCCGAGACCAAGAGTCACACGCTCCTCCGAGTGAGCCAGCCAGGTGCCCCAATATACGATCTTATTTCGGCAAAACTGGGAGTTTTGTAGCTACATTGCGATATGAAATTGGGTATTGAAAATAAAGAAAAAAGGGGCGCCCGGGCGGCTCCATCGCTTAAGCGTCCGATTTCGGCTCAGGTCATGATCTTGCGGTTTGTGAGTTCGAGCCCTGCGTCGGGCGCTGTGCTGACAGCTCAGAGCCTGGAGCCTGCTTCGGATTCTGTGCCTCCCACTCTCTCAAAAATAAACAAACACTTAAAATATTAAAAAAAAAAAAATGAAAACAGAGATAAAAGCTTTCCTAATTTTCCTCCTTAGCAAAAATTGCCAGGAAAGATAGATTATCCAGGAAGCCAGTTTGGTACTGGCTACCAAACAATCTTACTATAGTTAAGTACTGGTAAGAAATCACTGGCCGGTTGGAGGAGGGCTGGGGAGGGCCGACAACATGTCTATTTCCCACATACCCAATTCCACACCTCGCAGTCTATACTTTCAGCCACGCTAAGAACGAGCTCTATTAAGGTACCTGGAGAAGAGAAGAATAAAACTGGGAATTTGAAAACTACAGATGCACAGAATATAAGCAATATCAAATGACAAGATCCCCTCGTCCCCAAAGCAAATATCTACTTAAAGCCCCAAAGAGAAAACTTACATCTACAAGATTAACAGCTGAAACAGATGGCTAATGAGAAGAGCGAATCCACATTCTCTGGAAGACAGATCCTGCATGCTGCTGGCAGCACTACAGATATAAAAGGCATATACAGAGGGCGACACGAGGGAAAAAGAACAGAACGTGCGAGGGAAGCACCGAGCGTGGGGAATCCTGGAGGCCGGAGCCGAGCGAGGGCAGGTCAGGGCCAGCAGGACAAAGGTGCCTGAAGCAAATGACGACCTACCAACGCACGGATTAGATTCCCCAACCCTCCGAGGCTTCGACGTGAATTCTGCCACGCTGAAAACTATGGAAAGGCCTTCGCAAAGCTTTGAAACTCGGCATTTTCAGGACCAAGACTGGCCTTGTCGAATCTGATGACTGTTTTGTTTCGGAATTGCGGCTTCCTTAGTTTTACATCACGACTTCTACTGAATTCTTACCCCAAATCCAAATTCAACTAAGTCTTCATGATGACTAAACACAAGCGGCAAAACCAGGCCGAAATCATGCGGTGGGAATAGAGAGGGTACTTCAAAGGTCAGGTGGCATATAGTTTTTCTTTTTCTTGTCTTTCCAAAGAACAAAAATTCCTTTTCTTTCCAAAGAACAAAAATTCAAGACCAAATGCACTGATTGCCTACTTCATAAAGATCTGAGACCTCCTCTGCCTTTCTGACGATGAAAATGGACCAAGTCTTTCATTCTGCAAACATGGGGAAGTCGCTATCTTCAAGACACAGTGACAGGTGAGGAAGGTGTGGGCAGCACGGAAGGAGAGCACACCCTCAGCCTCCGGGAATGACCCCTCCACAGAGGTTAAGAGCCAGCATGTACTGGAACCGAGGACACGGTGAATGCTGAACACCAGGGGAAAGCGGTCTCTTGAAGGAAGTGGTATCTGAGCGGGAGCTCAGAGGGAGTTGACAGGTTAACCAAAGGCCGCAGGCAACGGGAAGCGCAGGAGGCAACGAGGAAAACCACAGAAGCCCCCAGTACAGATCTTCCTTGACTTATGACGGAGTTACATCCCAATAAACCCCTCGTAAGTATATCAGGAGCTGAAAATGAAAATATACCCAACCTACTGAACATCAGAGCTCGGCACACCCTACCTAAAATGTGCTCAGAACTGCTCACAGCAGCCTGCAGGCGGGCAACATCACCTAACACAAAGCCTATTTTACAACACGGTGTTGGCCACCTCACGCAACTTGCTGAAGCCTATACTCAAAGTGAGAATCCGGAGGGTTTCAGTGTGTCGGTTGCGGACCCTCGTGATGGCGTGGGTGCCTGGGAGCTGCGCTCGCTGCCACTGCGCGGCATCACAAGAGGGGATCCTACTGCGTATTGCTAGCCCGGGAAAAGATCCAGATTCGAAGTCTGCGATATGGTTTCCGCTGAATGCGTATCGCTTTTGCACCATCGTAAAGCCAAAAAGTCCTAAGTCGAACCGCTGTGAAGTCAGAGATCTTCCGTACAAGTTGTGTTAGGGAAGGTCAAGTGCTACAGTTTGGCCAGGGACCATAGTGGTACGAGGTGGGGTTGCGGGGGCGGGGGTGGGGTGGAGTTCCACAGTAGAAAGGTCTACAGTGGAGAACCACCAGGACCAGAGCATCAAGGACCTCACGGGCTGTGCCAAGAAGACTGGATGTTCCTCTAGAAGCAACGAGAAGCCATTAAAGACTTACGAAGGTGGCAGAGCTCTGGGCAGATATGACAGCCAAGGGCTGCAATGAAGAGGGACAGGTGGAGCCAGGGAGGCCAGGAGGGGAGAGCCTGTTATTCCAGAGAAAACATGACAAAGGCCTGGACCAGGGCGATGGTGAAGTGGAATGGGATATTTATGAAGCAGAACTGGAAAGTCATGGAAATTAAGTAAAAGAAGGTGGGGAAACTGAAGATAACCTTAATCACTATTAGCATAAAACTTATTGAATCAAGCTGAGGGGCGCCTGGGTGGCTCAGTCAGTTAAGCGTCAGACTCTCGGTTTCAGCTCAGGTCATGATCTCGCAATTCCTGAGTTCAAGCCCCGCATGGGGCTTGCTCTGACAGAGCACAGAGCGGAGCCTGCTTGGGATTCTCTCTCTCTCTGCCTCTGCTCATGCTCGCTCGCTCGCTCGTTCTCCCCCTCTCTCCCTCCCTTAAAATAAACTTAAAAAAAAAAAAAAACCCAACTTGTTGATTTAAAGCTGAATTGATATTTATAGACATCAGAATAATGGAAGGAAACCAATTTTGATTTGTAGCTACATTGCGATATGAAATTGGGTATTGAAAATAAAGAGTAGATTAGCTCCTACCATTAGTTCCATTAGCTAGAAACCTGGGCTAACAACACCCGCCTCACGGCATTGGTAACAATTAAATAGGAAAGCACACTCGTTCCCAGTTCAGACAAGACAGCCAGTAAGCAGTACGCACTGGGAGCCACCAAGTGCAATCGCCGAGCTGAGCTGACCGGGAAGCTCAGCGGTTTCAGTTACCTGGAGATGGCCCCTCCTGTGACTTCTCGAAGAAGGCGGCAATGGTGAGGAACAAACTCCAGGAGCTTATCATACATGATCTGAAGGCCGTTCGGATCAGACTCAACAATCTGCTCTACAATCACCTATCAAAAGGAGCATCATTTGTTTTAAAGCACCTAAAAGAGAAGTATGAACTATATACTACAGAGGAAAGAACAGAGAAAACCTTAAAAACACAATTCCTCTCTGCCCACCCTCCTCCCCAGCTGACATGCCTTCGAAACAGAAGGTAAAGCACACCTTCACTCAACATCGGCTCCTAGGATAAGGGGACACAGCTCTGACCCGGGGGAGACACAGGCTGGGTGACAGAGACTGGCCTAGAGCCGAAACACCACACACACTCATCTGCTTCCCGTCTTGAGCTTGAAAGCAAAATATGTGTGTCCTGACAACAGCTCGTACTGCCTTGACCTTGGCCTAGCCGGCCACCACCAGATCAGGGAAAGGGTTGGGACAGAGAACGATGGAAGAAAACACATTTTATTTTACTTTATTATTTTATTTTTTGTGGGAAGGTTGAGAGTCAAGAGGTAAAGAAAGGACAAGCACACAAACTTAAAATACAAACGTGGCCATCGTCCCTTTAATATGCCACTGAAACTTAAAATATTTTCTTAATTTGGCACATTAGATGCGGCTCAATGAAAAAGGCATACATTAGGAACTACCCTACTTTCACTTACGGATAAAGCATAACGTAGTTAATCGGTCTTTTTCATCCCCACAGAAATAGCCATGAAGTAGAACAGGATACACACAGGGAACTGGCAGATCATTTATTTTTAGTGATCCTAATGAAGTTGAGAGGCTTACTGAAATTAAGCCTTAAATTTCACTTTTACCAACAGGATTCACTGTCCCATTTTAAAAATGGAAGGCTTTCACCCTGAAGTCACAGGGCTTGGAAGCTTTGTACTTACTGGGACAGGAAGAACATTCACACTGACAGGTGACTGCAAGAGGGTCTTCAAACACTGAGGACTGGCTTTATGGCTTCTATCGGTTTGAACCAGACGGAACTGCCATTTTCTAAGCCGGAAATTGTTGAGTGTTGGCAATCTTGTATGATACGACCTATATTCTGGCTCCTCAAAGGCAGGATATACTCCCCGCCTGTAACTTAACTGTACCCCGATAGGTGAAGGGTCCTGGACAACCACGTTCGGGTTTAAGGTACTAATCTGCCCAGAAAAGCCCTTCATCTTTGAACATTCCCTCCTTCCCACTTCCTGGCCTGGCAGACTCCCCCATGGTTTTCAACACTTAGGTCCAATCTATTCTGGGAAGACACCTCCCGCTCGGACTTTCCAAGCTCACGGGGCCGTCCACACACTCCGCCACCAGGCACGTGCTGCGGAGCGGTCATCGGCCTAACTGTTCTACTCCTCTACCCTGGCAGTGCAAAAATGCTTTTTCACAACCTCACTGACGTAGAATTGACACAACTTAAAACTGACCTGCAAATGTTCGGATCCGGACCTTCTCCCTAGGCAAGACCCTCACCCCTATGGTATTAGGATGATCCCTGGGTTATGACATCACTAGAGAATACTGGAGAGCATGCTCGGTTCCTGGCACTCTGACTGTAACCAACGGGGGGACCGAGCTTTACCTACAACTGAGAGTGTGGTAACTATGAGACTGTACAGAAAGATCTCTGATCTATCCCCCCACAGCCAGTGAAGAATCCAAGTCCGAGTAGATGCTCTAGGAGCATCTGAACGAAGACACGAGTGCACACACCTCATCCACGTAGGGTTTCACTAGAACTTGACCGACTAAGGCCTCGGCATCCCGTGTCTTGTCAATTGTGGCGTAGGTCCGTAGGCAGTGCCGTATTATATCAACGTTGGAAGTCTGGAGACCTTCTAAGAGCAGGCCTTCCAGTGACTGCTGTAACATGGCTGTAATGCCGGCTATCCGCTGCAAGCAAAAACAGCTGTAAGGAAAGTTCCAGGTAGACCAATTGCTAAAAATTCAAATATGTATATAACAGACCTCCTATTCTACTAGAATATACGTTAAGATTAAAAGATTAACATTTTCTGGAGAGTTAACAGTGAAATCTCTTCTCCCCACGATTTCTTTACAAGTAAATCTTTGCTTCATCTAAGAAATGACAAAGAAAGTTATTTTCTTCTTAAGCTACAGAGTAAATCCGACAAATGTGTTTAAACCCAGCCAAGGGCTTTGGGTAAATTAATTCTGACTACTCGTACAATGTGTCGAGTGACATGAAATTCAGAATTCATTTTACTCGCGTAATTTGGAGAATATGCTTGTGACTTTACGCAAAATCTCTCTAACATGACATGAGAGAAGCAGGGTCCCCAGAAACAAAAACTGAAAGAAAAAACTCAACGTTGGTTTCAAAGTCCTCTACGGCAACAATTATCAGGGGCAATACGAGATTTAACTAAAATCATTCAGCAAATTCCCAAACAGCAAACTGTGAAAATCTAAACCAACACTCACCGGTCTTACTTTGTCCAAAAGAGGCATGCCTTTGCTTTGAACAGCGTGAAACTGTAACTGGTTAAATTCTGTGGCAATTCTCTCCAAAATCTGTCCAGTCAAAAGTGGGCTAGTAGAGACAGTTACAGAAATTTAGTTCCCAGAGTTATTTAACTTCCAAGAGACGATATCACCCAATTAGCAACAGGGAGGCTTTAGCACCCACGGTGTCGTAACTTTTCTTCAGGGTGTTTTCTCCCACAGACCCCTTGTCACAAGGTGAAAGCTAACGTACCTTCCGTGCCGTGGATTTTCACTACAAGCCGTAAGCATAGCATGTTCTAGGTGTGGTGGGGAGGTCGTCACGTATAAGCAAGCCATTGACACTGCCTGGCCCCAGCCACAGGGCCCACACGAGCAGCAGGAGCTGGACCGGGGGAGTGTGGGTGCAGGCTCTCCCATTCATGAGGTCTTCATCTCTAACCCCCTTCTCTCTCTTGCCCTTTCCCATCATTCATAGCTGAATCCTCCTCTTCTCTACCTGCCTCATTCTCCCTCCTTCCAAAAGACCTCTAATACGTCTCAGGCACCAAATACTGTTGTCCATTCAATAAAATAAAACTGGCCCTCCAGCAGCAATAAATGAAACACCTCAAAGTAGCTTACTTTAAATTTGCGTGTACCAAAGAGCAGAAAGAGCAATCTACATGCTCCGGGTCCTACCGAGAAAACATGCATTTGTATCGGCTACCACGTGTAATAAATGTACTCCCCCTCCCTCCAAACACATTATAAAGCATCAACATCACTTAAGAGGAAGCTGAATAGTGAAAGATGAAAACCATAAAGGCACTGAAAGTACCTGCTGGGCTTTTCTAAGGCATCCCACATCCGATGAGGCACAAGCAGGCAGTGAGGGGAAAACCCACACCATCAGGAAATACAAAACGCTATATGCAGACCAGCAGTGATCCACCCGGCCCTGTTTCCGCAGCATCCGAACGAGCGTGGAGGGAAAGTGCCCAGCGTGACCAACCCCGAAGCTTAACCTCTGACTTGAATAACCTAGCGTGGACGTGTTGTTTACCAATTATCTCAACGTCTCCTGGCCTAGGAAGCACGATCTATTTACTATTCGCCAACATGGCTCTGGCTTTCCTTTGTCTACAGCTCAAAGCTGCTGTTCAAAAGGAAAGAAAAAAGCCTCAAAGGTGATTCTGAGCAAGAAAGAGCATAATATCTATTACATTAAAGGCAGAGTTGCCAAAGGAACAGTATTACAGAAACAGAAACCACTGAGGGACTTCTATCAAAGGAACACAGCAGGAACGGGCAAAAACAAAGAAAACTGGAAGGCGAGCATCGGAGCAACAGAGAGGCCGAATGAGGATGCGGCCAGAGGGGCCGTCAGCAGAGCAGAGCAGCTGAAGACGAGCCGGTTCCACTAGACGGATGGGAACGGACGTTCCCGGGGTCTCTGATAAGTGACGAAGGGGTCAGGGGCACAAGGGCAGTGGGCCGAAGAAACACACCCGGCAGGCGGCGAGTCCCCATTTCCACGTCTGGATCACGAAAGGAGGCAGAGACGGAGGACCCGAGAACCCCCTTCCTTTGGGATGTCTCCTTTCTTTACTCCATAACGAGAGATGTGGAGCGTGGGGTCTCTGGGGACCCTTCCGAATCTAAAACATTAGTTCCTAAAGCTAAGAAATCCCCCATGCCTTTTTGGTGGGACCAAGCCTTTGAACTCTAGGTATATTCAGTTTGGCTGTGGGTGGTGCTGCCTCAATGATCCAGTATTCCTCATGGAAAAATGCTATAGCTATCAGGGTGATTTCAAAAAGACAGCTCACGTTAAACCCAGATTGCCTAAGGGGGAGGGCCTGTGTATGCCAGGTATGGCTGACAGTCCCTCACTGGCTGAGACAACCTTGCACGTGGGGTTGCTGTCAGCCTTACACTCCAGGGGACACAGGGCACCGAAGGACCTGGACTCGGGCTCCCCAAGCCTGCCTTCTTCCCACTGTTCCACAGCGCGTCCCGCTGGTGCCGCCGTGCTCTGACAACTCATTTTCCGAGTCCCTCATCTACCCGGCTGATTGAAAATTCACACTAAGCAGGCGGTAAGTCGCAGCGTAACACAGAGAGCGGTCATCTTTTTCTGATTTCAGAAGCTTTTTCTTCCTCGTTTGTGCATTTCACCTAGACGTGCCCTATACTGTTTCCGTTAACGATATAATGCTGGTGCAAAACACATCAATGGTTAATACTCTGGGCAGGTCTAGAGAAAATCTGAGAAAGATGAAGGCTATACCTTGAAGATCAACAAGGATTTTGCTAGCTCTTTAGGGAAGGGGATTCCAAATGTAAAAACTTTCCACGGGAGGCACACTGCCTCTGACCCCCAGTGTTGGAACTAGATGGCCTAGGGCCACAAAGGGTTTAAAATGACGTATAATAAACTTTACCATTTCATGCACTCTACTCTCCCGGAGCTTTGTTCGAAAACGCTAAGCTACAGACGTGGATTTTCTCCTTATTCAGAAATGAATTCTAACTAAAACGAAACAAAACAATATTTAAACTGGAGGTGAAGTATTAATTTACGTGCTATTTAGTAAAAAAAAAATACTTACCTGCTTGCTTCTAGTACAGATGTTTCTTTAGAGCTTTGAGAATTTAAGATTTTTTCAATTTTTTCAACTGATCGAATAACTTGTATAAGCCTCAACACGCACATCTATAAAGATAAAAATTAAGCAAACAAAAAAGTTATTATAATGTTTAACCTTAATCATCTTGTTTTCCATGCTAAGTGCCAGAGAATATAAAACCGAAAGTCAAGTTTGAATATATAGAGCATCCTACATTTTGAATATTTCTATAAAACACTGAATTGCCAAGAATGGAAATCTTAATTTTGGCTTTCTGGAACAAGCATATTTCAATATTCTACTGCAAATTAGTAGTAAAAAAAAAAAAAAACACACACACACAAACGAAAAACCCCTAGACTTTTGCTTTCTCACGCTCTGTACTCTTTATTTCTTCTTTTTCCCATCCTGAATCTCTCTATGGGCAGTCCATTTATTTTCTTATGGCCCTTTCTTCACCTTTTCAGTTTCTGATCGTACTTATCCTCTCGGTTTACATGTGCACGATACACCTATATGTCCTAGTGTCAATTCATTGAAGGCATTTTATGCTACAAATATTGCCAAGAGGTTGAGGGACGTTATAAGGACTCTTATCCTTAAAAGAATGAAAAATACAAAGTCACCCGTTAAACAAAGAGTACCTGAGAACCCTTCCTGGGAGCTAGACATTCTTCCAGACAGTGGGGACAGCAGTGAATAAAACTAGAAAAATGCCTGCTTTCATGAAGCTTACAGTCTTCTCTAGAAACACACCACATGAATTCTTCGGACAAAAGCTGGGAGAAGATGTAAAGGAGAAATAGACAGTCTCTAAAATAAGCTTCTTTCTCCCCCGTGAGATTTAAGAAAATATGCTAATAAGGGGGCACCTGGGTGGCTCAGTCAGTTAAGCATCTCACGGTTCGTGAGTTTGAGCCCCACATCGGGTGAGCACGAGCCCTACTTTGGGTAAGCTCGAGACCCACTTCGGGTAAGCCCCACTTCTCTCTCTCTCCCTCACTTGCTCCCTCTCTCTCAAAAAATACTAAAAATAATAATAATAAAATATGCTAATAAATACATGTACAAAACACTGGATAGAGTCAGAAGTCTGGAATCCCAATTCCAACTCTGCCCTGACATCCTTACGATCACGAATAAAACCAGGGCTGTGTGGAACAGGTGTCGAGGATGAAGGTGTGCCCTTGCTGTGATGAGCACCGGCTGACGTACGGAGGTGCTGAATGACTACATTGTACACTTGAAACTAATATAACCCTGTATGTTGACTAACTGGGATTCAAAAACCAATAATAAGAGCGAAAACCAGAGCATAAAGAAAAAATTCAGAAAATAAAATTAAAATCCAGGGCCACTAAACAGTAAAGGCAGTGCACGCAGACGTGATTTAAAGAAGGGAAACGAAAAAAGAAACAAACATGGCCGAGCATGAGACAGCAACACTCCGCCTTTTCTAGAACAACTAACCTGCAGTAGAATACAGGGGTGGAGAACACTTACGTGGCTGTTAAACCACCAAGTGCTCCACTGACATCAGTTATTATTTCTTGTTCTGGAAAAAGTGAGGGACCTTGAGACCATGTGGGTACCTCTAAAATTCCGTCTTACTATTTCAAGTAGATAACGTGACATTATAATGTGAAATATGCACATGCAAAAGAGCTTTGAAAACAAAGCTGCAGAGTACTGACAAGCATGAAGGGACACGAGGAGGGGACATGTAACCGGCACGTAACGTGGGAAATCTACTGAGGGATACCTTTTTCTTCCTGATGTCCTCTTGCTTACACATCCGTTCATCCACTGCCCGAATGCCTTCACTGACAGATGACCTGAGGCTCTTTAAAAGCATAAACAAAGTATACTGCAGAAACTGTTCTGTAACATGATCAGGTTTATACATTTAATTCAACCTCACAGAACTTAATACCTGCAGACCAGTATTATGCAGACACTGACAATAACACGAAATATCAGACACAAATGTTGTTGAGGGTACTCATGATTAAGGGGCAAAATGACATAAAGCCAGGGTCGCACTGTATTAACGGCCAGAAGAATAATAATACATATACAGTGAATGTCATGGGTGGTCAGAGTGGAGAACAGGTAGTCTGAAGCAAAGTCCAGAAGAGTCTGGAAAAGGGGTGGGACTCAAACCCGGCTCTGAAGCCGTGCATGGGCGGAGAGAGGATCTTCAGAAGACAAGAGGTAAGAAGGTGTAGACGCGTCCACACTCAGGGTCGCAGCCATGCACCCGGGTGCGCTGTTGGCTTCGTTCTGGAGAGAAGTAGAAATAAGGGAGGGGTCAACTCAGGAGGACTTCACTCAGATGAGGGCTTTAGACGGGATTCCACACACTCTGGAGAACTAGAGACTGCTGAAGCACTGACCTATCGTAGGAAATGTTTTGGAAATATTAGGAATCAAGGAGTAAGAACAGAATGGCCAGGAAAAGGGAGAGCTCACAGGTGGAGAAAGAGGGCCGGAAGCTGAGGATGAAACCAAGTAGAAGACAGGAATTAGAGCCAAAACAAAGGCTCATGGAAACAGCTGGGATAAACTGGACACATCACAAAAATTCTACAGAAAGGTGAATTATTTCACTCAGAAAACATCACGAAATACCTACTAGATGTCAGCTGTCGTGACAGCACATGAGGAGACAACAACGAAGACAGAAACAGTCTTATCCGTTAAAGATCTTAGAATCTCTTAGAATCTTAGATCTGGTCTCTGAGTCGGGACCAGAAAGGAAGGTCAGGTCTGTGGCTCATTAGGACAAAAGCAGCTATAAAGACGGCTGTGGAAAAGGAAGGGGACACGGTGCTCGCGGCGACAAGGCAGGACGGGAACCTGTGTGCGAGGCGAGAGCAGTAGTCGGCAGAGCAAATCTACCTTTGGGGAGAGGGGTTTCAGAGAGGAGCGGAAGGCCAAACGAAGGCTGGGCTCGGGGGACACCACGGCTATGGGGCTGGGGAAGAAGGGGCACACCAAGGAGGAGGCAGGAGAGACACACGGCAGCAGGCGTGGAATCCAATAGTGGACCACAAAAATCGCTCTTCCCTTCCGGGGGAAAGCATCTCAATAAGATTTTGTAACATTCAAACGAGACATAAACAAGGAAGAGTATTAGCTAGCTCGAGGCACGGCTCCAAATTTCCCTCTTCTATGAATTCTTTCCTGCCTACCCCTCCTCTGGGCTTCTCGGCACTGACATTGGCTGGGACTCCACGTTTTTTCCAGATCATCTTCCACTTCCAGTATCTCCTCAGGTTCCAGGTGCTGTCTTATGGGTTGATGCACGAGGCCACTCAAGCTAGGGGTGACATACCCAGGACAGGACGGTGCAGAGCACCAAGTTCACAACAGTGCATCCAAACAGAGGGGTCGGGGGGGTGGGGGGCGAGTCAGGGCATCGACACAGACTGGGGGGTGGGGGAGGACAGGACGGCACAGTTTTCTGTTGGAAGTGATGCCCTAAGTTCCCCTCCGCTGTTCACCAGGCGGAGTTCCCATTCCCAACGTCTGGGAGTGGGGAGTTCTATTCCCACAGCAGGGATTTTCTCAGAGAAACATTATTAGATATTACATCTATATCATCCTTCGGTTACATGAAGGATTTCATAGCTTTTGTGGACCAGTCTGGGAGCCTGAGCACATGTACATTACTGTCTGGGCGGGGAGGGGATACTTACAAATTAGGAACTGTTCAAATGAGCCATTCAGAAGCTGGAAACCACTTACATGGGAGTAAGGTGGCATTAATAAGTTGAATTTGGAAATATTCTTCCTCTCCCCTGATGTTTTAAGGCTGTCTACTCTGAGAATCTGTCTTCTTCAGATCGAACATGTTTTTTAGGTCATAATACCACATGCAAAAATAGAAAATCATTTACAACTTTTCTGAAGGCAAATACAATAATCATGAAACCATGAGAAAACAACCACCGCACCACGAGCTGACAGATGAAAGGAATTCTTCTTGGAGAAGGCAAACGAGGACCACATGCTTTCCAGCAGCTTGTTTTATACTATGTAGGGACTTACCAGAACTTCTTCTCGTAACTGTCCCAAAGGCACAGAAAGCTGATTGAGGGCCTTGTCCATGCCAACCTAAAGGCAAAATCACGTTGGCACACACACATCACAATCAGGAATAACAGTGAAGTATCTTTTAATGATCAAAGCAGTACTACACTTAAGTTATTTTTTTGGTATGACTGTATTTTGCTGAGTAACTAGTTAAATAACGGAAATGTTACTGTGCCATCAATGTTGTTCATAGAATACGAAAAAAATTTGTTGGTATACATGAAACTATACAAACAAGGGAAGTCCTAATAAATGAAACCTTCAAACAATTTGCCTTTAGATGCCATTTTATTTTTTTATTTATTTTTATTTTATTTTTTTAATTTTTTTTCAATGTTTTTATTTATTTTTGGGACAGAGAGAGATAGAGCATGAACGGGGGAGGAGCAGAGAGAGAGGGAGACACAGAATCGGAAACAGGCTCCAGGCTCCGAGCCATCAGCCCAGAGCCTGATGCGGGGCTTGAACTCACGGACCGCGAGATCGTGACCTGGCTGAAGTCGGACGCTTAACCGACTGCGCCACCCAGGCGCCCCTAGATGCCATTTTAAATGAATGTGAAAAATTGTAACGGAAGGGGCACAGCTATCTGTCCGTAATTTATGATACCCAGCCAGTTGATGTGAAAGGCCAATGGGCTATGTCTCTCCTAAACATCATTATAACCCTTGAGAAAAATCCAAATTAAACAGAACAGAAATCAAATTTTCTGGGTTTCTAATCCCACTGGAACATTTATGTTAGGGGTATATTTCCCAAAAGCAAATATGCCTCATTATTTTAATGCTTCTTGAAATCCCCACGGAGCCGCCGACTTTCAGCAGATTTTAAACAAAATGAAGTAAGAACAAGGAGACTTTTCTGAAAATATTATAACCCAAGCATTTCTAAACAGCTTTCACAAACACTTGACATGCTCACTACAAATCATTCTTATGTTTTTATAAAACCATGCCTTCTAAATATCAATACTGGCCCACGTCCCCTCAACCTAGCTCTGGCTAACGCATCCACCTGAAAGTAAATTCAACACTTCCTTCAGAATAGTTGGTATCTGCTCTTGCAAATGAGCCTCAACCAAGTAAGACTTCAGGGTAATCACTTAGCAACTACCAAAAACAACGACTCCGATATTCTTATCCTCTGCTGTTGACTTCTTTACTAACGATTTCAAAAAAAATAATCAAGCTAGAGCGGCCTGAAATGAATTTAAACACTAAAACCAAACAAATGCACACCAAACAGTTTAGTTATTTTACTCGTGAGCTTAGTAATCTCTTTAGGTTTTTTTTTTTTGGTGGGGGGGTGGTGGCGCAGGGGGAATCGACTTTCTGAAAGCTTTCTTTTATTTTTAAAAAAAATTTTTTTTTCAACATTTATTTATTTTTCGGACAGAGAGATGAAAGCTTTCTTTTAGAAATTTACACTCCACTCTGAAGAATAAATATGGATGAGAGGGCCTGGCGGATTTCAGGCTTACCAAGTTTGTGGACAGGTTGACAAAATCCGCGTAATCTTTGTTGATGAGCTCCACCATGGCTGTTTTGAGGAGTCGGTAATAGAGTTCCAGGTCACCTCTCAGTTCCTCCAGCTGCACGCGCTTCCGGCAGTCGGACACAAAGTGATCCACATCGAAATCTTCCTGAAAAATCAAACCACAAAGAAAAAATGATCGCCAATGATATCACATTTTACGTATAAAAATCAAATCGGAGACAGAGAGAGAAACGCCATTCTACTCATTTAGAAGGGGCTCTGCGGCTGCGCGGGGCGGGGGGCGGGGGGGTAGTGTCTAGGGACACACGGTGACACCAGGGCGCCTGCTCATGTCACAGAGGTGCGGGAAAGGGGGCCCCACCAAGAGCATTCTCTCCTGCTGCCTAAGTTCCACAAGGGATTTTTTTTTTTTATTATACATTTCAGAGGTTCGTCTCAAAACAGAAACAGCCTTTGCTTCTTTATTTTAAATGTAACAAATGCTCAATGGCAAACTTTCAACCAATAAGGAAATAATAAATAAAGAGTGTAAAAAATCATCTGCTCTCTGAAGCTCTACGGATAAGCACTGTTCACGGCACACACCCCCCCCCCCCCCCCGCCCACCTACTATTTAACATTGTGATTCACATCCTCCCAGACTTGTTGTATTTTGGTCTTTTCTCTTTAAAATGTTAAGTTACTTTTTCAAAAGTTGAGATACAACGGACACATAATCTTTCAGGTGTACAAGATAATGATTTCATGGTTTCGTCTATTGTGAAATGATCACCCCAAGACTAGTTAACATCCATCACCACACACACATTTTTTCTTGTGATAAGAACATTTCGGAGTTACTCTTAGCAACCTTCAAATGTACCATATGGTATTTCCTAGAAGTACATGCTGTATATCACATCCCCCAAACTTATCTTACTAACTGGAAGTTTGTACCATTTGACCCCTTCATCCATTCCCTCCCCACACGCCTCCCCACCACGTCTGGCAACCACCAATCGGTTCTCTAGGACTTCATTTTTTGTTTTTGTTTATAGATTCCACACATAAGGGAGATGATACGACATGTGTCTTTCCCTGACTTATTTCACTTAGCATAATATCCTCAAGGTCCATCCATGTTGTTGCAAATGGCAAGACTTCCTTCTTTTTATGGCTGAATACTATTCCACTGTATATACACACATTTTCTTCATCCATTCACTCGCTGATGGACACTTAAGTTGTTTCCAAGTCTTGGCTGTTGTAAATACTGCAATAAACATGAGGGGCCTGTGAGCGTAAGCCTTGCTGGTCACTGGAGCCACATGACCTAGAGGAATCCCTTAGTGGCGACTCCAAACATGGACACCAGATGAGCATCCAAGCCCCTTTTCCGGAGATACCAGTGGGCAGGGGTGAGGCAGAGAGACGGCACAAAGGTAACACCTGCCAGTTCCGTCTTTGCAGACTACAGAGTGGGCCCCAGATGAGTGTTAAATTAGATGCCGGCCCCTCAGTGCTCTATGATAAGCAAATGGGCCTCTTTTACAGAAAATCTGAACCTTTTTCAATCGGCTACTTCTGTGCTGAGTCCTGGAGTTGGGGGACTCCACTCACGTGACTGCTTTAAGAACTGTTTCTCTGTTCCCCACAGCCTTGTGGGTCTCACGGATGCAAGCCTTGTTGGCTTTCAAAGCTAGATGTTCTGGGGGCTTGTGTCTGAAGTGCAGGTCTTAAAAGTTGGGGTGCCGGATGTGGGGTTCAAACCATTGCTCCTAGGGGCGAAGTCTGGATTGTGAGCTCCCTCCCAATTGTGGGTCACTGTGCCAGGGGTGGGATTTATGGCAAGACTGCATCTCACTTCAGTGTAGGTTGTTTCTTTATTCACCTAATGTGTAGGAGTCACTCAGCTAGTTTTGGGTACTTTTCGGAGGAAACTGTTCCATATGTAGCTGTAGGCTCAGGGTATCCGTGGGAGGAGAGGAGTTCAAGATCCTCCTACACCGCCATCTTGAACTGAAACCCAGACCTTCTTTATGCGTCTGTGCGCGCGCGCGCGCACACACACACACACACACACACACACACACACACACGGCAGCTTAATATTCATGTTCTTCTCAACTGTTATTTCCCATTTAAAAATGTAACTTCAATGTCTTTTCATAAAACGTATACATTTGTATTAATATTTTACATGGATGTTAAGTGTTCCATTGAACAGATGTTCAGAATCTTTCATAATCAGTTTCCAAGTACTGGTCTCACAGATTAGTTACACTCTTGTTTCCCCTTTATTACATTTCGGTGCCCCTGGCATAAATGTTAACATAAATGCTAAGAACCATATGCACCATTCCTTAAGAGTTACTTGTTTCAACTGACTTTCTTAATCAGCCAAACACCTACCCTGATAGTGTCAGAGAAGAGGAATTCATACCAAACCATAATTTCACAGCCATCTACTGAAAAACCACCTGCTTCTTAAACTGGGGCCAGAATCAGCCTGGACTTTTGCCTCTTGAGACCTCAGACAACACCTTACGTTCATGGCTATGAAGCACATCAGTGAAGGAATGCAGAGGCAGAACTCAGCTCAGAATCCTGGCCGTGCTACTAACCAGCTGTATGCCTTTAGGTAGATCATTTTTCCTGCCTCATTACGTATTCTCTGAAGTTCTGAACTTGACGATGGCATTCTAAATCATGTAACTCAGACCCTTGAACAAATGCTACTAGGTAGCATCCGTTCTCAACCTGCCATTTATGTATTTGTTCTCAGATAAACAAATGTTGCTCAACACAAGACTAAATCACTTCCCAGTAATCTGTGAATACTGAATTAGGCAGCTTTTGCTGTGACAACAAGCCCAAACTCACAGCGGCATCGAGCAACAGACACATTTCACTTACCAGGAATGGTTTTACTCTATAGTGTAAATCTGCTAAACATTTAAAAGGAAGACTTTGCAACCCATAGACTTATGGTCAGTTGATTTTTCAAAGGATGCCAAGACCAATGGCTGGGGGAAGAAACAGTCTTTTCAAGTGCCCACTGCAGGGACAATATCTACACACAAAAGAATGAATTTGGAACACCAACCTCACACATGCACAAAAAAGTAACTCAAAGTGGATCAAAAGCTTAAATAAAAGAGCAAAGACTGTAACACTCTTAGAGAAAACAGAGGTGAAAATCTGTGCGACTCTGAATTACATAATGCTTTCTTAGACATGACACAAAAAGCATAAAAAATAATCGGTAAACTGAACTTGATCAAAATAAAAACTTTTGTGTGTCAAAGGATACTACTGAGAGAGTGAAAAAGACAATCCACAGAATGGGAGAAAATATCTGCAAATCGTATATCTGACAAGGATCTAATGACCTGAATATGCAAAAGCCCTTATAGCTCAACAATAAAAAGAGAAATAACCTAATTTAAAAACAAGCAACAGACTTCAAACTGATATTTTCCCAAAGAAGACGCACAGATGGCCAATAGCACATGTAAAGATGTTCAACATCATTAGTCTTTAGGGAAAATGCAAATCAAAACCACACTGACCTACCACTTCCCACCCACCAGGATCCAATAAAATAAGAAAAACAAAAAAAACCCAAAAAAACCCAGAAGACAAGTGTTGGCAAGAAGGCAAAGGAACTGGAACCTCCTGTATTGAGGGCGAGAATGTAAAATGGTGCAGCTAATGTGGAAAACAGCTCAGCAATTCCTCAAAAAGTGAAACATACAACTACCCAGTGATTCTACATCTAGGCATATACCTGATAGAACTGACAGATGCTCACACACAAAAAACACTCACAGCATCATTCATAACAGCCAAAAAGTATCAACAACCCAATGTCCATCCATTGATGAGGATACTTTAAAGGTGGCGAAGCCTATCATGCAGCCAAAAAAAAAAGGGGGGGGGGTGAATAAAGTACTGTTACGTGCTGCAACATCGATGAACCCTGAAAACGTTCTACTCTAAGGTTAAAGGAAGCCAGATACAAACGGTTGCATATCATATGATTCCATTTATAGGAGATGTTCTAGAACAGGCAAATCCATAAAAACAGAAAGTAGATTAGTGGTTGCCAAGGAACGGGGGGAGGGGAGAATCAGAGCTGATAGGTTTCTTTTTTGGGGGAAGGACATGTTCTAGGATTAGACAGTGGTGACGGATGCACCGTGGAGTAATGTACTAAAAACCAGTGAAGAATACAGTTTAAAACGGTAAATTTTATATCACGTGAATTACATCTCAAGGAAAAATGAAACAACTTAAGCATCAACAAGTCAAATGTGCAGATACTTTAAAAAATCTAAAGTAACACTAATTTAGGGGTGCCTGGGTGGCTCAGTCGGTTGAGCGTCTGACTTGGACTCAGGTCATGATCTCATGATTCATGAGTTCTAGCCCCACGTCGGGCTCTGTGCTGACAGCTCAGAGCCTGGAGCCTGCTTCCGATTCTGTGTCTCGCTCTCTTTGTCCCTCCCCAGCTTATGCTCGCGCTCGCCACTCTCTCTCTCTCAAAAGTAAATAAACATTAAAACCTCCCATGTCTGAAAAGCTGGAAGGAGTCAAGACTTGTGGTCTGTAAGCCCTGAAATAAGAAGAAAAATAATTTCTCTTTATACTCAGCGGTATTTCCTACTTGAACCCAGGTAAAGTACAAATGCCCCAAAAGGCCGGAAGTTGTGAAATCACAAGAGGTGCTAGAACACAGGATATTAAGTCAGCAAAACAGACCAATTGCAGACAATTTAAAAACCATTAGCCACTAGAGTAGCGGTGACATCACTCAAATTTAAAACCAAACAGAGTTTAAAAGTTGAGCTACTTTAATGCCTTTGCATTCCGGGACGGCAAACAAAGACGAATACAAAATAACCAGGGAATTAAGCATTTAAAACTTACCAAAGACCCAAATATCAGTATCCTTAACGCGGTGATAACTGTGCAAGACTGTGGAAAGATCAAAATGCTCTAAGCTGCCAAGCAGTAGAACATTCCCCCAAATACATGGAAATGTAAAGTCACTACCTACCACATCCACAACAGAACCAGAGACCCCGCCCCCGCCCCCCACCCCGCCCCAGGCACTACCATTCCGCATCTACAAATCATGGGAGGTACGAAGAAGGCACACAAAATGTACGATCTCTGCCCTGAAACAGATTCCATTTCATCGAGACACAAATACAAAATAAATGCTAACCCACACATTACATAAAATACAGCTCAAAAGACCTAAGAAATTAGTGTGAGCCCAAGTGTGTGTTTCCAACCTTCTCGAAGCCCAGAGGACAACAGAGACGAATACAAGTCCTTGTATATCCCCCAAACATTACTTAAATATTGACCACGCAACTCGAGCTCTGCTCTAAAACCTGGGGACACAGCCATGAGAAGGTCTCCGCTCTTAAGGAACATATATTCTAATGCAGAAATGAGAAAACAAACATGTAAACAAATAAATGTGATACTAATGAATAGTGATCAAAGTTACAAAGAAAATGGGACACTGTGAAGGTGAGTGATGAGACAGGGAGGTACCTGAACTTGCATGACCAGGAAAGACACAGAACAAAAACATCTGAGTTGAGATCCAAATGACACGACGGAGCTGGCCTGGGGAAAGTGTGGGAACAGTGTTCTTGCCCGAGGGAACAGCATGTATGCAAGAAGGTCCCTGGAGCTCTTCCCTCGCATCCCTGTCCTCTAATCTCTCACTGTGGCAGGGTGACGGGCACATGACATAGCCTAGGACTTGTGTCTCCAAAACACAACTTTATTTGGTTACTAAGCTATTCAAGCTTGAGAAGTTTAAAAACATACGCTAATGAGTTCTTTCCACCATCTATAGACAGATCATCTTAAAAGTATCATGAAATAGTAACACTTAAATTCTAAGCAACATCTGTTCTAACATTTTGTTGCTGCTGTTCCAACATTATTTTAATCAATTTTATATCTAACTCCTTCGTTCCATATATATATATATGTGTGTGTATATATATATATATATACACATATATATATACACACACATATATATATACACACTCGTTTGACATACTTATGAGAAAGCAAAGGAAATCTATATTCTGTAAATTTATTCACCCATCTAACAAGTATTTGAGCACCTAATTATGCTCTGTTCCAGCTGATTTCCTCTCTTTCTCTCTCCTTTTCCCCTCAATTTAACACTAATCATAATCTATGTTGGGTTTTAGTTTACTTTTTCAACTTAATTTCTTGAGCTACTGAGTGGAATTACCTAGTTCCAACGTTCTCAACATCGGTCGTATGTTAGAATCGCTTGAGGAACTTAAAAAAAAAAAAAAAAAAAGCCCAAGCCCAAGGAGCACCTGGCTGGCTCAGTCGGTGCAGCGTATGACTCTTGGTCTCAGGGGCGTGAGTTCGAGTCCCACGTTGGGTGTAGAGACTACTTAAAAACAAAATCTTAAAAAAAAAAAAAAAGAAAAAAAAAGAGCCCACATCCCAGTTTGTGATTAATCTGTTTAAATGTTTTAAGAAATTTGATGCTAAATGCTATCAAACTAGTTAAATAACAAAAAGATCTTCTTGCTCTCAAATTTTGAATAGTACTAATAATCAATAACTCGGTAGGCTAGAAGTGCAACATTTTATTCAAATGAGAAACTTTATAACAGGATTACAAAGAGTGGATTCGAAAATCAAAAGCAAGGAAAATAAGACTGCAGCGTGAACACGGGGAAGCAAAAGCAAGAAAGTACGTGACCATGAAGCGAATGCTCAGTCTCTGAGATCAGAGGCTTGAAGAGAAGGATTAAAACCTAAAAAGAAAGAAAAGAAAGATCTCAGTGCACTCAAGGAGAAGTCCCCCAACACCCTTCCTGCTTATTCTTGTGATGCAACCACATCCTGGCTGATGCCAACTGTACCAACTCTTCCACGAAAGCCAAACTTGGCTTAGTACAATCAGTGATGGACTGCGTGTATGCCAAGTGTATCCCCTGAAGAACGCACTGTGTAATGGCTGAAACTGAGGAATTCGGGCAGAACGAGCGGCTCTAAGGACTGCCAAGGATCCAAGATGTGAACGACGACCACGCACACACAAAGGGACCCATGCAGAGGACTGCTTCGTCCAGGGAGTAATTAATTCAGTGCAAGTTTGACACTGTGGCCTCAGTGGACCCAGACCTTAGAGGAAGGATCTGGAAGATCCCTGGAGTTCCCATCACGTACATTTCTAACCACAGGCACCGTGTTGAGCGGATGCCCGATGATTACGGAGCCCCTCAGTTCTATTTCTTAAAAGAGAGGGTTCCTGAGCCTTCCTTTACCAACTTTTTGTTTCCATTTTGTACAGCAATATGCCACAGCATGAACTCTCCTACTTACCCACTTGCTCTGTTACGAGCGGCGTACGGTTAAATACTCGCTTTCTGATGTTGTTTTGAAACTGACGTTTTGTATCATTTTAAATTTTGTTGGATCTTTTTATAAATCAGAGGACTGCTCACATAAAAAAAAAAAAAAAGATGACAATCAAAAGCAAGGACAACCAAAAAACCACTTCTTTTTGCAAGAACCTCGTCTTGCAAAAGTGCCAATCAAATAAACTTTGTCCAATGTCACTTACCTATCGTCCAAAGTAGTTCACATCAGTAAACTTTTCTATGAAAATGAAATGTAACCTAAGTTCTAGATGTGGCTAATCCCAATTTTTTTGTGGCAGTCAGTCTCAAAAATATTATGATGTCTCAAACTGATGCGGAAGAGAAAGGAATCTTTTCATCGAGACGTGGCATCAAACCAAGAACCTACAAGGTAGAGCGCTCAGCTCCTGTGAGATGAAGGCCCTCCCCGGGGTGGAGGTCACTGGGCATCGGCCGCGGACCCGCTTTCAGACTGTCTGCGTTTCGCCACTTTCCTCTTTTCCTTCTCTGTCAGTCGCTCTGTCAGTTTCTAGGTGCCGTCACGAAGTCCACCTCGAACAGGCCACCTTTTTCCCTCTCGTCTCATCTACTGTACCTAAGCTACAGGCCAAGAGTCCAGATCACCAGCCTTGTCAGAATTTCTTCTAAAATAGGAGGCAGCCCTCGATCTCTTCCGTACTGGTGGAATGCAGGCATTCAGACTCTGTGCCATCTTCTGGGCTGTTCTCAATATTCCGATTATCCCACTTCCCAAAGTTCCCACCTGTGGCCTCTGGAAAGGAACATGTTATACAGTATTATTTCCCAAGACTGAAGCATGGGGGTCAGGAGATAAGGCCCGTGATGTGCCCCCAAATAACTGTGTGACTTTAGGGGAAGTCATGACACCCCAGGCCTCAGTTTCCTTGTCTTCGAACCAGAAGAAGTGATTACCGTCCTTCTTTCACAGAAGCATAAATGTCAAGGGCTGGAAGAGGCTGCAGAGATTATGCAGATACTGCGGAAACCGAAGCCCAGAGGCAAGTGATCGGTCCCAAGTCACAGGCCAATGGACAGCAGGGCTGAAAGTGGGACCCACGTCTCCAGGTCACAGCCACTCAACCAGCAAAATACAAGATCTGAGCAGCTGGTCATTCTTCCCTTTTCTATTTCCCCATTAGAATACACGCTCCTTGAGAACAGGACCGCCCTTGACACACTTCCTGCTTCAATATCCCCAATTCACCCAATTACAATCAGGGAGGAGCCTCAGTGACTCACCCCCTAGATCCGTATTCTCTTGTAGATGCTTACAGTCACCATAAAGAGGGTTCCTGATGGCGCTTCTCATTAAAAAGGTACTGTGTGCCTACCCAGGGTGCCAACAAAGCCACGATGCGCTGGGGGTGCAGGAAAGGAACTGATACAGTTCAGAAGAAGCAGACTGGCTCAGCATAGAAACGCACTACACTGCCTGCCAATCAAAACTATCCCGCGGGGGAATGAGCCTCTTTGAAATAGGTTCAAATGTTTCGGAAATGTTTCCTCATGAGCCTGTGGACTAACCAGCCACCTGTTACACGAGACCAGATACGTGTTTCGAAAAGAGCGCTCTGCCTGTAGTGTAGACGAGGGACTAGAAACAGGCGAGGACGGGTGCAAGGAGACCAGGTAAGAGGCCTTGATGGTGTGATGGCCAGACAGCACCGTGAAGGTACGCGAAAAGATGGAGAGTAGACAGATTCAAGAGGTATTCAGGAAGCGAAATCCACGGGACTTGGTAACAGACTGGATTTTGGAAAGGCGACAGAGGGAGGAGGGGACTTCCGGTTTGCTGACTTACAACTCGATGCATGGTGGAGCATGTTCTAAGACGGGCAATAGGACAAGAAAGCTGGCTTTCAGGGGAGGAGGTGCTCACCAATTCAGTTTCGAACATGGTAAGTTTGAGGGACCACAGAGACATCCAAGAAGAGACAACAAATGCAGTACATAGGTTTGGAGCTCAGGGGACATCTGGGCCAGAAAGAGGCATCTGCCTCCCCTGCCTACAGCTGGTCACTAAAGCTGCATGAAGGGCCACCTGGGGCAAGGAGAGGACACGTGACTGAGCCCATAACCAGCCATTCATCAGCTACAGGAGACAGGAGACGGACCAGAGAGAGAGGAAGAAAGCCAGAAAGCAATGCAGAGCATTTGGTCTGCCGGGAGGGCAAGTAAGCAGACAGGAAAAAGGCCAGCGGGATTGACTTACATCCGGTTAACTTCGTAAGAACTCTTCAGTGGGATGAGGGTGCCTGAAGAGCGACAAGTGAGAAAGTAAAGATGACCCCTGAGCGCCGGCTGTGATGTGCTCCAGTGTCAGGGCGACCCCTCGAGGCGGGAGGGCCAAGTGGAAGAGGCTAAAAGAGGGGCAGGGGTGCAAACCAACAGGAAGGAGTGCAGGAGAGGATGCGAACAGGGTGCTGAGGAAGCAAGAGGGCACGGGCTCCAGGCGTGGGTGAAAAGCTACCTGGAGGAGGGAGGAGAGCCCCTCCACAGACCAGGGAAGGAGGGGAAGGGAACAAACACAAGGATGGGCTTGTTATCAGCAAGACGGAGGAGTTCCCATTTGATGGCCGCTACTTTTTCTGTCCAACTGGAGATGAAGTCATACATCGGGATGGAAGGGGAGGGCCATGACGTCAACAGCACACCCACGCAAACGGGTCTAACTTACCTTGGTCGGCATTGCCACTTTCTCTCCCTACTGCCAACACCTTACGTCCTATTCGTCTATGAGTTGGCTGTCAGGCCTAAGGATCTTGGTATTTTTAAGGTCACAAAGAATGATGTTGCCACCCCGTCGGCCCCAAGTGGCCCTTCCGGATCTGCCGCTCCTGTGTGTTGATCACCTACGTCTTTCACAAACCTTTCCCCTCCTCTGTGCTTCTCGTTAGGTCTCATAAAAACCACTGAAATAACTTTGTAAGTAGTCTCCTGCCGCCACTCAGCTCCAACGCAACAGACGGGACCACGTAACTTCCCGCTTTAAACCTGACGATGAGTACTGTCTCCACTTAGACCCCTGGCTGCAGCCTTCAAGGTACAACTTGCAGCCCCACCCCATGCACCTGGCCTCCTTGCTGGTCTCATTCCTGGCCACTCTTCCAGGCCCCGGCCTCTCTGGACTAAGGGTGGATTCTGGGCACACACGTTCGTCCTACCACCACGCTCAAGAGCCAATGCCAATGTGTGTTCCCTGGCTTTGTACCACCACGTCCAAATTGCTGGCTGGCACCCAGCAGGTGATCAGTGAGTGTCTGCTGACCGGTGAGCAACTGCTACCACTGCCCAAGGAGGTCCACCTCGCGTGTGACCGACTGAGGGCCCATTTCTAGTCAACCGACCGGATTGCAAGTTACCTCCGCTCTCCCAGTGAAAATACGATTTTCTCTCCCTCTCCCTCGGGCACAAAACCTCTCCAGTTACAAAACGTGTAGAAACAGAACCCCGACGGCACGCTCTCCACCCATCCTTTCTGCCACGGAACTGTAACTTCTAAAACGTCCCTCTGAAGGAAATCCACGCTGCAGGTAACCTTTATCTCCAGGTCCCACCCAGAAAATCAATAGCAAAACACACAGAACAGCTGTTCCGTGTATTTTCCTTCTACCAACGAAGTGGTCACGTTAATTAGCCCTACAGATTGTGTGGCATGTTCGGAAATTTTAGAGCCGTGAGAGAACACGGAGCCGCTGGGATTCCAGCCACTTGGCCAGTGTGCTCTCTCCCTACCTCGAAGCGCTACTTTAGGACTTCTATTCTGAGAGTTCTATTTTCTGAACCTGCTTTGACCAAAAGCATTTTGTCAGCTCACAGTGAGAAACATGGCGGGGCTAGGGAAGTCTCAGAAAATGCTCCTGTGATGTCTCATCATCATGTATCCTTAGTTAGCAAAGGGCTTCCGGATCAGTGAGTTCACTTTGTACTCTCTTTTAGACGTTCCATACGAGGGGCACCTGGGTGGCTCAGTCGGTTAAGCGTCCGACTTTGGCTCAGGTCATGATCTCACGGTTCGTGGGTTCAAGCCCCGCATCAGGCTCTGTGCTGACAGTTCAGGGTCTGGAGCCTGCTTCAGATTCTGTGTCTCCCTCGCTCTCTGTCCCTCCTCTGTTCGTGCTCTATCTCCTTCTCTCTCTCTTAAAAATAAATAAACATTAAAGTTTAGACATTTCATTCGAGTTACACCTTTTATTACAGTGGTTTAGAAACACCACTGTACAAGAACAAGAGTAGCTTCTTCCTCAGTCTAGACACCCCTACATATTAAAAACAACAATGGCCACAATACAGAGGATTCAGATAGAAACGCTTTTTAAGGCAGAGTTTGGGAGATATGATCTGAATGCAAATATCAAAAGCTGGTTTTTTTTCCCTTGAGAAGGAAAAAAAAAAAAACATATTGGGACTTGAAGCCACCAAAAAATAAGACACTTAAACTCACTCTTTCAAAATTTTAGGTGCCTACAGAACCAAAACTTTTAACTTTTTCACACCGAAGCCAGCTACTGAGTGGTGTCAAAAATCCCAATCCTTAAAAAGTACACATATTTTTTTTTTGATAGTTTAAGTACAGACCCCGAGGGATACACAAGCTGGGTATGCAAAGCTCCTCCTGGCTCTGATTCAAATCTTGGACATTTTCAAGGCTGTGCTTTGATGAACCTTTATCGTCAGTAAAACGTTCTCAGTTTAGATCTCTAATCAGTACGTTTAGGTCCTACAATTATCCGCAGACAAGTTTCAAGTTCACCTTAGGAAGAGAAATGGGGCAACTTTAGAAAAGGACAATGGTCCGCTCTGTAGCCCTGAAACAGAAGTAAGGACAGTACAGTCTTTATATCTCTCATTCCAGGAGCTGTAGACGAATGTCAGGCAAAAACTTTAGATTAAGGGCCTTTTTTACCCGACCCGATCCCTGGGTGAGCACGTACGTTTAGAGACGTTTTCAAGACACGCTCACCGAGCTTCTAGGGGCAAGGCACTGGCAACAAGCTGCTGTCAGGCAAGGGGGCCGGCAATCTGACCGCACCCCGCGCGGTAACAGAGTCGGGTCCTAACAGGGGCGTTTACATTTAGCTCAAAACTTTCAGGCCTTTTCACTCCGTAAGCGCGATTTCACAGAAGTGCTGTCTCCAGGCTGCACCTACCAAACCCGAGGCCAAGAGACTCACTGCGAAGCGCAGCGAGGTCCCCGCCGAGGGCCGTCCGCTGCGGGCGCGGCCCGGGAAGCGCGCAGGAGAGGCCCGAGGAGAGGCCCCGGAGGGCAAAGGAGGGCAGACCACCCACGGCCCGGCTCCAGGGAGCGGAGCCCCCGGCGCGCACCTTCATGAACTCGTCCTTGTCGAAGCAGAGCGTGTCCGGCCCCTTGGGCAGGTTCATCCTACTTTTCTCCATCCCGCCGGCCGCCGCCTCTCGGCGCCGAGACTCGAGCGAGGAGAAGTAGGAGCCTGCGCGCTCGGACGCTGCGGCCGCAGCCACGGCCAGTTTCCACGGCACAGAGGCACCGCTTCCGCCAACATGGCAGCGCCCGCGCCGTGGCCAATGAGCGAGGACGCCGCGGGTCCGCCTCCGCCTGCGGCCGCCAAGAGCGGCGCGCGGACCGCCGCCGCTGCTTCGGCGGGTCGTGCTGCCCCCTTGCGTCGGAGGGCGGCACTGCGGCCCCGCGCACGCTTCCTCCCGGTAGCCCAGCTCCGGGCCAGGCGGGGTGAGCCCGGGAGGGGACGGGCGGGAAGGGTCAGGGGCGCTCCCTCCCCACCCCACCCTTTCCACTGGAAAATCGGCTCGCAGCCCGTGTCTTCTCCCTGAGATTGTTCCGCGGAGAGCATAGCCGTGGCCGGATGCTGGCCCCTTGGTTCTGAGGCCGGTCTCCCAGAGTTGGACACATCGCCATGTCACTCCTCCGGTCCCCGTGCGCCGCCGCCGCTGCCGCCTGGGCGCTGAGGCCTCGGTGGGAGACTGGGCCACCGCCCTTAGCCCCGGCACCCGCAGGCGAGCGTAGCTTCTCCTCCCGTGGGCTCCGATCCTGGGAACTGCCGGGAGGAAGGTGGGCAGCTGGGCACACAGCCTTAGGTCCTCTGGGCAGCAACCTGCTCCACTTCGGGCTCAGGTCCAGGGTGGGCAGCTTCGGAGAACAACTTTGGGTCCTCAGGGTTCTTAAAACCTCGAGATTTTGTCGCTACCTGCTGACAAAACACAGCCGACAAGTAGTGCATGCGTATTTTTTTCTAATCTAAGCCAGGAATTGGCAAATGTGTGTGTTTGTGGCCAGTATTGGTGCAATCGCCGCACCTCCCCGCAGTTTCTGAGACTTTCTTTCTCCTCCTCCCCGCCACCCATCCCCAACATTTATTTGAGGTTTTCTTTCTTCTTCCTTTGTTCTTTGTCCCACTGCTGCCCCCGCCCTTTCGTGTGAATGCCATGGTCAAATGATGATTCATTTTTCTTTTTTTTCCTCCTTGAATCTGTGACAACTCAAACCACAAATCAGGCTTCACACTCTTCACCCTGCAAGTCTTTGCTTCCTGCAGCCTTGCTTTAAGAAACCAGGCCTCGGCTGCTGTTGGAGATGCCATTAACCCTTAATAGTCCTAAAAAGGGGGTGGAACAGCGGAAGACAATGCCTTACAAAGACAGTCTTGTGTTCAAGTCACTCCAGACAGGAAACCGGCCGCGTTTTAAACATGTGGGTATAGAATCTGCAACAACCTATTCCCTACCATCGGGCCTGGCAAGGCTTCCTTCGCGAAGGAAATATTTCCTGCCAATACTCAGAGAATGTGACAGTGGATGAGAGCTGGAGTCAGTCCAGAAAATCAGAATAAAGTGCCACAGGAGCAATTATGAGGAGCGCGCTCTGTGGCCCTATTATGTTTCTGTGGCTATAGGGAATGAAAACCTCATCATCTGGTTTTCGTTTGTTTACTCTTATTATGAAATTTTGCAAACATGCAAAAAAAAAGGGTGGAGAGCACAAGCCTTCCCGAGCCTGTCCACGAGCAAGGGGAGGGAGGGGGGAGTGTCTAAAATACATATCTTAAGTTTATTTACTTATTTTGAGAGAGAGAGCGAGCAGGGGAGGGGCAGAGAGAGAGGGAGACAGAATCTCAAGTAGATTCGGCACTGTCAGTGCAAAGCCCCATGTGGGGCTTGAACTCACGAACCGCGAGATCGTGAGGTGAGCTGAGATCAAGAGTCAGACGCTTAACCGACTGAGCCACCCAGGCGCTCCTGGAATATATTTTAAAGCAAATCCCAGGCACCACATCATTCCTGGCTCCCAAATACCTTGGTTTATAGTTCAGAGAAAGCTGAGGAACTCTAGCTGAGCCAGGAGTTGAACCGCTCCTTATCTCCATTATAATTCCCTTCCGCAAGTATTGCCAGGCCTTTGGTAAAGAAATGAACCTGAACATGTGCCGCCTGGGGTGCTAATGTCGAGGATGCTGAAGGGGTTAGGTGGCAAAGAAGGATAAAGACCCCGCTACCTGCTCTCCGCCCAAGAGTCAATGGGGAACAGCCAAGACCCCACAGAGTGGGCTTGGAATCATAGGCTGTGGTAATGATACATCCTGTCAAAGCCAGGAGCTGCAGGAATGACCCCAGATGCTGATGGAGAGCGTCTCACTTCGGCTCAGGTCATGATCTCACAGCTCGTGAGTTCGAGCCCTGTATTGGGCTCTGTGCTGACAGCTCAGAGCCCGGGGCCTGCTTCCGATTCTGTGTCTCCCTCTCTCTCTGCCCCTTCCCCCACTTACAATCTGTCTCTCTCTCTCAAAAATAAATAAACATTTTTTAAAAAGTAGGTACGTAGCCTAATCGGTAAAGACATGATCGGCAGTCAGTCTATCCTAGTTTCTCCTCTTCTCCGATCTGTACTTTCCTCACGAGAGAGGCTTGAAATTGACATTTTTTTTTTTTATCTATTCCCTAATTTGTCTTCCTTGCCTTAATCTCATTCTAAAGCTTGTGCCTGCGAGTTCATTTCTAAGTAAATGTTAACCCCCTGTGACTTTGCATCTCTGGAAAATTCTCAGTTCCCTATTTTCTCTGCCAATGTGACAGGTCCCCATTTCTCCTTCCCACTCTTCTCTATTTATACTTTTCATATTTTTGGCAGCTTTGCTGCGGAACACTCAAAAATCGCAAAGAGAAATATTGTGCTCCGGGAACTCACACGAGCGTTTTCTCCAATATCATCCATCTGCCCCTTCTGATCCTTTCCTGAACTGTTGGACTGAAGCAGCCAAATCCTCCAACGGCAACCAGAGTTGTCTTTGTTCACTACTGCAGGAGAGGAGGGTTTCCATTTTTTTTTAAAAATGTTAATGTTTTTTTTTTTTTTATTTTTGACAGAGAGAGAGAGAGAGAAAAAGGGTTGGAGCAGAGAGAGGGAGACACAGAATCCGAAGCAGGCTCCGGGCTCCGAGCCGTCAGCCCAGAGCCTGACGCCGGACTCGAACTCACCAACCGTGAGATTGTGACCTGAGCTGAAGTCGGATGCTTAACCGGCTGAGCCACCCAGGCGCCCCGAGGAGGGTTTCCATTTCGAACTGGAACTGATTGTATAGTCTGGCAGCCCCAAATTCCCAGGAAAGCAAGTGTGAGGCAGGGTGTGGAGGACAGACATCGTGGCAGAGGGCTCCATTCAACTTGAAAATCTCACAATGAGCCAAGAAGACCATTTCAACATCTTCTGTATTTGAATTGTACCCTCTTTAGTTCCAGAGTGGATTTGAGGTCATTTGGTTTGATTCTTAAATATTTCCCATTCCAACTAGAAAACAGATTAATCCTAAGGGATCCCAAATTCTGCCTCTTCCCCCCAATCAGTGAGTACCCAAATGGGGTATGACAGTACCGGAATATTCTCCCATGTGTATTTTATAACAGACTAACATTTTATCGGTCTTATTCAAAGAATAGAAATGATAGCGATAACTTTTTAAAAAGCATTATGGGGAAAATCATGAAAGACTATGAAATGAACCTGAAAGATTGTAGTGTTTTCAGAGGGACGTTAGGTGTTGTCTCACGTATCCTTCTGGGCTATCTGATTCTGTGGGATATTCTGTGCCTTTCTTGTGTTTGAGCTATTTTGCAACTCTGTAAATCGTACGTAATTGTGGTGGTAACATCTTAGTGGTTCCCTTGTTAATTAATGAATTAAGTAAAATCCTTACAAGGGTTCATCTTATGTTTGCATAAAGGTCATTATTTTATCTTTTTGAGAAAATTATTGGGGCGTCTGGGTGGCTCAGTCGGTTAAGTGTCTGACTTTGGCTCACGTCATGATCTCACGGTTCATGGGTTCAAGCCCTACGTCGGGCTCTGTGTTGACAGCTGGAGCGTGGAGCCTGCTTCGGATTCTGTGTCTCCCTCTCTCTCTGCCCCTCCCCTGCTCGTGTTCTGTCTCTCAAAAATAAGTAAACATTAAAAAAATTTAAAAAAAAAGAAATATGTATTTAAAAAAAGGAAATTATATACAAGCAGCATTTCAATTAATAAACTATGGTAGGATTCTAGTAAATGAGAGTGCAGAGAAATCAAATCAGAGTGAATTTTAGAATCACCTTCTGTGCCCCAGTCCTATGCCTGAGGGAAAGAATGGATGAAGTTCAAGACCAGGCAGTGGCCCTGAGGCGTTCGAAGAATCTGTGTAGACACTGGCATGCATGACAAATGTACAGGACTCTTTCCCATCAGTGTTCCTCAGGGTTCGGTTAACCTTTCTCTTCCCAGCTCCCCTCTCCTGTAGTGAGATCAACTGTGCCCTTGGTTTCAGCTCCCGTTCACGAGCTAATACCTCTCTAATTGCTTAACCACCATCGGCTTCTTTCCTCCCATGAAACTGATCACCTCCTTATACTGTTTCACTTTCATATCCCACCGGTGCCTCAAAACTCGGCATGTTGCAAAGATCGTCCAAACGATGATACATCATCTTTTCGGAAAGGCTTGCTTCTCCTTCATTTTGTTTCTTTACAAATGGCCTCCGCCAATGCCAACTGCATGTACCAGAAAGCCAGGAATCAATCATACAACCGAGCCAACCTGTTGTACTTTGAAACACTTGACCACAAACCTGCGATGGGTATTCAACACTGACTACAAACTCCCTTGTCTCTCCAGTGGGTTTGCTACCCCTCTAATGGACGACCATCTTCAAGACTTGCCTCAACAACCCCCCCCCTCCACCTCTTCTGAACAATGTCTCCTCCCTCTAAGCTCATGCCTACTGTCACACTTCAAGGAAATAAAAACGAATTATGGAGGAATTCCTCTTGTCACCATCAAATCAAACCTATACCTGCATTTGTATCCATTTTGTTCATTTCTAAGCATTTATTCCACAAATATTTAGTAAGTACCTGCTATGCGCTCCACACTGCCCTGAGTGTTTGCACATCTGTAGGGAACACTACAGAAAAGTCCCTGTCACTATGGAATTTACATTGCAATTGGAGAAATGTACAAGAAACAAAGACAATGTTAGCTGAAGATAGCTCAGGTTTATCGAGAAGAGCAGTGAGAGACTATTAAAGGGGAGGACGTGCCCCCAGCTCTAACCTACCCAGCTGGGTGCCCTTTCTTGTGCTTGGGATTCTTCCCTCCGGCATTGCCAGGGACATAAGGTCTCCTTTCCAATGGATTGTTGCCATCAGCATAGAATTGACCTTCTGTCTTCAAAACAAAACAAAACAAAACAAAACAAAACAAAACAAAATGGACTTCCTTTGACCATACTTCTTCCTACAGCAACCTCTTTATTTCTTTCCCCACTTCATTCACAGTATAACTTGTAAAATATTTGTCTATACCTGTGGGTGCCTAATTAGGGTACCGTGTCCCCAAAGATACTTGAAAACTCTCTAAAGAATCCTTGAAAAGGGGCACCTGGGTGGCTCAGTCAGTTAAGCGCCCAACTCTTGGTTTCAGCTCAGGTTGTGATCTCATGGTTAATGAATTCAAGCCCCGTGTCGGAGCTAATAGCGTGGAACCTGCTTGGGACTCTCTCTCTCTCTCTCTCTCTCTCTCTCTCTCTGCCCCTCCCCTGCGCACGCGTGCGTGCGCTCTCTCTTTCAAAATAAATAAACTTAAAAAAAATGCCTTGTGCCCAGATCATTTTAAGGGAGTCCATTTCCAGATCCATACTCCATATGGCCTCTGTAATATAATTCTATGTCCAAGAATGGGTCTGATATCATGATACTCCCCTCACACCCTGGGACAGCAACATACACCTCCCAAATCTTATTAGAGTATATGACTTGGGCTGATACCAAAGTTGAAACACCGCCTTTGTTTTAAGAAATGCCCTTCAGTGAGTAATCTTGGGGCTCCGCATTAAGTGCTTCCTCTCCTTATTAAGGTTGAAGGTTAGCATTGGAGAGAAGGTATTTGGGCTGATGTTGACATGCTGCAAAATCAGAAGGACAATCAGTTCGGGTTCGTGACACGGATGCCTTTATATTTAAATTAAACTATATATATATCCTTTAGGGACACGATAGGAAAAAAAAAACACAAGTAAGCATTGTAATGATTTCTTTCCATTCCAGTGTGGTTCGGTAAATAAAATAATAGAAAACTAGCTTGTTCTTCTTTTCAAAAAATGACATGGTATCAGGAACATGTTATTCCAGTGAAGTCAATCCTTTCCTATGTTATTTTTTTAAATATTGTCGATGTCTAGTTAATAAAACTATACACGAGCTTGTGATGCAAAGTCTCTAATTACAAATTTCAGACACCAGCTTAAAAATGTTCGAGGCGTGGGGCGCCTGGGTGTTTCAGCTGGTTAAGCATCTGACTCTGGCTCAGGTCATGATCTCACGACTCGTGAGTTCGAGCCCCGTTGCATCAGGCTCTGGGCTGACAGCTCAGAGCCTGGAGCCTGCTTCAGATTCTGTGCCTCCCTTGCTTTCTGCCCCTTCCCGCACCTGTGCTCTCTCTCTCTCTCTCTCTCTCTCTCTCTCTCTCATAAATAAATAGATAGATAAATAAATAAATAAATAAATAAATAAATAAATAAATAAAACATTAAAAACAATGTTCAAAACACCAAAAGTGTCCCCAGCTATTGTTCAATCTGCCCTGGGAGCAAAACTCCCGGCCTCCCAACCCCCGTTTGAGAATCACTGCTCTAGATAATTCCATCTGGCATTATTGATTTCAGTACTTCGTACAGACTGAGGCTCTGAAGTTAGTGTCTCCAATCCTGACCTGCCCTTGGAGCCCAGACTCACATGTCCAACTGCCTACAGCATTTTTCTCCATATGAATATGTAACAGAAGTCATATTGTTTTAAGTTTATTTATTTATTTTGAGAGACAGAAGGAAAGAGAGCAAGCACGTACGGGGGAGGGGCAGAGGGACAGAGGGAGAGAGAGAATCCCAAGCAGGCTCCATGCTAACAGCACAAAGCCTGACTCAGTGTTCGATCCGCAATCCACAGGATCATGACCTGAGCCAAATTGAGGAGTCAGATACTCAACCTACTGAGCCACCTAGGTGCCCCACGAGAGTCATATTTTCAACACGATTTCTTTTTTTTTTTAATTTTTTAACACTTTTATTTATTTTTGAGAGACAGAGACAGAGAGAGCGTGAGCGGGGATGGGTCAGAGAGAGGGAGGGAGACACAGAATCCGAAGCAGGCTCCAGGCTCCGAGCTGTCAGCACAGAGCCCAATGCGGGGCTCAAATTCACGGACCTCGAGATCATGACCTGAGCCAAAGTCGGAAGCTTAACCGACTGAGCCACCCAGGCGTCCCTCAACATGATTTCTAACCTGCTTTCTCCTCAACCAGCTCATTTCCCAGTCTCCTCATATTAGTAAATGGCATCCGCATCTACCTAGTGGCTAAAGCCTCAGCCCCCGAGATGACTCCTTCCTTTCCCTTATCTCGTATCTAATCCATCAACAAAACCTGCTGATTTTACCCCCAAAAGCAAAGTCAGACTTGATCACTGCTCTTCATATCCCCAGCTCCCATTTGAATCCAAAACCTGACATTTTTTTTTGCACTTCAGATACTGCAGACAGGCTCTGGTCCCGCGACTACACCTGTACAGGTGCATCACGGGACCGTTAGGAACTACCACCTTGCCGAATCCGATGATTAATTCCCAGATCTCAAATGACTCAACCCGTCCGTCCTAAATGACACAGAAGGCCTTTCACTTTGCTTGGAATGTTACACTTTATTCATCTAGGTTCTGACTCTTCCTTCGTTTCCCACCCTTGTCACTGATGGCTGCTTTCGGTCGGCTTGGCTGGGTTCTCCTGAACTTCCTGACCTTTAAACGTCGGTGGGCTCCAGGACCCAGACCTTCGGTCTGAGTTTCCTGTTGCGTTAAAAACCAAAATTCAGGGGCGCCTGGGTGGTGCAGTCGGTTAAGCGTCCGACTTCAGCCAGGTCACAATCTCGCGGTCCAGGAGTTCGAGCCCCGCGTCAGGCTCTGGGCTGATGGCTCAGAGCCTGGAGCCTGTTTCCGATTCTGTGTCTCCCTCTCTCTCTGCCCCTCCCCCGTTCATGCTCTGTCTCTCTCTGTCCCCAAAATAAATTAAAAAGTTGAAAAAAAATTAAAAAAACAAACCCAAAATTCAACTGAGTAAGTTTTAAAAAACTGACTGCCTTTCTTTAATGATTCATGAAATGGGAAGCATCCCATCTAACAGATCGAAGGGAGCTCTGAGGAGCTGTATAAAATGAAAGGCTTGTTCGGCACAGGGGAGGAGGAGCATAGAAGCAACACCAGGCAAAAACAAAAACAAAAACAAAAAAAAACCAAAAACAGGTTGGTTACGGCCAGGTGACTTTCCTTCAGGGGATGGCAGGGGTCTATCATGCAGATGATCCGGTGGCTCCTGATTGACTCGTTTGAGAGGGGGGAGCCCATGCTGTAATTAAGTCTCAGTTTGGTGACATGCGCTTAGCATAAGCGACGCCATCTTGGGCCTGTTGCCTTGTTTTTAATGGTTGCTTCATAGCAAATAACAGCAAGTTGAGTAGCTTTAAACAACCCAGTTTATTATCTCATCATTTGTCACCAGGAGTCCAGGCACAGCCTTATGGGGTCCTCCGCTCAAGCTCTCACTCAAAGCAGAAGTGAGGGTGTCAACCAGGCTGTTCTCACCGACGGGCTCACCTGGGGAAGAATCCGCTTCCAAACTCACTCAGGCTGTTGGCAGAACTCACTTCCTCGCATCTGTATGGTTTGGTGGGAGGTGGGGAGGAGATTCCGGCTGTGAACCAGACACTATCCTCAGCTCCCAGGGGCCACCTGCAGTTCCCTGCCATAGGTGGCTTGAAACATGGCTCTTTGCTCCTTCAAGGCCAGCAGGAGATCCTCCTACTATCGTGCGAAACCAGAGTCTGATTTAATGTGATGTAATCATAAGAGTGATAACCTCTTACCTTGCCAAGTTCTACTAGGTTAAGAGCAAGTCCTAGGTCCCGTCCGCACTCAAAGGACATTAACACAAGGGGACAGACACCACGGGGCTGTCGAACAGCCTCTGTCCGTACTCACTGGGTAGATAAGCCCACTCCTTCTCACGTCCTGAAATGTCACCTCTATCCTAATGACGCTCGTATTTGTGTCTCCAGCCTGGACCTCATCCCTGGACTCCGAACGCACGTACTCAGCTGCCTGCTTGGCATTCCTGTCTGGGTTCAACCGCCATCTCAAAAGTAATACTTCCAAAGCCAACCACCCCTGTTTCCCATCAAACCTGCCTCTCCTGTAGTCTTTCCCATCTTAGCAAATGGCACCTTCGCTGTTCCAGTGCCTCGGGCCAAAGAATCGTAGAATCATCCCAATTCTTACCTTCTCCATACACTCCGCACTTAATTTATCTACAAATCCTGCGAGTTTGCCCTTCAAAATACACCCAGAATCTCACCACTTCTCCCCATTCTCACATCTACCACTCCGGTCCTTCCACCACTCTACTCACCCTAGATCGGTGGTCCTCGACCAGGAGGGTTTTGTCCACCGAGGGGACTTTGACAATCTTGGAGACCGTATTAGTTGTCACAACTGGGGGAAAGGGTGCTGCTGGCATCTAGTGGTCAGAGGCCAGGAGTCCTGCTAAATAAACATCCTGCGGTGCACAGAATAGCCCCCACGACAACAAAAATCTATGTGGCCCAAAATGTCAACAGTACAGAGGTCATGAAACCCTCCATCTACGTTCATGCGAATAACCTCCTGACTGGTTTCCCTGCCTTCACCCTTGCTCCCCACCCCACTAGTCTGTTGTGCACACAGTAGCCTGCATAATTCTTTTCTAATCTAAGTCAGCCAAGCCTCTTCAAAGCCATCCAACAGCTTCTCGTCTGGCACAAAGTTAAAGACAAATCCTTCTCAGGGCCTTTGAGACTCAACACGACCCCACTGCCTCCCTTACGTGCCTCTTACCACTTGCCTTCTTGCTCTTTTTCTTTGTCCAGCATTATTGGTCTCTGTTCCATTCTTTAAACGCACCAGATGTGCTCCTACCTTGGGCCTACTGTTTGCTTTGTCTGGAACGTTCTTGTCCAGACAGCACAATTGCTCGCTCCTCAATTTCCTCCAGGTCTTTGCTCAAACCAGAGTCTTCTCTGACACACTCCTCTATGAAATACCAATAAAAAATAAATACGAATCTGCTCCCTTAAGCCCCCAGCCTCCGTGTCCCCTCACCCAGCTTTACTTTTCTTCCTAGTCCTTGTCAACATCTCACATGTGTGTGTGTTTATTTGCTTATCTTCCGACTCAGCCGCTAAAGTGGAAGCTCCATGGGGGCAGCAAATTTATTTTTTCTATTGTTAACTATTCTACAGAGCAGCGAAAGTGAACTTTTAAAAATGCAAAAGGAGGACACCTGGGTGACTCAGTCAGTTGAGCATGTGACTCTTGACTTCGGCTCAGGTCATGACCTCACGGTTCCTGGGATCGAGCCCTGTGTCTCTCCTTTTCTCACTCTCTCTCTTTCTTTCTCTCTCTCAAAATAAATAAATACACTTAAAAAAAAATTCAAAAATAATCCCATCACCACCTTCCACTCGCCAGGGTAAAACCCTTCAGTCACTTTCCATTTCACTCAAGCCCCAGTTGACAGTCTACAGACCAGGGCAGATCAAGATTTCAGAGTTTTTTTTTGTTTTTTTTTTAATGTTTTGTTGTTTATTTTTGACAGAGAGAGAGGCAGAACACAAACAGGGAGGGGCAGAGAGATACAGACACGCACACACACACACACACACACACACACACACGCACACACACAGAATCGGAAGCAGCTCCAGGCTCCGAGCTGTCAGCACAGAGCCCGACGCGGGGCTCGAACTCACGAACCGTGAGATCGTGACCTGAGCCGAAGTCAGACACTCAACCGACTGAGCCACCCAGGCACCCCAAGATTTCAGAGTTCTTAATCACGGAAAAGATTATGATGTCATCGCCACCAGAGATAATTTTAAAAAATTTAAATATTAGATCCCGAAGTAAGTGTGTTAAGAGCCTAACAATTTTGGATTTCACGAAATCGCATTAATCTTAAACCTGTGTGTGTTTAATCTTTCCACTGCCCCTTCTTCCCTCCTGCTTCCGGCACTCCCCGCACCCTGCCAGAACTACCGTTAACTAGCCTTCCAAGCTGTCTTCCCATCTCCAGCCATACACCTTTCTTCCTTCCCTCCCCACACCAATCTATGCTCTACACTTCTTCCAAAATGATCACTCTAAAACACCCATCTCATTATGTCCATCTCCTATTGAAAATAGCACCTCCTAAGGATGTCCAAGTTTCCCTAGTGTAGGACTTTTGCAGGACTCTTTGATGGCAAGTGACAGCAATCCAAAGCGAAGTGGATGGAACGAAAGGGAAAAACAAACAAACCAACCAAACAAAACAAAGGGATTTCCAGGTTCGCATAGGGAAGGATACTGTGGTTCATCAAATCAAAAGAGCTGAAGAGTTGGAATTTCAGAGTCAAGAACTAGGGACTGGAAATCAGCAGAACACATGTTCTTTCTGTCCATGTCTCATGTTTACTTGTCTTCATGTGGCTGCTTTCTTCTTTGGTCAGAGTCTCTTCGAGTGTTAGGGAGGGAGGCCGTTGCCAAGTCCTGAATCCCCACCAGCAAGGCCGGTAACGTCACTAAAAAGATAACCTCTCCTTCCTGCCATTTACATATCAATCCCCAGGAGATTCTGATTGGTCCGTCTTTGAGTCAGGTGGACCCACCACTGTGTGTGTTTATGTGTGTGGTCCCCAGACCCCGTAAAGCATGGAAGAAATTACCCAGAGTCAATGCAACGCTGTCCCCAGACAAAGGAAGATGAGAAAGCACAGTGGTCAGATGCAACATAATGGCCACTAGCTTCCACTGCTTACCGAACATGGCACATAACGACCTTACAGATCTGGTGCCTAACGATCTCTCCCACTCCACTTTTATCCACTCCTCCCTCATGTTCCATGTTCTTTTTTTTTTAATGTTTATTTTTGAGAGACAGAACGTGAGCGGGGAAGGAGCAGAGAGAGAGGGAGACACAGAATCCAAAGCAGGCTCCATCCAGGCTCTGAGCTGTCAGCACAGAGCCCGACGCGGGGCTCGAACTCACGATCCGTGAGATCATGACCTGAGCCGAAGTCGGACGCTTAACCGGCTGAGCCACCCAGGTGCCCCTTGGGTTCCGTATTCTAACCACAGTGAACTGCTGTGAATTCTTGGATGCCTTTGGCTATCTCTTACCTCCAGGAGGTCACACTTACTGCTCCCTGTACCTAAAACACTTTTTGCTGGCTTGTTTTACAAATATAATCCTTCCATGGCATGCCTGGGTGACTCAGTCAGTTGAGCATTCTGACTTCAGTTCAGGTTGTGATCTCGTGGGTCGTGGGTTTGAGCCCCACGTAGGGCTCTACGCTGACAGCTCAGAGCCTAGAGCCTGTTTCAGATTCTGTGTCTCCTCCTCTCTGTCCCCCGCCTGCTCCCTCTCCTCTCTCTCTCTCTCTCTTTCTCTCAAAAATAGACATTAAAATCTTAAAAAAAAAAAAATACTCCCTGACGTTCTTCAGTACTCTCCTCATACATCACCTCCTCCAGGAAGTCGGTTTTGGTTTATGGATTGTTTATTATTTAGGGATAGTAAGGCCAACAGATCAGGAGATACCTTTCATTGAAAAGACCCTTGGTTACTAACAGACCCCATAAGGAGGGAGCATGCCAAGTCACCGGGGAGGGATGGGACAAGACACAGGACAGCAGCAGGCGTCTGTCAGGATGGGGCTGGGGATAGAGCCTTTATTGTGGTTTCTGCAGGTAGAATGGGGAAACAGGGGCAGCAGGTTAGGACCGGCTGGTTTGAATACTTTCGGCAGGTGCTGGGGCACAGGGGCTGTCCCTGCCGCTACTTGGCTCTGGTATGATCTGGTCCCTGAATGTGCGAGCTCCATAGGAGAGGCGGTTAGGGATCCGACTCTGGATTCATTGCTTTGCGTTTAAAAAGCACCCCCCCCCCCCCGCCCCAGGTGAGTTGTTTACTCCGTCTAGGAATTGACCAACCCTGGGAGGGGCAGTCCTTCCGGGGTCAGCAAGGCCCCAGATTGTCAAAGCATCAGAAAACAGAAAATAAAAGACTTGGTCACTAGTCTTCCCCGACATTTTTTTCAGCCTCTTCCCCTAAATCAGATTTATGCAGCTCTTCTCTGCGATCCTGTAATCACTTGTACAAAACTCTGTCACAGCAAGGTGGAGGTGCCAGCAACAGCTCCAGCGAACTTTGACCTTCGAATTCCTTCTAGGGAAGCGGCTGAGAAGTTTAAGCTGCCTGAGTTTAGATTTAATGGGTATGTGACCTCACTTTATGCTGATAGCCTATACGACTGCACATTGAGTCGTCGCTCACGCGTCTTTAAAATATTTTTTCATCATGTATTTTATTAAAGTGATGAAGACAACACTCTCGATGTGCTATATCCTGAATTTCGACACAGTACCGGCCGCCCCCACATTGACTCATGCGGCCACCGTTCATTCATCTTCGTACAGAAGCTATCTCTTTTCTCTGCATCGTGGTGCATATATTTGACCTTCACAACACGCAGTTCATTAGCAATATTTAAACTCTGAGATGCCCTTTCAAACCGTTCAGGCCTGTGGATATCTGCATATAAAACCTGTAAAATCTTACGCCAAGATGCTACTTGTGCACTTGGTTTGTGCCAGTGGGCATAGCTCGATTCGTGTTCGTCCCTGAGGTCTTCATGCTTTCAATGGGACGCGATAGCCAGCTATACGATAGCAAGTGAGGGACTAACACATCACGGTGTACATTTCAGCTACTCTCCGTTTAGGGACGTGAACATGCATTTGGTATGCTGAGGGATTCAGCTTTGAAGCAAAGATTTTTATCATTCTTTTCTTCGAGCTTTTGGGTCACTTGAATTAAGGAGTGCCCTGAGATTGTCATGAGTCAGCATTTATCTGCAGTTACTTATCTGTATGATCAAAATTTTCTGAAGAAACACAAGTAAACACAAAAGAAAGCACAGCTATAGTTTGGATTCTGACTCAAACTGTCGACCACAACTCCCGATTCCACATTTTATCACCTCAGGGTTCTCGTTCGTTGACTATTTTAAGTAAATATATTTTATACATTTGCAGTTATAAAATGAATTTATAGTAATAAAATGCACTTTTATTGCTTTTCTATTAATGGATTTTGGTTAATTCCCCCCCCCCCACTTTTAAAAATAGAATTTATTTAAGTTCTGCTATGGACTGAATGTTTGCATCCTCCCTTCAAAATTCATATGCTGGAACCCTAATCTCCAGTGCAATGATATTTAAAGATAGAGTCCTTGGGAGGTAATTAGGTCACAAGGGTGTGGCCTTAATAATGGGACTAGTGCCCTTGTGAGAAGAGACAAGAGAGAGCCAAATTCCTCTTTCTCTGATCTCTACTATTAGTGTTGAATTATATTCCATTGTATGGATGCGCCATAGTTTATCTATCCATTTCCCTACTGAAGGACATCTTGGGTAGTTCCAAGTTTTGGCAATTATGAATAAAGCTGCTAGAAATATTTCTGTGTAGGTTTTTGCGTGGACATATGTTTTCAGCTCATTTGGGCAAATACTGAGAAGCACGATTGCTGAATCTGATGATAAGAATATGTTTAGTTTTGTAAGAAACTGCAAAATCATCTTTCGAAGTGGTGGTACCATTTTGTATTCCCACCGGCAATGAATGAAGGTCCCTATTACACATTCTTGCCAGAATTTGACGTTGTCAGTGTTTTGATTTTTTGCCACTCTGACAGGTGTGCAATGGTGCTGTAGTTTCAATTTGCACTTCTTAATGACACGTGATGTTGGGCATCTTTTCATTTGCTATTTGCCATCTGTAGACCTTCTGTGGTGACGTGTCTGTTCAGGTCTTTTGCCCATTTTCTAATAAGGTTGCTGTTTTCTTATCATTGAGTTTTAAGAGTTCTTTGTATATGTTGGATATCAACTCTTTTATCAGATATGTGTTTTGGAAACATATTCTCCCATTCTGTGGCTTATCTTCTTATTCTCTCGATCAATTGGTATTTTTGCTCAAAAAAAAAAGGGGGGGGGATGCCATTGATTTCAAAAGTCAAAAAGTGCTGTTTTGGTAGTTTTCCAGACTATAGGTGAATCTCCTTGTTTCATTGATAAAGTTTCATTAGAAGTTAAGTGTTCACATGGGGTGCCTGGGTGGCATCTGACTCTTGATCTCAGCTCAGGTCTTGATCTCAGGGTAGTGAGTTCAAGCCCTGCATTGGGCTACATTCTGAGAGTAAAAAAAAAGAAAAGAAAAAAGTTAAGTGTTCACAAAAGACATACAGCAAATAGTCGCAAAACCGTGACTAGAACATATGTCCCTAACTACCATGTGATGATTCTTTCTTCTATTTTCTTCTATGAAACACTTTCTTGGTTCTTTTTTCTTACAAGATGATGAGACACAATCATGAGTGCCAGGATTCGCCCCTAAATTAATCTATGGCCTTCCTTTTGCATAATCCTCTAGCTGTTGGGATTTCTGCTCAATAGATTTTCAAGGTGACAGAGAGACTCAAGCAGACTTAGGGCTTCTGTCCCTTTTTTTTTTTTTTTTACATTTATTTATTTTTGAGAGACAGAGCACAAGTGGAGGAGGGGCAGAGAGAGAGGGAGACACAGAATCCGAAGCAGGCTCCAGGTTCTGAACTGTCTACACAGAGCCTGACACGGGGCTTGAACTCACAAACCGTGAGATCATGACCTGAGCCGAAGTCGGACGCTTTACCGACTGAGCATCCCAGGTGCCCCTTCTGTCACTTTAATAAAAACTTTTTAGGGGCGCCTGGTCTGGCTCAGTCGGTTGAGCGTCCAACTTCAGCTCAGGTCACAATCTCGCGGTCCGTGAGTTCGAGCCCCGCGTCGGGCTCTGGGCTGACAGCTCGGAGCCCGGAGCCTGCTTCGGATTCTGTGTCTCCTTCTCTCTCTGCCCCTCCCCCGTTCATGCTCTGTCTCTCTCTGTCTCAAAAATAAATAAACGTTAAAAAAAAAAATGTAAAAAAAAAAAAACTTTTTAGAAAGTATTTCCTTGAGTTAAAATTGGCATTGTCAGACAGATGTGTGAGTCTGAAGCTATTGTTTCTGAACCCTCACTTATTTCACTGATATTTATTGGAGTCTGCTTCAATAAATATTTAATACTCAATATGAGTATCAGTTATTATATAACAAAATATTACTATATGTATTAATATGTAATAACATAATGCAGAATTATAAAAAAATATATGATATTAATATAAGTATGACACACTAAATATAATATGTGGAATATAATCATCATATTATATTATCATATCAATAACTAAATGCAACAAATAAATAGGTAGGCAGGTCCTATACAAGACACAAGAGACAAACAGTAGCAAAGAGGAAGTTCTCCCGGCCCTTCTGACGTTATACATTTTTTCCTATGATATTAAAGACAGTTATTTTGTGAACTGGTGGGCCAAAATAACTGATTTGTGTGTAAGCCCCTCCTAAAAGGGTTCCCAATCTGTCATTTACTTTGAATACTGTACATTTGACTCAAAATCATGGAAAATCAAAAGAACAGCTCTAGTCTGGCGTGAGCTAGACACAAAATAAAGTGAAATGGCGTGACTTACAGAAAACGCTTACAGAAATTTATTGGGAGGCTCGGTCCTTGAGAGAACGCAGGGGCAAACCGAAGGCACTGAGGGTATTTGTGGGTGTTTCGGAAGGAGTGTCCATTCAAGGACTTTGGTTCGCGTATTACTGTGCCTTCCAGACTTTCAAAAAGCAGAGACCGGGAGTGAACTGGACCGTGTGAAAGGATTGCGGACTTCATCAGCGATTCAGGATGCGGGGCCAGGACGTGAGGGTGATCTGGCTGCGACGTCTGTCACCCCATTGATCGCCAGGGTTGATTTGGCTGATCTGGCTGGCTAGGCAGGTGTCCCCTTCCTCCCTCACCATTCCGTGTGTGTCCCTCCAGAAGCTGCACGCTGGGTCGAACAGGACGACCTTCCCTGATAGAGGAGGACAGTTCTTCGGTCAAGGGTATACGAGTTAGAACCTCCAAACAAGCTCTCACGGATGCAGGGCCAGAGGTGCGGACGTTGTCAGTGAGGCAAGGAGCTGGGGAAGGTGGCGTAAGTGTTACGTATCCCGGATAAGCCATTTGGGGGTTGCTGGCAAGTTTCGGTTTCTGAAGATGGAAACATCAACTTACATTTTAAGTCCTTAAAAAGACGCTAAAAAGCTAAGCGAGTATCCATCCATCATTTGACAGTGAGAGTATAGGCAGGTGTTTTCACCTAAGTAGAGCTCCCCCTACCCCACATCCGCCCTTCCCTATGGTCACTGAGGTTTGCTGGGATTGCGCGTGGAGGTACGCAGAAACAGAGCAGAGTGTCCCAAAGGGAAGGGGACAGCAACTCTCCGTGTTCTTTTTTTATTTTTATTTTTGAATCTTCATTTATGTATTTATTTACTTTGAGGGGGAGGGGAGGGGAGAGAGAGGGAGAGAGAGAATCCCAAGCAGGGATCGACACGGGGCTCGATCTCACAACAGTGAGCTCATGACCTGAGCTGAAATCAAGAGTGAGACTCCACTGGCGGAACCACCCAAGTGCCCCAGCTCTGCTTGTTCTAAGACTGACATCAAGTAATGGAGACCATCTTTTTCAAAAAGGAAGTCAACGTAATCCCACTTGGGCCTGAGGTGACATTCCCACGGGGACTTCCGTCCCTATAGCCGGGCCGTAAGCCTCAGGGAAGACCACAGGTACCACCGAAATCGAAGAAGTGGTTCACCATCTGAGTCGCGATGTCAAGATTTTTTTTTTTTTTTTTTGAATCCACAGTTAGAAAAAGTCTCTTCCTTTTAATCTTCTAGAAGCCAGGCCTAGGAGGAGCCAGTCCCTAGGAGGGACTCCAGAGGGGTGCTTCTTCCCTAGTGTGGGGGGAACGTTCTTCTTGTCATGAAAGTTGGGTCAAGACGCTTAGTGTCTGGGTGGAGGAAGGTACGGTGGTGGGGGTGCGGAGTTGGCTGGACAGAAGAGGCCGAGGCAGGCTCCTGGCTCCATACGGCCTGTGTGTGGCATACAGATGGCCCAGCGTTCCTCCAGCTTCTCACGAGGAGCGGGACAAAACCAAAAACCAAGGGTTGAGGGGCAACAGGATGCAGGGACTTGATGATAGGAGCCAGTCTCCAGCAGGGGGAGCCCACGAGACCCACCCCAGGGCCATCCGCAAGCCAGCGCTGTGAGGAAAGACCTCCAGCGCCACAGGATACAGCGGGAAACCAAAGTCTTTGCGCCCCACTGCCTCCAGTCCCAACCCACCGACACCCAGACCCATGATGGGGAGGAGGATGAGGTGTTTAACCCCACCTAGGGAGGGAGCTGCACTTGGAATGGTCTGCAACATTCTATGTAAACGAGAAGGTGCTGAGATGCGGGAAGTTTCCCAACTCACTCTCCCTACAAGGCAGGGCTCCACCAGGAAGAATGGACAAGACAATGGAGAAGCCATGTTATCTTTCTCCCACTGATGGCAGCATGCACCCTCTCCCTCCACCGAGTGGGGGCAAACACAGACATGTGCCAGAGTCACTCTGATAATCAAGCCCCCGAACCTGCGTGGGGCAATGAGGCTGTGAGAGAAAAATCGCTGTGGGAAGGCAAGGAAGCCGACTTCGTTCTGGGTCGTGTGGCAGCTGACACAGAATCGCTCTGTCCGCCATCCCTGCAGGCTGTGGTAAAACGAATTGAGAGACCCATGTCAGAAAGAGCAGCCTAAGTGTCCGTCTCCAGGTGAACGGATACGCAAAATGTGGTAAATCCATACAATGCAATATTATTCAGCCGGACAGAGGAAGGAGCATGGCTAACGTGTCTCACGGTTCATGCTGGTTCTCGGCTGGGACCTCAGCCAGGGCGAGCCTGAAACCCTGCATGGGCCCACCAATGTGGTGTTTCCTACTGTCTGCCCTCCCAAAGGACAAGTGTCCAATGTCAGAGCACGGGGGACAGGAGTGGTCTGAGTTAGCTCTTATACTAAGAGTAGCTTCGGAAACTTCTGAAGACCCATCTCGTCATCCCGGTAAGACTCCCTGCCATGTGGCCATAAAGAAACACCTATGGGGGCGCTTGGGTGGCTCAGTCGGTTAAGCGTCCGACTTCAGCTCAGGTCATGATCTCGCGGTCTGCGAGTTCGAGCCCCGCGTCGGGCTCTGGGCTGATGGCCCAGAGCCTGGAGCCTGCTTCCGATTCTGTGTCTCCCTCTCTCTCTGCCCCTCCCCCGTTCATGCTGTGTCTCTCTCTGTCTCAAAAATAAATAAAACGTTAAAAAAAAAATTAAAAAAAAAAAAAAGAAACACCTATGACATTTATCCCGTGACCCACGTATTACTTTCTAGAATGCTGAACGTTAAGCAAAGCTAGTGAGTGGTCGACTTATTTGCGAGCTTGGGTTGATGCTTCTTGCCTTTAAAAGCCAACTACTGTAATGGCTCCCGTAGATGGGTACAGCCTTTTACAAGTTTCAAAGCCCTTTGAGTTCTTCCCCTATCATTTTATTATTTTAGCTTCTGAAAATAATGCGTATCCGTCACCATTCTTTTTTTTTTAATTTTTTTTAATGTTTATTTTTGAGACAGAGAGAGACAGAGCATGAACGGGGGAGGGGCAGAGAGAGAGGGAGACACAGGATCGGAAGCAGGCTCCGGGCTCTGAGCCGTCAGCCCAGAGCCCGACGCGGGGCTCGAACTCACAGACCGCGCGATCGTGACCTGAGCCGAAGTCGGACGCTCAACCGACTGAGCCACCCAGGCGCCCCATCGTTCTAACTAGTTTGGGCAGCAAAGGACTTTATTAAAACATTATCAGGGGCCTCGAAGAGCCTGCAGGGGGCCAAGGCCAAGTTTTGGGGCTGTACCACCCCAGGACTGCCCAGGGGAGATACCGCAGTGACACCCCAACAGTGCACCCTGGATGGAGCCACGACGACAGCGGCTCAGAAAACTCCGGTCCTTTGCCTCCACCCTTAGAAGCAGATCCCATTGGTGCTTCTTGCTCTCCCACCAAAGCCTCATGTGGGTAAGTCTGATCGGCGGAGCTCAGGTCGCTAAGCTTGCATCGGGGACAAGGTAGAGTGAGAAAGTGCTTTTCTGGCTTCTCTTCTGGGGACAAAAGGTACCGTGGGAAAATTCCTCAGATGTAGGAAGAGTGTCCAAGGGATGCTGGCGGTCACAGATGATGACAAACACGATGAAGTGTCGCCAGACCAGCAGAGGCGGGGTTTTAAGGCCTTGAAATGGTCATTGTTGCGTTCTTGATGATTACAGACAATCATTTACTGTGGATTCACAAGAGAGCTGACAAAAGAGCACCAGTTTAGATTTCTCTAGCCAATAACGTCCGTGTACTGACCCTGTGAGAGTTCTTTGAAAGACCTGGCCCGCTTTGGTTGCCACAGTCTCCCGGTTGATTCTTTCAAACCCCGTTTGAAGCAGAGCTCAAAGCTCTGTACTCACTGGGTGGCTGCATAATTGTTTTAATTCATTTATTAAACACAATTCTCTCTCCTCGCTTCTGCCTTGCTCCTTTGATACATGCTCTGCAGCCGGGTCCCTAATGGATATGATTAGTGCTTCCCACCGTGCGCGGCGTGGGTGGGATGGGGTGTTACATCACTAAGCTGGGGACACGTCTCCATTTTATGTGGCAGGGACTCAGGCTGTTTCTTCTGACACGCGGGCGAAGTCCGCGAGAGAATTCTTTAATAGTTTCATGCGAGCTCATTCTGCTCGTCACACGCCAAAGGGGAGCTGGAGACCAGGGAGGAAGATAGAGGGCACAGAACAGGTGAGGCACCTTGTGTCAAACGACTGTCCCCTCACCGCCCCCACCACCAGGTAGTACCAACGGGACCAGGGAAGGTACCAACGAATCATCCTTCTGGGTTCTAACCCAGACAATAGATACAGCTGAATGCAATCAAATGTGATAGGCGTTTAGGGCGAGATGGGTCAACACAGCTCAGGCTTAAGACTGAAACAGGACTCCTCGCTTCCTGCACCCTGGATTGAGAAGTGACTCCCAGGGAGTAGTCTACCCAGCCCAATGCACCTTTGCTTGCCCCAATGATATGAAGATTTTTGTCCTGCATTTTCTTTTGGAGGTCTTCTGGTTTCAGCCTTTATGTTTAAGTCCATGATTCGTTTCTAGTTAATTTTTGGATATGGTGTGAGGTTAATGGCGATGATTTGTCTTCCCATGCATCCAGTCAATGAGAGAAATGCTTTCCAGCCAGTCCCCGAGAAGAGCAAGTCTGGATCTTTCCCAGTGCATTCCTGGCAGTGGTCCAACATAGCTTCTCTTCTGAGCAGGCCAGTGGTAACCGATCGAGTAACTGGAAGAAAATCCTCAAATTTAATAATATCCCCTACTGGGTTTCTAATCAGTTTCAATGGTGGTTCATGCGTTTTATCCATTTCCCCTTTTCAAACTGATTCCCGTAGACCACATCAATTCACCTGTTTAAATCAAGCCTGAGAAAATTATAAGGCAACAAGTTAAAGTACACACAAGAGTCATATTGGGGCGCCTGGGTGGCTCAGTGGGTTAAGCGTCTGACTTCGGCTCAGGTCATGATCTCACGGTTCATGGGTTCGAGCCCCACATCTGGCTCTGTGTTGACAGCTCAGAGCCTGGAGCCTGCTTCAGATTCCGTGTCTCCTTCTCTCTCTGCCCCTCCCCTACTCGCACTCTGTCTCTGTCTCTCAAAAATAAATAAACATTCAAAAAAATCAAAAAGAGGGGCACCTGGGTGGCTCAGTCGGTTGAGCGTCCGACTTCGGCTCAGGTCATGATCTCACAGCTCGTGAGTTCGAGCCCCGCATCGGGCTCTGTGCTGACCGCTCAGCGCCTGGAGCCTGTTTCAGATTCTGTGTCTCCCTCTCTCTCTGTCCCAACCCACTTGCATTCTGTCTCTGTCTCTCTCTCTCAAAAAAAAATAAATAAATAAATAAACACTAAAAAAATTTTTTTTAAAAATCAAAAAGTTTCATTAAGTACTGAACTTTTATTCTTAACCCCATGGCTGGACAAAAGCTCTATTTTTTTTTTTTTTTTTTTTTTTAGCAGAAATAGAGCAGGCACTGGTGACTTGGTTGGTTGAGCCTCTGACTCTTGATTCTGGCTCAGGTCATGATCCCAGGGTCGTGGGATCGAGCCCCATATTGGGCTCCCCACTGAGCGTGGAGCCTGCTTAAGATCCCCTCTCTCTTTCTCCCTCTGCCCCTCTCTCCATTCATGGTCTCTCTCTCTCTCTCTCTCTCCAAAACAATAAATGAAAAAAAGAAAAAGAAATAGAGCAGGCACCCTTTTCCCATCCTATGCAATGGTGTGCGTAGAAGCCATGTCCAAATAAATCCTAGAACCTAGATGTCATAGAGAAGAGAACAGCCATCAGTTTGATGAACCGCTGGAAATGGCGATCTTCGCAGCTTTGACTTATAACACTTGACTGGTACATTCTTGGATAGCAGTTCATTATTGGTGTGTATAAGATTACTTAGAGGGTTTCCCCTGAGGAGCAGAAGTGTGTTGTAGCTGTTTTAGGAAGAGTCTAGAAATTCCGCTCTTAAAAACACCAGGCCTCTAGCCTTCCTTTCGGCCGGGACTGCCATCTTCCAGTAATTCGCCAAAATGACCCACACAAAGGGAAAGAGGAGAGGTACTCGCTGTATGTCCTCTCGGCCTTTCAGAAAACACGGAGTTGTTCCTTTGGCAACGTACATGCGAATCTACAAGAAAGGTGATATTGCGGACATCCAGGGAATGGGCACTGCTCACAAAGGAACGCCCCACAAATGTTCCCATGGCAAAACTGGAAGAGTCTCCGACGTTACCCAGCATGCTGTTGGCATTGCCGTAAAGAAACAAGTTGAGGGCAAGAGTCTTGCCAAGAGAATTAATGCGCGTGCTGAGCCCGTCAAGCACGCAAAGAGCCGAGACAGCTTCCTGAAGCGCGTGAAGGAAAGCGATCAGAGAAAGAAGGAAGCCAAGGAGAAAGATACTCGGGTGCAACTGAAGCGCCAGCCGGCCCCACCCAGCAAAGCACACTTCGTGAGAACCGACGGAGAGGAGCCTGAGCTGCTGGAACCCATGCCCTATGACTTCACGGCATGAGAAATGTAAAATAAATAAATAAAAGACCTCAAGACCATAAGAAACAAACAAGAAAACCGACCCGGCATAGGAGTATCGAGGAGAGGCTGTGATGCTTTTGAGTGCTCAGGGAGAGCTCCCGGAGGATTCGGTGCCTGATGCGATCATTGAGCCCCGAAGAGGGCATGACAGAAGGGATGGCTCGGGGATCAAGGGCACAGAAGGAGAGCGGCGTGCCTGCGGCGGGTGGCGATTAGACTGGCGGGTGGGGCACGGAGAGACTGTGGTCCCGGCAAGCAGCCCGGAGACAGGCAGCGCCCCTAAATCCTGAAGGTACACACACCCTATTTCCCTGGCTAGGATATCACGATGATGAGATGCGTATTTTGTACGGTACCGAATGGGAATTTTGCCTGTCAAACCGTGACATAGCTTTCATGGTAAGACGTGTCCCAATTTCAAAGACGTTAAAAGGTGTGGTAAAAGCGTGGTCGGTCAGTGTGGTAGCCAGCCTCTGGGGTGACCGCAAAGATTTCCACGTCCTGGTATCAGCACCCTGGGCTGTACCCTCCCCCATTCGGCGGGGCGGACCAGACTTTCTTATGCCGAAGGCAGCTGCAACGATTTGGGGGCATGAGAGCTAGGTGATAATAACAAGGTTTGGGAAGACGGAAACCGATCAGGGCTTGCGATAGGAATTTGAGCTGGAGAGGTTATGAACGCCGTGGCTTATTTCCAGCAGGAGGACGTCAGTTTCGACTTAGCAGAATCCTCATTTTCTTGTCCTTCAGGCCACCTGCCGGGCTCAGCATGGAGGCGAGCCCGGCTTCTCCATTCCCAGTGCCTTGCTATCACCTCACTCCAGTTAGAAGTTTCTCTTCCCGTTGCCACGCCCTCCCTCATAACAGTCCTTCCATGGGACCATTCCAGCAGCTGAAGTCCGTCTGGGGCAAGTATGCTGAGAGCCCAGGGCCAAAGCGGGACCAGGCTCTGGGAGAGGATACGGTGCGTGCTAAGTCCCTGCAGAGGGAGGACAGGGCAGGAGGAGGTCCTGAAGGAGGAGTCAAACAGCTGACTCTAGATGAAAGTCTACAAGAACAAAAGCTCCCTACAAATAAATTGCACATAATCTGATTCGGCTCATACTTTCGCTAATAAGGCACGGAGCCTCGGCTTAAACACGCGATCCGTGGAAGGGTCTCGACTTCTGGTCCCCAGTCCCCCAGGCCAGCCTAGTAGCACCTGCAGACCACCTCTGCCTCCATAAGAAGAAAACTCAGTGTCCACCCGCACTGAAGTCCAACATCCATGGAGGGGGGAGACAGCACCTGGTTCCTTAGAAAGCAGACTCCCACTGGGGTGTTTTGCTCACTTTTTTGTTGAGTTAAAATAGGAGAACTCAGCATGAGAACTTGGAGGAGAACTCCCGCATTCACCTGGACAAAAATCGTTTTTATACGTGGGCGAAGGAGAAAAGGATTCAAGTCTGGTTTACTTTCTGTGACTATACTCAGGGGGAAGTTAGCAGGTGAACTCTACGTATTTTTATAAGTCCGATTTAAGAGAGTCAGAAGATGAATGTTATCGGTTCGAGACTATTTGTGTAATTAGCGAGCGCTGGTACAGATTCCTTCACCTTGCCTTAGGAACTGTCACAATCCTAAACAAGGGGAAGAAATCCACTCGCTTGCATTTTGTAATCAATTTCCTTCTATGCACGCCTTTTCTCCCTTCCTTAGGAAGTCACACGGGTGACTGTGGTACGTCCCACCACCTAGGAAGAAAGCAAAACTCACTTTGTGTGTTAGTCACACAACCTGATTGAAAGACCTGTTTACAAAATTAATAGCAGAGTTTTATTTAGCAACCTGCACATTTTATTAAGCGTCATTTTCTTCGCTGTACGTTTCACACAGACCAGCTCTGCGGGGTTCCCTCTCTGGCAATATGGCAATCTAATTGCCCAAATCACCCTTCTGGCTAAAAATAACTATAAAAGGGTTGAAAATCAAAGTCTTCCTCAAAGTGCTGATGAGCTGGCAAGACATCAAGACTTGGACAGTGTTGCATCCACACGACTCCTGCCACAGAATGCTACGGCACCAGTGACAGTCACAACAAAGTTTATTACAATGAGAGGCAAGGCCGACCGATCGGGACCAACACTCTTGATAAGAGTGCGGCCTCGAACAGCCGGGGTGCAGAGTTTTTATGGCCGATCACATCCTTTTATCATCACTTGGGAACAGAACAGAGAAACAGTTCCCAGACAAGTTAGAAACAGTTGCCGGATGAGGTGATTATTGTAGACTTTCTGCCGCTAAGTTGCAACCAGTGGATCTCCTTGACCCTGCCTCTGATGCTCTTTTCTTTGAGCTTTTGTTTCCTTCATTGGTGAAGCCCGATTTACAAGAGTAAGACGCATAATTTACAAGAGGAAAGCAAGGAAGACCCCTTCCCACAAAGCTGGGACCCCAGAGAACCACACCTTCCGTGTAAGCTTGACCTGGAAATATACCCAGCTCTCCCTGCCACCACACCGCAGCTCCACAGGGAAAATCACCCAGTTCCTTGGTGCGCAGCAGCAGACAGGGAGACCACACCCGCAGGAAGTTGTATCGACAGACCAGACCTTGCACACATTTGCAGCAGCGTCACACGGCCCAGGGGGAAACAACCCTGGAGGTAAAATGCACGCTAAGAGTCTCCTGGGCATCTGACAAAGCATGTGAAAATCTGCTTGAATTCCAGAAGAATTAGGAGCTCTTAACTCTCAAAGAACTTCCTATTTCCAAGGAAAACAAGCAGCTCACAGAAAAATATCATAGATGTTCAAGGAAACACGGTAGCATGAGCGAGAGCCATCAGAAGCAAACAGTAGAAACGGACCTGCAAAGATCTCAGATCCTGGAATTACCAGCCGCAGAATTAAAATGACCATGTTTCCGATGTTAAAAAATAAACAGGGGCGCCTGGGTGGCTCAGTCGGTTAAGCGTCCGACTTCGGCTCAGGTCGCGATCTCGAGGTCCGTGAGTTCAAGCCCCGCGTCAGGCTCTGTGCTGCCAGCTCAGAGCCCGGAGCCTGCTTCGGATTCTGTGTCTCCCTCTCTCTCTCTGCCCCTCCCCCACTCATGCTCTGTCTCTCAAAATAAATAAAAAATCATTAAACAATTTTTAGAAAATAAAATAAACTTTAACAGTTTGAAAAAGAACGAAGTTGCATGTCTAGAAAGAAACGTAGTAATCGCAGTAAAGAGTTGAACGCACAAATTTAACCCCACATTAGACATGACTGAAGAGAGAATTGGTGAAGAGGAAAGCAGATCTTAAGGAGTTACTAAATGTCCCACAGAAAGAGGAAGAAATGGGGCATTTGAAAGCAAAGTTATGAAGCCGTAACGTGACGGGGGTGTAACAAAAACATGAGAAGGGAAGGAAAGAGATAAGACAGAAGAGATGAAGCAAAGGCAATATTTAGTGGGATAATGACTAAAATTTTTCGAGAACTTTCAAGAGACACAAATCCACAGACAGAGGTCCGACAAATGCCTAACATAATGGAACTACAGAAAAACAATGACGGGAAGGAGGTCTTAAAAGGGATCGGAGGGTACCTTCAAAGGAGCAACCATCAGATCAGCTGAATCTCGAAGGCAACCGTAGAAGCCGGACAAAACGAAATGTTTTCAATGTGCTGACAGAAAATCACTACATGTGCACAGCCACAGAGACACACCTCCCGCCAAAATGTATTTCGAAGATGAAGGCTAAGTAAAGACATTTTTAGGCTAATAAAAAATGAGCTTGCCACCAGCAGACCCTGGAGAATTTAGGGAAATTTTAAAGCGTGTTCTCTAAGTAGGAGGAAGGTGATACTAGATGCAGGGAATAAAGGGCAAAGAGACTGATAATTATAGGGACACCTGGGTGGCTCAGTTGGTTGAGCATCTGACTCTTGATTTCAGCTCAGGTCACGATCTCATAGCTCTTGAGATCAAGCCCTGAATATGGCTCGGTGCTAACAGCAGGGAGCCTGCTTGGGATTCTCTCTCTCTCCCTCTCTGCCCCTCCCCCACTCGTGCTCCCATGTTCTCTCTCTCAAAAATAAACAAATAAACAAAAAAGAGAAAATGATAATTATATGGGTAAATTTTTTTTTTAATTTTTTATGTTTATTTATTTGAAAGAGAGAGAGAACAGGGAAGGGGCAGAGCGAGAGGGAGACACAGAATCCGAAGTAGGCTCCAGGCTCTGAGCTGTCAGCACGGAGCCCGATGTGGGGCTCGAACTCACGAAGTGCGAGATCATGACCTGAGCCGAAGTCAGACACTTAACCGACTGAGCCACCTGGGCACCCCTATGGATAAATATTTGTAAGGGGTGCTTAACAGTGATGTTTTGCGGGTCTAAATATGATGTAAAATTAAAATACATAAAAACAATAGCATGAAATTCAGTGTGTGACAAATGGAGTTTAAGTATTCTGAAATCCTTGAAATGACTGGAAGGAGATAAAAATATTTATTAACTCTAGGCTTTGATATATTAAATAAGCATTAAGGAAACAGCAGAAGAATAAAACGAATGTATTATTTCTTTTTTTTTTTTAATTTTTTTTTTCAACGTTTATTTATTTTTGGGACAGAGAGAGACAGAGCATGAACGGGGGAGGGGCAGAGAGAGAGGGAGACACAGAATCGGAAACAGGCTCCAGGCTCTGAGCCATCAGCCCAGAGCCTGACGCGGGGCTCGAACTCACGGACTGCGAGATCGTGACCTGGCTGAAGTCGGACGCTTAACCGACTGCGCCACCCAGGTGCCCCTGAATGTATTATTTATACAGTCAAAGGAAAACTTAGAGGAAAAATCATATTAGAAAAAAAAAGGGAGGGTTCCCGGCTGGCTCAGTCAGTAAAGCATATAGCTCTTGATCTCTGTAAAACATTTTGAAAGTGATATAGAAAAATATCTTTATGACTTGAGGAAAGACAAGAATTTGGATGTAAATTAAAAAAATTAAATTAAAAAAAGAATCTATTAAAGAAAAAGCAGAAACCGTAACTTAAACAAACTCAACAATTTGAAAATTAAATTTTTTTTCAAATCAAAGACTCAGACTAAAGAGACAGACAACCTTTGAGAATATATTTGCTACACATCTAGTCAGTGAATGATTAGTGTATGGAAAAAAATATATGTATTATTGAACATTTTCATATCTTTGGGAAAATGTCTATTCAAGTCCTTTGCCCATTTTTAAATTGGGGTGTTTGTGTTACTGTTCTTATTGAACTGAAGAAGTTCCTTACATATTCTGGATATTAATCCCTTATCAGACATACGACTTACCAATACTTGACAGGTTTTTTGTTTTTGTTTTTTTCCAGGAAACAAAACCCAAAATGCTCTGAAAATGTATTACCATTCAACTAAACTCCTATACTCAAACTGAAAGAAATGATGTATGAAAGAAGGGAAGAGAGACCAGATACAAAAAAACTGGATTTCCCTGCTTCCATTTACCTCTTTTCTTAGAGCAGCTTTTCTAGATTTTCCTCCCTCATTTTATCAGAAATGATTCACACATGAGCAAAAGTCTCTGTTCCATAACCTAACTGATCTTCCTGACCTACGATGCTGGAAGCAGAGAAACTGATGATAAGAAAAATAATATGGCAGTAGGACTATTTATGGAACCAGTTTACGGAACACATATGATTTGTCCGTGTACCAGGTTAGGCACCACGCCTATAAGGCACAGGTATTATTATCCCCATTTCACAGGCAAGGAGAATGGGACTCAGAAATGATAAGCCTTTTGCCCAAGGTCACGGGGCTGTAGGCAGAGAAGTCAGAATTCCATCTTGATTCCAAAGCCTGCGTTCTCAAGTACTGAGCGGTACTATCATCTTGGTGCCCAAAGAGAGGAAAATCCTACTGAACATTGGCTGTCCACCCATTAAGAAGGTCTCTCTGTTGGTCTACCTACTGGGGAAGGCATGCACTTTGACCTTGCCCTGCTGTTCCACGGCCAGTAACAATGACCAACACTAATGAGATAGAGTGCTATACGCTTTACGTCTATTATCTCATTCAATCTTCCAAATGACCTTATGAGGGAGTTGCTAATACTATTTCCTTTCATTGAAGAGGAAGCTAAGGTTTCGTTACGTTAGATCATTGGCTGACAAGTGCAAGGGAGATGTATACCCAAGCTGCCTGATGTCCAAGTCCACGCTGAGAGCCAGGGGACGGAGCCGGTGAAGACGGGTGGGGGCTGGGTCTTGCCAGTGGCCCCCTTCAGCAGAGCAAGAGGTAACAAATCCATCCACCCAGCCCTTCTGTAGTTTTGTCTGCAGCTGCGAAGCAGGAAGGAGGGCACATATCCAGTCATTAGGATCTAACACTGATGTAGCCAGGGCCCCATGTTACATCAATCAGCATCATTTCCCCCAGGCTTTGGGTTCTGTGCCAATCCTGGGACAGGCCTCTCCGGGAACAGACGGTGGGATTCTTAGATGCTTCCACTTGAGCTGTGATAGGCACATCAACATGGAGGCCAGATGCAGACCCTGAGTTGGGCTAATTTATTGCCAAGACACGGAGCTAATTGGCACAGATGGTCAGCTCTTGTTTCAAGAGGGGAAGGTCATCCCTTCTCAGAATGCCTGGCGGTAGCATAAGGTTAGGGTCAGCCTGGGGGAGCTTGGAGGGACAACATGGCTGCCTTTCATCCCGTTTCTCTTACGACTTCCTGCAAATCCCTGGGATGCGTGTTGGAAAGCACTAGAAAACTAAAGCCCACCAGGAGAGACTCAAGGATGAAAGAATAAGATCGTGGTGATCGTGGTGGAGAATGCTTAGTCACTCTCTTGAATTCTTGACCTCTACATGTTACCTTTAAAACTCTTTGTTTCAGGGGCGCCTGGGTGGCGCAGTCGGTTAAGCGTCCGACTTCAGCCAGGTCACGATCTCGCGGCCCGTGAGTTCGAGCCCCGCGGCAGGCTCTGGGCTGATGGCTCGGAGCCTGGAGCCTGTTTCCGATTCTGTGTCTCCCTCTCTCTCTGCCCCTCCCCCGTTCATGCTCTGTCTCTCTCTGTCCCAAAAATAAATAAACGTTGAAAAAAAAAAATTTAAAAAAAAAAAATAAAAAAAAAACTCTTTGTTTCAATATCTTTAATATTAGCTTTTAGTAGCCACGCTGTTCATTTGGACATTTATTTCCCATTGTCTGCCCTCTACATTCTAAGGTAAGAGAGTCCAGATGGAATTGTCATTTTTCAAACCCTGGGAGCTATTGACCAGAGCTATTGACGGAGAGCGCTGGGCAGGTCACTTCTGATCTGTTCACTCCAGTCCATCACCCCCCCACCCACATTCTCCCCCCAAACTATAACATGCAATAACTAATGCCTTCAAAACACAGATGCTTTGAAGATTATGATGCTGCATTGGAGAAAAATACGAAACCCATGATCTCCCTATGACTGAAAGTTGTTAATGTCTTAGAGAGGTTTAGGAGTCTAAAGTAAAAGTTGAGGGATGCACCCAAATCACTCTTAGCTCTCTCTCTAACCCACAAATCCTCGGTTCACGGAAAAAGTCCTCCCACAAAATCACTGGAAATGCCATTCTGGCGTTGCTGCCGAAGCTCCCCGTGTCACACGGATCAGAAGCGGGTTAAGCGGTATTTAAAGAATCAGATGTGTGATGTTGAGAATCAGCTTATGACAGTTCATGTTAAGAGGTGAAGTATTCTCACCTTCTTTCATTTGCAGACTTAATGATCTCAGGGTCAAATTTGAAGCATCTGTAATTCTGTGCAAGTGCAGTTTATAAAACTCTTTGCACATTCTTAGGTAAAGGCAGGCCATAAATAACATTCTAGAAAACCTAGGTAAAGAATGCCTTACAAAGGCAAACTTGTATAGTTTGCACATGATTGAAATGGTGCAGGTGGGTGGCTTTGTAAGGAAAAGGCGCCATGATACATCAGGGTGCTTGGGGAAAGTTCTAACACAGCAACATTGTGGGGGTCCGAACAAGCTCTGTCTGCCAGCATCCTTCTCAATCCTGGTACCCCTGGTGCCTTGATGTGGACACCCAGACTGTCCCTTTCTCTCTCTCAATGTTACCTTCGGGAATTCTGACAACATTCTCCCTATATTTAAACAGACGTTTTGAAGCCAAGCGATCCTAGTTTCTAATTTCATCAGTAATTAAAATCCTTGAGGGGCGCCTGGGTGGCGCAGTCGGTTAAGCGTCCGACTTCAGCCAGGTCACGATCTCACGATCCGGGAGTTCGAGCCCCGCGTCGGGCTCTGGGCTGACGGCTCAGAGCCTGGAGCCTGTTTCTGATTCTGTGTCTCCCTCTCTCTCTGCCCCTCCCCCGTTCATGCTCTGTCTCTCTCTGTCCCAAAAATAAATAAACGTTGAAAAAAAATTTTTTTTAAAAAATAAAATCCTTGAGAGTACTTAAGAAGCTCTTTTATAAAAAAAAAAAAACATGGTGTGATATAAACATATGATATCCATTTTAACAGCTGTTGTATTATTATTTGCCGAAAGGCTGGTTAATCAGACCAAGAGCCTTTTAATCCGAATGTGAGTGAATCTAAGAAACAAAAGAGATGAATGTAGGGGAGGGGGAGAAAAGGAAGAGAGAGAGAGAGGCAGACAAGTCATAAAAGAGTCCTAACTATAGAGAACAAACTGAGGGTTGCTCGAGGGAGTTGGGAGGGCACGTGTTGGGATGAGCGCCAGATGTTGTATGTAAGCGATGAATCACTAAATTCTCCTGAAACCAATGTTACTCTATGTGTTAACTAGAATCTAAACAAAAACTTGAAACCAACAAACAAAAAGGCCGAACAACAACAACAACAACAACCCCGAATACGAGTTAGAAAGGGGAAACACCTACCTGGATAGAACTGTTATGGAAAAAAGGCAGTTATAGCAAGGAAATGGGTACCTGGTGATTCACATGAGAAGACACTAAGGAAGAGAGCTGGATGTAAGACTTAACGACCGCGGATGTTTATTACATAGAATTTGCGGAGTAAATAAAGTGCACTGAGTTGTAACAGTGAGTCGTAAATCTGATGATCCTGGAAGATTGGGACGATACTGTTTACAATGGAACCCAGGACGCAGGGGCTTGTTCTTGGCAGAAGAAGCTGTTGAACAACAGCATGGATTTCTACTGTGTGTCTAGAAATCTGGATCTGGAAATAGGGTCTCGGCGGGGCATAGAGGTAAGGATCCGAGAAAAGAAATGACAAAAGCAATACCCCAGGGGCATATTCTGCAGGCCACCTGATCAGGCAGAGGAAATGGGTAGTAAAGTTCTAACGCAGGGGCGCCGGGCTGGCTGGTTCAGTTGACAGAACGTGCAACTCTTGATCTTGGGGGCATGAGTTCGAGCCCCACATGTGGGGAGCCTACTTTAAAAAAAAAAAAAGTTCTAATGCAGTATGTGACGGCCAGTGATCCTTTAGCCGAAACTGCAAAATCCACAAAGCTCTGAAAAGCTCAGTTGGTAGCAAAACCTGACTCGACGTGAAGCTTTTTACATTCTTTTGGTGGTGGTGGTGGTGGTGGTGCTCATTTTAGTAACTTTTAGTTACGCAAAATACACACACACTCATTTTAATTTTAATATCTTTGATTCCTAGCTGTGATGGTTAATTTTTTGTGTTAACCTTACCGACCACAGGGTGCACAGATTAAACATTATTTCTGTGTGTCTGTGGGGGTATTTCTGGATGAGATAGCATTTGATCTGGTGGATTCGGTAAAGCAGTTTGCCCTCCCCAGTGTGGGTGGGCATCGTTCAGTCTGTTGAAAGCCTGAACAGAACAAAAGGTGGAGGAAGAAGGAAATTCACTCATTTTATTTTCTGCCTCACTGCTTGTGCTGGGACTTCTCAACTCACCTTCTCCAGCTCCTGGCCTGGGACTCACCATCGGCTCTGCTGGTTCTCAGGCCAAATCTCTGTGATAATTAGACTGGCTCCCTGGGTCTCCAGCTTGCAGATGGCAGATGGTGGGACTATTCAACCTCTCGTGAGCCAGTGTGTGTGTGTGTATGTGTGTGTGTGTGTATACAAATACATATTATACATATTTGTATACGTACTTTGTATATGTACCTAATGCACTTTCCCATGGATTAATCTGCCGATTGTATACGTAAGTAAACTTCTTTTGTTGAGGCAGAAACACATGTAAAAAGTGTACAAGTCATCAGCACAGCTCAAGTGAATTATCTCAAAGTGGACACAGGCGTGTAAACCAGAACAGAGGTCAAGAAATAGAATTACCAACGCCCCAAACACTTCCTTTGTGTCACTTTCTGGTCCTTGTCCTCACCTGCCTCCCCAAAGGAGAGGGTCCAATTTCTGAACCAGTTAGTTATCGTCACAAGAATGCAAAGAACAAACCATTCCAAAAGACAAGGCCTCTTTGAAGACAGCAGTCACTCTTGCCATGGATGTGCGGTTTAGCTAATTTCACTTGGGTTCATTTATGTGTCTGGAGATCAGTTGATTTGGACTGGGCTTAGCGGGGCCACTGCCCTAACAGCTAACATAATAGTTAAGATTTATTTCTCTTAGTGCTTTCTGTAGATGAACTCATACAACAAGTATTCTTTTATGTCTACCTCATTTCGTCCAATATTATTTTTTTGAGGTTTGTCCAGCAGTGTGTCTCGTAATAACTTGGAAGAGCTGGTTGTTAAGTTTTGAAAGCCAGTTGTCAAACAGAACTTACTGAAAGTTAAACTATGGGGTGCCTGGGCGGCTCAGTCAGTTAAATGTCCGACTTCAGCTCAGTTCATGATCTCACAGTTCATGAGTTTGAGCCCCACGTCGGGCTCTGTGTTGACAGCTCAGAGCCTGGAGCCTGCTTCGAATTCCGTGTCTCCCTGTCTCTCTAGCCCTGCCCCGCTCACACTCTGTGTCTGTCTCTCGCGGTCCGTGAGTTCGAGCCCTGCTTCAGGCTCTGGGCTGACGGCTCAGAGCCTGGAGCCTGCTTCCGATTCTGTGTCTCCCTCTCTCGCTCTGCCCCTCCCCCGTTCATGCTCTGTCTCTCTCTGTCCCAAAAATAAACAAACGTTAAAAAAAAATAAAAAATAAAAAATAAATAAACATTAAAAGTGAAATTATAAAAACTCATTATGAAACAAATTGCATTAAAAACAGAGGTACAGAGGTAATAAATACTCAAAACTCCCTGCTTCCTAATGATTCAACCACACTTTACCATTACCTCTGCTGTTGGGGTTATTCATATCAATTGTAACTGCGTGTAATAAGCATTGTAGAAAGGAGCAGTATTGTGTATTTCTTCCCAATCTTGTGTTCAACAGTGTCACATTAGTGGCTTGAAATTGACCACAGTGGGAGTATTCACATCACAGAAATTAGCAAATGCTATAAATTAGGGCTTCATTGTAGTGTTCGGTTGATTGTTTGGACTTAAGAGAGGGATGGAGAAAACGCCGATTAAGAGAGCAGGTTAAACATAGAGGCGCCGGGGTGGCTCATTCGGTTAAGCATCTGACTCTTGATTTCAGCTCAGGTCATGATCTCACAGTTGTGAGATCGCGCCCCACCTCGGACTCCTGCTTGAGATTCTCTCTCTCCTCCTTTTTCCCCTCTTACGACACTTGCTCATGCTCACGTTCTGTCTCTCTCTCAAAAAAAGAGAGAGAGAGAGCAGTTTAAACATAAAAGTCTGTTGTGTCTACAGCCATTACATTGTGAAAAACACACACAAAAAACTGAGGAAATACTCTTCCGGTATTCAAAACTATTATCCAGTTCAGTATAGAGGATGGTCAGTCATTGACAAGTGAGGGAAGTCCTGACAAAAATTTTTATTTCCTTTTGTCTCGTTTTTTAATGTCAGTAAAACGATCAACTAACATTCATGATGAACTGATTTGTTCATCAGTTGCATCCACAGGCCGGCCACGGACACAAGGGGTCAGCCGAAAATCAACAAAATTGACCGAGAATCGATCGGAAATACAGAATTTCCAATAAGTATTATAGATTTTATTATTTGTGGATTGTGTCCTATATATCCTTTGTAATAGTAAAATTTATAATAAGTATAGATATATGTAGATTTTTTTTCCCCAGAAAGATAGTTGTTAGACATTTACCAGTGTGCCTCTGAATTCATCTACATGACATATTTTGCAAGGAGCAGTAATTCATTTATTTCCACTTGCTGCATGGTATTATACTGCCTGATTATTCTGCCATGTTTTTATCCATCCTACTGTTGATTAATGTTTGGATGATTTCTGGTTTTAGATTTAACAAATAATGCTCTTGAAACATTCTTGTTTCAAGTAGACATCTGTACTCATTTCTGTTATGTATGATATTAGCTGCTTATTGCTTGTACTATAAATTAGCACAAATTTAGTGCCTTAAAACAACAAAAGTTGGGGCGCCTGGGTGGCTCCGTCGGTTAAGCGTCCGACTTCAGCTCAGGTCACGATCTCACGGTCCGTGAGTTTGAGCCCCGCGTCCGGCTCTGGGCTGATGGCACAGAGCCTGGAGCCTGCTTCCGATTCTGTGTCTCCCTCTCTCTCTGCCCCTCCCCCGTTCATGCTCTGTCTCTCTCTGTCTCAAAAATAAATAAACGTTAAAAAAAAAAAATTAAAAAAAAAACAACAAAAGTTTATTATGTTACAATTCTGGAGATCAGAAGCCCAAAATGGGTTTCATTGGGCTAAAATCAAGGTTTGGGCAGGAATGCATTGCTTCTGGGGAGTCCAGGGGACAATCTGTCAGCCTCTTGCAGCTTCTAGATACCTCCCATGTTTCCTTGACCTATGGCCCCTTTCAGCCAGCAATCCAATCCCTGCTTCAATAGTCACAGCTCTTCCTCCAAATCTGACCCCCTGCTCCCTCCTGTAAGGACCCATGTATTAGACTGAGCCCATGTGGATAATCCAGGATAATCCCCCCATCTCACGATCCTCAATTTACTCACAGCTGCAAAGTCCCTGTTGCCATGTAAGGTAACCTAATCACCGGTATCGGAGATTAGGACTTGCACATCTTTGGAGGGGTGGGGAGGGGGGGCGGTTCGTTATTCTGCTTGACGCAGACATATTCTAAAAGTGAAATTGCTATGTTAACTAACTAACATTTAAATTAGAAGAAAGTAAATAAAAGTGAAATTTCTGCCCCGTAAAATATGCCTATATTCAGCTTTAGATAATACTGCCCCGTCGTGGTCCCAATTTACCTTCTGGAAAAATATCAGAGTATTTCGGTTACACTGCATTTTTGCTTGATAGGGTCAGTCTTCTTCATTTGGGTCGTTTCAGTGGATTAGTATCAGAACCTTACTGTAGTTTTAGCATTTTCCTTATGACTAGAGCAGATTTTCATAGGCTTATCGACTCTTCGAATGTCCTCTACTGTGAAGTTCTTGGTTGAGTCCACTCTGCCCATTTTGATATTGGTTTGATATTGGGTTGTTTGATCTTTTATTTTCTTTTGCCGTCATCTCAAATACTTTTTATATGAAAATAGAACTCATTTAGTTAATCACTCTGTTCTCATTTCTTTTTTTGAATGCGAGTATAATTAACATATAGTGTTGGGGCGCCTGGGTGGCTCAGTCGGTTGAGCGTCTGACTTCGGCTCAGGTCATGATCTTGCGGTTCTTGAGTTTGAGCCCCGCATCGGGCTGTCTGCTGTTAGCACAGAGCCCCCTTCGGATCCTCTGTCTCCCTCTCTCTCTGCCCCTCCCCTGCTCTCTCCCTCTCTTTCAAAAATAAACAAACATGAAAAGAAAAAAGATAAAAACATTCTTTCCCTTCATCTTTGCATTATTGTGTGTGTGTTTATTTTTAACTGAGTACTGGACTCTGAGCATAAAAATTCTGAGGGATAATTTGAGGCTTTGAATGATTTAATCTTTTTCCAGGAAGGATTAGTTTTTATGCTGCAGACAGATCAGGGCAGATTATCCCAATCCAATCAAGGGTGGAGCTGATTGGAAGCGAGACCTTCACTCTTGGGAAAGCAGGTATATTTCCAGGTTTCCCTTCCTTCCGTGGTATAGCCCTCTGGGGTCCCAAATGCACCCCCTGGTGGTTTACCAGGGACTCTCCTTTTTGGTGGGTCATAATATTTGCCTCTCCGGCCCCATGGAAGCACTGGAAACTTTGCTCAGTTTCTCAGCCTTTTCGCTGCTTTTTCTTTTAGCCTCCCAGCCTCCTAGCTGTGAGTTTAGAACTAACAAAGGACTCCAGAAGAAAAGTATGGGTCAAGGTCAACTCGCTCCAAAGGACACGGTAGCCTCCAGCCAAAACAGAGGTTTATGGTGGTCAGGTGATGATTGGAGTCTAACAGTGAGCCCATTCTGTGCCTACTTCTCCAGTTCCTGAATACTTGGCAACAAAGGACATTGTAGTAGGAAATGCTAAGCAGAAATCCCTGGAATTTCCCCTCCTTACCACAATGGTAAGCCAGAAGCAATACTGTACTCCTGGTGGATTACAGAGATTACTACCACCGTCGAAGGCTTGAAAGGGGAGGGATCGCTATCACACCCCCACTTAACTCACCAATCTGGCCTGTGTAGAAGCCACGTGGACCCTCGAGAAGGACTGGGGATCATCCTAAACTAAATCAAGTGGTAAGACTCCACATGGAGCTGCCGAACCCAGGGTAACATCATTACTGGAGCAAATCAGCATAACTCCGGGCACTTGGTCTGCCATTATTGGGCCAATGGTGTGACGTCACAGTGTTGTCTCGGGGCCACATCGGTTGCCCTGCTTTCTGCCATAATGTAGTCTGCAGGGATCCTCATCATCTTGACATTCCACAAAACATCACACAGGCCCACCACACTGATGACCGTATGCTGATCGGCTGAAGTGATCGATCCCAATTAGCTGGGTAAATTGGGCTGCTGCTGTACAACAGAGGCACACAGGACTCTGTCTGGGAGCCAGGGGCTTCACTGAATCTTCTCTTAGTACTATGTGGCCAACAGTAAAGATTAATGGAAAAGTACATAGCAACAACAACAACAACAACAACAACAAAAAGGCAAGACAACCGGGCCCCTTTGAGAATGAAGATCTGGGTCACTATACCAGGTAAAGGGTCCTGAGAAGCTGAGGTGTTAGCAGGGAGGGCAAGAAAAATATGAAGTGGGCAGTGGAAGAAGATAGCCGAAGATAGCACAACCATGTGACCACTTATAGAAATGAATTCTGTGGAAGCTTTGCGTATTTTTTCTGCACTTGTTATGTGCCTATGTTTTTTGGCATCTACCAGCCCTCTTCTTCTCTTGTATCCTTCTCACTTTAATTTTTTATACAAGTTGTTGGAAGTCAGCTTTATCATTTAGTCTTTAGGTAACAGAACGTTCCATGGGATGATGACTAAATTTGAAGATTTAGCCAGCGGTGGATACAAGAACTCTTGGGAGTCTGTGTCTTCTCTTGAGGGAAAGGTGAGAACTTCCCTTACAAGGAGGAATACCATATCTTCCTACCGAGAAACACTGAGTTGTTTTGGTTTTGTATGAAAGTCACACATGGGCAAAAGGGTGCATGAGGAAGCCAAGTAGTCCCAAGGCTGAGGCGGCCGGGTACCCACTTCTAGCCTCTCAGCTCCACATTCACCCTTCAGTACCTGCTCAGCAGTAATGGACACAGCTCTTGAAGCTTTCCTCTTTTTACGGTGACTGTGATGTTAAGCTTTGTCAGTAGAGGGCACTGGAAGAAAGCCTTTCTCCTTAGTTCCAGTTGCTGAGTGTTGCTTTTGTGTGTTCCTCCCACACTGCCCACCAAGGTGTTCGTGTGGAAACATCAGTGGTGCTCTGCCCCAGCCACATGCCCCGAGCATGAGCCCCTTGGAGACTTTGCTATTCTGGTTGGATCCCAGGGATCATCTTTGTGTCCTTCCTGACACAGACACTGCACGACAGGCCTGGAGACTGCTGTGGGGCCTCAATTCCCTCTGTGTGCTCACCTCCAGCCTCGGCTCACTTGTGCCCAGAGACCTGTTTTCTGCTTACCTGGGGACTGTGGGCTGGCTCTGGTCCAGGAGCCCAGCCGACTTCTCTGCCATCCGGGGACTGCAACCACGCCTTCTCCAATGAGGAGGCCCCCTTCCATGTTTGCCTCTCCAAGGGGACTCTCCCTCAGCCCCTGGGGGACCCTCTTCCATTTTCTTTACATCAGGGGACTCTCTCTCAGCCCCTGGAGGACCCTCTTCCATTTTCTTCACATCGTTGTAGTTACTTTCCTGAAATAGTTTAATAATCCTTTATACTAAACGCCCTGATTTTACATTTTATTTATTTTTGAGAGACAGAGAGAGGCAGAGCACAAGTGGGGGAGGGGCAGAGAGAGAAGGAGACACAGAATCCGAAGCAGGCTCCAGGCTCCGAGCTGTCAGCACAGAGCCCGACGCGGGGCTCAAATTCACAAACCGCGAGATCATGACCTGAGCCGAAGTCAGACGCTTAACTGACTGAGCCACCCAGACGCCCTTAAACGTCCTGATTTTAAATTACTAGGTGGTTTCTGTCTTGGTGATTGGACCCAAACTGATGTGCCGGGTGATAATGAAGGGAAGCCCCAAAATATTAGCAGGCAGGTGACCGACCAATCAATTAGTTCAGACTGGAACAGGAAGCCAGAGGCCTGTGGAAGGGATGTGGCTAGAACAGATAGATTTTCTCATCACACGGATAACGTAATTGAAAGGCTGTGGAGGGCATGGGAAAAATTGTCTACCCATACATAGAATCATAAGAATATTAAAATTTATTTGATGAGGTGGAAAATTTTTCTGTGAGGCTGTGGGAAAAGTGAGAACCTGAGCTACAGGTACCTCACAGCCTAAGCGAAAATGAAAATCATGCAACTGTTTAACCCAGAATTAACAATTAATTATACAGGAGAGGAGGGGCCCCCGGGGGGCTCAGCTGGTCCAGTGTCCAACTCGATCTCCGCTTGGGTCGTGATCTCATGGTTCATGAGACCGAGCCCTGTGTTGGGCTCTGCGACGACACTGTGGAGCCTGCTTGGGATTCTCTCTCTCTCTCCCCTCTCTCTCTCTCCCTCTCTGCCCCTCCCCCGCTTCCTCTCTGTCTCAAAATAAATAAACCTAAAAACATTATAGAGGAGAGGAAATACAGTCATAATATGCTACCTGGATGTGGAGTTAATAATATTTATGAAGTAGGGGGCGCCTGGGTGGCTCAGTCGGTTAAGCGTCCAACTTCGGCTCAGGTCACGATCTCGCGGTCTGTGAGTTCGAGCCCCGTGTCGGGCTCTGTGCCGACAGCTCGGAGCCTGGAGCCTGCTTCAGATTCTGTGTCTTCCTCTCTCTCTGCCCCACTCCTGCTCATGCTCTGTCGCTCTGTCTCTCAAAAATAAATACACATTAAAAAAATTTTTTTTTAAAAACCCAATATTTATGAAGTAATAATTACAATGATTCGATCCATGTGGTCGAAAGGGAGGGGGAAGGAAGCACAGGTGTCGATAAAGCGATCTAAGAAGCTAAGTCTTCGGTCTAATATAAAAAACAGATTATACTTATAATTGATAAACAAAATTTCGGTCTAAGCATAAAAAAACAGAAACATAAAGTTAAGCATCTTAACTTAAGCATAAAACAAATAACAGTGGGTGCTCATTTTAGGCAGAGACTACCCCTGATCATTTTCTGTTACAAATGATTCAGCGTTATTTGACATTTTAACGATGTGCGCATCTTACGCAAACTTATTTCAGAGGCAATATTGATTTGGGAGAACAGATGAGAACGTTCTTGGGTCAGGAGACGGCAAAGAGGAGGCACTCTTACAGGTTTGAAAGGTCCCCCGATAGAATTCTAACAATGCATTTGCAATTGATCTTGGAAGAAAAGGGGGTGGTACCTAGCCAATAAACCCCCACGTGCAGAGGGCATAGCACTGAGCCAACGGTTCTGAAGACAGCATGCAAACAATGGAAACATGGCCGGTGCCACGCACAAAGGGAAAAGAACAGTCCAGACACGTGGGAGTAACAGCAGGAAGCAGGTCTCAGCGCCAGAGGGTTTGTGCAGGAGAATAAAATAGCTGAGGCAAACCCAAGGGACCTTTAAAGCTTGTTTCGTTTTATTTAATAACGTGGGCGTTGTAAGATCAATTCTTCGATAAGAGCTGCCATTCAAGAGGACATGTGCCCAGAGATCACAGGAAACGTGAACTGGTGACAACAACACGGAACACGACTCCCCCCGCTGTTGGTAAGAACCGGGCAAAGGGGCCCTTCCGTTTTGGAAAGGTTAAGTCCATGCATCTGAAACTTTAACGTGCAGATCACCCGAGGTCCTGTTGACATGCGGATGTGTCTTCAGAAAGTCTGGGATGGAGTTGGAGATTCTGAATTTGTAACGCGTTCCCCGATGGTGCCACTCTCTTAATATCAAGAGTCTAAGCCACTCTGGGTCAGCCCTGCAACCAATCACTTAAAAAAAAACAAGCATGAGGCATTGACTGGGAAGGTCCAGAGCCTGGGAAACACACATGTGCACCTCACACAACGCTGGTTCCCGCCAAGTGCGGTGGGGAAGCTCCGACCGGACGTGCCCCGCCTCTCAAGAACCCAGGCTTGTCAGAAGAGGAGAGAAAGTTGAGACACTCCACCAAGAGTCTTTACAAACTCCTTCCCATCGAGGAAGACCACACAGATGAGAAAATCACCATCCCCCGCAGTGCTGTCAATGGTGATGGCTGCACGGGGTCAGCGAGAACCAGTTACTTAGAAGATTTTTCTTTCCCCTCGATGGCCTTGCTCGACAGGTAGGTCCGGAAAGGGCACCAGGAATTTGACGATTTCTCTCGACATGCTTATGGGCTGTGCAAAGAAATATGGATTATATGCTGTCTATAATTAAGTGGAGAAGTCACTGGTTTAATAACCATACCCGAGTGTATTGATTCATTGACGGATGTCCGCTTCAAGGGAGGTTTTAAAGGAGCTGTGGGCACAGCTCTTTCATGTTCAACAGCATCCGTCAAGATCGGTGTGAAACGGGATGTGAAAGGTGTACAGAGGGACTCCCCTGCAAAGTCACAGAAAGACCGACCCACACAGACTTAGGCAAAAAAGGAACGTATTGGCTCGTTAATTTTCTCAGTTTTTTTTTTTTTATTATGGTGAGATGCACGTAATGAAGAATTTACTATCTTAACCATTTCTAAGTGTACCCCTTCCACGGTATTTCATACGTTCGTAAGGTTGTGCTGCCATCACCCCATCTCCAGAACTCTTTGTATCTGGTAAGACTGAAACTCCGTGCTCCTGAAACACTAACTCCCCATTCCTTCCTCTTCCCCAAGACCCTGGAAAGCACCACTTTCTGTTCTATCTTTATGATTTTGACTACTCTAAGGATAAGTGGAATCACACAATAGTTGGTTTTTTGTGACTGGCTTATTTCCCTCAGCATAATGTCCTCAAGGTTCATCCATGTTTGGTTTTGGGGTTTTTTTAAAGTTTATTTATTTATTTACTTATTTATTTATTTTTCAACGTTTTTTATTTATTTTTGGGACAGAGAGAGACAGAGCATGAATGGGGGAGGGGCAGAGAGAGAGGGAGACACAGAATCGGAAACAGGCTCCAGGCTCTGAGCCATCAGCCCAGAGCCCGACGCGGGGCTCGAACTCACAGACCGCGAGATCGTGACCTGGCTGAAGTCGGACGCTTAACCGACTGCGCCACCCAGGCGCCCCTAAAGTTTATTTATTTTGAGAGAGAAGAGGGAGAGAGAGAGAGCGCGCACAAGCAGGGGAGGGGCGGAGAGAGAGAGAGAGAGGGAGAGAGAGAATCCCAAGCAGGCTCTGCACTGTCGGTGCGGAGCCCGATACGGGGCTTGAAATCACAAACCCGTGAGATCGTGACCTGAGCCAAAACCAAGAGTCGGACGTTTAACCGACGAAGGCACCCAGGCGCCCCGAGATTCATCCATGTTGTTAGCCTGTGTCCGAATTTCCTTTCTTCTCAAGGCTGAACAAGATTCCGTTAGGCATATAGACCACATTTCGCTTGTCCATTACCCATCAGCGGACACTTGGATTGCTTCTGGTAGAGTGGGCAGTTTGACATGAACTGGAGAGAATGGCGGTGATAAATATGTGACACATGAGGAGCCTGAGGGCACAGCATCCTGACTTTGTGGCTTTTAAGCGTCTTGGCCTTATGGCTTCCCCCACCCCGGGGCTAACAGACCAAGAGCCACAGACGCGGAACACAGATGCGCCCTCCTCTTCAACCGCTACCCCAGGGTAACCTATAGCTTCATTAGAATGTATTTTCATTGTGGTTTCAACCTCCCCTTCCCCACCTCTGCAGCACTGGGTAAGATGGCCACAAGGGTTCCAGCAAGAACCTTGTGGGGCCAAGCTCCCCACCCCCCAACCAGTAGGAGGTGTCCCTTTGATGACCAGAAACAACCTCAGTGGGAGACCGCCCTAGCTATGACCCACAACCTATGTGAACATGAAAAGAAAAGACATCCGTGGGGCGCCTGGGTGGCTCAGTCGGTTAAGCGTCCGACTTCGGCTCAGGTCATGATCTCGCGGTGCGTGGGTTCGAGCCCCATGTCGGGCTCTGTGCTGCCAGCTCGGAGCCTGGAGCCTGCTTCGGATTCTGTGTCTCCCTCTCTCTCTGCCCCTCCCCTGCTCATGCTCTGTCTCTCTCTGTCTCAAAAATAAATTAATTAATTTTAAAAACATTTAAAAAAAAAAAGAAAAGTAAGACATCCCTAAACCCGGTGCAGTGGCCACTTCTGAACCTGCCCACTCTCCCACCTTGGGAGTGTAGCGTCCTTAATTAACTGCTTTGTGCTCTCTACCTTCCTCCTGGTCATCTTTGCTCCAGCACAGATCCTCATGGAACTCTCTCGAGGGGAATCCAAGGACGGAGGCCGCCATCAGCACAACACAGCCTCTCCCACCGGTAACACTGCCACCTTTGGCTCTTGTGATTCATGCCGCTACGAACGTCTACCCAGAAGCGTAATTGCTAGATCGCATGGTATTTCTATTTTTAATTTTGGGGGGGTAAATACCACTCTGTATGGCCACGGTATACCCAGTGACTACACCCAGTGGAACCTAATAAAGTGGTTAACTCTGGAAATCAGATTCTCTCCCTCCCCAGGGCCTTCTGGCTTTTCTTATCGATTTTACTTCCTGCTTTTGATTTTTTTTTTTTTCTTGTTGTAGGCTGTCTCTGTGCTGAGGACCAGCCTGAAATGTAAACTTCGGGTCTTCTCAGAGATCTTTTCCAAGCCTTTCCCTGGGCAAGTACAATCACTTTCTGATTTTCCCCGTGTATGTAGTTGCTTCTGAATGTTCCAGTCTTTAACATCTGGCTCCCAAAAGGAGAAATAGGGAAAAATGAAGGGAAGGGTAGCAACGGCACCAGCTTTTTAAATCTCCAAGAAGTCACTTGAGCCAGATAGGATCCCGGGGGGATCACTTGCCGCAGTGAGGACAGGTACAAAGCAATGACTGCCTGCTTCTTTGTCTGCACGTCTGTGATCGGAAGCAGCAACCAGCAACCTGATATTTGGAGTACTGGGTCCTTTTTGTCCCCCCTGGCTCCCACAGGCTCTGAACAGGTGGCTCCAGAAACACACACATGACTGCCTTCTGCAGGGTGGAGGTGGGGGATGGGTAACGCTCCGGTGAAATTAACTGCAATTTACCATTCACGGCTTCGCGGGAAGTTGCGATCTTTCAGTAGCCTGCAGAGTTCCAAAAGAGGTATAATCTGGCAAATTCTGCCAGTGCAATTGTCTTGACGGGAAGACAGATGTCTGGTGCTTTTTACTCCGACACCTTCCCAGACTCCACCCTATTTGGCTTATTACTAATTATTATTATTATTCCCAACGTGATAAGTGTGCTCTTTAATCCCCATCACCTAGTCTACCCATCCCTCCACCCCCACCCCCATAATCATCCGTTTGTGCTCTGTAGTTTAGAGTCTGTTTCTTGGTTTCTCTGTCTCTCTCTCTTTTCCCCCTTTGGTCATTTGTTTGTTTCTTAAATTCCACACATGAGTGAAATCATATGATATTTGTCTTCCTCTGACTTATTTAGCTCAGCCTTATGCTCTCTGGCTACATCCCTGCTGCTGCACATGGCAAGATTACATTCTCTTTTATGGCTGAGTAACATTCCATTGTGTATGTGTGAGTGTGTATACATAAGTAAATACACACACATACTTGATGAAGTTTGGAAGTATCGGGTTCGAGAGCAAACGGCTAAGAAAGAATTCTGGAGATGTTTTTGCTGCAAAAAGGTGATTTTATTACAGCACGGGGACCGAACCCGTGGCCAGAAAGAGCTGCCCTGGAATTGTGAGGAATGACTATTCTTTTAAGTTTGTGGAGGGAGTGGGGACAGAGATAGGGTAAAGGTCTAAGGAATTTTGAAGCAAGGCTTTTAGGACCTTGAGGGGCGAGCTGTTATTAAGATAAGGTGAATGGGGTGCCTGGGTGGCTCAGTCGGTTGAACGTCCAACTTCAGCTCGGGTCATGATCTCACAGCTTGTGAGTTCGAGCCCCGCATTGGGCTCTGTGCTGACGGCTCGGAGCCTGGAGCCTGTTTCAGATTCTGTGTCTTCCTCTCTCTCTGCCCCACCCCTGCTCACGCTCTGTCTCTCTCTATCAAAAATAAATAAACATTTAAAACAATGTTTACAAGATAAGGTTACTCTTAGTCTTTAATAAAATATAGATATCAAGGCACGAAGGCAGCAACGTGAGTTGCTTGGGGAAGGTCACGCTCTGCCTGTTTCAGGGGCCTGTGGGCTGCAAGCTGGAAGGACATTTCATTTAAGCTACATTTCTCTTGCCTTTGCTTTCCTCATCAATACGTACCACTTCTTTATCCGTTCATCAGTCAGTGGACCCTTGGGCTGCTTCCATAGTTTGGCTCTTGTAAATAACGCTGCCATAAACACAGGGGTGCACGTATCCCTTCGAATCAGTGTTTCTGTGTTTTGGGGGTACATACCCAGCAGTGCGATTACTGGATGGTAAAGTAGTTCTACTTTTAACTCTTTGGGAAACCTCCATACCCTTTTCCACAGCGGCTGCACCGGTTTGCATTCCCGCCAACGGTGCACGAGGGTTCCTTTTTCTCTGCATCCTCGCCAACCCTTGTTGTGTCTTGTGGTTTTTATTTTGGCCATTCGGACAGCTGTGAGGTGACATTGGCCTTGTTAATTTTAAAGTCCGGAGCTAGGGGAGGTTCTAGGAAGCTTGGGAAGTCCGGCTGGTTCTCGCACGGGCCCGGCTCTCTGCAAATAAACAGAGCACGGAGTGAACGATATGGGTGTTGGGAAAGAAGGATGTGTAGGTACAATCGGGGTATAAAAGAAAGCGAAATCAGATCCACTTGGCAAGAAGTTCAGGAAAAACTTTTTTCTTTTTTTTTTTTTTTCAACGTTTATTTATTTTTGGGACAGAGAGAGACAGAGCATGAACGGGGGAGGGTCAGAGAGAGAGGGAGACACAGAATCGGAAACAGGCTCCAGGCTCTGAGCCATCAGCCCAGAGCCTGACGCGGGGCTCGAACTCCCGGACCGCGAGATTGTGACCTGGCTGAAGTCGGACGCTTAACCGACTGCGCCACCCAGCCGCCCCGGGAAAAACTTTTTTCTATGAAAAAATTGTACAAGAGTCTTGACTGAGACTTGCAACATGGATATACAATCTTCAAGAAGCCAGAGGGCCCAGCAGAGTAAAAACTACTTAAAACTCAGACAGGGGCGCCTGGGTGGCTCGGTCGGTTAAGCGTCCGATTTCAGCTCAGGTCGCGATTCGGCAGTTTCTGAGTTCGAGCCCCGCGTCCGGCTCTGTGCTGACAGCTCAGAGCCTGGAGCCTGCTTTGGAATCTGTGTCTCCTTCCCTCCCTGCCCCTCTCCCCCTCTCAAAAATAAATAAACATTTAAAAAAAAAAAAGCTCAGAGGCAGTCCTCATGTTTTCAACCATAGAGTCCTCCAGGGTTCTGTGAAATATTTGTAAAACATATAGAGTGTCAGCGGGATGTCTGACACCTAGTAAACACTCAGTAGATGTAAGTTGTGGCCACTGTCGCTTTTGGCTTGCCGTTATTATGGTCACCTCCGATCTCCTTGAAACACGCCTCTGCTCCAGCCAGCTCAGCCTTCCTATCTCGCTAGTGGCCTGGCGGACAGCGACGCCCTACCTTCTACATATCATCCTCTATCACACGAGACTCTGAGGCACGTGTTCTCCTGACGCCCGTCACACAAAATCCAACTCTACCTCCTCCCACGGTTCTCCAACACCCCCGTCAAGGTCAGATGAAACCAAGGTGCGTAAAGCGGCTCACCCAGCAGAAAACCTTCCTCCAAGAGATCTGTCTACTTCAAAAATCACATAGGATTACTTCTCGGGGGTCAGATGTCTCATAAATGCTGTGGTCTGGGGCACTTTCTTTCGGGCAAGGAGGTAATGCTCACAAAATGGGCCTCTTGTTCTCAGGCCCAAGGCGTTCAAGAACCTTGAAAGCGCTCTTCCGGCTCAGCCCCGGGTGACGCACGGCTCACTCTCGTGTCCCTCTTTTTCTTCCTACTTCCGTGAGGACATCTGTGCCCGTTCCCCTCTGGGAGTTGTTATTCGTAGCTCTAATGTGGCTGATTGTTTCTCTGTCCGGAGATTTGAAATACACAAAACATCCATACATACCGTAAATGTTTACCCTCTGGGGAGAAACTGTCTGCCATTTAACCTTAGGTAAGTCCGGTGGTCCCAAACCCCAGACAGGGAGGGAAGACGCAGGCTTGAAGTGGGTTTGCTTCGTGCTCTGGGGGAGAAGAGGTTGGGCTGTAGAGTTTTGCAAACAAAGTTCTAGGGTCTTGGCTTAGGATACTGGGATTATCTATCTGAAATCTACATTTATCCGCGGGCACGCACAAAATAAGTTTAGAGTCCCAACGTAGCTAGAAATCTCAGCTCCGTGTTAAGGAGCCAACCTTAACTTCCATCCCAAAGGGTGAGGTGGTGCTAGAATCCAAGCTTACTTACCCCAGCAGACTAGTGGCACCTCTCTGTCTCTCTGTCTCTGTCTGTGTGTGTCTCTCTCTCTCACACACACGCCCCTCTAGACATAGCCTTCATTTCCTTTCAGCCTATGGTTATTTTTCAATTTAACATTGATAGTGGTCCTATGAGCCAGTAACTTGACTTATCTCCAAAGAACCCAAAATGACAGATGGAAAATAAAGATAGATAACACACCCAGCTAGGCTCATATTCTCTAAAAGCAGAAAAACGGTGGGTTTCGACTGTAGCCACATGAGTGGCAGGAACGTGTCCACACCCTGAGTTGCCTGTCGCCCTGTTTCCAGTCCCTTCTCTCGCAGGGACTGAATCTGAATTTTTGGTGCATGAAATTCACTGAGTTTATCTTTACTCATTTGATAAGTTTTTAAGCTTGCAAATGAAAAATCATCGCTTCCCAGTGAAGTTATAGTTCCATAAGAAGCTCTTACTCATTTTTAGAATTTTGATATTTTGGAATTTGTGGGCTATGTGTTTCTTTACCGACGGTAATCCAAAAATAGCTACGCATGTTCTAAACAGAGCAGGTATTCGTGGATGCTTATTACTGAGGATGATTGCAGTGGTGTTTCTGGAGCACAGTGGGAAGGGTTGGAAACTTCCTTGGCCCGAAGAAAGACACACGGGACCTTGAGAGAACAAAGAAGAAATGTGTTTCTCTCCTGTATTCGCTAAAGAGTAGAGGGCACCATCATTCACCCAGTTACCAAAGCCAGACAGCCAGAAATCAGAATAGTTGCTGAGCGAATCCCTGATTCATCTCTATTCACGCCACAGGCACTGAATCACTGGCGTTCATTGATTCTATCATTGCATAATGGTCCGGTTCACCCCTCTGTTATATCTCTTGCCCCTGCCTCTTGGAGTTAGGCTCTTTCCCCTCTCTCTCTTGAAGACAAGGGCAGTCAACCTTCTTGAGCATTGTCTGTGTACCAAGCACTGTGGTCTGTGCAAGGCATACAAAAAAATACGAAGAAGAAACATGAATTTATGCATCCAAAGGAAAAGAAAAAAGTACTTAAAACATTACTCAGGTATTTAATATGTGCCAGGTGCCGTGTTAGATGCCAGGGGTGGAGGGAGTGAGGGGACAAGCGCCACAACGTTTCTCTCCTCTTTTTAAGAACAATAAACCCTCCTCCCCGAAGCAAGCAAACAAACCTGCAAAACCCAGCCTCAACTCGCTTGGGCTCACAGAATCCAGGGAAAGTCTCAGCAGGCAAAAAGCAAGAAGGGTAGGTTGTATCCAAGCCTCAGGAATGCAAATACCCCGCACAAGATTTTCCACCTCCTTTCTCTACGTGTTGGCTTCATTTGGAAGCCTCCGCGTGGCAGCCGCATTCTCTAGAGTCTCATCGTCTACGCCCCTCTACCCCAGTCCTTCCTTAGGTGACCCAGTTTGGGGCTTGGAGTAGGTCTCTAACTGGCCTCGCTTGCCCTGAATGCCCACCCCCGGCAAATGAACTGTGACCCAGGGGGCAGAGGAGCACGGCAGTTCCTGGACAGCCACACACGGGGGTGGGCGGGGGGCCAGCTCCTAGCAGAAGAGGAGGGGGACGTGGTGGACACAGACGTCCGTCACACTGGGGACCCAGAGGGCTATAATGCCGTGTGGTGGGTGCGATGGGATGGGTGTTCCAGGACACCAGGGGGTAACGAACGAAGGAAAACCCGGGGTGGCAAGGTCTGAACCAAGAACCGAGCTGGACATTTTTGCAGAACGTCCATGTGGAGATCAGGGGAGGTTTGGACTGAAGATAAGGACCTGGAGTCATCAAAGCCGACGTCCTCAGATATTAGCTGACTCTGGGGGGGTAATGAAATTAGCAAGAGGGCAGAGGAAGCAGGGAGGAGATAACTACCTGTCAGTCTAGTGTTGGGAGAGCCCAGACCTAATTTCCATATGAAACCCTGTAAAAGTGCTTCCTCATGATTACTTTTCAGAGAAAGCAGAACTTTGACATTTTAGTGGCTAATAACCATTCCCGGAGTTCTCCTTGAATCCCTTTATTCGATAAAGTAGGCGATTCAATTGGGAAAAAAAAAATGCACTTTTATGAAGCTCGGTGAAGTTATTTTTATTTTTGGATGAAAAAAAAGAAATCTCAGCCTTAAGCCAGAATCTAGGCTGAAGGAGTGACTCCCATGGTCCACTGGAGCCCAGGAACTGGGGGGGTGGGCGCAAGGGCCTGGGGGGGTGATGACGTTATCGGCAACGGAGCGTGAAATAACCCGAGGTCCGGCCAAGACCCTCTCTCGAGACACAGTGAGGGGCTGTGGAAAAGCTAATCAAAGGAGGATTTTTAAAAAATGGGGGAGGCATAGGAGTGTGGGAGGGACAGGGTGTGTTAGTCACACTTCTGTTGTGCTCCCCTGAGACTGTGTGGCTCTGCTGAGGAATGGAAATAAACTGAGGGGGGCGCCCAGTGGCTCAGTCAGTTAAACTTCGACTTTGCCTCCGGTCCTGATCGCGCAGTTCGTGAGTTCGAGCCCCGCGTTGGGCTCTGTGCTGACAGCTCAGAGCCCGGAGCCTGCTTCAGATCCTGTGTTTCCCTCTCTCTCTGCCTCTCTCCCACTCATGCTCTCTCTCTCAAAAATAAAATAAACATTGAAAGAAAGAAATGGAAACAAGCTGAACTGACCGATAGTAATCACTACTGTGCAAACCATACATTCCCAAGGGTCTCTCCAGGTAATAAATGCTTCCCCACCCGGAAACTGGGGAGCCTTGTGGATTACCTCGGGAAATATCCTGGGCTTCGGTATAAGGGGAATTATGACTGGTGTTTCAGAGGTTATATCCCAAAGGGCGAACCTTGGTTCCCTCAGATGGAAACCCTTCCCAGAGGACCCCGGATTTACTAGAAAACAGCCTCAGGTTGAGGGACAAATTTCCTGTCGTCATATCCACAACTCTGTCCCTGGTCGCCTTGAAGCAGCACGTACATTCGCTAACCAATGCCATGTTCCAGCCGAGAACACCCATCAGGCTGGGTGTAGCCAGCGGTATTTGGTGGTCAGTTTTCTCAGCATTCTCCTGGAGGTAAACTTCCTATTTTCCAGACTGATGGGTTGCGGGCTGTCACTCTAAAGAGACGTGACAACTTGTCGCAGGCAAGTCTGGCATGTTCAGCAACCCACAGTGACAGGATGGTTGCACTCAGACGCTGGGCAGACGTTTGGCTCATAACTGAGCGCCGTGGGGCGCTCTCTCTGAGAAGGTCCCCTCCCCCAAGGGACAGCAGGGAGCAGCAGCCTTGCCCCTCCCCTGGCTGGTTACTAAGGGCTTCTGGAAAGACCTAGTGAAGGTCTGGCATCCGGATCCTTTGAGATGCCTTAGACTTTTCCTACATATGTGGTCGTGAGAACAGAAAATTGAGGGGGACCGTGTGTGGCTTCCATTGGGAGCTTGAAGTCCACTTCAGAAAAAGGACAAAGTGTTTCTAAGGAACATTCTCACCCTCCCTTCACCCCTCTAATTTCAATATGCAGAAGGTGAAGGACAGAGAGGTCCAGGTGTCGCACAGTGGGTGTCAAGGGAACAGAGGGAGCAATGGCCCCGACTGGGGGCTGGTGGGCAGGGGCTGGGTACTCTTGAACTTCGGCAGAGGCCCGGGCACCCACTGATTGCTGAGATGCGCCAGCCCGTCGGTGACCTGGGAAACCAAGAGGCACGTGGGCCGTAGGGGAGACAACGTCAGGCACGTTACACCTTGCAGCCCGAGGGCCACATCCTTCTCTTCTCCTCAGCCATAGTTCTCTGCCATGGGGAGGGCTGGGTGTGGAAGGGACACTGGCAGGCCAAGCTACGATCCAGTCACTTCACACACTGTGACCAAGAACGTGCCAAGAAATGTGCCAGGCAGTGGAATGTCCTGGCGGCCATTCCCGTGGAAATTACATGTCCGTGGGGCGATTTGCTTCCAAACCCCAAATAAATAAGTACATTAAATAATCATGAATCACAGTAGGTTATGAAGGAAATAAACAGGGTGTGGTGGAGAATAATGGGGGGGGGGTGTCTCTTAGAGACCTCCAAAGGGTTGTGGAGACAGAATGAGAGGGAGCACACTGTGCAAGAGAGAAAGGGGAGGGGAGGGGAGGGGAGAGGGAAGGAGAGAGCAGCAGATGCAGGTGAGAAGAGAGTGGGAACAGAGCCCTTGGTGAGGTCGCAGAGAAGAAAGCAGTGACTGATGGAGAGGGAGCTGGGGTAGGAGTGGTTAAGATGATGCTGGATAGACGGGGGCCGGGTCGTGCAGGACCTTGGAGCCAGGGTGAGAAGTTTGGGTTTCATTGTAAAGGCAATGGGATGCTGCTGAAAGGGGGCCAGGCTGGAGAGAAACTCCTTATGGTGCATGAAACAGAACATAAGAAAAAAAACCAGGGAGATGGCAAGGGCTGGTGTAAAAATGGCTTCGTGTTGATATCTCAATGACTTGAGACGCTGCTCACTTCTTCTGGTTTCTGGTGCCTCTTTTATTCTTTGCACCGGTGGCTCTCAATCCTGGCTCATCAGAATCACTTGCTGGAGCTCTGAAACATTTACTGATTTTGCCCACCCTTTACCAATTAGGTCGGAGTCCCCATCACGGTGGACAGATACAGGAAGAACTGGAGTAAAACACCGTAACTTAGGTAAGACAAAGGTTTAGCATCCGTGAACTAGACAAACACCTTGTCTTTGGAGTCCGTAAGAACGGGGTTTTTAAAACCTAATAGATGAGATCCTTCATAGAGAAGAAACAGATATGGCCAGCAAGGTTCAAAAGACACTCAATTCCTCCAGCGATTGGGGAAATGCAAAACGAAATGGCAATACGGGGCTGTTTTTCACCTCCAAGATGGATTTTTAGAAGGAAAAGGATCACAATGGGTAAGGAGGCATGGGAACTGGTGTGTTTAGATCCTGTGGAGGCATAAATTGGTCCAGCACTTTTATTTTATTTTTTAATATTTATTTATTTAGTGTGTGTGTGTGTGAGAGAGAGAGAGAGAGAGAGAGAGAGAAAGAGAGAGAGAGAATCCCAAGCAGGCTCCAAACTGTCAGTGTGGAGCCTGACGCGGGGCTCGAACCCATGAACCGGGAGATCAGGAGCCAAAATCAAGAGTCGACGCTTAACCGACTAAGCCACCCAGGCGCCCCGGTTCAGCACTGTTGAAAGAGTTGGCAATACTCATTGAATGACAGAGAGCATATGCCCACCAATCTAATCTAGTCATTGCCCTCTGGGTCTCTCCTCTACAGAAATACGTGTGTGTTGCACTTAGAGATACGCGGACAAGTGCGGCATAGCAGGTGTTTTTTCTGAAGGAACCCCCCACATCCCCATTAAGAGAGAAATGGCATAATGACTTAGGGAATAAAAAAAACTGCTCGTTTTGTTTGAAAAAGGAGATGTTGATGTAAAGAGACTGGCAGAGAAGCATGTCTCGGATATTCTTCCGTGAAAAAAGCCAGCTAGAGAATATTACGTACAGTGGGAGCCCTTTGTGTGATCCCGTTATATTCGCGTGTGTGTCCTCGGCGCCTGGGGACCCCAGTCAGTTAAGCATCTGACTTCAGCTCAGGTCGTGATCTCATGGTTTGTGAGCCCGAGCCCCGCGTCAGGCTCTGTGCTGACAGCTCGGAGCCTGGAGCCTGCTTTGGATTCTGTGTCTCCCTCTCTCTCTCTGCCCCTCCCACATTCTCATTCTGTCTCTCTCAAAAATAAATAAACATCAAAAAAATTTTTTTTAAAAGAATAAAAAAAAAAAAAAAAGAATCAAGAGCCGGCACGAACTTTCCCGCCGTCTGAAAAGAGCAGAAGGTAAGGGTTTGGAAGCAGAGGAAAACCTGATACTGCCCCAGGGGTAGCAAACATCAGCAAGGAAGGAGTCCCATGGGCCCTGCGGGGCTCGACCCGGGGAGTGGGTACCTCAGTGTGCCAAAGATGCCAGTGCTCCTGAGACACAGAATCGGTGGAGCCACTGGATCTGAGAGGACCCCTGGGCTCACGATGGGGGATGTCCTCCTTGGCTGGCACGGGATCCTGGGATCCCTGTGTCATTCTTGGGGTGAGGAAGCCCCAGTGACGGAGGATGGGGGCTTGGAGTCAGATTTAAATTTGATTTAAAAAAAAAATAAAGGAATGTAACATTTCAAGTGACCTCTGATTTGGGAGGAAGAGGTCTCTACATGTTTCCAAATACCCGGAGAAAAGACCAGAGGGTATATGTTTACTGCTGGTAGCTCATAGCGGTTACCCCGGGGAGAGGAGAGAAAGAAGAGAAATTGCTTGAACAGGAAGGCGGGGACTCTCCCCCTTCCTGTTTTACTCTCCCCCTTCTCTGTTGTTTGAATTTTTGACATTGAACATCTATCACTTTTGTGTGTGTGTGTGTGTGTGTGTGTGTGTTTTACAGTTGAGAGTTTTCCAGTTCTGCACAGTCCCAAGTTACCCCAACAGGCTGCCTGGCCCTGGAGACGCTCCTGACCCCGTCTCTTGGGGCCCTGAGTCCTGAGATTCATTTCAGCTCTTCTCTAGCACCCCATGTGTCTCTCCGGGGTCTCTGGTCCCCTGTCCTCGGCTGCTTTCTGTGCCCACACCTGCCACGACAGCACCAACCGCAGCCACCACCGCTTGGCATCCTCTCGGTGTCTACTCTGAGCCACAGAGACTTGACTGGCTTGTGTTGGCAACCTCTCTCCCTGGGTCTAGTCAAGTTAGTTAACAGCTGCTTTCTCCCGCTTGGGGGAAAACATCATCTGCACAGGCACTTCTGGAAAGCAGTCGTGGGAAAAATACGGGATTGGGAGCTTTGATATCAGGACCCCAAAGATCAGAAGTCAGGGCCCTTTGGGGCTTGGAGTAACTTAAGGAAGGCAGCTATCAGCCATCATATAACCTCCTCTGGCTCCCAGTCTCAGAGAGGATTATGTGATATCACTTGTTGGGGTGGACATATCATTGGACCTAGGGTTTGGATACTTGAGGAGGTATTCTGAAGTCAAGTGCGTACGAAAGAGAAAGCCTACTCCTTATTTCCTCTCCAAATACCACGTCACTATGAACAGCGTAAGCACCCGCACTGCCCGACGCCGTGCTAACAGCCTTGGGAAGGATCGGAGAGGGTGGCCTGGGAACTCCGCCTTTCACTTAAAAGCGTTTGTTGTGGGAGATTCCTTCCCAGCTTCTCCTGGGGAACCCTTGCTTTCTGGGGATATTCAGCCTGCCCCCTTGGCATTTGAGTCTGCCTTGTAGCAAATTTGCAGAATTACAGGGATCCCACATTACCAAACAAGGGAAAGGGTCAACATCCTTTGCAGAGGCAGGGTCTGTGACGGGGGCGCATTTACGGAGGAGGAATGAAACCGACAGGACTGGAGCACGTTCAAGTCTGGAACAGCTGTGAGGGCGGATTTTGCTGCCCCGTTTCTGAGGGGGCCAGCCTCAGTAGCATCAGATTTTTTTTTTAAGTTTCTTTATTTATTTTGAGAGAGAGCACATGCGCAGGAGAGGGGGGAGAGGGGGCACGGAGAGAGAGAATCCCAAGCAGGCTCTGCGCTGACGGCGTGCAGCCCGACGCGGGGCTTGAACTCACGGACCTGAGCCGAGATCAGGAGTCAGATTCTCAACTGGCTGAGCCACCCAGGAGCCCCAGCATCAGACAGACTTGTGGTTGGCCTCTACCTCCTAGCAGGTGTGTAACCTCCAGACGGTTCCTCAACTCCCACAACCTCCGTTATCTTTAGCCTCCTGAGATAGGTCGTGGGTACGCTTCTGGAGTGTTTGAGGGTTAATGAAGAACAAAGAGCCTGCGTGCCTACGTCTTTGATTGCAGTATTGAAACAAGAAAGCACCGATTGTTTCCTTCAAATCCCTGATGGGCTGGAAGGCTCCCGCCATCCGTCTTTCTTTCTTCATTTTGTTTTATTGTGGCCGATATATACAACCGACAATTTTCTAATTTGACCCTTTATGTGTACATTTCAGCGGCATCAGGTACATCGTTGGCCCCTGTCGCCGCCGTCCGCCTCCAGGACTTCTTCTCAAACTGTAATTATGTACCAGTCAACGAGCATCCCCCTGCCCCGTCTCAGCCCCTGGCCTCCACCATTCCACTGGCGTCTCTGAATTCGGCTCCTCTTGGAAACTCATGTAGGCGGAATAGCACAGCATGCACCCTTTTGTGATGGGTTTATTTCACTCAGCACAATGTCCTCTGAGTTCATCCAGCTTGTACCGCGTGTCAGAAATTTTCTCCAGCCACTTTTGCAAGGAGAAGCTCCCTCCCCTCCGCATTAGCTCTCTGTTCCCTTGAGCAGTCAGGAAAGAGGTGTGGAGGAGGAGGGTGGCTGATCCGTGCAGGCCTGTCCTTTTTTGCCAGTTGTGAAAGGGTTACCTTGGCAACGAATCACTTCTCTAATGTCTTTAAGGTTGTAAACAGATGATCAAATCACAAGAGCCAAAGATTATGAAAGCTGAGGGTACCTATAGGGAGGGGAGCATTGAATTAATTAAACAAAACATGGGGCGCCTGGGTGGTGCAGTCGGTTAAGCGTCCGACTTCAGCCAGGTCACGATCTCGCGGTCCGTGAGTTCGAGCCCCGCGTCAGGCTCTGGGCTGATGGCTCGGAGCCTGGAGCCTGTTTCTGATTCTGTGTCTCCCTCTCTCTCTGCCCCTCTGCCGCTCATGCTCTGTCTCTCTCTGTCCCAAAAATAAATAAACGTTGAAAAAAAAATTAAAAACAAAAACAAAAACAAAACAAAACAAAAAAAACAAACAAAACCAAACCAGAAGGCGATTGTGACATGGTTCCTACACTTCACCCTGAGTCCAAGAAATATATTTGAGGGGCGACTGGGTGGCTCAGTCGGTTAAGCGTCCAGCTTCGACTTAGATCATGATCTCACGGTTCGTGGTTTTGAGCCCCACGGCGGGCTCTGTGCTGACAGCTCGGAGCCTGAAGCCTGCTTCGGATTCTGGGTCTCCCTCTCTCTCCGCACCTCCCCTGCTCATGCTCTGTCTCTCTCGCAAAAGTACATAAACATTAAAAAATTTTTAAAGAAGAAATATGTTTGAGCACTCCACTACGTCCCAGGCACTGTGCTGGATCGTGGGGTGCAATGGGGAGCAGAATGAGACGGAGCGTCCACGGAGCCCGCAATTGGGGGGGGGGAGGGGGGGAGGGACACTGACACCATAATTACAAACACAGCTGAACTCTTGGAGGGAAAAGATCATGTCTTCACAAAAGCAGAGACCAAAGGGGCCTGACCTCCACCGGGCCCCCCCCCCCCCCCGAAAAGGTTTCCCTGGGGAAATTAACACGTAAATGGAGACCAGAAATATGAGTAGGCTTTGCGCTGGCAGCTTGGGGAAGGGACCCGCAGCCTGAGGCAGCTCAGCGAGCCCCCCCACGCCCGCCCCGGGAACCCGAGAATACTCATCCACTTCTTAGATCAGCGATTCCAAATCCTCCGGGAACAAAGGCCACCTTACCTTGCCCGCCACACACGGAGGCCAAGGTAGGAATAACACTTGGCTGGAAAACCTCTTCCTGAGGTTTGAGGTTTAGTCTGTGCTGCCCCTGGCTCCATATGTTTCAGAGGAGGGGCTCCGGGCTGGTGGCCACCAAGGCAGGGACCTGGAGGGACTGTGCTAGAGGACAGCCTGGATCAGGGGCGCTCAGACGGGGATGCATGTGACTGGCCAGGAGGCCCCTGGGGACGTGGAGAAGAGGGTGCGGCTCTCGGGGAAGATGGGAGCCACGGAGTAAGAACAGAGTCTGGAGGTCAGGGCGCAGGGGGCGGGGTAGACTTGAGTATAACTAGAAAGTCAAAGAGGAAGCCACCCACCTGAGAGACGGGCTGTGCCTGGTGGGACACGGGTGCCCTGGCCTCACAATATTATCCTTGGGGGGCGAGATTAGGCTCGCTCACAGCAGTGCACGCAGGCACCCTGGCCGCTCGGTCAAGACTGACGCAGGCCTGGAGGGGGCTCATCTTTGATTCTGCAGGATTCGGAGGCCGGCTGAACAGCATGGAAGTGATGAAAGAGAAGGAGGGAGGGCAACGTATTTCACGGTTATCTGGGGGGCTATTGGGAGGAAGATGGTCTGTGCTGGCGATAAAACAACATTGTGGTCAGGGGTCTCCGAGACCACCCTCGAGATAAGTGGAAAGATCACACCTTTAGCCAGAAGGTGTGCCCGCGATTCGCCAGAGGGACTTAACGAACCCGGCAAAGCTGTTAACGGGTTAACGGTCACGGTTATGGTTCACTGCGGTGAAAAGATGCAGATTCAAAGCAGCAAAGGGAAAAGGCGTGAGGGGATGAGGTCCAGGAGGAGCCAGATTCAAGCTTTCAGGTGTGCTCTGTCCCCGAGCTGTGCAGACAGCAGTTACTTCTGCCAGCGATGACCGGTGACAGCGCGCATGGGGCACTGACGGGGGGGCTGGTCACGTCAGTGTGGGACACCCACATGGCCAACCTTAGTTCTCCGTCTCCAGGACTCAAACTGATATGGCATGGCCCAAGGTCCCCACCACAAATCCTGCTGTTACTGCCATGGACTATCTGCTGTGGCCAAAGCTCTGGGTATACAAAAGTAGTCTTACCAGGCGGCGTATCCGAAGGGGCTTAGAATCCGTCTCCAAGGAACCACTCAAGGGCTAGTTTCTTTAGAATGTGCGAGGTTCGAGCCCCCCACCCCACCCCAGACCTGCTGAACGGCCACAAGCATGAACAGCCAAGTCAAGAGACTGAAGAAAAACCTCCACCAGAAAAAGGAAGAATTCTCATCATCACTTTCAAAATTTTGCTTTGCCTCACCCTTGAATCCTGGCCCTTTCAGGCCTCCAGAATGCCAATCACAAGTTCCATGTGACTTCGGCCAGGTGCCCTCACCACCCGTGTCCTCTCCTTGGCCGGGAACTGGGCAGGCTGGGGTGGGGCAGGGAGGCATGAAATCCACCAGGATCAGATATTTTAGGCCCCCCGCTCGGAAGTCACCATGAAACTAGCCTGGCTCTGCAGGGATGCATATGGAAATCTGTGGGTTTCTCCCAGGGTTCATTCCAGCATTTGCCACACCCACACAGATGGTGTGAGCGAGGTGTTTTATCCCCCACCCCGTAATCACCGCGAAGCTGAGATACGCACTGTCTGGCCACCTCGCCCAACATGCTCTCCCGTCTCCCTCCCCCCACCCCCACCAAATAACGCTTATTTTAGGATGAAACAGATTTCTTCATTAACTTACAGGCCTCAGCATTTTACCAAACTGTTTCTAGTTGCAACTTCTTAAAGGCATCTAACCAAAGAGAAATTATCTTCCCTGGGAAAGGTTTCAAATATATCCAAGCAAAACAAAAAGGGTTTTAGACGGAATGAAAAGTAACTTTACCCACCCCACCCCCCACAAGGTGATTTTTACCAACAAGCCGTGTATCTCCTCGTGACAGGAGGCCACTTTACAGTGAGGTCCTTTTCGGTAGCAAACATGCCCATGAGTCTGCCATGGACTTTATCCTTTCTTTCAGGTCGAGCTTTCTAGAGATGCCGTAAGGGTTAAACTGTAGTGTAGGGCTAACCTGTAGCTTGAGAGATAGCAGCTTTGTGTTGACACTGTAGCTTGAAACATAACAGCTTTGTTTTGACACTGAAGGTTAAGAGATAACAGCCTTGCTTCACTCTTGTAAATTACGCTTCCTACTCTTGTAAATTAGGCTTCACCAATCAAGGAAACAAAAGTTCAAAGAAAAGAGCATCAGAGGCAGGGTCAAGGAGATCCACTGGTTGCGACTTAACTTAACGACTTAACGGCAGAAAGTCTAAAATAATCACCCCATCCGGGAACTGTTTCTAACTCATCTGGGAACTATTTCTTTGTTCTGTTCCCAGGTGATGATAAAACGATGTGATCGGCTGTAAAAACTCTGCACCCCGGCTGTTCGGGGCCGCACTCGGATCAAAAGTGTTGGTCCCGACCGGTCGTTGCAATAAACTTTGTTGTGACTGTCACCGGTGCCCGTAGCATTCTGTTTCGGGTGTCGTGTGGATGCAACAGTGCAATGCCATCATTCACACTAACGACTGCTGTTACAGGAATATCTGGGCTTTTGGTATTTATCAAATCATTTTGCCTGTTCTGTTCCATCTAAAAGCCGGGGCCACAGGTCAGCACTGAGTGGAGAGGATATTCAGCAGGTGCACACGAGGCTGGCGTGCTGGTCCGGGTCGGTATGCCCGGTGACTGCTCACGCCAGCTGATTGTTAAATACTTTGAATGTCACATCACATTTCACGTGGGAAGTGCGAGCATGGGAGGCCCTGAGTCATACCCTATTTGGTGGAGCATATTATAAATGGATAACAAGATTTTCTTAACCAAAAGTGTGCAGAACAAAAGGCTTAATTCTGGGCACCATCGGCAGATCCCAGAACAGTAACACATCCGAGCGCTTTCATGAAGCTAATCTTAGTATTTATGATGGCCTACTTATTCCCGTTTTGTTTTAGAATCTTTGTTCACCACTCACAAAAATGTATATACCCGCAGCATTTGTTGTGTGATCAGGGTGCAATTTCCTCCAGGACACGTTGCTAATCAGGGCTTTAAGTTATAAAGGGCAGAAGGCTGTGGGTATCTCCCCCCCACCCCACCCCCACCCCCCGTGAAGTGAATACTTTTCTGTACCAGCCTTTCTCAAACCCATGCTCAGTAGGATGACAGGTAAACCGAAGAGAAAATTCACGCCCCAAAGTGTTTGCAACCCAGAGCCCGGTGTCACGGCCGGCTCACATCTGCCCACGCCCCAGACCTTGACTCTGCGGGTACTGGTCACATGCCTCTGCCTCAGATCCCAACACCAAGAGGGGTCTCCTTGGCTGTGACTACCCCTTTTCTTCGGCAAGGGGGGATCCCGGCAGTCCTCGCCTCCACTGCAGACACCCACAGCCTTGGCCACTGAAGACCGGGAGGCTGTCCGCAGCTGATCGAGCTACCCCAAGTCTAGACTGCTGAGTTCCTCTGGACAGGGGCCCCCAGGCTCCCCCCCGAGGCGGGACCACATGGACCTAACAGGCCTATACAGAACTTCCCACGCCACAGCAGAAGGACGCACATCCTTCTCAAACACGCATGAAACATTCTTCAGGATAGGTCACACGGCTGATCTCAAAACGAGCCTTGACGAATTTAAGATCTAAATCATTCCGAGCAGGTGTTTGGACCACCGTGGAATGAAACCACAAGTCCAGTGGGAAAACTCACAAATACGCAGGAACGAAATACCACACTCTTGAACGGTCACTGGGTCAAAGAGGAAATGGGAAGGGAATTTAAAAAGTAGCTCCAGACAATGGAAAACAGAAACACATGTATCAAAGCCTAGGGGATGCGAGGAAAAGTGTTCTCCAGCCCCCGCCCCGACAAAAACATTCCACCATCAAGATACAGGAACATTTGTACATTCCTAATTCCCGGAAAACAACTCCAGGCTTTAACCAAGGATGCCCCACGAAGGGCCATCTGCAGGCTGGCCCTGGCCGAATGTGGGTTTGACAGATACAGTTGCCCCCTCTGTATCTTTTATCTCTTTCCCTCCTATCAGGGACCGGACTCATCAAATCCTGCTGGAAGGATCTGGTATCAGACCATTCACGTCAGTATGAATGTAAAGCCATAAGCCCCTGCTGGTTCCAGGTGTATCTTCACCCCCAAGCAAGTCCTCAAACTGCAACTGAATGGTTCTTACCCCTGGAAAGGAAATCCTCCGTGATCCAAATGCACAGCTTTCCCAGCCTCGCCGAAAATGGCTCGGACAAGACCATTAGTAAACAGGATGATACTTTAAAACACAGAGACTGGCTTCCCTTCTCCCGGACTTGTTTATCTTCAGCCGGGTTCACTAGCACCAGTGCTGGCCTGTGCCGGTGTGGACGAAGGAATAAGGTCAGGGGACAGATGTAGCAGATTCCCCTGTGACCTCTGACGGTCACCATGAATGTTCCCCAAGTTTCGTTTTGAAACCTACACCAGGGATGGGCCGGACACACGTTACACCAGGGATGAACAATTTCATGCGTGAGCTCGCTCCTGCACCCGCTTCTGGTTTTCTGATTAAAAAAATTTTTTTAATGTTTATTTACTTTTGAGAGAGACAGAGTGTGAGCAGGGGAGGGGCAGAGAGAGAGGGAGACACAGAATCGGAAGCAGGCTCCAGGCTCCGAGAGGTCAGCACAGAGCCCGAGGCGGGGCTGGAACTCGTGAACCGTGGGATCAGGACCTGAGCGGAAGTCAGACACTTAACAGACTGAGCCACCCAGGTGCCCCGGTTTTCTGTCTTTTTCCCCTTGGTGGCAGAACATCCAGGCACAACGTCTGTGGTGTTTCTCTTGTGGGCTTGAGGAGAACGGGAGCTGTGTACCCCCCTGCCCCCCCCCTCCCCCGGTGGAAAGGGCTTCCCTGGGCTTCCCTGAAGGAGCAGACAGAAGGGAGTCTGGCCGAACCCCTCCTCCTCTCCTGGGCGGAGGTCACCTCTGGTTGGAAGCGCGGCTCTCCCAGTTGTTAGCGTCTCCGATCAAGAAGGAGAAAAATGGGCAGACAGAACACGTATGTCCTGATGGTAACAGGAACAGAGGCTCAGCGATGCGGGAGGGGCAGGGCCGCCGCGGGGTTGTTGACTTATTCCAAGCCAGGGTCCCTGATCGCTGGGCCCCGGATGAATTGGGCCCGTGGTCAACAATTTCCTGCATTCTGTTCATCTTTGTCAAGGGGGACGTACGCGCTGTCGTTCAGAAACACAAGCCCGGATGAGCCGCTCGATGGGTGAGGGTGAGCTTTGGAGGCCAAGGAGGAGGCTGGGTCCTGAGGGGACAGCGCTGAGTCCGTGCCCCCCCCCCCCGCCCCCGTGCTCACCCCTGCTTGGACCAGCGCTTCCTGACAGCAGCTAAGCGGCCGCTGTGGGCACACGTCTGCGCCAGCCCGTGTGCAACTGCATCGTGGTCCCCTTCTGTGCTTGGTGCTGTTCCCTCGGGCAAGGGAGGCCATGCGGGCACCGGAGTCCTGGGATCTGTTCCGAAGTTTCCCCAGGGAGTGTCGCTCCTGTCCCCCCACCCGCTGGCCTTTGAGGAGCTGGGCCTGCGATGCCCTCCTCTCTCCCCGTGTGCTGCCCAGAGCACCTGTCTGCCGTATCCTCATCCGGCTGCCTTATTTAATCCCAACTGGTGACGGCTATTTATAGCTGCTCTGAAGGGCAGCAGCCACTTTCCTGGGAAAGTGGATCATGGAGACATTAAAGAGTATTTTCAGAAGAGAGAAAAACGTTCTCTCACGGACTCAGGAGGTGGCTGTCCCCATGCCTCCTCCAAAAATAGGCCTCCCGGCTCGTCTGGTGCCAGTTCTCTCTCTCTCTCTGCGTATCTCATCTGCCAGCACCAGGCTGAAAGCGCGAAATCCATGAGCCACTTTGTCGCTCTTCCAAAAGGGTCACTTCCAACGTTCCGGCTCTCCTCCAAACCCAGAAAGATCCCAGTGTTCTTCCCTGAGTGGATGCCCATCTGACTGAAACGGATGGAACCAAGAGAAAGAAGAAAATGACAAAGGTCCCTTCCACTGCAAGGAACCGATGATTCTGGATGCTCTGTACCTGTGCCCTCCGTAGGAGCCCAAACCCATCTTGTTTATTTATGTCTTTAAATGGGCATCACTCTTATAACCGTCTTCATTACGTGCGTTTTTAAATCCTTCTCTCTAAGCGTTACAAAATGGCTGTTCTATCCATCCCCTGAAATAACACTGTTCTCAACGTAGCAAGTAGCGAAACCCATTTTAAATATCACATCTGTAAGGTTTTCAGTCTTCTGGGAAGAGGCCCAGACGCAGAGATTTGCCTAAAGTCTCACAGATTCATGTGACGCTGAATCAGAAGGCCATGAGTCCAGACGGGTTCTCAGGCAGGAGCCAGGGAGCCCAGGCAGCCTGGGACTGGCCGGAGCAAGCGGGGCTGTGGAAACAGGGCCGAGTGTAGACATGGGGGCGGGGTACAGCTGTGACTCCACCTGGAGATTCTGGGCCAGTGTGTTCCCGAAGTCCAGGGGTCCTTACTGCACACGCATCACATTGTTAGGGTACTCAGGAACGATGTAGGTGCTGTGCCCAACACACGGGAAGCATGCGTCATGGCATTCCAGATGAGGAAATAGGTGCGTTGAGGATCCAAGAGACTGTCTACGGCCACACAGCCCTGGGATCAGAGCCAGGACCCGTGATTCACAGCCTGGGCTTTATTTTTCATGATTGATTGATCCATCGATTGATTGAGGTACCAAGCATCTCCTGTAAGAGGGGAAAACAAGACAGGTGGTCGAAAGTCCCAGGTATCAGTGAGCCCTAAGGAATGGAAGTAATAAGGAAGATTCCAAAAAGGCACCAAAACCAAGAAGGGTCTTAGCAACCCGGTATCAGCTTAGGATGGTCTCCTCTCTTTCCTCTCGTGGAGGGAGACAGTCCCCAGCCTGACTGATCTGAGGCCTCGAGGGAAGTGGAAGGGAGGCTTCCTAACTGCAGAGAAAAGGAATGGGTCCCTTCTGCCAGGAAGCTTGACACACAGGGACCCTGACAAAAGTGGGGCATCAGGAACGCCTGGTCCTCAAAGTGCTGATAAGCTGGAGAAGACAAAACATGAAAGTCTAAGAGAATAATGCAAGATCGAAACATGCACGGAGGCATATGACACAGACAGCCGGAGAGGAGGATCGATCGTCATATTCAGCTTCATAAAGATAGCAAGGCTTGAGTTAGACTTTTGTGTCAGCTAGGACCTCTTGGTTACAATGCTCAGAGCCTCGATGCAAACGAACTTGAACACTAAAGGGATATTTTTTAGGACAGGGTGGTATCTTACAGACTTGTGATATAAATGAACCAAAGAGGGGCGCCTGGGTGGCTCAATCGGTTGAGCACCCGACTTCAGCTCAAGTCATGATCTCGCGGTGGGTGGGTTCGAGCCCTGCCTTGGGCTCTGTGCTAACAGCTCGGAACTTGGAGCCTGCTTCAATTCTGTGTCTCCCTCTCTCTCTGCCCCTCCCCTGCTCACTCTCTCTCTCTCTCTCTCAAAAATAAATAAACATTAAAAAACCATAAATAAAATTTAAAAAAAAGAAAACTGAACAACTAGATCCAAGAAAGGAAGGAACCAGAGGATCTGGAAGACCCCAAATAATGACTTCAATTAAGACTCCTTTTAAAAAATGTTTGCTTGTGTCTGTGTTGCCTTCATTCTTATTTATTGAAAACTGGCTTTCCCTACAAGCAGGAGACAACAATTCTCTATTTTGGGGTGCCTTTGCACCTCCCTATTTCTGGCACCTTTGTGCCTCCCTATTCTCAAAGTGTCTTTGCACCCCTCCTCCCCCACCATTCTTAGAGTGCCAATCTGGTTTACCCAAAGTTGGGTGTGAGGATTTTATGACTTGGTATTTCTTTGTGCCTTGTTAACCCATTGATGTAAGCCCAAGGGATTCCTAAGCTTATCCCCTACACATTAGAACTGGCCACAGAAGAAACAAGAGTCTCCCTGTAGAACACACAGATGCTGAGTGTGTTTCCCCTGCTCTCTTGTGCAACATTAGTCCTACCTCTTCCTAATGACCACATCAATAACCCCTGCAGGGATGGCGACTCTTTTCCTTGCCAGGAGTAATGGAGGTAGGAGGCCCCAAACTCCCAAGGTGGGTCACTGAGAGTGTTGGTAAATGTGGCCACTCCTATTCAGCCTCGTGGGACACATCACCCTGTAATGGTGATTGATTTAGGCCGTACGTGCTCCCTGGAGAATGACACCCAATCTCACAGGGTATCATCTACAAGCAGCATCTTCGAGAGGCATTCTCTCTCAGGCTTCTGGGTGGCACAGTATGTAACAGGACAGGTGGGTTATTTGTGACCAGGCCTTCCTTCCTTTTCTATAAAGTAAGTCCGTTGGCCTGCCGTAATGTTGTTAGGATTCTTTGTAGGTGGATGAAATAAATGCTTTGTAAGTCCGCAGATAATGGCCAACGCCCCACGGACAGGCGAGGCCAACCCAGACTGATGATGTGTGTGGTCCTGGTCAAATCCAACTTTACCAAGTGGACAGCGGTCTCCTCATGTGAGGGTGCTGTGTCAGGGCTCAGGGCTGGTCTGTGCCTGGCAGGTTGGACATTCGGCAGCAATAGCAGCTAAATGAGAATTGGTGAGGGGAGGCTCTTGCTCTCGCGTCATGTATGACCTCCATCTTTGCCGTGGAGCTACTCTGTTCATATATCCCTTACCCCAGCTGTGGAGTGGTTAACATGAACTTGTAGAGTCATTCGGTCTAGCTTGTTGTTCAAACCCTCTTCCACAGTGGACACTCTTTGGTGGGCATCAGGGTGTGACATTCTTTTGTGGTTCCATCCAGATCTCCTCGTCCCTGACTTTCTAATCTTTCTCCTTCCAGGCCCCGACTAACCAGCTGGGCCACTCGTGGTTGCCCACAGATCTTTGTATATTCTTGCCTTGGGTCTCTTCTTTGTCCATAATTGGGTGACCAACTGCGCTGCCTGGATCTCTCTATCTCTGAGAGAATTTTCCCTCCCTGCTATTTCAGGGATGCTCCCAAAGAGCGTAGCTGCCATCTTGTTTTTGACGCCCTCTGATGTAAGCTGAGCCATCCAGGAACTCGGCCCTTTCCTCTCCCCTGGTCATAAGGATCCTCCCATACAGCCCGTGGAGGTGGAGGAGAGCCAGTGCAAATGGGATGGACCCCAGGGGATATGGACCACCCGTTCACACATTTGCACAACCCACTTGTACCTTCTGACCCTACTTGTGCTTCTCTAGATGTATAATTTCCACCTTTAAAAAAGTTTTTTTTAATGCTTATTTATTTTTGAGAGAAAGAGAGTGACAGAGCGTGAATGGGGGAGGGGCAAAGAGACAGAGGGAGACACAGAATCCCAAGAAGGCTCCAGGCTCTGAGCTGTCAGCACAGAGCCCGATGCAGGGCTCGAACTCATGGACCGTGAGGTCATGACCTGAGCCAAAATCAAGAGTCGGACGCTTCACCGACTGAGCCACCCAGGGGCCCCTATAATTTCCACCTTTTGATGGATTCCTGCTGGTCCACTGGACCTTATGACTTGGTGAGTCTACAGAATCCAGTTCAGGATGGGCAATTCTAGCCGTGTGGCCACTTGATCTCCATGACCAGATGTTCCATTCGCCAAGAGCCAAGAGTGTGCCTGAACTGTGTTCTTGTGTGTGTGTGTGTGTGTGTGTGTGTGTGTGTGTGTTTCCCCAAATGGTGTTGCATCCTCTACTGCATGTAGCATGGCCATGTTCCAAAATCGTAGAGATCTACCTTGTGATTCTCCTAATAAGGACTAGCATAAACTCCACAAAGCAGCCATTCCCACCATGAATAACTTTAGTATCTGGGCCTTTTGAATCACATGGTCCAAGGAGCAGAGCTACATCCATATTGCCTGGATGTGCTACAGAGCCCTTTTCTGCCTTGGGTCCTACTCAGATCTCATGGCCCTCCATGTCACCCGGCAAATGGGTTGGAGTGTGGCATTTTCTCAAGCTGCCAAAAGAACCCCAAAGGGCCTACCAAGCATTGTATTTCTTTAACAGTGGGAGGTATGGACTGCAATAAATCATCCTCTGCTTTAGAGGGTACCCATGGGTGGGAGGGGACTGGATCTCCCTCTAATTCTTTGCCCATTCTTTGGAATGAACGCCCTGCTGAGCCCTCCCGTGCCACTTTTTTTGCTCACCTGGTCGAACTAACATTATGCCATCAATATAGTGGACTAATGAGCTATCCCAGATCCCTTTGGACTATGTTCTGATAGAGAGCAGGGAGGTTAACATAACCGTGTGGCAGGACAATGAATGGAAGCTGTTATCCATCCCATGTGAATGTGAGCTCTTTCTCATCCTTGTCCCTAATAGGGGTGGCAAGAACTCACCCAGCAGCTCAATGGCCACATACTACATGCTGGAGGTTAATCCGGCGAAGACGCCACAGTCAACACAGCCGGTGCACTTGGTGAGACTTGTGGTTACCTGCTGTCATTGGCCACGGTCCACCGACTTTTTGCGGAGGACGGACTCGTGAATGATATTAGGTTAACGCACAACCGTCACTCCTGCCTTCATTACGTTGTAAAGTTAGCACTCGTCTCTGACAGTCTCCGTGGAATGGGGCGTTATTTGCCACCTGCTGCCCTGGCACAAGGTGGGAGGAGTTTAGAGCTTCTTGGTCTTCCCGACGTTAACACCTTTTACCGTGCAGGTCAAGAAACCAATCTGAGGGTTTTGCCACTCACCAGGGGCCCCAGGTATCAATGTCAATCCAGACCCTGTGTCCAACATCCTTGAAAGGACTGGCAATTCCCTTTTGCCTCAAGGCACAGTTACCTGAGTAAATGACAATAGATCCCATTGGGGAAAGTGTGATAGGATGGTTAATTTCATGTGTCACCGTGGCTAGGCTCTGGTGCCCAGATGTTTGGTCAACCACCAATCTAAATGTTACCTTTAAAAAAAAAAGAGGGGCACCTGGGTGGCGCAGTCGGTTAAGCGTCCGACTTCAGCCAGGTCACGATCTCGCGGTCCGTGAGTTCGAGCCCCGCGTCGGGCTCTGGGCTGATGGCTCGGAGCCTGGAGCCTGTTTCCGATTCTGTGTCTCCCTCTCTCTCTGCCCCTCCCCCGTTCATGCTCTGTCTCTCTCTGTCCCAAAAATAAATACACGTTGAAAAAAAAATTAAAAAAAAAAGATGATTAACATTGAATTCAGTAGACTTTGAGTAAAGCCGATTACTTTCCATAATGTGGGTGGGCCTCGTTCAATCAGTTGAAGACTAAGGCTGAGCGCTGAGACCGGTTTTCCGGAAGAAGAAATTCTTCTTAAGACTGCAGCCTCAACTCTCTCCTGAGTTCTCAGGCTGCTGGCCTGCTCTATGGGTTTCGGACTTGCCAGCCACCACAATTGCATGGGTGAATTCCTTAAAACCTCTCCCTTTCTCTCTCTCTCTCGGGAAAAGAAGATAGCAGGATTGGCAGAGGGAAAAGCCACCCTGTCTTGAAGTTGCGACAGACACTTAAGCAGATCCTTTAAGGAATTCTGTGTCAGCCATTCATTGGCTGCAGGGTATCCCCGGGAGGGGACATAACCCTGCGGGGAAGCTGTTCTTGGTCAGCGGCCGACGTTCCTGGACTCTTAGAGATAAATGCACGAGCCCTGAAGTGGGGATCTGGGGGTGGAAAACACATCATTCCCGATACTGCTCTTCCACGTAAAGGTGGTTGGCATAGAAAACAAACGGACATCCGCTATGACCCCAAAATGTGGACATAATCTGGCTGGGTGTAGCGGATGGCGAGGTCACTTCAACTGGGAGACACGGGCAGGTGCATGGATCTTGCTGAGGTACGAGTCACCCGCTGGGTAAACAGGGTGAGGGAAGCCCAAAAGTCGGCTTAGAGTATTTGTAATAAGAGAAAAGGCATCATCTTATCAGTCCCTGGTTGGGAAAACCCTCCTCATATTCTAGGTCGTCCTGAAAATCCAGGATCACGGTGAGAACAAATGAGAACAGGACGGCCCCTCGGGGCTGATGCAGCTCGGTGCCCGGGGCGTGGCTGGCAAGCCAAAGGGGGCTCTATCAGCTGTTTCATGCCCTTTGTGCAGGGCAGACTCTGCAGCTGTTAGGTGGCCCCGCTCATGTGCCCCGTTCCATTTTTCTTCCAACAAGCGGCCTTTTCTACCCCTTATTCAGGGAGAACAACAGAAGCGGCAGGTAAACACCGGCGACATTCAGCCTCAGTGCCAGGGCGACAACAGGGAGAGCTGAGGACTGGGGCAAGCTGGCAATGCGGGGCTCCACTGTGCTCTGTGGGATGCGGGCTCTGTGCTGTCGCAGCCTGTGGTTTGGGACGACGCCAGAAATCTGGATTTTCCTTTCACGCGAAACCTCCTGCTTTTAAATTGCTTGCCAAGTTGTTTTAAAAAAAGAAAAAGAATGGTTCCGTCCAAGCGAAACATCACTGCTGGCTGTTGTTTTCCGTCCGCAAACCATCCATTTGCAATGTGTCAATTAACAGTTACCCCACCCCACCCCCCAAGCCCCGGCCCCTCCAGCAGCATCAGGGACCATGCTCACGGGAGGAGCAGGGAGCTTGTGGTGTTGTGCGATAGGAACATCTTGGTTTGGAAGTGGAGCTGGAAATGTCTTTGGTTGAAAACCAAAGAAGTGAGGAAAACGTCAAATAAGATAAAGATGCTGCGGGACAAAGTGTTCCGAGCAGGGACGCTGAGAGCGGAGTGCCTCAGAACCAGAGGAAACGCTTTCCGGGAAACAGGGACATGGGCGGTAGGCATCCTGTTGAGGGTGCACTGAAGCAAAACAAAACCTTCTGGGGGATAAAATGATGAGTACTTTTTTATTTTTTAAAATCTGAACGTCAAACCTGAGAGGTCTCAATGATCATTAATAAGGGTTCTCCAGTTAGGGGGGATCCCCTGACTGCCCCTTCCATTTTCTCCTGCGAGAATGAGAAGAACTGAAAACTGGCACATTCTTCTCTCTGGATGGGGTGAGGGGTATGTATCTATCAGCCTGGAACTCAAAGGCCAGAGTTCTGGAAAGGCATTAATCAGAGCTCTCTACTGAACCAATAGAAAACAAGTCTGGCTACCTTAAGTTAAAAAGTGGATTTACCAGAAATACAATAGGGGAGCAGAGAATCCACAGGCCGCAAGCTTAGCAAAGGGCCAGGAAAAAAAGAGCTCTGGGGGCCAGGCAACAAGAACCCCCCACTCAGCTTATGAAGGGAGCATCCAAGCTGCTAATTAGAGTAAAATTCCTTATAAGCAGTGCATAGTTGTTGTTTTTTTTCTAAAACCCAAGCTGACCCAATCTTTATTTTTTTAATTGAAGTATCTAGTGTTTTTATATTTAATGTAATTGCTGACATGTTTGGGATTAAGCTTATTACTTTCCAATTTTTGTTTCACCTTTTCATATTTATTTTTCTTTACTCTCTTACCTTTTTTTTCTCCTAGTTTTCCAATTTTTCTTAATGTGCTGAGTGTAATGTGAGTTTTTATGGTTGTGTTACTTTACACTTCCCTAGTTATTATGGTTGGAACACCTCTTTATACATTTCTTGGTCTTTTAGGTTTCCTTCAGTGAACTGCCTGTTCACATTCTTCCTTGAGCTTTCAACCAGGTTCTTTTTATCTACTGATTTGCCAGAGCCCCTGGTGTAAGCTGAACATCCATCCCTTCTAATAGCTTGTTGGGTACACATTCTTTTATTATTTTTAAAATGATTATCCTAAATTAATATATACCCTTAACTTATTGAAGTCTCCTATAAATTATTAATTTTGTCACTTCCTGGAATGGGGAGACCTTAAAATATTTTAGCTACCTTTATCCATCTTCTGCTTTTCACGCTATTGTTATTGAGTATTTTCTTTCTTTCTTTTTTTTAGAGAGAGAGAGAGAGAGAATCTTTTTTACAAAAAAATTTTTTTTTCAACGTTTATTTATTTTTGGGACAGAGAGAGACAGAGCATGAACGGGGAGGGTCAGAGAGAGAGGGAGACACAGAATGGGAAACAGAGAGAGAGAGAGAGAGAATCTTAAGCAGGCTCCACACCCAGCATGGAGCCCAGTGCAGGTCTCGATCCCACGACCGTGGGATCATGACTTGAGCTGAAATCGAGTGTCAGACGCTCAACGAACTGAGCTATGCAGGCACCCCTTGAGTATTTTATTTCTACTTGTATATATTTAAATCCCACAAGACATTATTATTATTGTTAGAGTCAGTGTTCATTTTTATTTGTGTACATTCTTTTTCCATTGTTAACCTCTACCTGGGACCACTTGCTTCCTACCTAAAGACTCCCTGTAGCACATCCTTCAGTGTAAGGTCAGCTCAGTACATGTATATGTGTGATGTGTGTCTTAAAACATATTTGTTTTATTTTTTAAGGTTAATCTCACTGGGCTTAAGATTCTAGCTTAGTATTGTTTTCTTTCAGCAATTTGAGAATAACATTGTCTTCTACTTCCATTGGTTTTGTGATTTAAAAAAGCTGTCAGTCTTACTATTGATTCTTTCAAGGAAATCTGTCTTTTTTAAATGTGCTTTAGGACTTCCCCCCCCCCCCAAGCAGTTCCAGCAGTATTATTTGCCTATGTGTGGCTATCTTTTTATTATTATTATTACTAATTTTATTTTTTAAATTTACACCCAAGTTAGTTAGCATAGAGGGCAACAATGATTTCAGGAGTAGATTCCTTAATTCCCCTTACCCATTTAGCTTATCCCCCTCCCACAACCCCTCCAGTAACCCTCTGTTTGTTCTCCATATTTAAGAGTCTCTTATGTTTGTCGCTCTCCCTGTTTTTATATTATTTTTGCTTCCCTTCCCTTACGTTCATCTGTTCAGTGTCTTAAAGTCCTCGTATGAGTGAAGTCGTGTGATATTTGTCTTTCTCTGACTGACTAATTTCACTTAGCATAATACCCTCCAGTTCCATCCATGTAGTTGCAAATGGCAAGATTTCATTCTTTTTGATTTCCAAGTAGTACTCCATTGTCTCTCTCTCTATATATATATATGCCACATCTTCTTTATCCATTCATCCATTGATGGAAATTTGGGCTCTTTCCATACTTTGGCTATTGTTGATACAATGTGCTGCTATAAACATTGGGGTGCATGTGCTCCTTCGAAATAGCACACCTGTATCCCTGGGATAAATACCTAGTAGTACAATTGCTGGGTCATAGGGTAGTTCTATTTTTAATTTTTTGAGGAGCCTCCATACTGTTTTCCAGAGTGGCTGCACCAGATTGCATTCCCCTGTGTGTGGCTATCTTTATATATATCTTGCTTGGGATACATGGAGCTTCTTAACTCTGTGATCTGATGTTATTCATCAGTTTGAAAAATCCTTGGTCATCATCTCTTAAAGTATTAAAAAATTTTTTTCTAACATGTAGTTATTTTTGAGAGAGACAGAGCATGAGCAGGAGAGGGGCAGAGAGAGAGACACAGGATCTGAAGCAGGCTCCAGGCTCCCAGCTGTCAGCACAGAGCCCGATGCGGGGCTGAAACCCACAAACCGCGAGACCATGACCTGAGCTGAAGTCGGACGCTTAACTGACTGAGCCACCCAGGTACCCCTCTTCAAGTATTTTTTATAAGTCTGTTCCCAGGGTGCCTGGGTGGCTCAGTCAATTAAGCATCCAACTCTCATTTTTGGCTCAGGTCATGATCTCACGGTTTTGTGAGTTTGAGCCTCACATGGGTCTCTGTGTTGACAGAACGGAGACTGTTTGGGATTCTCTCTCTCCCTCCCTCTGTCTTTCTCTACCCTTCCCCCGCTCGCACTGTCTCTGTCTCTCTAAAAATAAATAAACTTAGGATAAAATAAGTCCATTCCCTCATCTTCTGCAGTGACTTAATTTACACATATAATGTGAACGAAATGACTTTTGTGTCTTTCTTGTATTTTTAAAATCCACCTATCTTTTTATACTCCTATCTGGTTACTTTCTTCTGCTTTGACTTCCAATTCACTGTTTCTCTCTTCAGCTTTGTCTAAGGTTCTGTCCAGCCTATTCAAGAAGTCCTTAATTTTAATTATTATGAATTTTAGTTATAAAATTTCCATTTTATCCTTTGTAGCTTGAATTTATCTGGACTAAATTCTCCATATGGTTTTTAAACTTTTTGAACATGTAAGTCCTAGTTAAGTTAAAGTCTGATTCAAATCATTTCAATATCTTGATCACCTTTGGGAATATTTCTATTATGTGATTATTTTTTTCTCTTGGTTTTTGGTCTATTCTTGTATTTTTGCGTGCCTGGTTATTTTTAACTGAATGTCCACATTTTGTACAGCAAATGTTTTGAGGCTCAATGTGTTATCTTCTACTTAGTTATGCTTGGGCCAAGCAGGTAGGTAAAGGGCAGATGACTATAAAACAACTCAGAATTGAGCTGATCTGAAGTTGAAGGTTAGCCCTTTTGAGAACTGGTCTATTTCTGATTCACTCTTATTTCTAGGTGCAGTCCTTCAGGGTCTCATGTGAAAGTTTGGGTGTTCGTTGACGCCTCTCTTTCTTGGTCATTCTTGAACATCAACTTTTTCCTCAAGCCTCCTGTGTATGTCATAAGTTCTGCTTAGCTTCCCGGGCTCAAGTCACTGCTTTCACTTTTGGAGTAATTTATCACCTCAACGGAAGGTACAGCACCAAACAGGGCTCGTCTTTCTGTATTTCCTTTCTCTCTGGAGTTTTGGCTCCTCAAGTCCTCATTGTTTCAGTGTCTCTAATGTTAGCAAACCAATTTCTTAAAAGCATTTTCTTTCTGGCTTTTTCCTTCTTGCTCACTAAAAAGGTAGGTTTGAAACAAGCTACTCTAGGGGTGCCTGGGGGGCTGTTGGTTGGGCGTCCGACTTCGGCCCAGGTCATGATCTTGTGGTTCGTGAGTTTGAGCCCTGCATCGGGCTCTGCGCTGACAGGTGGGAGCCTGGAGCCTGCTTCAGATTCTGTGTCTCCCTCTCTCTCTGCCCCTTCCTCACTCGCACTCTCTTTCTCTCTCTCTCTCTCTCCCTCAAAAACAAAAGCAAAAAAACCAAAAAACAAGCTACTGTACCTTTGCCAGAACTGGAAGTTCCCAGCATATTTTAAATATTAAACAGAATACCAAAAAATATCTGAAAATATTAGAATATGTCGTATGTAGAAGTGTTAACCTTGCTCCATATAGCTTTTGTTTCAGTTATGCATTTATTTATGTATTGTGTATCAGGTGGAGATCTAAAAGAATTCTTAATGTGGGTCATCATCAGGACAATCTGAAACATGTGATTTTATGCCAGACCCAAATTTAGGCTCTGTGCTTTACAGTCAGTATGACACGTGGGAAAACACACTGGCCCCGGAATAAACGACGTGGGTTTATATCCTGACTCCGTCTTTGCAGAGTTGTGTTAAATAAGCAATACACTTAAGGTCTCTGGCCTCTATTGAAGAATTTGGATAAAATGTTCTGTAATGATCTTGCCATCTTTTTTCTCTCACCTTCTCTAATTCGAAAGTTGCTTAGACTCTCTGTTTCTCACCTGCAAATGCAAGTAATAGAAATAAGAATAGCTCACACAGAGGCACATTTCTCACATTTTGAGGTCCCTGCAGCTGGTGTGCCTTCCCTGCTACCCATATTGAATTTAGTGGCCGTTTAAACACCCTTCAGAGAGATAACAATCGGTTTCGGTGTGGCAACTCAAAGTCATTACGAATGGAGAAAGGCCTGGAAAAGAAGAGTGGCGTGTGCATTGGATATTAGTGTAGGCAGCAGTGGGCTGAATCACACTACGTGAGAAGGATGTGTCCTAGAATCTCTAGCGCTGTGAGGTTTCAGGTTAGAAATGACCGAAAGAGGAATCTGCAGGGGATTTGTGAAGCAGAAATGAAGCAGCTGCCATTACTGTTGGATGGTCCTTGTGGTCAGATGCAACGAAAGGTAGCTACAGAAGGGCCGACAGATCCCAGATCTTTGTTTGCTCAGCTCCATTCATGTTTTTTATTCCTGCTACTGACCTTGCTGACCAACAGTGGCCGTCGTCCGCCATTCAGCTGCAGATGCAATAACTATGCAGAGGCGATAGCTTCCTGCAGACTTCTCCACTGGCTCCCATCTGTGGTGACCTAAAAGCTCTGACTTGTGCCTCCGTACTGGCATTTCAGGTGGGCTGGCTACAGAATCTTCTCTGATACTGCTACCCTTTCTGGACCCTTCCTTCCTCAATGTCTCCCAGAACCGTGAAAGGTCTTCTGCCATGCTTCCTCACTGGTTTTGCTCTCCTAATTGAACCTGGACTGGTACGTGCAGCAATCCCAACATTGCACGAGTGTTCAAAATTCTCTATTTGCGTGCGAAGCAACAACCAAGCGCTTTACAGACTCTAGGAAATGAAGATGCCCACAGCGGATGAAGCTGTGCTACATTTTGTACTGAGATTTATGCAAAAGCCTTGGCTCTCTTCCGCCAACACCACAATGGAAAGTGGGAGAAATTACCAAATCCTTTTGAGTAGATGCAAGATGTGAGCAATGAGAGGCTGCAAGGACCCACGTGCGTATCCTGTGGGTCAACCCTTAAGGTAGTGACTATGGTAGTCAGAGACAGCCAAGTCCTTTGTCCTTATGCGTGCATGCTGTTTCTCGCAGCAAGAGGGGAGTCTAATTTCTCCCTCTTGAATCTGGGCGTCACCAATAGAAGGGAGTGGAAACGTTGCTCTGGGATTTCCGAGGCGACGTTATAAGAAGCCTACAACTTCTTCCTTTCCAAATACTCACTCTTGGGGCACTCCTTCTGGAAACACAGTCACCATGCTGCGACAAAGTCCGACTCACATGTGGAGGCCGGTTGCAGCGTTCTAGCCAACGGCTCTGCTGAACTTCCTGCCATCAGCCCCCTCAACTCCCAGGCATGTGAGGGAGCCATCTTGGATGTCCAGCCCATCCAATGTCAGAGGCCTCCAGCCCCCAGCTGACCCCTGACCCCAGCGGCACCACATGAGAGGCCCCGAAGGAGAGCTACCCAGACAGATGAGTCTAGGCAACCCACAGAACCGTGAGATACCATCGCGTGATGATTGTGTTAAGCCACTGAGTTTTGAGGTAGTTTGCATTTTGGCTGTGCAGCAATAGAAAAAGCAAAACAGGGTCAAAGTTTAACTGGCAATTTTTTCCTATTTTTAACGCTAAAAATAATGTGCATCTTAAATTATTGGCCTCGTAACATTTGATGAAACGCAGTATGAGCTTTCTCACTTATTTCACAGGGTTGCTTTGAGAACCCAATCCTTTAATAAAATCTATTATTATTTTCAGAACTTCTAAGACTATAGACTTAAAATAGATTTCCTCCATGCTATTCTCCTGCCTCTGTCCTCACTTTTCGTGGACCTCTTTTCTCTACTCCCCACTGTGGCTTTCTCTAGGGACCCGATTCCATTCATGTTTTTGGCTCTCTGTTTCCTTTTCCCTTCGCCGTGGCTCTTTTCCTTCTTTTCATGAAAATGCCACCATCCGCCGGGCTCCAGCAGTCTGTAACTTCAGAATCGGGTCACAGACCCAAATTTGACAGGCTTACGCACTCCCTCATTCACACAGCATCTTCGACCTCCTTCCTGAGTCGTCACGGTGTTTCATTCACTTAGGAGTGGGCTCCCTACAGTCTTCCTGGATGATCTCCTTATCCAAGCACACTAATATCATCTCTACTTCGAGGGACCCTGTCTTGCTGACGACAGCTATCTGCCAATGCCACCAGCCTGGACCGTCTCGGCCTTCACCATGGGACGGAGACATCTGCTGTACCCCTTCTGCTCCAGCTCACAACTATGCTTCCTATTCCCCAGCACAACTAAAAACAGGCTGCCATTTCTCTCCATACTGGTGGTTTCTCCTGCCTCTTCTCTTAATGTCAAATCGACTTTATTTTTATAAGAGTTTTAGGTTCATGGCAAAGTTGAGCAGAAAGTACAGAGAACGGCCATCTACCCCCACCCCTACACATGCACAGCCTCCCCCCCTCCTGAGCGGTGCACCTGTTACCCACCTGATCGACACATCATCATCACCCAAGCCCATAGTTTACATTAGGGCTCGCCCTCTGTGTTGTGCGTTCTACGAATTTGATAAATGTATAATGACACATATCCATCATTATAGTATCATACAGATAGTTTTGTTGACCCCAAGATTCTCTGTGTGCTGCCTACTTCCCCTCAACCCCTGGTGGACCACTAATCTTTGTACTGTCTCCATAGTTTTTGCCTTTTCCAGAATGTCATATAGTTGGAATCATACAATACGTCGCATGTTCAGATTGGCTTCTTTCACTCTGCGACATGTATTCAAAGGTTCTCCGTATCCTTTCCTAGCTTTTCAAAGATAGTTCATTTCTTTTCAGTGCTGAATAATAATCCATTGTCCGGACAGACCACAATTTATCCATTCATCCGGTATCTTGGTTGCTTCCAAGTCCGCAGTTATGAATAAAACTATTATAAACATCTGTGTGCAGGTTTCTGTGCGGACATAAGTTCTCACCGCATTTGGATAAACACCAAGGAGCATCACAGCCGGATCGCGGTACAGATGTTTGTTTAGTTTTGTAGAATTCCTCTGGCTCCACGTCCCCATCAGCATTAGGCGGTCAGTTTTGGGGCCTGGGCACCAATTCAAAACACATAACTATTTCCCAAAGGTCTTTCTGTTCCTTGAACCCTCCCAGAACGCACCCACAAACAGTACAGAAATTGTCCCGTGCGTCGGCCGTGGAATGCGGATGATGCCAAGGTTGCGGGAGCTCAGAGGATGGCACCCCCAACTTCAAAGGGACCAACTCCTATGCAGAAATTCCTAAGTTTGCAGAGATTTCTATCTGCCCAAAGCCAACCCTCAAGCAGGATACAAAGGCAATGATTCAGTGCTTCCCAAACCCAAGTGGATGAGCCCTTTGCGGGGGCGTCGGGGGGGGGGGTGGTTCTTTACACAACAGCCACATCTACTTCTGAAGAGAGTGTGCTCATGCTGTGACCTCAGGGCCAGCCAACAGCTAAGGGGACCGCTTCCCAAAACTTCCTGCAAAGCCACAAACTCATGCTCAAGCACCTGAGCGGTTTATCACAATATACAGAAAGAACTAAGACACCCAAAGGGGAAAGACACGCTTTCCTCCTGCTGCTGGCTTCTCTCTCCTACACATCAAATGTTGACCACATCTATTGTGAGTCACACACTTGCCCTCCCTCACCGGCTGTCCTCTAAGGGACTGGGAATTAGGATACCAATTATATTATTCGACTGGATTTGTCAAAGGGTTTAGATGGTGAAGAAAAGGCACCGGGTTTGTTTCCTTTTTTTGAATCGAGTCACATTGCACGAAACCTCTTTTGTTCCCCCAAAGCCTGCTTTTTAATCACCCCACCCCCCACCCGCTCTGAGCTGCCAGGGAGAAGTGTTTTCCTGCCATTTCACGATTGTTCTCTCCCCCCTCCCCCCTCCCCCAGGGAGGCTGCCCGGGCCAGCGTCTGTTTCCAGCTGCCACTCAGTTTGGCACAACTCAGCCAGCCCAATCCAGGCAGCGGGGGTGGGGATGGGAGGGTGGGGGGGGGTGGTCAGGGGAGGAAGGAAGAGGGGAGGTGGGGTCACAGTGGGGGGGTGGGTGTCCAAACAGATGGCAGGGGTGGGCTGGGATCGTGGGAGTATGGGCACCCTGTTCATGCCCCTTCCTACAAACGGCCCTTCAATTACACACACACACACACACACACACACACACACACACAGTATTGGTTTGCCCCGCGGCCATAACAAAGTACCACAGATCAGGTGGCTTCAACAGCAGACGTTTATTTCCTCATAGTTCTGGATGCCAGAAGTCCAAGATCAAGGTCAAGATCAACATCAGGGTTGGCTTCTCCTGAGGTCTCTGTTCTCGGCTTGCAGATGGCTGCCTTCACCCTGTGTCTTCGCACCGCCCTCCCTTTGTGCACATCTGGGGTCCTCACCAGCAGGGCCCACCCTCACGACCTCATTTTAACTTTATTAGCTGTTTAAAGACCCTATCTCCAAATAGAGCCACATTCTGAAGCACCCTGGGTTAGAACTTCAGCATGTGGATCTGGGGGGAACACAGTTACAGCCCATACCGCACTCATGTACGTATAGACACACACACACACACACAGCGTTTCTTTCTTCCAGGATTTCGATATTGCTAAAGCCACGCAGGGAAATGTCACTTTTGAACTGCAGTCTGTCTGTGGCACCACTTTAGATGCTATACTCAGGGGGTCACCAAACTGTTCCTAACCCCAGTTAACTTGAAAGCTGAACCTGGCTCTGGGTTTTGAGGGACCGTCATGTGTTTTTCTGCACTTGTGACTCGAACACTGTGGGAATGAACAGGGTGGCCGTGTGTTTGTGTTGACGGGGTCTGGGGCGGTAGGCTACGAAGTGAGGCCTGGGACTGCTTGTCTTGAGATCACCAAAGATGCTTGTTAAAAATGTGTTCTTTTTACGGTAATAAAAGGGAACAGAGCATCGCCATACTTACCAATACCGATGAATCCCTCTTGCGTCATGCTGAGCCAAAACAAAACAAAACAAAAAGCCAGTCACACAGTAATACATTCTGTATGATTCCATTTTTACAACAGGGCGTAACTAATCTATGATATCGAAAGGTCTAGACACGATTGTGAAGAAGGTCAAGGGGGTTCACGGTGGTAACAGTCTATTTGGGTGGTGGTGACAGACAATTTCTCGAGCCACATACTTCTGGCTTGGTACGCTTTCCTTTGTGCATGTTATTCTTGAGTTTTAAGAAGTTTAGAGGAGAAAATATCTCCAGGGGCACCTGGGGGGCTCAGTCGGTTGAGCGTCTGACTTCAACTCAGGTCATCATCTTGCGGTTCCTGAGTTCGAGCCCCATGTTGGGCTCCGTGCTGACAGCTGGGAGCCTGGAGCCTGCTTTGGATGCCGTGTCTCCTTCTCTTTCTGCCCCTCCCCTGCTCGTGCTCCGACTCCGTCTCTCAAAAAATATAATAAAACGTTAAAAATCTGTTTTTTTCAAAAAGAAAATACCTCCGACATTTCCCCTTTTACTTCCCAAGCCACCATTTCTCTTACTTTGACTCTTATTATCATCAAGCTGCAGGGCAATCACTTCTCTTTCTTTTCCTTTAGTAAACTGAAAACTCCTGAAGTTTCCAAAAGAACTTCACCAAGGACTAGGACAATGCCAAGCAAATATCAGCAACGAAAACTTAGAAGGAAGAAAGACCCAGGTTTATTTAGAATGATATGGCTTTTAGCACAGCTTGGGGGTCTCCCGCCCCCTTCATTTTGTCAGCCAGGGGAGGAGAAGAGGAAAGAGGGAGAGAGAGAGGGACGAAAAGGGAGAAGAGAGGGAGGGAGGGAGGGGGGAGGAGGAGGAAGGACAAAAAGCCAACCTCTGGTGAATTCTGTAAAGTAGGAGAGCCTCCCGTCATGATATAAATGTGCAACACCTCACCATGCTGGATTTCAGGGGTGCACAGCAGTGCACCCCTCTGCCTTGTTAGTCTCTGACATTCCTATTTCCCTTAAACTTGGCAAAATCTTGCATTTTGCAGGTGTCCCTTGGAGCACGGATGGCAAAGCACAGGGCTCTGAAGGGTGGTTCCTGGGGGAACAGCCCAGGCTGGGAGGAGGGCAAGGGGGTGGGGGGTGAGTTCCCAGGCCACACAGCTCTCTCTCCTCTCCAGACGAAGAAATGGAAACACATTCCACACTCGTGGATAGGAAGAACAAATATTGTTAAAATATGTATAGTACCCAAAGCACTCTACCCATTAAATGCAATCCCTGTCAAAATACCAAGGGCAGTTTTCACAGAGCTAGAAAAAATAATTCTAAAATTTGTATGGAACCACAAAGACCCTGAATGGCCAAAGCCATCTTGGAAATGAAAAGCAAAGCTGGGTGCATCACGATTCCAGACTTCAAGTTATATTACAAAACTGTAGGAATCGAAGCAGTATGGTACTGGCACAAAAATAGACCCATAGATCAATAGAACAGAATAGAAAGCCCAGAAAACCCACAACTATATGGTCAATTAATCTTTGACAAAACAAGAAAGAACATCCAATGGGAAAAGGACAGTCTCTTTAACAAACGGTGTTGGGAAAACTGGACAGGAACATGTAAAAGAAAGAAACTGGGCCACTTTCTTACACGATACACAAAAATAAATTCAAAATGGGGGCACCTGTGTGGCTCAGTTAAGTGCCTGACTCTTGATTTCAGCTCAGGTCATGATCTTGCGGTTCATGGGATTGAGCCCCACGTCAAGACCCCCAGTCAGGCTCTGTGCTGACAGTTCAGAGCCTGCTTGGGATTCGCTCTCTCTCTCTCGCTCTCTCTCTCCCCCTTCGCCACTCCTGCATGGTCTAAATAAATGATCTAAATGTGAGACAGGAAACCATAAAAGTCCTATAAGACAACACAGGCAGTAATCTCTTTGACATTGACCATAACAACCCTTTTCTAGATATGTCTCCTGAGACAAGGGAAATAACAAAAATAAACTATTTGGGACAGCATCAAAATAAAAAGCTTCCACACAGCAAAGGAAACAATCAACAAAGCTAAGAGGAAACCCATAGAATGGGGCAAGATATTTGCAAATGGCATTTTCAAACATAAAACTCCACGCTCAAAAACCAGATAGTCCAATTAAACAATGGGCAGAAGACGTGAAGAGACATTTCCCCCGGGGAAATACAACTCAAAACCACACTGAACTATAACTACACACCTCTCAGAATGGCTAAAAACGACAACACAAGAAACAACAGGCGTTGGTGAGGAGGCGGAGAAAAAGGAACCCTTGTGCCCCGTTGGTGGGAATGCGGAAAGGTGCGGCCACCGCGGGAAACAGTTTGGAGGGTCCTCAGAAAGTGAAAGGTAGAACTACCCTACGATCTAGCAATTTCGCTACTAGGTATTTACCCACAGGATACAAAAATACTGACCCAAAGGGATACATGCACCCCTGTGTGGATAGCAGCATTATTTACAACGGCCGCGACGTGGAAGCAGCCCAAATATCCATTGATGGATGAATGGATAAAGAAGATATGATGTGTGTGTGTGGTATGCAGCCGAAACAAAAAAAAAAAAAAAAAAAAAGAATGAGATCTTGCCATTTGCAACAGCATGGATGGATCTAGAGAAAGTCATGCTAAGTAAAACAAGTCAGTCAGAGAATGAATAATACTGTATGATTGCACTCATATGTGCAGTTTAAGAAACAAAACAAGCGAGCAAAGGGAAAGGGAGAGAGAGAGGCAAACCAAGAAACAGACTGTTAATTATAAACAACAAACTGTGGTTACCAGAAGGGAGGGGGTGGGGAGTTGGGCGAAATAGGGGTGGGGATTAAGGAGGGCACATGACATGATGGGTATCAGGTGATGTATAAAATTGTTGAGTCCCTATATTGTATACCTGAAACTAATGCGACAGGATGTTGATTAACTGGAATTGAAATCAAAACTTTTAGAAATAAAAATAATTAATTAGGAAAAAAAAAATGTATGGACCCTAACAAGCCAGCCGTCCTTCCCCAAGCGGTAGGATACTGACAGAGACAATATCCATAGCTATGTGATTTTTGCAATTGGGAAATCCTATTTTCTTTTTAAAAAATTATTTTATTGAATTTTTTTATTGTGAAGTAGGCTTCCCATGTTTCTTTTTTTTTTTATTTGATTTTATGCTTTATTTTTTAAAATTTACATCCAAATTAGTTAGCATACACTGCAACAATGATTTCAGGAGTAGATTCCTTAGTGCCCCTGACCCGTTTAGCCCATCCCCCCTCCCACACCCCCTCCTGTAACCCTCAGTTTGTTCTCCATATTTATGAGTCTCTTCCGTTTTGTCCCCCTCCCTGTTTTTATGTTATTTTTGTTTCCCTTCCCTTATGTTCATCTGTTTTGTCTCTTAAAGTCCTCTTATCAGTGAAATCATATGGTATTGGTCTTTTTCTGACTAATCTCACTTAGCATAATACCCTCCAGTTCCATCCACATAGTTGCAAATGGCAAGGTTTCATTCTTTTTGATTGCCGAGTAATACTCCATTGTATGTATATATCACTTCTTCTTTATCCATTCATCCACGATGGACATTTGGGCTCTTTCCATACTTTGGCTATTGTCGATAGTACCGGGGTGCGGGTGTCCCTTCAAAACAGCACACCTGTATCCCGTGGAGAAATGCCTAGTCGTGCAATTGCTGTGTCGTAGCGTAGTTCTAATTTTAGTTTTTTGAGGAACCTCCATACTGTTTTCCAGAGTGGCTGCACCAGTTTGCATTCTCACCAGCAGTGCAAAAGAGATCCTCTTTCTCCTCATCCTCGCCAGCATCTGTTGTTGCCTGAGTTGTGAATGTTAGCCATTCTGACAGGTGTAAAGTGGTATCTCATTGTGGTTTTGATTTGTATTTCCGTGATGATGAGTGATGTGGAGCATTTTTTCATGTGTCGGTTGGCCATCTGGATGTCTTCTTTGGAGAAGTGTCTATTCATGTCTTTTGCCCACTGCTTCACTGAATTATTTGTTTTTTGGGTGTTGAGTTTGATAAGTTTTGTATAGATTTTGGATACTAACCCTTTATCTGATATGTCATTTGCAAATATCTTCTCCCATTCTGTCGGTTGTCTTTTAGTTTTGCTGATTGTTTCCTTTGCTGTGCAGAAGCTTTTTAATTTTCATGAGGTCCCAGTAGTTCATTTTTGCTTTTATTTCCCTTGCCTCCAGAGACGTGTTGAGTAAGAAGTTGCTGCGGGTTTTTGCCTGCTTTCTCCTCGAGGATTCTGATGGCTTCCTGTCTTACATTGAGGTCTTTCATCCATTTTGAGTTTATTTTTGCATCTGGTGTAAGAAAGTGGTTCAGGTTCATTCTTCTGCATGTCGCTGTCCAGTTTTCCCAGCACCACGTGCTGAAGAGACTGTCTTAATTCCATTGGATATTCTTTCCTGCTTTGTCAAAGATCAGTTGGCCATATGTTCTGGGTTCTCTATTCTGTTCCATTGATCTGAGTGTCTGTTCTTGTGCCACTACCACACTGTCTTGACGATTACAGCTTTGTAGTATAGCTTGAAGTCTGGGATTGTGATGCCTCCTGCTTTGGTTTTCTTTTTCAAGATCGCTTTGGCTGTTTGGGGTCTTTTCTGGTTCCATACAAATTTTAGGATTATTTGTTCTAGCTCTGTGAAAAATGCTGGTATTATTTTGATAGGGATTGCATTGAATATGTAGATTGCTTTGGGTAGTATCGACATTTTAACAATATTTGTTCTTCCTATCCAGGAGCATGGAATCTTTTCCCATTTTTTTGTGTCTTCTTCAATTTCTTTCATAAGCTTTCTATAGTTTTCAGTGTATAGATTTTTCACCTCTTTGGTTAGATTTATTCCTAGGTATTTTATGGTTTTTTGTGCAACTGTAAATGGGATTGATTCCTTGATTTCTCTTTCTGTCGCTTCATTGTTGGTGTATAGGAATGCAACTGATTTCTGTGCATTGATTTTATATCCTGCAACTTTGCTGAATTCATGAATCAATTCTGGCAGTTTTTTGGTGGAATCTTTTGGGTTTTCCATATAGAGTATCATGTCGTCTGTAAAGAGTGAAAGTTTGACCTCCTCCTGGCCGATTTTAATGCCTTTTATTTCTTTGTGTTGTTGGATTGCAGAGGCTAAGGCTTCCAATACTATGTTGACTAACAGTGGCGAGAGTGGACATCCCTGTCTTGTTCCTGACCTTAGGGGGAAAGCTCTCACTTTTTCCACATTCAGGATGATATTAGCGTTGGGTCATTCATATATGGCTTTTATGATCTTGAGGTATGATCCTTCTATCCCTACTTTCTTGAGGGTTTTTATCAAGAAAGTATGTTGTATTTTGTCAAATGCTTTCTCTGCATCTATGGAGAGGATCATATGGTTCTTGTCCTTTCTTTTATTGGTGTGATGAATCAGGTTAATTGTTTTGCAGATATTGAACCAGCCCTGCATCCCAGGTATAAATCCCGCTTGGTCGTGGTGAATAATTTTTTTAATGTATTGTTGGATCCGGTTGGCTAATATCTTGTTGAGGATTTTTGCATGCATGTTCATCAGGGAAATTGGTCTATAGTTCTCCTTTTTAGTGTGGTCTCTGTCTAGTTTTGGAATCAAGGTAATGCTGGCTTCATAGAAAGAGTTTGGAATTTTCCCTTCCATTTCTATTTTTTGGAACAGTTTCAAGAGAATAGGTGTTAACTCTTCCTTAAATGTTTGGTAGAATTCCCCTGGAAAGCCATCTGGCCGTGGACTCTTGTTTTTTGTTTTGTTTTGTTTTGTTTTTTGTTTGTTTTTGTTTGTTTGTTTGTTTTGCAGATTTTTGATTACTAATTCGATTTCCTTACTGGTTATGGGTCTGTTCAAATTTTCTATTTCTTCCTGTTTCAGTTTTGGTAGTGTATATGTTTTTAGGAATTTTCCATTTCTTCCAGATTACCCATTTTGTTGGCATATAATTGCTCATAATATTCTCTTATTATTGTTTTTATTTCTGTTGTGTTGGTTGTGATCTCTCCTCTTTCATTCTTGATTTTATTTATTTGGGTCCTTTCCTTTTTCTTTTTGATCAAACTGGCTAGTGGTTTATCAATTTTGTTAATTCTTTCAAAGAACCAGCTTCTGGTTTCATTGATCTGTTCTACTGGTTTTTTTGGTTTCGATAGCATTAATTTCTGCTCTAATCTTTATTATTTCCTGTCTTCTGCTGGTTTTGGGTTTTATTTGCTGTTCTTTTTCAAGCTCCTTAAGGCGTAAGGTTAGGTTGTATATCTGAGATCTTTCTTCCTTCTTTAGGAAGGCCTGGATTGCTATATACTTTCCTCTTATGACCCCTTTGCTGCGTCCCAGAGGTTTTGGGTTGTGGTGTTATCACTTACATTGACTTCCATATACTCTTTAATTTTCTCTTTAACTGCTTGGTTATCCCATTCATTCTTGTAGGATGTTCTTCAGTCTCCAAGTATTTGTTACCTTTCCAAATTTTTCTGGTGGTTGATTTTGAGTTTCATAGCATTGTGGTCTGAAAATATGCACGGTAGGATCTCCATCTTTTTGTACTTACTGAGGGCTGATTTGTGTCCCAGTATATGGTTTATTCTGGGGAACATTCCATGTGCACTGGAGGAGAATGTATATTCTGCTGCTTTAGGATGAAATGTTCTGCTAAGTCCATCTGGTCCAGTGTGTCATTCAAAGCCATTGTTTCCTTGTTGATTTTTTGATTAGATGATCTGTCCATAGCTGTGAGTGGGGTGTTGAAGTCTCCTACTATTATGGTATTACTATCAATGAGTTTCTTTATGTTATGATTAATTGATCTATACATTTGGGTGTTTCTACATTTGGCACGTAAATGTTTACAATTGTTAGGTCTTCTTCGTGGATAGACCCCTTGATTACGATATAATGCCCTTCTGCGTCTCTTGACACAGTCTTTATTTTAAAGTCTAGATGGTCTGATATAAGTATGGTTACTCTGGCTTTCTTTTGTTGACCATTAGCATGATAGATGGTTCTCCATCCCCTTACTTTCTATCTGAAGGTGTCTTTAGGTCTAAAGTGGGTCTCTTGTAAACTGCATATAGATGGGTCTTGTTTTCTTATCCATTCTGTTACCCTGTGTCTTTTGTTTGGAGCATTGAGTCCATTGACCTTTAGAGTGAGTACTGAAAGATATGAATTTATTGCCATTATGATGCTTGTAGAGTTGGAGTTTCTGGTGGTGTTCTCTGGTCCTTTCTAGTCTTTGTTGCTTTTGGTCTTTATTATTAGTTTCTTTTCTTTTCTTTTTTTTCATCTTTTCTCCCCTCAGAGAGTCCCCCTTAAAATTTCTTGCAGGGCTGGTTTAGTGGTCACAAACTCCTTTAATTTTTGTTTGTCTGGGAAATGTTTTATCTTTCCTTCTATTTTGAATGACAGCCTCGCTGGATAAAGAATTCTTGGCTGCATGTTTTTCTGATTCAGCACACTGAATATATCCCACCACTCCTTTCTGGCTTGCCAAGTTTCTGTGAATAGGTCTCCTGCAAACCTGATCTGTCTTCCCTTGTAGGTTAGGAACTTTTTTTTCCCTTGCTGCTTTCATGATTCTCTCCTTGCCTGAGTATTTTGTGAATTTGACTATGATATGCCTTGTTGATGGTCGGTTTCTGTTGAATCTAATGGGGGTCCTCTGTGCTTCCTGGATTTTGATGTCTGTGTCTTTCCCCAGGTTAAGGAAGTTTTCTGCTATAATTTGCTCATGTAACCCTTCTACCCCTATTTCTCTCTCTCTTCCTCTTCTGGGACCCCTATCATTCTGATGTTGTTCCTTTTTAATGAGTCACTGATTTCTCTAATTCTTAAATCGTGCTCTTTTGCCTTAATCTCCCTTTTTTTCTGCCTTGTTATTCTCTAAGTTTGTCCTCTGTATTGCTGATTCTCTGTTATGCCTCATCCATCCTTGCTGCCATTGCATCTGTCCGTGATTGCAGCTCAGTTATAGCATTTTTTATTTCATTCTGGCTATTTTTTTTCACTTCTTTTATCTCTGCAGAAAGGGATTCTAACCTATTTTCGACTCCAGCTAGTATTCTTATTATCGTGATTCTAATTCTGGTTCAGACATCTTGCTTGTATCTGTATTGGTTAACTCCCTGGCTGTTGTTTCTTCGTGCTCTTTCTTTTGGGGTGAATTCTTTTGTTTTGTCATTTTGAAGGGAGAAAAGGAATTAATGAGATAGCAAACTTGAAATTAAAAAAAAATTGAAATTAAAAAAATATTAAAATTAAAGATTAAAACACACACACACACACACACACAAATTGAATAGATGATGCTAAGTCCTAGGTGTGTTTTGGTCTGGGTGTTGAAAGTGGTTTGACAGATTAGAGAAAAAAAGTAGGGGGAGAGAAAAAAAAGGAAATCCTTTGAGAATTTGAAAAAATGAATACACTGTAGCAGACTAAAATGAGATGATGGGGGTAAAATAGAATTTGAAAAAATATACACAAAAGTAAAGAATATAGTAGAAAAAATTAAAGAAAATATTTTTAATAAAAATTAAAAATAAATATGAATTCTTTCTTTTTCTGTATTTTAGAAAAAAGAAAAGAAATGAAAAAGATAAAAAAAGATAAAAAAGAAAAAATAAAAAAGAAATCATTTGAAAATTTGAAAAAATGAATACACTGTACTAGACTAAAATAAAATGATGGAAGTAAAATAGAATTTGAAAAAATTTACATAAAAGCAAAAAATATAGTAATAAAAATTAAAGAAAAATATTTTTAATAGAAACTGAAAGTAAAAATGAAGTTTTTCTCTTTCTGCATTCAAGAAAAAGAAAAGAAACCAAAAAGAGAAAAGAAAAAAGAAAGAAAAAGAAGGAAATTGTTTGAAAATTTGAAAAGGTGAATACACTGAGGTAGACTAAAAAAAATGATGGAAGTAAAATAGAACTTGAAAAAATTTACACAAAAGTAAAAAATATAGTAATAAAAATTAAAGAAAAATATTTTGATCAAAATTGAAATTAAAAATGAATTTTTTCTCTTTCTGTATTCAAGAAAAAGGATTGTAAAAGAGAAAAAGAAAAAAAAAGAAAGAAAATTGAATAGATGAACCTGCTAACAGATTGAAGCAGGACTGAAATTGCTTCGTTTTTCCCTAGAAGTCAGTGTATGTAGCGCTTTATAGTCCGTAAACTAAGCCCGTGGTGAGACTTGTGTTCTTGAAGAGGGAAGTTGCCCAGTTGGGCGGGGTTGAGTGTAACGGCTCCGCTCTCCACTAGATGGCGGTGCTAGCCTACTGGGGTGGATTGTTGAGGTGCTCGAAGGTGCGTATGCGCATGCGTGGGAATGGTAAAAATGGCGCCACCCAGCTGCCCAGTCTGTTCTCCCGAATCAGCAATCGCGCACCCATCCTGTCTTCAGCTCTTGTCAACTCCCTGCTTCTTTACTCTTCGTGACCAGGCCCCAGGCCGCACCTCTCTCCCGAGTTCTGTCTCAGATGCAACTGTTTTCCCCAGCCCCTTACTTCCGAAGGACTGCGGCTTTGACCGGTTCCGCCCCTCTGCGGGAGGGTGTTACCGAGCAATGGCCGAATGAGCAATGACCGAGTGTCGGCTGCACCCAGGAACGTTTGCTGGACCCTGCTGCTGCCGGTGCCCCAAGACTGCGGCCAGGTGCCACCCGCCCCAGAAAAAGTTCGCGAGACTGTAGCAGCAGCATTTCAGGCAACACACATCTGGCACCAGGCTTCAGCCTTAAGGACCTTGTCCCAGCACCAGCGAATGTGGCCGCCTTCCGGGGTCTGCTGGGACCAGGTGGCTTCAACGGTCTCCGCCAAATGTCCTTCCAGCAGTGGAACCGTTTCTCCCCGTGTGGCCCGAGAACCTCCCGGACCACTCTGCTCCTGGGGATTCGCCCTTCCCACCAGAGCACCGCCAGGTAGGGCGCTGCGGAGTTGCAGCCTTTGCGTTCCCCTTGTTTCCAGTCTTAATGGAATTTAAACCCTCTCCTTTCTCCTTTCTCCCTTTTTAGTTTAGTCCCTGCGGCTGTTTCCAATTTTCCACTTTCTCTCCAGCTGCTTTTGGGGAGGGGTGCTTTTCCTGTATTCTGCCCCCCTCCCCCGTCTCCATCCTCTCTCTGCCTGCAAAAGCAGTTCCCTACCTTTCACGGCTTCTCGCTCCCCAAATTCACCTCTCTGTGCCGCGTCCCTGCTGAATTCTGTGGTTCAGGTTGTGCAGATTGTTGTGTGAACACTCCAGTCAGTTTTCTAGGTGTGTAGGATGGTGTAGTGTTGGTCTGGCTGCATTTCATGGACACGAGACACAAAAAGCTTCCATGCTGTCTGCCATCTTGGCTCCCCCCCCCCCATTGAATTTTAATATACATACAGAAATGCACATAATCGTAAGCATACAGCTTGAAAAATGTTACCAACAGAGCCACCTGTTCCACATCGAGGAACAGAAGCCCACTTGGGCTCCCCACCACCACCAGCCCCTCCCCCAGCAAGGGTGCCCTGCTTTCTGACACCCTCAGCTACTTTTGTACCCAGTATGACTCTGTCATGTCTGCCTTCTTCACTCACCATTGTGTTTGTGAGCATCGCCCGTGTCTGTGAATGGGGTGTGTTCATCCTCGGCCCTGTGTCGTATTCCATTGTGGGGATACACCACACATTATTTGTCTATTCTATTGTTGGACATTTAAGTTCTTTTCAGGTCTGGCTTATTATGAATAATAATAATATGCCCATGAAGCCCTCCTCATTTTCACAGATGTCTCAAGAGAAGTGTTCAAATCCTTAACCCGTGTGGCCTGCATGGGACCAGCGCTGGCCGATCTCCTGGCCCTTGCTCTCTCCCGTGCACTGTTTTTGACTTGGGTGCATAAACAGCCAATGCCAATGCCCACCAGCCAGGAGCACGCTCTTCAGGAGTGCATCTAAGGTCACACCTGCATTTACTGGGCTGGTGCCAGGTTTCCTATTCAAGGGTTTCCGGCTTTTCGTGTAACCTGTGTTTGAGTGCCGGAACCATATAAGAAAATGTGCACTGAGAGGACACCCCAAGAGTGCAAAGCGGGACTCGTCCCCAGACTGCAGCTCAGTGACACCTCCTCCGGGTGGGCAGGGAGAACTGGGAACCCCACACTGGCTAGAACAGACACATGACATTCTACCGCTGTTCTTCGGGCAGAAGGACATGCTGATGTGGTTTAATAAGCTCAGACTTTAACTTTTGTGTTTCACCCAGATAAAAATAGACTTACAGATCTTCTTCAGACTATAAAAGTAATGCCTGCAAATTTTACATTTTGAAATAAAACCGAAAAAAAGGGATAGAGAGGATATAAAACATTTATAATCCCACCAAAAGATAATTTGTTTAATCGATATATTTGGTATATTCTTCCCAATGTTTCCCTGTTTTTCTAAATGTATGTGTATACGTGTATATGTACATATATATTGAATATATTTATGTGTCTATGCATGTATATGCATATATATATACATACATACAGATATGTACATTTACGGTTTTTTTAAACAAAAATGTTGTCATCCTATACATACTATTTTGTGGCTGTGGCACTTTGTGTTTTGTTCCTCATGCTGGGAGCTGGGCCTTCTTTGGAGATGACCAGAGGTCCCTGAGACTCCTAACAGGAACTGATCTGCTAGTGGGGGCTCTGTGTTAGGCCCTGAGCATGGAAAGCATGGGACCAAGGCATCAAAGAAAAGGATCCCCTTATAAAGCACTGAATGACCTTTCAATTGAGACCACCTTGACCTCAGAAGATGGCAAGCTTTTTAGGCAAGTTATAGTCTAAGATCAATCCAGTCGCACAGGGGCCCAACTGAGGTGAGGCATAGACTCCTCGCCATGGCAGGAGAATCTTGTCATGTAGGAGGTTGACTTTATTATGAAGCCACTGCTCCCATGAGATGCTCCTCTGTGACTCAGGGGTAAATAGACCCTTCATCTTTGCACTACTCATCCAAGAAGCCTTAGTGGAAGCATCCAAGGACAAAAGTGCCTAGGGGACATGTCCACACTGGGTTCCAAAGGCATAGGGAAAAGGTTGAGGCCCACTTCAGCTCCCTACTGAGGCACCCATAACAAGGGCTTCTCCAAAAAGTGACAACTCCCTACACCTGATGGTCAAATCTCTATCTCTAAAGAAAATTGTTTTTTAGTTTGCAATCATTATAGATTCACAGGAAGTTGCAAACATCATAAGAAGAGGTCTTGCCCCTTCACTCAGTTTCCCTAAATGCTGACATCTTACATTACGATGGTGCAATATAAAAACCAGGAGACTGATGTTCTCACAATGTGTGTATAGAGATTTCCATAATAACCATCACAATCAAGATACAGAACTATTCTGTCACCAGAAAGGTCTGCCTCGTGCTAATCCCTTTTAGTCATATAAACGCCTTCAACTCCACCACCTCTATCCGGTAACAACCAATAGTCTGATCACCATGTCAATAATTTTGCCATTCTGAGAATATTATATAAATTGAATCGTACATTACTTGATCTTTTGGTATTTTATTCACTCAGTAGAATGACCTTGAGATTCATCCAAGTTGTTGAGTGAATCAATAGTTTATTCCTTTTTCCTGCTGAGTAGTATTCTATGCTGTGAATGTTTTGTTAGCCATCTTGCTTCAGCGAAATGTCTCTTCATGTCTTTTGCTCAGTTTCAGACTGGATTGTTGGATTTTTACTGTTCTTTATATATTGAGGATTCATGCTCATTTAAAAAATTTTTTTTCAACGTTTATTTATTTTTGGGACAGAGAGAGACAGAGCATGAATGGGCAAGGGGCAGAGAGAGAGGGAGACACAGAATCGGAAACAGGCTCCAGGCTCTGAGCCATCAGCCCAGAGCCCGACGCGGGGCTCGAACTCACGGACCGCGAGATCGTGACCTGGCTGAAGTCGGACGCTTAACCGACTGCGCCACCCAGGCGCCCCTCATGCTCATTTTAGATACATGTTTTACAAACATTTTCTCCCAGTGCATAATTTGTCTTTTTAGCCTCTTAACAGAGTCTCAGCGAAACATAAAAGTTCCTAATTTTTATGAAATCTAATTTATAGATTTTTTCTTTTACGAATCATGCTTTCTGCCATGTTTAGACTCGATTTCCTCACCAATTTCCAAGCTCAGAAGATTTTTGTTATCTTCTACAAGTTTTATGGTTTTATGTATTTTATTGAGTTCATTTAAAATCAATTTTTGTACAAGGCGTGAGGATTAGGTTGAGGGTGTTTTATTTCGGGCCTGTGGCTCTCCAATTGCTCAAATATCATTTGTTGAAAAACAATCTTTCCTCCATTGTATTTCTTTTGAACCTTTGTCAAAATCAGTTGGCTGTGCTTATGTGGGTCTATTTCTGACTTCTCTATTTTGTTCCATTAATCTATGTGTCTACCTCTCAGCCAACAACACCGGGTACCTTTTACTGTGGATGTATTGTAGTCTTTAATATTGGGTAGTGTAATTCTTTCAAAAAAATTTTTTAGCTCCAGGACGTGGTGTGGTACAAATTGTATGCATGTTTCCTTAGATTCACACCAAAGTCAACTTTTTGAGAGGTTGTAAATGATATTTAAAATGTAATTTTAGGGGCACCTGGGTGGCTCAGTCGGTTGAGCATCTGACTTCGGCTCAAGTCATGATCTCACAGTTCGTGGGTTCGAGTCCTGCTCTGTGCTGACAGCTCGGAGTCTGGAGCCTGCTTCAGATTCTGTGTCTCCCTCTCTCTCTACCCCTCCCCCCTCTTGAACTCTGTGTGTGTGTGTCTCTCTCTCAAAAATAAATGAACATTAAAACATTTTTTAAATGTAATTTTAATGAACCAAAGTTTCATTGAGAATATGTAAAAATACAATGGATTTTTATATGATTACTGTTCATCCTGTGGCCTTACTATAAACGCTTAATAATTCTAGGGTTTTTGTATTTTGGTAAATTTTTTGGAATGATTTAAGTAGACAGCCATATCATCTGATAGGTTTAGTCCTTCCTTTCCAATATGCATGGCTTTTCTTTCCATTCCTTATTGTTTTGACTAGAGCTTTCAGTATTATTTTGATTAACAGTGTTGACAGCACTCTTGCTTTATATTTAACTATCAGAGGAACACATTCAGTGTTTTCAACATTTAATATGGTGTCAGTTGTAGGTATTTGATGTGGAATAAATCAATTTTCCTCTTAATCCCTTAAATAACTACATTGATTATTCGTGGATGACAAAAGTGCTTCTTAACTGCATTCTTTTTCTTTCTCTAAGTCTCTCAGAGAAGCCACACTTTTGACTCTTACAATTTTGTTTTTAAAGTTTGGTTATTGAACTATGGTGAGCACACAATGTTATACTAGATTCAGGTGTATAACATAGTGATTTGACAATTCTATACATTTCTCAGCGCTCAGCATGATAAACGTAGCTGCCATCTGTTATCCAATACTATTATAACCTTGAATCTATTCCCTATGCTGTACTTAAATCTGTATCTTTATATAAATGGCTTTCTTTCCCCTAACCTTTGGCGACATACTTAGAAAGCTATGCCTCATCTTAAACTTGTTCTATAATTCATCTAAGTGAATTGTTACATAATTTTCGAAAAGCACTACTCTGACCTGGAGCGTATTATGCTAAGTGAAATAAGACAGAGAAAGACAAGTACCATGTGATTTCACTTATATGTGGAATCCAAAAAAAAAAAAAAAAAAAGACAAAACAAATGGAACAAAAAAATGGAAGCAGACGCATAAATACAAAGAACCAACCGGTGGCCGCCCAAGGGGAGAGGGGTGGGGGAGATGGGTGAAATAAATGAAAAGGAATAAGAGACACAAGCTGCCCGTTCTCAAATGGTAAGTCATGGAGATGAAAAGTACAGCGTAGGAAATATAGGCAATGATATTGTGATAGCATATGGTGACAGGTGACTCTACTGACCATGGTTTAAGCGCTGTGTACTGTGTGGAATCACTATGCTGTACATCTGAAATGAATATAACATTGTATGTCAACCACACTTCAATTTTTAAAAAGTGGATTTCTGGGGCACCCGGGAGGCTCAATCAGTTAAGCGTCCGACTCGTGATTTCAGCTCAGGTCATAATGTGGTTCGTAGATCAAACCCCACAGTGGGCTCCATCCTGACAACAAGGAGCCTGCTTGGGATTCTCTCTCCCTCTCTCTCTCTCTGCCCCTCCTTGCCCCCCTCTCAAAATAAATAAACAAATATTACAAAAAGTGGATTTCTTTTTTTTTTTTTTAAAAAGCACTATTCTTTCAGAATTATTAAGTGATGGGGGTGGGTAGATGGGTCACCCTTACCCATCCCCTGCCACCCCTCCCCCAGATAAGCCTTGTCAGAGGAAAGGATGCTGGGGTGGGGTGAGGGTCAAGGTCTTCTATTGTGATTATTACTAACATTTTTTAATGTGTTCCACATAGTATCTGCAACCCTTAGTTTCCTTGCGTAGTAACTTTTTTTACTGGCTTGGAAAATGTAATGCTTAGGGCACTTCTAGCTTTAAGATTCCATAAATTATATTCAGATTCTAGCTTAAAAATATATATATAAAAGCTGTTGCAGCCACCGATTAATTCTCTTCCACACAAAATGGTGAAACCCACACAAAATATGCCTTAGCAGGAGTTTGAAATCTTACTAACAACAACAAAATATGATTCTATTCTGTAGTGGCCGTTAAATCAAGACGGTTGCATGAAAATGCCCTGCCTCTGTCCATTCTGCTCCCAAACAGCAGTGAACAAACAGCAGCCCCCTAGGGTCCTCAGAGAGGGTGCCCCGGCCCGGCCACACAGCAACAGATACAGTGGCTGAGCTGTGACTTCATCCTGGACATGCTCCCTCTGCCATCTCCTCTCTGTCAACATTCTCTAGGATTCCTCCGTATCCTCCCTAAAAAAAAATAATTCTGTACTCCCACCATATTGATCTTGTCTCTTATTTTCTGTCTTCCGATGGCGTGACACCTGCAGTCTTGCTGACTCTGGAGGGACTGTCCCTACAGGGTTGATCAATTCCGCGATAGTGAACAAGTAGCCTGAGCGCAAGCCCTTGACACACAAGCCAACCAATCCAGACCCACACGCCAACCACCTTCTCCGTGGGGATCTCACTGTCCCTCTGCCCTAATCATCCAGGACCAGAAACCAGGCAACCAGGTAAAGCCAATCTGTTGGCTTTACTACACCTAAATAATAATATAAGCCATAGGAAACACCCCACTTCCTTCCTGTTCCCCGAAGGGCCTACACAGAATGGATACCGAGGCATGCTCTGTCTCTACATCCCTAAGAGAGCTTTTGACACTGACCTCTACGTGGTCATCCCGTTGACTGGGTCTGCTGAGGCAGTGAACTCAGGTTGGCTGCACTTTCGCAGCTACCGCTGTTAGTGGCGGGAGGAGACCTACATAGGTCTCTTCCTGGATTGTATTCCTCACTTTTGCTTCCACAGTAAGGCCAAAGCCCCCTCTCAAGTCTTATGTGGAATTTTGCCTCTACGTTACTTACTGCTTGGAATAAGAAGACAATACATTCACCCCCTTCTTCCCTCTGCACTTGCCTTCCTGGGTTTGCAGGTCTGGACCCTCCATCTGAGCTGCAAATCCCTACTCAGTCCCTCTAGCAGGCCCACGTGATGCCTCCTTGCAGGTCCCGCCATGTGCTCTGGGCCAGGCAAATAGCGCCCAACACCCATCATGGTAAAGAGGGGAGGCCCCGCAGGTGGAGTCAGCTTCCATAGGCATGTCAAGACCTCCAAGTGGCCAGCAAGACTGAAACCTTGACTCGTTAGGCCATCAGTGAGTCAGTAACCCTCACAGAAACTCAAAGCACCAAGCACAGATCCTAGAAACACGGACTACTTGACACCCTACAGTCGGACACCTTGTTTCCATTTCTACGGCCAAAGGAACTCACACCCACCTCGTGTCTCAAGTCAACCTCTGCCCATGCTGGGGGGGTGGGGGTCAGTGCACCGAGTCACTAAAATTCTACCTTGACAAGTATGGCCCTTTACAGACCGCAGATTTCTCCCAGATGCTGTCTCATTTCATCCATAGAAACAACTGGAAAACAGTCATGCAGCGACACAAAGCAATGGTTGGTGACACTACTATAAAAGTTAAGTTTTCTGATGAGTTGGGCAAAATACTGAGGAAGAGAAAGAATTTACAGTAAAACCTGGGGTTGCGAGTAACTTGTTCCGCGATGTTCCGCGTGATGAGGAAGAATTTCTAATTAATTTAATTTAATTTTTTAAGTTTATTGATTTATTTTGAGAGAGAGAGAGAGAGAGCACAAGTGGGGGAGGAACAGAGAGAGGGAGAGAGAAAATCCCAAGCAGGCTCTGCACTGTCAGCCGGTGTCCAATGCGGGGCTCACACTCACGAACCACGAGATCATGACCTGAGCTGAAATCGAGAGTTGGATGCTTCACCAGCTGAGCCACCCAGGTGCCCCTCTAATACATTTTTACTTGATAAACGAGGTGTCTTGCAATACGGGTAGTAGTTGATGCTGAATGTCACATGATCACAATTGAGCCAATGGTTCTTCTCTCTCTCTCTCTCTCACTGCAGAGGAGGAGGAGAAAAAGGCAGAGGAATCCTTCCCTTCAAATGAGATTAGGGAGATGTGTAAACTGTGGGAAACGGTGCAAAATTTTGTAGACAAAGCGCCACCTGAGTAAGGCTGTAGCCGTGCGAGCGATGAATCTATTTAACGACAATGCAATGTCACATTTCCTCAAAATCCTCAAAAGGAGGCAAAAGCAAGCGTCATTGGATAGGCTCCTTGTTAAAGTTTCACGGAAAGAAAAAGATTCCATTGAGCCAATAGATAGCAGTGATGTCATTAGTGATAGTGAAAGTCGTCCTACACAATAATCCTCCTCTCCCGTCTCCCTCAAGCCAGCCACAAAAGTTTTCAAAGGTAAGTGCAGGTGAATTTGTTTATTTTTCTTCATGTTTTGTATTTCTTTATTATTTTCTATTATGTTACGGTATTGTAATCATTTTTATATGAATATTTTGGGGTTGTGGAATGAATCATCCGAGTTTTCATTACTTCTTCTGGGGAAATTCGCTTTGATATACCAGTGCTTTGGATTACAAGCATGTTTCCAGAACAAATTATGCTCAAAAACCAAGGTTTTACTGTATGTAGTTTTAAAAATCAATCAATTCATGGCACAAAAACAGACACATAGACCAATGGAATAGAATAGAAACCCCAGAACTAGACCCACAAACGTATGGCCAACTCATCTTTGACAAAGCAGGAAAGAACATCCAATGGAAAAAAGACAGTCTCTTTAACAAATGGTGCTGGGAGAACTGGACAGCAACATGCAGAAGGTTGAAACTAGACCACTTTCTCACACCATTCACAAAAATAAACTCAAAATGGATAAAGGACCTGAATGTGAGACAGGAAACCATCAAAACCTTAGAGGAGAAAGCAGGAAAAGACCTCTCTGACCTCAGCCGTAGCAATCTCTTACTCGACACATCCCCAAAGGCAAGGGAATTAAAAGCAAAAGTGAATTACTGGGACCTTATGAAGATAAAAAGCTTCTGCACAGCAAAGGACACAACCAACAAAACTAAAAGGCAACCAACGGAATGGGAAAAGATATTTGCAAATGACATATCGGACAAAGGGCTAGTATCCAAAATCTATAAAGAGCTCACCAAACTCCACACCCGAAAAACAAATAACCCAGTGAAGAGATGGGCAGAAAACATGAATAGACACTTCTCTAAAGAAGACATCCGGATGGCCAACAGGCACATGAAAAGATGTTCAACGTCGCTCCTCATCAGGGAAATACAAATCAAAACCACACTCAGATATCACCTCACGCCAGTCAGAGTGACCAAAATGAACAAATCAGGAGACTATAGATGCTGGAGAGGATGTGGAGAAACAGGAACCCTCTTGCACTGTTGGTGGGAATGCAAATTGGTACAGCCGCTCTGGAAAGCAGTGTGGAGGTTCCTCAGAAAATTAAAAATAGACCTACCCTATGACCCAGAAATAGCACTGCTAGGAATTTATCCAAGGGATACAGGAGTCCTGATGCATAGGGGAACTTGTACCCCAATGTTTATAGCAGCACTCTCAACAATAGCCAAATTATGGAAAGAGCCTAAATGTCCATCAACTGATGAATGGATAAAGAAATTTTGGTTTATATACACAATGGAATACTACGTGGCAATGAGAAAAAATGAAATATGGCCTTTTGTAGCAATGTGGATGGAACTGGAGAGTGTGATGCTAAGTGAAATAAGCCATACAGAGAAAGACAGATACCATATGGTTTCACTCTTATGTGGATCCTGAGAAACTTAACAGAAACCCATGGGGGAGGGGAAGGAAAAAAAGAAAAAAAGAGGTTAGAGTGGGAGAGAGCCAAAGCATAAGAGACTGTTAAAAACTGAGAACAAACTGAGGGTTGATGGGGGGTGGGAGGGAGGGGAGGGTGGGTGATGGGTGTTGAGGAGGGCACCTTTTGGGATGAGCACTGGGTGTTGTATGGAAACCAATTTGACAATAAATTTCATATATTAAAAAAAAATAAAGAAAATTTAATCAGAAAAAAAAAAAAGATTGGACTGAATGATAGAATGCAAATATACAAGACACTGGGTCTGGAAAAAAAAAATCAATCAATTCGTAATATGACAGTGGTTATCTTCTATGCAGCCCAAGTTTTTCTCAAGATCAGAAGAGTTCTTTAATAATGACTACTGGTTATATTCGCATAATGATTTATAGTTTACAAAGTATTTCCATGTACACTCTCTTATTTAATTCTTGCCAAAAAAAAAAAAAAAACTAATGCAAGATTGGTGTTTTATCCTCATTTTATGAACGAGGAAATTGAGGCCCAAGGAGTCTGCATACTTGGCTAGGCATTCATTACCGGTTTAATTAAAAGAATTGTTCTAAAGTTGGAAATGAAAAAACAAGCTCATTTATGGCCTCATTACAAAGTTCATCTCTGGTTACCTGTTTGTATGTTTGTTTTTTGAGTTTATTTACTTTGAGAGAGTATGAGAGAGGGAGGGGGAGAGAGAGAGGGGAAGAGAGAATCCCAAGCAGTCTCCGTGCTGTCAGTGCAGAGCCTGATGAGGGGCTCGATCTCCCGAACCGTGAGATCATGACCTGAGCCCAAATCAAGAGTCAGAGGCTTAACCAACTGAGCCACCCAGGCGCCCCTGGCTACCTGTTTTCAATCACTCCTCTGAATTTGGTCCCTAGGACCCCTTTCCCACTGCAGTGGACCAGGCACAATCTTGGGACACTCTTGTCTGAGAAGATGGAGACATGACCCCACCCCTGATGGGAGGTGGGGGGCAGGAGAAGATGGGGAGGTGGCTCAGGCAGCAGGGGCACCATCTACAGTGTTGCCTCACTGAAACACACACCTTTGGGGAAAATCACACGACGCGCAAAACCCAGAAAATGCACAAAAGAAACCCAAGCTTCCAATAAAACCGAGTGAGAAAAGTAGTCTCACCCCATGCGAGTGTTTTTGGAGTATGATGTCATTACTCGGGTTAAGGGCTTGTATCCAGAGCAACTCAAACATTTGTACATTACGCATTCATCTCCTCATCCCGTGACCGCTGCTGCCAGCATCATGCTTAAGATTCACAAGGGCACACACCCTCCCCGCGGGTCACAGCGAGTGGCGATGGCAGACCCCACCGTGACCAGAGAGGTAGGATGCGTGGCCTGCCTTGACTCTCCCGTGGTGGGCAGGGAAGTGGCCCATCAGGGTAGGAGCAAAGGGACAGAAAGGCTCAGGGCTGTGCTCACTCCTTGGAGGCGTTGCCTCTCCAGAGTTGCTCCGGGTTCAGTGTCAGGAAAGATTTTGTGCTTTGGCTTATTTTAGTGGACGGTTCCGTTCCAGGTTGAGACCATTTCAATAGGCAGAAGAGCCTTGAGATGTTTGGACATTAATTATTTGTTCTCTGCACGCTTCCCATCCCCTCTGTGCCTGTAGCTATGCCAGAACCTGGGTGCCGGGAGAGATGGAGGTCAGACTGGATGAGAGGGTGAAAATCAATCCGAAATTCACATTCCCCCAGGGAGAAGGGAACCTATAATTAGGGATTTTTTTTTTTTTAACAAGGTTGATTTCATGCATCACACACAGCCTGAGGCCGTTCGCAAGGTGGTTACAAGAGGGAGAGAACACACAGCCAGGGCTGTTGAGTCTTGGCCCCCCACCCGCACCCCAATCCCTCCCCACCAGCCACGGGAAAGCAGCTGAGCCTCTGGAAGCAGCAAACACCCTAAATAGAAAATTTCACACGTGTGGTCGGCAGATTTTCAAAAGAAGAAATAATAAAGTACTTGTGATAGCAAATAGCCTTCCTTGTATTATTTTTTCAAAGCCCGCTGGATTTAACCCCCTGTGGCTTCCGGGCTGCTCCAGTGAACTCATAAACAATAACATTATTCTACCGCCTTAAGAGGCTTTTGACCATCTTTGTAGTAAGGTTAGGAAAAATACTCTTCCCTGAAGTTGAAGGCTTTAGCGACCCCTGGTTCAATTTCAGTTTAAACAATTAAAGCAATTGTACAGTTCCAGCTGCACTATTTGTTGGGGTCGCTATAACAAAGTGCCACATCCTGGTCGGCTTAAACAACGGAATATTATTGTGTCATAGAGCTGGTGGTTCAGGTCCAAGGTCAAGGTGTAGTTACCTTCCGAGGGCTCTCTCCTTTGCTTGTTGATGGCTGTCTTCTCCCTGTCTGTTGATGTGGTCCCTGTGTACGTCTGTATCCTAACCTATTCTTTTTTAATTTATTTTATTTTATTTATTTACTTATTTTTTTTTTAAAGTTGGATAAGGTGGAGCTCCGTATGCTGAATTCGGCTGTTCATCACCTCCAAGCTCTAGTTTTTTGTTTTTTTTTTTTAAATTTTTTTTTCGACGTTTTTATTTATTTTTGGGACAGAGAGAGACAGAGCATGAACGGGGGAGGGGCAGAGAGAGAGGGAGACACAGAATCGGAAACCGGCTCCAGGCTCCGAGCCATCAGCCCAGAGCCTGACGTGGGGCTCGAACTCACGGACCGCAAGATCGTGACCTGGCTGAAGTCAGACGCTTAACCGACTGCGCCACTCAGGCGCCCCCCTATTCTTTTTTTAAAAAATTTTTTAAACGTTTATTTTTGAGAGAGATCAAGAAACCGAGTGCGTGTGAGGGAGGGGCAGAGAGAGAGAGAGGGAGACACAGAATCTAAAGGAGGCTTCAGCCTCTGAGCTGTCAGCACAGAATCTGATGTGGGGCACGAACCCACCAGCCATGAGATCCTGATCTGAGCGGAAGTCAGAGACTTAAACAACTGAGCCACCCAGGCTCCCGTAATCTCCTATTATAAGGACACCGATCGTGTTGGATTAGGGCCCATCCGAAAGACCCCATTTTATACTTAATCACCTCTTTAAAGACTTATATCCAAATACAGTCACATTCTGAAGTCCTGGGGGTTAGAACGTCAACATATATAACTTGGGAAGGGACACCCTTTGGCCGATATCGCCAACCCTAACCTATTGTTTCACGCAATCTGTATGTTTCTCCCTCCATACAAATGGATGCCTACACAGAATCCTGCGGTTCCCCTTTGTATTATTATGAGTATTATTTGCATCTGCAAATTTCTCTTTTGCAAGTTAGCTGCATTTTTCTTTGAACTATAAAAGTGGTAAACCATAACATATTCTTGGGCGTTGGGGCTTTTCCAATTCCTCAAACATACACACAAGACGAAACAAAAGCAGAGCCCCACCTAATGGGCAGGCGGTCTGGCAGGGCTGTTGCCTGGCTGGGTGTCAGCCTGGGCTCTGCCACGTGATACCGTGCAAGCTTGGGCAATCGGGACTTGGTCTTCCCAAGCGTCGGTTCCCCCTCTTCGGAATCACGCTACCCTGTGAGGACTTAAGGACGACCCAATGAGCTAGGCAATTAGAGCGCAGGAGGTGAGAGTCACATCTTTGTAAATGGCATTTTTCTGCGAACCTTCACAGTACCGTATGGCCAAAATCGACTCCACTTCCAAAAATGCTAAACGAAGCTTTCCTGCTACTGACCAGACAGGGTTAACCTTGAGACTTCCTTAGCCGTTCATCCCCAAACATAAGGTCCTCCCCAAACTGCTGCTGTGTGAGATCGCAGTTCTTGATGCCCCTGATGTTGTGAGTCAGGGATGCCGCAGAGCACAGCGGGGATGATGTGTCTCTGCTCCCCGATGCCAGGCCTCCAGGGAGACTTCAATGGCTGCAACTGGACATGTGCACAGCCGTCTTCTCTTACTGAAAGTTGCCCGGCTGGAAACTTCCCACACCTCTGCTACCTAGACTGGGTAGACTGGAAAGTTCGGCTCAATGGGGTTCAGTGGGGGCTGGGTAGACATGGGCTCCCCATGGGGCCTGGGCTTCCCTCGGCACGGGGGCCTCAGTGTTCCCAACCCAAGTGTCCTGGTGAACGGAGCGGAGACAGCATGGCCCCTCATCACCCAGCCACTCCTGCCATTGTATAGGTTGAAAAGCAAGAGTCACGAGTCGCTCAGATTCAAGGGGAGGGGCCATAGACCCTAACTCTCCGTGGGGGAAGTGTTTACAGCAATATTTAGTAAACCACCACAAGACTGTTGGGCAGAAGGAGTGAGACGGACCAGGACACTGGAGAGAGGAAAGCTGCCGCCATCTTGGCTTGGGCAGAGGTGAGGCGAGCACCCCGGCGTTGAGGAGTGTTGCCCTGCTCTCCTGGAAACTGAATGCATTGTTTTATGCCTTCCAAATACATGCAGGGTCCTCCACCATTCGGGGCCTCGGTTCCCCCATCCATTAAATGAAGGGGTTGAAATGGTTGATCTTTAAAGTCTCCTGGGAGGCTTAGTCAGTTAAGCGTCAGACTCCTGATTTCGGCTCAGGGCATGATCTCAGCATTTGGTGAGTTCAAGCCCCGCAGTGAGCTCTGCGCTGACCACAAGGGGCCTACTTAGATTCCTCTCTCTCTCTCTCTCTCTCTCTCTCTCTCTCTCTCTTTCCACACCCCCACTCATGCTCTCTCTCTCTCTCTCAAAACAAACTTTTAAAAAGAGCCTGGGGAAATACATTGTCTCTCACATATAGATGACATGCAGGATGCATAAGCAGCCCAGTATACTTTACTACTCGATTTGAGCACTGGGTTTCCTGTGTTTGCAAAACGCCATGCTGGCTTACCTTTTCTGAGAGATTCCAGAAAGTTGCTCACTTGGACACGGTTTCCCACCGGAGCAGCGCCCCCTATAAGCACCTACTATCTACCTCATGAGCGCAACAAATACAAAACTCCGCCGTCTGTCTCAAGGATTGTCCTTTACAGGCCACGTCCCCCAGGAGGTGGGTTGGGGGGCGGGGGCAGGGTGGAAGGATCAAGCACCATGACTTCCCCAGCTTTTCCGTCCCCTCTCCCTTCCTTCTCAGCGATGCTCCCACCCCACCACTAGCATTGTGTTTATACAAGGAGCAAGACAAATGTGCATTGGATGATGCCATAGGCTTGTCACCCTACCCCTCCTCTCCTTCCCTGAGGCTCTCCCAGCCCAGCCTTCTGCTTTCCTGGTCTCAGGCTGCAAACGCCCCAGCAACTCAATTCCCGGGGCCCCCGGCTCTCACCCACAGTGAGAAGAAGCGAGAAGGCATGTACATTTCCCCCGCCACCCCGGCAGCATCCGTCACCCTGTCCGGGGCTTCCTTCGCTCTGCTGGCCACTCCTGTTTACACGGGGATAACACAGCCAGACCCTTTCTGGCATGATGCCAACACAACCACCTCGATTCTTCCAGCTCCCCATATGGATCAGCGTTGCTTGATTAAGCACATCCGTTTAAAGTCAAAGCCTCGTTAATATCCACGGTTGTAAGCCCATTTCACTTGGATAACTGCTTGCCTTATTATTTGATTTGATTTAGTCCTCTGCCCGGCTGCCATCCTAAGTCTCCTCTCCACTTAATTTAGCATCCAAACTAGATGTGTCTGTCTGGTCACACATCAGGTCTAGAGGAACACCAAGTCTGGAGAGCCCTCTGGGCTCACTTTTGCCATCTTCCAAAAATGTCCATCCTTTCTCTCCTGGGTGGAGGATATTTTAACTCTGAAAGAGGAAGGGAACAAAACAAGACACAAAAGGGCAAATAGAGACTTGTCTCCTACTCAGGCCAGGAAGGTAACTGTCCTCAGTGCGCGGAACTCAAGTCTATGCCGGGCCGGGCCTCTTCCAGGGGCTGTCGCTGACACGTTACAAGATTGCTGGGACAGTCTTCCCATGGAGAGATGGGAGTGGGGGTGGGGATGGTGCTTCTCACATTCTAGTCCGATCCATACCGTTGACGTCATCTCTGCAAGGTCACGGCTCACACCTGCCATCTCTGCTGGAATGCAGGATTCTGTCCATCTCCCTCTGGATGCCTACCCCTCTCGAACTTCTTTGGAGAACACCCCCCACGCTAGGCACTATCCTGGCGAACCTTCTCCGCATAACCCTGGGTGTCACAGTTTTCCAGATAAGAACACGGTGGGGGGAAGACTCACTCCTGGGCTGCCCCCCTGCTCGTCTCTAGACCAGTGACTCTCAAAATTATGGGGTGGTGGAGACAGAGTGCTGTCTCCTGCTAGAGGGTTCTGATTCTCCTCCCCCGGGGCTTTCTCTCTCCCCTCAAATCTCCTTAGGAAATGATTACCAAGGGGCCACCGTTCCAGGGAGAACCTGACATGTCCTTCAAGAGTGTGGAGAACATGCGGGAGGATACTGCAGGTGGTGAGGGGTGTATGAACTGGAGGGGCCTGTCTTCCCCCTTACCCTGTACTCTCTAAGGACGTACTGGGGACAATGTGTAGGAAATTAATGTCCACCCATCTCAATTCTTCTGTTGCAGATATTGAGGTGAGCTCTAAAAGTCAACGTTCTACAGGAAGGGGTGGAGCACAAAAACTCTTTCTCCCTGCAGACCAATGCCACAGAAATCTAGGCAATGGAGTGGCAGCGTGTGCCCCCCCACACCGCCCCACGCCAACAAGCCTGCCCCCCCGCCCCAAGGGACCCAGATGGTGCTAACGACTATGCATCATCGCAGTGCTTTCTTTCGTCAAACAATTTTTTGGCCGTTTCATCCAAATCTAAGTGCATCCATTGAGTCTCACCACCCATGGGGACCCCATCCGTCCTGTGTGACCCAGTGGGGAAAAAGATGGTGAGACGTGCTGGTCTAGGGCATTTCGGGAGGCTCTCTTCTGACCTGCAGTGGGGGAGAGGGGCCCGCCTTGGAGCGGGGTAGAAAGACGGTGCCCCTCACCCCCACCTGCACACACAGGTTGAAAACCAAAACAAAAGGGAGGACTCCATCTCATCACAGAATCGCCTCCGGACGACGCTGAAAAGCTGCCGAAGTTGCTTCCCAGTGGTGAGGTGCAGAGAGCGTTGTATTGGGGATTGAAATGAGTCAGGGATGCTGAGACACAGCCCTGTGCTCTGCCAGAGGGTGGTCCTGAGCACCAGGTCCAAAGAACCACCAGCATCAGGTTCTTTTATTTTTATTTTTTAATGTTTATTTATTTATTTTGCGAGAGCGCGCGCGCGCGCGAGAGAGAGTATATGAGCAGAGGAGGGACAGAGAGAGAGGGAGACAGGGCATCCCAAGCAGGCTCCGCGCTGCCAGTGCAGAGCCCGACGTGGGGCTCGGACCCACAAACTGTGAGATCATGACCTGAGCCGAAGTCAAGAGTCAAATGCTTAACTGACTGAGCCACCCAGGCGCCCCAGTCCTGTGTATTTTCTATGGGGATGAGAGGAGGTCGCGAACCTATGTCTCACAAACACTTCAGAAGAGATTTAGGTCAATTGTCCATGCCACTAAATGAAGCTGGGTACTGATGGAGATTATGAGAAAGCCAAAACTTCCGAAGCCAGAAGGCAATTTGGGATGCTTCTCTCACTGCCACCATGAGGTCTTTGATTTGACAAACGTGCACTTTATGTTTCTAAGTATTTATTTAAATTCCCGTGAGTTAACATACAGTGTAATATTAATGTCAGGGGTACATATAGGGATTCAACACTTCCATACGTCACCTGGTGCTCATCAAGACAAGTGCCCTCCTTCACCCCCATCACCTACTTTACCCATCCCCCCACCCACCTCCCTCCTGGTAACCCTCAGTTTGTTTTCTATAGTTGAGTCTGGACAAATGTACTATACCCAAGAAACCACACTAAGGTTTATCCCAATGCCAAGAGGATTTGAGATTTTGCTCCATAGGAAATATGACCCTGATGGGCTGCTAGTAAACCTATGCACCTGTCAGATTACCCTCTGCCTACAACCTTCCCCCCCCCGCCCCCCTTACCCTGGTAGCTACCAGGGTATCCCATCTGTTCTAACACTTGCCTTTGGTCCTGAACAAGGCTTCCTGTACTGACCTTCACCACCCAGCCAGCAGGATTTCTCCATTAATGACCCAGCATTGTCTAGCATCGCTGTTGCTATGGTGACAGTCACTCATGAATACACTAAAAGAAAAATAGCCCACACTCTAGCAGGTGCATAGTCCTGGCACGGCATACCGGTACTGGCTCGTAAAGTTTTCTAGTTTCCCCCGACTTTTCTTTCCCCCAAGACTTAAAATTAGGAACCAATGTAACTGCTAAGAACACGATTCTCCTAGCAACCAGAGAAATGCTCTTCCCTCCTGTTGGGGAAGTTAAAAATAACATTGCTTGTACCACTGTAACCGGCTGGAATCTCCAAATTATGTCCCGGAACATCCGCCTGGTCATAGCAGATAGCACCTATCGTCAAGGTGACCTTTCTAAGGCACAAATGTCATTCGGCTGCACAGAGTCATTCAGGCTTCCTCTTTCCCGAGTGGGAGAAACGTCATACTCACCTTGGGCCTTGTGAGCGGGGGCAGGGTTCCCTTCTTACCCATTCCCAGCAAGGCACCAACGTTCTAGGCATAAGCAATCGCTCGAGATTCTCTGCAGACCTTGTGCCTGCCAGCCTGGATGCCTGCCCTCTCCCCTTCCTCCCTCCCTCTTTCCCTTCCTTTTGATATAATTAACATACAATAAAATTTAAAAATCCTAAGGGATCAGTTCAATGAGTTTTGACAATTAACGTATGCAGGGCAAGATACCAAACATTTCCAGTGTTCCAGAAAGGTCTCTCGTGTCCCTCTCCAGTCAATCAACCATCCCCCAACCCAGAGGCAACCATTTTCTGACCTCTATTTCCACAGATGAGTTTTGTCTGTTCTGAAACTTCATAAATGGAATGGTATAGAAAATATTATTGGGTGTATTCTATTGTGTGAATATGGCACCATTTAAAAATCGACTTTTCTGTTGATGGACATTTGAGGTGTTTTCAGTTCGAGATTATCATGAATAAGACTCCTTAAGAATATTTTTATGCTAGCCTTTTTGTGGAAAATCATTTATTTCTCTTGGGCAAATGCCTAGAAGTGGAATTGCTGGGTCATGGGGAAGCTGTATGCTTAACTTTATTACAGACTGCCAGATGGTTCTCCAAACTGCTTGTACTGTTTGACTCTTCCATCATTGTAGACAAGAGTCCAACTTCTCCACACCCCCACTAACATTTGGTATTGTCATTGTTGTTGTTGTCTTAATTTTGCCATTCTCGGTGGGTATGTAACAGTATCTCATTGTGCTTTTAATTTGCATTTTTCTGACAACTAATAACCTGAGTATATCTGAGTACATTCTCATGTACTTACGGGCCACTTCCATATCATCTTTTGTGAAGTATCTGTCCAATGTTTTGTCCATTTAAAAAACTGAGTTGTTGGGGCGCCTGGGTGGCGCAGTCGGTTAAGCGTCCGACTTCAGCCAGGTCACGATCTCGCGGCCCGGGAGTTCGAGCCCCGCGTCAGGCTCTGGGCTCATGGCTCAGAGCCTGGAGCCTGCTTCCGATTCTGTGTCTCCCTGTCTCTCTGCCCCTCCCCCGTTCATGCTGTTTCTCTCTGTCCCAAAAATAAATGTTCAAAAAAAGAAAATTAAAAAAAAAAAACTGAGTTGTTTACCTTCCCATTAATTAATTTGTTAATAATATATTCTGGATATATGTTCTGCAAATAGATTTTCCCTATCTGTGGTTTGTCTGCTCGTTTTCTGAATGGTAACTTTGATGGGCAGGAATTTTTAATTGTGAGGAAGTCCACTTCATCAGTTACTTTCTTGTTATGGTTTGTCATTTTTGTGTCTTGTCTCAACACTCTATATCTAACTGAAGGTTGCAAAGAATTTCTCTTCTATTTTCTTCTAGAAGATTTGTGGTTCTGTTTTTCTCATATAGACTTTTGATTCATCTCAAATTATTGTTTTATTTGTTCAGTGAGACAGGAGTGGCGTTATTTTTTTTCTCATAAGAATATTCAGTATTTCCAGCACTATCTGTTGAAAGATTTTCCTGTCGCCACTAAATTATTTTGGTGCCCTTTTCTAAAATGAGTTGACTGCAAAAGTATAGGTCTATTTCTGGACTCTCCCTTCTGTTCCATTGACCTGTGTGTCTATTCATATGCAATAGCATGCTGTCTTGATTATTGGGTTTATAGCAAGTCTTGAAATCATGTAGTGTAAGTTCCTCCACACGCTTCCACTTTGTCAAGATAATTTTGGCACTTCTGGCACTTTCTCTGAATTTGCATAAAAATTTTAGGATTAGATTTTCTATTTCTTCCCCCCAAACCTGCTGTAATTTTGGTAGACACTCCATTGGAACTATAGATCAATTTAGAGCAAATTAATATTTTAAAACCTTGACTCTTCTAATCCATGAATATGGTATATCTCTCCACTTGTTTATATCTTCTTTAATTACTCTCAAAAATGCTTACAGTTTCCAGGGTAAAATTCTTGCTTATCTTTCATTAAATTCACTCCTAGATATTTGGTTTTGTAAATGCTATTGAAAGAGTATTATTTTATTTTTCAATAAAATAAAATCATTTATTACTTCACCTGTTTACTTTGGCATGTACAGTTTCAGACACCGGGCATGCCTTCCTCCTTGTCTGCATACACACTTGCTACCCCTCCTTCCAGGCATCACCCTCTGTAGGAAGCCTGACTCTGTTTTCCTGGCCTGAGTAATCTCATTTCTGTGTTATGATAAAGATCTGTGTGGTTTCATGATAATGCAAAGATCCTGCCATATTTAACTAGGTGTTTATTGTCTGTCTGCTAATTAGACCTTGAGTTCTTTGAGAGCAGCAGCTGTGTCTTCAATCTCTTTTCACAATATCAAGTGAAACAGTCAGCCTATAGACTCACTTGTTAAACAAGGACATCTTAAAGTGGTAAAGAATCTCAGATGTCGTCATGTTCAATACTCTACATGAAACTCCACTATATTGTTGCATGGCCAGAATGCAGCGAACCTGTCTGATTTGGGCTATGGTAGATATGATGCACTTTATGTGCTCTTTGTGTCCATTAACAGTAGACCCATGGAAGAGGCTTCCACTGAAACTAAGAAACATTCTGGATTCCCTACTTGCATAGTAAAGATCTAGTGCCAAATCTACTTGGATGCTATTGCCTCCCCTTTGTTCTTTGGTTGTAAGCACAGTTCAAACATTCTAATCCTTATCTATTAAACGTGTCCAATTGGTACCATTTAATGTTTTAGAAAGTTTTATCATTACATTTCCACAATTAGTATGTAATATTTACATGATTTTTTTTCAAATGTTTATTTAAATTCCAGTTAACATACAATGAAATATTGGTTTTAGGAATAGAACCCAGTGATTCATCACTTACATACAACACCCAGTGCTCATCACCAGTGCCCTCCTTAATACCCATCACCCATTTAGCCCACCCCCCACCCACCTCCCTCCATCAACCCTCAGTTTGTTTTCTATCATTAATATTTGCTACTCACACCAATTCTAGGTGTGAGAAATTGTAGCTGCACGAAAACTTCTTGTTCTGCCACTCATCAGGTGTTTAATTTTGTCTCTACATACCTAAGGAGAAATGTATGAGTGTGTTCATTGTGTAAATCACACATTTATTAGGTTGATGGAAATGTGGTTGTTCATCTCTAAGAACTGGAGGGGTGCAGTGTATTAAATGCATTTTACAGTGTACTCGACAGCAGTTAGAAGTGGGGAATTAGATGCATACAATATGGATAGATCTTAAGAGCAGTGCCAACGGGGAAAAGAAATATATAACATACAAATTTTGTGTAAATTAAAAATTCATCACACATCAATAAAAACGCATCAAAGTGGCAAACTTCATTTTTGAAAAATACATTCAAGCAAAAAGATCCACCAGAATTATTTCAGGTAGAGAAGGGTGCATTGCAGGAGCAGAAATAGGGGATAAAGGAAAATCAATCCGTGAACCGAGGAAGAGTCCAGCAGGTCGCTAGCAATAATATGCCGTGAAATGAGGGGCTTGAGAGACTCAAGTTTCCATTTTTAACAGCCGAAAGAAGAGGAATTTAAAAAAGGTAAAAATCAGATTTTGAGGGGATTAAGTGAGGTAATTCATGAAAAGCACTTAGCAAGTGCCCTAGCACATGGTAACTATTGACGAATTTTATGAAGCTAATATTAGTAGACTAATCTGTGCTAAAAAGCACCCTCCATGGGGGGCGGGACCTCCATTTTGTTCATGCGAGCATCTCGAGCACCAGAGCAGCGTCTGTCACGTTTGCAGGTGCTCGATAAATATTTGTTGAGGGAATAACAGGCACTGAGATACAACGATGGGCAAAAGCAATACTGCTTCCGCCCTTACGGAGCTAACAGTTTGGAAGAGAGACAAACACCAATAAAAAACATACATAAATAAATACACAGTTGCAATCGTTTCTAAATGCAAGTTCTCGTGGTTCCCTGAGAGCCCATAATGGGGGTATTCAAATGGGTCAGAGCGATCAGAAAAAGCTTCCTTGAGCAAGTGACCTTTGAGTCGCGGTGAGTAAGATTTAACTAGATACAAAGAGGAAGATCATTCCAGGCAGGAAACCTAGCATGTGCAATGTCCCTGTGGCAGACGAGAGCTTGGCAAATACGAGAGCCTGAAAGACAGGGCGAGGGGGCCCAGCTGGGCAGTGAGGCTGGAGAAGGAGGCGGGGCCAGACCAAGGCAAGACCTCACCAGCCATGTCAAGGAACTTGCCTTTATTTTCTGAGCCGGGGAAAGCTGATGACAGGCTGTAAGAGCAGAGAGACACAATCAGATATTTGTTTTTAGAAGACGGTTCAGGCATCAGCTTTTAGTGTATGTGGCACTGGGCTACTAGTGAAAGGACAGATAAAAGTGACTAGATCGTCAACGTTGGCTGGGATTGTTAGCATTTGCGAACCATCGACATAAGACGTGGAACACAGCTATTCAATGTGGTCGATTCCTAGATGTCAAGAAAAGCCTGAATCTATCTGGAATAATGCTGCGGCTCCTGGGAGGGGCTTATGGATCATAAGATGACCAAGACTGATTAAGAGCAAAGGCCGTTCCTCTGTCTCTCCTGATACTCTCCCACTGCTTGACAACTGGAAGGATTTGGGCTTGATGAACGTTTCATTCCCAAAGTATACTTTCCAACTAGTTGGTGATGCTCCTGGCCTTGTTGATATGCAAATTCCTCACGTTGATCAACTCACCTTGGCCTCTGGTGCTGCCAACAGGCCCTGAGGCACCATCGCCTCTCACTGCCCATTTGCAGGACTTTCTTGACCACATTGGTCCAACCCACAGGCTACACACCCACCTGCCAAGAGGAGGGAGAGAGCACATGTTCTGCAATCCGTTTGTCACTCACCCAAGGGCCAAGGCAAAGAACACACTGAGCCCCTTGAGCTCTGTACCTCCCACAACCATCCACATCTGCCCACCCTTGCCACACCCACCCTGAGGCAAGGCCACACCTGGCCTCCAGAACAAAGCCCAACTCCAAGCTCTCTCAAAAATCAGATTGGGTGCATAAACTTAGGTTCTCACTTTTCTTTCTAAGGTACTTCACCCACCCCACCCTCCCCCTGAACTACACCCAGTGCAAAAAGCCGTCCCTGTGAACCAAGCCATTGGCTCTCACCTTGCAACCACTCCATAAATGTTAGGTCCTTCTGTGTACGCTTCCTACAGGGGAGACCCTCACTCCTTGCCACCGGATGCCTCAGTATGCGTTCTCATAGAAGGCATCTTATGACCCCGTCAGGTTCTAAGAATCAAAACTACATGTGACATCTCCTTCTCAAAAAGGCATTCCAAAGAAGGCTGGTCGCAATAGAAAATATCAGTAACTAGGAGAGGGGTCCCCTGAATGCTGTATGGTCCATCAGATACTTCTTTTTCTTCTCTTGGGTATCAGCTAATCTTCCTCCAGTACGGAATCCATCTGACACGTTCATACATTCATACCCTGCCCCCCACCCCAGGGTGTGTCATTTTCCTCACTAACTCGGTGAACACATCAGTCATTCAGTGAATCACTTGGCAAATTTCCTAAGGACCCACTGGACACAAAGCCACCGTCGTGGACACACAACTTCTGCAGGAAGGGCATATGCCCCAAAGCTCGAGAATTAGGAGACCCCTAGTTCTGCATGGCCTCTTCAAATGCAGAGAGAAACATGTTTCAAGTCCCTGCTAACAAGGACAAGTTCCAGCCAGAGCTGACCTTCAGCTCACTCACCGGGAATCCAAGTCTCTGTCAGCCATGGGAGTCAGGGGCCAAGTTCTCTGCCAAATTACTGGTGCAGTCTGGCCTGAAATGCCCTCTCTCTACATGGGGATTCAAGTAGCTCCCGTCCCACTAACGTCAACATACTGCGTCCTACATTTCTCTACCTTGTACCCCACATTTGTCAATTTAAAAATGTTTAGGAGCTCCTTGGTGACTGAGTTCATGAAGCATCTGGCTGTTGGTTCCAGCTCAGGTCATGATTCCAGGGTCATGGGATCAAGCCTCACGTTGGGCTCTGTGTTGAGTGTGGAACCTGCTAAGATCCTTTCTCTCTCCCTCTGCCCCTCTTCTCAGCTTTTACTCTCTCTCTCTCTCTAAAAAAATTAAAATAAAAATTAAAAATTAAAATGACTAAAGTTCACAGCAGCATTATTCACACTCAAAAGGCAGAAATAAATCAAATGTCCATCAACAGATGAATGGAATGGAATGGACTATTATTCAGCCTTAAAAAAGAGAAGGGGATTCTGGGGCCACCGGGGTGGCTCAGTCGGTTAAGCGTCCAACTTGAGCTCAGGTCATGATCTCATGGTTTGCGAGTTCAAGCCCCATGGTGGTCTCTGTGCTGACAGCTCAGAGCCTGGAGCCTGCTTCGGATTCTGTGTCTCCCTCTCTCTCTGCCTCTCCCCCACTCGCACTCTGTCTCTGTCTGTCTCTCTCTCTCTCAAATAAATTTTTAAAAAAGGGGGGGATTCTGACACAGGCTATATGTATCTCACATACACACACACATATAGAAATAGAGAGAGACCTCTATAAAGATACAGTTATATATATCATATGTATATCTTATAATGTAGATTATATATATATATATATATATATATATATATATATCCAGCCTCTGCCCCTTGCTTGTCTGTAACTTTCTACTCCAACGCTGAGAAACCTAGCTCCCATCAACTCCCATCCACTCACTGAAATAAGTGTTCAATTCCAGGGGCACCTGGGTGGCTCAGTCAGTTGAGCTTTCGACTCTTGATTTTGGTTTTGGCCTGTCTCAGCTTTTGGCAAGCCTTCCTCACTGAGCTTGATCATTTCTAGCTTTTGATGTACAGTGAGAGACGTGTGACTCTGCCTTTCACTTGAACACTTAGAGGCCACTGTAGGGGAATTACTTGGCCTGATTTCAATATTGTGTCTCAGAGAGAGAGAGGGAGCCATCAGAACATGCACAACATTTATCAACTAAGTTTGCCATCTGATATGGGCTTGGCGAGGCATGCCTGGATGTAACCTTTTCAGACTGACTTCTTTCACTTAGCGATATGCATTTAAGTTTCCACCGTGTCTTTTCATGGCTTGGTAGCCCATTGCTTTTTATGCATTGTCCGGATATAATATACTTTGTATATTTATCTTAAAGGACGCATTGGTTGCTCCCCAGTTTTAGTGACTATGAATAAAGACGCTATAAATATTCGTGTACGGGTTTTTGTGTGCTGAGTTGTCAACTCACTTGGGTAAATTGGCAGCGAGATTGTTGGACTGCATGGTCAAAGTACGTTTAGCTCTGAAAGAAACCACCACACTGTCTCTCAAAGCAGCTATACCCAAGTTCGCATCCCCGTCAACAAGGAACGAGAGTTCCTCATTCTCGCTAGGATGTGGGCCTGCCAGTTTTCCAGACTTGGAGCTATTCTAACGGGTGTGTAATGGGATTTCATTCTTGTTTGAATCTGCAGTACCTTTTTATTTATTTTTGGGACAGAGAGAGACAGAGCATGAACGGGGGAGGGGCAGAGAGAGAGGGAGACACAGAATCGGAAACAGGCTCCAGGCTCCGAGCCATCAGCCCAGAGCCCGACGCGGGGCTCAAACCCACGGACCGCGAGATCATGACCTGGCTGAAGTCGGACCCTCAACCGACTGCGCCACCCAGGCGCCCCTGAATCTGCAGTACCTTTAACAACAGGTGATGTTGAGAAGCTTCTCGCATGCTTTCTTTGGCCACCTGTATGCCTTGCTTGGTGTGGTGCCTGGGTGTCCGTTCAGATCCTTCTTTCCTTTTGTAATCGAGAATTTTTAAATTTTTATTTATTTTTTTATTTGAGAGAGAGAGAGAGAAAGTGATAGCGGGGGAAAGAGACAGAGGAAGAGAGAGAGAGAGAGAGAGAGAGAGAGAGAGAGAGAGAATTCCAAGCAGGTTCCATGCTCATCAGCTCATCATGGGCCCAACATGGGGTTCAATCTCAAGACCCTGGGATCATGACCCGAGCTGAAATCAAGAGTAGGCTGCTCAACCGACTGAGCCACCCAGGCACTCCCATAATTGAGATTTTATTGGTTGTTCTGAGGGTCAGTGCACAGACATTATGAAGAATTTGTACACAATTCCTAATGCAGGTGCCAAACATATTAGGAGCCTGTAGTTCTTTTTTTTTTTAACGTTTATTTTATTTTTGAGACAGAGAGAGACAGAGCATGAACGGGGGAGGGTCAGAGAGAGGGAGACACAGAATCTGAAACAGGCTCCAGGCTCTGAGCGGTCAGCACAGAGCCCGACGCGGGGCTCAAACTCACGGACGCGAGATCATGACCTGAGCCGAAGTCGGACGCTTAACCGACTGAGCCAGCCAGGCGCCCTGCCTGTAGTTTTTTTCTAAACCGTGGTTCTAGTGACATTCCAGCTTAAAATTTTCAGGCAAGTTTTTCCTAAGAAGACGCTAGGTCACAATATCTTCAGGGGTTGATCAATGGTTACACTGTAAGCATCGGTAATTCACATGTCACTATTATGGATCCTACACACTCAAAATATCAATGTCTCAGGGCACAGTAACAGAGTTGTTAGGCAAACTGGACTACCATGACCAGAGGTCTTAAAGAATGCACACATCAGGGCACCCAGTGGCTCAGTCGGCGAAGCATCCGACGTCAGCTCAGGTCATGACCTCAAAGTTCTTGAGTTCGAGCCCGGCATCGAGCTTTCAGCTGTCAGCCCAGAGCCTGCTTTGGATCCCTCCCCCATCTCTGCACCTCCCCCACTCTCGCACATGCTCTCTCTCTCTCTCTCAAAAATAAACATTAAAAAAGAAAAAAAAAAGAATGCACATAGTTTGAGACTCAAGAGCAAACTAAGATCAGGCAGCAGTTGCTTGGAAGAAACAATTCTCCTGAGAACAACGTGGGAATAGAAGGGTCGTTTCAAATGTTCGGGACTGACGTGCCATTCATAAGGGGGATCGAGCTACAGGTCACAGGCTGGCTTATCACTTGGCTGGCTTTGGGAAAGGCAGCCCTCCACCCCCTGTTTAATTACCGTGATAAGGGGCCGGGGTCAAATGTATCAGACATGGTGTCATAAGGGTAGGGGCCTCCCTGACTCTCACAGGGGGCACAATACACAGGCCAATTCAGGTTTTTCTTGGGCAAAGTTGATCACAGAGTTTCCCGCAATGGCCAACTCTCCTCCTTGTCGTCCCTGCTAGCAAATATCCACCTGTCCCACGACCCAGGAACATTCGTTTTAGAGGCTCCCCTAAAGAAGAAGGCCACGTGAAACCGAAGGAACTTCTGGTTTGGGGACCTGTCCCCTGCCATAAAGGCAACAGCCCATCCCAGAATTCAATACCCCAACTGAGCAAAGGCATTTAATGCTGTTGCCCTCCCACTCTTGGTCAGGGTGGAGCCTAGACACTGTAACTTGTAAAAGAACTTGTCGACAAGATCAAGAGTGAAAGAGGAAGAGGGGTCTACCGTGGGCCCGTTCACTCTGTGCCTGGGATGTCTGCTATTCTGCTCTATAAATACGCTCTGTGCCCAATGGTAAACTCAACTGACACTTGTATAGACTTTATTTTCACAGGCATCCCGCCTTCTGACATCACATGGGGTAGATATCATTACGCCCATTGTGTAGAGGAGGGAACTGATGAGGAGAAAAATTAGGTAATTCGTGCCAGGTGGCACAGCTGGTGGGTAAAACTAAAATTTAAACCACTGCTCTCTGGAAGGTCCCAGGGGAAAGTGATGCTATCATGGTCTCCTAAAGATATTTCTAACAAATGGTGTTTTGCGTGTGGGTTTGGGTGTGTGTGTGTGTGTGTGTGTGTCTCAGAAATGGCCTCTGACAAGGGTACAACGTGGGATGTAATCTGTATGTGGATGTGAGTCTCGAGGGTGCCCCAGGATTCAATCGTGTCTTATTTAAGTAGCTCACGTCTCCCAAAAGGAGGTGTGGCATTTTCGCTAAAGCAGATGCCATTTTCCGTGGATCATAGCTAGTTTTGTGCCTCTGAGAAGCCTTCAGAAATGCTCACCAGCTTTCTGCAGTCTCTTGAACAAGACGCCGTCCACAGGATAATTAATATGTCCCCTTTACCTTCTCTGCCTGTGGTCACCACGAATGTCCCTTCATGGGGTCTAAAGCAAGGTATTTATCAGAGGGAAGGAAAAAAAGTTACGTTAGCCAAGTCTGTTCCTCGTGTGTTTCCCGCTCTTCTTTGTGTGTATTTTATTTTATTATTTTTTTAACGTTTATTTATTTTTGAGACAGAGAGAGACAGAGCATGAACAGGGGAGGGGCAGAGAGAGAGGGAGACACAGAATCGGAAACAGGCTCCAGGCTCCGAGCGGTCAGCACAGAGCCCGACGCGGGGCTCGAACTCACAGACCGCGAGATCATGACCTGAGCCGAAGTCGGACGCTTAACCGACTGAGCCACCCAGGCGCCCCTCTTTGTGTGTATTTTAAAACTCGCTTCAGTCTTGGGCCAAAATATTTCATTGCTGTTGTGGCCCACATCTTTCTCATTTCCACTTGAGGGCTGCGCTTCATGGTAAAAATCACAAGGGCAATTGTAATTACAGTGCAGACACATCTGCATTTCAAATGAACTCAATCCATTTTGGTTCTCATGATATTGGGGGATGAATAAATCATGCTCCTTAAGTTGTGAATGGCTGCAATACTGAGTCTCAGGAGAGAGAGAGAAACTGCAGGCTCCAAAATGCTCTGAGCTATTCTGGGCAGCTAAGCGGTTGCTTTGAGGGCTCGTTATCAGCCTGGATATTATTCCCTTTGGAAAATTTTGAAATGGTCCCGAAAAGTTCATCACTGCCCTGGAGGAGTTGCATCAGGTTATCTCAACCTTCGCACAAGAGCCACCCACTCTTTCCTCACTTAGAAAAGCATATCCTTCGCTTGTGACAAGACAACCTGCCAGAAATGCCACCAGTAGTGATTTTTTATAAGTTGGTAATTTATTGCTTTGGTTTTCATCTAAGGGACCTGTCATGGAGGAGAGACGGAGCATGAGTAGTTTCCTGTGGGCCGTGGTAGGATTGTTTGTGTTTAGTCCCTGGCCACCAAAGACTTTCTGTCAAAACCAAAAGCCAAACTTCAGCTTCCGGCAGTAAGGCAGTTTGGGCACCCTGTCCAACCCTTCGGATTGAAGTGACCATATTCAATCGTGCCTTTTAAATGCATCATTGGATGGAACCAAAGCAAGGAATCCACAGAGACTCAGAGCAAAGCAAAAGCACAAACCTTAGGAGGTAAGCAAGTGGAAAGCTAGTTTTCACTTAGAAGGTTTCTCTTAAAACATAGAAAACTTGAGGTTCTGCTTGGATACGTACACAGGTGTGAGAGGCCAGATTGAAATCTTAGAGACCATCCCAAGTAAGGAATCTGATACAGAATAGATGCATAAGACCGGGAACCCAGAGGGCTATAATTTCTTGTGTTAGGGTGAACCAGAAATAAACCTTAACTGCAGACGGTTAAAGCCAGGAAATTACCTGTCTAGACTTAACTGCTGGGGAAAAGAACAAACATTCCCCTGAGAATACATAGCTCTAAAGGAGATATTGTCCAAGTGTTGGGACTAAATTCAGATGATCTCTGTAGGCTCTAAAAACCACTTGTAGATAATTTTATTGAAAGTAGTCCCAGGTAGGGGCCCCTGGGTGGCTCAGTTAGTTAAGCATCTGACTCTCAATTTGGCTCAGATCATGATCTCATGGTTTGTGGGTTCGAGCCCCGCCTTGGGCTCTGCACTGATAGGTCAGAGCCTGGAGCCTGCTTAGAATTCTCTCTCTCCCTCTCTCTCTGCCCCTCCTCTGCTCACACACACACACTCTCTCTCTCTCTCAAAATAAATAAGTAAACATTTTTTTTAAATTAAAAAAAAAAAGTAGTCCCATGTTTGCATCACATCCAGGCTACTGCAAAAAGCAAATGTGGGTCCTCTTTGAAAGAACTCAGCACTATCCCAGGACTCAAAGGCTTTTCGGGAATAATGGTCCAAGGAAATAAGGTGTCCGTGGCACAAGTCACAAAACCCACAAGGAAAGAAAGCACTATGTGCGAGAGCCAGCACGATCCACAGACAGAAAAAAAAAAAAAAAAGTCCTAAAAGGGATCTTGAAAATATGAGCTAGGAACAACAGATCCCACAAAATGAGTATGAAGACACTTTTTTAAAAGAACAGTTGAAATGAGAAAGCAAGCAGTGCAATGAAAACCCCATGGATTAGCCAGCAGATTAGAGATGGCTAAAGAGAAATTCAGTGAACTTGAAGACAGGTGAGAAACATGTTCTACAAGGCAACTTGGTGCCACAAAGGGAAACAAAACATGAAAAAGGAGTCAGGAAACAGAGAGCCTACAATGATAGGGTGTGACAAATGTCTTAACAGACTCTCAGCATGAGGAGGACAGATCATATATATTTTTTAAATTATAGATGAAAATGTATCCAGGATAGTGGACAGACACCAATTTTCAGATTCAAGGAACAAGGTGAATTCCAAAGGGACAGCAGCTGGAAGACCTATCATATAAGGAAAAATGGCAAGCCAAGAAATTGACGAATACGTCGGTAAATCTAATGTACATTTATAATACAAGAAACATTAATAATATTAGACTTACAGGTCAAAAGCAGTGTAGAATTAAAATTCTAGACAATATAAAATTCACATCGAAAGAGTATTGGTCATTTTTAAAGTTCTTGAAGGTCCTTGTATTTTTCAAGAGGAGGTTAAAGATGCTTTTTACTTTTAGTCTTTATAGGCGACATATGCGTACCTGAAAATCTAAGCTTTCAAAAGGCTAGAAACTACTCTTTAAAAAGTAGGAATGGTAAACTCCACACCCAAAAACCAAATAATCCAGTGAGGAAATGGGCAGAAAACATGAATAGACACTTGTCTAAAGAAGAAATCCAGATGGCCAACAGGCACATGAAAAGATGCTTAATGTCGCTCCTCATCAAGGAAATACAAATCAAAACCACACTCAGATATCACCTCACGCCAGTCAGAGTGGCTAAAATGAACAAATCAGGAGATTATAGATGCTGGAGAGGATGTGGAGAAAGGGAACCCTCTTGCACTGTTGGTGGGAATGCAAACTGGTGCAGCCGCTCTGGAAAACAGTGTGGAGGTTCCTCAAAACATTAAAAATAGAACTACCCTATGACCCAGCAATAGCACTGCTAGGAATTTACCAAAGGGATACAGGAGTGCTGGTGCATAGGGGAACTTGTACCCCAATGTTTATAGCAGCACTTTCAACCATAGCCAAGTGATGGAAAGAGCCTAAATGTCCATCAATGGATGAATGGATAAAGAAATTGTGGTTTATATACACAATGGAATACTACTTGGCAATGAGAAAGAATGAAATCTGGCCTTTTGTAGCAACGTGGATGGAACGGGAGAGTGTGATGCTAAGTGAAATAAGCCATACAGAGAAAGACAGATACCATATGTTTTCACTCTTATGTGGATCCTGAGAAACTTAACAGAAGACCATGGGGGAGGAGAAGGAGAAAAAAAAAAGTTACAAAGAGGGAAGGAGGCAAACCATAAGAGACTCTTAAAAACTGAGAATAAACTGAGGGTTGATGGGGGGTGGGTGGGAGGGGAGGGTGGGTGATGGGCATTGAGGAGGGCACCTTTTGGGATGAGCACTGGGTGTTGTATGGAAACCAATTTGACAATAGATTCAATATTAAAAAAAATAAAAATAAATAAAAAGTAGAAATGGTAAAGGCTATTTATTACAGTGCTGTGTATAATAGCAAAAGACTGAAAACAGACTATATGTTCATCATTTGGTGACTGGTTGAGTACCCTATGATATAGCCATGCAGTGGAGTTCTGTGAAAAGAATGAAAATGTAATTTCCAAACAAAGTAGACAGAAAAAAATGAAATGAGTGGGTAGAAGACTTGCAATCATTCCAAAAGGAGGCAGAAAAAGGAGGAAAATAGAAATAGAAAAAGTAGACAAATGTAACCATATAATATTATAGTAATGAATAGAAACCTAGCATATCAGTAACTATAATAAATGTAAAATGACTAAGCTCTACAGTTCGAAGGGAAGGGTGGAAGACTGAGTTAAAATAATGCCATGCATAGGCTGATTACAAGAGGTATACCTATAAGGTATTACCTTAAGTGATTAAAAGTCAATGAATAGGAAAATATGTACTAGTTGAATATTAACCCCCCAAAAGCTGACATAAAGAATTTAAAGAGGAAACCAATTTGACAATAAACTTCATATTAAAAAAGAGAATTTAGGGGCGCCTGGGTGGCTCAGTCGGTTAAGCGTCCGACTTCAGCCAGGTCACGATCTCGCGGTCCATGAGTTTGAGCCCCGTGTCAGGCTCTGTGCTGACAGCTCAGAGCCTGGAGCCTGTTTCGGATTCTGTGTCTCCCTCTCTCTCTCTGACCCTCTCCCATTCATGCTCTGTCTCTCTCTGTCTCAAAAATAAATAAACATTAAAAAAAATTTAAAGAAAGTAAGTTTCATTGGGGATTCACTAGAGATAAAGATAACGAGGAAAGGTTCAATGCATAAGAATGAATGCATAGGAAATTGATATTTAATTTCAAAATACGTATATCAAAAACTGACTATTGAAAAAGTGACTATTTCCTATTGAAAAAGAAATACAAAAATTCATCTTAATAGTGGGAGATTTTGATTTTAATATATCTCTCTGTAGATAATTGTAGTGGACAAACCATAACTGATAAATCGAACAAACCAAATATGAATAAATATATAGACAACATATAACGTTACACCTTGAAATTAAAGAAAACACATCCTTTACAGGCACATATGGAATGCACATGAAAATTGACCATCTGCTTTCTGCATCAAATTTAGAAGGATTGGCATTACATACATATAAGGACCACAATGCAATTATACTGGAGCACATAAACATTAGCAACTGCAAAAACCTGGAGAAAATCATACACTTAGACATTAAAAATAGTCTTTTAAACTGCTTGTTGGTCCAAAGAGATTTATAATGGAAAGGGGAAAATAGTTGGACATAAAAAATAATAAAATATTAGATATCAAACCTACAGGAGAGCCAAAACGGTACTCTATTAGGTCAGGTATTCACATTAGGAAAAAAAAGCAAGCCTCTACGATAACGAGGTAAGCACCCAATTTTGCTTTAAGAACACAGCAGAATTAATGACAAGGAAGTAGAAGCATGGGATGATGAAAGTAGATGGTAATAATAAAGGAAACAAAGAAAAAGAAGGATCAACAGAACCAAAAGTTAGCTCTTCAGAAAGGTTAAATGAATAGAAAACCTTGGTTGAAGCTTATGAAGAAAAAGAGAGGACAAAGTCCCCAGTGAATTCTACTGGAAAAGCAATCAAGAATACATACCTCCTGAGACCAAATGGATAAGAAGATGTGATAGACGCCAATACATTTAAACATGAATTTTAAATTCATTTAAAAATGAATGGATTGGACATTTTAAAAATGAGTACATTTTAAAAATGAATGGGCTGGGGGCGCCTGGGTGGCGCAGTCGGTTAAGCTTCCGACTTCAGCCAGGTCACGATCTCGCGGTCCGTGAGTTCGAGCCCCGTGTCAGGCTCTGGGCTGATGGCTCAGAGCCTGGAGCCTGTTTCCAATTCTGTGTCTCCCTTTCTCTCTGCCCCTCCCCCATTCATGCTCTGTTTCTCTCTGTCCCAAAAATAAACGTTAAAAAAAAAAATAAATAAAATAAATAAAAAAAAATAAAAATAAAATAAAAATGAATGGGCTGGACAAATTCGTTTAAAAATGCAGTTATCAAGAAAAGAGGAATAGTCTTAAACTGATTAAGGAAATTGAATCAGTAGTTTCAAAACATACCCTTGAAGAAATATTGAGTCCCATTGGCTTTACCACCAGCTTTACCAAACCTTCAGGAAGAAATAAGTACTATTAACGGCCAAAGAATATTTTAAAAAGGAAAAAAAAATCCCCAATTCACTTTATGAGGTTGGCATGCTAAAAACCTGATAAGAATGATATGAGACAGTAGAATTCTAGATCAATCTCACTCATGAGCGTAAAGGCAAAAAGCCTCAACAGAACAAATGAAATCCTGCAATACATAAAAAGATTAATGTATCATGACCAAGAAAGTCGAGTCCTGGGATTGAAAGGCAAGTTAAGCCCACAATGAGATGTCACTTTACACCTGTCAGAACGGCTTAAATTAAATAAATAAATAAATAAATAAATAAATCACAAGAAATAACAAGGGTTGGCAAGGGTTAGGATTAAAAAGGAGTCCTTGTGCACTGTTGGTGGGAATGCAAATCGGTACAGCCACTGTGGAAAACAGCATGGAGCTTCCTCAAAAAATTAAAAATAGAATTACCATATAATACAGGAATTCCACTACTGGGTGTTTACCCAAAGAAAATGAAACCACTAATTGGAAAAGATATATGCACCTTTTTGTTTCGTGCCGCGTTATTTACAATAGTGAAGATACACAAGCAACCCAAATGTCCATTGCTGGATGAATGGATAAAGACGACGTGGTGTATATACAGTATGGAATATTACTTGGCTCCACAAGTAATGCGGAGTGAGCTCCGCATAGTCATGGTCAAAAGATGGCTGCCAAACCTCCAGATATCGTATCCACATCCAGGAAGGAAGATCTGGAAAGCCTTTCTCTGATTTATGAAGGGCAGCCCTTTCTGGGGACTTCCAACCAGGCCACCAGCACAGTTAGGTTTCCTGGAACCCCCAGCTACAAGGGAGTAAGGAGAGACAACTGGTTCTCACTAGGCTCATGGTCTCAAAGAAAACTGGGGTAAGGTCAGTTAGGGAGAGGGGGAGAGTAGATCCCGAGCAGCAGGCAGCCACTTGTCTCTGGCAGAGATAGATCTGTGTTGTCCTAGAGACACTGCTTCATCTGACAAGACAGAGAGATGACTGGGGCCCAGATCACAGCTCACGACTTGGAACAGAGGGACTCTTCCCACTTGTGAGGAAATCTGAAGCGTGCTTTTGTTAGTGCCCTAATCTAAACAAGGCAGCTGACCAGCCAGTGTGCGGTGTCATAACGAACGCAGTCACAAACTGGGCTCCTCTCTTCCCCCGATCCTGACTTCTTTGCACAGATGCTATAAGCCGGGAATTGTCTTCAAACTCTATGAGTTTTATTTGCTGCTTTCTAGACCTTGATATCCATCATAGCTTATATTTGAGGGCAGTTTTCATTTTTTAGTTATGTCCTATAAGAGTTGGTTCTTTTTTCTTTAGATTTCACTATTTCCCCTCTATTTCAATAGAATACTGAGAATGATATAAAATCATATTATGAATACCATCAAGTCTTGGAGCCTATAGGTATTACCAGTCAAATATCTATGCCAGAGAATTAAGCCAAAGCCGGGAAAGTTACTTCTTCCCATCTTCCTATCCAGATAAGGAGAGGGGACTTTTAAAAATTAACACCCTTATTTTTTTTTTAATTTTAATTTTATATTTTATTTTTTAGGGCATGTTATAGCTTGCATCGTGTCCCCCAAAAAGATATGTGGAAGTCCCCCATATCTATGAATGGGACCTCAGTTGGAAATAGAATGTAGGTAGATAATCAAACTAAGATGAGGGCATTGGGGTGGGCCCAATCCAATGCGACTGGTGCCCCTATAAAATGGGGACCTTTGGACCCAAACATCACATGCACAGAACAAAGATGATAGGAAACAGGGATGTAGTGATGGAGGCAGAGATTGTACTGAGGCAGCTGTAAGCCAAGAACTCCAAGAACTGCCAGCTTCCCAGAAGGACTCCCCAGAAACTAAGAAGAGGCCAGGAAGGGGACCTCTGGGTGGCTCAGTCGGTTAAGCAACCAACTCTTGATTTCAGTTCAGGTCATGGTCTCAGGATTTGCGAGTTTGACCCCTGCATCAGGCTCCGCACTGACAGTGCAGACCCTCCTTGGGATTCTCTCTCTTTCTCTCTCTCAAAATAAATAAATAAACTTTAAAAAAGAAGGATTCTGCCCAGAGTCTTAGAAGGGGCATAGCCAGCCCTCCCAGTAACTTCATTTTGGACTTCTAGCCTCCAGAATTGCGACACAATCTATTTCTGTTGTTGTAAGTCCCCCAGTTTGCGGTCCTTGGTTACAACTGCCCCAGTAAACTAATGTATAGGACAATTTTAGGTTTACAGAAAAGTGGATCCGAAAGTGGAAGGAAGGTTCCCATGTATTCCCTCATAACGTGCCCTCCCCCAACACAGTTCCCCTATTATTAACGTCTTGTATTAGTGAGGGACCTTTGTTACAAGCGATGAGCCAATATCGATACATTACTCTGAACTGAAATGCACAGATTTTATTAGGGTTCACTCCCTGTATAGGACCTGCTATGGTTTTTGTTTGGACATAAGTTTTCGACTTAACTGGATAAATACCAAGGAACACAACTGCTGGATCATATGGTAGGGGTATGTTTAGTTTTGTGAGGAACCGCCAGGCCGTCCTCCAAAGTGGCTGCACCATTTTGAATTCCTGCTCGCACTGAATGAGAAATTATGTTGCTCGTATCTTTGCCAGAATTTGGTGGTGTAGGTGCGAAGCAGCATCTAATTTGTAGTTTTAATTTGCAATTCCCTAATGACCGGAGAGGGAGAGCAGCTTTTCATATGTATATTTGCCATCACTTTAAAGCTCAGATCTTTCCAGGTTCAGATCTTCTGCTTATTTTTAAGCTGGGTTGTTTGTTTTCTCAGGGTTGAGTTTGTGTATGTTGGATACCCTTCCTTTTTAGATATGTGTTTTGCAAATATTTTCCCCTACTCTGTGGCTTGTCTTTCATTTGTTAAACAGCGTCTTTCACAGAGCAGAAGTTTTTAATTTTAATGAAGTACAACTTGTCAGGTTGTTGTTTTTTTTCTTTCACTACGCTTTGTGATCCGAAAAGCCATGGCCAAGCCCAAGGTCAACTAGATTTTTTTCGGCCATCTTTTGTGAGGTTTTACAGGTTTGCATTTTACACTTAGGTCTAAGATCCGTTTTGGGTTCATTTTTGTGAAGAGTGTAAAATTTGCGTCTCGATTCATTTATTTGCATAGACATGTCCAGCTGTTCCGGCATTATTCGTTGAAAAGATGATCCTTTCCCTATTGGATTGTCTTCATTCCTTTGTCAAAGAGTAGTTGACTATCTGTGGGTCCATTTCTAGGCTTTGTATTCTGACACACGAGTCTATTTTTCTCTTCTGTTACCAGTACCACACTGTCTCGATTGTTGTAGCTTACATTAAACCTTGAAGTCCGATAATGTGAGTCGTCGAACTTTATTCAATATTGTGTTGGCTCTTCTGGGTCTTTGCCTTTCCATGTAAATGTTAAACTTTATTATTTAAATAATGTTTATTTATTTATTTTTTAAGTTTACTTATTTATTTTGAGAGAGAGAGAGAGCACAAGCAGGGGAGGGACAGAGAGAGGGGGGAGAATTTGAAGTAGGATCCATGCTGTCAGTGCAGAACTGGACATGGGGCTCGAACTCATGAACTGTGAGATCGTGACATGAGCAGAAATCAAGAGTCAGACGCTTAACCGACTGAGCCACCCAGGCGCCCCTAAATGTTCAACTTTAGAGTCAGCTTGTCAATATCCACAAAATCACTCACTGGGATTTCGACTGGGATTGTATTGAATTTATCGATTAATTTGGGAAGAACTGACATCTTGACACTATTGAGTCTTCCTATCCATGAACATGGAGTCTGTCTCCATTTATTTAGTTCTGCTTTGATTTCTTTCATCAAAGCTTTGTAGTTTTCCTCATACGAATCCTGTACATACTTTGTTCTATTTACGCCTAGGTTGCATGTGTGTGTGTGCGTGTGTGTGTGTGTGTGTGTGTGTGTATGCTAAGGAGAGAGGATTTTTAAAAGGCATTTTAAAAAGAAAATAAAATTAGAAAGCTTGGCAATTATGGAGAAGTAAAGTAAAAGAAGAACAATTAAGCTGCAATTCAAGGCATAATTCCAAATGCAAAATACCTAAGGAACAGAATACAGTTTGCTAAAAGGCATAAAGAAAACCCTGAAGACTTCTTTAGTGAAACAAACATGCAAAACACAAGCTGAGAGCCCGAGAACACAGTTCAGGGATGAAGCTGGCTTTCTACAGAGCGGAGAAAATTCCCCCCAGCCAGCAAGGCTCTTCTTACCACCCCCCTGCCCTGCACTGCGTCCTGAAGTTGGTCCCTGCAAGGCAAGGAGAAGAGAGAAAGGTATAGGCAGCGCCCCACAAACCCCCAAATCTCTGTTCCCCTGGTCAGAAAACCAAGTCAAGCCTCTGAGATATCACCTCTGCTGAGAAAACACAGGCTCTCAGACAGACTATAGGGAAATGCCCATCCCCATCCAAAATTACACATCTGCTCTCACACATGAGGATAACTAGGACAAAAGAGAGATCATTTGTCAAATGTTTGTCAAATACAACTGCTGTAAAATTTCCTCCTGAAGAGGAAGGAGTCTTTGTTGAGAAGAAGCTTCGTGGCAGAGGTTGGACCCTGAGAGCCGGGGTTTCAGAAAGCAATAAAACAAGCGAGCCGATTGAACCACTCTCTGGAGAAATGAACAGGAATTTGGGACTGTGGAGAAAATGCTGACAACACAGGGGAGAAGAGAAATACGGAAGGAAAAAAAAAGCCTGAGGCTGGGAGCAATGTGGTTTGTGTCAGAAGAACAAGCCTCCAGGGGCACCTGGGGGGGTTCAGTGGGTGAAGCGTTTGACTTTGGCTCAGGTCATGATCTCGGGGTTCGTGGGTTCGAGCCCCATGTCAGTCAGGCTAGGGGCTGATAGCTCAGAGCCTGGACCCTGCTGCAGATTCTGTGTCTCCCTCTCTCTGCCCCTCCCCTGCTTCTGCTCTCTCTCAAAAATGGATAAACAAACATTAAAAAAGAAAGAAAGAAAGAAAGAAAGAAAGAAAGAAAGAAAGAAAGAAAGAGAGAGAGACTCGACTTCTGTGTGGAACATCCAATTTCATGGTATTTCAAAAATAAAAAACATTAAAAAAATTTTTTTTAATTTTTTTTTTCAACGTTTATTTTATTTTTGGGACAGAGAGAGACAGAGCATGAATGGGGGAGGAGCAGAGAGAGAGAGGGAGACACAGAATCGGAAACAGGCTCCAGGCTCTGAGCCATCAGTCCAGAGCCTGACGCGGGGCTCGAACTCCCGGACCGCGAGATCGTGACCTGGCTGAAGTCGGACGCTTAACCGACTGCGCCACCCAGGCGCCCCAGAAACATTAAAAAATTTTTTAAGATAAAAAGTCTCCTCTTTAAAAAATAACGGCAACTGACACTGAGTGTTTCTCATGTTTCAGTCCTTACATCCAAGCAATTTATAAGCATTATCTCCTTTAACCTTAGAACCCTATGAAGTTAGGGCTCTTACATTGTCTTTATTTGCAAATAGGAAACCTAAGACTTAGAGAAAGTAATAATTTGTCCAAGGGCACTCAGCAAGTGACCAAAGTCAGTGTTTGAGCCCAGACTGCCTGACTCCAGAGCCCAAAGGTCACCTACGATGGTTTAAAGCTGTTCCTTTGGTCCACGGACAAGAATGACTCACCGTTAACTAAGAGGTCTTAGGATTCACTGAAATTCTTCTTGTCAAGGTCACCAAACCACCTTCTGGCTGCAAAACCCAAGGAGCCAACTTCTGGGTCACAAAAGAAACAGAATCCAGTTTTTGAGGTTTTTTTTTTTTTTAATGACAACAGCTAATGTGAATCTTGTCCAAGCCGGATGCTTCTTTCTCCCTCCTTTGAACTTTACTTTTCTCTACAGCACTTATCACCATTTGACATTTTATATTTAACTCATTTGCCCGTTGTGTCTTCTCCAGCTAGCTGTCCCAACAGCAGACATTTTTGTTCCATTTTGTTAGTATTTGGTCAATATCTGTGGAACAAGCCCTAATATTTAACCAAGTGCGACATTTTGGAGATGTGTTGGTAGTTCCTGAAAAAATTAAACAAGCATCTACTCTATGTCCTGGAAATTCTACTCCTAGACATTTACCTAAAAGAAATGGAAATATATGTCCTCGTCCTCCCCCCACCATAGAGTCCTATAAAAGTCCCATATAAGACTGTGCATGATAAGTCACACAGACTTATGCAGAGTCTAAAAAACAAAACAAACAAACACAAAGAGACTTACAAATTTTTTTTTAATGTTTATTTATTTTCGAGAGAGACAGAGACAGAGTGCAAGCAGGGGAGGGGCAGGGAGAGAGGGAGACACAGAATCCAAAGCAGGCTCCGGGCTCCGAGCTGTCAGCACAGAGCCCAACGCAGGGCTCGAACTCACAAACCATGAGATCATGACCTGAGCCAAGGTCAGATGCTCAACCGACTGAGCCACCCAGGCACCCCTATAGGCTCTTAAGTACAGAGAGCAAATTGGTGGTTGCCAGAGGGGAGGTGGAGGAGGGGACAGATGAATACCCTATGGTATATCCCTTAAATGAACTAGCACTCAGCAATGAAAAGGAATCAATTACTAATATAAAAAGCATATGCATGGATCTCAAACACTTCCGTGTGTGAAAGATGCCGGACAAAAAAGACACCGACAGATCATGCGATGTATTAGTTCATTCTATATGACCTTAAAGAAAGGCAAAGCTAATCTGTGGTAGTAAATATTAGAGCTGCGGTGACCTGGGGTGCACTGGCATTGCCTGGCAGGGACCGGGGGGGGAGGAGGGGGGGAGCTTTCTGGAGTCACGGAAGTGTTGTGCTCAATTGAGTTTTAGGTAGTGGTTACAGAAATGTAAACAAAGTGCCAAGATGTATCACGTGAATCCCTTAAGAATCTTAGTAACGGCACAAAATAAGTGCTCCAAAGATGTTAATTCTCTGTCTTGCTATTGAAAATAAAAGACAGGACCCCTGGGTGGCTCAGTCGGTTAAGCGTCCGACTTCGGCTCAGGTCATGGTCTCGCGGTTTGTGAGTTGGAGCCCCGCGTGGGGCTCTGCGCTGACCGCTCGGAGCCTGGAGCCTGCTTCCGATTCTGTGTCTCCCTCTCTCTCTCTGCCCCTCCCTCTGCCCCTCTATCTCTCTCTGCCCCTCTGTCTCTCTCTCTCTCAAAAATAAACATTAAAAATTAAAAATAAAATAAAAGACAATTCTTTATCCTGATCGCTTCGCTCCGACTAATTCAAGGTTTTTGCTATCTTTTATGCCCATTGGCAATTTTGCGAGCATGCCCTGTGTTCTTCAGAAATTGAAAAATACAGTCCCTAAGACCGTAAGTGCTTTTGACCTTGACACAAGGCAAAACTGGGTCAAATTGAATCGATTTAGATAATGGCAAGGTTAAAAGTCATTTCTGAAATGTATTCCCTGAACGTCAGATCTTTTTTTTTTTTTTAAGGCAGTGAATGACAGAAGGGGCTCGTTGACAAAAGACTTTAAAAACTGCCATTTTGATTCTCAAAGTACATGTCTACCAAAGGTCGTGAATTTGGTTGGTGCTGTCATTTTATTAGCATGGAAAATAAAAGTCATTATTGGTTGATTTTGCATTATTGACTTTCGTAATGATTTCTGTCGCTGTGAAGCGGTGCTCCAGGGATTCTGTGTGATCGTTACATCTTTGATGGGGCTCCCTTCATCCATTTCCCTGAGGGGCATCACGACAGCCAGGTCAGCAGGATGTCAGTTCTGAGTCAGGCTGCGAGAAGGGGCCGCTCTCCCCTGCAGTGACAGCCCCGGGGCTCTGGGAGGCTGTGGGTGGCAGGCAGATCTGAGGACCTGAAACCCACATCTGAGAATCTGCAGGAGGTAGGAGGACTGTGGCCGCTCAGAATCTGGTCGCCCCAGGCTGACCAGAGGTGCCCTGATAACCCACCTTCGGAGGTCATATTAAAGTGACACACCAACACAGCTCCACCCTCCAAGACTTTGACTCTCCCTGCACCTTTGTCCGGGAAATCCCTGTCCGCGTAACTGACTGTGACCATCCAGCTGGAACAAGCAGTCTGTCTCCTTTATTCTCCCTTCATGATTAGACTTGATCAGAGGCTGGGAGCGGTCTGCGCGCATCTGGAAGCAGCGAGAAGCAGCAAATGTTAAACTCCACCCTTTCCGGGTTTGCACGGCCTGTGTTCCCTTCCACCTGAGCCAGCAGTCCCAGGACCCTCGGCCAACCAAAGCCCCCACGATCTGCCTTCTGCCTTCAGGTTTTCCTTGTAGACGGGCATCATTGGACGTTATTGGAATTCAAGAAGGGAAACGTGGGGCGCTACTTTCTCCCTGTCCCATCAGTGCCACGTGGGGTATTTTATGGATTAAGATGAATATTATAAAGCCTCCGTGGCCCTGGGCAAATCTGTCTTTCTAAGCCTCATTTCCTCTTCTAGAAAGTGGGGATGCCATTACTTACCTTGCAGGGCTGTCCTGGGGATCGAATGAAGAAATGAATATAGTTCCTGGCACACCGCCTTCTGCATAAGTGCTCAACAGATGGGAGGTATCGCTGAGTGTAATTAATTTTATGATAGTATCATAAAACCTCGCTCTCTCCTACTCGTAGTCCCCAGTTAGAATGTTCTCCAGGCTTCACTACTGCACTGGGTATCTCCATCCTGTTGGTCTTCCCAGGGTGTTTTGCCTGGACGCTTCTGCACCCACTGTATCAGAGACTCTCACCTTTGCTTAGGTGTCCCTTCCAAAGAGATGGAAAAAAGGAGTCCGAGAAGATAGGATACTTTGAGAATTCTTCTGAAATCCTGAAAAGTCTTTGTTTTCTCCTATGACTCAGTTTCCTTAGCAAATCCTTAGCAAATGCAGAACCACTTAGCACCCATCAGGCGAGCAGAAATGTGGAAACTAACAAGTTCACGTTAGTAAAATCGTTTGGTGTCATCGGACAGAAATGTTCCAAGATGACACGGGCAATTCTACTTTTTATTTATTTTATTTATTTTGAGAGAGAGAAAAAAAGAAAACACACGAGGAGAAGGGGCAGAGAGAGGGAGAGAGAAAGAATCCCAAGCAGCCTCCCCACTGTCAGCATGGAACCCAGTGTGGGGCTCGAACTCATGAACTGTGAGAACATGACCTGAGTCGAAATCAAGAGTCGGATGCTCAACCCGCTGAGCCACCCAGGGGCCCCTTGCTTGTTGTTTTCTAATTCCTTTAGTAGGATGATCGCCACAGAATGATCATGACCTCTTCTTGTTGGAATGGTCCACAGAGAGCTGGTCCATGGTGCCCTGACTGCGGTCCACAGAAAGCCTTCAAGCAGGGGCTGTGACTCTCTGTAACTGCACCTAATTTTTGTGGATATGCGTGTTTTTGGAGAGACGTCCACTGCTTTCGTGGCTTCTCAGGGATTCAGGTCCCAACCTCCTGATCTTACACATGGAGAAGCTAAGGCCCATGGAAAATGGAGGGGGAGGGGCGTCCAAACTAATTTAAACATGGTTATATGTAAAGGAAGACTATTGAGAAAAGCCATAGCGGGGCGCCTGGGTGGCTCAGGTCGGTTAAGCATCCAACTTCGGCCCAGGGTGCCATCTCATGGTTGGTAAGTTCGAGCCCCACGTCGGGCTCTGTGCTGACAGCTTGGAGCCTGGAGCTTGTTTCCGATTCTGTGTCTTCCCTCTCTCGCTGCCCCTCCCCTGCTCATGCTCTGTCTCTCTCTGTCTCAAGAATAAACATTAAAATTTTTTTTTCTTAATTTTAAAAAAGAAGAAGAAGAAGAAAAGCCATAGGACCACTGCTTTATTTCCCTGTATCTTTTCAGCCTGCCTATCAGGCAAATTGTTTCCAAAACCTCCCTGCTATCCATGTACTATGTGCTCTGCCTTGGAGAGAGGGTTGCCAGATTTCCAAACAAACCAGCAGCAATGACAGCAACAAAAAGGATGCCTGGTTCTATTCAAACCTCACACACACAATAGATAATGTTCAAGCGTAAATCGATCCCATATCTGAAACCCACATTTAACTGGGCAGCCCTCTGTGGGGATACCAAAGCCACAGCCCTGACCTGTATAGCACATTTAAGAGAGGGTCATCTGGGAGCAGAGACCGGGGCCCCTAAACTGGCCGACAAGTCTGGAAGGAGCCCGAGGGAAGGGCATAGATCCATGACCCAGGGGTTAGGTAGTAATTTTCCTAGGCTAAGCGGGGTGAGGGAGGCCTCTTAAAACTGAGGAAGACTGAAACTAAGGAGTCAAAATACAGTCTCCTCCTGACCTAATGGCAGCAAGAGGTATGGCAGGGGCTCCCCCTCTCCTGTGAAGGAAAGCTGGCAGAACACAAGGCTGGTATGGGGTCTCATGACACCTTGCAGGACATTAGAAGAATGCCCCTTCCATAAGGAAAAAGCCATAAATTATTGTTTCTTTTTTTTTTAATTTTTTTTTAATGTTATTCATTTTTGAGAGACAGAGAGAGACAGAGCATGAGCGGGGAAGGGGCAGAGAGAGGGAGACACAGAATCCGAAGCAGGCTCCAGGCTCCGAGCTGTCAGCACAGAGCCCGACGCGGGGCTCGAATTCACGAACTGTGAGATCATGACCTAAGCTGGTCGGACGCTCAACCGACTGAGCCACCCAGGCGCCCCGGTTTCTTAATGATAATAATTACCAAGATAAAGTCAGTCTGTGTAAATTTGCAGATTTAATTATTAAATACAAAAGCATAGAAAATGGAAAGTTTAATCACAAATAATTAGAAACGCAAGAAACCAGACTATTACATAAGTACACGTCAACATTTTGCTTTCGTGGTGACATCGCTACGATAATTTCATTGCCTAATTGTCCCACTATCTTGCGTCCTGTAAGAATCGTTGCTAGAATTGACTGCTTTAGTTGTGATATTTTAGGCCTTACGTCTTTGGAAATAAATTTGAGTTCTGAGAAACTATACTGGCAAAGTTAAATATATCCTGAGAGCTTCAGAAGTTTGCGCAAAGGCATCTGATAAGCTATAGCTGCAAATACATTAAAAGACACTAACAGATGACAAAGTGGATTTCAGAAAGTCACCTGAGGCTTTTGGATCCTCATATGTTGATATCCCCTGGATATCACACTGCTTATATAGATCAGATCTATTTCTTTAATAAATTACACCGTGAAGCACTACGTGTTCATTATAATTCTCAAATACATGGCATCTAAATCCTTGAGAAGGTCATAACACTGAGCATCTAAACCTGTCTTAAAACATGATATTGTTGGGGCGCCTGGGTGGCGCAGTCGGTTTAAGCGTCCGACTTCAGCCAGGTCACGATCTCGCGGTCCATGAGTTCGAGCCCCGCGTCAGGCTCTGGGCTGATGGCTCGGAGCCTGGAGCCTGTTTCCGATTCTGTGTCTCCCTCTCTCTCTGCCCCTCCCCCGTTCATGCTCTGTCTCTCTCTGTCCCAAAAATAAATAAAATAATAATAATAATAAAAAAATAAAATAAAACATGATATTGTTGTAAGAAATATAAAGCAATTTTTTTTTCAAATTAATTTGTAGTATAGTTGGGCTGTCATAGGATTTGGAGATTAAAGGGTTTTCATTAGCCTTTTTCTCGTATTTCCTACATGGAGTGATTGGCGTCAATGTAAGAGACCCTACAATTTGTTTAGCATCAATAATACGTATTTGATAACTACTGACTCTTTGTTTTTCTTCAAAACACTCCTGAATCCCTTCGATGCTTTGGGGATCGCTATGTACATTGAATTTTGGTTCCTATAACTATCTGCTAATGATATTAATTCTACTTAAAATGCTGTGCCAAATCAATCCTGAGCAAATACATTTAAAAGTGGATTTTGAATTTGTTTTGAATTTTATTTTAATTCCAGTGTAGTGAACATACAGTGTTATGTTAGTTCCAGGTGTGCAATATAGTGATTCAGCAATTCCATTTATTACTCAGTGTTCTCTTTTTAAAAACAGATTTTTTTTAATGTTTATTTATTTATTTCGATAGAGAGACAGAAAGAGTGGGAGAGAGAATCCCAAGGAGGATCCTCACTGCCAGTGCAGAGCCGGATGTGGGGCTCAAACTCATTGACTGTGAGATCGTGACCTGACCTGAAACCAAGAACCAGATGCTTAGCTGACTGAGCCACCCAGATGCCCCAAGGTAAATGTACTCTTTTTTTAAAAAAATATAATTTATTGTCAAATTGGCTAACGTACAGTGTGGACGGTGTAGCCTTGGCTTCAGCGGTAGATTCCCCGTGATTCATCGCTTACATACAACACCCAGTGCTCCTCCTAGTAAGTGCCCTTCTCAATGCCCATCACCCATTTTTCCCCTCTCCCCTGACCCTACCCCCCTCAGCCCTCCTTTTCTTCTCTGTCTTTAAGAGTCTCTTATGGTGTGCCTCCCTCTCTGTTTGAAACAGGTTTTTCCCCTTCCCTTCCCCCATGGTCTCTGTTGAGTTTCTCAAATTCCACATGAGTGAGAACATACAATATCTGTCTTTCTCTATTTCACTTAGCACAATACTCTCCAGTTCCATCCATGTTGCTGCAAATGGCATGATCTTATTCTTTCTCATTGCCAAGTAGTATTCCATCGTATATATTAGCCACATCTTCTTTATCCATTCATCAGTTGATGGACATTTGGGCCCTTTCCATAATTTGGCTATTGTTGAAAGCGCTGCTATAAACATTGGGGTCCATGTGCTCTTCTGAATCAGCACTCCTGTATCCTTTGGATAAATACCTAATAGTGCAATTGCTGGGTCGTAGGGTAGTTCTATTTTTAATTTTTTGAGGAACCTCCACAGTTTTCCAGAGTGGCTGCACCAGTTTGCATTCCCACCAGCAGTGCGAGAGGGTTCCCATTTCTTCACATCCTCACCAACATCTATCGTTAGGCACTCTGACCACTGCGAGGTGGTAGCTCAGTGTGTTTTTGATTTGTATGTTCCTGATGATGACCAACGTTGAGCATCTTTTCATGTGTCTGTTAGCCATCTGGATGTCTTTGGAAAAGCATCTATTCATGTCTTCTGCCCATGTCTTCACTGGATTATTTGTTTTTCAGGTGTTGAGTTGGTAAATTCTTTATAGATTTTGGATACTAACCCTTTATCCAATATGTCATTTGCAAATATCTTTTCCCATTCCGTCGGTTGCCTTTTAGTTTTGTTGATTGTTTCCTTTACTGTGCAAAAGCTTTTTTTTTCTTTTTTTTTTAATTTTATTTTTTAAAATTTACATCCAACTTAGTTAGCATACAGTGCAACAATGATTTCAGGAGTAGATTCCTTAGTGCCCCTTACCCATTTAGCCCATCCCCCCTCCCACAATGCCTCCAGTAACCCTCAGTTTGTTCTCCATATTTATGAGTCTCTTCTGTTTTGTCCCCCTCCCTGTTTTTATATTATTTTTGTTTCCCTTCCCTTATGTTCATCTGTTTTGTCTCTTAAAGTCCTCTTATCAGTGAAATCATATGATTTTTGTCTTTCCTTGACTGACTAATTTCACTTAGCATAATACCCTCCAGTTCCATCCATGTAGTTGCAAATGGCAAGGTTTCATTCTTTTTCATTGCCAAGTAATACTCCATTGTATGTATATACCACATCTTCTTTATCCATCGATGTCATCCATCGATGGACATTTGGGCTCTTTCTATACTTGGGTTATTGTTGATAGGGCTGCTGTAAACATGGCGGTGCATGTGTCCCTTCAAAACAGCACACCTGTATCCCATGGAGAAATGCCTAGTCGTGCAATTGCTGGGTCGTAGGGTAGTTCTATTTTTTGTTTTTTGAGGAACCTCCATACTGTTTTCCAGAGTGGCTGCACCAGCTTGCATTCCCACCAACAATTGAAAAGAGATTCTCTTTGTCCGCATCCTCGCCAACATCTGTTGTTGTCTGAGTTGTTAATGTTAGCCATTCTGACAGGTGTAAGGTGGTATCTCATTGTGGTTTTGATTTGTATTTCCCTGATGATGAGTGATGTGGAGCATTTTTTTCATGTGTCGGTTGGCCATCTGTATGTCTTCCTTGGAGAACTGTCTATTCATGTCTTTTGCCCATTGCTTCACTGGATTATTTGTTTTTTGGGTGTTGAGTTTGATAAGTTCTTTGTAGATTTTGGATACTAACCCTTTATCTGATATGTCATTTGCAAATATCTTCTCCCATCCTGCTGGTTGCCTTTTAGTTTTTCTTATTGTTTCCTTCTCTATGCAGAAGCTTTTTATCTTTATGAGGTCCCAGTAGTTCATTTTTGCTTCTATTTCCCTTGCCTTCAGAGACATGTTGAGTAAGAAGTTGCTGCAGCTGAGGTCAAAGAGGTTGTTGCCTGTTTTGTCTTCTAGGGTTTTGATGGTTTCCTGTTTCACATTTAGGTCTTTAATCCATCTTGAGTTTATTTTTGGTATGGTGTAAGAAAGTGGTCCAGTTACATTCTTCTGAATATTGCTGTCCAGTTCTCCCAGCACCATTTGCTAAAGAGACTGTCTTTTTTCCATTGGATACTGTTTTCTGCTTTGTCAAAGATTATTTGGCTGTATATTTGTGGGTCCAGTTCTGGGCTGTCTATTCTATTCCATTGGTTTATGCGTCTGTTTTTGTGCCAATACCATACTATCTTGATGATTACAGCTTGTAGTAAAGTCCAGGACTGGGATGCCTCCCACTTCGTTTTTCTTTTTCAACATTACTTTGGCTTAGAATTGTTTGTTCTAGCTTTGAGAAGAATGCCGGTGCAATTTTGACTGGGATTGCATTGAATATGTAGATTGCCTTGGGTAGTATTGACATTTTAACAATATTTATTCTTCCAATCCATGAGCAGGGAATGTTTTTCCATTTCTTTGTGTCTTCTTCTTTTAATTCCTTCTACGTATTTCACCCATCTACCCCCCCACCTCCTCCATCTACCCACCCCCCCCACCTCCTCTCTGGTAACCATCAGATTTATACTTAAGAGACCAGGGTGTTGGTTCGTTGGTCTGTTTTGTTTGGTTTTTGGTTTCTGGTTTTGGTCTTTTGGTTTTTTTTGGTGTGTCCCTCTTTTATTCCCCCCCCCCTCCGCCGCCCACTGATCAAACAAAAACTTTGTTCATTGTTTTGTTTCTTAAATTCCACATATGAACGAAATCATATTATACTTGTCTTTCTCTGGCTGACTTATTTTGCTTAATATTATACTCTCTAGCTCCATCCATTGTTGTTGCAAATGATAAGATTTCATTCTTTTTTGATGCCCGAATAATATTCCAGTGGGGGGGGGGAGGGTATATCATATCTTCTTTATATTATCCATTCAATCAGTCAATGGACACTTGGGCTGCTTCCATGTCTTGGCTATTGTAAATAATGCTGCAGTAAACATAGGGGTACCTGTATCCCTTCGAATTAGGGTTTTGGTATTCTTTGGGTAAATAACAGTAGTGCAATTACTGGATTGTAGAGTAGTTCTATTTTTAATTTTTGAGGAACCTCCGCACTCTCTTCCACAGTGGCCACACCAATTTTCATTCCCACCAACGGTACATGAGGGTTCCTTTTTCTCTGCTTCCTCGTTTCTTGTGTTTTCAATTTTAGCCATTCTGACAGGTGTAAGGGGTATCTCATTGTGGTTTTGATTTGCATTTCCCAGATGATGAGTGATGTTGAGCATCTTTTCACGTGTCTGTTGGTCATCTGTGCGTCTTCTTTGGAGAAATGTCTGTTCATGTCTTCTGCCCATTTTTAATTGGATTATTTGTTTTTCGTGTGTGTGTTGAGCTGTATAAGATCTTTATATGTTTTGGATACTAACCTTTATCAGCTTTTTCATTTGCAAATACCTTATTCCATTCAGTATGTTGTCTTTTAGTTTTGTTGGTTGTTTCCTTTGCTGTACAAAGGCTTTTTGTTTTGATTAGTCCCGATAGTTTATTTTTGCTTTTGTTTCCCTTGTTTAAGGAGACATATCTAGAAATATGCTGTTATAGCTGATGTTAGGGACATTACTGCCTGTGCTGTCTTCTAAGATTTTTATGGTTTCAGGTGTCTGAAACCATTTAAATCTTTAATCCGTTTTGAGTTTATTTTTGTGTATGGTATGTAGCTGTCCAGTTTTCCCAACACCATTTGTTCAAGAGACTATCTTTTTCCCATTGCATATTCTTACTTCCTCTGTCTAAGATTAATTGACCATATAATCATAGGTTTATTTCTGGGCTTTCTATTTTATTCCATTGATCTGTGTATCTACTTTTGTACCAATACCATACTGTTTTGATTAGTACAGCTTTGTAATATAACTTGAAGTCTAGAATTGTGATACTTCCAGCTTTGTTTTTCTTTGTAAGATTGCTTTGGCTATTCGGGGTCTTTTGTGGTTCCATACAAATTTTACGATTGTTTGTTTTAGTCTGTGAAAAAATCCTCTTGATATTTTGATAGGGATTGCATTAAATCTGTAGGTTGCTTTGGGTAGTGTGGGCATTTTAGTAATATTTGTTCTTCCAATCCATAAGTTTGGAATGTTTTTCCATTTATTTATGTTGTCTACAAGTGGATTTTTATTTATTTATTTATTTATTTTTTCAACGTTTATTTATTTTTTTTGGGACAGAGAGAGACAGAGCATGAACGGGGGAGGGGCAGAGAGAGAGGGAGACACAGAATCGGAAACAGGCTCCAGGCTCTGAGCCATCAGCCCAGAGCCTGATGCGGGGCTCGAACTCAGGGACCGCGAGATCGTGACCTGGCTGAAGTCGGATGCCCAACTGACTGCGCCACCCAGGCGCCCCTACAAGTGGATTTTTAAAAAAAGTATATCTTTGGCTGAAATCTAGAATTTACATCTTTATTAAACGTGAAGAATTTCTAGAGCAAAATTGTGTAATTTGCTTTGCATGGTACCTAGGACATCAACTCAACCTTCCCCCTTGGTATCCAATAATGTTTCAAATTTATGTTTGGTAAATTTGTTTTCAATATGCTCCAACATTTCCTTAAAGTTGAAAAGAGTTACATAGTTTTTGGATAGTATAAAAAATGCCTATAGTTCAAAAGACTTTTTTTGTCTGCATCATTTCTTACCAAGTTTAAAAAATGTGTGGAACTTGACATGGAATGTCAGAGACCGAGTAGAGTGAAAAAGAGTGTTCCTCTGTCACCTCAGCCCAGCATGGGGCCTCAGGCCGGAGCAAGGTGAGGAGGGTATCCACTTGGGGTGCGATTGGAGAAGCCTACATTGGGGTAAAGTGGGAATCCCCACAGAGGGGAAGCCTAGCGAGGCATCAAAGTCTGAGCAGGAGGATGGGGTGTCCACATGAGTAGGGACAGCACAGCACAGAGAATCTGAGCCAATGTGAGGTGAGGTGGACATCTGACAGGGGAGATACAAGTTTGGGCACATACAGGGTAACTGATCAAATCGTGTAAGAATATTAAGGATAATGAGAGCCAGGTTCCTTACATTTGGTTACAAGTATGGAAGGGGAAAGAGCTAGAATTAGACCTATGTGTTGGATTGGGATTGAAAGTAATTGTATGAACTCGATATATAGATACATAGAAGTAAACACAGATGGAAATGTGTATAAGTATGCTCACAAACGCACGTGTGTGTGCATACACATACATACATATATTTAACATTGTTCACTAACTTGCTTGGAAACAATGACATCCCAATGGCAATGAGCACACCTAGGGTGCACATCTTGGCTTCTAAACTCCATTTTCCACTTAAAAGAAGCAGGAGAAGTTAACTGATTCTGGGGCTGGGCAGGAAAAGTATGAGATAAACTTGGAACATCTTGTGCGGAAGTGCTCAAAGAATGATAAATACTTAAGGACACAGAAGTCAGCGTACAGGGCCCCCTACTGGTCAGGTTGGGGACAACACAATCACCAGAATAAATAAGGATGGTAACAGTTTTAATTCATTAAAAAATAGAAAAACGAATGTCAATACAACTATTAAAAATAAATAATAAAATGTTTGATGAGGAATGGTATATTTAAGTCGTGTTAAAATACCACCCCACAAACCGCTTCTGAATTTTGAAAGGAAAAAGTGTACCTTCACCGGGTAGACTGGAAAAGTCTACCTTCACCGGGGGATCAAAATTAACGTCATCAGTGACAGGAAAATCAAATCCTATGTCACCTACGATGCAGTGAGAAGAACACAGAGTCGCTTATAACCTGGATCTAATTATGAGGAAACATCAGACAAGCCAAAACAGAGGCACACTCCAGAGCATAACTGGCCTGTAATCTTCAAAAGTGTCAAGTTTACAAAAGTCAAGAAATGACTAAAAAATTGTTCCAGACTGAGGGAGACTGAGACCAACGAATACGTGTATCCATCATAGGTTATTGGGACAATTGCCAGAATGTGAAGGGAGTCTGTGGATGAAATGATAGTTACCTATCCATGTAGATTTACTGATTTCAAAATCAGCGTGTGACGTGGTCATCTGGGAAACTATACTCATCTGTAGGAAATCCACACTAACGTGTGCGAGCGTGATAGAGACTTGGGTTATCAAGGAACTCTCAAATGGTTTAGGAAATAAGCTCCTCATTATCCGAGTTTTTGATTGTTTCAAAATAAAAAATAATAATGCACAGCCTTCCGTGGAATATAAAATGTCCCACAATATGTTTTAAATGTGTTTTAATCTACTGTGTTTTCTATGCACATTTGCAGCACAGCTGTATTCCTGGCCCAAATAAATTTTTTTACTAAATTTAGTATCTGTGTTTCGCACACTTCGTAAGTGTTTTAACTTAGAATTTACAAACGTGCAAAGTAATAAAATTTTTAAGTCACAAGTAAATATAATTTAAAACAATATGTATGTAACAAGTAGGTGATTTATTTATATACCAACCAAATTCCCATGTCATTGAAAGTAACTTCCGTAATACAATTAATGAAGCATTTTGCAGGAATTTCTAACTTATTTCTGTGTAATAGTTTGTGGCTTATTAACGATCAATGAATATTAGCTACTAAAAATGATTGTGCCATAACAAAAGCACATACAAATTGGAAACCCCAAATGCCATTCCGTTTTCAGCAAACAAATCTCAGAAGATACGATCAACAAATCAACTTCAAAAGATCAAATTTAGCTAGTGTCTAATGTCAATGGTGTCTCATTTTTAAGTTTAAGATACAATTGGTATATGAATCAGAAAAGCAGCTCTCTGTCTAGAAGCAGCTTGGGCAAAAAGGTCTTTCCTTTATCCAACATGTTTTTATTTCACAATCAAAGCAGAACAATACAGAGACATCTCCCACTGAACATAGTTAATCCATTCTTGAAGCTCAGACGCTCTGAACCACAACAAAAATAGTCTTTCGCCCCGTTATTTTCGATGGGGAAATTTATCAGACATTGCATGTCAACAGAAAATCCCAAACAACTTACGAAAGATAACTAAAACCCAGTAAAAATGCCTGCATGTAAGTAACAAACTCATGAAGGGATACGAAATGCTTAAAACATTTTTCCTGATCACCTAACAATTAATATGCTTGCCCTGTAGCCAACAGCATGTAGAGTTTGCATGCAACGTTACATTTGCAATGCAACCCGGCAAATAGCAGACATCGACAAATGAATCTAATAGAGAAAATGCAGACGGAAGTTTGCAATGAATTAAGGACATTTCCTACCGTGCTACTTACCAAGGGAGGCGGACACTTGGAGCTAACAAAACTTAAGCAGCTCCTGCTGTGGCTACGCTTGGCTCCTGATATATTTTCAGAGAAGGTAGGTGACACTACGGGCTGGAAAAATTAAGGAGCGCTCGCTTACACTCTCGGCATTTATTTGTATAAATTTCACTATAGGGTGCTACTGAGACAGGTCATTTTTATTTTTTTTTTAGTATCTATTAATTTTGAGAGAGAGAGAGAGAGAGCATGAGTGGGGGAGAGGCAGAGAGAGAGAGGAGAGCGAGGGAGAATCCCAGGCAGGCTCTGTACTACTTGCTAGCATACAGCCTGATGCGGGGACTCAAGCTCACCAACCATGAGATCGTGACCGGCGCTGAACTCCCAACACTTAACTGACTGAGCCACTCAGGCCTCCCTGGAAGGAGGCACTTTATTTCCATCTCTCAGAAAATTGTTACAACGTACTGATTTTCACAACCAAGGAGGCAGCTTTACCCGATCAAAAAATTGTCATGATAAGCAATCAACAGCCTCTTTGGAGTCAACGAAGAAAAAAATATTTTTTTTAATATTTAAAATAACAAAGATATAGGGGCGCCTGGGTGGCGCAGTCGGTTAAGCGTCCGACTTCAGCCAGGTCACGATCTCGCGGTCCGTGGGTTCGAGCCCCGCGTCGGGCTCTGGGCTGATGGCTCGGAGCCTGGAGCCTGTTTCCGATTCTGTGTCTCCCTCTCTCTCTGCCCCTCCCTCGTTCATGCTCTGTCTCTCTCTGTCCCAAAAATAAATAAAAAAGTTAAAAAAAAAATAAAATAAAATAACAAAGATATAAAGATGTCTGTAGTGTTAAGGGCACGCCTTTAGTTGAGGCGCATTGTGCCATGCACAACCCGAGCAGCTATACATGGCTGCCGGTAATCTGATTTGTACATCAATTCGTTTGGCAGTCCGTTAAGAGAGCCTTGCCCATAGATGCTGACAAGACAGCAGGGAAGCCTCCTTCCCTGGCTTTTTCGGGTACCCATCCATCTACCTAACTTACCTCACCAACTCGTGGCCGTCCTTACTGGAATAAATTCATTCTCTTTTCCTCTCCCATAGGAGATGGGGAGAAGAGCTGTTTACATACGTGTATGGGTTTCCCATTGCCTCTCGCTCTGACCCCACACGATGCTCTCCTCTCCACCCAGAAGTTCCCGGGGCAAATTAGAAAACTCAGACAGTTTTGGGTCGCCACGTCCCTTTGTTTTTTTTCCTCTACCTTAAGCCTTCCAGTAGGGCTCCCTAAACAGCTCTCTAAAACTAATCTTGTCGCCATATGCTATGATCCTGCTTCCTCCTTCCTGTAAAGTTAGGTTTTTTTGTTTTTGTTTCCCTAAAGTTTGGTTTCTCCGTATTGTTAACCCGGAAGGAAGCTGCAAACGTTTACTTTGATTTTTGGAGCACGAATGGCTACAAGAATTTTGTGATGATACTGATTTTAAGTGTATTTTTTCAAGTTTTGGGTTGGCGGGTCTGGGATGAGAGGTCCAATTCTAGATCTGTAGTTTCAAGACTCGGATGGATGTATCACCGGCCAGCAGAGCAGGAACTGATGGTCCCTGTCTTCTTTCAGAGCTGTGGTGTATTTCTTAAGAAACCATCTCCATTTTCCATCTCTTTAGAGATTAATCCTAGGAATTAGTGGTACAAACTGAAGTGTCCTGTGTCGTTTAAAAAATCTTTTCCGGGGCGCCTGGGTGGCGCAGTCGGTTAAGCGTCCGACTTCAGCCAGGTCACGATCTCGCGGTCCGGGAGTTCGAGCCCCGCGTCAGGCTCTGGGCTGATGGCTCGGAGCCTGGAGCCTGTTTCCGATTCTGTGTCTCCCTCTCTCTGCCCCTCCCCCGTTCATGCTCTGTCTCTCTCTGTCCCAAAAAAATAAATAAATAAATAAATAAATAAATAAATAAATAAAAACGTTAAAAAAAATTAAAAAAAAAAAAATCTTTTCCAAAGTGAGTGGGAGAGATATAGTCCGATAAAGGACAGGAAGAAAATACTAGATGGTTGATTTGTATTTCTTGTCATCCATTTAAATGTTTCCTTTTGTGAGGTGCCGGGGTGCTCAGTCGGTTGAGCGTCTGACTTCAGCTCAGGTCATGATCTCACTGCTCACGGGTTCGTGCTCCGCGTCGGGCTCTGTATAAGGAAGTTCTCAAGGGGCGCCTGGGTGGCTCAGTCAGTTGAGTGTCCGACCTCTGTTCAGGTCATGATCTCGCAGTTCGTGGGTTCGAGCCCCACGTTGGCTCTGTGCTGACAGCTTGGAGCCTGGAGCCCGCTTCAGATTCTGTGTCTCCCTGTCTCTCTTTGCCCCTCCCCTGCTCATGCTCTGTCTCTCTCTTTCTCTCTAATATAAAATGAGACATAAAAAATTTAAATGTTCACCTTTTGCATATCACTTGTAATGCACATAATATAGTACAGGCTATAATTTATAAATAAATATACTTACGTTGGTGTTCTGTCCTAAAAACTTTTTTTTATTTTATTATTGATTGATCGATTTTTTGGCAGATGAGAGGTGCACAATAATAAATGTTTGGAGATCATGGCTCCAGGAACTCAGATCTTTCCCTCTGTTCATTCTGTGCATCATTAGACCCCCTTGACCACACGTCTGCTCCCCGAAATACGCCCTGGGCAGCACCCAGCTCTTACCCTTCCCTCAAGCAGTCACAGCGGGCTGCCCTGGGGTTACCTTAAGGGATAAGGGCGGCCTCCTGGGTTTGCTGTCACCCCCACGCACGGTCCTTCCTACGGAACAGTTAGTGCGGCCCACGTTTGCAATCACAGGCTCTGGAACCAAAGTGGGCGGAGATCCCAGCTGGCCCCTCGGTAGCAATGTGGCTTTTGGGAGTGTTGTGTGACTTCTCACCAAGGCTTAATGCTCATCCATAATATGGAGGAGAAAATAGTGTGATTCTCAGAGGGCTGTGAGACCGACCATTCCCCTCGGTGCTCAGCAGTACCAGGCACCTAGTGGGCCACTGATAAAAAAGAAAATTGATACGATAAGGGACAAAACATAAGAGACTCTTCAATATGGAGAACAAACAGAGGGTTGCTGGAGGGGGTGTGGGAGGGGGCATGGGCTACATGGGTAAGAGGCATTAAGGAATCTACTCCTGAAATCATTGTTGCCCTACATGCTACCTAACTTGGACATAAATTAAAAAATAAATTAAATAAATAAAAAAAGAAAGTTGATATTATAGTTATTATTACTCATACTAACAAAACTTGTAATATGAGAAGACTTTTTTAATGCTTATTTATTTATTAAAAAATTTGTTTAATGTTTATTTATTTTTGAAAGAGAGAGAGAGACAGAGCGCGAGTCGGGGAGGGGCAGAGAGAGAGAGGGAGACACAGAATCCGAAGCAGGCTCCAGGCTCTGAGCTGTTCAGCACGTAGCCCAGCGCGGGGCTTGAACTCACAAACCATGAGATCATGACCTGAGCTGAAGTTCAATGTGCAACCAACTGAGCCTCCCAGGTGCCCCATAGTGTTTATTTATTTTTGAGAGAGAGAGAGAGAGAGAGAGAGAGAGGGAGGGGCAGAGAGGGCAGGGGGACACAGAATTTGAAGCAGGCTCCAGGCTCTGAGCTGTCAGCCCGTAGCCCAGCGCGGGGCCTGAACTCACGAACCGTGAGATCATGACTTGAGCAGAAGTGGGATGCTTAATTGACTGAGGCACCCAGGCGCCCTGAGAAGACTTTAAAGCAAGGTCTCTTTGCCTAGATTTCCAAGATTAACCTGCTTCAGACTGAATTCTGCTCTTCTGCAAAGAATGAGTTAGCCAGCGGCCAGTGGGTTTGTTCTGGATCTTTTCTGAACTTTTTAGGGTCCTCCCCGGAGAAAAGTTCTAAAGGAAGACAAAGTGGAGAAATACTCTCACTCTCACTTCAAAGGACGTGTAGGAAGTGGTTACTTTTGCCAAAAAAATTAGTGCCTGGGACATACAAGACACTCAATGAAGCCTTCTGTAGACCGAATGTTTGTGTCCCTGTAGAATTCATATATTGAAACCTTAATGCACAAGGTGACAGTATCGGGAGGTGGGGTCTTTGGGAGATGTTTAGGTCATGAGGTGGAGCCCTCATGGACAAGATTAGCATCTTCCTAAAAGAGACTCCACAGAGAGCCCTTGCCCCCTCCACCACGGGAGGTTACAGGGCGAAGATGGTCATCTGTGACCCTGGAGGTGGCCCTTGAATAGACATGGAGTTTGCCAGTGCCTTGAGCTTAGACTTCCGAGCCCCAGGAGTGTGAGAAATAAATGTCTGTTGTTTAAACCACCCAGTCTATGGTGCTTTTGTTACAGCAGCCCAAAGATAAGGCTTGTCTCTTACATCTAAAAATAACACAAATACCAACAATAATAAAAAAGGCACATTGTGGCCACTGACATGTAATGAACATCATCTCTCCTCTATGGCGCCAAGAGCTCAATCAGGTTTGGATCACGAGAGAGACTATGATTAACTACAAACACCGGCAAGATGTCTAAATGTTCAATTCCTCTTCCTGTTACTTTTCTGCTAAAACAAAAGGAAAGTCCTAGGAAGGCTTCGGTTGCCACTGAGCCTAAAACAGCCAAATCCCCAATTAGAAAGCTTTGGGGTTTGTTTTAATTGTGGGTGTGTGAAGTTACCCAGAAGCTCTGTTTGATCATGCCAATGGGTGTTTTGCTACAAGGTTGCAAATACATCTTAGTCTAGCAACTAAGGTGCACAAAAATATACATTTAGCATTTTAAAATGTGCCTAAATTTCTGTTTCAGTTCCAGTTTTGCCTATTGTTTTGGGCTCAGTTGAATGTAACCTCCCCCCCCCCCCCCCCCAGATTCCGATGTTGAGGTCCTAACACCCAGCACTTCAGAATGTAACTGTATTCAGACCCTAGATCCTTGAAGGGGTGATTAAAGGGGGCACCTGGGTGGCTCAGTGGGTTGAGCACCTGACTCTTGCACTCAGCTCAGTCTTGATCTCAGGGTTGTGAGTTCAAGCCCTGCATTGGGCTCTGCCTGGGCATAAAGCCCACAATCAATCAATCATTCAATGATTAAGGTGAAATGAGCTCATTGGGGGTAGGCTCTAATTCAACATGACTGGTGTGCTTATAAGAAGAGGACACTAGGACACAGACAATACACACTGAAGGGCAATGTGTCGTCTGACCACACAGCAGAGGAGACAGTTATCTGCAAGCCAAGGAGAGAGGCCTCGGAGAATTGAACCCTCCTGACACCTTGACCCTGGACTACCAGCCTCCAGGACTGTGAGAAAATAAAGTGTATGTTGCCCACGCCCCCCAGCTTTTGGTATTTTGTTATGGCAGCCCGAGCAGGGCACCTATGAATCAGAAATTTGAGGACCTCCCCCCCCCCCCACTATACCCTCAAGTTCTCTTTCGGCTTGAGAGGCTTGTGGGATGCTACGGGGTCCGGGAAGGAGGCTCCTAGCATTCACGCCACTAGGTCATCGAGACGCTGCACAGCTGTTCCCAGGGCTGGCTACATAATTTGCAGGCCCAGCACAAAATGAAGATATATGGCCTTTTGTTCAAAAGCACAGATGAAGAGTTGTTAAAGATACTAAAATAGAAAGCCCATTTCCTCCAAGGTCTGTCTTTCCACGTGCCATGGCCGGTGTTTTCGCTTCGCATTTAACGTCATTGCAAGTAAATAAACATTTACAAACCTAATCAGGAGCATGAATTTTACCACCCATCTTTGTACGGTGCAATGTCAGTTTTAAATAATCCGCACGTGGACGCGTCAGCTGGTCCGGGCACATGCACCCTGTTCTCACCAGGACGGTGGAAATCCTGCGCTCGGCCAGCTCAGCTGTCTTTACTCCACCTGGTGAGACAGGCCGTGTTCCACCAACCCTCCCACCCTCAGCTTGCTGATGGGTAAGGAACCCGAAAGGACGGGGGGCAGGGGCCGCCCTTTCTTTCCCTTTGCTTCTAAGTCACGCTTGCAGCCTAAGCGCTCGCTAACACAGGGAGGTAACGTGAGTGAGAAAGGGTATGACCCGGTTCTGGGTTGTTCACCAGAGGCCATTGCCTTCTGTCTGTGCTCAGAGCAAGCTCTGCTTCGTAGGGAAAGGGTGCTCCCGTCGACTCAGTCATCGATGTAACGCTTAGCTTCTCTTGCTGAACCCCAGGCACTGGCTGTCGCTGTCCAGCGGCACTCGCCAGGCGGGAGACCAGTATTTGAACATGAGGCAAGGGACGGTGGACACGCATACCGGGCGGTCTCCTTGGCTCATGCGCGTCCTCCGCTGTCCCATCCCCCCCACTCCCAAAACACAAGTTCAAAAATAAAACTGAAGAATTACCAGACAGTGACCGCAGAGCATTATATTGGCCATGGCATCCTTCCGGGGGCGGGGCCTTCCAGGGGCGGGGCCTTCCGGGGGCGGGGCCTTCCAGGGCGAGGCTTTTGAGGGCAAGACCTTAGGAGATGGAACCATGGGGTCGCCGGGCAGGGCCTGCGGGGGGCAGGGCCTCCAGGAAGGGTCCCTCAGCAGGCAGGGCTGTGCCCAACTGCCAGACTTGGCCTGCGGTGAGTCTGGCCCAGCCTTTTCCTCCGCTCCCTTTCCCCAAGGACCTTCATGCTTTGAAGACCAAAATCGAAACCAAAAAAATGCACCTAATTGGTTAGTGTTTTTTCAATATTAATTGACTGGTTTTCTCAGTAGTTGTCAACCCCTCCCAACTGAAGGCTTTCTCTTACAAAGCGGTCCTGGCGGGGCTGGAGTCTGAGAGCAGAATAAATGCCCCATCACCAAGGAGAGCTGGTTTCTCCTTCATACAAGCGTCATAGGCTCCTCCCCCCTGATAGGTTTCTGCCCACTAGTCATCACCCAACTCCCGCCCTATAATAGCATTCTCGGGGAAGGGCTGATAAATACATTCAACCTGCAGAATTACAACGAAACATCTTGACCCATCCTGGGAGCTTTTGATTGTTAGGAGGGGCCGAGTCACCCTAGGGCAAATTCATACATTTCAGCACGAGTAAAGTGACTCCAAGAGTAACATAAGGGCTAGTGATCATTATTGGTCCAGGAACCAATTTCTGGGAGTCCCTCTTAACATCGCCGCTCCCCGCCCTCACCATCATTTCTTCTTGTCTCCAAGTGGATGCTACTTAGGTTTCATGAAAGAAATATGGATGCCATAGTAAACGGTGCATGACCCCAGAAGCTTAATTCATCCCTGAACAACAATTAATACTGATGCATTGAAGGATGGATACTTTCCTGGGCAGAAGAAAGAGCTGACACAGAATGTATGAAGGCAGCCCTTCCTCCCTGGATAGAAATATTTAAAGCCAGTGGCCACCCCTCACGCACAGCCACTGTGCTTTAGGTATTACTGATTGTCCCTAAACGGGAGTGGAGCGGGGGAGCAGGTGACAGTCAAAAAACTATGGTAGCGGCCAGGAGGGATCTGACCTGGAATTAGACTGCCTGCGTTTGAATACTAATCCCATCATATACTAGCTGTATGAACTTGGAAAACCGAGCTCACGGCTTGAAGCATTCACTTTGCCATGCGTGGAGTTAGAACAGGGAGAACACTGACCTCATAGGGCTGGTTTTTAGATGTTCCCGGCAAACCATTTAGCACAGCTTCTGGCATACAGAAGGCACACATAAAAGTTGACTGTCATTGTTATGGGCCTGCAACTTTTAGCCTTCTATAAAGAACCGAATGATATCTTTGAAAAATACCAATTACTTGCAATGTTATGGGAAAGTGGTATCTATGTTGACCTGATTAGAATAAAGTGGAAAATCCTTTTTGTTTAAACCTTGTTGAAAAATTTTCTAAACTCTGTCAGCTCTTCTTCTTCTTTTTTTATTTATTTATCTTTGAGAGAGAGAGAGAGAGAGAGAGAGAGAGAGAGGGAGTGTGTGTGTGTGTATAGCATGAGTGGGAGAGGGGCAGAGAGAGGGGGGAGAAAGAATCCCAGGCAGGCTCTGCATTGTCAACGCAGGGCGCGACATGGGACTTGATCTCACGGACCAGAGCAGAAATCAAGAGTCTGTCACTCAACCAACGGAGCCACCCAGGCACCCCTGTCACCTCCTCTGGTTTAGTAATTAGAACAAACGTCTGAGACTGTTTTTCTGATAATTGAGTTGCTCATTGTAACCAAGGGTATTTCAACAGTAATGTTTATTAAAAAATTACTGCAAATAAAGATACAGAATTGGTGAGAGGTTGCACTAAGTTTAACGAAAGCCCCGACATGAGTGTTTCTTCCTGTGATTCTCTATTTTTTCTCCTACGATTAGAGTGCACATTACGCTCTCCTTAGGGGAAAGCTCTGCTGTGCTGCATGGTTTTGTAGGGCGCCCAGCCTTTCACAGACAATCTTATAAGAAGCATCACTGTCACTGTAAGGAAACTGAGGGACAGATGGGGCTTTAACACTAAGCCTACAACAATGCATCAGTTCAACAATCTACGTACGTAGAGTTTGACCCTGGACGTCTAATTTATACTTTCAGTTCCGTCAGTGCCAGCTACAGGAATGTGACTTCAGAGATGCCGAGAAGGTCCCCTTTCTAGCAGGGAACATCCGCTCCCGGTTTCTTAGAATACCTGAGTTTCTGTGACTAAGCAATCCATTCTTTTGTGTAAAACACCAACTGCCCAGGGCTGTTTCTCCTTTAAAGGCGATTGAACCTCAAGGCTGTTACTCAGATCCCTTTCTTTTATTGGAGAACAGGGGAGTGGGGCTTGGGTGTGCTTCAAGAGGGAAAAGGTCACCAAGGGGGACAGAAGAAAGGACACGAAGGTACAAAATTCTGGTTTCTAAGAATGTGAAAAGCCTACTTCCAATATGTATGTTTCTCTTTGCTCTAAATATCTCACAGTGTCCACTTGTTGAGAGCAACTGATTGCAACCCTGGGAAGAAAATGTAGGTTGAAGCACTAATCAGAGTTGTTTGTGCTGCTTGCAGGGGTCTGGCTGCACTAAATATTTCGTGGAAATATTCATTAGCGAAACCACTCAGAAGAAGCCATTTACCTACATCCTTTTCAACGTCCCTTAATTCTTCCCCCAAATTCTCACATGCCTCCTTAGCTGACACAGAGCCCAGGTCCATGATTATAATCACTGTCTAGTACTCTCACCTCCATCATACACACCTGAGAAAAACCTACCTCGGTCAAACCCAACCCTCTGTCCACCCTGTGTCTGCCCCTGGCAGCTGAACATAGTTGGAGAAAAATGAAACCATCCCGGGACGCCTGGGGGGCTCAGTCAGTGAAGCCTCTGACTCTTGGTTTTGGCTCAGGTCATGATCTCATGGTTCGTGGGTTTGAGCCCTATGTCCGGCCCCTTGCTCAGAGCCTACTTGGGATCCTCTCTCTCTCTCTCTCTCTCTCTGCCCCTCCCCCGCTTGTGTGCTCTTGCTCTCTCTCTCTCTCTTTCTCTCTCTGTCTCTCAAATAAATAAAACTTGGGGGAAAAAATGCAACCATCCTGGCAGGTTTCACATTAAATTCTCAACCACAAATCCAAGTATGTTGATCTAATTGACTGAGTCTCCACTCTACTGGTGAAATATTTTGACTACCTCACATCTTCCTTCCTCAGACCCCTAACCAGGGGATTCTCAACTCTGGCCACACTTTTGAATCACCCGGAAGCCTTTAACACATTCCAGCGCCCAGGTACACCTCCAGAGAAATCCGATTAAATTGGCGTAGGGCCCAGTTAGGAGTGTTCTCTTAAGATTCTCCAGGTGATTCTCATGTACAGCCAGGATTAAGAACTGAACACCTCTCTCAGATACAGCTGATGACCCCTCTGAGGACTTTGCTGAGAAAATCAAAGCAGGAAAGGAAGAAGAGTACCTTTATGAAAAGTGCAGCCTGCAAAGCAATCTTGAGAAAGAAGAACAAAGCTGGGGGTATCGCAATCCCAGATTTCAAAATCTACTACAAAAAAAAAAAAAATAGACACACAAATCAATGGAAACAGGATAGAGGGCCCAGAAACAACCCCACAATTGTACAGTTAATTGATCTTTGACAAAGGAGGCAAGAATGTATAATGGAAAGATGACAGTCTCTTCAAAAACAGTGTTGGAAAAACTGGACAGTTACCTGCAAAAAATGAAGCTAGACTACTTTCTTTCACCATACGCATAAACTCAAAATGGATTAAGGATCTAAATCTAACTGCATGGACCCCTACCCCCAATGCCTTCTGAGTGAGGACCAGCCCCTCCACTCGTGCATTCCGATTCACTGCCATCCAAGCGAGGAAGGACCTTGTTTTAGTAACTGTTCTCTCTCTGTCCAGCTGTCTGGCATCTCTCCTGCACCCTTCCTACTGAATCATCCCCACCCCCATTCAAATATCACCCGATCTTCAGAAATCCCCTTCCAACTTCCAACCCACCTGTCACCTCCCTTTTCGCTCTTCCCTTTGTAGCAAAAATCCTCAAAAGTTGTCTTTACTCAAAACCCCCGTTTCTTCTCCCAGGCTCTGAAACCCACTCTCCAATCCCATTTGTATCCCCCTTTTGCGAAACCTAGTGGTTATTTCCCAGCCCTCACCTTACCAGATCCCTCTGCCGCATTCACCACGGTTACTCTCGGGATCCTGGAGATACTTTCTTAGCCCCTAAAATCTGTCTGGGTTCCTCAACTTTCTCAGTTTCCTTCGGGGGTTTCTTCTCATTTCCCTGATCTCTATGAATGTGCTCCAGGACTTGTCCTCAGATGTCTCCCCTCTCTATACTCAATCCTTGGTGACTTCAGACATTTTCCTACCATCGATCTGCTGATGACTCCACCCTTCTCCCTCCGATCCAGACCTAGTTCTTGAACTCTCTTCAACTGTCTGCTTTCCAGATCCACTTAGATGTGTTAAACCCAACATGTTCAAATCCAAGTTCTTATTTTCCTCCAAACTCTGCTACACTTGCAATAGCTCCGACAGACAACTATAGAGTCATTCTGGATTCATCTCTTTCTCTCACTGCCCATATTTAATTCTTTGGTCAAAGCTGTGGGTTCTACCTTCAAAACGTATTCACAATCTGACTGGTTCTGATCACCTCTATCACTTCTAATCTGGCCGCAAACACTCCCCTCTATAGTCTGGGCATTTGTCACGGTGTTCTCTCTGGCCTTCCGGATTCCATTCCTGCTCTGTTCTAGTTTATTTTCCACTCAGCCATTAGAGCGATCCGTTGAACACCCGAGTCAGATCTCTTTATTTCCCTGCTCTAAGGTCTCCAGTGGCTCCCCACTTCGCTCAGAATAAAATCCCGCCTTACAGAATGGGGCACTCAACTTCCTTTTCAATTCATCTCCTACCAAGTCACTCAGCTCTCTGTGCCTCAGCTACGCCAGCCTCCTTGGTTCTATAGAGTACAATGGGTGTGTGCCTGCCCCAGGGGCTTTCCACTTGTTTCCTCTTCCTAAATGCACTTGGCTTGTGCTCTTAAGCCATTCAAGGATTCTTATCTGAGTAACTTCCCTTGACCACACACACAAGCAGCATCACCACCACCACCATCCCCGTCACCACCAACGTAATGTCTGTCCCCCTACTTTTTACCCCTTGTCAACAGCTGACATATTGCATATTTATTGTTTTCTTTTTCTCTTCTCTCTACTTGAGTATAGACGTAATAAAAGCAAGGTACTTGTGTTTTTTTCTTTTCTGATTTATTCTCAGTGCCTAGAAGAGGATTCGGCACATAATAAGTATTCAGTACGTATTTGTTGAATGAATGAGTGAATGAACGAATCGATCAACCAATCAATGAAGGGTATCTCAATCCCAACAAGAGAGATTTTTCCCAAAAGTTTTCTATAGCTTTGTCCTACTTTGTTCTCCCTCTCTGCATGTCTCTTTGACTAGTAGATACATTCATCAAAAAAAAAAAAATCATTTTGAGCAAGATTGGATCCTTAAGTTTCTATGTCAGATGTGACTCAAATGTCACGCTGTGCCATGCACATTTGTCTCCGACATTCTCCCCCATATGTCGATCATGGTTCAGCAGCTGTGGCTCTTTCTTTTCCCCCTCCCCTATCTCAGTTCCAGGAGATTCTGTTTGGTTCTGGCCCCCTCCTTGTGGGCGATGAAGGCACTATAGGAAGAAGCAGCAGCTGCCGTGACCCCCCCTCTGCCTTCGCTATTCATAGTGACCCAGCAACACATAGACTTCCCAAGCCTGATCTAGCCTGTGCAGTATGGGGCTGGCCAGGTCAGGCCCTGCCACCTTAGGATTTTTGCTCATTTTTGTTCCCTACGGTGGTTTGGCCATTTGCAAAATCAAAAATGGCAAAGTACAGACAGGAAGCAATATACTATATTTTACAGATTCTAAGATGCCCCTGCTCCCATGTTCTTTCACATTCACATCTCCAACTATATATATATATATATATATATATATATATATATATCCAACTATATATATATATCTCCAACTATATATATATCTCCAACTATATATATATATATATACATATATATATATATCCAACTATATATATATATATCTCCAACTATATATATATCTCCAACTATATATATATACATATATATGTATATATATATATGGAATTGTCTGATAGTTGGTGCTGAGCAGGTGGAAGTGTCTATAAAGTTACCACAGCCTGAGCCTGTGCCAACTTAGTTACTAGTCCTAGGATGTGCCTGGCCATCTATACCTCTCAGCATGCCAGGCCACAGGCCTTTTGAGGACCATTTGAAGAAGAAAAACAAATTGGTTATTATATGAAAATCTTGGATAAGTTAAAAAAAACCCACCAATATCAAGCCAGGCAGAATGGAGGGACAGCAACTTGGATGACCACAGAGTACTTTTATAAAAAGTGCAGCCTGCAAAGCAATCTTGAGAAAGAAGAACAAAGCTGGGGGTATCGCAATCCCAGATTTCAAAATCTACTACAAAAAAAAAAATAGACACACAAATCAATGGAAACAGGATAGAGGGCCTAGAAACAAACCCACAGTTGTAAAGTTAATTAATCTTTGACAAAGGAGGCAAGAGTATGTAATGGAAAGATGACAGTCTCTTCGAAAACAGTGTTGGAAAACTGGACAGTTACATGCAAAAGAATGAAGCTAGACCACTTTCTTTCACCACACACATAAACTCAAAATGGATTAAAGAGCTAAAAGTGAGATCTGAGGGGCACCTGGCTGGCTCAGTCCATGAAGCACGCATCTCTCGATCTTGGGGTTGTGCATTCAAGTCCCACACTGGATACAGAGCTTACTTAAAAAAATAAGTGTGAGACCTGAAACCATAAAACTCCTAAAAGAAAACAGGTAGTAATCTCTTCGACATTGGCCTTAGCAACATATTCATGGATACGTCTGCTTGGTTAAGGGAAACAATAGCGAAAATAAACTATTGGGACTGCATCAGAATAAAAAGCTTTTGCACAGCAAAGGAAATCGACAACAAAACCAAAAGGGAACCTATTGAATGGAGAAGATAGTGGTGAATGGTACATCTGATAAGGGATTAATATCCAAAATATGTAAAGAACTTAATACAAAAAACCCCACAAATAATCCAATTGAAAAAATGAGCAGAGGACCTAAATAGACATTTTCCCCAAAAAGTACATATAGATGTCCAACAGACGCGTGAAAAGACATCCAACATGAGTAATCATCAGGGAAATAAAACCAAACCACAATGAGATCTATCACTTTAGACCCGTCAGGATGGCTGGTATTAAACAGACAGGAAAGAACAAGTGTGTTGGCCAGGAGGTAGAGAAAAGGGAACCCTTGTGCACTGTTGGTGGGAATGTAAATTGGTACAACCACTGTGGAAAACAGTATGGAGGTTCCTCAAAAAATTAAGAATAGAATTACGGGGCGCCTGGGTGGCTCAGTCGGTTAAGCGTCCGACTTCAGCTCAGGTCATGATCTCACGGTTAGTGGGTTCGAGCCCGCGTCGAACGAGGCGAACGCGTCGAACGAGGCGAGCCCTGAGTAACGTGCAGAATTGTCAAATGACTATGTTGTACACCTGAAACTGACACAGCATTGAAGGTCAGCTATATGTCAATAATAAAAAAAAAAATTGTTTTAAGTGCAGCATGACGGAAGCTCTGGGTGGCTAAGAGACACATACTGTGGGGAAAACCTGGGCGTTGAAAGCAGAAGGCAAATAAGAATAGAGAGGTTCTGAATGTCAAGTCCTGGGAAAACATTAACCAACGATTTTAACTTTCATTTTTATGTATGCATTAAGGTGATACATGATAAAAATCTAAATATTTACCAAAGAGACTTTCGATGCATTTAAATTAAAATGTTAATGAAAAGAAAACATTGTATCATAGTTTGAATGGTAGCATTTTTTTCTTTCTTATTCAAACATACCAGGAAAGGAGGCCAGGACTCAATGAAAAATGGCTACCAGTCCCCGTTACATAAAAAGCACACACTCCTGGCTTAACAAAACCTAAGGACTCTACCACACAAATGGATTGACTTTATTACCCGGAGACCTTTGTGCAGAGTAGAAACCATCTAAATAATATTTATCTAAAGTTATTTAATTATATTACAAAATTATATTATTTGGAAGATGTATTTAAATGACTCAAAGTTGAAAAGATCTCAGTGTAATACTGCTTCCATAATTATCCTTACAGATAACATTACTTAGAAAAGTTAATGATGTAAAATCATAATGGTAGTAGGTTGCCAAGCAGATGGGGAAGTTTTTTGGTTTTTGTTTTCCAGTTTTTTTTTTCCTTTTTCTCTCTTCCTTCCACAAGGAGAATCAGCCACCTGTCTTTAAATAAAGGCTGACGTATTTTTACTTTTCTTGGTTGGCATCACTTGCTTAAACAAAGTAACCCTTGGTTGCTGAACACCTGATTCTGAACTGAAATAGCCATCTGATTTTTGTTTGACAAGCACTTGGATAACAATTTGATTTCCCAGTCTGTTTCTTTTGTGAGCAAATAATCCTCTCCCCAATGTTGCATGCTGTAGGAGCTACAAGTACTTACAACACAAAGGCTCTAAGGTTTCCTTGGGATTAGCACCATGCAAATGCAAATTTGAGACAATGGGAGACTGTGTCCATCCATCCTTGTAACTGTTATTCGTCTATTTTGTGCTTCCTATGGGTAGCAAAGAAAGCCATTGTTTTTAAAACACACACTCACTTGAGCTGCTGACTTTTTCACTGGCTACCTGGAGAGGAGAAGGAACTCTTGCCTACAGATTTCACCCTCTAGATCCCATTCAATTATTTTTTTTTAAGAGATAACATAAAATTTTACAGGAGTATAACAGAATTCCTAATTGCAGAATTCAAACTTAAGCTCTGGAGTCTCATTTTGTGTCTTCGATCTATGCTTCATTGGTCTTTTGTGGTAAGTCTGACTACCTGTATGTGCTCTCTTCAAAATCTTTCACTGGTTAGCACAGTATACAGATATGCCAGAAGCCAGTTTTTTCCTGTGGCATAATTCTTCCAACAGAGTCGAAATGCTTTGCAAACAATTTCACGTATATCAGCCAATCCACATAGAAAGCAATGCCATGTGAATCCCTTCCTTTCTATATATTTTCTTTCAGTGATTGTCAGGAACTCATGCCTGTACAGAGGCTCTGGTTGGGAGGAGGAAACACAGGCCTGGGAGGGGAGGGTAAGAGCAGAAGCTGCCGGCCTGCTGTTGAATTGACCTCAGTTGGTGGCAGAATGGTCCCATCATCTTCATCCTTTATGCATGCTTAGAAATAGCAACATGCCTTTCCCTCTTGTGCAATTATCTTTTAGTTAATACCCAGTAGGATTTGTAAGTCCTTCACATCTCTGTGGATTTATTTTATTTCTGAGTGCAAGTGACTTTATGGCCCAATTACCATCATCGTGACTTATTGCACTATTTGTGGGAGGGAGAGGGGAGCAAGGAGACAAGACTGATCATATGTAGCGCCATCAACAGAATGAATGCCACACACTCTTGGCCGAGGAAGAGGGGTGGATGAAACCTTTCTGTGCCATTGTTTATCAGAGCCCTGACGCCTGGGTGATTGTGCTATATTTTAATAGACGAGTGTGTCAAATGTGTAAGTAAAGATGTGACAACAGTGGTGCCAGAGTAATCAATATTCGGGAGGTAATGAATATTTTGAGTTTAAAAGAGGTCAAACGTCAAAGATGAGAGGAATGACTAAGACCAGATGCTGCCACCCTCGAATTACAGGGCTACTCAAGCGAGACTGAGTTAGCATCTGACCCCAGAAATGGACCGGCGAGGCCGGCTCCTAATTAGAGCAAGATTCCCGGAAGCCAGACAGCCCTCGTGCTCATAGGAGCAAGGGGCGCAGCCGGCTGTGTGCCACGGGAAGCAGTAGCAGCAGCAGCGGCAACAGCCCAGGGAATTGTGAGCCTCGGGCCCGCCGCCTACCTGGAGTTTCTGCCGCGCCTGGTTCAGAACCACCGGGGCGGACAGCTCCCCGGCGCGGGGCGCCTCCTGCGTTAGGGGACGTGAGCGCCGGGTCCCGCTCGGGCGGCAGGAAGAACCGGCTGCGTCCCGTGCCCACCGGCACCCCTTCGGCTCCTCCCTTCCCGGCGCGGAGCAAGCGCGGGGCCTGCGGGTGGCCGTCCCGAGCCGCATGTCCCTGCAGGCGAGGGGACGGGCTCGAGCCACCGCCTGCCCTCCCCCTTCCCGCCCGCCGCCGCTGCCGCCGCCTCTGCCTCTTTCCTCGCCCCGCCCGGTGGAGGGAGGCGGGGCGTGCCCCGCGCCGGCCCCGCCCCGGCCCGGCTCCCGATTGGCCAGCGGGCCGGAGGTGCGAGGAGGCGGGGCCCGCCTCTGGCGGCTCGCGCCCGGGAAGGTCGGCCGGGGAGCGCGGGGTGCCGCGGGAGGGCGCGCGGGGACGCGGCGGGCGCCGAGGAGACGCAGCGGCGGCAGTAGCGGCGGCAGTAGCGGCGGCGCCTGGGCCCGGCCGCAGCCCCAGCCTCCCGCCCGCGCGCCCTGCCTCCAGCCGCAGCCCGCAGCCTGCGGCGCCCGAGCTCCGAGGGCGCTTCCCCGGGCGCAGGGCCCGAGGCGGCCAAGACGGCGGGCCGGCAGGGCGCGGGGCGGCGGGCGCTGTGCTGCGGGCTGCGCTGGTGGGGGGCGGCGGGCCGCGGCGCGGGCCCGGGGCCCGGCGCGTGCGGCTGGGAGGCGCTGTGGGGGGCGGGCGCGCGGGCGGCGGCCGGGGCTATGGCCGAGGGCGGCGGGGGCGCGCGGAGGAGGGCGCCGGCGCTGCTCGAGGCGGCCCGCGCGCGCTACGAGAGCCTGCACATCTCGGACGACGTGTTCGGCGAGTCGGGCCCGGACAGCGGCGGGAACCCCTTCTACAGCACATCGGCCGCCTCGCACTCCTCCTCGGCCGCCTCCTCGGACGACGAACGCGAGCGCCCCGGCCCCCCGCCGCCGCCGCCCGGTGCTCCCGACGCGCAGGAAGCCGAGGAGGACGAGGCTGGCGCGGGCTGGAGCGCCACGCTGCGGGACCGCCCGCCCCCGCGCTTCGAGGACACCGGCGGTAAGGCGCGGCCGGCAGGGGCGGGGGCGGCCCGGGGAGGCGGGAGTGCCGGGCCGGGAGGACACCAGACGCTCCGTGGGCCGGGGGCAGCTGTGCGTTTCTGGACCCTAAGGGGGCCGCGGCGGCGGGGATTTAAAGTGCTCTGACTGCGTGGGGGGCTCCGACTTCCCCGTGGGTGGAGAGGAGGAGGCGGAGGCCGGCGCCGGCACCCTGCGGTTGGCAAGGACGTGGAGGGTGGTGGGGAGTGTCTTCCCTCTCTGGCTGGGTGTGGCCAAGCCAGTCACACCTGTGGGGTCGCACCTTAGGGGTGCGTTTGAGTTAGCCTAGGTAAAGGGCTTCAGAAACGCTGATGCAGCTTGGGTGTGTGTTGCGGGGGGAGGGGGGGTGGTGGTGGTAAATCAGTTTGTAATGATGGCCCCATGGCAAGCCTTAGTCAGGTGCCAGGGCTGGGACAAGTAGCAGTGAGAACCTCGGGAGAGGTCCTCCGGGGTGTCTTCACTGGCGTGTGCTTTCTCCAGTTAATCCGAGAAACTTTCTCTGTCCGTGCCTTTCAGGATCTCTTGCCAAGAGCAGAGAAAAGTGAATGACAAGTTTCCCCGCCTTAAGGTGTATGCTCTTATGCCGGAAGGCACTTGTGTGTGTGTGTGTGTGTGTGTGTGTGTGTGTGTTCCGCTTACCGCTATGGTCATGGTCAAGCTCCTGATATCTGGAGGTCGCTCGTGCTGGCAGCTGTGGCTGCCCGAGGTCCCCTTTTACTGCGCCCTTTTCTGGGAGTTGGTTTTACAACGTCTCTACGTACCCTGCAAAAGCTCTGTGGTCTCTGTCCCCCGAGAGAGGTGGAGACCAGCCGGTTCCACCTGCCCCTGATGCTTTTGTTCCTTGCATCCTTCTGGGGCAGGCCCTCGTTTGTGCCCACCGTTTTCACGGGTGGAAGAGTGTGCAACCGGTGTTGTTGAGGACCAGGGAGTGGCGTACTGGGCATGATGCGGCTTTTCCCGTGGCTCTCTCTGATCATTGTTCAACCAGCCAGGAATACAGCAGGTAGGAGGGCAGGCCCAGGGGACCCCCCCCCCCAACCCCTAGCTGGTGCCCTCACTTGGATCTGGACATAGTGCTGCAGCCTGCTGGTAGGCTGGTGGGGTTGGCCGGACTGTCAGCAGGGAGTGGTCTGCAAACCTCCAGCAGACAAGCTGCAGTGTAGACAGGCTGCAGTGTGGACGCGCTGAGCTCCAGCTGGGCTTTGCAGGGTCCAAGTGAGCTGTGCAGTGTTTTGGAACGGAACCTGTTCTCGTTTAGGCTTCGGTTAAGAGTTTGGGAATTTTCAAAGTCCCGTCCCTCTGCATAATCCTTTGAAACCCCCTACGTTTTCCAGAATGTCAGAAGGGCTTCCTGTCCCAGACAGCGGTTGTCCATTAAATTAGCTCTTTAAGAATTGTGTGTACCCGGAGCCCTGGTTTAGCAGACTTCATGCTGTGAGTGCCGTGATCCAGGTTTCGATCTCGGAACATGAGCTACATGTCTGCTCGTTACCCTGCATCTCCAGGAAAAACAGGGGAATTGTGTTAGGTGAAGCCTGGTTATGAATAAGATTCGTGACAGTGTTGGTGTGAGAGGGGTGAACACACCTAAGTAAATTTTAAAGCAGTATTATGTTTCTTGGTAACCTATACTTGGGAGAAATTCTGCATCAGAGCAATTTAATCTAGCCACTGCAGCACCGACGTGGTCCTCAAGTACCTGATCGTGTGTCATTTGGCATTAGGTTCAAATTCTGCTTCCTTCGGATGGTCACTGAAGTCCCACCTGGACCTGAGAATCACAGTCCCGCACTTTAATCAAAGACATTAGCGGTTGGTTATTTGATGGTTTTTAGACCCAGGTTTGTTTTTCTGTTTTGTGCGGAAGCTTGCTTTTCAAACCCAGCCCTAATTAAGAATTTGCTTCTCTCCTGGAAACCGTCTTTCCCTGAGGGAAATTTGGGGTGGTGGCAGAGGGGTGAGGTTGATGGTTTATTAAGCGTGAGTTCAGATTCCCTGAAACAATGGAACATGATTTATGGGGGCTGAAAATAGATGCTGGGCAGAGAAAACCCTTGTGCCTAGTGGCGGGAGAGAGGCGGACTTGTTTATTAAGAGGCTCAGAGCTGCACCCTGGCCACTCTGAGAGCAAAGAGGTTCAGGCTCTGAGGTTTATCAAAGTATAGAATCTAACCCCACTTTCAAGGAATGCAGCTTGGGTCTCTCTTCCCTCTTTGTTCCCTGGATTGTTAACAGATCTCACTGGGCTGGTAGAGTGGGATGGGGAGGCACGCCGGAGGGGTGGCATTTTGGTCTGGAATCGGTCCTCACAGGAGAAAAAACTCGTAGCAGAAATGGCTGTTGCTGCTAGAATCAGATGAGGAAGGCAGAGGATTCTAGACTCGGGGAACAGGCTTCCTGCCTGCCTTCTGCTGTAAAAGCATATGCATGTGTATGTGTGTAAATAGGCACATATGTAAATGTGTGTGTTTGTGTCTTATACGTACTTGTGTATTGCTTGTGCTGGTTTGGGCTGGTTAGGGTTTTTTGTTTGTTTATTTTGATTAGAAAGAGATTACAGCTGCTGTCTAGGGGCCCTCTGATGACTGAGAACCCCTGTGCCTGAGAGTGGTGTAGACACTGGGCACCACTGTGCTTTGATCTGCATTTGGAGTGCACACAGTAGGGAGCACGTGATGCCCAGCTGGGAGGAGGAAGGGAAAAGAGGCAGAAACATTTCTGTGCCTAAGGTTGAGATTCCTCTAGCTGCTCTCCAGGGTATTCTAGTCTTCCTAGGCTCTTTCTTCTGGTGTCCCCCTTTTATTTAGCTTCCTGGATCAGAAGCCCAGCCAGCAATTATGGGCGGAAGGGTCCTCTCTGTCACCTCCCTTCTCTCCCCTCTCCCAGGCTCTGGTCGTGCCTGGAGCTGTGGGTCCCCTTGAGATGATTTAAATACAAAGACCATGCTTGCCGGGCTGGCTGACAGGCTCTTAACCCCTGTGTGAATGGAGGGTCAGCTTGGGAGCTGAAAATGCTTCCCGGGAGCTCCGGGCCCAGAACCTTCTCCAGGAGAACACTTGCAGCTGTCTCCCTACAACAACCCCCTCAAGCTGTCAGCCTCTCCTGCCGCCTGCCCGCTGTGCAGATCACCGACACAGCCTGCCAGCTCACTCTCTGGAAACAGCGTGAAATTCAGGCCCGGCTGCTTCCTGGGCTTCTGCTCTTTTGGTTTCTTATTCTGAGCAGTCTTGTGACCCGTCCTCTCCGAGGAGGCAGAACAGGCAGATATTCACGGATGGGCGGGGGCGGGGGGGCGCGTGTGTTCGGCTTGGTCGGTCCTTTGTCGTGGCTGGCTGGCATCTGAGCTGTTTGCTCTTCCTATTAGAGGTTGGACTTCATAGGACTGTTTTCCCCATGTACCATGTCAGCACCCCCCTGGAATCGTTCAGCGGGGAGGTGTGACCTTGAGAAGCAGGAGGGGAACACAGGGCTTTGAAAATTAACATTGTTAGATGTTTGCGCTCAGGGTTTCGTTGTGGACGTCTTTGGCTGAAAGTCTTTTTGACTTAACAAGTGAGGAGAGAAACAGCTTGCGCTTAAAACCGGAATGGATGAACCTGAGACTCTCGGGATGGATTTGTGAGCTAAGGTACCCCCCTCCCCCCTCCCCCGGCCCATCAGCGGTGTCAAGTTTGAGCAGACGCTCCCACCTTTAGCTCTGTCGCACCTCCCGTGGCTCCAGGAGGAACTCCGAGGCTGGGTGAGCTACAAGGTAGATTTTGTGCGGTGCCACATAATAATGGAGCATGTGCTGCCACCGGCCGCCACGCAGGATTCGGAGAAGGGAGCTTCCCGGAGAGAGGTTTTGTTCAGGTGGTGGGGGTGACGCGGCTCACCAGCCGCGATCCCCATGTGCAGCGCCGTCTTCCGACGTTGCGCCACATCTTTGCAAGGACTCTGCCACTGAAGGGATCGCCCCACTTGACACAGAAACACGGACAGGACTTCTCGGTCGGGGTCTGGGCTGAGAGATTACCTAGGCAGACTTGATCATTCAGGGAAGGTCATGCCTTTTTTTTTTTTTTTTTCAATTTTTTAAAGTTTTTGAAACATGTATTTATTTTTGACAGAGACAGAGTGCAGGCAGGGGAGTGGCAGAGAGAGAGGGAGACACAGAATCTGAAGCAGGCTCCACGCCCCATGCTGTCAGCACAGAGCCCGATGTGGGGCTCGAACCCACGAACTGTGAGATCATGACCCCGGCTGAACGCTTAACCAGCTGAGCAACCCAGGCACCCCAGGGAAGGGGGTGCCTTTGTTTGGTTTCCTTTACAGCATCTGAAACCTTTTGCAGTCAGAAATATTTATTTTCATATTTTTATGTGGAATTACCTTTGGCTGTTTTTGGTGGAGCTGTGAAGCTCTGTGTGGTTCCATGAATGTATGGGTTTGTGTAACCTATCCCACAATCAGATAGGAGACAGAAAAATCTAGAATTTTATCTTTTTATTTAATCCCTGCTACACCGCAGCCATTGTGATGAGAGTTTAGAGTTCTTCTGCAGGTAGCGGGGCTTTGAATACATTGGCGACTGGGGGGTTGTGTGAGGTCTGGTACACAGTTTTAAAATCTAAAACTCACCTTTATTTTTTTTTTTAATTTTTTAATTTTTAAAAAATTTTTTAACGTTTATTTATTTTTGAGACAGAGAGAGACAGAGCATGAACGGGGGAGGGTCAGAGAGAAGGAGACACAGAATCTGAAACAGGCTCCAGGCTCTGAGCAGTCAGCACAGAGCCCGACGCGGGGCTCGAACTCACGGACCGCGAGATCGTGACCTGAGCCGAAGTCGGACGCTCAACCGATTGAGCTACCCAGGCGCCCCAAACTCACCTTTATTTTTAAAAACTGTGATTGTAAAAATTTTTTTTCTTATTAACAAGTACATATGTATATTTTAGGGGGGAAAATGATAGAAATTTTAAGAAATCCCGTAATCGCTCATTACCCTAGATAATCATAGTTAACATATTGAGTGTATCCTTTGTTTATCTTAGATTACATCTGGTTGGGTGATCTGCTTTTTAATTCTAATTAATATATTGTAAATGGCTTCCATTTAAATTTAAAAATGTCATTTTATTGAATCCATAATATGACACAGTTCCCTTTGGGTGGGCATTGAATTCAGTGCCCCCTCCCTCTTACATTTATTATGCTATGATAAATATTCCGGAAGCTTAGGTTTGTGTGCGCATCCTTAGCACATTCCTTGGCATAAAATGACCAGACCAGAATTGAATTAAGGACACATTGTAAGGTTTTTGATATCTGTTGTGCAACAGCTTTCCAGAAATGCACCTGCATACATTCCCGCCGGCAGTATACCCGGAAGTCTGTTAGAAAACCTGGCTGATAGGGCAGCGTCCCTGTGTGCGATTCCTGCCGGTAGGGCGCTCTTAGAGGACTGTTCATTGAATAAAGCTTTTTGAGGCATACTACACATTCAGCGCATGAGTCATAGTGCACAGCACAGTGTGTGTGACTGACTACTCCCCACATGAAGATCAGGAACGTTCCCAGCACCCCAGAGATTCCCTCCTGCTCCTTCCCAGTCACCAGCTCCCTGTCTCCAGGGGTGACCGTTATTCCGACTTCTGTTCCCTCACCATCGATGAATTTTGCCTGTTACTTTGGTCTGGTTGTTTAGTTCATCAGTAGATCTGTGAGATCTATTCTTCTTGCAGATAAGAGTCTTTTATTTCATATGGCCTATAGGATTGCATCATTTGACTACTACAGTCTTTTACATTGTTTCTAGTTTGGGGCTTCTGTGGTACGGCTGCTACAGAGGTTCTTGTGTTTTGGGTTTTTTTTTTTTTCTTTTACTTTATTTATTTTGAGAGAGAGAGAGAGAGAGAGAGAGAGACAGAGTGCATGAGCGGGGGAGGGTCAGAGAGAGACAGAATCCAAAGCAGGCTCTGTGCTGTCAGCGCAGAGCCTGACTCGGGGCTTGATCTCACAGCCACGAGATCATGACCTGAGCTGAAATCAAGAGTCGGATGCCCAACAATCCAGGCGCCCCGAGGTGTTCTTGTGTTTTTGATGGACTTACACGTCATTTCCCTTGGGCACGTGTACCCTGGAGTAGGTTTCCTGGTCAGAGATTAGATGCGTGTCTCAGCCTCCGCGCTACTGACCTTACGGGCTGGGTAACTGTGTTGGGGGGGGCCCGTCTTGTGAATCGCCGGATGTTTAACAGCATCTCCGACCCCTACCCGCTGAATGTCCAGGGGCGCCCTTTCCTCTAGTTATGACAACCGAGCATTTCTCCCGGCGCTGCCACACGGCCCCTGGGGACCAAACTCACCTGCCGTGGGGAGCCAGCCACTGCTTTCGTGGACAGCGTCAAACACTTCTCCGGTCCGCGCGCCCACCCACGGCGTACGAGACGTGGCGTGTATTCATTCCGCGAGCAGATTGGACCCGGCCGGGCTAAAACGATAAAGAAGGCACGTCGCCTGGGGTCCAGCAGGAGAGACAAAGCGAAGAGAAGGTGGAAGAGTCTCTGGCAACCACTGCGATCCGGGTAAACGTGGATATGGGATTCCGGAGGCGCGCCCCTGACCCAGCTGGGCCGGGGGAGAACAGCACCTCTGGCGGACGCGGCCCCTGCGCTGCATCTCGAAGAACAAATAAAGTTCAGTCAGGTGACGAGGACGGAGCAGGGCACCCCAAACGACGGAGTAACTTGGGCAAAGGCCAGGAGGGGAGAGAAGCCATTTTGCCCGTGGGCAGTCCCACTCTTGCCCTAAACTGAGCGTCCTTCCTTGAGGCCCGTCTTAGTGACGACGCCTCGAGACTTGACGGTAGGTAATTGTCACCGCTGCCGATAACGGTAGCTGGAATCTGAACCCGGTCGTGGATGTGGGTTCACCTAGCAGATGCTGGATCCCCTGGGGAGGGGAATTTGGCGGGTCTGGGGAGGAAGGAGAACCTCGAGAGGGTTGAATCTGTGGAGAAACACTGAGGCCTTTCCTTTAAGGAAGGAAGAGGGAAAATGACAACGAAAGGTGATCTGGCAAAAACCTTTACTGGCCGGAGGAGGCCCGGTATTACCTTGGGGTTGGGGATGCGTTATCCTGTAATATCAAGATGATGTCCGACCTTTGAACCTCTGGCCATGTTTAGGTGTATGTTTAGTAAACCATTCCAGTAAAAAATTTAGAAGCACGAATCTTCACACTTTAACTGGGACAACATCACCCCTTGCCCGGATGTTGGAAACTGCATCTGCTTGGATTTCCAGCTTCCAGGCTTGTTGGCACCACCCCCCCCTCCCCCAACCCTGTCCCCATTTCCCTGGTAGAAGGAGAGTGATCTTTTACCAAGATTGAAACACCTCTGCCTAAACACTCAAACCACTTGAAACACTTAAAACGTTTAAACCTTTGAGTGGCTTCCAACTCAGGCCAAAGGGAATCCTGGAGTCCTTCGCAAGGCCTCCAGCGCCCGTAGGTGTTCTGCAGCCTTCCTTTTTAGTGTCCCTTCTTGTCACCTGTCCGGCCACCCGCACTCTCTAGCCACAAAGTCTTTCCATCTCGGAACCTTTGTGCCGTGGGACCCATACCAGGAAGGTGCTTCACGGCGGCCCTTGCCTGCTAGTTTCGTCTTGGTTCAAATGTCACTGTCGCCAAGCATCTAAAATCACTGCCTTCCCTCTGTCCCTCTTAGCAGCCACATAAGCTAAATCATTTTCCATGTGGGCTGAGACCTGGGACGTCATGGTCACAGAACGTGGTAAGCGCTGAACAAAAATTCAGTGTTTGTTGAATAAAGGAGTGAAGAAAAGAACAGATGGACACAACTAGATTTTTTTTTTTAAGTTTATTTATTTTGCGAGAGAGAGAGTGGGGGAGGGGCAGAGAGAGAATCCCAACCGGGCTCCAAGCTGTCAGCACAGGGCCGGACATGGGACTCGAACTCACGACCTGTGAGATCGTGACCTGAGCGGAAACCCATAGTCGGACGCCTAACTGACTGAGCCACCCAGGCGCCCCGGAACTAGATTTTTTTTTTTTTTTTTTTTTTTATGGGGACAGGAATCTGTACCATCGAAATGTCTACAAGGACCTAAGCATATTCCACATCCAAAATAGTGCAAGAGAGGTTGGGGCAGCTCTCGAGGGAATGAATTCTTTACTAGGAAGGCGCTAAATCAAGTCTGGGGTGTATTTTACAGGGCTTTCCCTCCTGCATGGAAAACTGAACTTGCCTCGGAGGGAAGTTGCCTCTCCAACCCTTGGGCTTTTGCAGTGTGCCCTCTTCCCAAGAGACAGAGACCCCCCAAGACAGGGGTCTATTAGAACTCTGCAGGGAACCTTGCTTCTTGTACCCCTTTATTTGTTTATCAAATGCTTGTATATCATGTACCATGTGCCAGATCGTGTTCTAAGCTCTCTCTAATGTGTGTACTCCTCAAAGCAATCTTGCAAGGTGTTATCCCTATTTTTTTTTTAATTTCTTTTAACGTTTATTTATTTTTGAGACAGAGAGAGACAGAGCATGAACGGGGGAGGGTCAGAGAGAGGGAGACACAGAATCTGAAACAGGCTCCAGGCTCTGAGCGGTCAGCACAGAGCCCGACGCGGGGCTCGAACCCACGGACCGCGAGATCGTGACCTGAGCCGGAGTCGGACGCTTAACCGGCTGAGCCACCCAGGCGCCCCTGTTATCCCTATTTTTAACATAGGGAACCGAGTCACGGGGAGGTTAAGTGATCTAGGGTAGACTGGTTCCTTTGGTTAGGGGACAAGGATGCATCCTGCTTAGAGCGGGAGTATGGAACACAGGATATGCTGGTCAGATCAACTTAATTAACGGGTAGGTCCCTTGCAAGGGGCTCTTGAATTGAAGACCAGTGTCCTTTTCTAAATTTATTTCACCTGTTCCCTCTCTTCGTGGGCAGTGGCTGTACCTAATTTCCCAGCACCCCTTGCAAGGAGATGGGGCCACTGCCTGGGTTCAGGGCGGTGGAAAATGAGCCAAAGTGTGGACCCCACTCTCAGGCCTGGCCATGTGGAGGCTCCTTTGAGCCATGTGTCAGAGATGTTGGGGGCCAGCAGATGAAAGGATCTTGTATCTAAATCACCATTGGGCATCCGATTTCGGCTCAGGTCATGATCTCATGGTTTGTGAGTTCGAGCCCTGCGTTGGTCTCTGTGCTGACATCTCGGAGCCTGGAGCCTCGTCACATTCTCTCCCTCTCCCTCTCCCTCTCCCTCTCCCTCTCCCTCTCCCTCTCCCTCTCCCTCTCCCTCTCCCTCTCCCTCTCCCCCTCCCCCCTTCACCCGTTTGCACTCCATCTCTCTCAAAAATAAACAAATATTAAAAAAAATAAAAATAAATCACCATTTGGGGAAAAGCCACTCACACATCAATCCTATTTGTCATGGACTAAATTTCTGTGGGCAAGAGATGAACTTCTCTCCTGTTTGATTCATCGTACATTTGTTGGGGGATGGGGGATTGTTAGAACAGGCAGCTTAACTGTCACAGACATTAAAGAGGATTGATGGGGAAAAGCGAATTCAAGTCAGTGGGGGCCACATGCTGAATCGCTGTGTGAGGAGGACGCATGAGGGGAATGATGGAAAATAACCTGGAGAATAAAAAATGAATTCTTTGGGGGCGCCTGGGTGGCTCAGCTGATCGAGCGTCTGACTCTTGGTTTCGGCTCAGGTCATGATCTCACGGTTTGTGAGTTCAAGCCCCACCTCGGGCTCTGTGCTGCCGGCGCGGAGCCTGCTTGGGATTCTCTCTCTCTCCCTCTCTCTGCCCCTCCCCTGCTCACACACAGGCTCTCAAAATAAATAAAAATGTAAAAAAAAAAAAATGAATTCTTGGAATTCTGTCCGTGAAATCCTCGCGGTAACTCTGGAAGCGGACAGGTAAGATGATGGTGGTAAGCCACGTGCATGGGGTGTTCTAGATGCAGGTGTTGAATTGCACACCAATGGTTTGAAGCTGTGGATGGTTTGAAAGGGGCTTGATGGTCCGTTTGTGGCCGGAGGGGCCCCGGGGCGGAAGGCCTGTGTTCTGCCGAGCGTTTGCCCTGTGATTTTGGGCAGGTGGCTCCGTGGAGTGTGGCGTCTACGCAGGGAGCTCCTTCCCTGAGTTGTGAGAATCAGTAAAGACGTGTGTGGAAGCCCAGAGCTGGTGCTTTGTCACAGGCAACTTTACCTCGATTCCTTTAAACTCCTTTTGTCTGGCGAGGCCCAAATGCACAGGATGGATGTTGGGCCACTTAGGAGATTTTCAAAACTTTTTAGCAACCAGGAGCTGTAGAAGGGACAAACCCAGGGTACGTAGATGCACCAGTGGAAATCAGGCGGCTGTCTTTTTTTTTTTTTTTTTAATTTTTTGAATGTTTATTTATTTTTGAGAGAGAGACAGAATGCAAGCAGGGGAGAGGGGCAGAGAGAGAGGGAGACAGAGAATCCGAAGCAGGCTCCAGGCTCTGAGCTGTCAGCACAGAGCCCGATGTGGGGCTTGAACTCATGAACTGTGAGATCATGACCTCAGCCGAAGTCGGCCGCTCAACCGACTGGGCCACCCAGGTGCCCCAGGCGGCTGTCTTTGAACTGGAGGAGGAGGGCCCCGGAGCCCACCCTCCCCGGCAGTTGGGAGGGGGGGTGGCGGTGTACCGTGTAAAGATTGTGAGGTTCTGTGAACGAGTAAACGTTCACTTCAGAATTCACATAACAAACAGTCTACACCTCCTTCCTCATTTGAAACTTGTTTTCCTCGGGTCCCAGCATTCCAGGCAAATAAATGTGTTCCCTTTGGTTTGCCCTTAATTACTAGTATTTCAGCAGAATGTCCGATGTGTTTTCTTGGGCTGGCTGGGAAACTGGACCCCAGTTTACGGCATCCTCGGGGACATGCTTGCAGAATTCCAGTGGAATCCTGGAACAGAACCTAATTGGAAAGCGCAGACAACTGTAGTGAGCAGCTTTTCGTCAAGATTGAAAGAGGCGCGTGTTATGCAAATATTAGCAAGAGCAAATTCCCGCTGTCGAAAATTTATAGGCTCATTATCTTCAAGAAGGCTGGCAGATAAGAAGTAGGTTCTGGAAAAGATGCAGGTAAATTCAGGGAGATGGCAAATGACACCAGAGAAACTGGAAGGGCGAGAGGGCACAGCCCAGACCTCTGAAGCCGGCACGTGGGATACTTTGGTGGGGAGGAATGAAGGGCTGTCTTTGGTTCTGCTTCTCAGAGGGCTCCGGAGACTTCCATCTGTAAGCACAGGACCCCAATGCGGGGCTCGATCCCCCAACCGTGAGATCATGCCCTGAGCTGAGATCAAGGGTCGGATGCTTAACCAACTAAGCCCCCCAAGCCCCCCCAGGAGGTGCTTTATTTTTAAACGTTTTAAGTTTATTTTATTTTGAGAGAGACAGAGAGGGAGAGAGAGAATCCCAATCAGGCTCTGTGCTGCCATCACAGAGGCTGACATGGGGCTCAAACTCACAAAACGGTGAGCTCCTGACCTGAGCCAAGGTCAAGAGTCTGATGCCCAACCGACTGAGCCACCCAGGCGCCCAGGGGGTGTCACTTTAGAGGCAGAGTGGGGACAGGCACCCGAGCATGTGTCTGTCTCCACAGCCCTGGCACACGCTTGGGTGCCTGTCCCCACTCTGCCTCTAAAGTGGCAGCTCCTGGGGGTGCTTGGGTGGCTTAGTCAGTTAAGCATTCGACTCTTGATTTCAGCTCAGGTCATGATCTCACAGTTGGGGGACTGAGCGTCGCACTGGGCTCCAGTGCTGACAGCAGGGAACCTCCTTGGGGTTTTCTCTCTCCCTCTCTCTGCCCTTCCCCAGCTCATGCTTGCTTGCTCACGTGCTCATTCTCTCTCACTCTCTCAATTAAATAAACTTAAAAATAAAGTGACACCTTCTTGAGGGCGGCTGCTGCTCAAATCTCTGCTCCCTAACAGCTCCTGGTGTCCCCCGTCAGAGACCATCCAGAGCTTGGCACGTCGGGAGTCCAGCTCTGGATGGGCGTAGGGGTGACCGTGCCCAAGTCCTGCCCCTGCAGCCCCTGGTCTGATTCACGTTCCATTGTGTTACGTAGCGCAACGTCCGCGACAGAGTATCTCACCCGGCACCTCGCTACGGGGAAGTAACCTGAGGACTGTGGGGTTGGCGACAAGAGTATCTTTTTCCTTGGTGGTGCTGTGCCCGCGAAGGTATCCAGTTTTATCTGCATGCATTGATACATATCCTGCGTGATTCCTAACTGCGATCTTTGTTTTACCGTCTTCCCTGTTTGTAAAAATTCTCCCGTGCTCACCGCTGCCTCTTTCGCAAGAATCCCTGTTGACAACGTGGTGCTGCTCCATAAACGCATTTGCACATACACATGCACGCACGTCATTTGTGGAACCAGTACGGGCTCGCTTTATATACCTTTTTAGCGAGCTCTTGTTCAATAATACTTCGCGAACAACTTCCTCCTGTGCTTGATTTATATAAGGCGTGGCTGCTAAGCTTTGATCACGTGGCTCTATTTTTATCCAATGCATTTGTTGCTATGGTCTTAGAGGTTTTTCACAGTTCATTTAGTGACGAAGTACATTTTATTGATTTTCTGGTATTGAGCGCTCTTTATTTTCCTGGAGTAAATCCAAGTTGGTCTCAGTATATATCCCTTCGATAGATGGCTGGCTTCCGTTATTTGGTAATACTAGTTCAGTTTCTGTAACTAATCTATCATGAGCCAGATTCGTCAATGGTTTTCCTTCTCCTTTCTCCGGGTTTGGGAATTAAAATTAGGCTCAGCTTCACAAAATGCATCGGCTTATTATTTTTTAATTGCCCGTTGCCATTTAACAGTAGAATGACAGGGTATGCAGCTGCAAACCTGTCTGGTCTTGGTACTTATTTTCTGAATTTTCCACTTTTTAAAAAAAAAAATTTCTTTTAATATTTATTGATTTCTGAGAGACAGAGACAGAGCACAAGCAGGGGAGGGGCAGAGACAGGGAGACACAGAATCCGAAGCAGGCTCCAGGCTGTGAGCTGTCAGCGGACAACCCGACGTGGGGCTCGAACTCACAAACCGTGAGATCATGGCCTGAGCTGAAGTCGGACGCTTAACCGACTGAGCCACCCAGGCACCCCTGAATTTTCCACTTCTTGAATCATTCTGATGATTTTGTTGTCCTAGGAAATGATCATTTCTTCTAGGTTATCAGATTTGTTAACATAAAATGCCATGAATCCTAATGATTCTTTTATTTGCTTTTATATCGTGCGTTCGCTTTTATATCTGTTCCAATCCTCATTTCGCCTGTTTTTTTTTTTAATTTTTTTTTAACGTTTATTTATTTTTGAGACAGAGAGAGACAGAGCATGAACGGAGGAGGGGCAGAGAGAGGGAGACACAGAATCAGAAGCAGGTTCCAGGCGCTGAGCCATCAGCCCAGAGCCCGACGCGGGGCTCGAACTCACGGACCGCAAGATCCTGACCTGAGTTGAAGTCGGACGCTTAACCGACTGAGCCACCCAGGCGCCCCATCATTTCGCCTGTTTTGCACACATCTGTCTGTCTGTTTCTCCTCGAAACCCGTCTCTCCTTCTCTTTCCCTGCCTTCCCTATCTCCCCATCTTCCATCTCTCATCCTTAATATGGCATATGTGAGATCTTTAATTATTTTATCTTTTTACAGAACCAGCTTTGAGTTTATTTGTCCCTCATATTTTTTATTAGTTTAAAATTACATCTTTATTACAACCACTTCCTTTCTTTTGATTTATCGAGCTGCCCTTTTCTAATTGGTTTAAATGAGTACAAAGCTTCTTTTATTAAAAAAAAAAAACAACTTTGGAATTGAAAGCATTTGACACGAACATCTCCTTGGAGTATAGCTTCTAGTGTCTTCTGTAAATTTTGGTATGAAATGTTCTTTCCAATGCTTTCAAGATTTTCTTTAGTACCTTTGATTTCTTCTTTGATCTAAGAGTGGATGTCTTAATTTCTATGTAGTTAAGACTTTTCATGACCTAATTATTTAATTCTGGTTTGATTGGATTGTGACCAAAGAACTGTCCTTTAACTCTCTAATTCAAAAGGCTTGTAAAGCTTTTCTTTGTTGCCAAATAGGCAATTAATCTTTTCATATGTGGCATTCACAGGTATAAGAAAAAAATGTATGTCTTATTACTTGAAGAAGTGATGGTATCTATTTTATTATGTGTGTTTTTGTTTTCTCTGTCTCTAGTAGCTGTTCCCATTTGAAGAGCTAAATTGTTACCATGTTCTTGTAGTTTTTAGTCTTCAGCCTGCCATATTGTTTGGTGTATATATAACTATTCCTTTTGTATCTTCTCTCCAAACTGTGCTTTTTTAAACATTTATTTATTTTGAGAGAGAGAGAGAGAGGGCAGGGTGAGCACAGAGAGGGAGAGAGAGAATCCCAGGCAGGCTCCACCATCGGCTCAGAGCCCCGCACGGGGCTTGAACTCACAAACCGTGAGATCACGACCGGAGCCGAAACCAAAGAGTCAGACGCCTAACCGACTGAGCCATCCCGACGCGCCCAAACTGTGACTTTAATCATGTCACTCTTGACCTTAGTACCTTTAACCTTAGATCTAGCGGGTCTGCTGTTAATTTTGGCATTCCTTCGTTCTCTGCCGATACCGCCTTGCCTGCTACATTCAACACATTTGCCATTTTAAGTGTGTTTCTTGAACAGCACAGATGTATATTTTCAACACAACCCGATAGGCACTTGCATTTAGTTGGAGAAAGCCGTCTGCGTACATTGAACGTAATGACAAACAGGCATGAGTTTATTCGTTCCATCATCTTTTCTTCTGCTTTTCTTGTCTTTCCCCCATTTTTGACATTTTAATCCAGTTCATTCTTCTACTGATAAGTACAGAAGTTCTTTCCCTTTTTTGGCTTCATCGAGATACACTTCACATGCCGTAGGACTCACCCGTTTAATGTGTACGTACAATTTCGGGGCTCACGGGAGCAGGAGACTCTTGATCTCAGGGTTGTAGGTTCAAGCCCCATGTTGGGTGCAGAGATTACTTTAAAATCTTAAAAAAAAACCCACGTCACATCATTTAATAGCTTTTATTAAATCACGGTTTGTGCAGCCCTCAGTGCAGTTGTAGGACATTTTCATCACCCCCTGAAGAAATATTTAGCCACCACCTCCAGTCCTAGGCAGCTACGGCTCTCCTACTTTCTGTCTCCATAGATTTGTCTATTCTGGCAATTTCGTATAAATTAAATTCTGCAATATGCGCTCTTTCAATTAGCGTATAGCAATTAGACTGGCTTCTTTCAATTAGCAGAATGTTTCCCAGGCTGATCCGTGTTGTCGCATGTATCAAAATTTCCTTCCTTTTTAAGGCTGAATAATGTTCCATTGACTCGATAGATCACATGTTACCTGTCCGTCACTTGATGAACATTTGGGTTGTTTTTGCCTTTTGGCTATTATGAATAAACCCAAAACCTCCACATACAAATTTTTGTGTGGACGTAGCTTTCGTTTTTCTCGGACATATATCCACGTGGGGTATTGGTGGGTCCTATGGTCACTCCGTGTTCAACATTTTGAGGATCTACTGAAGCATTCCTGAAGCGGCTGTTACAGTCCCCCCAGCAATGTACAAAGCTCCCAGTTTCCCCACATCCCTGCCAACACTTGTTTTTTGTTTCTGTTTTTGGTTTTTTAGACAGTAGTCCTCCACATGGGCCGCAGGTGGTGTCTCGTGGTTTTGATTTGCATTTCCCTAATGGTTAGTGATGTTGAGTATCTTTCCATGTACGTATTTGTATATGCCGTCTATATATTTGTATATCGGAGAAATGTGTATTCAAGTCCTTCGCCAATTTCTTAGTTGTGTTATTTGCCTTTTGATTATTGAGTTGGGTAAGAATCCTTTATATAGTCTGGGTGTGTGCTCCTGGTTGTTTTTTAAAAAAAAATTTTAATGCTTATTTTTGAGAGAGAGACAGCATGAGTGGGAGAGGAGCAGAGAGAGAGAGAGAGAGGGAGACACAAAATCCAAAGCAGTCTCCAGACTCTGAGCTCTGAGCTGTCAGCACAGAGCCGGATGCGGGGCTAGAACCCATGACCTGTGAGATCATGACCTGAGCTGGAGTCGGATGCTTAACCGACTGAGCCACCCAGGCGACCCTAGGTATGTGGTCCTTGTATGAATAAGTTCAAGATCACTAACATTTACCCTTACGTTTTCTTCTAAGAACCTAATAATTTAGTTCTTATATTTATGTCTTTGATGCATTTTGAGTTATTTTTTCTGTATGGTGTTAGGTGGGGTTCCAATTTCATTCATTTGTGTGTGGATCTTGAGTTATTCAACCACGTGTTGAAAGTTCAACCGCTTACTGAAAATACTGTCCTTTCCCCATGTAATTGTGTGGCATCCTGGTCGGAAATCAAGTGACTATAATTAACTTTTCCATTTAACAATATTTTGTCTCTTTGTCCTTCCCTCTTTCATAATTGAATGTGTATTTCTCTACTCTCACTTGAAGACAACATACTGTTTTCCCACCTCTTCCCCAGAACAAGAGCTAAATTTGAAGAGCTAAATTATTACCGTGTTCTTGTATTTTTAGTCTTTAGCTGCCATATCGTTTGATGTATATATAGTTATCCCTTTTATATCTTCTCTCCAAACTGTGCTTTTTAAAAAATCTATTTTGGGGGCACCTGGGGGGCTCAGTCGGTTAAGCATCTGACTTCGGCTCAGGTCACGATCTCACCGTTTGTGAGTTTGAGCCCCGCATCGGGCTCCGTGCTGACAGCTTGGAGCCTGGAGCCTGCTTCAGATTCTGTGTCTCCCTCTCTCTCCGCCCCTCCCCAACTCACACTCTGTCTCTCAAAAATAAATAAACATTAAAAACAAAACAAAATTTATTTTGAGAGAGAGAGAGAGAGAGAGAGAGAGAGAGAAAGGGTGAGCATGGGCAGAGAGAGAGGGAGAGAGAGAATCCCAAGCAGGCTCTACACCAGAACAAAACCTTTTGTATCAAGAGGCTTCATTTCACTTTTATTACACACAATGCTAAAGATTTATTACTATCCTTTTATTTTACACATGCATGTGCACACACACACATACACGCACACACACACAAAGCACCAAATATAGATTTTGTCCAAGTGGCCAAATGTTTGCTTACGACCGAATCCAGTTGAAGGGTGAGCTTGTAGGATAAAGATAACAATCTGAAGGTGTTCTTTTAAAAAAAAAGAGCATTTATATTTTATTAAAAATTCTAGGTGTCAGAATTCAAAAAGTTGACCATATAGCACAGGAATAATAATTTCTCAGGCTGCTACTGTCTCTCCTGTACCTGTAGTCAGTCTACTGCACATTTGTGAAATGACATGTCTATTTCAGTTGAGCTCAAGGAGGGGCAAGGTGTTTTTGGCTCTCCTGCCACTGGAGGGACTTCTGTCAGTGTTGTCTGGACCTTCCTTCCTAGTAATAGCTCTGGAAGGTAAAGACTTCCCTCCTTCTCATCTCCCAGACTCAAGGATTTGGCCAGTCCATGGGATAATGTTTCATGGACACAATCCCATGAACTAAACCTTGGTTAGTGATACTCACAGGTGTTCTCTGGATATTTTCAGGAATAAGTTTCAGATGTGGCCCTCAGTTACAATTTTTACTCCTTATTCCTGACTGCAATTACTACCTCCTGCCGTCCCTTGAGGAAAAGCTAGGAACGTGGCATTGGGACAGTGTGGTTTGCTTTCAAGATAACGAGATCACTTCTTAACTTCTGTGTGCATCTCAGATTTTGGTATACGAACATGGGTTTTGGTGTCCTCCCTGAGGAGGCGATACGTATTGTGCAAGGAACACTTGTACTCTCGTGACACGTCCGTTTTGGTTACCCAGGATTCTCTGAGCCAGCCAGAGAGGCAGAAACACGGATGAATTCCTCATTACTCCAGCAGCCTGTCAGCCCTCAAAGGCCTTCTGGATATGTTTGCACATCCAGATGTCTGCTGTACAAGATACAGCAAGAGCACATTAATTCAGGGGGGGAAACTTTTCAGTAACACCTTTTCCAAGAGGATCATTGTAACGGGGATTCATAGTTTGGGTAACTCTTGACAATTTTTCATCCTCTGACTACTGAAAGTGGTCGTTAGTCTATAGTGATCATGTCAACATGCATTTGGAGTGTAGCATGAGTTTCCATTGACTTAAAACTGCAAGGGATTGTCTTCTTCAAGGGCATTCTTAGAAGGCTTGCTATTTTAAAGTGTAATTAATGAAAACAGAATTTTCTGCAATCCTTTCTTCATATACTGTATAGTATTTTTCAGGGCTGGATTGCAAATGATTTATCATGTATGGTGTTATACATGATTGTGGATTTTTTTTTTCTGTTCTCGGATTTTTTACGGTCACGGAGTTGACTTTCTGATTTTAATTTATCTTCACTAGATGAAGAATTCCCAAATAAGACTTTTTCTTGAAATACTTATACCCCAAACTAAATTAAATGACTAGAACATCAAATTCTTCAGGGTATTTGCCTTAGTATGATGAAAGCTAGTACATGAAGTAATTCTACAGTGATTATAATTATGATATATCCCAAACTCTATTATTCTGCCTTGTATCATTACTTAAATTTTATAACTGTCAGTTCTAACTTCTGACATTTTAATTATGAGATGTCTTAGTGTGGCTCTCTTTTTGGGTTCATCTTTTTTGGGACTGTCTAGGCTTTGTTAACCTGGATGTCTGTTTCCTTCCCAAAGTCAGGGAAGTGTTTAGCTATTATTTCTTCTTTTTAAAAAAAAATTTTTTTTTAATGTTTTTATTTATTTTTGAAACAGAGAGAGACAGAGCATGAACAGGGGAGGGGCAGAGAGAGAGGGAGACACAGAATCCGAAGCGGGCTCCAGGCTCTGAGCTGTCAGCACAGAGCCCGACGCGGGGCTCGAACCCACGAACCGTGAGATCATGACCTGAGCCGAAGTCGGACGCTTAACCGACTGAGCCACCCAGGGGCCCCTAGCTATTATTTCTTCAAATAAGTTTTCTGCCCCCCTTTTCTCTCTTTTCTTTCTGGAACCCCCATAATGTGAATGCCATTCCATCTGATGCTCTCTCAACCTTTCTTCACTTTTTAAGGTTATTTTTTTTCTTTGTGCCGCTCTGTGGGTGAGTTCTGCTGTGTCTTCCGGGTCACCGATCCTTTCTTCTGCTTCATCTAGGCTGCTGTTGAACATTCTAGTGTATTTCTCAGTTGACAGTATTCATCGGTTCCGTGACTTATGTTTGGTACTTTCTTATATTTTCTGTGTCCTTATTGAAGTTCTGTGTTCATCCATTCTTCTCCCGAGTTCAGTGAGCATCTTTAGGACCATGACTTTGAACTCAGGCAAATTACTCATCTCAGTGTTATTAAGGTTTTTTTTTTTTTTTTTCCCTGAGGTTTTATCTTATTGGTTGTTTGGAACATATTCCTGTTTCCTCATTTCGCTTGGCTTTCTGTGTTTGTTTTTATGTATTAGGCAAAACAGCTCCCTGTCCTAATCTTGAAGGAGTGGGCTTGTGTGGGAGGTGAATCTCGTAGGTCAGCATTGCCCTAGCTCTCCGTTGTCTCTCGAACCTTTGTGATGGCCGAAGCAGTCCCATTTGCACTTGATAGACCTGGCGCTGTTCCAAAGCGGGGCGGATCTCAGTCAGGTCCTACTTTCAGGCTGATCAGAACCTCAGACTGCAGCTTTTCAAGTAAGCAAATAGAGACAGCCCCGTGGGACTGCAACTATAAACCCTGCTGGCTTCCAGACTAGGCAGTCTAGAGGTTTACAAAGCAGGAGTTTCTCCCTGAGGAGTGGGGGGTCTGTGCCCCACAGCAGGCACCCCAGCCCTTGGGACCTGAGTAGCAGTTGCAAAAATCGGGACCCCGGATGAACGTATCAGCTCTCTCCTGGGAGGTACTGGCGAGCTATAGCAAGGCCTAGGGAGAGTGCAAAGGTGGTGTCCCCGGGCCCATGTTCCCTGGGAGCACCTTCATAGCCTCTAGGTGCGTGGCAAACCTGAAGTCTGCCTCTCCAGCTGAAGCTCTAAGGACAAGGAAAGGGGCTTTTTTTCACAGGAAGACTGGGGGTGTGTTTCGCTTGACTATATGTACAGTCGCCTGGGGTTGGTAGCCTGCCAAGGTTGTTTGTCTGATTGTTTCAGTCTGGTGGGAGTCAGAAATATAAGCAGCCCCCCCCCCCCATCCCGCCCTGGGCCACTAGAGCCAGGCGATTTTCAAAGCCAGACATTGTGGGGGCTCATTTTGGGCTTGCTTCCCCAGGAGAAGCTCCTGACGTGGGTTCCTGCACTGGGGTGGGGTTTGGGGCAAGACCGCGTCTCTGCCTCCCCTGCCCACCTCCAGATGGCCTTCTCTCCTTTGCTGTGAACGAGCTGTGCAGCTAGTGCTCAGGTCTGTTTCCAAGGGAACTGTTTTATACCTGGCTGTAGTTTCAGTGTGTGAAGAGGAGGAGGTGAGTTCACGGTCGTGCTGTGCCTCATCTTGGGCTGCCTGTAACTGTCAGTTCTAAAGGGAAGAGTGTTCTTTCTAAAGTGATCTGGACAACACACTCTTAATATTTGTCATGTTTGGATTAACCGTCATTCCATCTCTTAATGTAAGTATTCGAAACCTCTGAATCTTCCTTCTCTGTGTGTAAAGTTATCGGCTCTTCCGATCTTTATGGCGACATTTTACCGTCACCGCAATAATGACACGTTTATACTTTAACTTCTAGAACTCTAACATGGCGCGCGTAAGGTTGTGTTTTCAGCCCAAGCTACACCCCCGATGCCAAATGGAACGTGAAAGCGAACACTCAGGTATTAATAACACATCCGAAGTACAGGTCTTGGCGCACATCACTGAGGTGGTTACTGCTCAGGCATGGTGGGAATTGACGTGATCGGATGCCAGTGATCACCTGTCAATTCTCGGGTGTCAGAAATGACACCAGAAGTAGGCACCAGCCATTCAACCTTGCCAAGGCCATCGGTTTTCTCTCCGTGAAGTCTTGGTTTGGGTAGATAGATCCTTTCCTTTCTTGTTTTTCTCTGCTAGGATGCTAGGTGCCTAGTACTATATACTCTGAATTCTTTTCCTCAAATGTCTTCTCTTCTCTTTTCTTGATAGCGGAACATCTTGCCTGAGGAAGCTGTTCTCACGTTCTGTGGGTGCACAGAGCTGTCTTGCCACCGAGGGCTGCCCTGACAGCTTAGTGCATTGTCCTCATTCCATCCTGGGTACGAGTTCATTCTGCCTCCTGAAGGATTGTCTTTCTTTTTGTTTGTTTGTTTTCCCTTCCCCTTTATCCTTAGGCTCAGAAACTTCGCTAGCATTTGCCTCCGTGTATTTTTCTTATCGCTTCTGTCCAGAACTGATGCCCTTTACTGCCTTTTCTTCATCTATCCCTTTGCTCTCGCAGGCTCGGGAGGTAGCCCGAGAGTCTCCCTATCTGATCCTTTACGATTTCCATCCCTTGATACTTGTAATCTCTGCTTGATTTCTTGGACCTGATCTTCTGAGTCAGTGATCCAGGAATCGCGTATGACTGCCTCTACCTTGTCTTTGTGTGAAGAGTTTAGTTGGAAATTCATGGTGTTTTTTTTCTTTCGTTTTAGTTCCAGGAAATTTTTTTTTTTTCCCCTGTGTGTGTTGCGCTTGAATCTCTTTGAGTCCTTTTATTATTGTGTCATTAAAATTCAAGTTGCCCATAGCTGTCTCTTGTTCTGTTTCTTCTGAGCCATCTGACTCTTTGCTGTGAGACCTTCGGAAGGGGGCTTATCTTTCTTCGTGGGCTCGTGGGGCTGGGTCTAATGCAGTATCCGAGGGGGGAGGGTGAAAGCCGCCCTCCCTCCCCGTGTCCACAGCTGACACCTGCAGATCCCTCCTGGCGCCCCTGCTCATTCTCTGAGGCTCCAGGGCTGGTCCCTCTAGCTAGGCAGCAAAAGCCTGCTGTCCTCCCTGTCTGGAGCCACAGCATAGGCACCCAGGTGCCTGTGGTTCTCAGCGCTGGAGAGGCAGAGTGGGGACAGATGTGAGGAGAAGGCCATGCTGGGGTCGCCGTCTTCTTTCAAGGAGAAACGTGAAAGCCTTTGTCTCCAGGAAAAGAATAAAGATTTATTAGGCAGCACCCCACTGGAATTACTGTATTTCACACTTAAATAAGTCTCATTGTCCCCATTATACCTGTGAAGCAGACCTGGGAGATGAAGTGGCTCACCCAATAGGTGGTAGCCGTGGACCCAGGAGGTGAACCCGTGGCCCTTTTTCAGCTCCCCGTGTCTCTGAGAGGAGAGGCCAGGGGGCGCCTGGCATTCAGGGGGCGCTTAACGTTAGCTGTTAGGTTTTGTGGTCCTCGGCCGCCTTCACGATTACAGACCCTGGGTGCTTTGGGGAAAATGCTGGAACGAGGAGTCTCTTTCCTATGGGACTTACGTTCAGGGCTTCCCTTATTTCAGACTTTCTAACAAGGACTTGGTCCGGTAGTTGCGCGGATGAATACAAGAAGCCACTGAGGGCAGAAGTCTCGGTGAAGAACCGTATTCTGGAGTGCCACATTCAGTGACCACGTAAGCGGATGCTTGAAGCTGCCGTTGGCAGGGGGTCACATGTGGTCTGCTCAGGCTGAATATTCCGTAACTGAGACGTGTTAAAACGTCGCTATTGCTATCGCAAAGGGCTTTGGCTTTGGTCTTTTAGGACAGCTTGAAATTGTTCTTGCCCTATTTTCCTCATTTTCCACCTGGAGATTAAAAGGCCGGATCCTCAGAGCCAAGAGGAGATGGGTGTGGTTTTTCTGGAGCTGGCTCAGCCAGGCCCCGAGACCTTTGCCTCGCCCGTGCGTCGGCATCTGCCAAATAGCTTAGCAGGTGCCACGTCTGAGGGAACCGGGGCGGCTTCTGACGTAATGTTGGGTTAAGTGTGAGAGTATAAAGAATGGACTTTTGGGTCAAAATTCCTGAGTCTCCTTTGGGTCCAGGCAAATCTTCGAATTCTCAGACTTCCCAGCTTCGGCTGAGTCACTTGGCAAAGTAACTTAACCTGAACCTCAGTTTTCTAATCTGTAAAATGGGAGAATAGTAGCCACCTCGCTGCCTTGTTGGCAGGGATCACGTGTTTGGAAAGCATCAATCATGTCGAACCCTCCATGAGCATTAGTCCCTTCTCCCTCCTCCCCCCATCTGTCTCTTGGATCTTCTGGGCTTTTCTTAAGGGTGACGAGAAGAGGTGCTGGGCCACACAAACTGTGTATACAGGCCTTGCTTGGTCAGTGAGCACACCGCAGGCTCACTGCCTTTGAGGGGATTACTGATGTGTGTATGTGGACGTCGCTGTCTCTTAGAGTCAGTTCTCGGGGAATCTGTTGCTTGTGAGGTTTGGTTATAGAATATGAGTAGGAATGGTTGGCGTTAATCATTTCTTTTTTCCAGAAACTGGACAAAAGGGGGAAATCTGAGAAATCAAAGGTTTTCGCTGGGCCCCAAAGCACACCCCTCACCCTCCCATTGGCAGTTGCTCCTGGCCCGAGCTGCGGTGGCTGGGCACCTGCTGTTTTATAGCGTGGGCGCCCTGGCCCCCACGCCCCACCCCAGCCCCTCCTACACCGTGCTCCTGTCCAGGTCGCCTGTCCTGTCTTGTCTGGGGCTGGCAGGTGTTAGCGCCGTGCCGTGTGGGTGAAGCGAGCACTCTGGACCCGAGGGTTCCGTACCCAGGGGAGCCCCGGTGCCGAGGCGGCATGCCAGTGACTGGCGGCAGCAAATGTGGCTGGAGGCCTGATGCGTCTAGTTTGGGAGACGCCCGGGTCAGCAAGCGAGGATGTGTGAAACCTGATTGGCGGTTTCTGGAAATGAAAGGAGAGTGAAAATCTCATCCGGTGTTGTTTTCCTTCTGGGTCCGGCAGCCGCCTGCACCTTCAGAAGGAAAGTATCTTGCGCTGCAGCCGTGGGCTCACCAGTGTGGACACCCCAGGCAGCCCCCCAGCCTGCCTGTGGCGGGGCCCGCTGGCCCTGACTGAGCCCCTCTGACACTCCTGCTCTGCTCTGCCCTTTGACCTGGCTGTGCCACGGCGATCCGCTCTCCGTGCTTTCTCGGAGCCCCCCCTCAGTGCCCTTTGCTGCTCGCCCTTCTCTCTTGCCCCGGCAGTGGGCATTTGGTCCTGAGGTCCTCCCTGCGACAGTCAGGAGTCCCCTGTGAGAAGAGCCATCTCAGTGTCAACAGCGGTCACTGAGCACCTCTACGTGCCGAGGACTGTTACCCCCGCACCCCCCACGGGCGATCGGCATTGCCATGTCTAGTATGCGTTGTCTGCACCCTACAGTCGCGCACCACTGTGCACCCGTGACCCAACCCACAGCGGGTGCCGCCAAGATGTGCACCCGTGACCCAGGGGCACCCACAACCCGAGGATGCTCGTGGCCTGGGGTGCCTGTGACCTACTGGGTTGCTCCTATGATCCAGGGGTGTCCGTGACCCAGGGGCACCTGTGACTTCGGGGCCAAGGCCAGCGTCCTTTTCTCATACCGTACGGCTTCCCTGAAAGTGAGCACGGCCCTTTCCCTGGCAGTCTGCACAGAGCAGACTACTGGTGGATGCCAGGAACCAGGTGGCAGGGACAGAAGTGCTGAAGGGGACAGTGGTGCTTCCGAGGCCGCTGTGGACAGTACGCATGTTTCTCAAGGTCATGATAAAAGCGCCTGGTCTGTGTCAGAATTCCGACCCTGTTCCCTCACCGCTGGGTGACCTCCCTGAGCGTTTTCTCATTTATAAAGTAAGCAGACGCTAACCTCAGAGGATGGCTGGGAGCTTCAACTTGTCTAACGTTTATAAAGTCTCTTTACTGGTGCCTGGCATGTTGCGAGGTACTCAGTAAGTGTTGGCATCTGTGAACAAAGCAGGCTTCTTGCCTTCCAGAGGGGGAATAATCAGGACCAACAGATGGGGTCTTACAATGGAGGTGTTTCAGAGGAGAGGAACACTAGACAGGACTGGGGAGGGGGTCGGGGGGCTTGGGAAGGATGGAGCAGGGCAGGTGGGTACTTCGTGGAATTAAATAGGGCACACAAGATAGGCCCCATTGAGATGATAAGATCTGAGCAAGGCTTTCGGGACAGGAGCGAGTTGGCCAAGAGGGTATCTGGGAAGTGGGTGTTCCTCCCATCCAGGTGGGGGCGTGGCCAGCCTAAAGGCCAGGTGGAAGTGTGCCTGGAGGGCGGGTGCCCGGAGAAGCAGGTTGCTGAGGAGGGGGGCAGGGAGGAGGAGGAAGAGGAAGAGGTCACAAGGGTAAGGGGTGGCTCATGGGGGACCTTCTGGGCCTTCATAAGGACATGGGTTTTCCTTTGAGTGAAATGGGTGCCTTTGGAGTGTTTTTAGCAAAGGGTAACGTGGCCCAGTGTAATTTTATTTTATTTTTTTTGAGAGAGAGAGCGAGCGTGTGCATGTGCATGAGCGGGAGAGGGGCAGAGGAGAGTGAGAGAGAATCTGAAGCAGGCTCCACACCTCGCATGGAGCCCGGTGAGGGGCTCGATTCCACAATCCCGGGATCGCGACCTGAGCTGAACTCAAGAGTCAGACGCTGAACCGACGGGCCACCGAGGCGCCCCTCAGCATAACTTTTGAAGGGCTACTCTGAGTGCGGGTTGAGAACAGGGCACAGGAGGGCGAGCGGACGATCTGGCAACTGCCATAGTCGGACAAGAAATGGTGGAGGGGCGGAGGCTCTGAAGAGTGCACATTCCGGATGTGTTTTGAAAGTAGATCCAGCTGGGTCCTCGGACGAGTTGGACGATCCACCCCTGGGAGCTGAGTATTGGAGGCATCTCCACCAATACTGCCGGAAGAAATTGGCCTCACTTTGCCAAAAGTTTGGATTTAGCATCGGGTGAAGATGCCGTCAGCAGCATCCCTCTCTGACACTGTCCAGTCATTTACCCTCTGCCTCCCGCATGTTATTATTATTGGTGATGGCGGTAGTGATACTGATCACGGCCGTCTGAGGACCAGTATAGAAGTTCTGGTGGATGTTGCCCATTAAGGCTGACTCCCTAGGCATCAAGGAGATGGGCTTATCTTCTCTGTAAGGCGATCACATGCTGGAGTCACTGGACCCATGGGAGGGGCTCTGGAAGAGAGGCCAAGGAGAGGGGTTAACTGTTGATGGACCTCTTCTGAGAAGAATGGGTCCCCTGGGCGTCTCTGGGCCGAACCTTCTGCGCATCAGCAAGACAAGGAGGGTTGGTTTTTGTTGTTGGTGTTGTTGTTGTTGGTGTTGGTGTTGTTGTTGTTGTTGTTGTTTTTGGATTAGGGTTGCCAGATAGAATATAGGATGCCAATTTGCTGTGAATTTCCGAAAACGAAGAACGTTTCATTGTGAGTTTGCCCCGAATATCGCGAGGGGCATGTTCATATGAAAACTTAACTGGTCGCCTGCCTGAAATCCACTTTGAGCTGGGCCTCCCGTATTTCAGTTTGCTAAATCTGGCCACGTTCTCTTGGCCTGTTCTCGCTAATTGACGGGCTGCCCCTGCGACTGAGTCCGCCACCTTAGTAACCTGTCAGGGTCGCCGGGTAACGAGACCGAAAGAACCGTTTTCGTCTTGTGGGGAAGGTGTTCTGCCAGGCTCCTGGCTCAAGTCAGGCTCCATTGTCTGGGCTGAGAGTCAAGGCCTCGTCCTGAGCGCTGATCGGAGCACCGTGTGCGTCCTGCCCTTCCCCTCGTGTGTTTCCTGGGTAGGTTGCTCCAGGGGATGAAGTGTTGGCCCACTGCTGGGTTTTAAGTTCTACCGGCCGTGACATTGCTGGCCCCCAGGGAGGCAGTGCTGAGGGCTGAGGCTTCAGCCCCCCTGCAAACCCAGTACCGACAGCTGTAGAGGGTGGAGTCAGCTGCCAGGAGCGTAGGGGCTGTGGGCTGGCTCTGCCCTAAAAGGGCTTATGTCTGTTCTGCTGGGGAGACCTCGGCGGCTTCCAGTCCTGTCCTGAGCATTCATTCTGCTAGATATCACCCCTCCCCATCTGTATGGGCTGATTACATTCCCCCCCACCCCGAGATTTGTAAGTTGAAGTCCTCTAATTCCCAGCACCTCAGAATATGACTGTATTTGGAGATGGTCTTGAAAGCAATGATTAAGTTCAAATGAAGGCATTAGGGTGGGCCCAGATCCAATACGACTGGTGTCGTTGTTAGAAGAGACTGGGACGCAGGCACAGATGGAAGACTGCACAAAGACACCGGGGAAAGACGGCCAAGGAGAGAGGCCTCAGGAGAAGCTACCCCTGCCAAACACCTGGATCGTAGACTTCTAGCTTCCAGAACCGAGGGACAATAAACTCCTGTGGTTTAAGCCCCCACAGTCTGTGATACTTCGTTATAGCAGCTCCAGCAGACAATAGACCATTCTGCAAGGAAATGGGACAGACAGGTGAGTCGCCAAGGCAGGCAGGGCTGGACTCCAGGGTTGAGCTCAGGTGGCCTCCGCACTGTGTGCCATCCAGCCCTTTGCCATCTGGGACTGTCAGGAGCCTGTGGGATTCCCTGGGACCAGATGCACCGTGTCACATGTGAAGGTGATCCGTGGGAGGCGAAGGACTTCCTGTCCGGTGTGCCGCCCCTGGCCTGGGAGGGGCTTTTGGGCATTGGCGGTTCCTGACTGGAGAAGCCTGGTGCCCGTGCTGGGGACTCCGCCCTCAGAGCCAGCTCTGTGTTTCCACGGGCTCCCAGCTTTAGAGCAGGATTCTTCCTGCCAGCATCTTGAGTTTAAGCGCTACAGAAGGCAAGTCACATAAGGAAAATGTCACCCAGCTCAGCTCTAACTTCTTTACATGTTCTAGCTGTATCATCCCTGCAGGAGATGTATAATCTCAAGTCACAGCTCAGTGGATTTCTGCATATGTATACAGCCGCGTGTTCCTGGAGGAGGTTTTGAAAAAAAAAAAAAAAAAAGATTATCCTGGAGCGGTTTCTACCACAGTGACATCTTTGGGTAATTATAATTCATAAATACGTCCCAGCCAGTCAGAAACTAGGAATTTGAAGACTTGGGTCAATTTGAGGGAGGAAGAACAAAACTTGATTTTAGGTTATTGGTTGTGTTATGCTTTAGAACTTGAGGGGCGCCGGGATGGTGCAGCCAATTAAACATCCGACTCTTGATTTCGGCTCAGGTCGTGATCTCACAGTTCATAACATGGGATTGAGCCCCGTGTCGGGCTCTGTGCTCACAGCGTGGGAGCCTGCTTGAAATTCTCTCTCTCCCTCTCTTTGCCCCTCCCCGGCTCATGCACTCACCCGTGCTGTCTCTGAAAATAAATAAACTTAAATAGAAAAGAATTTCAAACTATAGAATTTCTGCTTTTTCCACGTGAACGTTATTGGGGAGCGGCCGCTTTAGATTCCAGCGTTAGGGAAACACTCTCCCGAACTTAAATCGGGAAGTTAGCTGGTGAGATTAGCAAAGCCGAATGGGAATTCTACTCAGCAGATCAGTGCAGCTGCAAACCTGGCCTCCCTGGCCTTACACAAGCCTGGGCTGGCACAACTGGCCAGGACGTCACCCGCAGAGGCCAGGTTGAAGGTTTCACGGGAGCATACAGGCGTGTGCGTGTGTGGGCAGCTATGTGGGTGGCTGTAGACCTCAGCAGAGTCTTGAATCTCTCTGTGGGCCATAACTGAAGATTTGGCATAAATCACAATGAAACTCTGTCCCCGGGAGCACCAACGTGTTCCCAGCCATCATCTTGCAAAGGACCCCAGAGTGTGACTGCAGACCCCTAGAAATGGTGCGTAGGTGCATGAAGTTTCAGGACACCCTTCCAATTTACTGATTTAAAAAAAAATTTTTAATGTTTATTTATTATTGAGGGACAGAGAGAGGAGGAGACACAATCTGAAGCAGGCTCTAGGCTCTAGCTGTCAGCACAGAGCCCGACGCAGAGCTCGAACTCACGAACTGCGAGATCATGACCTGAGCCGAAGTCGGACGCTCAACCGACTGAGCCCCCCAGGTGCCCCGATTTACTGATTTTAAAGCCTGAGTGATTGTTTTACATAGTACCTTATAAACAGGCTTGCTACACTAATCTGTCTGCGCCTCACAAGGGTCCCGTGGGTAGGCTGTTTCAATGATGGAGGCTCACGTAGGCCCCGGCAAGTCAGGTGCACCCTGGGTTTTGCAACCCCGAAGCGCGGGGTCTTGTGTGACCCCTCGTGAGTGCTGTCCTCTGCCTGCCTGGAAGCAGGGGAGCGTGTGGAAGGTTACCAGCTCAGTGTGACTGTGTTTTGTTGTGGGCATCCCAAACACACCTTAGCCACAGAGGCTTAGCACCCCCTATTGCAAAAACAGCCCTTGGAGCCCTACGCCGGAGACCCCGATGGGGGCGGGAGCTTGGGGACCCGAGGGGGAGCATAGGGAGAGAAGGGGAGCAGTGCGGAGACCAGAGGAGTTGGGGAGGCGCTGAGGGGCCCAGCATCTGCCCCCTGGCCCTCAGAAACACTGGCCTTGAATTCGGCGAAGGATGGGGGCCTTGGGTCCCTGTGGCAGTTCTACAGGCAGGTAAGCGGGGGTGGTGCGGGCGGTGGGTGGAGCTCACCAGGCATGCTGTCCCGGGTCACAGGCGCAGAAGGGAGGGGGCACCTTACCTGTCATGCCGTGGAAATAATCCTGACCAAGGGGTCAGTGGTCTCTAGGGGGAGAAAAAAAAAAAAAAGCTAGTAGCAGGTTTTGAAGACCTGGGTAAAGGATGTGGGATTGGCCCTTTTGAAGAGCCACAGGTCGGATTTGAGTAAGAGAAGTCTGAGATTATGGAAGATGTATAGTCCAGCCGGAGAGACCGAGTAAGAGAAGAAGAAACCTGTGGAAGCCAGGGGCCCTGGGGATGGGGGCCAGGGGTGGGACTGGGGCTGCCTGCAGCCAGGGGCCTGCAGGGACAGAGCAAAGCCTTTATTATTTTCTTCATTTAGGTTTATTTATTTATTTATGTATTTATTTATTTAATTTTTTAATTAAAAAATTTTTTTTGATGTTTATTTTTGAGAGAGAGAGTCAGAGCGTGAGCGGCAGAGGGGCAGAGAGAGAGAGGGAGACACAGAGTCCGAAGCAGGCTCCAGGCTCCGAGCTGTCAGCACAGAGCCCAACGCAGGGCTTGAACCCATGAACCCTGAGATCATGACCTGAGCCGAAGTCAGACGCCCAACCGACTCAGCCACCCAGGCACCCCTCTTAATTTAGTTTTTAATTAATAATATTTTTATTTTGTTTTAAATTACCATGTTTATCGTGGAAAAACTAATACAAAGATTTACTTATACAAAATAAGTCACTCCTAATTCCACTATGTATATACAAACAAATACACTTTGGGTGGCTTTCCTCCCAGACAAAATTTTCTGCAGATAGCTGCAATATCTGTTCATAAAGCTAGGATCACAATGTACCATAATGCACTTTTCGTGTAAGAGCCTCTGCCTGGGATCACATTTAAAAACTTTTTTGGGGGCGCCTGGGTGGCGCAGTCGGTTAAGCGTCCGACTTCAGCCAGGTCACGATCTCGCGGTCTGTGAGTTCGAGACCCGCGTCAGGCTCTGGGCTGATGGCTCAGAGCCTGGAGCCTGTTTCCGATTCTGTGTCTCCCTCTCTCTCTGCCCCTCCCCCGTTCATGCTCTGTCTCTCTCTGTCCCAAAAATAAATAAAAAATGTTGAAAAAAAAAAATTTTAAAAACTTTTTTGTTATAGAAATTCAAGCATATTCCAGACTGGGGAGAATAGTGTGATAAATCCTTACCTGCTCCAATTCCACAATGATCCACTCATGGCCAGTCTTCTTTCATTTTCGCCCCACCCTCCCCATCGCCCCTTAGATTATTATTCAACAAATCCTAGATAGCATGTCGTATCACCCATAAATACAACTGATGCTTGATCAATACAGGTTTGAACTTCATGGGTTCAAACTTAAACACAGGTTCTTTTGTTGTGGTGGTTTTATGCAATGCAGTACTTTAAGTGTATTTTTCTCTTAGGATTTTCTTTTTTTCTTTTTTTATTTTTCTTTTTATTTTTTTTAATTTTTTTTTTCAACGTTTATTTATTTTGGGGACAGAGAGAGACAGAGCATGAACGGGGGAGGGGCAGAGAGAGAGGGAGACACAGAATCGGAAACTGGCTCCAGGCTCTGAGCCATCAGCCCAGAGCCCGACGCGGGGCTCGAACTCCCGGACCGCGAGATCATGACCTGGCTGAAGTCGGACGCCCAACCGACTGCGCCACCCAGGCGCCCCAGGATTTTCTTTTTTTAAAATATAAGATCTTTTATTTTTCTTACTCTTTTTTTACACTTACGTATATATATTTCTTTTTCAATAGGATTCAGTGATCCATCACATATAACACCCAGTGCTCATCCCAAGAAGTGCCCTCCTTAATGCCCATCACCCATTTAGCCCATCCCCCCCACCCAGCACCCCTCCAGCAACCCTCAGTTTGTTCTCTGTCTTTAAGAGTTTCTTATGGTTTGTCTCCCTCCCTGATTTTACATTATTTTTGCTTCCCTTCCTTTATGTTCATCTGTTTCGTATCTTAAATTCTGCGTGAGTGAAATCATATGGTATTGTCTTTGACTTATGTCACTTAGCATAATACACTCTAGTTCCATCCACGTTGCTGCAGATGGCAAGGTTTCATTATTTTTGATCAAGAAGTAATATTTCATTGTATGTATAAACCACATCTTCTTTATCCATTCATCAGTTGATGGACATTCCATAATTTGGCTGTTGTTGAAAGCGCTGCTATAAACATTGGGGTGCTTGTGCCTCTATGAATCAGCTCTCCTATATCCTTTGGATAAATTCCTAGTAGTGCTCTTGCTGGGTCGTAGGGTAGTTCTATTTTTAATGTTGTTGTTTTTTTTTTTCAACGTTTTATTTTATTTTTGGGACAGAGAGAGACAGAGCATGAACGGGGGAGGGGCAGAGAGAGAGGGAGACACAGAATCGGAAACAGGCTCCAGGCTCCGAGCCATCAGCCCAGAGCCCGACGCGGGGTCGAACTCACGGACCGCGAGATCGTGACCTGGCTGAAGTCGGACGCTTAACCGACTGCGCCACCCAGGCGCCCCTATTTTTAATGTTTTGAGGAACCTCCACACTGTTTTCCAGAGTGGCTGCACCAGTTTGCATTCCCACCAACAGTGCAAGAGGGCTCCCATTTCTCCACATCCTCTCCAGCATCTGTTGTTTCCTGAGTTGTTCATTTTAGCCACTCTGACTGGCGTGAGGTGGTATCTCAGTGTGGTTTTGATTGGTATTTCCCTGATGTTGAGTGACATTGAGCATCTTTTCATGTGTCTGCTAGCCATCTGGATGTTTTCTTTGGAAAAGTGTCTGTTCATGACCTCTGCCCATTTCTTCACTGGTTTATTTGTTTTTTTGGGTGTTGAGTTTGGTAAGTTCTTTATAGATTTTGGATACTAACCCTTTGTCTGATGTGTCATTTGCAAATATCTTTTCCCATTCTTTCAGTTCCTTTTAGTTTTGCTGCTTGTTTCCTTTGCTGTGCCGAAGTTTTTCTTATCTTGATGAGGTCCCAGTAGTTCATTTTTGCTTTTAATTTCCTTGCCTGTTGAGCAAGAAATTGCTGTGGCTGAGGTCAAAGAGGTTGTTGCCTATTTTCTCCTCTAGGGTTTTGATGGCTTTGTGTCTTACATTTAGGTCTTTCATTCATTTTGAGTTTATTCTTATGTATGGTGTAAGAAAGTGGTCCAGCTTCATTCTTCTGCATGTTGCTGTCCAGTTCTCCTAGCACCATTTGCTAAAGAGACTGTCTTTTTTCCATCAGATGCTCTTCCCTGCTTTGTCAGAGATGAGTTGGCCATACATTTGTGGATCCAATTCTGGGTTCTCTGTTCTATTCCATTGGTCTATGTGTCTGTTTTTGTGCCAATACCATACTGTCTGGATCATTACAGCTTTGTAGTAGAGGCTAAAGTCTGGGATTGTGATGCCTCCCACTTTGGTTTTCTTTTTTAACATTACTTTGGCTATTCGGGGTCTTTTGTGGTTCCATACAAATTTTAGGATTGTTTGTTCTAGCTTTGAGAAGAATGCTGGTGCAGTTTTGACTGGGATTGCATTGAATGTGTAGATTGCTTTGGGTAGTATTGACATTTTAACAATATTTATTCTTCCAACCCATGAGCATGGAATGTTTTTCCATTTCTTTGTGTCTTCTTTAATTTCCTTCCTAAGTTTTCTATAGTTTTCAGCATACAGATCTTTTACATCTTTGGTTAGGTTTATTCCTAGTATTTTATGGTTCTTGGTGCAATTGTAAATGGGATCGATTTCTTGATTTCTCTTTCTGTTGCTTCGTTATTGGTGTATAGAAATGCAACCGATTTCTGTACATTGATTTTATATCCTGCAACTTTGCTGAATTCATGTATCAGTTGTAGCAGCCTTTTGGTGGAGTCTTTTGGGTTTTCCGTGTAGAGTATCATGTTGTCTGCAAAAAGTGAAAGTTTGACTTCTTTTTTTGCCAATTTTGATGCCTTTTATTTTATTTTGTTGTCCGATGGTTGCAGCTAGGACTTCCAACACAATGGTAAACAACAGCGGTGAGAGTGGACATCCCTGACGTGTTCCTGATCTCAGGGGGAAAGCTCTCAGTTTTTCCCACTGAGGATATTAGCGGTGGGCTTTTCATATATGACTTTTATGGTGTTTAGGTATGTTTCTTCTATCTTGACTTTCTTGAGGGTTTTTATTAAGAAAACATGCTGTATTTTGTCAGATGCTTTTTCTGCATCTATTGACAGGATCGTATGGTTCTTATCCTTTCTTTTATTAATGTAATGTATCACATTGATTGATTTGCAAATATTGAACCAGCCTGCAGCCCAGGAATGAATCCCATTCGATCATGGTGAATAATTCTTTTTATATGCTATTGAATTCGATTTGCTAGTATCTTGTTGAGAATTTTTACACCCATGTTCATCAGGAATATTGGCCTGTAATTCTCCTTTTTTGTGGGGTCTCTGTCTGGTTTGGGAATCAAGGTAATGCTGGTTTCATAGAATGAGTCCGGAAGTTTTCCTTCCATTTCTATTTCTTGGAACAGCTTGAGAAGAATAGGTATTAACTCTGCTTTAAATGCCTGGTAGAATTCCCCTGGGATGCCATCTGGCCCAGGACTCTTATTTGTTGGGAGATTTTTTTTTTTTTTAATTTTTTTTCCCACGTTTTTATTTATTTTTGGGACAGAGAGAGACAGAGCATGAACGGGGGAGGGGCAGAGAGAGAGGGAGACACAGAATCGGAAACAGGCTCCAGGCTCCGAGCCGTCAGCCCAGAGCCCGACGCGGGGCTCGAACTCACGGACCGCGAGATCGTGACCTGGCTGAAGTCGGACGCTTAACCGACTGCGCCACCCAGGCGCCCCTGTTGGGAGATTTTTGATTACTGATTCCATTTCTTCACTAGCTATTGGTCTGTTCAAATTTTCTATTTCTTCCCACTTGAGTTTTGGTAGTGTGTGGGTGTCTACGAATTTGTCCATTTCTTCCAGGTCGTCTGGTTGTTGGCATATAATTTTTCATAGTATTCTCTGATAATTGTTTGTATTTCTGACTGGTTGGTTGTGATAATTCCAGTTTCATTCATGATTTTATCTATGAAATTGATATATACATAACTCTACAGGAACACAATGGCACTAAATTCATATCTTTCGGCACTTTATACTTACATAATAAAATAGAATAAAATGAAATAAAGAAAATTAAATAGAATAAAAAGTGCAAAAAAATTAGAAAAATAAAAATAAAAATAAAAATTTTTCTTTCTTTATCCAAGAAAAGGAAGGAAAAAACCAATTTAAACAAAAACAGGAAAAGGAGAGAATGAACTAATAAATGAACGAGCAAATAGAATGAAACCCGAATGAAGTGACATCCAGTCTTCCCTAGAACTAAAACTATGAAACACTCTTTGGTTCCTGCACCGAGCAGATGGCGTGACTTGTGCTGGCCTTCTAGGGGGTGTGCTTGGAGGGCACAGTTGGGTGGGGCTTGGTGTAACGGATCCCTTCTCCACGAGGTGGCGCTGCTTAGCTTACTGGGGTGGATCAGCGTTGCACTCGTGCCCATGTGTGGAGCGCTGGAAATGGCTTCACCCAGCTCCCTAGCCTCTGGCGCAGGAACTTCTCGTTCTCAGGAACCCGCGATCAAGCACCCTTCCTTTGTCTCAGGCCGCTGTCCACTCCCGCAATCTACTCTGTTTGTGTCCAAGCCGTCCGCCTGCCAGGCAGCACCTCCCTCCAGAGTTTTATCTCGGCGGAGGTTGTGTTTCAACACCCCACACTTCAGAGACCCCTGAGGGTTGGATCCACGTTGACTCCCTGGGGGAGGGTCTCGCCGAGCAATGGCCAGGTGCCGGCTTGCCCCAGAAGACGTTCGGGCGATTGCACGGTGGCAGAGGTTCAGAGATTATGGCAAACCACAACACACGGCCGTCGCCAGGTTTCATCGCACCCTGGCGTCTTTGTGCCAGTACCAGCAGATGTGACTGCTCTCCAGGGTCCCGTGGGACTTTTGCCTGTGGGGAGGCCGTATGGCCTCTACCAAATGCTCTCCGAGCAGGGGAACCGCTTCTGCCCGTGTGTGTGGCACATGGACCCCTCAGACCCTGCTGCCTACTCCTGGGGATTTGCCCTATAGCCTCACCGGAGCATCGCCAGGCACTGAGCTCCGGAAATTCAGACTCTGCACTCCACTGTTTATAGAATCCTGGTGGTATTGAACCCCCTCTCCTTTCTTCCCGTCAATGGTTTTGGGAAACAGAGTTCTTGTTCAGTCCCCTGCGAGTGTTTTCACGCGTTCTGTGTTTCTTCCCAGCTACTTTCAGGGAAGCGTTTTTCTTGCACGATCCCAATGCGCCACGCTCTCCCCCTTGCTCTGTCCCCTGTCCACAAAAACAGCTCCCTTCCCTCCGCGGCTTTTTTCTTCCCCGGTCAACCTCTCTGCACTGTGTACCTGCTGCGTTCTGTGGCTCAGGGTATGCAGATCATTGTGTTAATCCTCAGATCAATTTCCTAGGTGCGCAAAATGGTTTGGCGCTGATCTAGCTGCGTTTCGGGGACGAGACGAGCTCAGGGTCTCCGTGCTGTTCCGCGGTCTTCCCCCATCCAGAGCAAAGCCTTTGAAAGCCACCTGGGTTTCTTTTTTTTTTTTTTCAACGTTTATTTATTTTTGGGACAGAGAGAGACAGAGCATGAACGGGGGAGGGGCAGAGAGAGAGGGAGACACAGAATCGGAAACAGGCTCCAGGCTCTGAGCCATCAGCCCAGAGCCCGACGCGGGGCTCGAACTCACAGACCGCGAGATCGTGACCTGGCTGAAGTCGGACGCCTAACCGACTGCGCCACCCAGGCGCCCCGAAAGCCACCTGGGTTTCTAAGCAGAATGTGGACTGGGGTGGGCCCCCGGGGGACAGCTCCGCCTTTCTGAACTGCGTTCCTAGCCTGTCGTGGATGCTGGGATTGGGCCAGAGCCTCTGAGAGCAGGTGTGATCCATGCTCTAGGACTGCCAGACCTGCCTGGCTCGGTGGTGGCATGTCGCAGAGTGGGTCCCTCAGTGTGTGTGTCTTCTCTTCTTCCACCTCTTCTCCTGTGTACCCCTCGGTCTCCGGAGTTCTGGTGTCCCCTTGCCACAGCGCTGGCCTCGTACCTGTCCCAGAGCACACACACGCCTCCTCTCTTTTCCTCCCCAACCCTCTCTTAGTTCCCAGCATCACCCTCCTCCTAGCATACGCACCTCCTTCCTCCTTGCCCACCATCCATTCCCTCCCACACCCCGTCCACCTCCTTCCTGGCCACACCCCCCCCTTCCTGCCCCCCTCTAGAACCGAGGGTCCAGCTCTCTGTCTCTCACCACCTACCTGCTGCTCCAGACTCTTTGGCTGAGCTCCCCAGCTCTGTGGAGTCTGGCTCACTGTTCTCCAGGCCCTATGGGGTGGATGACACGGCTGTGGCGGGGGGGGGGGGGTATTTCTGTGCACGGGATCCCAGGGCCGATACCCTAGGGCCTCCTCCTTGGGGGCCGAGCCTCCAATGACACCAGGCTCTCTACACCTTGAAGCGCAGCCCGTGTGTAGAATAGGGGCCAGGAGGCCAACCGGAGTGGGTGTTCAAGACCAAGTCCAAGGTGCATCTTCTCTTCTTTCTGAGTTCTCTCTTCTTCCCACCTCGCAGCAGTCAGCACATACCACAGGTGTGGACTTTTCTCAGTGATGCCTTGAGTTCTTCGATGGGAAGTCCTGGCAGAAATAGAAGGGGCCGTTACCTTCTCTGCTCCAGCTTTCAGGACCCAGGGCATGTGAACGGAGACAGGACGTAGACGGGGAAACAGTGTTCGATGCCGATGCAGATAGGGGTCCTCTGTGCCCCAAAGGCATCAGTTGATTGGCCCCAGCCAGAGTGCCACCCTGCACTCCCAGGGTGAGGGAGCAGGTCGGGCGGGCGGGGGCGGGCGTGGGGGTGGGGGGTGGATATAGCTGATTAGGGTACAACCAAGAAGAGGAGCTATCGCTTGTGTGCTCAGCCTGGGATCGGGTGTCCAGCATTCAGCGTATCAAGATAGAAGCCTGTCATTTTACAGGTAGCAGGGAGTGGAGGCCCAGAGAGGGTAAGCGCTAAGTGCAGACTCCACGGCCCCCTGCCGCATCAGTGTGTGGGTGCGCCCACGTGGTCCGGAAGGCCCCTCAGGCCAGCAGGAAGGGGGCACGTATTGCTTCCTGCGAAGGATTCCCACGTGCCAGCTCGGAAACCACTGCTGATCTACCGTGAAGTTACTGTTGGTCCATAGTTAAGTGGAAACATAAGGGGTGGCTTATGTTGGGTGGCTGGGTTCCCATAAGGGGTGGCTTATGTTACGCCTGGGTGGCTCAGTTGGTTAAGTGTCCGACTTCGACTCAGGTCATGATCTCACGGTTCAGGAGTTCGAGCCCCGCGTCCGGCTCTGTGCTGACAGCTCAGAGCCTGGAGCCCTGCTTTGGATTCTGTGTCTCCCCCTCTCTCTCTGACCCTTCCCTGCTCGTGCTCTGTCACTCTCTCTTTGTCTCTCTCTCAAAAATGAATAAACATTAAAAAATTTTTTTTTACAGGAAGAATAAGAACCCTGGGGTGATGCACGAAACTGCACGCGGGTTTGATTGCAGTTCCATTCTCTCTACCTTTTTTATGTTAAAATGATTAAAATCACAGTTGAGGCTTGGCGGCAGTGGGGACCTACCGCAAAATAATCTCTGGAGCCTTTTGGATTCCCCTCTGTTTTTTAAGTTGTCATCCACGTGTGAAATTGAAAAGCCCCGGAACACGAGCGCATTCAGCAGTCTCCTTCCTCCCACTGACTGGGAAGGGTCCTCACTTGGCCCAAATCGGGAACGTGCTCACTCCCCATCTCATGGCACCAAAGCCTCCTGGTCCCATTCCACGTGGGCGCCCCCCTGACGCCTGTGGAGGGCCAGCTGTTCGCCTGGGCTCAGCCCCTTGGAAGCTCACCAAGGCGCTTTAAAAGAAGACACTCAAAGGAGGTAAGATTTTCATATGGGTTTGAGATCTAGGTATGCGCCTCGCTGTCCCGGGAAGCATCAGTCCTGCCTTTGCCCGCATAACGTTCATTTCATCTCGGCTCTTTTCTAACCGCATCGGTAAGTGAGCGAATGCCCGGCAGGACGCCTGCCTCTGCCTCCCGGTGGCCCCCTTCTCTGGGGCAGGCTCCGGCTGCCGCTGGGCCGGGAAGAAAGGCGTGCAGCTTGTGGCGTCATTTTTTTTCTTTTTTTTCTTTTTTAAATCTGATGGTAAAATGAAGATCAGTGCCGGGCATTCGGTGCTGCTTAATAATAGTAAGGCTCATTTTATTTACCGGCTATTAGAAATGGTGAGGGTGACGTTTATTTCTCCTGGGAATAGCACCCTTGCTTCATTGCACCAGAAGTCCCGCAGGGGCTGTGTCCTGTGGATGACCAAACTCTGCTCCCTGGTTTGCTTAGAAACCAGCAAAGTTTCTTCGTACTGGAAGAAGAGGAAAGCATATTGTGACTTAGCGCATAAGGTGTTGACCCGGAGGAGAGGGGTCTGATGTTAGGTTTGCATAAGGTGTGATACTTTTCACGGATGCCAGCGTCCCAGGGGGGTGGCACCGTAGGGCATGCCATTTTATAATGGTGCCATTTGAGCAGCTCTATTACATCCCTGGAAAACCCCTATTACATCCCTGTGGGGAAGGACAGAGCCAACGTATTTTTTCCCTAGGGGAGAAAATGTGGGGGCAAAATTGGAAAATTGCTAAACTGTAGTACCATATGCAGTTTCTGAAGCTTTCCGAAATGTTTTGGTGACTAGAGGAGAAAGTGCGTCAGGACCCTGTTATCAGGCCCTCACTTTGCACTGTTGTGGATTAACCCCCATCTGCTTTGTGCCAGATGTCTGCTGACGGCGACTGACAGGCTGGCAACAGCCCCCCACCCCACCCCCCAACACGTGCGCACACACACGCACACACACACACACTCGGGCCAACCCTGCCCTTGGCCATGTGCCCCAGTGCCCTCCTAATGGACTAAGCCCAGTCACTATGACCAGTCAGTATGAAACGGAGGTGGAGAAACTGGAACCCAGCCCCTGCTGACACCCACACCCGGTGAGTCAGCCTCCCGGTGACTGTGCGGTGCAGGAGAAAGTTGGCCTCCCTGGAGTGGGCAGGTGGGGGGCGGGTGGAGTTTGGAAACGCTCTGCCAGTTCTGAGACCAAATCCCCGCTCGGGGGGAGATCCCAGCCTTAGACTTGGTTTGCCCTCGCTCTTGTCAAAGCCCAGCGGCGAAGACGGCCCGGAACACAACTGTCGCCAAATACACGTGGGTTGATTTAGTTTGCTTCAGTGAGAATGTGCGCCAGACTGGATGACCCTGTGAGAGGGGCCTGGGCTTCTGGGCTTCTGCTGGGTGATTCTTTTTTTTTTTTTTTTTAATTTTTTTTTTTTAACGTTTATTTATTTTTGAGACAGAGAAAGACAGAGCATGAATGGGGGAGGGACAGAGAGAGAGGGAGACACAGAATCGGAGGCAGGCTCCAGGCTCCGAGCTGTTAGCACAGAGCCCGACGCGGGGCTCAAACTCACGGACCGCGAGATCGTAACCTGAGCTGAAGTCGGACGCTTAACCGACTGAGCCACCCAGGCTCCCCTGCTGGGTGATTCTAAGACGGCTTCGAGGGAGCCGAGGCCAGTTCTGGACGGGGGGATGTCCAGACCCATCAGTGATAGAGTGTCCCGGTCACTTTATCTAGAATCGTCCTGCTGGAGTGGCCTCCAGTGGTAGATGGAGCACGGGATATTTAGTTATTCTCACGTTTGCAGAGCGCCCCTCTGGCTGGTGTCTCCCTGGGTTACAGGGTGGCTTCATGCGATGATTGTTACGTTCTAGGGCATCACAAGTTCATTTGGGAATATCCCAGCCTGGGTGTCAGCCACGTCAGGGCTGTGCTCTATTTTCTCCCCGTCCACCTCCCCTGGACCCCCAGTTCCCTCCTTTATAAGAGGGGTTGGGGGTGACTCCCTGGGGCTGGTTGGAAATCCAGACCTATGGCAGATGCGGCCCCACCCCAGACCCACTGACGTCGTGAGGTCCCACAGAGGTTTCCAGCACACGCAAGTTTGAGTAGCACTTTTCATCGTGCAGCTGTGCATTCAGTGATGGGAATGTGTCTGAGGAACAGCAGGCGTGTTGGGTAATAGGCCCCGTCTGTCCTCCATTTCCCTGGGTGCCCTTTCGAGATAAGACAGCATGCGTAAAATCAATGAGTGTCTCAGCCATCCTGCTTAAAGCAGGTGGTAAGTAAAATTGTATTATTGTGAGGTAGGTAGGATTCTTGTTGGGAGCCCAGGTCACACACTGACTTCACCCTCTTACGAGCCATTCCGTTTCCCTCCCGCTTTTTCCCGACAAAAACTTGCCCTGACACTTAAGAGAGATCTCATGAAGTCGTTATGCCAAGGATTGATTTCCCTACCAGAGCATCCCGGGGGTATTTTACTTTTTAACCAGGTACAAGGGTCTTGACCCAAAGAAGTGAAATTCTAATGATGGAGTTTCTAGAATTTCTGGTAGTGAGAAACTTTCCATGGTAAAGAAAAGAGCTGTGAGTGCCAGGCTTTAGTTGACCGCCTGTGGGCATTTGAACAAGACAGAACGAGCTCCACTGATGATGGGCAGGTGAAGCTCTGGCTTTTATAATCCAGACACCCCTTATCGCAAGGGGTTGGTTCATCGATCCATTGCTTGGAGGGCGATAGGGTAAGCAGCCATCCAGATTTGCATGAGACTAAGGGGTTTCCTGGGACACAGGACTTTGAGCACTAAAACTCGGTCAGTCCTAGACAGAGTGGGATGCTTGGTCACCAGCGGGTGAAAGATGTGCCTGTTTCGAAAGCGCGTGCAAGGTGTCAGATGTTAGTACTGCCTCATTGCAAGGATACTGGCCTTCTGTTTAAACTTGATCTCATTGGAGTGTGGTGGGGCGCTGTCTATGCTTTTATGCCATCTCGATGCCTCTTGGGAGAACTCAGGGTGCTTGAGCTTGAGAGTGACACAGGGGCAGTGTCTGGGACCAGGGGACCTTTGAAGGGGTCTGAGCTCTGTGGATATTGGAGAGCTCCACCGCTCAGAGCCTGGAAGGGATGTAGCACAGGGCCATCAGCTGGCTTTACCTGGCTTTTGCCTCCATTTCTGGGCTCTCAGATGAAACATATTCCGTGGGAAGGCACTCTGTGTGCTCCCGCCTTGTGGACCAGAGCCTTTGAGGGCTGACGGGGTGAACAGAGGTGGGAGTGGAAGCCTGGCAGCGAGGGGACCCAAGGTGGAGATGGGTGGAGCAGGCTCAGCCCCCACGTGCTGTCAGGAGCTTGGGGAAATGGCAGCATGGTTGCCCCTTCCAGGCCAAAGTACCTTTGTGTCCAGTCAAGCGGTTGAAAAGCTTCCTGACTTAAAAGGAGCCAGTTTGTTTCATGGGCAGGAAGAGTCCTGATTTCTCTGGGGAATACTTTTCGGAAAGAGGGTTTGGGAAATGGAAACCATCGGCAGGGAAGTATTGGATCACAGCTTTCAACCACTTAGATCCAATTCAAGATTATTATTGAGTGTCGTGCTAATAAAAACAAGAAGGCAAAGTAGTCACAGGAGGGAATGTATGTTAATAGTTTTGATGTTCCGACTCTGGATAGTTTGGTGAGATGTAGGTTTTTGACCTCATGGCTGGGAGTTGGGGGAAGGAGAGGGGTTCTGAGGGATATGTGTTTTGGAGACTTGACCAGGTTTGTATAGCACCATGCGAGGAGATCATGTGCAGCGATCCTGGATGGACCCAGGATCATCCTGTGCAGCGATCCTGGATGGACCCAGCGATCCTGGATGGACCCAGCGAACCTGGATGGACCCAGGTTCAAATCCTGCATCTGGCATGTAGATCCGGGGCTCTTGGACAAAGTATGATCCCTCCTTTTAGTTCTTCCCTCTGCTGAACACACACGTGGTAGGCCCTCAGCTAGAAAATCACCATATGTGCCCTCAATTCAGCTTCACAGGTATGGGTAGTAGTTCTATTACGTACATTTTATAAATAAAGAAACAAACTTAGAGGAGAAAAGTGACTGATCCAGGGTTATACAGGTGGTAAGGGCAGAACAAGGATCTCAGGTCCGTTGGTCGTTTATCATTTTTTGTCTTCAGAATAGAAATGGTTCATGGGGAAGAACACTCAGGTTCCCTTCCCCATCTCCCTTTGTTCTTTTAGTGCGTAGCCAGTCTTCTGAAAAGCTGTTTCTAGAGGGCAGTTCAAAATGGAGGCATAAGAAGACCCTGAACTCAGCCTCCCATCATGAGCACACCAAATCTACGGCTGCGTATGGAACATTCCCTCTGAAAAAGGCTTGAAAGCTAGCCGAACAGCTGTTCTACAACAGAGAATGAAAAGGCCACACCAGGATGGGTCGGAGAGACAAAGACACAGTCTTGCCAAACCTCCATCCCCAGCACAGTGATCCATAAGTGGGAAGGATCTCACAGACCACAGATCGTGGTCCTGAGGAGTGAAGGGTTTGAGCCCTACAGCATGCACCCCAGCCCTTGGGACCTGCACTGAGAAGAGCAGCACCCCCTCCCCCAAACGCTGGCCTTGAAAACCAGCATGACTTACACCCAGGAGACCCACAGGACTGTGCGAAACTGAGACTCCGCTCTCAAAGGGCTCGTGCACAGACCCGCTCTCCCTGGGACACAGTGCAAAAGGAACATGTTTAAAAGTGCTTCAACCATACATGAAGGGGATTCACTGACTCATCTCAAAGCATCAGCTAGAGAGGTAGGATTGTGATGTCAGTCTCTCCGGTGATGGAGGCACCCGTGAGCGCCCCTTTTACACGCTTCTGCTTTTGCTATTTGCTTTGACCCGGTGCTTCCCCATGGCCCCACACCACTAAACCTGCCAGGCGGGCCCCAGCCTGGTGCTCCCTGCGTCCCTGCCAAAGTCAGTGAGTGGATCTGTGGCTCTGGCACCCAGGGGGCTTGCGTTTCTGGGCCCCATAGAACTGAAACAATTGGAGAGGCGGTTCTTGGCAGGGTACCATCCCCAGGACACTGCAGAGACAGCCAACCGAAACGCACCCCAGTCTCTCTGTGACCACCCTTTCAAGACTGGGATTGACCCCTCTTTTGCCTAATACGTACAAACAGAGTGAAGCAAAATGAGGAAACCGAGGAATATGTTCCAAATGAAAGAACAAGATAAAACCTCTGGGGGAAAAAAACAAACAAACTCCTAATGAAATGGAGATAATTTACCTGAGAAAGAGTTCAAAGTAGTGGTCATAAGGGTGCTTCCTGATCTTGGGAGGAGAATGGATGAACAAAGAGAAAATACAGGAAAGTGCCAGACAAAAGCCTCGGAACTGAAGATACAATAGGTGAATTCAAATGCACTAGAGAGGTTCAACAGCAGACTAGATGAAGCAGAAGAAAAGATCAGTGACCTGGAAGATAGGGCAGTGGAACTCACCCACGGAGCAGCAAAAACAAAAAAGAATTTTAGAAAGTGAAGAGAGCATAAGAGAAGTATAACAGAACATGAAATGGAACAGTCCATGATAAGTCTCCCAGAAGGAGAACACAGAGAGAAGGGGACAGAAAACGTATTTGAAGGAATAATGGTTAAAAACTTCTTAACCTGGGGAAGGAAGCAGACCATTCTATCCAGGAAGCCCATGTTGTAATTAAGTTGCCAAAAGGTAAAGAGAGAATCTTAAAAGAAGTAAGAGAAAAACAACTTGTTTCATATGGGAGAATCCCCATAGACTATCAGACTTTGCAGCAGAAACTTTGCAAGCCAGAAGGGAATGCATGATATATTCACATTACTGAAAGCAAAAACAAAACAAACAAAAAAAACACCCAGCCAAGATTTTTCTGTCTGGCAAGATTATCATTCGGAACCGAAAGAGAGAGAGTGTACTATAGACAAGCAAAAACTAAAGGAGATTACCACCACTAAACTGGCCTTACAAGAAATGTTACAGGACTCCTTTAAGTTGAAAAGAAAGGGCACCAGTTAGTAACAAGAAAACATATGAAAGTAAAAATCTCACTGATAAAAGTTATAGTAAAAGTAGTGGACTAATCACTTTAAACATTAGCACGAAGGGGAAAAGACAAAAGTAATAAAAATAACTACAACAGTTAGTTAAGAGATACACAAAATAGGGGTGCCTGGGTGGCTCAGCCAGTTAAGTGTCTGACTCTTGATTTTGACTCAGGTCATGATCTCTTGGTTCTCTGTGCTGACAGCATGGAGCCTGTTTGGGATTCTCTCTCTCTCCCTCCCCTGCTCAGAGTGGTACCGTCTCTCTAAATAAATAAATGCTAGAAAAAGAGGGGCGCCTGGGTGGCGCAGTCGGTTAAGCGTCCGACTTCAGCCAGGTCACGATCTCGCGGTCCCTGAGTTCGAGCCCCGCGTCAGGCTCTGGGCTGATGGCTCAGAGCCTGGAGCCTGTTTCTGATTCTGTGTCTCCCTCTCTCTCTGCCCCTCCCCCGTTCATGCTCTGTCTCTCTCTGTCCCAAAAGTAAATAAACGTTGAAAAAAAAATTTAAAAAAAATGCTAGAAAAAGAGAGAGAGAGAGAGAGAGAAAGAGAGAGATATACACAAAATGGAAAGTAAAATGTGACATTGAAAACGTAAAACATGGGAGGGGGAATTTAAATGTAGAATTCTAGATGAGTTCAAAATTAACTTGCTATCAAAATAGACTGTTGCGTGTATATATAGAGGCTGATATATATGTAAGTCTTGTGGTAACCACAAAACAACCTAAAGTGGAAACACAAAAGAGAATGGAATATAAATGTAATATCAAAGAAGGGCATCAAACCACAAAGGTGGAGAACAAGAGAAGCAGAAAGGAACAGAGAGTAACTGCAAAACAGGCAGAAAGCAATGAACCAAATGGCAATAAGGACATACCTATCAATAATTACTTTAAATGTAAATGGACTTACTTCTCCAATCAAACGAAGACCCGCAAGAGACGCACCTCAGTTGTAAAGGCGCACGCAGACTGAAAGTGGAAGTTCAGGAAAAGATGTTTCATACAAATGGAAACCAAAAGAAAGCTGAGGCAGCTGTACTTAACATCAGACAAAATAGACTTGAAAATGAAGACTGTGATAGAAGACAGTGATGGGCATTCCACAGTCAAGGGATCAATCCAGCAAGAAGATAGGACATTTGTAAACACTTACGTACCCAACATATGAGTGTTTAAATATATAAAGCAAATATTAACAGACCTAGAGGGGGAAATCAAAAGCAATACAATAATAGTAGGGGACTTTAATACCCCCCCCCCTTACATCAATAGATAGACCATCCACATTGGCATTAAATGACATTTTAGACCAGATGGACTTAATAGATACATGTACAGAACTTTCCATTCAAAAGCAGTGGAATGCATATTCTTCCCAAGTACACAAGGAGCATTCTCCAAGGTACATGTTAGGCCACAAAACAAGTCTCAATAAATTTGAGAAGATCCTATCAAGCATCTTTTCAGGCCACAGTGATATGAAATTGGAACGTAATCACAAAATGAAAACTAAAAAAATCACAAATACGTGGAGATTAAACAATGCTACTGAACGATCAGTGAGCCAATGAAGAAATTGAAGGAGAAACAAAAAATTCGTTGATCAAAATACAACATTCCAGAATCTATGGGAGATAGCAAAAGCAGTTCTGAGAGGGAAGTTCATAGCAATACATGCTTACCTCAAGAAATAAGAAAAATCTCAAACGACCTAACTTTACACCTAAAGGAAATAGAAAAAGAAACACAATAGACTAAAATGGTGATAGAAAATATCAGTGAAACTAAGAGCTGTGTTTTTAGAGAAACAAAATTAATAAACCTGTAGTTAGACTCATTAAGAGAAAAAGAGGCTCCAGTAAATGCAGTCAGAAATAAAAGAGGGGAGGTTACAGCCGATACCAAAGAAATACAAAGGATCATGAGAAATTACCATGAATAATTATAGGCCAGCAAATTTAACAACCTAGAACAAAATGGATACATTCATAGAAACAATCTTTTAAGACTGAATTATAAAGAAATAGAAAATCTGAACAGACCAATCATCAGCAGAGATTGAATCAGCAATCAAAAACCTCCCAACAAACGTAAGTCAGGGACCAGACAGCTCCACTGTTGAATTCTACCAAATATTCAAAGATTTAATCCCCGTCCTTCTCAAACTCTTCCAAAAAATGAAGAAGAAGGAATGCTTCTCAACTTCCTTTATAGGGCCAGCATCTCACTGATACCAAAACCAGGTAAGGACACAGCTAAAAAAGAAATAATAGGCCAGTAACTCTGATGAACATAAATGCAAAAAAAACTTCTCCAAATATTGTAAACTGAATTCAGCCCTACACTAAAAAGATCATACACTATGATCAAATGGGGGTCTATTCCAAGAATGCAAGGATGGTTCAACACCTGCAAATCCATCAGCATGATACACTGCATTAACCAAATGGAGGATAATAATCATATGGTCATCTCAACAGATTCAGAAAAAAGCATCTGACAAAGTTCAGTATCCATTTATAATAAAAACTGTCAACAAAGCAGGTAGAGAGGGAATGTCCCCAACATAATAACAGCTATATGTGACAAGCCCACAGCTAACATTATATTCAGTGGTGAAAAGCTGAAAGCTCTTCCACCGAGATCAAGAACAAGACAAGGATGCCCACTCTTGCCACTGGTACTCAACATAGTATTAGAAGTTTTAGCCAGAGCAGTTAAGCAAAAAAAAAGAAAAGACATCCAAATTAGAAAGGGGGAAGTAAAACTGTTGTTATTTGTATATGAGGTGATTAGAAAACCCTAAAGACTCCGCCAACAAACATTAGAATTAATAAATTCAGTGAAGTTGCAGGATACAAAATCAGCGTAAAAGCTGTTGCACTTTTTTCTTTACAGTAAAAATGAACTTTCAGAAAGGGAAATTAAGAAAATAATCCCATGTACAGTTGCATGAAAACGAATAAAATACCTGGGAATAAATTTAACCAGGAAAGACCTAAACACTGTAAGCCACAAGACGCCGATGAAAGAAATTGCAGATACAAATAAATGGAAAGATATTCTCTGCTCATGGCCTGGGAGAATTAATATTGTTAAAAAGTCCATATTACCCAAAGCAATCTATACATTCAATGGCAGTCCCTAACAAAATTCCAATGGCATTTTTCACAGAAATAGAACAAATTTAAAATTTGTATGGAATTGCGAAAGAGCCCGAATAGTGAAAACAATCTTAATAACAACAAAGCTGGAGGCATCACACTCACTGATTTTCAATACAAAGCTGTATTACAAAGCTATAGTAATCAAAACAGTATGATTTTGGCATCTAGTCAGATGCATAGATCAATTGGAACAGAATAGAGATTCCTGAAATAAAATCCAAGCATGTATGGTCAGTTAATTTAGAACACAGAAACCGAGAATATGCACTGGGGAAAGGACAGTCCCTTCCATAAATGGTGTTGGGAAGACTGGGCCACTGTTTCACTCCATACGCAAAAATTAACTCAAATTGGATTAAAGACTTGAATATAATATCAGAAGCCATAAAACTCCTACAAGAAAACATAGGCAGTAAGCTCCTTGACGTTGTTCTTGGCAATAGTTTTTAGGATCTGACTCCAGAGGCACTGGCAACAAAAGGAAAAATAAACACGTGGCCTATATCAAACTATACCGCTTCTGCACAGCGAAGGAAACCATCAACAAAACAAAAAGGCAACTTACTGAATGAGAGAAGATATTTGCAAATCATGTATCCAATAAAGTTAATATTCAAAATATGTAAAGAACTCCTAGAAATCAATAACAAAAAACCAATGTGATATAAAAATGGGCAGGGAATCTGGGCATTTTTCCAAATAAGACACACAAATGGCCGACAAGCGTAAGACAAGATGTTCAGCATCTCTAATCATCATTTGATTGGCATTGGGAAATGCCAGTCAAAACAACAATGATTAGATATCACCTCACACTTCTCAGAATGGTACTTGTTATTATGAGATAGCAAATATTAGCAGGAATGTGGAGAAAAGGGAACCCTCGTGCACATTTGGTGGGAATATAAATTGGTGCAGCCACTGTGGAAAACAGTATGGAGGTTCCTCGAAAAACTAAAAATAGAAGTACTCTATGATCCAGCAATTTCACTTCTGAGTATTTCTCTGAGGAAGATGAAAACATCGAGAAAATACATGCATTCCTGTGCTTATAGCAGTATTGTTTACAGCAGCCGAGATAGGGAAGCAACCTAAGTGTCAGTTGATGGCTGGCTGGCTGAAGTTGTGGTATATACCCACAGTGGAATACTACTCAGCCATAAAAAAAACAATGAAATCTTGCCATCTGGAACAAATGGATGGAGCTTTATGGTATTACGCTGAGTGAAATAAGCCAGAGAAAGACAAATACTGTAGGATCGCACTTATGTATGGACTCTAAAAAAACAAAAACAAAAACAAAATCAATCTCATAGATGCAGAGAACTGACTGGTGGTTGCCAGAGGAGAGGGGATTTGGGGGATGGGCAAAATGGGGAAAAGGGAGTCAAGAAGAACAAACTTGGCAGTCAAAATAAATAAGTCGCGGGGATGTAATATACATGATGGTGAGAGTAGTCAATAATCTATTGCACATTACGTGACTTTGTGCGGTAATGGAGATGTTGGACTCACTGTGGTGATCATTTTGCATCGTACGCAAATATGGACTCATGTTATAAATGTGAAACTGATGTTATGTGTCAGTTACACGGGAGTAGAAAAACAAACAAACAAAACAGACGCTATTCCCAGAGACACGAGTGTTGGTCCAGAGCCTTTCCAAGTGTCATGGCTTAGTTACTCTTCCCTGAGCTGTAGCCAGGACTCTGGTTAAAGGACCATTGTTGAGTAAATATGTTTTTAGTCCCCGAACTCAACTTTGCTTTTTGCAAAGATGACAGTTACAATTTCTGTGTTTATTTTGCCCATCAGCCCAGCAATGCAAATGAAACAGGCTTTCTTTTTCTCTTATGATATATTCATGCCCAGCTTTGGGCTTGAAATTTTAGTCTCCGGCACATGAGACCTCAGGATTTGGATATAGATTCCCCCAGAGCTCACTCTGTCCTCCTGTTTGCTGAATCACAGTGTCTTCTGGCTGTGGGACCTTGACTTTGAATAGAGAGACAGATGCTTGGTAATTACAAGGTTCCCTTCCTACAGTAGGGGATTGGCAAGTAATTGCCTTGTTTTTTTAAGGGAGAAATCGAAGCAGCATTTTAAAGAGCCAGAGCCACGCTTGTACGTGACAGGAAAAATGAACCGAACTCTTGAAATACATCCACCTCCCTTCCCAACGCAGAAGAGGTTTGGGAAAGGAAGCTTGACTGAGATTCTGTTGACATGAAGGCAGGACAGGAAGGACTGGAGCAATCGTTAGGACCATCGCGGGTGGGCACCATGCATTGTAAGTGTGCTGAGTCAGAGTCACTTTCTGCCTCCACCCCTTTCTCGGTGCCCAAGGAAGACTCATTTCTCGTAGGGAAAGTTAGAAAATACAAATAAGCAAATTTCCCACCACTCTGAGCTAAACACTGTTTGTGTTTTGGCAAATATCTTTCTAGCTGCTCTGTGTGTGTGTGTTTAAGGATGAGCTTGTACTCTATTTTTTGTAAGCTGATTCCCCTCCCCCCCCCAACACCATATAGTAACCAAAGTGTTTTTCAGTAAATACACATCCGTCCTTACTGCTCAAAGCATGGTCCTTGGACCACCAGCAGCAGCAGCACCTGGGAGCTTATGGAAATGCAGATTCTCAGGCCCCAGAGTCCACATTTTTTCACAACATCCTAGTGATTTTTTTTTTTTTTACTTTTGAGCTTAAGGAATATGGAACCACCTCATTTTATTTTATTTTACTTTATTTTATTTTAAGTTTATTTATTTATTTTGAGAGAGACGGTGTGAGCAGGGGAGGGATAGAGACAGAGGGGGGGGAGAGAGGGAGAATCCCAGGTAGGCTCCACACCGTCAGCACAGAGCCCAATGTGGGGCTCAAACTCGTGAAACCGTGGGATCATGACCTGAGCTGAAACTGAGAGTCAGATGCTTAACCTTAACTGAGCCAGGTGCTCCTGAACCACATCATTTTGAGGAGCTGCCTAATATTCCATTTTGTAAATGTGCTCTAATTTAGATAACCAATCTCTTATTATCTGCGCTTGGAGATTTTTTATGAATTTTCACTTTTGTCATTAGTACTGTGATGAACATCATTATACCAAATGTCCTGTCTCCTTGGCTGATTATCTGCCTGGGACGCGTTAGTAGAAGATCTGAAGATCCCTCTGAAGATCTCTGATGAAAGTTGCCAAATCAGAAATAATGGGTGTCCATTTTCCTATGCCGATTCTGGCAGTTACCCTTTATTTTTTTTTTTCAACGTTTATTTATTTTTGGGACAGAGAGAGACAGAGCATGAACGGGGGAGGGGCAGAGGCAGAGGGAGACACAGAATCAGAAACAGGCTCCAGGCTCCGAGCCATCAGCCCAGAGCCCGACGCGGGGCTCGAACTCACGGACCGCGAGATCGTGACCTGGCTGAAGTCGGACGCTTAACCGACTGCGCCACCCAGGCGCCCCTGGCAGTTACCCTTTATTAAAAAAATCTTTGATGGTTTGATAAAAACAAATGGCACCTCATCACCAGTGGTTAATTTGTCTGACACTCGTGTGGTTAAACATGAATTCATTTACTTGTTAGCCTTTTGTCTTCATCATGTAAATTGTTTAGGTCCTTTGTTTTTCCTTTGAGGGAGGGTTTGTCATTTTTATACTTGATTTGGTAAGAACTCTCTTTATATTTAGATATTATGTCTTTGAAATGTGTTACAAGTAGAGTTCCAATTACCAACATGGTGTTTTTAACCTGCACTTGATTATGTCCCAAATGCAGGACGAGATTTGGGGGGTTGGAAGCCTGAATTGGGAGATTCTGTGCAATATAACTATAGAGCCGTTCCTCTTAAACCAACATGAGAATCACTGCTTATGGAAGAAGTGAGTTCAGCGTTCTGACTGAACAAACCTAAGGCAAGACAGTCTGTCCCTGGTGCCTTAGGGACCCAGAGAACCTCACTGAACTTGGCAAAGGAGCATTTCCCATTTTCTTCTATTGCTTAATGCTGGATTTTTTTTTTTTTTTACAACATGGAGCTGGAAGAACTTTACAGTTTTTATGTTTATTTTAATTTATTTTGAGACAGAGTGAGTGAGCAAGTGAGGGGCAGAGAGAGAGAGAGAGAGAGAGAGAGAGAGAGAGAGAGAGAGTACCAAGCAGGCTCCATAACTCCGTGCTGAACCCGACGTGGAGATGAGCCGTGAGATCATGACCTGAGCTGAAATCAAGAGTCGGACACTTAGCTGACTGAGCCACTCAGGCGCCCCAAGTTTTTAATTTTTAAAGTAAACTTTATAGCCTAGCAGACAAGTAGTAGTATATGTCTGTGTGTATAGAGTATCATTTCTATAAAATTTTAAAATTTCTAAATGGAGAGCAGGTAGGGACAAGAAATGTGCTCTAAAGACATTCATGTTTCCAAATGACCTCACTTATAACCTCATTTCCAGGATTCATTATTTCTGAGCCCACAATAAATTAGTCTTACTGAAAGTACTTTTCTCTCTTGACCCTGATTCAGTTGCTTTTTAAGGAGCTGGTGTGGTTTAGATTCAGAAGTAGAATAAAGGACAAAACAGGCAGAATCCCAGCTGGCCCCAGATGGCCCCTGGGCTCCGGGAGGAACCCCTAACTTCACAGAGCCCAGCAGGCTGGCTGTGTGCATGCAGGGCAAGCCAGAAGGCTGGGGGCCCGCAGGTCAGGTGGCTGAAGCGGGGGCTGGTGGGGACAAAGAAGCTCGCCTCCCTTTTGGCAGGAAAGGAGCCCTGGGCCAGTTCTGCCCTCAGCAGTATTTTCCACCTGCTCTGGGACCCACAGGAGCTGTGAACGGGATGTGCTTCCAGCAAGCACCTGCTTGAACAACCGGACGGTCTTTCTGCACAGGCACGTACAGGCCTGACCCAGAGATTTCCCGGGGACATGCTGAGGGCTCCCAAGGGAGAAGTGGGCCGGACGGAGGCTGACACCGTCACAGTAGATAAAGGAGGCCACGGTGAAAAAGTAACATTTGTATGAGAACGAGATCAAGTGCTTGGGCATCCAGAAGAAGGGGTGCCTTTTGTTTAAAGATGAAGATCCTGAGGAAGGTCCCAGCCGAGCTAGGTTCTGCAGGCTGTATGGAGAATGGATGTGTGCGGTGGGAGGGAGCCGGAATGGGCACTCTAGCCTGAGGGAGCCGTGTGGGCTCAGGGCTGCACAGCCCGGGTCCAGCGCCAGCCCCCTGGCCAAGATGCAGAGACTGGGTGTGCCCGAGAAGTGCCGCCCGGCTGTGCGGTGGCCATCAGGAAGTGGCAGTGACCTCAGCACCGGGAAAGACCCAGGATCCAGGCTGGGGCAGCACGTGCCTCTTTCCCCAGGGACGCTCAGAGGGGAGGCTGATGGCATCTGCCGACCCCAATCTGTATTAGGAGCACTTTCGAGCAGCAGGATTATTCTATGGCTGAGTGTGTTCGCCATTCGAGAAGGGAAGCACTCTGGACTTGGGAGACAGAAAACTTGGGATTAGTTCTAGTTCATGTAAATTTCCCAATGTCATTCCGCTTTCCGCTTCCTGGTCCGTGACATGGGCAAAGCAATAGCTGTTTTGGAGGTTCCACGTGAAAATGGTAGGAGACCGTGTGGGCGACAGTAGTTTATAAACTGTAAAGCACTGTGTGCACAGATGGCGTGTTCCTCATTGTTGTTCCTCTCTGCAAGAACACCCCAGGGGCTGTTCTGGCAGTAGACAGACAGACAGACAGACAGGCATCCACCCGCTCCGGGGCCGCCCACCTGCAGCTCTGTGCAGAGCCCTCTGCAACCATGGGGACTGGTGTTCTTTCTTACTTTTCTGTCGTCTGTTCCTGGCTTGATTCAACCATTGCTGTCTCGGGCCACGTCAGCAGTCTTACCTTTATTCCACATAAGCTCTCTCTTCTTCCTAACGTTACGGAACCAGGCTGGAACGCTGGTGGAAAAACCAAGCGGCACTCGGAGATCTTGGTGGATCGGAGATTTATTTAACACCGGCGGGCTCAGAGGAGACCGTTTCTCCAAAGATCTGAGCCCCGAATGCGAGCGGGAAGGGTAATTTATAGTTATCAGCCTTCATACTTGTGTGTGTGTGTGTGTGTGTGTGTGTGTGTGTGTGTGTTTTGGGGGGGGGGGCTGTTTCAGGCGCGCAGCAAACCAAAGGAAGAAGAACCCAGAGGAGGGGTCTCTAAGCTACAGACCAGAGTTTGTTTTAGCCCCATCAGCCATCTTTGGTGTACTTTATCCATTTCTCCAACACTAACAGCCTAAGCCCTTTGCAAAAGCAGAGACTGCACCCCTGGGTCTTGGGTACAGGTGTGGGTGCTGACCAGCACAGCCTCCTTCCCCGCTGGGTGGGCATTTGCTCAACAGGATGGTCTCTGGGAACCCTAAAGCCCTCACCCACGCTCAGCATGGCCATCACATCCCCTCTCCTTTCTCCTTTCTGCTGAAGCACAGTCTTGGCAACCCGAGTTAGAGGCAGGGGTGAGGCTGGGGGGTCTGGGTGGAGTTCTGGCCTGGAGGGGTGCTGCAGGGTGCAGGCCCGACCTGGGTGTGCCCTGACCTCCGCTGCCCTGAGGGCCCAGCACAGGGGGGGCCGAGCTCCTGGCCGCGGACGGTCTGAATTAGGAACTTGCAGCAGGGTTAATTTCTCTGTATAATTAAGTAAAGGAAAATGGCTTGAAAGAGTGTTCAATTCGTCCACAAGGCACGTTTCCTCATGGGGCTTCGTTTTCCACGCCTCGATTACAAGGGCGGGCCGTTTGGTTTAATGATCTTGGGAGGCATCAAGCACACGCACCGCGCTGGCGCTAGGTTCCCGTCTTCCCTGGGACAGAGGCTCCTTGAAAGACACTCGCCGGACTCTGGGTCTGCCTCGCAAAGAGCACGCGCCCTCTGCCCTGCAGGACTGCCCAGCCCCAGGCAGCAGGTGAACCGGAAATCCGGTAATTGCAATCAAATGTGATAAGGGTGGAAATTAAGAACTGAGGCCCGGGAGCCAGCCTCTCTCGAGTTCACTCCAGCCACGTCAGCAAGTGGCGTCAGTTTTTGCATCTGTAATATGGGGAACAATAATAAAATCTTAAAGGGTAGGATGAAGATTCTGTGATGAACGAATACGTGTCCGTGCTTAGAACAGCACCAGATACTACTGGGAAATGCTGAGGAAACGCTAGCTTTTTAAAAAATAAATGGAAGTATCATTGGCATGTAACATCAGTTTTCAGATGTACAAGATAATGATTTGGTATCTGTATATGTTGTGAAATAATCAACATAAGGGTAGTTGATATCCGCCTTACACAGTTAGTTTTTTTTTCTTGCCATGAGAACTTTGAAGACCTACTCTCAGCAGCTTTGCAGAGTATACTATGGTATTATTATTTTTTTTAATGTTTTTTACCTTATTTATTTATTTTTGAGAGACAGAGAGGGACAGAGCACAAGCGGGGTGGGGCAGAGAGAGAGAGGGAGACACAGAATCCGAAGCAGGCTCCAGGCTCCGAGTTGTCAGCACAGAGCCCGACGCGGGGCTCGAACTCGCAAACCGCGAGATCATGACCTGAGCGGAAGAAGTCGGACGCTCCACCGACTGAGCCACCCAGACGCCCCTACTACGGTATTGCTAACTGTAGTTCACCATGCCATCCATTGTATCCTCAGGACTTATTTGTCTTGTAACTGGAAGTTCGTGCCTTGACCTCCTCTGCCAGCTCCTTTCATTATAGGAGGAGAATGGAATGCAAATGATAGAGTAACTGACCTGTGGTCCTGAGGGGCTGGTTGGGCTGAAGGATTGAAAGATAGTAGGAATGTGTGGAAGAGGGCCTGAAATACAAGGCATGTTGGTGAGCACGAGTATTTGGTGAGGAGGGTTCTTGGAATAACAGGTACATAAGTGAAAGGAGGCATGCAGTGGTGAGGCAGAACAGCCCTATAGAGCCTTCCAGATGAAGGCAACCTTTATGGTGTAGGCACTGTGGGGCTAAGGGGCATTTCCAGTAGGGTTGTAGCATGATGAGGGGCACGTTTTAAAAAATTAACTCTAGGGGCGCCTGGGTGGCGCAGTCGGTTAAGCGTCCGACTTCGGCCAGGTCACGATCTCGCGGTCCGTGAGTTCGAGCCCTGTGTCAGGCTCTGGGCTGATGGCTTGGAGCCTGGAGCCTGTTTCCAATTCTGTGTCTCCCTCTCTCCCTGCCCCTCCCCCGTTCATGCTCTGTCTCTCTCTGTCCCCGCCAAAAAAAATAAATAAATAAACATTGAAAAAAAAATTAACTCTAGGGGTGCCTGGGTGGCTCAGTAGGTTAAGGGCACGATTTCAGCTCAGGTCATGATCTCATAATCTGTGGGTTCAAGCCCCGCATCGGGCTCTGTGCTGACAGCTTGGAGCCTGAAGCCTGCTTTGGATTCTGTGTGTCTCTCTCTCTTTCTGCCCCTCCCCTACCTGTGTTCGCGCGCTCTCTCTCTCTCTCTCTCTCTCTCTCAAAAAATGAATAAACATTTAAAAGAAATTAGTGATAGTGAGGGTGGAGACAGAGTGCCCACGAGCCTTCCCTGGGGAGGTACAAGCGAGCCTGGTTGGGTGCAGTCATTCTGGGAAGACTGGGGAGAGGGATTCAGGATGCGGGCTGGAGGGCGGGGTGAGGCAGGTTGAGAGCAGGGCCCCCCGGGGTGTGGCCACCTGCAGGGATAACAGGAGCTTTGAGGGTTGAGTGTGTCACCAGGGAGGTGCTCCCAGAGGTGGGCAAGTAGGTGGTCAACCCCGAAGGGCGGCTGTCGCTGCGGTGAGAGGCAGAGGTCATGGAGCGTGGGCCGTGGGCAGTGGCGAGGCAGCACGCGGGTTCCTTCCGGGTCCCTCTCCTCCCTGGATTGCTTTATGGGTCAGAAAAAGGACACCTTGGTGGCTTGGCAGTTGGATCCTTCCAGTCTTGTGCGTATGTCACGGAGGAACCCTGGGCAACTGCTGTCTCTTCCGGTAACACCCCGGGGGGGGGGGCGGGGAGGTTGGCAATAAGCGACACTTTGCTTCCTTTGCACTCAGCATCAACTTGACAAGTCTTATTAACGGAAGAACCGCCTGATGACCCCATTTAGTATAATCCCGGCAAAGGAGGTGTTGATGTAGTTCCTTAGTGCTGTGTTAGATCCTGTCTCTATAGAGAGGTGGTGGAAGGCGGGAGCAGAAGGAAATATCATTTCCCGTGTGGTCATTTTAAATCATAATCAGAGGTGAGAGGTGCATGAGCAACACGTCCCCCAAATAATTCTGTCGCTCTTGAGGCCAAAAGTAAAGGTGTGTCTGGTGTTTGTTCAACCCTGTGATGTGCTCTCTTGCTGAGCTCCCTGGGCTCCTTGAACTCGGATTGGGGAAGAGTAGCCAGAAAGAGATCTCAAGAGTCTCCGAGCATCTGGCAGCCGGTGTCATAATGGTGACCGGTGCCGTTTCCACGCTTGGTGCGTACCTGGTGCTGCGCTCTGGTTTACGCGCAGCATTTCATTTCGTCCTCAGGACTGCCCTTTGAGGCAGGTGCTGTAATCGTCCCCATTTCACAGGTGGGGCAACTGAAGCTTTGCGGGGCCGTGGACCTTGTCCCGGGCGCCCGTTTGATGGGTCAGATCCACCCGACTGCGCCCTGGTGCTCCCAGCGCGCAGAGCATTCTTGGAGACTTAGCTGTGGCTCAGCCTCGTGCCCGGTTGGGCTCTGCGGTCGGGCGATCCGTTCCCAGGCAGAGCTGACTCGGAAAGGCCCTTCCGCGTCTGGGAACCAGGTCCTGTTCGGGGTGTTGTTGGCGTAGGCCTGGTGCCGTTGGCATCGGCCTGTCTCTGGGTTCCCATTTGTTCTTTGGGCCCGTTGCTGTGCCCGCTCGCCTCTCTGATTCCGCCACCCCAGCGGCCCACCGCATCGGGACCAAGATGGAGTCGTCTGTGCGTTTGGAGATCTAGCACCATTCCCCTCCCGCCCGTGCCTCAAAGAGTTTGCCGCAAGGGGATCCGAACCCAGCACCCTGCGCCTGTGCGTGTAGGGTTTCATCCCACGGCAGGGTGATTGCACTTGGAGTTAGGGAGGGGTTTTCCCTTTCACAGCCAAAGGCAAGGCAGCTCTTGGCCTCCCTTCTAATGAGATTTCCTGTGGCTGAGGGCTCCTCTCCTTCCTAGCTGATTGTCACTGTAGTTGCTATTAGTGACGCCCGGGGCTGAGAACTGTGCAGATACCAACTCAGCCCTCTTTCTGAGTGTCCTGTGAGCCGGAGAGGTTCATCCCCTTCTTCTGGAAGTAGCAGCAGCAACAGTGAATTCAGGGCTGACTTCTTGACTAGGGACAACAGTTAGGTGTTTTAACGAGCCGGAAAGAGCCTTAGAGCTCTTCTATGGCCTTCTATGGTCTTCTAGAGGTCCTTTATTCTGCCCACCAGGAAAAAACACGTTTGCCCAGCATCAGGCCGCTGATCAGGGCTGATGAGCGGACTGGGGGCCTTTCTGTCTCCACCTGCTGCCCCACGCTCTACTCTGCCCTGCTGGGGTCTGCACACACCTCCGGCGCCCACCCTGGGCAGCCGCCAGCCCGCACAGTACCAGGTCCTGGCCCTGCGGCGTGTGTTCAAAGTGACTCTTGGGGTTAGCACGGACAGGCTGAGTGACGGTAATGTGGTCAGATTAAATGGGAACGGGGACAGCCCCAGGGACAGCTCCGCAGAGGGCAGGGGCCACCCGATGGGGAAGCCAGGGGCAGAGGCTCCCTTGGCCCTCTTGTCAACGGGGCTGCTGGTTTGGATGCCGACTCTATCGTCTGTGGTCAGTCTGGGAAGAACCCCAGCGCGTGGATCGAGTGGGTAAAAGGCAAGCCGAGAGTCCAGGAGGATGGGACCCCTCACGGACGCTTCGGACAAGCTCCAGGTTCGGTGGGAGACAGGGAGCGCCCAGGGAGCTGGGCGGTTGGAATTCTCTCCTTAGCGAAGCGTGCTAATAAAATGACACAAAGCTTCTCCTGTCCGAAGTATTCCTTGGGACTGCGAGTGCATAGAAAGGAAGGAATCTGTGCGTTCCAGGGTGACGTCTCCTGGCGCTCTGCCCGTGTTCTTCTCTATTGATTCCACGTCGAGCCAAGAGGCTGTGGTCAACAGCGGCAGCGACAGTGATAATAGCAACATCAGAAGCAGGAATACCCCGTAGTGCCTGAGTGCATCCTGATAGATTCCTAGCTCATATAATCCTCCCACTGCGATACTGGGTAGGTAGCCTGAGGCTCAAGGTCACGTAGCTCCCGACGCCGGTTTGCCGAGGGAAGAGAGATGCTCTTTCTTGCTGTCTGCCCACGTCCTCCTGGGTGTTTTCCTATCTCATTGTGAGGTTCCTCCATCTAGTGAGAGAGAGAGAGAGAGAGAATGAGCGAGCTCGGATGAGCTTGTGTCTTTGAAACTCCCAGAGTCTGGCCTGGCCATCTATTTATCTCGGACATAAGGGATTAGGAAAGAGGGGGAGTTATTTTCCTTGGTACATCTCAAGGATCCGGGAGGAAATTTCAGCCTGCCCACCTGCTTTCTGGGTTTAGGACCAACTCACAGTTGGAACATAGTGTGGGAGGGGCTTCCCCACCTCTTTGGCATTTAGCTGCCCCCTCCCCCCTTCTGCTGGCTCATTAGTACCCACAGCCCCTCCAGGCCGGGCTCTCTTTGCCCGCAGCTGCTAACAGCTGTTTTTCCTTCCCAGAGTCTTGACAAACAATACCCCTGGTCACAAAGAGGAATATTTATAACCGATGGAAAGCACAAACAAGTATTTGACTGTCATATTAACATTTTGGGGACCCCTAGAGCCCCCTTCTTCAAAATATCATCTGCTGGGTTTTTTTTTTCTGCTTCTAAAGGCCATTCATTTGGTTATATCATCTGTTTCCAGAAATCGTATTCAGAAAAGCCTAACGAAAAAAATGGAAGTCACTTATAACCCTACCGCTTAAAGATGGTCATGGTGAACCCTTTGACTTCAATCTTTTCAGCTGTTTAGAGTTTACAGGCACGCTTTTTTTTTTTAAGTTTGTACCAAACTGTACTGCTTTCTTATCTTTTTAAAGATGGTCTCCTGAACGTTTTCTTACGCTCTCAAATACTCCTCGAGAACATTCCTTTTTAACGTAGAGAGGATTCCACATCATGAATGTTCCCTATTTGGGGACATTTAGTGTATTTGGACTGTTTTTTCCTCTGCAAAATACACGTGCATCTCTGAACATTCCCTTAGAATAACATCAAAGCTTGTAAACAATTTGTAAAGGCAGATTTCCCCCTTGGAAATGTTATGCCTTTTTATTCTTTGATAAACCGAGAGATGTTTCTGTGAGCTCTAAGTAATACCGGGCGCTGATCTTGTAAGAGGGCTCGAATGTTTGGGGGAGAGTGCTGTCCTGTTTTGCTCTTCCCCACTAAGCGGGGCAGATATGTGACCCCTTGCTGCGCCCTGGCCACCTTCACCCCCCCGGAAGCGCTGCACGTCAGTCACGACACTACCCTTCCCCCCAGCCACAGACTTCAGAATCCTCCTTAACACGGGTACAGGCAGCTACGAGCCACGCGAGTTGACACAAGAGCCCGAACCTATTTGCCATCTGTGGGTCAAGGACTGACGCCTATTCCGAAGAGGCGGGCAGAGTGCTCTGTTTCATTCATTCCTGGAGAATGGGCTGGGGGTGCGGAAGCACCGTGCAGATTGGTTTTGGAGGCACCGTGTGCTGAATTTCAGTACGCATCTTGAGCAAGACCAAGATCTACAAGGCACCTGGGGTGGCTCCGTTGCTTGAGCATCCAACTTCCAGATCTCACAGTTGGTGAGTTCGAGCCCCACGTCGGGCTTCGCGCTGACAGCACGGAGCCTGCCCGGGACTCCCTCTCTCTCTCTCCTCCTCGTGCTCCAAATAAAGAAAGTTAAAACAAAGGAAGATGTGAAACAATTAGGGTTTGTTTGGAAGTATGCCAGCCTTTCCGTATCCACCCCGATTCGGAGGGTGTCAGTTGAGAGGTGCACTCTGTGTTCTTCGTGTTTCCGTGGGTTACTCTCCAGGCGCAAGCCCTTTATCAAGTAAGAGAACAGTCGTGGGCTGATGGTGGGCAAGACGCTTATGGCATTTGCTGGGCACAGCTTAGTGTTCTGTGTCTCCTTACAGCTTTCACTTCGGATCCCTCGCGCTAGTTTCTTTGTCTTTATGCGTGAAGATTAGGGATGGTCGCGTATGTGCCCTGCAATTGACCTGTCTAGCGTGGCGTCGCCTTGCCCAGGAAGGAGCGCTAGAAAAACCCGAGAGCTACAAAACTGCTGTCTAAACGTGGTCACGGTGCAGCCCCATGTGGGTAATTCGATTTGTCAGACGGTGAGCCCTGAGCAGCAGAGGACCCTGCTTTTTCCTGGACTTAACGGCATTAGAAACACAGCTGCCTGTGCATCACGGGCAGTTCTGTCTGGAAGGCCCGCCCCCTGTCACTCTGCTGAGACACCTAGCTACGCACCTTGGTCGCTGCACCTCGGCTGGCTAGGGTCGCCTCCCAGTGGGAAGCATTTATCCCCCTCCTCACCCCCCCCACCCGGTCCCCCTCCTCCTCCTCGGTGCTTAGGCAGCTGGTGCACACGGCTGGGATGAGCACTTAGGGCACTACACTTGGTCGTGTGCTTGCGTAGGAAGGCAGCCACCTGGGGCATGGAAGCAGCTTGGGCTCCTACTCAAGCTCCGACCTTGAACAGTTGCTCCAAGCCCTGGGCCTCCGCTTACACATCTGTAGAACTTCCCTTAGAAATGAGATGCCTGCGCTGTTGGTGGGAACGCAAACTGGTGCAGCCGCTCTGGAAAACAACGTGGAGGTTCCTCACAAAATTAAAAATAGATCTACCCTATGACCCAGCGGGAGCACCGCTGGGACTTTATCCAAGGGACACAGGAGTGCTGATGCATAGGGGCACGTATACCCCAATGTCTATAGCAGCGCTTTCAACAATAGCCAAATGACGGAAAGAGCCCAAATGTCCATCGACTGACGAGTGGGTAAAGAAGATGTGGTTTCTACATACGATGGAATACTACTTGGCCATGAGAAGGAATGAAGTCCTGCCATTTGTAGCAACGTGGATGGCACTGGAAGGTGTTAGGCTAAGTGAAATAAGTCAGGCAGAGGAAGACAGATGCCACATGTTTTCACTCGTATGGGGAACTTGAGAAACTTCACAGAAGACCATGAGGGAAGGGAAGGGGAAAAAATAGTTACCGACAAGAGAGGGAGGGAGGCAAATACAGAGAACACGCTGAGGGTTGATGGGGGGGTGGGGGGAGGGGAAAATGGGTGATGGGCATGGAGGAGGGCACTTGTTGGGAGGAGCACGGGTGTTGTATGGAAGCGATGAATCACGGGAATCTACCCCCCAAACCAAGAGCACACTGTACATCCTGTATGTTAGCCAACTTGACAATGAATTATATTAAAAGGAAAAGAAGAAAGAAATCTGGTGCCTGCGTACATTAAAGCCCTAATGGAGCCCTAGGCACAGCATCACCTCTGAATCAAGGTTAGTGTCCCCTCCCCACACTGGACGCCCCAAACTTAGGTACCTCGTGAAATTAAAGAATGTACCTCAGGGGCGCCGGGGTGGCTCAGTCGGTTAAGCGTCCGACTTCCGCTCAGGCCGTGATCTCGCGGTCCGTGGGTTCGAGCCCCACGTCGGGCTCTGTGCTGACAGCTCGGAGCCTGGAGCCTGTTTCCGATTCTGTGTCTCCCTCTCTCTCTGCCCCTCCCCTGTTCATGCTCTGTCTCTCTCTGTCTCAAAAATAAATAAGTGTTAAAAAAAATTTTTTTTTAAAGAAAGTACCTCAGTGGCTCCCTTCCTGAAGGAGTTATCGGGCCTTTGTCCAACTCCAATGGATCTGTTGGGCACAGAACAACACACTGTGGGTTTCCACTCTCAGGTTCTTTGATGCGGTGGCCAGGGGCTAAGTGGCAGTCACCCCTGTGTCTTCCTCAAAGAGCAGGTGTTTCTTCACCATCCCTGAATTCTTTGGAATTCAAGTCTCAGCTGGTTCTTTCCGCTGGCCAGAAGCTGGTCCCCAGGACTGATTCAGTGACAGCCTGACTCTCCCAAATGAAGAGTGCCTCTCCTGCCCTGGAGCTCGGTCTCGTCCAAGGGTATTTTGTTGACGTTGACGGCTGCCATTTTGCAACGTCCTGAAGCTGCGTTAACTTGAGCAGACAGCCGGGGGCCTCGCTGATCTGAGCTGGGCTGTGACTCTGGGCGGTGTCTGTGAGTGCCTGGTCCCACCCAAACCCAGAAGGGAAAAGGAGGTCTCGGTGACACCCCAGCAAATGTTACTCAGCCGGCCTGAGCCCCTACACTTGCGAGGCTTGTGTCCTAGCTAACGCTGGGGGGTCAGATCACAGGTGGGCAGCCGGGGGGGAGGCTGCTGGCTTCCTCTCCCTCGTCTCTATAGAGGCGTCTGCTATTGTCAGCTGTGTGTGTTGGGGCTATGAGGTCGTGTGGTGGGGGGGGCACTGAAACTGGAAGAATCTTCCGGCAAGATCTACCACAGTGCGGTGGTCAGGGGCATGGACTCAGGCTGGGCCACCAGGGGTGGATTCTGGTCCTGCCCTTTGCTGATTGTGTGACCTCCGGCAAGTCCCTTAACCTGTCTGTGACTCAGTTTCCTCATTGGATACATGGAGGTTAGTAGCGGTGCACGTGTCTCCGAGTTATCATCAAGGAGGAAGGGAGTCAAGCTATCATTTATAAAGCAGAACACATATACAGCATAAGTGCCATATACACGTATGCTGAATAAAATACGTAAACGTTCTTTTATGTTCACTGAGAAATAAATAACATACCCGGCCCAGCTACACTTGTGGAACGGGGCTCTGGATGTGTGACCCTGAGAAAGGAAAGGCTCCAGGAAGAAAAAGGACAGGAGCCTGAAGGCCAGAACCGCCCCCAACTCAGTAAGCCTACCATTGACCTCCTCTGGTTCCTTGCTTCCTCTTGGGGAGGTGAGGCTGCAGGTGGCTGGTGGGACAGGGCCAGCCTCTCCCCACAGTCCACTGGATGCGGAGGTCGGCACCTCCCTCCACCGGCTTGACTCGGTGAGTCATAGCATGAATGTGGGCCCTCTCTCAGGCTTCCCGGCCAGCTTGGCCAGGATGTGCTTCTTTCTTGCCTGGTCCCTAGTCCCTGGTCCCTTGCCTTCTCTCTCCCGGGGCCTGAAGGGCGGTGCAGGGCATTAGAGGGATGCAGTTAGGGTGCGGGGATAAAGCCCCTCCGGCCTGCCTTCCTTCTTCCTGGCCCAGCTGTGCCGAGACAAGCGCCTGGTCCCATCCTCCACGCACAGGGTGCCATGGGTGTCCCCGAGTACTAGAAAGGAGGATGAGGACTCCACCGGAAGCCTTTGCTCTCCCTCCTCCCTCCACACCCCAGCGATCCTGCAGTCCTGCACTCGGGTGCCCCCGGGGGACACAGGCACGCAGAGCAAATACAGACGCCTGGTGGAGGGAGACAAGGAGCATGGCCGGGGGTCCACACACCCGTGCCGGGCTGTGAAAGGAGGCAGTGGGTGGCACCAGCGATGCCAAGCCAGGAGGGGAGGTGCCCGAGAGTCAGCTGCCGGCGGCGGGGAGGGTGACCACCCCCTGTGTCCTAATAGGTTTTTCTAGGGAGGGAGTCCAGCCCAGTCCCACGCAGTGGCCTCTGATGTTCCCCGTTGCGCTAACCACCGTCATGTCAACACAGACCCTTGTCACTGCTGCTTCTCAAGCAGGGCTCCTGAGCCCCAGAGCAGAGGTCCAGGCCCTGCCTCCTGATGCCACCGACTGGGTTCAGGATGCAGTGTGGGCTGTACCTTCTCTTTCGGGTTGGAAAGGGCCAGACCCTTTCTGGGGCCTCCCAGAGCCTTCTGGCCTCTTCACCGACTCTCTCATTCCCTCTGGGCCGTGGCGAAGCCATCGCAGAGGTCATGATGGGCCTGTGCTGGTTGCTTTTTGTCCCCTTCCTTGGGCTCCCAGTATTTTTTTAAAATACTAAGACTGGTTTGCAAACATGGCACATTTTATGTGCCCGGCCCAGTCTGTGCATCTCCGTAACTCTGTGTTTAATCTCTCTTGTAGATAGGCACAAAGGGCTAAACCCAGCGTCTTGAGGAACGTAAGGTGTGGACGAGGGGGTCCCGCCCGAATCCCTACTCCCTCTTTAGGCACACGCATGCGCGCACGCACGGGGTGGTCCTGTCCATACCTCGGGCTGTCTGCAAGGGGTCCCTGGCCCTACATCTAGCGCACGCGTTGTGGATCCGACCTTTTGTCTTGTCTACTCTCCCGCATCATGTCCTAGTGAGCACCTCGGTGCCCTTGACCTTCTCTGTGAGCTGCAGGATGCTGCTGTTGACCTTGAGACCTGGAGGGTCATTAGCCTTTGAACACATTCCCTTTTCCCTGGCTCACTCAGCACACCTCAGTGGGCCAGACACTGTTCTAGGCGCCTAAGACCCAACAGGGAACCCAACAGACAACACTCCCATCCGTGTGGACCTTCCACAAACCCCCTCTGGACCTCTCCCAAGGGATTTGCCATCAGTGATAAAATCCCTATGACTTCCTCCAAAATTATCCAGGATTTCCTGTTTGTGCTCCGGCAGCTGGACCCATTGGCGGTGCGCCTGCTCTGCTGGGTCCTGTCGTCCCCATCGCTGCTCGTTTTGGAAGCGGGGGGTCGTGCGTGGTGCCTCAGCTCAGAGTTCCTTCTAAGAATTTATTTCAGGGGCGCCTGGGTGGCGCAGTCGGTTAAGCGTCCGACTTCAGCCAGGTCACGATCTCGCCGTCCGTGAGTTCGAGCCCCGCGTCGGGCTCTGGGCTGATGGCTCGGAGCCTGGAGCCTGTTTCCGATTCTGTGTCTCCCTCTCTCTCTGCCCCTCGCCCGTTCATGCTCTGTCTCTCTCTGTCCCAAAAACAAATAAACGAAAAAAAAAAAAAAGAATTTATTTTAGCCAAAGAAAGAAACTCCCAAGTCCATATATATTTAAATAGCCCCCTTTTCAGCTCCTGTCCTGTCTCGCCACAGCCTCTGTCCTCCTTCCTGGGCCGGCCCTCTGCCTCCCCTCACCCTCCCCAGGTCAGAACTGCATCACGCGCCTGGGAAATTGGAAGCAACCACAACGCCAGGAAGACTCAGCCGTCTGGGGAGTCCACGCCCGCGTGTGTGGGTTGCGCCTGGCGGGGGGAAGAGACTGTCGGCTCCTTCATTCACCAGCCGGGGTGACCTGGGGCAAGACTCTTGCTTCCGCGGCTGCAGAGCAGGCGTCCCGGCGCCTCTTGGGTTGACCCCCGTGAGAATCAAGTGTGGTCAGCTAACTGCTTGTTGTGGTGCTTTATGCACAGAAGACCCTCCGTGAGGCACACCAGAGTTTTCTATATGCCATCAGGTGCATGGCTTGGAATACACGTCTTTTTTTTTTTTTTTTTAATTTTTTTTTCAACGTTTTTATTTTATTTTTGGGACAGAGAGAGACAGAGCACGAACGGGGGAGGGGCAGAGAGAGAGGGAGACACAGAATCGGAAACAGGCTCCAGGCTCCGAGCCATCAGCCCAGAGCCCGATGCAGGGCTCGAACTCACGGACCGCGAGATCGTGACCTGGCCGAAGTCGGACGCTTAACCGACTGCGCCACCCAGGTGCCCCTGGAATACACTTCTTGAAGCCTAGGGGGACTGTCCATGCTTTTCATCGTTCAGCACTCTCCCGGAGTGCCCGGGGCGCGGTCCCTTTCTCTTGCCTGCCTCGGAGGAACATGCACCGTGATGCTACGTGGGACTGGCCAGGGCGGGCAGCAAGTTGGGGACACCAGTGGGCTCTGCGGGCGCCCAGTGCGTGGGAGGAGGAAGGTCTGGAGAAGGAGTCTGAGGAAGAAACAGCACCCAGGCACATGGAAATTGGCCACGAACCTGGTTTGGTTCGGCATGAAGAACCAAGGTGGGTGTCCTTGGCACAGCGGGAAGCAGGGGAAGCAAGAAAAAGCTGTGAGGTCACGGAGGAAATGAGCAAATTCTCTGGGTGGCCCGTCCCCGCTGGCCACTGCGCGTGACACGGGGCCTTGGAGGTGGGGCCGGCCCCAGGCGGTGGCCCCGTAGCTCCTCAGCTCCCCGTCCCCTCCCCATCGTGTACTTCCCGAGCGGGAGATAAAAATCCTGCCACCCTTTCTGTCTCCAAGCAGAGGCTTTAAAAATACAGCCTCCTGTGAAAAATAGACACTTAGATAGGCGTCTAAATGAACTATCAACTGTGGTAGCCAAGGCTGCTCTTCTGCAATAGCCATCTGGTAAGTCAGCTCCGGGAAGTGGGACAGGAGCCGGGGGTAGGGGACTGGCAGATGCTGCCGGGCATGGGATCAGATCCCATCACTGGGCACCTCAGCCTCTTGCTGGGCGTCCTCCCTCTCCGTCCGCACCCTGACTGTGAACCTCCTGGTACTGTTCTCTTCGTCTTCGCTCTACCAACACGGAGACGGTGGGTCGCCGAGGACTGTAGACCGAACGTTTGCGTGGCCCCCGGAACTCCCACCCCGTCCCCAACACGAGGGTACGAGGAGGTGGGCCTGTGGGAGGCGCCTAGGTCGTGAGGGTGGGGTCTCATGGTGGGATTAGTGTGTCTTAGGAAAGAGACCCCAGAGATCTCCCTGGACCTCCCCCTGCGTGGAAACACAGCGAGAAGACGGCCCCTTGTGAGCCAGGGAGTGGCCTTCTCCAGACACCACGTCTGTCAACACCGTGATCTTGGCCTTCACCTCCAGAACCGTGGGAGGTAAACTGCTGTCCTTCAAGCCGCCCGTCCCACGTGCGCTAGGTTGAAGTGATGGAGCACCTTGCCCAAGGTCACGCGCCTCGTGCGTCACGGAGCTGGAGCCCAGTCCCAGGTCGTCGACTCTGCTGGCCGGCAACTATTTCCGAACCGTGCTAGGTGACTTTTACATCATTGCTTACATTCCTCAGAATACTTCCGTCGGCGGCTCTACCGTTTCATCGGTCTTGGAAGGGGGAGGAGGAGAGTTACCCGTGAGGAACTGAAACCCAAAGAAACTGGAGTTTCACAGAGGCTCGGTTAGACAGGGAGAGAGCCGGGAACAGAACCAGCTCCCTCCCGCCCCCAACCCCAGCTGCGGCCGACTCCGCCCGCCTCTCATCCTTAACGGCCACCTACCTCTCCCCGCTATGCTTTAGCTCAGCACGAAGGAAAAGTGAAATCTGTGCTTTGGGTGGGGAAGTGTCCTAGTGGAGAAGCCTGGTCCGGGGGCACAGGGGATGCGCGTGGTCCTGGGCGTGGGGTCTGAGCCTGGACCAGCCGTTCTCACAGGCCGCACGGACTCTTAGCCGTGGGAGGACTCACGGACTCCTGGATGCCATGGAGTAGCCCCGTCACCTGGCCTTTAGGCTACTGCCACTAAGGGAGTCACATTCGCAGTGAAGCTTTGCGACTGGCAGCCTTCGTTCCTTCCTTCGACACCTGAGCTGTTGGTCAGGGTCACAGCCCCTCCCGTGTTGTCACCTTGCTGCTTACATCAAAACCGGATGCGGCGGGAGCAGAAGTTCCCTGTTCTGCCCGTCCAAGCGCATGTGACCTGATCTCCGTTCGCTAACAAAGTCCAGAGAACAGTCTGTGTGCGTGACCTGAAATGTAAACGACCAGAGCTCCAGAGAGAGAGGACCCTGGGGGGGGGAGGGGGGGGTCCGCAGGCCCAGGTGAGAGCGGATCCTTTCGGTTCCAGCTGCTCCCCGTTAGCTCAGTGCACGTGGAGATGGTCAGGGTCCTTCCCCCCCCCCCCCCCCCCCACTGCAGGTGGCAGGCCCTTGAGCTGGCCGTCACACATAGATGAAGACTATTCACCTTACACAGTCATGTAAGACTGTTCCTTATAGGTGTATGGGTGCCTCGTTCTTGAAGTTGGGCTGTCTTGAAAAGCCTTTATATGTCAGGCGTGGGTGCGTACCCCCCCCTACTCTGCAAAGCAGTTCTTTGTCACGTGACATCTGGTCAGGGGTGTAGCTTTAACGTCCGGAACAGCCAACACATTAGTCCTCTTCTACGAGAACTACTCCTGTGAACGGCGTCACCTCAGGCGTCCCATTCCAGAATTGTCTCTGTATTGCCGGTGTCTTCTCCCGCCACTGGGCTGGATTAACATGAGGGAGACCACGCATGGGCACATGCGTGCACGTGCACACACACGCACACACACACACACGGCTTGCCCTTACGTGCTCCTGACAAGGAAGCCTTGCAAGCGATAAATTGCGTGACTGATGCCGTACTTGGGTTTCCCGGCCAGGTTTCTGCATGTTTTCTAAAGGCCCTGGAGAGGGGCGCCTGGGTGGCGCAGTCGGTTAAGCGTCCGACTTCAGCCAGGTCATGATCTCGCGGTCCGGGAGTTCGAGCCCCGCGTCAGGCTCTGGGCTGATGGCTCGGAGCCTGGAGCCTGTTTCCGATTCTGTGTCTCCCTCTCTCTGCCCCTCCCCCGTTCATGCTCTGTCTCTCTCTGTCCCAAAAATAAAAAAATAAAATAAAATAAAATAAAGGCCCTGGAGAGCGGCGAGGAGTCTCACGTGTCCTCCGGTGGGAAGGCACCATTTCGAGGACTTAACGCTTATCTGAGCCTGTGTTGGTATGTCGTGGGTAAGTGTTGCAGGTCGGTCACACCTAAACCAAAACGGGAGCTGGACGCGGCTCCCAGCTGCCCGGTGAGACAGGTGTGCGTTACCCCATCGGGCCACACGGATGAGGGGCCGAGCCCCCGGGAGGTCAGGAACACGGCCTGGACTCCTACCCAAGGCTCCCACCCCTGTGTGGACATTCCTTGATCTGGCTGCGGATCGAATTTGTTCCCGGTCACGTAGCCATGAGCCACGAGGTTAAACAAGGAAGGAAGCCGTGTGGCTGGATTCTGCAGCCGAGACCCGGGCCTTGGCAGCTTGGTGGACAGACAGCTCGTCAGACAGACAGCTTGTCCTGCACGTCAGCCACGGGCTGAGGGAGGAAGGAGAGAAACGGAGAAGACAGGAGGATTAGTTCAGCCCAAGAAAAAGGCCCAGCTGCAGCCGGTGCTGAGCACAATAGCTTGGCTATTCCCTACGTTACCTTTTTACAGGATGTAATATCTTGATTTTTTTTTTTTCACATCTCAGCTGAGAGGAATATTTTTGTGATCGCACAGGATGTTCTTTTATATTTTTATATCTGCTTGATTTTGCCTGGGAAGAATCATTCTGTTATTTTATTATTTATTTTATTAAACATTTTAATGTTTATTTTTGAGAGAGAGAGAGAGAGAGAGAGAGATACAGAGTGTGAGCGGGGCAGAGGCAGAGAGAGAGAGAGAGAGAGGGAGACACAGAATCCGAAGCAGGCTCCAGGCTCCGAGCCGTCAGCCCGGAGCCCGACTCGGGGCTGGAACTCAACAAACCGCGAGATCGTGACCTGAGCCAAAGTCGGCCGCTCAACCGACGGAGCCACCCAGGTGCCCCTCATTTCGTTATTTTAAGCCCTTAATTCAGAATACCAAGGGATCCTTACCTGTGTCACAGAGCTGCAGACGATTGCTGCCCCACGATGCCAGTTGATGCAAAATGCCCTTCACATCTCAAAATGACTGCTTTTGTCCCTGGAAGGTTGGATTTGAGAAAACCACACTTTCCTTCCAGACGGCGTGAAGGAGGGGATCAGGGCCACATGTGGCTGTGGCTGTGAAGCGGGCACCGTGAAAGCGGGCGGCGGTTGCTCCTGCGGGACCCTCACACCAAACGGGGCTCGTGGTGGGCCGGCCAGGACGGGCCGCGGCCTGTGGCTTTCATTCCCTCCGTGGTGGTTCTTACCCCCACTGGCTGGGTAAGGAAACCAAGATGCAGAGAGGTTACGTGGCCTGGCCACGGTCACGTAACCAGCAGCTGCAGACCCCGGCCACGTAGGCTTCCGCCTCCACACAGATGTTTCTGGCTGCCCTTACCTTTTTTTATCAGACATCGACATGGGCTGCTGTCCACGAAACCGGATCCCTTGCATGGGGCTCAGCAACTAGAAGCCCTTCCTCCTGCGTGGGCCGTGGAATCAGCCCTCCCCACTCACCCACTCTATCCACCTTGTCAGCGGGGGCGTCCGGCATACCGTGGGCCGGGCTTAGAGCGCCGCGACCGCCGGCCTTTACCTCGGCCGTCACACTGCGGCCGGGTCAGAGGGCGGGACCGCAGAGGCGGACCAGAACGGGTGTGTAAGTCCCTAACCGAACAACCGTGGCCTATGATAAATGCAGGAAGGAAGTGCAGTCTGGATGGGGATGGGCAGGACGGGCTCTCTGCTTGTGGTTGGGGGCGCTTCATCACAAGGAGGGCTTGCTTCCTGCGGACGGGTCTGCGTGGATGCAGGCCCTGGGGTGGAAGGAGCATGCCAGAGCCCAGGCCTGACCCCAGCCCTGCCCGCACCCCTTGTGCTCAGCTGCCCTTGGGGAGCGGCCTGGGATGGGGGTGGGTAGCCGTGACCCGCCCCTTCAGGGCCCCGAGCGCGTGGTCGGGAATGGGGGTTTGCTTTAACGCGGTGGCAAGTCCCGGGAGTGTTTGAATTCAGCAGGGGACTGTAGCGACCTGGTTTATATTCTTTGAACGATTTTTCCTGTTGCTGTGAATCCTTTGGGCGGAGATCGCTTTTGCCTTCTAGGCCAGGGGTGGTGGCTGCCTGGGTCAGAGCAATGGGTGGCTGATCACACACTCCAGCAGCAGGACGCGCAGGTGGGCGGGATGCGGGGCGCCGGCAGCAGAGGAACCCGTGGTGGTTTTGGTGTCTGCGGGGGGGGGGGGGGGGGGGGGGGGGGGGGGGGGGGGGGGGCTGGCGGGGAGGAGCAAAACGGGAGAGGACAGTGAGGCATCTGGAGTTTCAGCCTGGACACGTGTGTTGTAAGATGCTCTGGTTCAAGTGGAAGTGACAAATTGAGGAGGCCCCAGGGTTCAGGCCGCCTCCGGTACCCGGCTCGCCCGCAGTCCGCTCCCCCTGCCCAGCACACCTGTATGGAAACTGAGCACGGCGCCGTGCGTAGAGGTGAGGGAGCCAGGAGGGGAAGCCGTGCGTCCACCCCTCAGGTCCCCCCGGTGCTCACTGGCTTTAGGAACAGCCCCAGGCCCTCCCCCCGCACCAACTGTAGTGATTCCCCCTAAAGCGGGAGCACGATCCGCGGTGCTCACAGCCCTTCTCGCCTCACTGCGGGGAGTCCGGGCCCTGCTCCCCAGTGCCTGCAGCCAGCCTTCTCTCTTGCACAGTCCGCTAAACTCAGGGCCTTTGCGGGAGATGTTCTCAGTGCCTGAGATCTTCTGTAACCTCCCTGCCGCCACTCCTTTGCAGCCGCCAGTCTCGAGAGCCGTCTCACGCGGCTCGTCCATCCCCCCCGCCCCCACTCCCAGGATCTGGACTCGGGGTCCCTCTTGTGAGCACCGGCCTCCCCCGAGCCTGACATCACTGGTCACTGTCTGCGGCCTGCTCCTGTCCCTACCCTGAGAACTTCCTGGGGAGAGAGCACTGGGTCTTACTCCTCTCTTCCTAGGATCAATACGACACCCGTGAGTGTTCTCAGAATAAGTGGTTTCTGCTAACTGCCCTTGCATTACAGTCCACCCCCTGAACAGGACATCTGCTTTTGTAGATGTCGCTCCTGGAAAGAGGGAGTCGGTTTCTACCTTGGGGTAGTGGTTCGGGGTGGGGGGGAATCTCTTCAGGGAATCTGAGCATCACTGGACCATTCTTAATGCTACCCTGGGATTGAGGGAGCAGGTGATCCCCGGGGGGGCTGAAGGAACCAGGTGGTCGATGGTTGAAGCAAGCCCTGAAGAGTGACTTGGTGACATGGTGGGGCGGGGAGGCGGGGAGAGCACCGGCCTCCCCCGGCCGGGAGATGACTGTATGAGTTAATAGCCTGGTCATGCGTCATCAACACGCAGAGCCCTGTCTCCCTTCGGCAGACCCGAAGGTAAACGCGGGCACTACAGGTCCTTCCTACCACCCTGCCCCCACCCCCACCCCCACTTCCATGCCGCCTTTGCGTTTTTTTTCCCTTCAGAATTCCTTCTGGCTGTGCGTTGTAACCCTACGTGGCCCACCATGAAATGTGTGCGTGCCAGAGGTAGAGGGAGCTTGGCGGGGGGGGGGGGGGGGGGGGGGGGGGGGGGGGGGGGGGGGGGGGGGAGGGGTTTGAGGACCATGCACCTGGCTTAAGCCGTGTGTATGCACTGTGTGCAGGACAGCCACATCCCTTCTTGTCCACTCTCGAGAGCAGAAGTGGCGCGTTAATAATTACAGCAGCAGCAGGTGCTCTCAGACTGGTGCTGGGCCAGGTGGGAAGACGGTCGCCCCCACGATAGGGTGCTTACAAGTGAGTGACCTTGGGCTGGATCCCTATACTTCTGAGCTTCTGTTTCCTTCCCTGCAAAAGGGGACGAGGCTTCACGAGGATGTTGTAAGGATCACGTGGGGGTAATAGCCGGAAAAGCTCCTGTGAATGAATCAAATGTAAGAGAGTCTTGTCTTGGCTGGGGGTGCTGCCCACCCCCAGAGCCATATTATTAAATAGCCCTATTATAAGGTTGGCGATATGGGTTGAATCTACTGAATATCATTTTCTCCCTCCCTCCTTCCCTCCATCCCTTCCCAGGGACTGGCCTGTGCCAACACTTTCCAATACGAAGAATCAGAACAGCTGAGACAGGCAGTGGAGGATGCTTGTAAATCCAAACTAAACAGATAAGAGGGAGCCAGCTACTTCCCCGTTTCTTCATTAAACAGTTGGCCAGGGCAGAGTTTGCTGGGAGGATTCATTGCGAAATAGCCCGGGAGGCGAAATTGCTTTAAAGATAACTTTTGGAAGAGAAAATTTCATTCTGCTCACTCAGCATGATGTAGCAATTAAAATGCTGGTTTTTCTCCTCTTTGAGAGCTACCCCTGAATAATTTATGGCTTCACCCACCGGAGGGTGCAAGGCTTCGCTGAAATAAGATGATTTCCTCTAAAGAGTGGGTGTGGGGCTGTAGGCCGCAGGCCGCTCTTACTCACCGGGGCCCCGCTGTCTCCTGGCCTCGCTGTCCCTGCAGCCAGGGCCACCTGCTCCGAGAGCAGTTAGGTGCCAGTGGCACCAGGACCGCCCGGTGCCCTTCCAGTAACTGGTTGGTGACAGTGAGTATGGTGGTCACTTCACTCTCCGGGCTTTAGGTTTTTTTTCTCCAACATGAGAGCAATTGAGCATTCCAGAGCCCAGGGCAGTGGATTTCTGCTGATAACATCTCAGTAAAGGTCTCTAGGTTTTCACAACAGCCTTGCGAAGCAGGTGTTCTGCTTTCCTCGTGGGAAAGAGGGAATTTATCCAAGACTGTGCATTTAGCTAGATGTAAATTCAGGGTTTCACCTCCCCACTCTACCCGATCTGAAACCTGGGCGGTTGGGTGTAGATTGTCCTATTTTGCTGCGAAAAAAACGTGTTTTTCAGAGACTGCCTAAATCAGTAGTAGAGAAGGTTTAGGGGGGGTGGTTAAAATTCTGAAGAGCGTGCCCGGCTTTGATTAGAAATTGCAAAGCTGGTCTCCTCAGGGGGCACTTGGCTGGCTCCGTCGGTCGGTGGACTCGGGGTGTCCGGTCATGAGTTCAAGCCCCAAAGTTGGGTGTAGAGATTACTTAAAAAAATTTTTTTTAAATAAAAAAAGCTTGTCTCCTACAGACCTCTACATCCTGTTAGCCTGACTTAAGACACTGGGATTGGAAGCCGTATCTCTTACGGGTGGATGTGTGTGTATGTAGTTCAGAACGCTGTCCCTGCATTAGTCAAAACTGTGAGATTTTTTTTTTTAATTTTCTCTTTTTAATGTTTATTTATTTTTGAGAGAGACAGAGACAGAGTGCGAGTGGGTTGGGGCAGAGAGAGAAGGAGGCACAGAATCCGGAGCAGGCTCCAGGCTATGAGCCGTCAGCACAGAGCCTGACGCCGGGCTCGAACTCAGGAGCTGTGAGATCATGACCTGAGCGGAAGTTGGACGCTCAACCGACTGAGCCACCCAGGCGCCCCAAAACTGTGAGCTCTTTATTACATTGGTGAAATTACCTGAACAAGCCCCTTCAGGTGTATTCACCAATAAATTCCAAATTGCCACGTGGAGAGCACCAGGAAATAAACATTGCAGCCTCTCCTGGATGGAAATTTTCAGGCCCCAAGGGGTGAAAGCATTCTTATTTACAGAAGTCAATTTACAAGAAAGCGAAAGGGAAGGCAGAAAGCCACGGCGGAGCTCCTGTGTTAAGTTCAGTGTGCCCTTGTGTGGGTCTTTTCCCACGGCTCGCGCGTCCCTTTCTCTGAATTTGCTGGACAGGGAAGAACGCGGGGCCCTGGGGTGCACGGTGGAGGGAGGACCTGCAGGTGCGGGGCCCGGGCGGCAGGGGGCGCGCGTGCCGCTGTCCAGGGAAGGGGACCGAAGTTCATGGCGCGGGGGAGGGGCTCAGGCCTGCCAGCTGCGCTGGGAGGGGGCGGGGGCAGGGTGCACCCTGCGGTGGTGGTTGCGGCAATGAACCCCCGGCCTGCCTTCGTTTTAGGTCCAACCCGAAAGATGCCCCCCAGCGCCAGTGCCATGGACTTCTTCCAGCTCTTTGTCCCCGACAACGTGCTCAAGAACATGGTGGTGCAGACGAACATGTACGCCAAGAAGTTCCAGGAGCGCTTCGGCAGCGACGGCGCCTGGGCCGAGGTGACGCTGACGGAGATGAAGGCGTTCCTGGGCTACATGATCTCCACCAGCATCTCCCACTGCGAGTCGGTCCTCAGCATCTGGAGCGGCGGCTTCTACAGCAACAGGAGCCTCGCCCTGGTCATGAGCCAGGCCCGCTTCGAGAAGATCCTCAAGTACTTCCACGTGGTGGCCTTCCGCTCCAGCCAGACCACGCACGGCCTCTACAAGGTCCAGCCCTTCCTCGACTCCCTGCAGAACGGCTTCGACTCTGCCTTCAGGCCTTCCCAAACCCAGGTGAGATCGGCCGCGGGGGTGCCCCGGGACCGCCCCCCGCCCCCCGTCCTGCCTTCCACCCTCCTCGGAGTGCAGGGGAGCGATGCCTCACGGCCCCACGCCACAGAGACCTCAGAGAGCGGGGTTCTGCCGCTGCCTGGCCCCCTCCCCGTAATGGCGCTTTCTTTCCAAATTGTGTGTTTTCCAGGCTCGGACGTTTCTTATATATATATTTTTAAGTTTATTTCTTTTGAGAGAAAGAAAGCACGAGTTGGAGAGGGGGCAGAGAGAGGGAGAGAATCCCAAGCAGGCTCCACACTGTCAGCACAGGGCCCAGCGCAGGGCTTGAACCCGCAAACCGCGAGATCACGGCCTGAGCGGAAATCGGATGTTTAACAACTGAGCCACCTGGGCGCCCCAATATTCTTAGATTAAGAAGAACCTCCGATGGGTCACTTTCCCGTGTTCTCTGGGTAGGGTTTTACTCCCGGGTTGGTGGAAAGGGCCGAAGCCTCGTAGGTGGCAGAGGGAAGGAGGCCAGGAGGCCGGATCTCAGTCGCCCTGCAGGTAACCCGGAGTCACTCAGGTGGGGGGCGGGGGGTCCACCTGGCACACTGTCACCAGCGGGGCCTCTGGACCAGGGTTCCATAGAGCCCCAGGTCTGTTAGGGCCCCCTGACACCACCCCAACTTCCCTAACTGGTTCTAGAAGGCTCTGTGTGCCCTCAGCTCCTGAGCGGCTGCCTTCTGGTGTCGACCTGTGGCCAGTACACTTGGCTGTGGTGAGATAGGCGTTCTGGAATCGTCCCCCAAACTGCTCTGCTGGCCTCGCAAACTGAGGAGGCAGCTCATTCCCGAGCTGCCTCTAACCAAAACTTTAGGACGTGTTCGGCCCACGTGAGCCCAGTTCCTTTTGGCCTGTGCAGTGTGGAAACCAAAGTTGACGTCATTTTTATTTATGCGTTTGAGTAGCCATCCATCTACCTACTCTTCCTCGTGCGTTTCCTCCAAGGGCCTTCTTCGTAAACCTCAAATTCTTTTCGATGTTCTCTCTTTCCCTGTCTCTGTATCTTGCCTTTTTCTCTGCGCGGCTGAAAATCACAGGGTTTTTGTGGGGGAAGATCTCACTCTATTTCAGGTCTGTGGGAGCCTTAAAACAATTTCTGGAAGCGTTCCCCCTGCTGTGCTGTGAATGTGCTGGGCTCGTCATGATTTCCAGGTGTTTGTGATGCTCTTTCTGACGCCGAGAAAGCTCTTCCCTCTTCTCTCTGCCTTAGCAGACTTACCGAGTCTCCTGGGCCCAGTGCAGGGCCTACCCCCCCTCGCCGCCCCGAACTATTTATAGGGCAGCCGAGTGCCAGTCTTTCTTGTCCCCAGTTGTGTCTCTGACCTTCCAAACAGGAGGTGGGATCCTTTGGGGACACAGGCCCTGCCCTCAACAGGCCCTGCAGGACCAAATACAGGGCCGGGCACATTCGCTTTTGCTGCGCTAAATATTTGCTTGGTTGAAAATGAACCAAACTGGGGCCCGTCCGGCTGGATGCAAGGGGTAAAATACAGTATTCTGACCATCCTTGGGGCCAGACATTCGAAGAGCCCCTGGAGGAAGCTGTGGGCTGAGTATCTCTCAAGAACCAAACAGCCGGCTGCTTGGATGATTGCTATTTAACAGCTGCGAGATAAGGTTGCCGAAGATCCTTCTAGTCCCGGGACCAGGCCAGCCTTAGCCAGGGTTATATTCATGTGTGTTGTGTGCTGTTGTGAACCGGCCTCGTGCTGTCTGCCTTCTGAACCTGCAGGATCGGATACCCTGAGACCTGTGCCCAGGGCGGTCACCATGTGCGCGTGTGTCTCTGGAGCCCGGGGTGCCTTGGGGGCACACTGTGGCGCCTGCTAGCCAATTCTGAGATTATAAGCCTGTCCCTTCCTAGCCCAGGCATGGGTGCCCTGAGGGGGCCTGGCACCTTCCCGAGCCAGCAGTGGCTGGACGGCAACCCGCGCGGGCAGCTCGGCCTTCCTCCCTTGCGTGGTTCAGGTGCGCAGCCAGGAGACCAGGACCACTGAGAGCCCGGGGACAACGTTCGCTTTATTCTTGCCCCCACGTCTGTTCTTTGTTTCCGGGTTGGCGAGGCCGAGAGAAAGAAGAGAGTCCCAAGATAAGTCTTCCTTTGGGGAAGGGCTCCTTGGTCGTGTTGGAGGGTTTTTTCCCTCTCTCCTTTTTTCCTTTTTTTTTTTTTTTTAACATATCCTTTGTATTTGATTTTCGTGTTTACCTTTGTGTTTGTGAGGTTGTGTCTTCTTTTTGCTACGATCTTGGTATCTGGTGCCTTTTGTGTTGGTCAGGATCCCAGCAGGAAACGAGTCCTGTGTTCTAGAAGGGCAGTTGAGGACGACCGGATGCGGGGGGACTGTGGATGGCGTGTGGTCAGGGTGCAGGGACGTGACAGGACTGGTAACAGCAGTGGGAAACTGGTACCAGCCGCGGGCCAAGGAGAGGGTGTGGGCCTCGGAGCCCAGAGGTGAGGGCACGGGCAGGCAGGGGGTCTCCTCTTTCTCTCGCTCAGGCCTCCAGGTTGGCCAAACAAACCCAACGCCGGGAACAGAGGCCTGGATGGTGTGTGGTTTATAAGAGGGGTGGAAAGGCATAGGAGGGGTGGAAAGTGGGTCTTGGGGGCAAACGGAACACCCAGTAGACTCCGCCCAAAGGACAGGGCCCCGAGGCAGAGGGAACGTCCCAGGGCCCTCGGATCCGTTTTCCCGTTGGCTGATAATCAGATGGCATTTTCCTCTCCTTCTGCCTTCTCCTGACTGTGGGCACCGTTGAGCCAGCTCTGTGTCCGTAGGCACGAGAGGGTCAGGCGAGGGGGATGAAATCATGAACTGCAGCGTGTGATTGATTTTGAACATGACTAGGTCTTCCTGTTAGCTGGGGGCTCCTACAAGTCCTTGTACCCCCTTCCTTTGCAGAGAAGCAGCTGGACCCTGCGTGCCCTGGAAAGCGCTGGCCTTGCTGTGTGGGGCGGGACCTTCCGTCCCACGGGCCTGCCGGGGTGAGGGGCGTCTTCCCCTGACCTCCGGCATCGGCCACAGTATGCTTGGCTCCCACACTGCTTCTCTTCTCAGCAATGCATCTGCCTCCTGGAGAGGCTTCCTGTCCTCCTTGACTGAAGAATCTAGAATTTCTTTCTTTTTTAAAAACTTTTATTTAAGTCCCCCTTAGTTAACATCTAGCGTAATAATGGTTTCAGGAGTAGAATTTAGCGATTCATCCCTTACATATAGCACCCGGCGCACATCCCAGCAAGTGCCCTCCCTAATGCCCATCCCCCATTTACCCCCCCCCCCCCCCGCCAGCCTGCCAGCAGCCCTCAGTTTGTTCTCTGTATCTCATGGTTGGTCTCCCTCTCGGTTTTTATCTTATTTTTCCTTCCATTTCCTATGTCCATCTGTTTGTTTCTTAAATTCCACATATGAGCAAAATCATACGGTTATTTGTCTTTCTCTGACTGACTTATTTCACTTAGCACAATACACTCTGCTTCCATCCACGTTGCTGCAAATGGCAGGCTTTCATTCTTTGTCATCGCCGAGTAATACTCCACTGTATATATTCACCACATTCTTCATTCATCCGTCGATGGACATCTGGGCTCTTTCCATACTTTGGCTATTGTCGATAGCGCAGCTGTAAACATTGGGGTGAGTGCATGCGCCCCTTGGGATCAGCAGTCTTGTACCCTTTGCATAAATACCTAGTCGTGCAATCGCTGGGTCATAGGGTAGCTCTATTTTTAGTTTTTGGAGGGACCTCCAAGCTGTTTTCCAGAGTGGCCGCCCCAGCTTGCATCGCCACCGACAGTGCAAAAGAGATCCTCTTTCTCCGCATCCTCGCCAACATCTGTGGCGGCCTGAGTTGTTCGTGCTAGCCTTTCTGACAGGTGTCAGGTGGTATCTCACTGAGGTTCGGATTTGCATTTCCCTGGTGATGAGTGATGCTGAGCATCTTTCCATGTGTCTGTTAGCCATCTGGATGTCCGAAGACGCTAGAAACTGTAAAGGTGTCCTGGTTTTCCAGCTTTTCTGCTCTGTGAAAAGTCCCTGCTTGGGCTCTAGAACGTTCATTTGGATAGAAGGTGATGGCACAGTGAGTTTGGCCATCTGGACCCCAGAGCCTCAGGGCCCCTCTGAAGGGTCTACGCTCTGCCTGCTGAGGGCGGTCGGAACAGTTCTCCAGCACGTGTGGGTGGTTCTGCTCCTGGCTGCCAAGCGTCCCTTCCACATCCTGCTCCCTCACACATGCTCTACCCCCGACACGCACCCTCTGCCCCGCCATCTCTGGAGCCTTTCCCTTCCAGCAAATTGCGACCCTCCAGGATGAGTGGAAGCTTTCGCAGAGCCTTCGGAAAGCTGACGGCTCTCAGTCTACCAGTAACCCACGCAACCACAAGTCGCACGCATGCCTGTCCGCACGCGTGCACATACCCGAGTGCCAAACAGAGAGATGCTTCATGTCCTCAAAAGTGGGGGACAGGTTCCATAGGAGGATATTTTCAGGGAGCGATTATACAAGTAAATAAATGGATGCTTTGCCTTTCCTCTCCCCTAACCGACTGCCACGCCCCAAAATGAGCTTGTCATGCACAGAAGGGGACTCAGGAAGTACATTTGGGGAGCGGAGAGATGCTGGCCGGTGGGCAGCCCGGCGGAGAGAGAAGTGGTTTTCCGGCATGGGTAGTTTTCACGCAGAGGTTGCTTCGGTGAGGCATGCGATGAAATACCAACGCGCCCCTGAGTTTAGGTAAACGCACACGGACTAGAGGTACGCTGGCTTTCTGAAGACGAGGGAGAGAGGGCAGTTTTCTGTACTGTGGCTTCGGAGGGGGTGAGTAGGACACGCTTCTCCAGTAGGCCTGATGGAGCAGGGAATATACAGGCAGCGAAAGGACTCCTTTCTGCCCCTTTCCCCGTTCCCCCTCTGCTCAAATGGAGCACCACAGTGGTGGGGGGGGGGTTTCATTTTGCTACAGTGGCTCCAAATGGGGTTTTGAATATTTTATGAGCCCACAGAGTCAGCAAGGCGTGAGGGCCCGTGGCCGGCAGCCTCTTCAGCCCTCCCGTTCATAAGCGTAAGACGGGCAGGGCCAGGCGTCACGTCCACATGCGTCCAACAACAGAAAAACTGAAGGGGGCCACACCGAACCCTTCCAGTCTGTTGCTGTTTTAAATGGAATTCCAGGTAGCACTGATGGGAGGTGGAGAGGATAGCGTCCGAATCGCAGTTGCTAAGTATCGTCCTCCAGTCTGCCCTTGTCAGACCGTGGTCTGACGTCACCTGGGAACTTGTCGGCAACGCAGAAACTCCGGCCCTGCCCCAAACCCACTAAATCAGAATTCACCCGTCGGTAGGATCCCGGGTAACTAGTTTGTTCACTAAAGGTCCCAGAGCACCGGTGGAGAACGAGTTGGTACACTTTTTCTGCCAATGGCCAGACAGTCGGTACGTTAGACTGTGCGAGCCATACGGTCCCCGATGCATCTTGTCAGTTTTGCCGTTGGAGTCCAGGAGCAGCCGTTGACAATATGCGAGTGAGTGACCATGGCGGGTCCCAATAAAACCTTAGTTACAACAGGTGGTGGGCCAGACTCCAGCGTAGTTTACTGGCCCCCCATCTAGGGCACCGGGAGGGTTCTTGGAATCCTGTCGCTTCCCACAGTCTTCATATCGATGAAATTCAGCCACACCCCCCGATTCACAGTTGAGCTTGACCTTGGACTTGGGGGAGACGTGTAGCAGATTCCTAAATTGAGCCAAAAGTCTCCTCCCAAAAGCTTTAGCTTTGAAAGACGCAAAACTTTGAGCACTCCTTGGAGCCTGTTTTGTTATCCCATTTCTTTCTACCTTAGAGTCTTGTCATTGAACACATCGTAATAAGCATGTCATAAAGAAATAGAAATAGATGAAGTAAGTGTGAACATCGCCTCGGGAATCCCGCGTCTGGAAGGACGTGACGATGTGGAGGAGAGCCAGAGGCTGGGTGTCGGCCACAAGGCCACAGGCGTCAGATTCACGTCAGGGGCGGATTTTATTTATTTATTTTTTTTATTATTTTTTTTTTCAACGTTTATTTATTTTGGGGACAGAGAGAGACAGAGCATGAACGGGGGAGGGGCAGAGAGAGAGGGAGACACAGAATTGGAAACAGGCTCCAGGCTCTGAGCCATCAGCCCAGAGCCCGACGCGGGGCTCGAACTCACGGACCGTGAGATCGTGACCTGGCTGAAGTCGGTCGCTTAACCGACTGCGCCACCCAGGCGCCCCAGGGGCGGATTTTAAAGAGAGATTGTTCGGCCCGGGATACGAGGAGGTTGTGGGCCAACATGAGCACGGTCTGGAATACCTGTAGAAATAGTGTGTGTTTTCCTTTGTTTCTCACAGGGACAGAAGGCAGATCAATAGGCTCAGATAGAATGTAGGTAAATTTTGAGTCCGTGAGGGAAAGAACTTTTTAGCGGTTGGGGCTGCCCAGCAGGGGAGAGGTGTTTCCTGAAGACAGGTGGGCATGTCTAGCTAGAGGTCAGGGCCCCTGCTGGAGATCCCTCCCCCAAGTGAGAGTTTGCCCTGGGGACCTTCGGCCACTAATAATAATAATTATTATAATTATATAATAATTATTAGTATTATTGTAATAAGATGATTATAGATGTATTTAACATATATAAATATAGAGATTAAATGTGTATCTTATAAATATATAAAATAAAAATTAAGTTACTTTTTATTTTTTTAATTTTTATTTAAGAAAAAAAGTTTTTTGGGGGGCACCTAGGTGGCTCAGTGGGTTAAGTGTCCCACTTCAGCCCAGGTCTTGATCTGACAGTTCGTGGGTTCGAGCCCCGCGTCGGGCTCTGTGCTGACAGCTCGGAGCCCGGAGCCTGCTTCGGATTCCCTGTCTCCCTCTCTCTCTGCCCCTCCCCCCACTCACGCTCTGTCTCTCTCTGTCTCTCTCTCTCTCTCTCTCTCTCAAAAATAAGATAAAAAAATTGTTTTAAGGTTTTTTTTTTTTTTTTTAATGTTTATGTATTTTTGAGAGAGAGAGAGGGAGACACAGAATCTGAAGCAGGCTCCAGGCTCCGAGCTGTCAGCACAGAACCCGGTGCGGGGCTCGAACTCACGGCCTGTGAGACCATGACCTGAGCTGAACGCAGACACTTAACCGACTGAGCCACCCAGGCGCCCCTTCAGTTACTTTTTCAAATTTCCATTTACTAAATACCTACTATATGTCAGGGCCTGTGCTAAGTGCCTTCCTTGCCTACGGCTTCTTACTTAGTTCTCCCCAAATCGCTGGCGTAAATATTGAAACTGCTACCCTTTTATAGATGAAGAGACCCAGGATCAGAAAGGAAACGTGACTTAGCCAGGGTCACACAGCTGGTCAAAGGCAGAGACTAGGATTGAGCCCAAATCTGATGACCCCCCCCCCCCCCCGAGCTCAGCTTCTCTGCTCCCTCGTTCCTGGCAGGTGCTACACGAACCCCTGATTGACGAGGACCCCGTGTTCATCGCCACGTGCACAGAGCGGGAACTCCGAAAGAGGAAAAAGCGGAAATTCAGCCTCTGGGTCAGGCAGTGTTCTTCCACCGGCTTCATCATCCAGGTGAGCCCCGGGCTGGGCCCAGGGAGGCCAAGGGAAGACGGTTCTCGCAGTGACTGATGAGCCGGCTCACTCCCCCTCCTCGTGGGCCTTCCCCAGAAGCTCCGGCGGGGCTGCTCCCCCCTCACTGGGGCGGCCGGCACCTCCCTGCCCGCCCTTCCTGTCCTGTCCGGCCCTTCTGGTTCAGTTAACAGCAGCAAACACTGATCAAGGCTCGGGCCCTGACAGCGTCGGCCAGAGACTTCACCAAAAGAGTCGGGCACACGAGGTGACTGCCGTCTCTCTCGGGAACCCACCGTGTGGTGGTCCCGGAAGCCCCCTCCCGCCCCCGACCTGCCAGGTGTCTGTCCTACTGCCCTGTATTGAGGAAGCCTTCTTCACAGGCCACCAACAGCCAGCTGCTTAAATTACGCTTGGTCAGGAGCGCGGGCGGCCCTTCGAGCCGGCATTGCCACCTGCTCCCTGGCTCTGCCGTGGTCCAGGCAGGTGCTGACACGGGTTTCAGAAGCGGTGCCCGAGCTCCGCTACAGGGGAGGTGTGAGGTGTTCGCCTGCCGGGATCGGCCAGGGTGCGGACTGCACAAAAGGAGGAGGTGGGGACCGGCCAACACCGGATGTGGCACCCAAGGGACAGATCCCGGCTCCGGCTGGTTTCTCCGGCCGCGCTGTTCAGGATACCTTCTCCCAGCTGTCAGGCCTGCCGGCCCTGCAGTCACGGCTGACCCCGCCTCGCTGCCCCTGCCTGGCTGCGGCCCCAGGCTCCAGGCACAGGGGTCTTGCCCTCCCTTCTCCCCCTGAGCCAGAGGAGGATTCATGGGAAGATTCAGTTGAGCATCCCTTTGTCCCAGCAGGGAAAGTGCATGTGCTTCAGGCCAACATATCTGCTCAGAAGGACCATCCTGGTCTCCCTGTGGGCTCGGGGGACGCTCAGCTCAGCCTGGGGCTGGGATCTCCAGCTGGACCCCAGACCCGAGTGGGCTTGAGCACAGGCTTCGGGCAGTTGCCAGAATGGACCTGTCCCACAGCAGGATTTACTCTGGATGTGCAGCCTGGGCCCTCTGTCCCTGCACAGCCTCTGGTGGCCCGTGCCACCTCAGTAGTGTCCTTTGCAGTGAGACTCCCTGGGGACAGGGGAGGGAGGTTCACTCTGTGCAACCCCTCCTCGGGAACATTCAGTTCTTTGAATAGATACTTCCCGAGAACCTGTTACCTGCAGCACTGGGCCCAGCACTGGACGTGGAGGCCCAGTCCTGCCTTCTCAGAGATCTGGCATTCGGCACTGTGTCTCCAAGCTCATCATGCTCCCCCTGGGCAGCTTGGCTCCAGTCTCCAGCCGCTGGGTCTGTGGAGCTCCAGTTACAGCCGAGTGGTCAGGACAGTGGCTGTGCTTCGTAATCCTCGGCCCCACTGCCGTCTGTCTGCATTCCAGGCGGAAGCGGCACTTTCCGGCACTTTCCGGCACTTGTACGGTTCCCAGGGCGGTCTGTCGTCAGCTCTGCAGGGTGCAAGGTGCCGGGGTGGGGGTGGGGGGTGCCCGCTCTACCTCACTCCCTTCCTGACTCCGGCCTTTCTGGTTTTACCCCCTGACATCAGCAGGGCTAGAGGTCCTGATGATTCATTTTATGTGTCCGTTTGGCCAGGCCACGGTACAGAGATATGTGGCCCAACACTATTCTTGATGTTTCTGTGAAGGTGTGTTTCGGATGAGATTAACAGATGGGTAGACTCTTGAGTAAAGTAGATAACTCTCTGTAAGGGGTGGGCCTCATCTAATCAGTCAAAGGCCTTAACGCGGAGTGGGGGACGTGGGGGGGACCTGACCTACATTAAAGAAGAGGGAAATCTGCCAGAAAAGTGCCTTTGGATTTGACCTGCAACTTTTTCCTGGGTCTTCTGGCTCCCCAGCCTGTTCTACTGGACTTACCGTGCCTCTCTAATCGTGTGAGCCAATTCCTTAAAATAAATACCCATCTCTCTTAATAGAGAGAAGTGATACACACACACACGCGCGCACACACACACACACACGCACACACACCCCTACCTCCAGCTGGTTCTACTGCCGAGGGTTTTCCTGCAGTCCCCCCTGGCATAGAGGTGAACGTTCTAGTCGGAGAGACAGATGCATTAAAACCACTCGTAAATACAGCGTGACAGGTGCAGCATTAGAAATGGGCGTACAACGTTTTGGGGGCCACGGCAGGGCACCTGGGGGCCAGGAAAGGCTCCCCGAGGCGGACAGAGCAGGGCGTGTGATGTGCCCGCGCAGAAGGCAGCGGGTAGAAGGGCTGGGCAGGAGCCAATGTCACTCACCGCAGGCCTGGCCCTGAGGGGCGCCCGCTGAGCCTAATACGACACTCTGAACAGTACATGTGGGAAGACCCAAGCTCCCAGACAGTACGTCGTTTGCCCCAAGACCCAAGGCTGAGAGGCCGTGGAGCAGAAACTAGAACCAGAGGGCTGGCGGTCCCCCTGCCCTGTGGCCTGTCTGGAGCCCGCGTCCTGCTCCCCAGGGCCCTCTGAGGAAGGGAGGAAGAGGGAACAGCCCGGCGCGGGGCGTTCTCTTCCCTCACATACGGGTGTCTAAGTGGAAAGGATTTCCGTGACTCCCCTTTCGAGCGCCCATTCCATCTCTGCAGCGGACACCCATCGAGGCTAAGGGAGGCCCGTTTTCTCCCTCGCGAACCCGCACCCCGGCACGTACTCCAGCAGTCTCGTGGAGGATCCAGAGGCTTTTCGTTTTTTTTTCAACGTTTATTTATTTTTGGGACAGAGAGAGACAGAGCATGAACGGGGGAGGGGCAGAGAGAGAGGGAGACACAGAATCGGAAACAGGCTCCAGGCTCCGAGCCATCATCAGCCCAGAGCCCGACGCAGGGCTCGAACTCCCGGACCGCGAGATCATGACCTGGCTGAAGTCGGACGCTTAACCGACTGCGCCACCCAGGCGCCCCTCCGGAGGCTTTTCGACTCCAGGTTTCAAGAGCAGTGGAAGGAGCCGGCAGGGATCGTTGATAAAGCGAGATCCGAAAATCCTGACACGTAGCTGCCCCTGGGGTCCCAGACACGTTGCAACCACATGAGACCGCAGCGAATGCCTTCTTTTTTCAGTACAGCCACCGCCGTTTCCAGGTCAGAGGCTTAAGGGGCGCTCCAGGGTGTATACTCTGTGTCCCGTGTCGCAGGCCGGCCAAGAACTGTCCCCAGCCCCAACACGCCCTCTAGCCGAGGCCGTTTGCAGAGGGTCTCTAAGAAAGGGCTCCAGCCAAGGGGACGGGCCCCACTTACCCTTCGTGTGCACCCTCCCTGTGAGCGGGGGAGACGGAGGAGATTCATACAGACGACGAGACTTCCAGTTTCAGGGGACAGTCAGTCCTGTCATTGAGAGGTTGGAATTCCTTAGTCTGAGACATTAAGTTAGCTCCTCTTGGAAGCCTTGCGGCCTTTCTGTGGGGTCAGAAGGAGACTGTCCGTGCAGAGTGTTGTTCTGTCTACTCCGTCAGAAGGATTGGGAATCCAACGGGGAAAAAATTGGCCAACGCTTCAGTTAATGTTATATTGACCCGTGAGATTCTTTGAGGAAAACAAGGGTCTACTACTAAAAAAAAAAAAACAAAAAAAACCAAAACGGTAGGGGCGCCTGGGTGGCTCAGTCAACTGAGCATCCGGCTTCGGCTCAGGTCATGATCTCACGGTTTGTGAGTTCGAGCCCCGCGTCGGGCTCTGTGCTGACAGCTCGGAGCCTGGAGCCTGTTTCGGATTCTGTGTCTCTCTCTCTCTGCTCCTCCCCTGCTCATGCTCTGTCTCTCAAAATAAATAAATAAACATTAAAAAATTTTTTTTAAAAAAATGGTATACTCAAAAAGAGCAGATTTCCCTTATTTGAATGTGTTGATCTAACCACCTGCCTCTGCAGTGTGAGACCTGGGGTTCCCCGTGAGGATGTTGGCAGGCAGGAGAGCCCCAAGAAGGGGGTGCCAGGGCACCAAATGCCTGCCGAGTGTGCTGTCCTTGAGCTTTAAGGGACACAGGGATGCTCTGCCCAAAGTGGAGAGGCCAGACAGTCCCCAGGGGGTCGAATGACTGCCGTGTTGAGCAGGGACAGAGCCGTTCTAAATGACAAGCCACCGTCTCCTGCTGAGTGAACTAACATTCACTGGAGGTGGACGGGCTTCAGAAGCCAGAATTCAAGATAGAATCTCCCAGATGAAAGGACCCCTGGTTCCCACCCCCTGTATGTCTCTAAACGTGTCCAGGCAGCGCCCCGATGCGCATCGGTGAGGGGTACTCCGAAGGAGGTCCTCTACCCTGTGTTGTTGGACCAGCTGATCTGAAAGTGTCTTTCCTCCCTTCAGCCCGATGTGTGGATTCACGACCATGGCCACCTCAGGGCTTCCGGAAAGGGTACTTTGCTGTGGTGCCAGGCTCTCTGCCCAGGCCCTTTACTGGCTTTACTCGCTTTCTCTTCATCACAGCCTTACGACACAGGCAGTGTTCCTGCCCCTTCCACGGTGAGGAACTGAGGCACAGGGAGGGAAGCTACCTCGCCCAAGGGGTCAGCCATAAAGCGCTAGACCTGGGATTAAACCCGGCCTTTCCGGGCCCCAGACCCCACCTTCTTAACCGCCAGGCTGCCTGGGGGACTTTTCTCACGTGAGACAAAAACCTCGCGTCTCTTCTCTTACCCAGCCCGCGTGTTGTTTCATTGATGGTTTTAGCATCAACTGTCCCCCGTCTCCCTTAGTTTGAGACCTGCTTTTCATGTGGACAGGACTTGAGGAACTTGCAGGAAGGGGTGTCTCTTCTGATTTGATTTTTAGTCTTTTAACAGGATTCGCTCGAAATGCCAGGATCAGAGTGGGATTAGTTAACCGGAGTGGATTTTGCTTCTGGAGTCAAAAACCGGGCAGCACAGGGCCCTCGTCCATCTGTCTCCTTGTGCGCGCTGGGGACGCGCTCTTCCGTCCTGGCCACCTTGGAGGTGGTTATGTCACAGGGTGGAATTGGCTGGGGTGCGAGACATCTGTCACATCATCTCTGAGTGTCCTTGAGCCACTGGCTGAGAATCATCTCCTCCTCAGTCTTCCTGAGTGGGGTTACTTTGCCCTGCCCTCCTCACCGTGTAGGGGTTCAGAGGTGACAGTAAATATCCAGTGGCCCTATACGTGCATCAGGGACTGACTGGACCAGACTGACCCCTGGCTTTCTCCGCAAGGAGCTTAGACTCTACAACCACACGGAAGTGAACGGGTGCAAAGACCCACAGGATGCTAGCCCCCGCCCCCCCCCCCCCCCCCCCCCCCCCCCCCCCCGTCCCCGCAAGCCTCCCCAAGGTTTGTGCTTTGGAATGAAACAAAAGCGAGTTTCTTGCAAGGGTCAGTTGTGCTGAAGGCGCACGGTTAGAGAAGAACCACCTTGGCGCACGGGCCTTTCCCCGCCGCAGTCGAGGGAAGAGGCCACGTGAGGGGAAATTGGTAGCACAAGGCAGCAATAAGGGGGCGGGTGGCAGACTTTGCTGGAAAATAACTGGGCTAAACAAACCGAGGGTGACATAAGGCAGCACCGTCCAGTCGGACTTTCCGTGACAGCGGCTACCAGCCCACGTGACTGTTGAGGACTTGAAATGCGACGGGTGTGACTGAGGAATTGCATTTTTCATTTTACTTAATTTCGGTTAAATAAAACCAGCCACACGTGCCTAGGGGGCGTGGAGCGCGCGCATAGAGCTTTGCTGTTTAAAAAAAAAAAAAAAATTTTTTTTTACACCCACAGCTTTCATCACAGGCAGTGGCCTTTTGCGAGGTACATAGCGTATTATGATCCTTACAAATGAGGAAACCAAGGCTCAGTGCAATTAAGTTACTGGCCCCAAACCACACAAGCCAGTCAACGGCAGAGCCCCAGCCCATCAAACCCAGCACTGATGCCTTCACCGTCTCCTTGCAGGAGGCCCCGTTCCTCCCCTGGTAAGGGAATATCACTTCAATTTTACGGACACCAGTGGCTGTCCCCCGCCCAACCCCCGGGATGTCCCACATCTCCATAAGCTCATTCTGCGTAATTTCAGCCAGTGCACACCATGCCCTCCCGCACTGCTCCCCCCACCCCCGGCCCCATGAGGAGTCCACCCTCCACCCTCTCCAAGCACAGCTTGTCAATTGGAGGTTCGAGCAAAGGATCACAGACCCCGATCCTGAGTGACTTCCCAGTCCCCGGAGATGCCGTGCTCCTACGGATACGCAACGGCAACAGGGGAAGCCTGATTCTCTTCTGTTCTGGAAAAGAAGTAGGGCCAGTGATCAAGACCAGCAGAGATGAACCAGGTTCTCCCCGAGACGGGGAGAGCGCCAGAACCCCAGTGACAGCTTCGTGGGGGCGTCGTAACGAGCTGTGAATCCATCCGTCGTTATAGCTGTCACCGGTGTGCTGAGAAGGCCCGGTGGGAGTGGGGCAGGAGAGCTGGGTCCCCCCTTCTCCAGGTCTTGAGGCCTTTCAGAAGCAGGCTGAGACAGTTACGTGTTATGTGTGTCCCCCAAGGTGGTTTCCTAAGGCCCCTTCCGTTGTGGTGACAGTACAAAACACGCCACGTTAGCAGTCGCATCCCGGGGCAAAGCGTCCTGCCGTGTATTGACCAATTTTCTTTTCTTTTCTTCCTGTATGTATCTGAAAGTTAGTTAAGTCCTAGGAGCAAGAAAAACTTTTGGTAGGAGAAAATGAAAAGCTTGGCAATGAAAACGTAACAGTTTTCTGCCCTAAAGACCTTTGTCAGACAAGCTCGTGGCTCAGAGAGTAAAGCGTCTGCAGCAAATTCACATTCCCAGGGGCGGGCAGTGCCCTGTGCTCTCCGTGCTGCTGGGACTATTTCAGTGTAATGATGCTGTCTCCACATGTGTCCAGGGAGAGACGGGACCCCTTGGGAGCCACACCAGCCTGCAATTACACATCTAAATGAAGGCTGTTTCCTCCGGCGCTGCCTCTCGGAGGCTCTTACGGAAAGTGCCCAGCACAGTATAGGAGTGGGTGTGTGGGTCTCCAGCGATGCTGCCTTTCTCAGGTTACTGATCTTTAGGGCAGCCTCACAGATCCGGACACAATTCATGTGTGTGTCTTCAGCCGTCACAGCCGTGGCGGAGTTGGGCTGAGATTCCATTGGAGGCTCTGGGGTTTTTTCATAGAATTACCGATTTATTCGTTCAGCTAAGGAGTCTGAATTGATATCTCTGACCAGCTGACGTAATTCAGTCCAAGCAAACCCAGGCCAGTGGGATACTGGACCAGAGGGCCCGTCGGACAAGCAGCACCTGTCAGGCTGGGCCCTTTTCTCTCTTGGCCAGGTTTTAACTGCCCAGCTGACAGTTCCTTCTAAATTGTGCCCCTTGAACCTGTTGGGGTGAGCACCGGGTGTTGTATGGAAACCGATTTGGCAATAAATTTCATATTAAAGAAAAATAAATTGTGCCCCTTGACTGGGACTTTTGAAGTTACATTTTTTATGTTACTTATTTAAATGTAGATCCTAGTATAGAATCAGTTCATTTTTTTTTTATGTTTGTTTATTTTTGAGAGACGGCGACAGTGCATGAGCGGGGGAGGCGTAGAGGTAGAGAGGGAGACACAGAATCCAGAGCAGGCTCCAGGCTCTGAGCTGTCAGCACAGAACCCGATGTGGGGCTCGAACCCACGGGCCGCGCGATCATGACCTGAGCCGAAGTCGGACGCTCAACTGGCCACCCAGGTGCCCCTGTAAGCACTTTAAAAGTAAGCTCATGCTGGGGGGCGTGGGGGGATAGATATGGCGGAGGGAGATTAAGAGGTACAAACTTCCGGGCACCTGGGTGGCTCAGTCGGTTAAGCGTCCGACTCTTGGTTTCGGCTCAGGTCAGGATCTCATAGTTCGTGAGTTCGAGTCCCGCATAGTTCGTGAGTTTGAGTCCCGCATCGGACTCTGTGCTGAGAGTGGACAGCCTGCTTGGGACTCTCCCCCTGTCTCTGCACTTCGCCCACTTGTGCTCACACTTTCTCTCTCTCTCTCTCTCTCTCAAAGTAAACTAAAAAAAAAAAAAAAAAAAGTACAAACTTCCAGTTATAAAATAAGTAAGTCGTGGGGATGAAAAAGTACAGCACAGGAATATAGTCAGTACCAGTGTAATAATTTTGGATGGTAACACGTGGTGATTACACTTCTCGTGATGATCAGTATACCCGAAACTAATACCTGTATAATGTCAACAGCCACTAACTTAGATCCGGGTTGTCTTGGGGAACAAATCCTGTGAGTTCCAAATGCACCTGTGCGTGAGTGACCCCAATAGGGAAGTTCTTCTGTAGTTATATTTCGTCTGTTTGTGATGAAATTATAGTTTAGCATCCCAAAGCGTAAACATTTCAAAATGTCTGTGATACCAGCGTATAGAGATAGCCACTTGAGGATGCAGTCAACATATTTATATAAACACACACGTACCCCATTTTATAACGTAGATACTTAATTAGAAGGGTATCGTGGACCTTTTTACTATGTTATTAAATAATTTTTGTAGATCATGATTTTAAAAGACATTGCACTGGATTCCATTATACCGACAGATAGTAATTTTAATCAGCCTCCTTTTCGTGGGAGTAATTAGGTTGTTGCTAATTTTTTTTGCTGTTATAAAAAATATTCTGGGGCGCCTGGGTGGCTCAGTCGGTTGAGCGTCCGACTTTGGCTCATGGGTTCGAGCCCCATGTCGGGCTTTGAGCTGACGGCTCAGAGCCTGGAGCCTGTTTCGGATTCTGTGTCTCCTTCTCTCTCTCTGCACCCCCCCTCACACTCGGTCTGTCTCTCAAAAATAAGTAAACATCAAAAAAAATTCTGAGATACATGGTTATATATATATGTGTGTGTGTGTGTGTATACATATATACATATACACGTGTGTATATATATACATATACACGTGTGTATATATATATACACACACACACACATATATATATATAAAATGTGTACATTTTATTTATATATATAAATGTGTGTGTGTATATATATATATATACACACCACATATATATATAAATGTATACACACACATATATATATACGTATATATATACATACATATACGTATATATATATAGGCAGGCCCTTGGGTGCATTTCTGATATGTTACATTAGATCTAATCTGCATTTCTGATTGTTGTGTTAGATTTAATCTGTAAAAGTGGAACCTATCAGTAAAATAGCAGGTTTTTACTGGTTTTTACTTCGGCTCACATTTTTCGTTCATGCTACAGAATCACCCTGCAAAAAGATTGTACCGGCTTAACATTCCCAGCGGTGACGAGTGGTCTGTCCCCAGTAACGGGGGGTTTGAATGTAAGGAAGATGGTATTGTTTGTCCACACATTGTATGTTGAGATCAGTCTGTCTTCCAGGGAATAAAGCCAACATCATCTCCACTCTGCTGGTCTTTTTTTTTTTTTTTAATGTTTATTTATTTTGAGAGAGAGAACAAGCGAGCAAGGGAGGTGCAGAGAGAGAGGGGGAGAGAGAGAGAGAGAGAGATTGAGAATGCCAAGCAGGTTCCACGCTGTCCGTGCAGAGCCTGATGCGGGGCTCGAACCCATGAACCATAAGATCATGACCTGAGCCAAAACCGAGGCAGACACTTGACTGACTGAGCCTCCCAGGCGCCCCTCCATTCTGCTGGTCTTTTTTTTTTAAATTTTTTTTTCAACGTTTATTTATTTTTGGGACAGAGAGAGACAGAGCATGAACGGGGGAGGGGCAGAGAGAGAGGGAGACACAGAATCGGAAACAGGCTCCAGGCTCTGAGCCGTCAGCCCAGAGCCCGACGCGGGGCTCGAACTCACGGACCGTGAGATCGTGACCTGGCTGAAGTCAGACGCTTAACCGACTGCGCCACCCAGGCGCCCCATTGCTGGTCTTAATAACATAGGCCAGCACTCCGTCTGTCAGCTACGGTGTCGGAGGTCTTGGGAGCCTTAGAAATGATGCTTTTGTTTTTTGTTTTTTGTGTTTAGAAATGCTGCTCTTGAAGTTAGTATGTGGGTAATAGGCACAACTCTTAAGACGCTCAAGAGATTCCCGCCCCTGGTATGCACATACCTTCTCCACTCAAACACTAGTCCAGGCATTGCCGAGGGAGTTTTGATTTTGTGGGTATAATTATGGTCCCAAATCAGTTGATCTGAAAAAGGCAATTATCCTGGTGGGTCTGACATAATTAGGTGAGCCTTTTAAAGGAAACGGCCTCTTCCCAGCGAAGAGATTTTTGCAGGGAGGGTTTCATCCCGAGGGAGGGTCTGCAAGGCAGGCTTTGAAGGTGGAGGGGCCACGTGGTAAGGGGCGCAGGTGGCCCGGGGGAGCTGAAGGCAGTCCCCGCTCACGGCTGGCAGGGAAACAGGACCTCAGTCCGCCAGCCACAAGGGAACCAGCTGAGTGAGCCCGAAGGAGGATCCCAGCTGCCAGCTTGAGAACACAGCCGGCTGACACGCTGATTGCGGCCTTGTGACACCAGGAGCAGAAGACTCCCCCGTGCCACGCCCGCACTTCCCATCCACAGAAGTGCGAGCTAATGAACGGGTATTGTTTAAGCCACTAAGCTCGGGGGGATTGTAATGCCACAAAAACAGATCCAGGATTTCTTCAGCTAGGTTGTGGGACCTTCTGGATCGTTTCCTCCTCCTTAACACGTTTGACCCCTTTACCTCTCTCTTCTCATTCTCCTTCTCTGACCCTCCCTTTCTGTGTTTCTCTGGGAGCCCCTTGCCCGTGGCCGCCTCCCCCCCCACCCCGAATGCTGGGGATCCCCAGCTCAGCCACTCGTGGGATTTCATTGCACCTGTGCACTCTGGACTCTTACCCGTGTGTCCTCATCCTTGACCTTCTCCGATGCATGGCTCCGATGCCCTGTCTGCGGCTGCTGCTTGCACCCCAGACTCCGCCTGGTCACATGCTGGGCTAGTCCCCACCTCCTCCCGCTGCCGCCGCGTCCGTTACCTTTTCACGTCCTGTCTCCAAATTTTAGAACGCGTTCCTCGCGTCACTGCCTGGATCCGACCTCTCCATAGAGCGGGAATGGTGTCGAGGGCCCGCAACACTTTCAGGCAAAATGTGAAAATGTTTGTTTCCCTTCGATCGGAAGGGGAGAAAACCTTTCAAGTTGAAGAACGTGCTTTAATACATCATATTAAGGTATTCGTCTGCCTTGACGCCCGTGCAGTTGTAAAATGTGGTTTTAAATATTTGCGTGTGGAGGAAGAGAGGCCCATGGAAGCAGAAGGGCCCGCGAAAGTCACAACACGGTCCTGGCGTCACCTTATTTCTAGAGAAGCAGGCGTTTGCACACCGCCCTATAAGCAGGGAGGATGCCTTTTGAGGTGGTCCCGGTGGATAGATGTCTTCCGGCTCTGGTGACTGGGAAGGGTTGCACATCACCGGTGATTTGGGGCCACTGCCGTGGCCTCCTCTGCCGTGGCAGGGGGTCGTTTGAGCTCGGAAGTCCCTCCCTTGCCTTCAGCTACATGCCCCGTGCTCTGGGACTTCCCTCGCGACGAGCAGACGAGCCCAGTTTCTGGCGCGCTGGTGAGGGATTCTCTGGCACCCTGGATCCAGCAGGATCCTCTGGAGGGTCCGTGCAACCCCTGCGTGGCACCCCACACCCGTCCCCGAGGTCATCCGCGCTTCCAGAGAGTCAAAGAGGGAGGGAGGTTAGCCAGGCACCCGGACAGTCCGCCTTCCAAGGGACCCACCGCAGTGCTGTAGCGATCAGATGAGGCTTCGGCTCACCCAGTGCCGCATCTGGGAAAGCTCCCGGCAGGAAACTGTCAGCAAGATGTGATCCTCTCTAGGTTACGATGAGATCCAGGAGAGAAGCAGGATTCTCTGAACCCTTTGCTGTCGGGATTCAAGCAGGGCAGTGTTTTTACTTATTTATTTATTTTTATATTTCATTTATTTATTTAGAGACAGTGGGGGGGGGCAGAGAGAGCGAGGGGGAGACAGAAAGAATGCCAAGCAGGTCCCACGCTGTTCAGCGCAGAGCCTGACGCGGGGCTCGAGCTCACAAACCGCAAGATCGTGACCTGAGCCGAAGTCGAGAGTCGGACACTTAACCGACAGAGCCACCCCGGCGACCCTGGGGGCAGCGCTGCTCTGATGTAGGAGTCAGACCGGCTCCCGCCAGGCTTTTGTCCTGTGACAGATGATGGGTTGCGTGTTCATCAGGACGGGCCGTGGTCTCCTGTGCAGCTTTGTTGGGGCGTCTGAGGTTGGCGTGTGTGTGATAGGACACAGACGCACACAGAGGGACGACTGTGTGAACACGCAGGGAGAAGACGGCCATCGACGAGCCAAACGGAGAGGCCTCGGGAGAAACCAGCCCTGCTCGCTCCTCGATCTCAGACTTGCAGCATGCAGGACTGTGAGGAAATACACTTCTGTTTAAGCCGCCAGGTCTGGGTTAGCGGACGAACCCGCCAACCCCTCACACCTCTCACTAGCCTTATAAAGAGTGGCATCAGAAGAACCGGGTATGATTTGACCAGAGGAGATAAGACGGTCGCCACCCATGTTATGACGAAGCCAAGATCCCATTGACTTGGCCGGTCATGGCATCCAGTGACCGTCTCCAAAGGCGTTAGTGTTCGTTTTCTCAAACTATCCTTGCCAAGTCACGTTGCGTGCATCCTTTGCTAGAATGCTGTTGTTTTTTGAACTTGGTTGTGGGATTTTACATTTAGTCCTGCTGTGGCCGCCCCCATCCCTCGGGGGGAGGGGCCTTTGGAAACCACGTGGGGTGTCACGGTGGGCCTGAGGGGTTCCAGTGACACATTTCCGATTTCCTGGTGAGAAAGCTGGATTTGGGTGGAGGACTTACTTTTGGATGACACTTGGGACAAAGCTAACTGTCCCTACGGTGGATTTCAGGGCACACGGTGCCCAGCGTGGGTATGATATCCGGGAGAGGCAGGTCTGAATCCGAGCCTCAGGTGCAGAAGTCCACGGTAGTGGCCACGAGAGTGGGGCTTTGCTGACGGAGAGAAGACAGGTTCTGAGAAGACATCCTAGCTCTGCCAGAAACACATGTGACATGTGACAGAGATGGAGATTGGCTTCTCTGTCCCTGTGTTTTCCTGTCTATCAAAAGAGGCTCCTCCTGGGCGTTGAGGTGGAAAAGGCATAGAGGCCCCCAAACGAAATGTCAGCGTTGTGCCAAGTTATCTACGAAGACGTTCTGTATCATCAAGGCGTCAGTCACCTGCCAGGCTGCAAGAAAGTAGGGTCCTCCCTGAAGACCTAGGATCTAGGGTGAGCTTTTGGGACAGGATTAGCCCTCGGAAAATGAGCTGCTTTTAAAATTAGACTTACCCGGGGGCGCCCGCGTGGCTCAGTCGGTTAAGCATCCGACTTCGGCCCAGGTCATGATCTCATGGTTCGTGAGTTCGTGCCCCGCATCAGGCTCTGTGCTGACAGCTCGGAGCCTGGAGCCTGCTTCGGATTCTGTGTCTCCCTGTCTTTCTCTGCACCTCCCCAGCTCATGCTCGCACTGTCTCTGTCAAAAATAAATAAACTTAAAAAAATTTTTTTTTTAGTTAGACTTACCCGGGGCACCTGGGTGGCTCAGTCGGTTAGGCCTCCGACTCCTGGTTTCAGCTCAGGTCATGATCTCGTGGTTTGTGAGTTCAAACCCCGCGTCGGGCTCTGTGCTGGCAGCATGGAGCCTGCTTGGGATTCTCTCTCTCCCCCTCCCTCTCTGCCCCTCTCCTGCTCTCTCTCTCTCACTCCCTCTCAGAATAAATAAATAAGCTTTAAGATAAATAAAATTTGACTATATTCACTTTTTCTTTTTCTTTTTTTTTATTCTTTATTTTTGAGAGAGAGGGACAGTGAGAGTGTGAGTGGGGGAGGAACAGAGAGAGAGGGAGGCACAAACTTTGAAGCAAGATCCAGGCTCTAAGCTGTCAGCACAGAACCTGACACGGGGCTTGAACTCACGAACCGCAAGATCATGACGTGAGCCGCAGTCGGACGCTTAACTGACTGAGGCCCCCAGGCGCCCCTATATTCACTTGTTCTTCATCTGCCTCTGGAACATCAGACACTGTATTTTGCAAGTGATTCTCTGGCCAAGGACAGGTGTTGTGGACGCGCCCAGGTCCTCCCTGGGGCCATGTTGGTTTTGCAGTGCAGAGTATCATCGGCTGTCCTCATGGGCAAGCCTGCACTCCGCAGTTTGGTGCATTGTTCGCTTGTGAAATGCTGCCAGTAAAGGCACCTAGAACATTCCCCAAGACGATCTTTTCTCCCTTAAGGAAAGCAGTAGCTAATACCCATGTGATAGATTCTTCATGACTCGGTCAGTCATTGGGAGAACCATACTTTTTCTTGAATCTATTCCCGTTCCCTGCGATGACCCCCTTGGGGATGTCCCTGGAAGATGTTCATGGCACAAAGAGTTGAAGAATTGCTTGCTAGTTCCGGCCCATCCTCTTTGCTGGTCCTGGCAGCTCAGGTGAGTTTTTAATCCCCGATCCTGTCTCCTCCTCTGCCATGGGAGGTGAATGCTACCTCTTCTGCCTGTGCCGTGGCTTCTGGAAGGAATAAGGAATAATTGCAGATGCACTTTGCGGATTAGAAAGCCGTATTCAAATGGAAAGGTCACAGATGAGTTTATCCCTTACAGGGGAGGTGGCCTTTACCTTGTATTTACTGTAAACTCAAGTCCCTCCCGTGCTTCCGGACTGGGGGATGTTTGCATTGACCTCAGCTCCCAAATCCATCCGTTTGTCCCTTTTCTTCTCCTTCCTTGACATTTGCAAACCGAGAAGTCTGGGCTGAGCCACCAGCTAGCTGCCTAGGTTACAGGGTGGCCTTGGGAGTGACTTGGGGCCTCTGCAGGCTGAGGAGGTGATGATGGTGTCATAGGGACCGTGGAACCAGTGGCTCAAGGAAGAGGTGGCCTTCCCACTCATTTCGGGCCCGGCGACGGCCACCTGTGCCTCCCCGAAGCTTTGGGTCCCAGGCCTGACCCTGCCGTGAGCTCTCTGACTCCTGTGTGTGTCTGTTCAAGATTTACGTCCACCTGAAGGAAGGCGGGGGCCCCGATGGGCTGGATGCGCTGAAGAATAAGCCCCAGCTCCACAGCATGGTCGCCCGAAGCCTGTGCCGGAACGCGGCGGGCAAGAACTACATCATCTTCACGGGGCCCAGCATCACCAGCCTGACCCTGTTCGAGGAGCTGGAAAAGCAAGGTTTGTCGTGTGGCGGGCCCGTCCGAGAGGGGCCCCTCGCCCCCTGAGGAGTGATGGGAGAGGTCTGGGGGTACAGGTGCGTAGCAACCGGCACAGCCCATGGGCTGCTGGGCCAGGAGGGAACACGCTGGTTTCAGCCCGCCGTGTGCCTGCCACAGGCCTGGACCCTGCCAGGCGCTGGTGATCAGTGGGGATACGGCCACAGGCTTGCGGTCTGGGCGGGGGGGTGTCGGCACAAAGCTCTGCCCAAGTCACATTTGGTTGTGTTGTTTGTTGGGAGACCGTGGCCACTGAGGGGTTCTCCTAGTGTCCTAGTCCATTGGGGCTGCTCTACCAAATTACCACAGACGACAGCTTATAAAGAGCACACATTTGTTCCTTGTAGGCCTGGAGGCCGGAAGTTCAAGATCAGGGCACCGGCGTGGTTGGGTGCAGCTCTCTTTCAGGTTGCCGATCTCACGTGACCGAAAGGATAAGGGAGTTCTCTGGGGTCCCTTTCCTTTTCTTCCTTTTCTTCTCTTTTCTTTTATTTTTTTTTAAATGTTTATTAATTCTTGAGAGAGAGGGAGACAGAGCGTGAGTGGGGAGTGAGGGGGCAGAGAGAGAGAGGGAGACACAGGCTCCGAAGCAGGCTCCAGGGTCCAAGCTGTCAGCACAGAGCCTGACGCAGAGCTTGAACTCACGAACCGTGAGACCGTGACCTGAGCCGAAGTCTCTTGCCCAACCAACTGAGCCACCCAGGCGCCCCGGAGGTCCCTTTTCTTAAGGGCACTGCTCCCATTCATGAGGGCTGCACCCTCATGATTCAGGCACCTCCCAGAAGCCCCACCTCTTAACACCATCACCTTGGGCATTAGGCTTTCAGCAGAGGAATTTGGGGGGAACGCACACATTTGATCTGTCGCACCTAGTCCCAGCTCCTACAAAGGCTCTTAAGTCTGGACTCATCCCCATCTATAATGTGGCCCCTCCAGTTGGCGCAGATGTCACAGAGAATTATGTAGAATTAACACAGTCAGCAGGACAGTAGGCCTCAGAAAATTCTTAGTGCGCTATGGTGCTGGGATGCTTCGTTCATCTGTTCAAAGGTTAGGAAGCCTTCTGTGGCCCCGGCAGAAATGGGGGCTGCGGAAAAAGGTCTGGACCAAGTCAGGGAGCCTGACAGCAAGCTGTATATCCTTTGCTTTGTCCTACATTTGGGGGATTTATATCTCATCCACTCAAGAGAAACATAAAAAGCCTCTCCTCTGCTATGGCAGCCACTGAAATCGCAGACCGATTGCTTAGCAACAGATCAGACATCCGGCCTTAAAACAAAACCCTCTCAAGTAATGGAGAGCCAACAGCTTCTGACCTTGACCTCAGCCACTGCGGCAAGGAAGCAGCCCTAGACTGGGTGCTCTGCTGGCCCTGGCTGCGTCTGACTCATCTGCAAAGTCCAGTGCCCAACAGGGCTCCGTGCTTAATGGCTGGGAGAAGTCAGGGTGGAGAGATCCGACCACGCGAAGAGGGGCCGTGGAAGTAAAATTGGAGAAAATGGACCCTGACGCGCGCTAACCGAACCCCTCGGAAGAACGAGGGGTTCCTGTGTTAGAGCAGGTGGCGAGAGCCAAGGCTGCCATCCCCACTCGCCCACTCATTCAAGTCCGACTGTGGGTGCAGGGCCGTGAGCCCTGGGGTTCCTAGAACCGCCCAGATAGCATTTGCGTGCTGTTGGGGCCACCCGGCATCACACGGTATATGCTCCCGTCACCTAGACCAAGAGTCAGGTGGTGCAGTCAGGTGGGATGTTGTCCTGGTGGGGCTGGTGTCAGAGTGCGGGTGCCCAAGGACTGTCACGGGCCATCAGTGCTGCTGCCCTGACAGCTGGCCATGCTGGCCTGTGATTCTGGAAAGAAAAGGACGCTCCCCAGCTCAGGGAATTAGGGAAAGGACAGAAGAGAATCTTCTACTGGGAAGAAAATAATTACACGTGGGATTTAGCTTTTCCCGAGAACGAGCAAAGATTTCATTGCCTGTTTTTTGGAAGCTTCTGGAGCTCCTGTGCACTCTTGCGTGGCTCCACTGTGATGATGAGACGCTGGGCTGGTGGTTCTCCATTGTCCCCACACTGGTGGCTGCGTGCCCTCCCCTCCCCCAGGCTGCCCTGGGCTGGGCTGGTGCCCTCCAGGACATTCTCACGGGCAGCCAGGATTGAAGAAGGGCATCGTAGCTGTGAGTCTGGCCGTCCCTCCGTGGACAGAGTCTGCTTTGTAAAACAGCCAGAAGAAGACACTGATATAATAAACGCTATTTTCATAAAGGGGCAGATTCAGGAGACTTGGATGCTGTTTGGGTTTTCTCCTTCCCCTCTTAGAAAAATTGCACCTGCTGTTTTTGGCTGATTGTGTGCACGGAGCCTCGGATGGAGAATTTAAAACATCCTTTCTCCTTGTTCATCTAAGGCTCCCCGCTGTTTTAAAAACAGTTCCTCCTTCTTAAATATTAAGACGAGGGGAGGGGTAGCTGGAGTTCGAGCTACAGAGGTGCGAGCGGCCAGCAGCCCTCTGCTTCTGAGCAGTAAGGCTCCATCATGCCACCCAGTGGCTCTTCCAGTGCACCCACTGGTGCTCATTAGGCAGTGGGACCCGGGTAGTTCCTCCCGTTCCCCTCCGCCCCCCGCGCCCAGGGCGGGCCGGAGATGCGCGCACACAAGGTCATAGAATGTTTCGAGTTATTGATGATACCGCGTCCACCTTCAGGGAACTTCAGTCTGTGACGGGAGACCCCCGGATGAGACTTTCCCCAGCGACTTCAGTCAAAAGTGCCGCTTCACGTCCCCTCCAGGCATCCAGACTGAGGATGCTGGCTGCAGGGAGAAGCCGTGGCTCTCCGTGGCCACCTGGCCCACTAAGTGGGGCAGGCCAGAGGGTGGGGAGGGCCAGGAAAGGCCTTGAGCCCAGGACAGAATTTAGCAAAGCCTCCTTGTCCACGTTGACCTCCGTTCACAATCCCTCCTGCCTCCGTGGGACCGTCTGTGCATTAGTGGCCACCCAGTAGCTGCTCCTCCCTCAGAGTGCAGAAGTTTCCAGAAGCACATGAGCAGATGGGAGGACAGGTGCACATGCTCAGCCCTGAGCCTGGCACATAGCCAGCGCTCTGAAGAGACTCGCTGATTCACTGCGATGGTCTCATGTAAAATCTTAAATGCTTATTTTTTTATTTTTTGAGGGAGGGGGAGGCATAGAGAGAGGACGGGACAGAGGATCTGAAGCAGGCTCCAGGCTCCGAGCTGTCAGCACGGAGCCCAGTGCGGGGCTCGAACTCATGAACCGCGAGATCATGACCTGAGCCAAAGTCAGACGCTTAACCAATGGAGCCACCCAGGCACCCGGTCTCACATGTAATCTTGAACGTTCTTATAGAAGTACTGGGACAGAGCACCTCTGGGATAGAAGTCCCCAGACTTCAGGGGTCTCCCCTGCAGGGACGTCTAGAGGGCCCATCCCCCAAGCATCAGCCCCAGAACAGGGCAGGCCCGTCCTTTCCACCGGCGTGCGTGGGGCCTCCCTGACCGTGTGGACGCGGTTTTGTGTCCGTCTCCCCCGCAGAGATCTACTGCTGTGGCCTGCTCAGCCCCAGGAAGAGTGACTGCACTGGCCTGCCCCCGTCCATGCTGAGCAACCCGGCCACCCCCCCGGCCCGGGGCCAGCACCGCATCAAGATGAAGGGGAACATGTCTCTGATCTGCTGGTACAACAAAGGGCCCTTCCGCTTCCTGACCAATGCCTACTCGCCCGTGCAGCAAGGTGGGCCCGCAGGGGGGGCTGGGGGGGAGGGGGGGTTTGTGCAGCTCAGGTGTCAGGTGACCCCATCACTGTGAGCTTCTGGGCCGGGGACTCGGCGCCACTGCACCTGACTGGTGGGGGGGGGTGCGACACCAGCTCCCCGTTGCTTGTCGGCGGCCGAGAGAAGCAGGAAGGGACCAGGGTGGGGTCCGCAGGCCGCCAGGGTTGTCTGTGGTCGCTCTGAGTGCTGTACGTGGCCAGCACTCACGTGGTCACCTCGGCATCGAGGATCTGTCCTGACGGGAGGGGAAAACATCAGCTGTTTTTTTATTGGTTCGGCGTCTTCCTCCGAGATGAACCACTAGGATTTGGGGGTGGTCAGGTGATTCTGTCATCAATTTTCCTCGGGGTCTAAAATCCATAAGGCGTCTGCAGTTAAAGTAACTACAGCCCCCACCTCTTTAAGCCACTGACAGGGGAAATCAGATGACAGAGGGCGCCTCACCGAAATTGTCCCGTCACGTCGTGTACTTGCAAATCCCCTATAGTTGTCTGTATCAAGACATGTTTCCCCTTTCCTGCTGCAGGAACGCTGCGGGGCGCTCGGTTGTGTTGGAGGGGTGTCTGTGTGTGTGATCGGTGTGCACGTGTGGTGTATGTGAATGTGTGTCTCGTGTGTGTGTGTGTGTGCTTAATTAATGTCTGTTCGTCTATTCCCACCCCTCACCCCGCACACACACCTAGGCTCTGTTACATTTCAGTGGAGATGACAGTCTAGGGACCCAAACCCACGGGACTCGGGGTTAAGGAGGTATGGAACGCCGCCCGTCACTGTATCACTGTGTCAAGGGCACTCGGGGGAGATGTTTGAAATTGACCTTGCAAGCCAAAGAGCGAGTTTGAATTGGACTTCCACACTCTGGTGATTGGACAAGGGCTCTCACAGGGAGAATGTTCGAGAATAGGGCGTAGGAGCCACCTCCCTCCAAGTTATGCGTGACAAGTTGCAAAGTTTGCGATAGGATTTAAGAGGACAGGGCCTTAAAAACCCCAGTCTCAAAGGTTGGGAGGCTTAAATCCATCATCAAGGGAACCAGCAAGGAGGATACTTGATGGGGAAGAAGAGAAAATTGGCAGGGTTGATTTTTAAGTATGCTAAAACTTACTGTTTGTGTTTCCTTCAGTTATAGTTTCCGTTTCTAAAGTATTCGGTTATAAATCACAAAGTCCCCGTTCTGAGACACCCTTAAAAAGCCCAGGTCGTATGCCTTTGGCGTGGCCCCGGCCCCTCCTGCAGCACCTCTGGAAGCTTCCCAGGTGGATGGCATGGGCACCTGTGAGCCAGGCCCGCCCTGGAGCAGACAGAGCCCCACGGGTGAGCTCCCAGCCTGGGTGCCACAGGCAGGAGGCACCAGGAGGCAGGGAGGCAGCGTGGAGAGTGGCAGCTGGGTGGCCACTGGAAATCTTTTTATTAGTTCACATCTTAGAGTATTTGTTTTCGTGTTTGTTTATTTAGAAGAGAAGGAGGACTCAAGTGAGGAAGGGGCAGAGGGGTAGAGAGAGAGAGAGACAGAGCGCGAGAGGGAGACACAGAATCCGAAACAGGCTCCAGGCTCTGAGCGGTCAGCACAGAGCCCGATGCGGGGCTCGAACTTGTGAACCACAAGGTCACGACCTGAGCCGAAGTCGGACGCTCAACCGACTGGGCCACCCAGGCACCCCCTCCACTCCCTGTTTTATGTCAGGATAGCCAGGCAGGGTGGGGAGACGCACATTTGTCCGACGGGGGGTTTATCGTCTCTGTTCTCCGCAGGAGTGATCATCAAGAGGAAGACTGGGGAGATCCCCTGCCCCTTGGCCGTGGAGGCGTTCGCTGCTCACCTTAGCTACATCTGCAAATACGACGACAAGTACAGCAAGTAAGTGGAGGCAGCCGCGGGGCTCACCGGCACGGCCTGGAGATTGGTGGGTGGTCAGCAGTGCCCCGGTGTCCGAGTGGACGGATGTAGCCCCTGTGAGACAAAATCCTGAGCCCTGTCCTGGTCTTCCAGGCTCACCCGCACAGCCCCCTCACTTCTGGGCGCCCTGCCTCCTTCCCTGTCACCCTTGCCCCTGGACGCCCTTCCCTCCGCTCACCCGGGGCTTGCCATCTCTCAGCACTCAGCGCAGAGCCTGCTCCCTCTGTCCCCTGCCCCGACCGCTCTCCTCCCCCACCCCGGCACCCATGGACCACGCAGCACCAGCCCCCCGGTGTCCACACGCTGGGTGCCGTGTTCTCCAGCCCAGGTTACTGAGCTGTTTCACCTCTGGGCACCTGCTCCGGGGGTGGCCTCGTCTGAAGCACACGCGTAGCATAGACAGGATGCGTCACCCACGGCGCGGTGACAGGAGCTCGGGAGTGATGGCTGGTGAACCTGAGCGGGACTCTGAAATTGGTTGGGTTGAGCCTCCCAGCCTAGAACGAGGCTGGAGGAACCCCCAAAAGGCAGGCGGGCGCTTACTCCACCCACTTGGAGGGTAACGTGCTGGGCTTCTCCGTGGCAGAGAAAACCGAGGACCCGGTTCCCCCTGGGAAACTCAGCCCAGGTTCGAAAGGCAGCCCCACGCCACCGGGAGTCATTGAACAAATGTTTACCGCGTGCTCTGCTCAGAACCTGCTGAGTCCATGAGGTTATTACAGAGAAATCTGCATTTGTATCGCAGGCGCGTTGGGTCCGCTCTGCGCCGGCCGTGGCGGGGGATGCTGACCCTCAGGCATGTCTGGGGGGGCGGGGCAGAGACAAACGTGCAGATGGGAGGACACAGTGTGGGCCTGAGTCGTAAGCCGGCTCTTGGCCCTGGAGGGACACCATCCTCCGTCTCGGGGCCGAGGCCTCCCTGACATGACATCCATCCTGGATCCGAAGGGAAGGCGGGGGTGGCCAGGAGACGTGCCCTCGGGAGGAAGGGGACGCATCGCAGGGGCCTGCAGCTGAGGGTGTACTTGACCTTGGGGAACGGAAGCAGTTCAGGATGCACGGGACACGGCAGCCGAGAGGGTCCCTTAGCAAAGAGGGAAGCCCCCCAGACCCTCTTCCCTTGGAGCTTCTGAGCCATCGGAGGCCGGGCTCCCGGCTTCGGCATCTCTTCTGGTGGCTTCCTCCTGCCGCACCTAATCCTCTGCTAGGAATTGTCTTCATCTTCTTTGTCTTAAGTGAAGCTGACCGTGACTAAGCTGCAGTGAGAGCTGACCCCCTTGCCCGGTTCCTACCCCCGCGGCCCCCCCTGCGGCGGCCCTGACCGTGATGGGGCCTTTTGGGGAACATCTCCCCTGACCCGGGCGCCCACGAACCATCCGGCTGAGCCTTTCTTACTCCTCCGCCCCCGCAGGTATTTCATTTCTCATAAACCAAACAAGACCTGGCAACAGGTGTTCTGGTTCGCCATTAGCATCGCGATCAATAACGCCTACATCCTGTACAAGATGTCAGACGCCTACCATGTGAAGAGGTACAGCCGGGCGCAGTTCGGCGAGAGACTGGTGAGGGAGCTGCTGGGTCTGGAGGAAGCCTCCCCAGCCCACTGATGCCAGGCGGCCAGGCCTAAGTGAGGACCAGGTCCGGGAGGCCAGAGGAGGGAGGGAGCGGGCCATTCTGACCTGCCCAGCCAGAGCCCTGCGGGTGCCCCCCCCACCCCCCTCCCCGGGGGTGTCCCCAGCCCGGAGGGGTGCCCACGGCTTCCATGGGGACCAGGGTGGGCCCGGTCAGAGGACGGCTGCCCGTCCCGGTTCCCATTCGAAGAAGAGCATGTCCTCCCTCCAGAAGCGGCCACCCACCCGGTGCCGGGCGGGCGCCGCACCCAGACTCCACGTGCCGGCGGGCGCGCTGTCCGTGGCATTGGCCCAGCAGGGCGCTGCCTCCTCGTGACACCCGTGGAGCTCAGCTCGGTACAGGGGCCCTGGGAAGGCTGTTGCCGCCGGAGGCGCCAGGGATGGGATGAGCCGTAGCACGTCCCGCTAGAGATGCCTGCTCTGTAAAGACGTAAAGACGTTTGTGACGCGGTTCAGTTTCCTGCCGTGTCCGACGGCGACCAAGGCAAGCAGAGGTGGGGCTGTGCACCGCTAAGGCCGTGCCGGTGTGGGCAGGAGACCCGAGCGTCGCCCCGCACCTGCCTCACGCAGGCGGCTTGGAACGGGCCTCCTGGAACAAGGGACGCAAACTGGGTGCCATTGACACGCAGGGATGAAATGGGGCAGCGATTGCCCGTTCTGAGTCAAGGACGAGGCGTTCCTAACTCATTTCATCTCCCTGGCTGGTGGACGGGGGAGAGAGGGAAAATGCCAACGGAATCGCAGTGACGTGTGATGCTGTTTTTTATTTTTCAATATATCTCCAGGTTATTTTCTTACCGTTGCTTAAGATCTTCTGTCAAAGGAAAAGGTCCCCCTTCTTTTCCGCCCCCTCCCTTCGCCCCAGCCGTGGCTGTTTGCGTGGTCACAGTTCGGTATTCTGGGCCCCGTGACCGTGCCAGGACCGGAAAGGGCAGCTTGCTCCCAGAACGGACGTGCTCCTACTCCACCAAGGAGCACGGGGGGGCCCTGGGGGCCTTAAGCGTTGCCGTAGACCTGATCGTCTGCAGAATTACTTGTTTGGGAAAACACGAGGCATTGCTGCAACGCACGCCAACACGTCTGGGGGTGACACTGGCCAATTCTCGCGCCCCGTGTGTGGTCACCTGGCTGGGTGTGCCCTCTGACCCCATTGCCCCAGAGCCCCGCGGCTGGCACGGGCAAACCCAGGAAGGTGACCGGGTGACCAGCTTTGTTGGGGGCGATCTCCCCATAGGACCGCGAGAAGTACATGCCAAGGCCGCTGGCATCTGGGGCTCCTGCGCCCAGGTCCGCGTGTCTCCGGGGGAGACCCGGGCCAGGGTGATCCCCTGGTCTGACCGTCCCCCGCAGACAAGAAACGAGCGATTCCTGGAGTTACACGATCCCCCTCCAGCCTGGTTTACGTAGCCCCTCATTTTTTTTTTTTTTCTTTTTTTACCAAATGCAAAATCTATTCTACTCAGGCTTTGGGACGTTTTTCCTTGTTCACACTCAGTTAATTAAACGTGTTGCTGGCCGCATGCTCCTGAACTCCACGCCATTCCTGCAGCCTGCGTTCGTGATGATCCCCCTCGCCCTGTGGTTTGAATTCGACGCCACGGATTGTAGGCCAAATTTTAAATTGTGTTTCCAAACACCTTCGCCGTGTCCTTTAATTGGATTGAAAGCACTTTTACCACATGGAGAAATATATTTTTAATTTGTGATGCTTTTCTACAAGGTCCACTATTTCTGAGTTTAATGTGTTTCCAACACTTAGGGAGACTCTAATGAAAGCTGATGAAGTTTCTTTTCTGTCCAAATAAGTAAAAGAAAAAATAAAAGTCTATTTAGATGCTGATCCTTTGCGAATATGCGAGTTTGTTTAAATTTTTTTTTTTTCAACGTTTTATTTTTATTTTTGGGACAGAGAGAGACAGAGCATGAACGGGGGAGGGGCAGAGAGAGAGGGAGACACAGAATCGGAAACAGGCTCCAGGCTCCGAGCCATCAGCCCAGAGCCTGACGCGGGGCTCGAACTCACGGACCGCGAGATCGTGACCTGGCTGAAGTCGGACGCTCAACCGACTGCGCCACCCAGGCGCCCCTATGCGAGTTTGTTTAAATGGTCAGGGACAAGGAGCGCCTGGCTGGCTTCGTGGGTAGAGCACGCGGCTCTTGATCGTGGGGTCGTGAGTTCGAGCCCCACGCTGGGTGTCGCGTATGCTTACTAAAAAAATAAAAGATCAGGGACAAAACCACGGGCTACTCTTTTAAGACTTCTTGGTGTGTGAGCTAGTGTGCATGATCTTAAACTGTTTTTAGTATCGTACGCCCCTGAGCAGTTTAAAAAAGAAATTCAGTTAAGTCTTGACTTAGAGAAACAGATATCGATACCCTGGTCCTGTGAGTCAAGCTGTATCTTGGGTGCCTGTGCCATTGAAGAAAACTCCCACCTGCCTTCCAGATGGGGGATGCCTCCTCCCTTCTCTCGGTTTCTGTGGTCGTCCGCATTAACCCAGAGAGACGCTCTTGCGGCAGGCCGGTGGGTGGCTTTGCGTTACCGAGTAATTAGAGGGGACTTAACACCAGTTTAGCGCTCTGGTTTTTAAACGGTAACCACCTGTTTTCAGATATGTGCTTGAAGCAGACGGCAGTTCCGCCGGGGGTCTCTTGGAGCCCCTGCAACGCTGGGACGAGTTTCTGTTCTTCCGGAAGGAGGACAGAGGGACCTAGAGTACTGATTAGGAAAGCCTGTAGGACCTCGTCCTGCAGATGTGAGTCTGAGCGCCTTGGAGAATTGCTCCAGTTCAAATCCACCTGGCTCCAGTATTTCCAAGGGTCGGAGAGACTGGTTGCCCCTGAATTGGCTCAGTTAGTAGCTGGCCACTGCTGGGGTCTGGGGAGGGCCCAATAAGTGCTTCTCACCATGGGGGGGGGTGGGGAGCGGCCAGCAGGTGGCATCCCGAGGCCAGCCACCACTGTGGGATGTCTTTGCTACAGAGTCTGAAAAAGAAAATCAGAACAAGGAGCATCCCGACCCTTACGGAGAATAAAACAACAAATACCTAGAAGCTTCTCCAGAGCAAAGCTCTGTTAGGCCAAATGCACTGAGCTTCACGTGGTTTGGGCCGCAGTCCCAGGGCTGCGGCTGTAGTTAGAATCGGGTAAGGTAATCCTTCAGGGAACTGAACGTGGGTGAGTTTCTGTTTGTATTTGCTGCCTTCCTTCCCGGTTTCTCTGTTTCATTCACATTGTCTCTTGTCCCCACACTCTGCTTCCTAAAAAGCCTCAAGTTTGAACAAGGTCTGACTGTAGTCAATGGAACATTATAATACTAAGGTCGTATTTCAGAACTCAAGTGGGTTATTGGGGTGGCTCAGTCGGTTAAGCATCCGACCCCTGGTTTTGCCTTGGGTCATGATCTCACAGTTTGTGGGTTCAAGCCCCATGTCGGGCTCCATGCTGACAGCACATAGCCTGTTTGGGATTTTCTCTTTCTCTCTCTCTCTCTCCTTCTGGCCTGCCCCCACTTAGTCTCTGTTGGTCTCTCAAAATAAATTAAAAAGAAAAAACAACCTCAAATGAGTTACATAGGAAAACTTTGGTGTCTGGATCATTCTGGACAAGGACATTCAGTTTATTGACTCCATTAGACAAGGCCCGGCCACCAGAATCGAATGAACTCTACAGCTGTGCCAGAGAAGAAGTTCGCAGTCGCCAGGAGCCTGGAAGGCTCTGGCTCATCGTGTGTGGCCGTGCACCGCCATTGTCCTGGGTTCTGGGTTCCTCAGGGAACCCAGCCTCAGCACCAGGCAGTGAGGGAGGCAGGCAGACCCACCCATGCCCCCTCTGAAATGTGGGGCACTTGACCCCGGCGGGCACCAGATGCACCTGGCTTGGCAGATTCTAGAAAAGACAGAATCGCATCCTCTGAAGAGGCTGAAGCCAGACCATATCTGACCAAAAATTGCCTATTTGCCATGCAAGCCAATTATGCGTAAGCTTCTCTGGAAAACACTGGCCCTGAGAGCCAATTTGACCTCAGTGTTTCTGGAACGTGCTGCACCACACGTGAGCAACTAGTCAAAAGGGGTCCTACAAGAAGTCCTAGCCAAGCGAAAAGAAAGTTTCTCATCTCCTAAGTACCAATCTGCAGCTACAAAATTTTTATTCCTTCCACTCCCCCTGTGGCTTATACTTGGTTCTAATTTTCTCCAAGGAAATAGGATACTGACCTCTTTCTCCAACCTGACAGCTGGTGTGAGGGTTTGCTTGCCCCCAGTTAACTTCTAATGCCCCACACTCCTCCACTAGGAAAGAGCCACAACGTTAGCAAAAGCAGCGCTAGAAAAAAACATTCCCTGGGAAGATGAGATTTTAGCTACTTTAATTAGCTTTTTCACTAGCCCTGGCCGTCCTTTTAAAAATGCGTCTATTCCTCAAAAAATTAAAAATAATACTACCAGGTGTGCCTGGCTGGTTCAATCAGTAGAGCATGTGACTCTTGATCTCAGGGTCATGAGTTCAAGCCCCACCTTGGGCTTAGAGATTAGTTAAGAAAAAAAAAAAAAAAAAAGAATTACCAGATGATCTAGCAATCCTTTTTTAAATGTAATTCTTTTTTAATGTTTATTTTTGAAAGAGAGAGAGAGAGATACAGAGTGTGAGTGGGGGAGGGGCAGAGAGAGAGAGGGAGACACAGAATCCGAAGCAGGCTCCAGGCTCCAAGCTCTGGGCTCTCAGCACAGAGCCCGACGCGGGGCTTGAACTCCCAAACCGCGAGATCACGACCCGAGTCGAAGTTGGACGCTTAACCGACTGAGCCACCCGGGCGCCCCTGGCAATTCTACTTCCGGGTGTTTATCCAAAGAAAATGAAAACGCTAATTTGAAAAGGTATGTGCAGCCTCATGTTCATTGCGGCATTATTTATGATAGCCAAGACGTAGAAGCAACCTAAGTGTCCATCAGTGAATGAATGGATAAAGATGTGGTGTGTATGTGTGTGTGTGTGTGTATACATATGTATGTGTGTGTATATATACATATATATGTGTGTGTATATATATATACGTATATATACACATATATATACATACATATATACATGTATACATATAAATAATATTCCATTGCACATACATATATATTCACATATACATATATACATATATGCAATGGAATATTACATTATTTAACGTTTAACAAGAATGAATCCCTTCCATTTGTGACAACATGGATGGACCTCGAGGAAATTAATGCTAAGTGAACTGAGTCAGAGAAAAACAGATATTGTACGATCTCTCCTACATGTGGAATCCAGAAAAAAATATATATACAGCATCTAGAAAACTAAGTTCATAGAGAACAGATTGGTAGTTGCCAGAGGTAGGGGAAGGGGGTTGGGAGAAATGAGTTGAACTGCTTGGGTTTTTTTAGTTAAATTGATACCAAAAAAAAAAAAAAAGCATCTAGTTTCATACTTGAGAGCTGCCTCCCCGCGATAGAATATAGAAGGAGTGAACAAAAGAAGGAAGAAGGAGATGTGGTTTCTATTATTTCAATAGATTAGAAAGAACAGAACAGTCGTATTCATTTTTTAGGTATAAATTTAAGATCTGGAGTGGTGGGATTGTGGGATTTTTTTTTTATTATTATTAGTGAGGCATTTTGGAGTCATTAATGCCATACATAGTCTATTGTGGCTTTTTAAAGTGTGTCCCCTCATCAATGCTTATCAGTGCTTATCAATAGAAGTACAGTGTCCAAAGTGGGACAAATGCTATTTTAGTTCCTGTCCCCGTCAAGCCGTGAGTCTAGTCCTGCCCACCATCCTACAAGAAGAGACTTTGACCAGTGAGGGGGTCCCGGAGGCTAGGACAGTGGGTCCACATAGAAACCAAATGGTAAGAGGGGCGGTTGGGAAAACAGGGCGATTAGCTTGGTTGGTGAAGCACTGACTCAGGAGGGAACGTGACGTTTGTCTCTGGACTGCCTAGTCCCCTTCTCCATGTGGTGCCCGTCACCAGGCTTCCGCTCAGTGGGGAAAGAAATTTCCAATGCGTAGAGCTGCCCAACATTGGGACAGGACACCCCAGAAAGCAGGGAACGCTCTGTCAGTTCCCGGATGTCTCCAGCCAGGGGCAGCTCGCAACACAGGAAGGTCCCGGAGGGCATCCTGTGGGCGGGAGGTGGCCTTAACTCCGGGCTGTGGGCTGGAGCGGGACACCCCTGCTGGCAGCTGTCATCTTAACTGAGGAGGAGCGGAAAATAGCCATGAATCGAAGCCCTGACTCCTGGGCTCCTGGGGAGAGGTGATTTGGGATGAAGAAGGAACAAAATTTCAAAGACGGCTGCCTCTCTCCAGAGGATGCCGGCAGCCAGCTCCCAGCCGCTCACCTTCTTCCTCTTCCTCAGATGGGGGGGGGGGTCCCCAGTGACCCCAAGTTCAAGGGCACCAGCCATCAGCAACAGGGAAACCCCTGCCAAAGAATCTGGGAAGATTGCCATTTTATTTGAAAATGCCTTTGCACCATTCCATTACTTTGCTTTTCCTTACAGTTTTCAGTTAAGAATCTTTAGGAGGGGGGCGCCTGGGTGGCTCCGTCAGCTAAGCAGCAGACTTCGGCTCAGGTCATAATCTCGCGGTCTGTGGGTTCGAGCCCCGTGCCCTGCCCTTTTGCTAACAGCTCAGAGCCTGGAGCCTGCTTCGGATTCTGGGTCTCCCTCTCTCTCTGCCCCTCCCCCACTCATGCTCCGCCTCTCAAATAATAAACATTAAAGTTTTAAAAAAGGAATCTTTAGGAGGAAATTTGTAATCTCGTGAGCTGCACATATGTAGCCCTCAGGGGACGTCACACAACTACGTCCCCGTCCCTTTTGTGAAGATAAAGCCTACCCTTTTGTCAAGACTTTGATTTCACACTAAGACATGCTTGCAATACATTTTTACAAATTTTGTATGCCATGAGCTAATTTCTGCGTTCTAAAATGTGAAGTATGGCATATACATACATACATACATGTGCATATATATATACAGTGTAATTCAGACTTCTCATGTGATTTTTCTTCAGTTTGTCTACAGTCAGCAACTTTGAAATACAATCAAATATATTGCATTTGCGGGGCGCCTGGGTGGCTCAGTGGGTGGAGCGTCCGACTTCCGCTCAGGTCCGTAAGTTCGAGCCCCACGTCGGGCTCTGTGCTGACAGCTCGGAGCCTGGAGCCTGCTTCGGATTCTGCGCCTCCCTCTCTCTCCGCCCCTCCCCTGCTCATGCTCTGTCTCTGTCTCGAAAATAAATAAAAACATTCAAAAAAGTTTTTAAAAAATACATTGCATTTGCTTCTCTCTGGTGGTTTCTTCTGGGGGAGGGAGGGTGTGGTGAAGGAAATTCGTGAAAAGCATCATGGGATCTGTTGCCAGACTAATAGAAGAGGTTGGGCAAAGCCTGGCGAGCCCACCCTAGGGACGCTCCCAAAGGAAAAGAGTGTTGGCAGATAAGGGGGCCCCGGGGGCCTCAGGCATGTCTGGACACCTGAGCCTTCTCAACTCTGCTGCTAATCCTGGGGAAAGTCAGAGGGGTTCCCGTGGGGGCCTCCTCAGTCTCCCCCTCCCATTGTTCATGTTGGGGGGTGGGGGGCAAGTGGGAACAAAGGGTCTCTACCCATCAGAGGCCGGATTGTGCGGCCTGCCACTTGTCAGCTGCTGCCTTCACCACAGCCTGTCATTCTCCTCCCCCTTTCCAGAAGGTTCTAGAATTGGACGCATGAAACGGGGGTGAAGTTTCTCAGAAGTTAGGTCCTTGTGAACGAGGGAAAATGGGAGGTGGTAGGCGTGGAGGCATCAACAAAACACAGGGGCCGTGACTTTGGCTTTGGTGGCGATATCCTACAAGGCCACAAGATGGGGCTCGTCGTGAACACAGGAAATATTTATGAGGGACGAAATGTCAGATCCCGGTTTCCAGTCTTTTGACACTTCATCACAGAAGAATGGAAAGATTTGGAGAAGCGTGTGCTTGTCAACTTAAAATCCGAATTAAAACATCCTCACCGCACATACTTGGCAACGTCTTAATTTTTGAGAGAGAGGGGGAGAGAGAGCGGGAGCGGGAGAGGGGCAGAGAGAAGGGGGGACAGAGGATCTGAAGCAGGTTCGTGCCGACGGCAGGGAGCCCAGTGCGGGGCTCAAACTCAAACCTTGAGATCATGACCTGAGCCAAAGTCAGACGCTTAACTGACTGAGCCACCCAGGCGCCCTGCTCGCCAAACGTTTTTGTAAGTGATGAATTTGTCTTTATTTCATGATGTCTTGTTGACCCCTGATGTGATTATTTTCTAACCTCCACCATCTTTGTATCCCTCCCTCCATTTTTCCTTTCTACATCTCTCTGCCTCTGACTCCTCTCTCTTCCCCTCTCCATTTTCTCCACCCTCTTCTACCCTCCCCTTCTCCCCTCTCTCTGCCCCTTCCTTCCCTCCTCCCTTTTCCTCACATAACTTTGGTGAGCCCTGAAGTCGTTCCCTGATTGTCCTCTCTGAGCACAGGGGACATTGTGGGATATTCCTGCTCTATCTGGGTTCTTCCTTTCTGTTCCCTCGTATCCTGGTTTTCAAGTCTCACTGCCCCACAGGGACTCTTACCACCTCTCAAGTAGGGGTGGGGGGGACGTGACCCTCTGTACCAAAGACATGAGGGCAAGACACCCCAGAAAGAAGACATCCAACAAGGTGGGGCGCCTGGGTGGCTCAGTTGAGCATCCAACTTCAGCTCAGGTCATGATCTCACGGCTCATGAGTTCGAGCCCCGTGTCGGGCTCTGTGCTGACAGCTCGGAGCCTGAAGCCTGCTTCAGATTCTGTGTCTCCCTCTCTCTCTTCCCCTCCCCCACTCACACTGTCTCTCTCAAGAATAAATAAACATTAAAAAAAAAAAAAGACTTCAAGGAGACAGAAGACCCTTTATAGCCGGGAATGGATGACAAAATTTATTTTACTGATACTAGGGTCCCAGCCTTCCCTGCCGTCTCTTGGGGCTCATGGGACTACTCAGAAAAGCTAACAGCTGCTTTCTGGTTTGAGAGAGAGGAAAGCTGAAGGAAAGCGGAATAAAAGCCATTCATTGAAGAAACTTTTATTGAACTCTTCTAATCTACTAGATACTGGGGACGAACAAGAACGCTCTCTTCCATCATGGGTTGTCAAACAGTGGGAGACACACACACACACACACACACACAAATACCTCGTGACCAGAATAATAATAGCATGTTAAAAAAAATAAGGAATGGGGTACCTGGGTGGTTCCGTTGGTTAAGCATCTGATTCTTTTTTCTTTTTAAGTTTATTCATTTTGAGAGAGAGGGAGAGGGAGAGGGAGAGGGAGGGGCAGAGAGAGCGCGAGAGAGAATCCCAAGCAGGCTCCAAGCTGTCAGCACAGAGCCCAAGGCAGGGCTCAGACTCATGAAATGTGAGACCTTTGGCTCATGACCTAAGCCAAAGTCAGACACTTGACCGACTGAGCCACCCAGGCGCCCCAAGCATCTGACTCTTGATTTCACCTCAGGTCGTGATCTCATGGTTCGTGGGTTCGAGCTCCATATCGGGCTCCGTGCTGATATAGTGCAGTGCCTGCTTAGAATTGTCTCTCTCCCTCCCTCTGCCCCTCCCCACCCTCAAACTATATTAGCATTTTTTTTTAAGAAACAATGACTATATTTTCTCACCCACAAATGGGGATACATTGGCTGAACCGTGTTCTGTCACTGGGGTAGCATATTTTTACAGGAACTGTTATAGGAGATCTATACGGGCCAGAGAGATGTCAGGTGTGAATATGACTTCACAAAACGAATCGTGCTTGTTTCATGGAGTAAAACTGGGTGACACTGGTTCATCTTGGGCCGAAGGCTCTGGGATTTGCCATGGGGAGAGTCTTGGACTGATAGGTACAAGCCCAACAACTGTGCCCCAGATTGAACACGGACGCTCCGCACCAGGCACACCCTGATTAGGGGACAGTGGTCGACTCACCCTCCCTGTCCCCCTCCCCACCCTCTCCTCAGTCCCAGGAACTAGATAAACATGGGGTAAGACGTCATCAGGGACTCCCTCACCCGGTTGCCCCCGCCCTTAGCCACCTGACCTTGGACACCTTGTGGTAGCACTTTTTAGTCACGTTCACCATCCAACAGGGGAAAAAGTCTTGAGACCATGAGCAATTAAACCCCCCAGTCGACACCCATGACCTGCATGTATATTCATGGAGATAACGGGATGGAATATTTAAAAATCCAGAAGGATTGTTGCCCACGATTGGAGTTCTGGAAGAATGAAATGGAGGCGGCTTTGTCTGATTTCAACAGTATTAGAATGAGAAAAAGAGGAATATTTAACAACCTGGTCTGACCTTGATTCAATCACCTTCCAGACCCAATTTTTGGTCTGCCGCCCCTCCCCCGCCCCGCGCTCCCCCCACCGCCCTCCCGAAATTTGTCCTCCTTTGAGATGATGCCTTTCCCATGTCTGCCCAGCAGAGGGCAGCAAAGTACACCTTATGAGCCTCAACGAAGGTGAAACGTACAGAGCCTTCATTCAACAAGTATGTTCCGAGTTTGGGATCCAGGGGTTATTCTAGGCACTGTGGATACACAGTAAATAGGACACACAAAGTCTCCACTGGTCCAGAGAAAGGAGGGAGACAATAGAGACGCCTGACAAATCTCTGCCCTCCTGGGGCTTATGTTCTAGCAGTTGGGAGAGGACGCAGGAGCCTTTTTAAAAGATGTCGGGTATGTGGAAGAAGAAATAGGTTTTGCAGGATGCTGGGGTATGAGGCAGAGGGAGGGTCAGGTTAGGTTCAGAGGCTCAGATCAGAGAAAGTTCCAAGGAGGTAGTCGAGCAGCATCAGGGACCCACTGCGGCTTATGCTCAGGCTTGCTGTGCTGGGATCATGTGGGGATGCCCGACCCACCCCAGGCCAAGTGGGGGACCACTGGTCTAGAGCAAGCGGTGCCTGGGGCAGAGCAGGGCTGCAGGGCTGTGCAGGGCTGTCGTGGGGAGAGGAGGGGGCTATGGTTAGAGAGGCCCCAAGAGGCCCAGCAGGACAAAGAAGGTTGACTCCAGTGCTGCGGGAAAACCAAGAACATGAGCACAGACAAGCAAGGAGCAGTGGGGGGGGGGGGGGGGGGGGGGTTACCTGGCCTCAGGGGTAAGGACAGGAAATGGTTACTAGACTAGGGGAGGGACGGGGAGGAGAGACGTGGAGGGAGAGGAAAGGGTGGGGTGGGAGCAGCCTAAAGCCCATCATGCAGTGGGGCCAGGGGAATAAGCAGCCCCACATCTTTCTTCCTGCCCCTCAAGTCCTGCCATGCTCCCGGGGGGCCAAATCTGGACAGAGGACTGAGAGGCTCCCCCAACCAGGGGGAGGGCGGGGAGCGGCTCCGCAGAGGGGTGTGCAGCCCCCGGGACCGCGCCGGGGGTGAGGGTGGGGGGAAGGTGGAAGCAAAGCAGGGCTGCAGTGTGTATGGAGCCCAGCTCTGGAGGGGCTGGGCTTCCAGGGCCTCTCCGGAGTACTGCCCGGAGGAGGCCGAAAGGCCCTGGCTTCTGATGTGAAAATGGGACCCTATCTGCTTCCGTTTGGGGGGCCGTCCCGAACAGCCAAGGGGAACGCAGAGTTGGTGGGTTGGACACGGGGCTCGGACGCGCCCGGAGGTTGCCAGAGGGCCGCACAGGGTTTGCGGCGGGTCCCCTGGAATCCCTGCCGCTCGGCCGCGCAGTACCTGCGCTTCACGGGAGAGGGCAGCCTGGAGCAGCAGGAAGGTCCTCCCGGGCCAGCCGTGCTCAGAGCCCAGGAGGCCCAGAGTCCAAGTGACCAGAAAGGCGGGGACGACCCTGGTGCAGCGGAGGTGTGCGGGACGGGGCGGTCTCCCTAGGCCCCACTCCTCCCCCCAGAGCAGGGAGCCAGGCAGACCCAAGGAATCCCTGCTGGTCCTGTTCCGCCAACATGGCCTTGCCCGCTCCGTGGGGGTCCCAGATGTGTCACACGGTCAGCCTCTCCAGGGACAGGCTCTGCTCCTGTGGCTTCTGGGGTAAGAGCACCTGCCTGGCTTCCTTCCCAAGGACCCGGTGATGACACTGGGGATGTGAACATCCGGGCACTGCTGTCCTCATTACCAGCACCACGGGCTCAGCCCGCTGAGTGACAAACCCAGGGCACACGGGAAGTCAGCACTGTCCCAGGCCACCTGCTCTCTGCCACCCAGTTCCTTGTACACAGGTGGGAGGTGGGTGCTGGTCCAAGGACAGTCCTGCAGCCCAGCCAGATGAGCCCTGCCTCTCACCTCACGAGGCCAAATGTTAAAAAATAAATAAATAAAAAATAAAAAAGCAAGCAAGCCAGCTGTCTTTTTGCGAACATAAACTGTGCCTGAAGCTGGCCTGGGCGTCCCATTCTGGATCTTTTCTATTTCTGAGATCTCATCCTTAGCTTTCCGGGATGTTGTGGATCCAAAGCAACCAGGGTCCAGGCGGGGAGGGTCACCTGCGTAGGGAAGGCCTCCGGCGTCCACATGATGCCCTCTACTCCTGCTGCCTGTTGGCGGTCTTGATGCCCTGGGGGATGCCCTGTGATGCCGCGTTGGCCGTAGGTGTAGGTGCCAGGAGGCCCAGCAGACCTCCCTGCCCCTACAAGGCAGGTGGCCTTGCAGAGAGCTCCCCCTATCTAGATCTGAGGAGGCGGGGGGGGCAAACAGCTCTAAGACCTCCCCCACCTCCTCCTCCCCCTCTCCCTACCCAGCACACCCCTCAAACCCTAAGAAGTCACCTGCTTCTGAAGTCTGCGTGTTTTAGCAGCCGCCCCTGTCTGTGGAGGGTGTTACCCTCGAGCTTTAGAAGAGGGGCTGCCTCCAGGTCAAAGCAAAACGTGTTCACAGAAGTGAGGATTCCAGCTATGCTGATCCGCAAAAAGTAGAGAGGAGCCTCCAGGCTGTCTCCACGGCAGCTGTGCCATTTTGCATTCTCAAGGAAGGTGCACTGGGCTCCAGTGGGAGGTGCACGGGGCTCCTGTGGAAGGCGCACAGGGCTCCAATTTCTGCACGTGCCCCGCCTCCCTCGCTGTCTTCTTTCTTTGATAACAGCCATCCCAGCAGGTGTGAAAGGGCATCCCATTGTGGTCTCAGGTCGCATTGCCCCGACCGGTTAGTGATGCTGGCCTTTGTTTTTCGTATACCTGTTGGTTGCCTGTGCGTCTTCTTTGGAGACATTAAAAACAGAACGACCACAGGACCCAGCGATCGCTTCCGGGCATTTATTCAAAAGAACCGAATCCGGGCCTTCAAGGATTCGTGCTCACGTGTGCACGGCAGTGTTTTCCACAGCAGCCCAAGAGGTGGGGACAACCCAAATGTCCACCAACAGGCGAAGGAATAAAGAAAACGGGGAATACACACAAGACGGAAGACGATCCAACCTTTAAAATAAGAAACGTCTGCAATTCGTGACAACATGGATGAACCTTGAGGACATTATGCTGAGTGAAATAAGCCAGACGCAGAAAAGGCAAGTAATTCACGACCCCGCTTCTAAAGGCATGCTTCGGAGATATGGAGGGGTCTCTTCCAGGACCACTGCAATCAAGCAAATGTCATAATTGGGTCAAATAAATTTTTTGGTGTCCCAGGGCGTAGAAAAGTTATGTTTACACTTTACAGTATATTTACTACAGATTGTGGTCTATACTACAGATAGTATATACTATAGTATATACTATACATATATATACTACATATATACTACAGATAGTATATACTACATATATAATATATACTATATATTATATATATAGTATATATATAATATACTATATATTATAGTACATAATATATACTACAGATAGTATATACTATACTACAGATATGTGGTCTAGACATAATAGGATTATGTCTAAAAAAACTGGGTGGCTCAGTCGGTTAAGTGGCCGGCTTTGCTTCAGATCATGATCTCACGGGTTTGTGAGTTCAAGCCCCGCGTCGGGCTCTGTGCTGACAGCTCAGAGCCTGGAGCCTGGTTTGGATTCTGTGTCTCCCTCTCTCTCTCTCTCTGCCCCTCCCCGCCACCCCCCCCCCCCGGTCCTGTCTCCCTTTCCCCACTCCCCTCTCTCTCAAAAATACATAAACATTAAAAAAACAACGTACAGACCTTAATTTAAAAATACTTTATTGCTGGAGTGCCTGGGTGGCGCAGTCGGTTAAGCGTCCGACTTCAGCCAGGTCACGACCTCGCGGTCCGTGAGTTCGAGCCCCGCGTCGGGCTCTGGGCTGATGGCTCAGAGCCTGGAGCTTGTTTCCGATTCTGTGTCTCCCTCTCTCTCTGCCCCTCCCCCGTTCATGCTCTGTCTCTCTCTGTCCCCCAAAAAATAAAACGTTGAAAAAAAAAATTAAAAAAAAAAAACTTTATTGCTAAAAGGGCCATCATCATCTGAGCTTTCGGCGAGTCGTAATCTTTTTTGCGGGGGGAGGGTCCCGCCTCGATGTTGTTGGCTGCTGACTGATCAGGGTGGTGGCTGTTGAAGGCCGGTGGCTGTGGCCATTTCTTAAGGCAACAATGAAGTTTGTCGCACCGATTGCCTCTTCTGTTCGAGGACGATTCCTCTGTGGCCCGCGATGCTGTTCGATAGCATTTTACCCCCAGTAGAACTTCTTGGAGAATTGGAGTGGATCCTCTCAAAACCTGCCGCTGCCTCCTCAACTAAGCTTATGTGATATTCTAAATCCCTTGTTGTCATTTCAACAGACTTCACAGCATCTTCACCGGGAGTGGACTCCAGCTCCAGAAGCCACTTTTCTCTGCTCGTCCCTCAGAAGCAACGCCTCATCCGTTCAAGTCTGATCATGAGAGGCAGCCCTTCAGTCCCGTCTTCGGGCTCCGCTTCTGAGTCCGGCTCTCTTGCTGTTTCCACATCTGCAGTGACTTCCTCCGCGGAAGTCTTGAACCTTCAGCCCGAAAAAAAAAAAAAAAAAACAAACCCCCCAAAACAACAACACCCGATATCTGCAAAGCGCTACAAGGCTAGATATCATAAAACGAGGCATGCCCGTAGAAGGTGCATACGGCGGTCACGTTCACAGAATCAGAGGGGGCTGGTGGTCGCCGGGGGCCGGGGGAGCGGAATGGGAAGTTACTAATCACTGAGCATAGAGTCTCAGTTACGCAGAATGAGCACGTGCTAGAGATAGCCTGTATAACTTGGTGCCTAACGTACTGCCTTGACCTTTAAAAACCGGTTCGGGGGGTAGATCTTTTGTTGTGTCCTTACCACAAATAAAATAAAATTGAAAAAAAAAAAAAAAGAGTCATGACCCACGAGGGGTGTAGCCTGAGCGGCTGGAGGGGACCGTGGCCGGCAGCGAACGCCCCTTCCCGGCCATCAAGCCTGCGGGGGCCCGGCGCAGGCTGGCGGGAGAGACCCTCAAGCGTTTTGAGCGAAACAGATCCTGTCTCCATCGGCCTGAAATGGATCCAGGCTTCTGGGGACCTTCCCAGGGAACCCTACACTGACCTGGAGGGCCGTCCGTTCCGTGGTGACCTGGCGGCCTGCGTGTCATCAGGGCCTGGGGTTGTCGTGGTCTGGGAGCGGCTGGATGCGGTGAAGCCCGAGTGACGCTTGGGGAGACCATCCCTGCGGACTCCAAGCCTGGGGCCGTCCGTGGGGCCTTTTGCATCCAAGGTGGCAGAAGCATCATCCACGGTGGCAATTCCGTGGAGAGTGCGGAGAAGGAGACCGGCTTGTGGTTTCAGGCTGAGAAGCTGGGGGCAGAGGAGAGCCAGATCTCCGAGTGAACTAGATCTCCCGAGTGGCAAGAGGGCAGACCCCAATGCTTCGCCCACGCTGGTCCCTCTTCCTGGCATGGGCAGGGGCCAGGCTGTAGCAAATCCATTCGTTTTTGAGAACTGCCTTAATTTTTTTTTTTTTTTTTTTTTTTTAACATTTAGTGTTGAGAGACAGAGACAGAGCATGAGCAGGGGAGGGGCAGAGAGAGAGAGAGAGAGAGGGAGACACAGAATCCGAAGCAGGCTCCAGGCTCCGAGCTGTCAGTGCAGAGCCCGACGCGGGGCTCGAACCCACAAACCGCGAGGGCATGACCTGAGCCAAAGTCGGACGTTTAAACGACTGAGCCACCCGGGGGGCCCCAAACTATTTTTAATTCGTTGACGAACCTGGTCCACGTTAATCTTGCCAAGGACTGGTGGCAGAGATGGAGGGACCCCTCGGGGTCTCTCTCCGTGATCGGATGATTGGCACTGAGTGCGTCGGAGCATCCTTTCTCTGCTCCTGCTGGCAGGGACCCCGGGGGTGGGGGCCGCCGGCCCCATGCGATCTGGAAGCCTCGGCAAGTCCTCCCTTCCCACATCACTCACACCTCAGAAAATGCCTGCTTTGGTCTTCTGAGCATCTCCGATGTAAGATACAAAGCCCCCACCACTCCGAGGGTGACAGCTAAACCGTCTTCCGTTAATGGTTTAATGTGAATTAGTTAATTGCTATCATTCATTTTAATTCATCTCAGCCGGTCTTTCCAGAAGAATCTTCCATAAATCAAGGAGGCGGGTTTTACCTATTGCCCGGATGCCAGCTTGCAAAGACCGGTGAGACCCAGGTCCCGGCCTCCCCAGCAGTCAGGAGGAGGGGGGTGGAGACACAGTGAACCACCGCAGACCCAGGGGACAGTTCCACGCAAAGCGCTGTGGACACCTGAAAGAACATTCCAGAGAGCTGGAGCAGTTGAAAGCTAGGACTTCGGGGAAGCTGAGCAGAGCCCTGAAAATAGAGCACATCCCAGGGACGGGCCCAGCAATGAATGGGCCGGAAGTGGTTGGGAAAGGGTCCAGGAGGTTGATTGAGACCTGGTGATGACAAGTCAGGGCAGGAACACCTTTTCCTTTGTTTTGTTTTGTTTGTTTTGCTACAACAGGCGTAGAGGCTCCAACTGTAAAGAAATCATTGCTCTGTGAACGTATATGCGATTTTTCTTTTTCTGGGAGGAAGGTCCACAGAATTCCTCAGATTTATAAGGCATATATAGAGGCGCCTGGGTGGCTCAGTCCGTTGAGCGTCCGACTTCAGCTCAGGTCGTGATCTCACGGTTTGTGGGTTTGAGCCCCGCGTCGGGCTCCGTGCTGACCGCTGTTTCAGATTCTGTGCCTCCCTCTCTCTCTCTGCTCCTCCCCCCACTAGCACTCTTTCTCTCTCTCTCAAAAAGAAACAAACATTAAAAAAAATTATAAAGCATATATAGTCTGAATAGTTGGGCCCCCTGCCTTCCTCAATGGCAAGACTTGGAGAGCTTTTTAAATTTTATTTCTTTTTAGGGAGAGAGAGAGAGAGAGAGAGAGAGAGACAGAGTGTGAGCTGGGGTGGGGGCAGAGACAGAGGGAGACACAGAATCGGAAGCGGGCTCCAGGCTCCGAGCTGTCAGCACAGAGCCCGACGCGGGGCTCGAACTCGTGAACTGGGGGATCACGACCTGAGCTGAAGTCGGAGGCTCAACCGACTGAGCCACCCAGGTGCCCCAAGACTTTGAGAACTTTTAAGCAGGGGTGTCTCTCCACGGGAACGCAGCTGTGCTCTGGCCCTTCCTCCTTTGGCCACGGGGACCACTGGGCACCTACTTTCTCCACTTGAGAGGAGCCAACATAGAAATGGATTTTTTATAAAGTTGCTGCCACCATCTTCCTAAAGAGAAACATTCAGCAGAGCGCCTGGCTGGCTCGGTCACTACAGCATGCGACTCTTGATCTCAGGGTTGTGGGTTCAAGCCCCACATTAGGGGTAGAGCTTACTTTAAAAAAAAAAAAGAGAGAGAAACATTCATTCTTCATGTAGTTCCTTACGCCTCTTCGATAGACTTGACACTGTTCTGGGCATCGGATGTCCCTGTTCTGAAGGATCTCATGTGCCGGGGGAGAGCCATACAGTGGACATCACACGGAAACAAGAACATTTCAGAAAATGTCATGGAAATAGAAGAGAGGAGGGGCAGGGGCATGAGAGCCATCACAAGAGGCATCTCTGAGGAGGGGACATTTGAGGCTTCTCTGCCAGTGAGGAGGAGGCGGGTCCTTCAGATTGGGGGGCAGAACATTCTAAGCAGCGGAAATGACCAGAGCAGTGGAAGTCAACTTTGTAGCTAAAACGGGCAGCAAAAAAAAAAAAAAAAAAAAGACGGGGCTGGAGGGGCCAGAGTGACTGGGGGCAGCTGGCAAGTGGCAGGGCTGAAGGCGGGGGGCACAGGGACAAAGCCCGGACTGAGCGGGCCCCGGGTGGGAGGGACTAACACTAACAGTATTTCGAAGCCTTTTCAGTGTTTTCGTTTTGTTTTTTATTTATTTATTTAAAAAAAATTTTTTTTCAACGTTTATTTATTTTTGGGACAGAGAGGGACAGAGCATGAACGGGGGAGGGGCAGAGAGAGAGAGAGAGAGACAGAATGTGAAGCAGGCTCCAGGCTCCGAGCCATCAGCCCAGAGCCCGACGCGGGGCTCGAACTCACGGACCGCGAGATCGTGACCTGGCTGAAGTCGGACGCTTAACTGACTGCGCCACCCAGGCGACCCCATTTTGTTTTTTAAAATGTGAAACCTGGGGCGCCTTGGCGGTTCAGTCGGTTGAGCGTCTGACTCTTGATTTTGGCTCAGGTCGTGATCCCAGAGTCGTAGGATCGAGCCCAGCGTCAGCGAGGAGCCCGCTTAAGATTCTCTTTCTCTCCCTCTCTGCCCCTCTCCCCCGGCTCATCCTCTCATCTCTCTAAGATAAAAACAGTAATAAAAAAAAATACAATGTGGAAGTAACCTCATCTGAGGTCTTTTTTTTTTTTTTTTTTTTTAATTTTTTTTTTTTTCAACGTTTATTTATTTTTGGGACAGAAAGAGACAGAGCATGAACGGGGGAGGGGCAGAGAGAGAGGGAGTCACAGAATCGGAAACAGGCTCCAGGCTCCGAGCCATCAGCCCAGAGCCCGACGCGGGGCTCGAACTCACGGACCGCGAGATCGTGACCTGGCTGAAGTCGGACGCTTAACCGACTGCGCCACCCAGGCGCCCCTCTGAGGTCTTTTTTTAAAATTATTTTTTTATTTTGGGGCGCCTGGGTGGCTCAGTCGGTTACGCGTCTATCTCGCGGTTCATGAGTGTGAGCCCCGCGTCGGGATTCTCTGTCTCCCTCTCTCTCCGGCCCTCCCCTGCTCGCTATTTCAAAATCAATCAATCCACTTTACAAAACACTGACATATGGTTTATTTTGAAGCAGCTGAAGACTCACACCAAGAAGTGGCAAAAGTCGTCAATTTCCCATGTACCTTTCACAGGGTTTTGGGGGGACAGATATTTTCCTTTCTCTCGGGCAGGTGCCTTGGGGGTGGAATTGTGGGGTCCCGTGGAAACCCTAGGGCCCAGCGTCGAGGAGGCGCCAGGCTGTTTTCCAAGGCAACTGCGCCACTTCGCATTCCCACCAGCCATGCGTGAGCGTCCCAGTTTTTCCACGTCTTGGCCGACGCCTGTCCTTTCTGTTACAGCCGCCCCGGTGGCTGTCACGTGGAGCCTCATCGTGGCTTCAGTTTGAACTCCCCGCACGATTACTGAGGTTGAGCGGCGTTTCACGAGTGATCTCTTTTTTGAACGTGGCTTTCGCTCTCGGTGGAGACAGCAGTGGAGGAAGGCGATCGTGGACACGAAGAGGCCAGTCTGGGGGGCGGGGGGGGGTGCCGTCCGGCACCAGAGGGCAGGAGCGTGTTCTGGGGCAGCTGAGGAAGACAGGAGCAGCCTGTGACCTGGGATACATCTTGGAGGAGAGAGTAAGGAGAGATGACTCTCAACCACGTGTGGACCACAGGTCAAAAAACAGAGCCTCTGTTTTCCGGGTTCCGTGAACTTGGCTATGGGGCCCCGAGTACTTCACTTACTTAAATCACTTCTTCTTGCCTCGTAACTTGGAGCGCCACTCTGGGCCCCTGGAAGAGTTCCCAGTTGTCGAATATTTGAGGGGCTGTCAGGACAAACGGATTTATCCGCTACCGCTCAGAATCAGGGCCAGCGTTGGGCTCCATATGAAAGAGCTTCTCCTAATAATTTGAACAACCTGCAGCGGGTCGTGCCGCCCCGGCGGCTGGGAATCCGTTCACTGGACGGCAAGCTGCTGGCGCGTCTTAAATCGGCAGCCCTCGAAGACAGTGCGCCCTTGGTGAAGGGTGAGGTCCACTAGGACCCCAAGCCCTGGACGCTTTTGGACTCTAGTTTCACCACGTGTAGAGTGAGAGTTGACACCGGGTAATGTGGAAAGGCATGCGGGTGCTTTCACACCGGTGCTCTCTCCGGGTCTGGAGGCATGGGGTGCCCAGGACAGTTCTGGGTGGCGTGGCGGGGGGGGGGGCGACGCGGGGCTCGAACTCACGCCCCGCGAGATCATGGCCCGAGCTGAAGTCGGACGGTTACCTGACTGAGCCCACCCAGGCGCCCCTCTATTAGCTCTCTTCGACCCTGACACTAACCTTATGAAGCAGGCACTTTTATTATCGCTAATCTACAGGTGAAGAAACGGGAGCACAGAGAGGTTAAGCCACCCGGTCAAACCTCACAGCGCGTGGGTGATGAAGCCAGGGTGTGACTTCCCGCAGCCCCGCCCCCCGAAAGCCCGGTCTCTCAGTCATTACATCACATCACTGTCGCATCAGCAAAGTGTGGCTTCCGGGAGACTTTGAGCCAACTGGGGAAAATCTGATTTTACCAGGTAAAGCTGTTCCGAAAATACGCAAGGCAGCATTAGAGTTCACGATCGTTGTTATGGACAGTGATAGGACACCGAGCTCTGGGAGGTGGGTGCTCCATTCACTCATTGACTGGGGACACCCCGTTTTTAGCAGAGAACTTGCAGAGAAGGGGTTTAGTGCCTTCCCACCATGCAGAGCTCGCACCCCAACGAGCAGCGTCCGTCCCGATGTCCTGCTGGCCTGACCCTGGCGCTCGCTACTCTCAACGGCACGGGAGCTGGCTCACTCTGGGGCACCTGAGGGACACGGTCCCCAGGCAGGCCTGCCTGGGCCGCCCGACAGTATATAAAGCAGCCGGAAGCCCACAGACCCTCAGAGATGCTGAGTCCCTCTGAGGCCGCCACGGGTCCAAGGCCAGGCCAAGAGGTCAACCGTGCTCACCGGAGAACGTGCCACGGGGCTGGTGGATACTGAGAATCCGGTCATAGCCCCGAGGTCACTCTGTGCCGCTGCAGACACGGTATTGACAACAGTCTACCCCAACAGGTGACTCACGCTGAACTGGGCACATTCCTTGGGGGAAGAAGCTTCATGCAGAAAACAACCCCAGCTTTTTTCTTTTTTCTTCCTTCTCTTTTTCCTTAACTTTTTTCTTTTCTCCTCTCTTTTTTCTTTTCTTTCTGTTTTCTTTTTTTTCTTTTCTCTTTTCCTTCTTTTCTTTTTTCCTCTTTTTTCTCTTTTTTCTTCCTTCTCTTTTTTTCTTTCTTTTTTTCTTTTTTTTCTCCTTTCTTTTTTCTTTTCTGTTTTCTTTTTTCTTTTTTCTTCCTTTTCTCTTTTCTTTCTTTCCTCTTTTTCTCTTCTTTTTTCTCTTTTTTCTTCCTTCTCTTTTTTCTTTTTTCTTTCTTTTTTCTCCTCTCTTTTCTTTTTTCTTTTCTTTCTGTTTTCTTTTTTTCTTCCTTTTCTCTTTTCTTTCTTTTCTTTTCTTTCTTCTTTTTTTTTCTTTTTTTTGTTTTTCTTTTCTTTTTTCTTTTTTCTTCCTTCTCTTTTTTCTTTCCTTTTCTTTTTTCTCCTCTCTTCTTTTTTCTTCTGTTTTTTTCTTCCTTTTCTCTTTTCCTTTTTTTTCCTCTTTTCTTTTTTCTCTTTTTTCTTCCTTCTCTTTTTTCTTTCTTTTTTCTTTTCTTTTCTCCTTTCTTTTTTCTTTTCTGTTTTCTTTTTTCTTCCTTTTCTCTTTTCTTTCTTTTTTTCTCTTCTTTTCTCTTTTTTCTTCCTTCTCTTTTTTCTTTCTTTTCTCCTCTCTTTTCTTTTTTCTTTTCTTTCTGTTTTCTTTTTTCTTCCTTTTTTCTTTCTTTTCTTGTTTTTTCCTCTTTTTTCTTTTCTTTCTTTTCTTTTTTCTTCATTTTCTTTTCTTTTTTCCTTTCTTTTTTTTCTTTTCTTCTTTTCCTCTTTTTTTCTTCCTTTCCTCCCTTTCCTCTTCTTTTCTTTTTGTCAAATTGGGAAAATAAAGCCATCAGCCGCTTGGTGTTCCCTGTGAAAGTTCACAGCTCAGGGGCGGGGCCCCGCCTCCAGGGAACAGAGGCTGCAGGAATGGGGGGGCACTGAACTTCTGGGGGTTCGGGCCCTGGGGATGGGTGGTCTCCCGGTCTCCGGGGCACGCTGCCTTCACTCCTCCCCGCACGGCCCTGCCAGCCCTGCAGCCCTTCTCAGCGGTCACGGTCACGTGTCTGCACTTGCAGGGCGGAGGCGGTGTCCCCGTGGGAAGGCCGGCACCTTCCAGCCGGAGGGTGAGGAGGCCCGCGGGGCTCCCGACACTGGGGAGCAGCAGTCAGTGCGGTGGGGGCGCAGCTGGCACGGTGACTCCCTCTCTCAGAACAGCTCATTTGCGAACAGCTTCACCTGCTCCTTCTCTGGGGTTTTTCTGGAGCGGGTACCTCCCTCTGCTGCAACATCACCCCTGAGGGACTCCCAACGTTTCAAAGCCCAGGGGCTCTTGGTTTCTCTTCCTTTCCTCCAGCCGCATGGACACCACGGAAGCCCCCCTTCCCCCTGCTGGCCTCCTTCCAGGATCCCCATCTCCATAGCTCTCTGGCCAGCAACCCTCTCAAGACCAGTGGGCCAAAGGGCACAGGTGGTGAATGTGTCACCCTTCCCTGGGGACACCTTCTCTTTAGTGATGCCCATCAACACACGGTGTCTTTTTTTTTTTTTTTTTTTAAAGTAGGCTTCCACACCCAGTGTGGGGCTTGAACTCACGACCCGGAGATCAAGAGTTGCATGCTCTACCGACTGAGCCAGCTCGGCAAGCGTCCCCAAGACACGATGTCTTAACAGAAGGAGCAGTAGAGAGAACAGTGACCCTCAAAGGTGTCTCTCCCTGGAATCTGTGAATATGCCACCTCACGTGGCAAACGGGAACTTAAGTGGCACACGGAAGTAAGGTTGCTAGGCAGCTCAGCTGGAGACGGCGAGCTGGATTATTCTGGATTATCCCAGTGGGCCGGTGTCATCCCCAGGGTCTTTATAAGTGAGCCCCTTCCCCAAGTGTGTTCACAGGGGAGGAAGAAGGGTAAGAGGTGAGGTGCTGCGGCCGTTGAAGGCGGAAGGGGCTGCACGTCGAGAGGCGTGAACAAGTTCTAGAAGCTGGGGAAGATGTGGCTATGGGATCCTCCCCCAGAGCCTCCAGAAGGGAGCACAGCCCTGCAGACACCTTGGTTTTAGCCCAGCGGACCCCAAGCCAGGCTCGGACCTCCAGACTATAAGACTGAGCCACCAGGTTTGAGGTCACTTGTTTCAGCCCTGGAGAGACCCGAGGGCAGTTGGGACATGGAGGAGTTTCTCGATAAGCACGGCGTGAGCGGCTACCCAGCCTTGCAGGAGCTCCTGGCCTTGCAGGAGAGCAGAGGGGGCCGGTTTTCCTGGAGAGAGTAAGAACCCGGAAAGACAAGAGCATCTGACTCTTGTCCCTTCCGAGTGCACGCGCGGAGGCCAGCCTCGAGACAGACTTCTGTGTTTCTGATCCGTGGGGGCAACGAGCAAGACAAGATTTTAACAGAACTGCCCCAACGGCCAACCCACATGGTCACGGCTGTTGTCTCAGGCGAAGCCCCTGCACGGAGCCCGAGTTTATCGCCACCGAAACCAAGGAAGACTGTAACACAGGCAGGTCAGTTGTAATCGGGCCAGGAAGAGGCCGGGCCCTCAAGTGCCACCTGCCGGGACGGGACGTCACGCCTAGGACAGAGACGCAGCGGGCAGCGTGGAAGGACGTGGAAGGCAGGACCCTCCCACCAGGGGAACACCTCCAGCCCTTTTCCTGTCTCTCCCACCCCGTGTGCCTCAGGCTGACCCTGCGTTTAAGGACAGAGGCAGGACCTGGGCCTCACAGTGACAGGCCACATGCCTACACGAGAGGAGGCAGCTCCCGTGTGGCGGGAAGTGTGGCAACAGAGCCGGGACTCTCGGACTCTCGACTGCATTTTTTAAAGTTGATTTTTGAGAGAGGGAGAGAGAGAGAGAGAGAGAGAGAGAGAGTGAGCGGGGGAAGGGCAGAGAGAGGGGGACAGAGGATCCAAAGCTGGCTACGTGCTGACAGCAGCGAGCCCAACGCGGGGCTCGAACCCACGAACCGTGAGATCGTGACCTGAGCCGAAGTCGGACGCTCAACCGACTGAGCCACCCAGGCGCCCCTTGGGGGGCCATTATTGAACCCACCACCATTCCACACTCTGGCGGCCAGATAGTCACGTCTCTCCCACGTGCAACGTATATTCACCTCATCCCAACATCCCTGAAAGGCTCAACCCACGACAGCTTCAACTCAAGTTGAAAAAAATCTCATCTTTATCTCATCGAAAGTTCCGAATCACATCATCTAAATGGGGTATCGGTGAGACTCTGGATATGGTCCAACCCGGGGAAAATTCCTCTTTCTCTCTCTCTCTCTCTCTGGGCCTATGACACTAGGAAATAATCTATTCCCCAAACACAAGTGGTGGGCAGCCGGAGAATAACAGTTACACGATTCTCATTCTAAAAGGGCAACAGTGAAAGGGAGAGGGGGTCAGCAGTCCCAAGCAATTGGGAAACCCAGCAGGGCAGATTCCCTTAGGTTTCAGGGTCTGGGATCTCTCTCTCTCTCTCTCTCTCTCTCTCTCTCTCAAAAATAAACATTAAAAGAAAAGAACATAATACTTTTGGGGCACCTGGGTGGCTCAGTCCGTTAAGCGTCCGACTTCGGCTCAGGTCACGATCGCGCGCGGTTCGTGAGTTCGAGCCCCACGTCGAACTGGAGCCCGCTTCGGATTCTGGGTCTCCGTCTCTCTCTGCCCCTCCCCCACTTGTGCTCTGTCTCTCTCTACCAAAAAATAAATAAAACGTAAAATAAAATAAAATAAAATAAAAAGAACGTAATACTTTTAAGCACGATTGTATCTTAGGTACAGGGCAAGCCTGCCTCATGACCATCACTCAGGGCACCTGGCCCTTCCTGAACTTTCTTTCCAGGCCCTTCTTTCTTCCTGGCCTGGAGGTCTGGCGGGTGGCCGGCGTGAGTGGGATCATGACGAGGACGGGCACAGCCCGTTCTCCGGGGCACCTGTGCACAGCTGGTCCCTGCCTCGTTTGCATCCCCTCAAACACGGCCGTCTCGGCCACTATCCAGGCGGTGACGCCGGACGGTGACGAGCAGGACAGGGGATAGAGGGCGCCAGCCTTTCCTGAAAATGGGTTTTACCGACTTGCTCACGGCGACACGGGAGGCAAATCGCTTCACGCAAGGTCGGCCGTGCCAGCCGACACGGGCTGCTTCTTCCGTCACCCTGTGCCCTCCAAAGAGCGGGCTTTCCTGAGGGGACACCACGGATTCCTGCGTCAACAGCGTCCCCGCCCGCAGCCTCTCGCTCGGCCTTTCTGCCAAGTCGTCCCACACATCGCGCCGGGAAAGGCCCAGACGTGTATGCGCTTTGGAGACGCCGGCAGGACCGGGAAGAGGCAGGTGGGGACGTGGCCTCGCGGTGCGAAGGTTCCCGGGAGCAGCGGGACCTCCTTCGGAACCACAGATCCGTCTCCTTCCCTCACGAGGACCAGGAGGTCCCCAGGCGGAGGAGGAGGATGGGGCCGCAGTCCGCGGCCCAGCAGCCTGGGTGCCAGCGTGGCGTTTAGGTCAGCCGGGTGTGCGGCGAGAATCCACGTGTTTTCCCATAACACAAAATGTCTTAAGAAAAAAGCACTTAGGGGCGCCTGGGTGGCGCAGTCGGTTGGGCGTCCGACTTCGGCCAGGTCACGATCTCGCGGTCCGTGAGTTCGAGCCCCGCGTCGGGCTCTGGGCTGATGGCTCGGAGCCTGGAGCCTGTTTCCGGTTCTGTGTCTCCCTCTCTCTCTGCCCCTCCCCCGTTCATGCTCTGTCTCTCTCTGTCCCAAAAATAAATAAACGTTGAAAAAAAATTTTTTTAAAAAAGAAAAAAGCACTTAGGAGCTCACTGGAAGGGGCGGGAGGTGCTGGGGGGGCTCTTCGTATCCACAGCGACAGTGGACACAACACAGCCCTGGGCCAGGCTTGGGGAGCACCGGCATTGTGCACCGGCACCTAGAGACCCCCGCTGCCCCGTCTTTATATGGACGGTGGACCTGGCTTCCTCGCAGGCGTCTGCCCCCTCTGGCTGCCCATAAGGCTACCATCGCTCTTCTGGAAAGCTCTGACATCCACGGGACAAACGATTTTAGTGATAGCACGGCAGGTGGTGTGACAGATTGACAGGTGGTGACCGTTTGGAGAAGGGGGGTCTGTTGGACTCTCTCAATCCCATCACCCAGGCAACCTCTCTTCATAATCACTGGTCCCGGACCCCGGCCGCCGGGAGGCAGGCTGTGTCCGTGAACCTTGCCTCCGGCCCTCGCCTCCCCGATGGGGCCCACGGACGTGCCAGAGACCGTCGCTGCTTTAACGGGCTTCTGGACGTGGAGACATCTTCCGCGATTTGGATCTTCTGCCTCTGGGGCTAGAAGGACAGCAGGGCAAGAGAAAGGAGGAAAAGCTGAGCTGTCACCGGCGTGGCTGATGAAATTCGGGTCAGGTATGTGACAGCTGCGGTCCTGAGCAGTTCTTTCCCTGGAAGTGTCATCAGGGAGAGAGACTTTTTTGACAGACAGCAGTGTTGATCACCCTGGCGACTCTGCTCCAGGCCCTGCCTTGGCGGGAGCCACGGGTCCTCTCGGGGACCCCCAGCAGCGGGAGGACACTGTGCGTGTCCCCGGGAGGCAGCGGTGTGCTCACTGCACAAAGCGAGGACTCAAGAACCCGCTCCCCACCCTCCACTTCCCCACCTGCTCCTGGCAGGCAGAAAGGCTGGGACTTTGTCGGAATAACAAAGGGACAGCTTGCGGGGTGGGGGGTGAGGTACAGGCTGCTGCGAGCCTTGCCTCGGGAGTGAGGTGGAGAGATCTGTCACTCACAGGCTCCTGAACCCAAGGATCCCACACCGAAATCGCGAAGTGAGGATCCGTGATGTGAAATCCTTTCGAGCAGCAGGTGCCCGGGGTGGGGATGGCTTTCTGGCAAAGAAGGTCCGGGTAAAGGCCGAGTTGGAGGACCCCACCATCTTGTCCCGGCAACTCTGTTACTATCATATCCCCATTTTTACCGACGAGGGAACAAGAGTACGGAGAGGTGAGAACACTTGATCCAGAATCCTACGACCTGGGTTGGTGTGGGCATTGCCTTTTGCGTTTTTGCTTTTAGCTCCCAAAGGAATGGCAAGATGCAGCCAAGGCTTGAGAATTACGGGTGTCAGACTCAGAGCAGGAGGTCTGGGATGTTGGGAAGCTTGTCATCTGCTGTCACCTTTTCACATTCTAACGTACTGGGGGTTAGCACTGCAGCAAATGAATTGCGGGGGAAGGGCGGACCTAAGTCCTTTGGGGCAGGGATAGAACACCCTGCTTCGTGACTCCCCACACGATGTCTTTCTCATACGCAAAACACATTCACCCCGTCCCAACAGCCCCAAAGGTCTGGACCGACCCCAGCATCCACCACAGGTCCAAAATCTCATCCAAACAGCACCCAAATCAGGCGTGGGTGAGACCAGAGGTAAAGGTGTTCTCGACGGTCTCAAGCTGGGGTCTCAGAGCAGACGACAAGTTGAAAGAGGACTTCATCCACCTCCATTCGGACCTCAGTCGGCACTAATTAAATTCGTTTCAGCTTCTCTCTTCACTCAGGCAAAAGACCCCCCACAGGCACAGCATCCCGTGATGAAACTACCCCCTGGAGAAGCAGGGCTGCTCTGAGCCACAAGACCCCGCGTGCTTGACCCCGAGACAGTGGTCCTCCACCTGACCTTCATGCCGGGGCCACTGACCTTTGTCCCACGTTCTCCAAGTCTTTTCAGCACTTTGGAGAGTCTTTGAGCCGCCAGTCGGCTGTCTTTCCGGTGTTGGCCTCACGGAAATAAATTCCTTGCTCTACCACCGCTCGTGTCTCTGCCTTTGGGTTCTACCAGCGGTGAGAGGCTGAACCTGGTCTGTTTGGGACCCCCCTGCGCCCCGGGTGAAGTTAGTTATCTGCTTCCAAAATAGAACAGTGGATCAGAGGACAGATGTCCCCAAGCCCAAAGGGAGAAATTGGAAAGAAGAAAGGGGTGGCGGTCCCAAGCACGTCTGAAACCTACAGGGCGAGTTCCTCTAGATTTTAAGGCTCAAGAATAACCCTCTGGCTCCAGGCTCTGCCTTTTGGGCCCACCAGGGTGGTGACCCTGACCCTTAGCCCTGACCCCTGTGCCCCTGGGGCTGTGCCCTCGGGCCGGTGTGGCAGTGATAAATGCCTGTGACCTTTGAACTGTCTTCAGGGTCATCCTTCTCTTGGCCTGAAGGGCGAGGCATGCTCACAGCTGGATGGCTGTGCTGTGCTGTCCCGCAGAGTCCCAGAAGTCCGACAGCCTTCCTCCGTTTTGTCCCGTCTCTGGTCCCCTTGGTCTAAGTTGGCATTTCTGCCGGTGTACAATTCTTTCAACACTTGAGATGGGTCTCAGGAGTCCCAGCCCTCAGACAGGAGGCTCGTCACAGACCTGGATAAGCCTGCTTCTATTCCCAGCTTCTGCGGAGATGGCTATTGGGATCCTCGGGTGACAGGCCTATATTCTCTTTAGCAAACTTGGCCCTGCCTCCTGTTGAGAGATCTCTCCAGAACACGCTTTCCCACTTTGGGAAGTGCGGATAGGTGGAGAGTTTTCCATATCTTCAAGTTCTGGTTTTTCTTCCAGTTTGTCTCCTTTCTCTTGCATTTTTACTATAAATAGCAAGAAGAAGCCAGGCTGTACTTGCAACCATTTGCCTGGAAACCTCCCCAGCTCCGTACCCGGCTTGGTCACGTACCAGTTCTACTGTCCACAAAACACTGGGACACGTTTCAGCCAAGGTTGCGGCCACTTTTTGACAAGGTCTGCCTTCCTCCAATTTCCAGTCAATGGTGCCTCACGTCCATCTGAGAACTCTTCGGGAGCATTTCATGGCCTTTAACTTTTTTTCTTTTTTAGTTTTATTTATTTTAAGAGAGAGAGAGAGAGAGAGAGAGAGCGAGCATGTGCAGGAGAGGGGCAGAGAGAGAATCCCAAGCAGGATCTGTGCTGTCAGCAAGGAGCCTGACTTGGGGCTCGATCTCACGCACCATGAGATCATGATCTGAGCCGAAATCAAGCGTCGGACGCTTAATCGCCTGGGCCACCCAGGTGCCCTTTACTGGGAACACCTTTCCCCCATATTCTAGCAGCATTCTGTGATGATATATGCATCTCCCTAAGGCGATGTAAGCCTTTTCTTTTCTTTTTTTTCTTTCTTTTCTTCTCTTTCCTTTTCTTTTCTCTTTTCTCTGTTCTCATTGAGCCTTCAAAAGAATTGCTTTCATGCCTGTATTTCTACCAACTGTTTCTTCAAGGCAATCCAGGCTTTTTCTAACATTCTCTTCAAAACTCTTCCAGCTTCTACATAGTACCTAGTTCTGAAGCCATTTTCATACTTTTTAGGTATTTATTACCCAGCTCCTGGTCCCAAATTCTGCGTGAGTTTGCTAGGGGGGCCAAAAAAAACCCACCACAGACCGGGTGGCTTAATCAATACAGATTTATCTGCTCATAATTCTGAAGGCGCCAAGTCAGAGACAAGGTGTTGGCAGCCTTGACTCTTCCGGAGGCCTCTCTTTGTGTGTCGACAGCCGTCTCCTCCTTGTGTCTTCATCCGGTCTTCCTTACGTGTGTCTGTGTCCTAATGTCTTCTTTTTTTAGAGACACTAGTCATGGGGCACCCAGGTGGCTCAGTCGGTTAGGCATCTGACTCTTGACTGTGGTTTAGGTCATGATCTCACAGTTCGTGAGTTCAAGCCTCACATCGGGCTCTGCGCTGACAGCGCGGAACCTGCTGGGATCCTCTCTCTCTCTCTCTCCTACCCCAATAACCCCACTTTAACTTATTCACTTGTTCCAAGACCTTACCTCCAAATATAGTCACATCCTGAGGTGGTGGGGGGACAGGATCTCAACGTGAATTTTCTGGAGGTGGAGGGAACATAAATGGAGGCTCCATAATGAGTCTTGAACACTTTTTTTTTTAACGTTTATTTATTTTTGAGACAGAGAGAGACAGAGCATGAACGGGGGAGGGTCAGAGAGAGAGAGAGGGAGACACAGAATCTGAAACAGGCTCCAGGCTCTGAGCCGTCAGCACAGAGCCTGACGCGGGGCTTGAACTCACGGACCGCGAGATCATGACCTGAGCTGAAGTCGGACACTTAACCGACTGAGCCACCCAGGCGCCCCAAGCCTCGAACACTTTATTTTCCACTTCCTAAGACCTGACCCACATGGCTTAGCGATGTCGCTCTGTGGCTATGCCCTGCCCACCCCCCACTGTTGCCCCCTACTGGAGAGACGCGGGCCATGCTCTCACCGGGTCTTGCTCCTGGCATGTGGCTGGGGGAGGGGAACACATAGGATCGAGAGGTGCTTAGCTGTCCCTCTTCTGAGGCCCCTGGCGCCACGCCCAGGGTGTGTAATGTGCATGGAGAACTCAGCGTCTCTAGCGCGGATCGCCTCAGTTCCCCTGTTCGGCCGCCTTTCCCTCTGTGGCCCCCACGTGCCCACAAGCCCGCAGCAGAAACCACGCTGGCTGGTGGCTGGTGGCAGGCGCCGCCCCTGCCGGGGAGGGAGGCGCTCTTCACGACTCCCCTCTTCTTGGCAATCATCCCGCGTGAGCCGACTGTGCCCATTTCACGGCCCGGGTTAAATGACGCACCTTGGGTGACACAGGTGGTGTGAGGAACCACGCCCGCCCTCTGTCCCCTCAGCCCCCTCCGGCCACCGCCCTATCCCCCCACGGCTCTGGGCTTGGGCTCCACGCTCCCCTTTAACCACCCGCGGCCCCTGTCTCTTCACTGCTCTTGTGAGCAAACTGGACGAATGGCTTGGCTTATGGGAGCCTCAGTTTCCCCGATGGTGAAACGGGGGTGGCAACTGCTTTGTGGGCGGTGAAGATTAGAGGGGATTCGGAGGGTGGCACTTTGGTTCCAGGGCCTGGCAGGTCACAGCCAGGCTTCTTGGGGTCACCCCCTTCCACTTGCCTTTCTCGCTTCCCCTCAAGCCTTACTCTCTATTCTGAAACTCCCGCCCCGCATGGCACCCGGCAGTGGTGTTCCATCGATCGCACACCTCGCCCCCGTCGAGTGCTGGTGCGGCCCCGGGCAGGCCTGCGGTGAGGAGCTCCGTGGAAGCAGGTGGACCGTCCACGCAAGGCGGGCTTGGGGGTGACGGGCTCCCGGAAGAGGCCGTGCCAGTGGCCGTCGAGAAACCTCTCCATCCCTCTCATCCCGAAGCACTTCTACAACATCCCCATCCTGCTTCCTTGCTCCCTGGACGATCTTCTGCCTCCTGCATTTCCCGTGCGGATCCAAGAGAGCGAGAAGTCGGTCAGAGAACCCCAGGCCCCTTGGCCCACAGGTCATAGGTTCAACAGGCGCTTGGACGTCCTGAGGACGAGGGGGCCTCCCTGCGGCCCTTCCTGGGCTCCCTCCCTCACCCGCCCGAGGCATTTATTACCTATTATTTCTCAACACGAATGCAAATTCAGTGACCGTGAGTCTCGGGTGCGTGGCTCACACAAGTCTGTCCCCAAGGGGCACCTCTTCTCACTTGGCCTTCAGCATCAGGGCGGGGGCCGAGGTCCAAGGTCAACGTCCAATTCACCTATGCTTCACTCTGCCTCACACACTGTTCCCATGTGATGCTGCAGCAAGGAGACGAACCCCCCGAGGCTCAGAGATGGTCCCAGATCGCAGACGTAAGTCGCGAGTGTCATCTACACTGGGGGTCTTAGAATTCAGGGCGTCCGGAAACTTCGGTGGGGCAAAAAATGACATCTTTATTTTCACGAACCTCCAGCTGAATTGGAGAAGTCCAACTGAACCGAGAACTTTGTCACCAGTTAAAAAAAAAAAAAAAAGGAAGAAGAAGAAGAAGATCACAGGGACATCTGGCTGGCTCTGTCGGTAGAGCTCGTGAGTCTTGATCTTGGGTGTTGTAAGTTCGAGCCCCGTGTCGGGTGTCGAGATTACTTAAAAAAATAAAATCTTTAGAAAAAAAGATCACAGGTATTTTCATATTACATTAATTATTGCAGATTTTTGAAAATCCTGCTCATGCCCATCACGACTTTGAAATAACAGTAGCTACGAGAGTAGAAGCCTCGTTATTTAATGCGCTAAGAAGCACATATCACAAAACATTGTGATAATTGTGTCTCCGTCTAATTAGTCGTCTCTGTAATCCCAGGCCACGGGTTTTATTCATTTGAAAACCTCAGAAGAAACCCCACGTTGCCGGCAGACATCAGACACCGGGAGACCCAGAAGCCACCGCTCTCGAGGATGTAGGGACGCTGCGACCACATGGCCGTCCAGCTGTCCACAGGCCCCGCCTGTCCAGCTGCTTCCAGGACTCTTGCAAGGGTGAGCAGTTCTCCCTTCCTGGTCCTCCTTGCCAGCAGAACCCATTTCCACGACTGAGGACAGTGGCCCTGGGATAGGACCGTTGCTGGCTGACTAAGCACCTGAGTGCCCGGTTCTGCAGGGGTGGGGTGGGGTGGGGTGGTCACTGGGAAAGATGTGTCTTCTCCAAGGAGAGAAAGGAAGGGAAAGAGAAGGGAGAAAGGAAGGCAGGCAGGACAAAGAAGAAAGGAGGGAGGAAGGGGGGGTGGGGGAAGAGAGAGAGAGAGAGATAAAGAGAGGGAGAGAAGGAAAGAAGGGGAGAAAGGAGAAAGAGCCTGGGTGGGAGGGGGGAGGCGGGCAGTCAGGCAGAAAGCGGTTCGTTTTGTTCACGACAATGTCAAGCCCCAGGATTGACCTAGAACCCTGTCACCTGTGGATTTCTTGTTATACAAGGTAACAAGTGTCTCTTTTAATCTAATCTGTATGTAACTAGGATTTCTCCCACCCAATCCAAAAAAGTGCTCTAACAGAGAATCTTCTGCAATTCAACAGCAACACGACAGCTCATTTCTGAAAGTCCTTCGGTGAGCCCGCATCGGCCACTCCACGGTCTCACATCTTGACCCTCACCTGGTGACCCCGCCCCCAGGCAGTTGCTCACACAGCGGTGAGGCGGCCCGGCCAATAAAGAGACTCAGTCTTTATTCTCATAACTGTGTTCAAGGTCTGGTTCAAAGTCTGACTCCCCCGTGGGTGGAACCCGGGATGAGGACCACGGTGGTCCTCTTTGCAGCCCTGGCCCAGCAGGGCCCGGACCCCCAGGAGCTCAGGCAGGAGCCGACACGCCAATCTTTCTCATTACTGCTTTGAGACCCTACGGTTTTTTGGAAATGACGTATGTCATTTGCTGGCACACATAATACAGTAAATCAAGCATCTATACGCTGTATTATTGGTAAATTAGTTAGGGATATTGGTAAATTGGTTTCGGGAGAGAATTTTCTTTCTTTCAGGTGCGTCCATAGACGGGAGAGAGCATAAAAGATTTTATTTTGTTGGCTGAAGTTTTTTTAAGGTTTATTTATTTTTGAGCGAGTACAAGTGGGGAAGGGGCAGAGAGAGGGGGACAGAGGATCTGAAGTCGGATGCTCAACGGACTGAACCACCCAGGCGCCCCCTGGCTGAATATATATGTATATTCTTTCAATGTGATTACTGCAGAATCAAATAGCTGGGTCAAGTCACATACTTGATTATAAAAAATGTTGCAGATCTGGTCCTCTTGCTCCAGTCCAGAGCTCATAGAGCTCCCCTCCCCCTGGACCAGCCCAAACTCCTTCCAGAACATTCCAGAGGGCACAGCTGGCTGGACTACCCAGTCTCGGTCTCTGCAACGACCCCAAACAGAGGCTACAAAGCACGCTGTCCTCTTTCCTGGCATTTAATGTTTCCTCCCCTCCTACGTCTTCGGGACTATCGGGACAACATAGTTTCTCAACAAATAACGAATAAGCTTTTCCCTGATGTCAAAGCAAGACCCCCGCCCCCAACCCCACCATCCCTAAAGGACTCTGAGGGATACTGCACAATTATGCTAAGAGCTCTTTTTAAAAGATGGCAGGAGAACCAAGTTTTTGGTTGTCTCGAATAATGGAGAAAGGGGATGCAGAAATGTGGCTTCCGGAACATTAAAAAGACTCATCTGTCCAGCCTTTTCAGTGACGCCCCACACCCCCCAACCGCAATCCAAATTGCTCAACAAAAAATCAGTCATTTCAGTGTTTTCTTGATATGCCGGTGGGGTTTTCCAAAGGTAGGTATTTCATTTTATTGAAAACAATTTTTTTTTTAATTTTTTTTTTTCAACGTTTATTTTTTGGGACAGAGAGAGACAGAGCATGAATGGGGGAGGGGCAGAGAGAGAGGGAGACAGAATTGGAAACAGGCTCCAGGCTCCGAGCCATCAGCCCAGAGCCTGATGCGGGGCTCGAACTCACGGACCGCGAGATCGTGACCTGGCTGAAGTCGGACGCTTAACCGACTGCGCCACCCAGGCGCCCCTATTGAAAACAACTTTTAATGTTTGCTTTTATAATTTATTTTTTTAATTTTTTAATGTTTTAATCTTTGAGACCGAGACAGGGAGACACAGAATCCAAAGCAGGCTCCAGGCTCCGAGCTGTCAGCACAGAGCCCGACCTGGGGGCTCGAACCCACAAATCGTGAGATCATGACCTGAGCCAAAGTTGAACGCTTAACTGGCTGAGCTCCCTGGGTACCCCAATGGTAGCTATGTTAAAAGACAGAAGGGAAAGCACTGAAGAGCCCCAGGAAAATGGTAGGCAGGTATATAGACTTAAAATACTATAGAAGCTGGGGTGCCTGGGTGGTTCAGTTGGTTAAGTGCCAGACTTCGGCTCAGGTCATGATCTCACAGTTCATGGGTTCGAGCCCCGCGTCAGGTTCTGTGCTGACAGTTCAGAGCCTGGAGCCTGCTTCAGATTCCGTGTCTCCCTCTCTCTCCGCCCCTTCTCGGCTTACACTACTCTCTCTCTCTCTCTCTTTCTCAAATAAATAAACATTAAAAAAAATTAAAATGCTAAGAAGCTGTGAAAATATTTGCCCCCTGCCCCCACCCCGGTTTGGCATGCAGGCTCTAAGTGCCCAGGGCAGACTCCAGGTGAGCACTTAGAAGTGGCATGACCTTGAACACGTTATAGCCCTTGACCTTGAGGAGGTTAAGGGCTTCCAGCAGCAGCCTCTCTGCCCAGCTACAAGAGGCAGCCCATCACTCTGTCTCACAGGCTACTGTGAGCGACGAGAGTATGTTCCGAGTATGTTCCGGGGCACGGCTCAGGGCCTGGCAGGCACATCGGGAACGTTGCACAAACAATAACAGTAACAGTAATTATTACAAATAAGAATAAACCCCGCGAGGGCACCGCAGTAAAAAGTGAATGTGTTTTAGAAGTGTGATAGGAAATGGTCACTGAGCGGGGTCCCCAAAGCAGACAGACCGTCTTCCTGGTCCTCCCACACTAGTCCCCTCCATCCTGTAAAGCCCGGGAATGACGTTAGCCACCAGCACAGAGCGTTATCTATAAAGTATCTTCTCTTTATTTAAGTTAAACAATTTTCGAGGATGGTTTCCATCTATAAAATGGACAAAGTACAAGCTCTGTACAGCAGTTCTTTTTAAAAATCAACTGGAAAAAAAATTTACCAAACTATATTTTGAGTTTGCAAAACATACTCACAGATACCATCGTTTTTAGCGTTTATGAGGACATAAGAAAAGACCACCACAGAGAAGACGACTCACTTTGCCACGCTTTGCTCAAAGGGCTCTTAGGAAAAGAATCCGTACTTGTAAAAACGGGAGAGGGTGGGATCGTCCCGATGACTAAAAAAATAACGCAACCACAGTAAGTCACTTTGGCACACTGTGTCATGTAAACATAGCTCACCTGTAGACACTGGTTCCCGCCCCGCCTGCGTCCCACAGCCTCGCGCGGGTACCCGACGCTCTCCCCAGGGGCCCACCTGGAGTCGAGACCAGCCTCTGAGGACACAGGTGTGCCGCGTCGAGCCGGCTAGGGCCTCCCTGCCCGCTGAAAGCACCTCTGGGTGCTTGGCAGGGGGCCAGAAAGGAAGACACAGGACAGTCACCCGGCCACGCCTCTACGCCCGAGCCCAGCGTCCCGGAGCAAACACGCGCAGGGCTTGTGCAGTGGAGAACAAAAGACCGGGAAGATCCCCTTTCCTAGAGGAACAGGCAGGGAAGAGAGTGGCACTTTGCAGAGCGTCAACCCAGCGGAATCTTCTGGGGACGCTTCTCACTCCATGACCTCCCAGTCTCTGCCCAAAGGGGCCCGAGGAGGTGAATTTCTGATGCGCGCCCCACGGTGCCGCAGCTTGTGGGTGGCTGGCCTCTTTGAGACCGGGCCCGGGTGTGGGCAGCGGGCAGGAGAGGGGAGAGGGAGGCAGTGGCCGCGAGAATGACCAAGGAGCCACTCTGTCCCTGCGTGCGGGGCCGCCGCAAAGGCCAGCAGGACTCTGCGGGGACATTGCCGGGTGCCTCTTCCTGTAGTAGCTTTAGTTCCGGTCTCGTGGTTTATACCGACAGCTGCTTCCTAAAGCACAAGCCTTGTGTTCCATGCCCTCCGTGTCAACGGATCAGGCGTCTTTCGGTTTGTACCTTTCCTAACGGTCGACCCAACGCCCATGACCGACAGCAGTCACCTGGGCCCGGGAGGGACAGTGTGGGCAGGCCAGATTCCAGAGCCCAGGGACCGTGGCCAGCCTTGCCAGCTCGCCCAGACTCTCCCGATGAGTCCGGTGCTGGTCCCTGACAGCTTCCTGCCATCACCTACTGAGGGCCGTGGGAAGGGGTGGTTTTTTTTTTTTTTTTTTGTCTGTTTCTGTTTTTGTTTTTTTTTCCCTAAGAGAAAAGAAATTGGAATTTAAAAAGACCCAAAGCAACGTCTGCTAAAATAAGTAACCCATCCACGTTTACAGATTACCGAGGGCACAGAATGTGGATCCCAACATTTGGCGGTGACTTCCGGGCTGAAGCCAACAGAGGCGCCCTGTGTAGGGCAGCACCCCCCCCAGCCCCCCCCCCCCAGCGGCCCCCATAGCACCTGCTCACGAGGATGCTCCAGGGGGCAAAGGAGACCACCTCCTCCCTCCGGGAGAGCCCCGTCCCTCTTCCTTCCGGCTGTGAACTGCTCTGTGGAGAATTTACAAGATGAGAACAACCTACAGAAACCATAGGGAACTGACCGTACGTTCGTTCTATATACTTATATTTAGTGTCCCACTGTAGAAAAGTTCATACTCAGATACAGCAAGTACATCATGTGGAAGAGGGGGGGGGTCTGTGCTGGGAAGACAGCTGGGAATAGAGGAGTGGGGACAGGGGACTACGACGTAAACCTGCAAAGCGACGTGGTTCGCTGCTGTGGAAACCCGACATGATTTCAATGGGATCAAACATGGAGATTTCGAGAGAGTTCTCCTCGTGGTGACGTAGCAACGACACCCCTTCCACCCTCCCTGCCCCCAACTCGTACGCGTTCGGGCCGCTTCTCCGCCGTCCCTGGGGGGGTTGTCCGGGGCTTCCCCGGCCGAAACCGGGGGGTGGGGGGGGCACCGGGGGGGCCGTGGCCTCGGAAAGGGGGCCCGGCTGTCTCCTGTGAGGGGAGGAGAGCCGTTGCTCTCTCCTGGCCTCTTCCGTGTCCGCCCAGGCCCCGCGCCTCGCAGAAGTTCTCCGACTTTCAGACCGTGATGGAATACTGAGGTATATAGTTTCGCGGAAAGTTCAAGAAACATAATCAATAACGTGATCACCAAACTCAGCCCGACGGTGTAGGAGACAGGCCGGCGCGGCCTCCCCGGCTCTCCTACTGCTGCAGGTTGAGCGTGAACTTCCACTGCTGGGACAGGGCCGGGCTGCACACCTCCACGCTCAGGCCCCCGTTCTTGGCCGTGCGGCTGTCCAGGCACAGGTTGCTGCCCACGTGCCGCAGCTTGGAGTTGCCCTCGATCTGTTCCCACTTCTGCAGAAGACAGGAGAATGCCTTACAGTAAGGGCGCGAATGGAACGGCACGAAACAGATCCTTTTGGCGGGGTCTTCTGGCTACATTAAAAACCCAAAGAACCAAGTATCTTTTTTTGGGGGGGGGGTGTGGTCTCTGATCACGATGGACGGGAGTGACCAACGGGCCCCCCACAAAGCAGCCCCAGGTGCTGTGAAGCGCCCAGGAAAGAAACCTCCGCTCTCCGCCTCGGTCTGCAACTCAAAGCCTCCTTTTCCAGGCCGCCGGGGACCGCTTCTCCTGTCCCGCCCTCTCCCTCCTGTGGCTGTGCCCTTGTCCGAGCACCAGCGCCTGGGCACCTGCTATCCTCAGTCATTACAAGGACTTGATGTAGGGACTCTGCATTCGTCCCCAAGAAGGCCTCATCTGATGATCCTTCACCTCAAGGAAGGAGCCCTAGGAAGCTGAGCCAGCTCAGAGGGGACCCCAATCGTGCCCCTGGTTACTGGAAGGCAGCCCTGCCCAGAGGGCATGGCCTGGGCACCTCCACATTCTCACGTAGGCCCTCCTGCTCGGCTGAGCCAGAGGAACTGTGTCAGGTACAGCGAGAGGGAAAGAGATACTTGAGTGGCCAGAATATCATGTTGAGGAACCTGCTTCTGGACTGTCCGTTTTCTCTACTAGTCTGTGGCCTCCTTGGGGGCCGTGTGTGTGAGAAACTTGCCTCAGCCACACTAGAGTCTCCCAGTGCTCTGCCTGGCACAACCGAGTTCCAAATGGGGCACTTGGAGAGCACAGGGCAGAACGTCTTCTTACTCAAGCGTGCGCACCCTCCCCCCTAGCAAAACCAAACCCAGCAGCCAACCCGCCAACCTCATCCCACCAGCTAACCAAAAACTCAATCAGCCAATCAACTCACCAATCAATCAACTCACCAATCAATCAACTCATCAACCAACCAACCAACCAACCAACCAACCAACCAACCAACCAACCGACCAAGTCAGGAGACAAAGCCCACAGCCTAAAGGAAAGGGAAGGAAAGGCAGGAAATCTGAGCCCCCCCCCCACCCTGCTGTTTACCCCCATGTAGAAATCTCCAGTGTTTGTTCTTTAAAAAAAAAAAAAAAAGTATCACACTTTTTTCTCCCCAAAGCTCTCCCTTCATTAACATAGTCTGCGATTCTAATTAATTTTTTACACTGTGTGCGCTAAAGCTCCTTTCCGTAAGTATTTCTGCAAATCCTTTTGACACCGTGGAATTGAATTTTCTTCCTCCTGCCTCCCTTTCCCCTCTGACTCTGCAAATGCACACACAACACGAGCACACAGACGTGCCTGGAAACCAAATGGTCCAACTGGCAGGACGGTGCGGCTTCAAGATAAATTTAGCTGAGAAGCCTCGTCTCAAATGGCAAATGAACGAGGTGGGGAAGGAGGCAGAAGAGGCAGAGGGGAGCCCAGCTCCCTGGGAACCGACCTTCTGCACAGGGACCCCGGGATACACATTCGCACGGCCCGCTAACCTGGAGTTTTTGCCAACAGTGAAATTCAGCGTGATCAGATGAACACGCGGGAGGTCATGGCTACCTGCCTGTCATCTCCTCCTTTCTGGCTCCCTGGCCGTCAGTCATTCCTCACGCAGGTTTCCTCCACTGTCATGGGAAGTGTGTACGCCCTGCCCACATCCCCGTGTCACTCTGAGGGGCCAAGAATCAGGTTTGAAAAAAGAAAACGGAATGAATGGAATCTGATTTCCTTCTCTGGAGGGGCTCTGCCTGTCATGTGTCAGAACATCAGCTAAACGGAAGGTCTTTAAAAAAATAACCCGACCCCAGCTGTGTCTCTGGAAGGCAGCGCCCTCCGCCCGGGCTCACGGGTCAGATTTCTGGGGCATCGAGGCTCTCCTGAAACAGCCCCCACATTTCCACGTGCCACAAAGCCAGAAGAGTCTGCAACAATTTTCCATCTCCTGGTGTGAGCCTCTCGGGGGGTCAGTGACACTTCCTAAGACCTGGGACTACAGCAGGATTACCTGTCAACTCCTGAGATAAGACCAGCTCCCGCTAAAGTAGCTCCTCCACAGGTTACGCGTCTGTTTTGTTCTGTTCTTTTAGGAGGTTTGGTGACCAGATAAAATCATCAGTTTGTCCCTTCTTTGTGCCTCCATGGGCGCCCCTGCCCCGTGACACTCCATGGTAGCGTGGCTGCACCCTGAGCGGGGGGCATCATGGAATCCTGGGTGCATCGATGCCCAACCAGCAGGACTGTGGGCGGCCCGGGTCCAGGGGACAGGGGCCTCCCCGTTGGGCGGCCGCGCTCGCGGACTAGGGGTACCGTGCACTCCTGAGACCGTGCCGTCAACACAGATGAACACTTGAGGACGGCAGACTGTGGGCAGACAGCCGTGCGGGGGAGGCACCCGCTGCTAAACCAGGGATTCCGCTGAGTAGAGGATGCGGGGACACCCAGCGGTCAGGCCAGCGGCGGCCAGAGGCAAGCGTTTCTCCGACAACGGGATCTAAGCAAGGGACCTGGTTTTGGCCTCGGTCCTCCCGGGGGACCCTGGAGAGAAGATGCGGGTCTCAGCCTCCCCTTTTGTGAAGCCGGTGTTGACCTAGAAGCCCACTCAGGCTCCTGGCTCTGTGCCTCAGTTTCCCTACACCCACCTACCTGAGAAGAAGGGACTGTATAAAGACAAGCCTGCTCCACACGTTGGCATGTTGGAAGGTCCTTTTGCGGCTACGTTTCTATTTCTGACACTAGCCATCACCCCAGGCGAGAAAGGGCATGTCTCCATGTTTACCCCCTGGGAGTATGGCAGAGCAAACCCGCTTCAAAGGCAAAAACATTCTAAACTGTTTGGAAACATACATACATACATATGTACATACACGTATATACGTGTGTGTGTATATATACATATACGCGTGTGTGTGTGTATATATATATACACGTATACACTTGAGAGTGTGCGTATAAGGTTTCATCCACTTGAACTTACGTGGCATTTTTGTAAGTTTAAAAAGCAAAGATATTTAACAAATAAGAACGTACGTTTTCTTTAAAATACCCAGCGGCAGGGAGAGAATGAGATTAACACGAGAAATAAGCAACGCCAGACCACTGGCTTAAGAAAGAAATACAGGTGTGTCTGCACAGGTCTTTCCTTCGGGGCTGAGGGTTTGTCAGCACCCCAAAATGCAACAGAACGAAAGCACCCCCCCCTTCGGCGATGTTGTTATGAACCCCTTCCTTTCCTAGCACTTATTTGTGGCTCAGTGTTTCACTAACTTCTCAGCGGGCTCTGAGCCCGGCCCACGCTCCCTCTGCCCGCACGCACGCACACACGCACGCACGTCGCTCCTGCACGCCTGCTCGTCCCACCCCGCGCTTCCGGCCGGCCCTTCCGCTCCTGGGCCCGAGGTCCTGTGCCCCCACGTGCAGGGGGGGGGTCTGACGAGGCGGAAAGTTACGGGGTTGCGGTCATCCCGTCCAGCACTCAGACCTACGCATCCACAGCCGCCACCGTCCGTTATCTCCTTGGTGCTCACCGACGTCACCAGATACTTTCAGGGTGCCCACAAACGAGCAGCTGCTACAGAGAAGCTTCTGGACAGGGGACCACCAGCCCTGCTTCCCTTGCACAGCACGGAGGGGAGGAAATGACCTGCCCCTACCACCGTGCCCGGGCTAGAGAAGGCAAGGCGTTCACAGACCTTCGGAGGAGCCGAGCATACAATCGCGAAACAGATCGGTCAAGGAGTTACGGGGAGCCATAACCCCAGGACGGGGCACTCATGGGAGAGCGGCCCACAGGGGGCCGAGGAGAGAAAGCACCGCCACCCAGAGCCGGTGCCCACGGAGACCGAGGAGCCTTCGCAGCACTCGCCCCCCGCGCCCTGCAGAGACACGACGATCCCACGTTCGCCCAGCACGGGATTCGCGGGCAGCCAGCCACACACGGGGGGCTGCCCGGCAGGGTAGGGGGACGGCCGGCAGATCGCGGGAGCTGGAGTCCGGTAGGGCGGCCGGCACGGCAACAAACACGGCGTAGGCGCTGCCGCCGAGGCCACGGAGGAGGCACCGGGAGGCCAGGCCGAGGGGCACGGGCGCCCTACCTGTCTGCTGTCGTTTTCCCGGCAGCCCTGCAGCTTTATGACCGAGCCCGGCGTCCGGTCCACCACCGTCAGGCACAGGTCCATGTGTTTCACCGACTTCTCCTTCGTCAGGGCCCACTCCTGGAACGCAAAACTGCAGGTCAGGGGCGGGCCACGCGCGGGCCCGCGAGGGGGCGGGGCCCCCAAAGGGAAAGGGTCACGCTGCGGAGCCGGGATGTGGAGCCCCCTGGGCCAACGCAGGGCCCACACGCGACTTTCCGCCTAAGGGCGGGTCTACAGCTGGGGGTGTCCGGGGGTGCCTCCCGGCACAGCACCAAGGTTTTTGCAGACCGTCGTGGCAGCAGGGCTCCGAGGACGCCAGGAACCAAGATACGCAGTATTAACTATGTCAGCCCCAGACGCAAATCAGAGCACCCTGCTCATCTTCCACCCTTAAATGCGAGCTGGAGACACCGTGGCTCGGGCGTGCTTCCCACAAGATGGACGGTGCAGGGCCAACTCTTCCACCCACGTCGTTTTTGGGAAGGCTCTGCGCCCCCTGCAGGCGTGGTCTGGAAACAGCCTTTACGAATGTGGCTTGTAACGTGTGAAAATTATAAACTACACAGGGCCTATTTAAGCAAAACGTACAGCGTGTAGTAGCCTCACTACTGGGCGGTGGGTGATTTAATGCTCACGAAGGTCTGAGATCCCTGTGGCTGGGCCTATGTATTTACACACACACACACACACACACACACACACACACACAGCACAACTAGTTATTCTTTTTTTTTTTTAATTTTTTTTTTCAATGTTTATTTATTTTTGCGACAGAGAGAGACAGAGCATGAACGGGGGAGGGGCAGAGAGAGAGGGAGACACAGAATCGGAAACAGGCTCCAGGCTCCGAGCCATCAGCCCAGAGCCCGACGCGGGGCTCGAACTCACGGACCGCGAGATCGTGACCTGGCTGAAGTCGGACGCTTAACCGACTGCGCCACCCAGGCGCCCCTCGTTATTCTGAGTACTCGATAAGACTGTCTCAAACGGCAGGAAGCCAGAGAATGGGGAAGAAGTGGGAGTGTGGCCATGGGCAGAGGGCTCCCGGCAGGGCAGCGGGTGGGACAGGAGGAAGGTGGCTTCTGACCTCTGCTCTAGGACAGGACCCTTTCGAAGGGGTAAACACCCAAATGAGCGCTCAGGATCCAGAAGCAGCAAGGCGTCTCCCGACGCAGAATTCTATCAGGACAGACTACCCGCGGCGTCATTTCTGCTGCGTGCACGGGAAAGCTGCCACCATACAGCCGTCCTCGCAATGGCCCCACTACGCCCTGCAGCGACCCAGGTGCTCTCGCAGGGCCGGGCCCAGGGCGGTGAACAGACAGGCAGGGCCCCGCCCTCGTGGGGCTGGCTCTCCAGCGGGGAGAACACGTAACACACACATGAATGTACCACGGACACTTAGGCGCTATTAAGCGCTTTGGAGAAATTATTTTCCTTTTCTTCTAAGGGGACAGAGATGAGAGAGGGAATAAATTATCATTTTTCTAAAGTGTATTTATCGAGAGAGAGAGAGAATGAATATCTCAAGCAGGCTCTGTGCAGTCAGTGCAGAGTCCAATGTGCGGCTCAAACTCACGAAGCATGAGACCATGATACAAGCCAAAGTCAAGAGTCAGACGCTTAACTGATTGAGCCACCCAGGCACCCAGGGAATAAATGACCTTTTAAAGAAGCCTCACTATTCAATACCCAGGTCACCCTGGGACAAATGGTGGGCCCCAGACAGGCAGCCCCTGCAGGGACTGGAAAAGCCGTTAGCCTGTTCTCCGGCTTCCTCGCTCCTAACAGGGAGGGCGACTCGGGCCAGTGCCCTCACTCCCCTCGGCTTCAACGTCCTCCCCTTTTAACTAGCATTTCTCAAAGTGTGCTCCATGAGGAATTCTATGAAGTTAGTTCCAGGTCAAGTACATTTGGGAAACGGTGAGTTTGGGCCACGTTTCCCTCTGCAAATTCGGAAAGAAGTCTCTTAAAGGCTCTGAAAGTCCGAGGATAGAAGAGACCGCCCGGGCTGCTTTCCTTTGCGACTCTCAGACTCGGGAGCTCGGAGCCCTGTCCCCACCTGTCCCCACCAGCGCCTCTTGGCAGTGAGCTCTGCAGAGCGCCCTCTGGCAAGGGCCACGTGCCGCCTCTGAGGGGCGACTGCAACCTTCCACGATGCCGTCACTCAATAGTCGGTGCTTCTCAAGTGCCAACAGGTGCCCAACGTCACCGGCACTTGAGGGCGTCACTCACGGCACAAAGGCCCCCGGGAAGGAGGACGCGCATGCGGTCTTTCGTCACGTGTCCAGCGAGGCTTGTGTGAAATAATGGCACTGAGACCCCCCCCCCCCCCCAGCTCCGGGCTAAGATTTTAGATGGTTCCGGGAAGCAGGTGTCGAAAGCCGCTGGAAAGGCTGCAAACAGATACCCAGTTAAAGCTCACGTCTCAATGTTTCTACGAGCTTCTTGCCACTGTGCGCTTAATTATTTTAAAGCCGACTTTAGGCTGAATTTCAGAAAAACTAATTCAGCTGTGCAAACAACACAGCTAGTTGCCACTTTGTTCTTCTGTGTTGCATCTCAATGATCTGGATTTGTCAAATAAAGTTCATAAATATTTAAGGAACGCTTTTTTGAGCCGCTCCTCTTAAAAAAGCCCGGCCATTAATGTTCCCATTTCCTGTGTGTCTGCTGGGGCTCAGCCAGAAACCACATAACAAACCTTACTCTTCCAGAGCACGGGACCCTATTTTCGTGAGGGAATGTTATCTACCCTCAGTTTTCACCCATGTGGCACACTCCTCAAGAAAGCATCACTTTCCGTCAGATCAGATGGGGCTCACTCGTGGCGGGTTTACGAGTCGGGTTCCCTGCAAGCGGCAGCCGTGAGCTCTGCCTTCCAGAACCACACTCCCCAGTACCGTGGGAAAAAGAAATTTTTTTAATCCTTTATTTTTGAGACACACACACACACACACACACACACACACACACACACACAGAGTGAAAGCGGGGGAGGGCAGAGAGAGAGGGAGACACAGAATCCCAAGCAGGCTCCAGGCTGTGGGCTGTCAGCATAGAGCCCAACGTGGGGCTCAAACCCACGAACCACGAGATCGTGACCTGAGCCGGAGTGGGACGCTTAAGGGACCGAGCCACCCAGGCGCCCCGCCTCGGTTCAGTTAACCGGAGCAAATGCCTCGCACCCTCGGTCGCATTAGCTACGTTCTGAGCGCTCTGTCGCTGCAAGTGGTCGGGGAGAACCGCACTGGACAGGGCGGACCAGAACACCGCCCCCACTTTACAAAGCACAGCTGGACGGCGCTGATCTAGAAGGCGGCTCTCTCTGGGCCTCAGGCCGGTCCACGGAGGAACGTGTTCCCAGGTGTGTGGGTGAAAGTACACCACGTCGTCATACTGCCTCCCGGTCCCTCAGTGATGTGGCCTCTCCCTCGAGGAAACTCTTCACTGTGCAGCTGCTCCTTTAGAATCACCCGCCTCGGGAGCTTTCGAAAGCCCCAGTGCTCTGCGGCCCCAGGCCAAGTGAAATCCCAGGCTTTCTGGCCATGGGACCTGGCATCCGCATTTCTTAAAAGCTTTCGGGGCTATTCCAGCACAAAACCACAGGAGGAGTGCTCAGGGCGAGTGGAAACCTGCTCCCTGGAGAGGCGGGGCTGTGTCCTCCCGTCTATGACCCCTGAGGGGGCAGCGCCTGGCACAGCGGGTCCCCCGCAAATATCTGCTGAAAGGGAGGAAAAGTCACCCCATGCGAGAACAGCAATGGTCTCACAACAGGAAAGGGGAAAAAAGAGTGGGAACGGGTTGGCTCCGCACAGGCCGTCACGTGTGTTTGTCACGACAGCCCCAGGCACGGCACCGGGGTCTGCTCTGCGCAGGCTCTGGGACAGGCCAAGGTCGGGGCTGGGCCACGGCACAGCACTGTCGCCTGTGTGCACAGCTGGGAGCAGCCGTGTCTGGGTGGCCTCCTCCACTGTCCCCAACTACTTCCTCCCCCGAAGACGGTGCCCTGAGAGCAGCTCGCCACCAGCGAGCTCCGATGCCTAGACATCAGGGGACTATAACCAGGACACCTCGGACACTGAGAGGGGGAGCAATGAAAAATTTCACGGGGAGAAACAGGTGTAAACCGAGAATGTCCGGGGCAGGCCAGAGGAGTGTTCGTGGGCTGAGATACCAACATGCAGGCGGGATCTGGGGATCCAGAGCCACAGCCACCAGCCGTCACTGGTGGGGGTGATCACATGGGCCACTGAGCGGTCGAGAGCCAAGCACAGAGCCCGGGACAGAAGCTGGTGCCTCAGACGCTGAGGGCAGGGTGGGCGGTGACGGGAAATCCTTCACGGCCGGCCGGCACACTTACTTTTAGAATGCCCTACAGAGGGGCACCCGGCTGGCTCAGCAGGCTAGGCCCCCGACTGGATTTCGGCTCAGGTCATGATCTCACGGTCCGTGAGTTCGAGACCCGTGTCGGGCTCTGTGCTGACGGTGCGGAGCCTACTTGGGATTCTCTCTCTTCCCCGATTATGCTCTCTCTCTCTCTCTCTCTCAAAATAAGTCAAGAAACATTAAAAAAATTACTTTCAGATGTTCTACAGAGTAAGACTTCGCAGCCCCGTAGAGGGAGCCATCCCTGCACGGCCTCCCACAGTCAGACCTGCGCTGGGACAAGGATGGTGGCAACGCCACGCGACCCTGTGTCATCCCCTGTTGTGTGAGGCTGAGTATGTCACAGAGGCCATGCGGTCCCCAGCAAGAGGTGGGATCACATTTCATTTCACTGCCTCGGACTGAAAGGCAGGAACAGTGCCTCCCCGCCCCCCCTCCCACCTCCTGTCCCCAACCAACAAACTGCCCGACTTGTGTCCTCCCTCCTCCTCTCCTTCCTTCCCTCTTTACGGGTCTTCCTTCCAGCTGACCCCTCACATTTGGGGGGCCTGGGAAAGAGTACAAACGGGGACCCACATATCACAGGCTGTGAAATACTTGAAATCCGTAAATCCGGCTGCACCCAGAGGCTGGCCGGGCGCTCACGCAAAGCTCACGGCCTGTCCAGAGGGCAGAGGCTCTGGGGACGGAGGGGAGACCCTGGGAGCCCAGGCGGGGGGCGGTGGGGGCGGCACGCAGGTGCTGGGCCGGCCCTGGCTGCCGCCTGAAGCTGGCTCCCCGCCCCTTGTCTGATTTAGGGTGTCCGGACCACTCCAAGCATCTGCTAAGATGCCATCGCCAAGTGAAGGGAACATTTGGGGATCGCAGTCTGCCTAGATACTCCCTGGGGGTGGCGTCTGGAGCCACCAGCTGTACATGGGAGGAGGGGCCCTCTTTTAAAAATAATCCTTTTTAGGGGGGTGGGAGGGAGGGGAGGGTGGGTGATGGGTATTGAGGAGGGCACCTTTTGGGATGAGCACTGGGTGTTGTATGGAAACCAATTTGACAACAAATTTCATATATTAAAAAAAAAATAATCCTTTTTAAAGAAGGCCCTGGGATCAATAAACCTGTATACACCGAGTTCAACTGCCTCCCGACCCCCGCCTCACCCCATTTAAACTGCAGGCCCTCTGAGAGCTTGGCATATTTTCAGGGAGGTAAGAGTACTTAGCATTGCCCAACCTTTTTTGCGTACAAAGCCCATGGTTTCCCAAATACCTATTATTATCTCATTACAAAATGGCTCTCTAGACCGTTGTCTTCTGGAACACGTAGGCCACGGTTAGGCCCATCAAGGCTTCTTGGTCTCATTTTCAGTGAAGATAGAAGGTGCTGGGGTTTTATGCTTCCTGGAAAAGTTGCGCGCGCGCGCGCGTGTGTGTGTGTGTGTGTGTGTCAGACCGAAGCTAGTAATTATTAATTTTTCTATCTAAGCCGTTGCTGTCTAACAGGCAGGGGGACCAGGAATGACTCTGGCGGCCGCCACAGGGACTGTGGTTAAGTACCCATTTAACGGGGGCATAGGTAGGTGTTGACAAGCACATTCGGAGACGGGACACAGATGGGGACACAGAACAGGTGCTCTGGGGATGAGCACACATCACAGGGAGGAAGGAGGCAGCAGGAAGACAAGGAAGAGGAGGAGGAGGAGGAGGAGATTAAGACTGGCCCAAGGCTGCTGACAGGCTCCACGCCTCTGATCCGGGACACCCCACCCGATCTGGTGGCCGTCTGCTAGCGGGTGACCGGCAGGAACTGGGTGCTACCTCATGGAAAACTGGGGTCACAGGAGAAAGGCAGCAGCTAGGACTTGTAACGTCAGGGCCCCTTCCCCGTTATCTCCGGGTCTCCGGGAGCTAAAGTCCACCCCACGCACATACCTGGTTCCCCCTGCATTGTGGCACTCGTAAACTCCGACGACACCGTCAGCAAAATGTCCCAAAGTGTCCAGGCAGTTGGTTCCCTGCTGCAAGGCCCCAAAAGCTATATCCTGGTGGTCGGGAACCCTGGAAAGCAACGGGAGAATCGTCTGCTTAATTCCCTGGGAGCCCCCAGCTCCCGCCATCCACTTCCTCTACTTGGTGACTTTATCTCAGGCAGCAGGAACCACGCGAGGAAGGCCTCCACTAGGCCCCGTGCCCCTCCCCCACTGGCGGGCGGTCTCAGCGAGGCAGCGTTTCGCCCACGTCCTGGATTTCTAAGCCCGGCTGAAGATCACGTTGGAGGACGAGTCTTTGTATTCCACGTCAGGGAAACGTTTCTGGAAAGGAAAAGCTCCTGTATTCTTCGGTGTTGGTCCGTTGGAAGTTCTTTAGGAAAGCAATGAATGAGGGGTGCCTGGGTGGCTCCGTGGGTTGAGTGTCGGACTTCGGCTCAGCTGATGGTCTCGCAAGTTCGTGAGTTAGAGCCCCACCCTGGGTTCGTTGCTGTGGGCCCAGAGCCTGCTTTGGAGCCTCTGTCCCCCTCTCTCTGCCCCTCCCCCGCCTCGTGCTCTCAAAAATAAACCTTAAAAAAAAAATAAAAAAAAAAAAAGATACGTATTTAAAAATAAAAAAACAGTAAAAGAAAAGCAGTGAGCGTGGTCACGTGCCACTTGAACTTCCCAGAAAAGTTAGGATCTGACCTTCGCCCGGCAGAGGGGAGAACCTGAGTGGGTTTGTCGGGCGGCCGCGTGGGGGGGGGGAGGGGGGGGAACGACACGCCTTGGGATTCGACCCGCATCTGCACCCGGCCTGGGCCCTGCACCAGCTGCGTCGTCTCTCAGACCTCCCGCTCTCTCCACACCTCACCCCCCTCTTCCGCACGGCACCCGAGGAACAGTTCAGCTGCAAGTTATCATGTAAAAATACTGCCTCGTAAGCCAGGCTCTTGGGAAGCACTCGGTAAGTGGCAGTGATTACCACGGCCACAACACAAGTACGAAGTTGGTGTCTCCCTTGCCTGGCGCAGGGCGGGGTCGGGGGCAGCGGAGTCACCTGCCGGCACGGTGCGCGATGCTTCGGACACGGTCCAGTGTCACCTCGGGGTGAAACCGCATTTGATGTCGCTCTTGCCTGGCATCATTACCCACCAAGACCCAGGCCAGCAAATACGAGGTGGGCGCCATTGGGGGGCTACGATCTGCTGCTGGGAGGCCCCGCATGAGCTGAGAGAGACGACGACGACCGGGGGGCTCCCGCTGGTGACCGACACCGTTCCCAATCCCCAGCGAAAGCCATCCTTCACAGAGGGGGCCGAAGGGAGGACACCGTCCCGCTCTGCCCTCTCTTCCGGATGGGGGTGGGCGGGGGGAGGGGGGCAGGACGTCGTACGTTGCTTTAAAAGCCAAGGCAATGGTTCCAGGGGGGCGATGTGCGCGAGTAGCCGCGATGAGGCCCAGCCGCATCATCTAACCTTCCAACGCGTCTCTGTGACGAGGGCTCTGGAGGAGCCGTTAGTGCAAAAGATCACGGTGGGGGCTGTCGCGTTCCCGGTCCCCGGGCTGGGAGACACGGGACTCGCGGTGAAACGCTCTGGGCATACTCAGAATAAGGGATGTGCCGCATTAAAGCCAAGAGCTGTCTGGCAACCCCTTTACGAAGATGAAACGGAGATGGATCCCGAAGGCTGGAGGCCCGCGCGCCCGCCGATGAGGGCATCGGTGCTCCCTCGGGACGCGGGGCTCACGTTAATTTACAACGAGACGCCGGGTGTGGACGGAAGGCGCGGAAGAGTGCTTCTGATGAGCTCTCCTGGAGGGAAGCAGGGCGCTGGCATCATGACTCCCATCTTACGTGGGGTAGAGACCAGCCTGGAGGAGGGAGGCGCCGTGGGCGGGGTCCCGGTCCCCGCACCCCTGCTGGGTGCCACCATCGGCGGTTGCAAAGGCGGGGGCCAAATGGCAAGCGGCAGAGCGGAGGTATTCTTGGATCTGCGCCCGGGTCGGTGCTGGGTCTCAGCTCCCGACTCTCGCCAACTGGGGCGAGACACGCGAGGATGGGGAGGCCCGGGGCGCCAGAACCGGGAGGCCGGACGGAGGCAGCCGGGCAGGGTGGGCACAGCGCACACACCTGGGGCGGGGGGGGGGGGGGGGGGCGGGCGCTGCTCCTCGGGCCGCTTACACGGCCGGTTAGAGCACAGTCCTCGGCCGCTTAGCCCCTGCCCCCCTTGCCAACAGGGAAGGAGTTAGATGAGGGGACACCTGAGACTGTCTCCACCTCTCCGGAGAAGGGCAAGGGAACACGCGGCAGGAGGCCGCCATTCAGGGAGCACATTCTCAGGGCCGCTTGGCGACAGCTTGGGGGGAAGGACACGCAGCTCTCACGGGGGTGGGGGGGGGTCCAGCTCCTGGCCTCCTGTCCGAGGTGCAATCTTCACTTCCTCACCTTCCGAGGCCTCGCCGCCTCTCCGATACTTGCTGCTCCTAAGCCCCGGCGAAGTGAGACCCCACCCACCCCGCAGGTCCCCCCGGGGGGCTTACCTTAACTCTGGGTAGACGTTTTCGAGGTACCATTTGAAAGGCTTGCAGCTAAGCTTCTTCCTAAGCTCCAGGCGGCTCTGAATACTGGAGAAGAGGGAAACAAGATTCCTTTACCAATCTGAAGAACTGACCGGGTCCCTCCATCAAATCTGCTCCTGAGAACGGCACGGAGGCGGCAGTGGACCTTGGACCCCGCACGCTCCTGTCCCCATGACCCCGGGCACCTCCCGCACCCCGCCTGCCCGAGGCCCTCGCCCGGTCCCGAGCAGAGGCCCCTGCTTCGACCCCCGGGCGCCTGTTCTCGACTCTGGAGGCGGTGTGGTTCTTGGGGTGCGGGCTGACCACGGGGCTCCCCCCACCCCCAAGGATCCCGAGCAAAGCAGCACGAGAGGGCGCAAGTTACACTTACTTTCCATAAGGGACGTTTCTGGCAGAAGGCACTGCTGCGTAATAGAAGTTTTTGTATTCATCCATCCAGACCTCTGCTGCCCGGCGGGTGTTACTAGAAACAAAACCAATCTCCTTGAGCTGTGATCTGCTTCCTTTCCATCAGCGTCACGCTGTGTGCACCCGTCCGCTCGGAGTGCCACTCAGGATGGTCCTCCGACGCCGGCCGGCAGCTTGGGCAGCGGTGTAGAGAGCGGGCTGTCCCCGCTCAGCACCCAGGCCCGTGTCTGCGGGTAGCTGGCATTCAGCGGGTGCTTACTGAACAAACAGAGCTCACTTTCTCGGGTTGTGCGAAAACGGATTGTCAAAGAGCAAAAGTCGGAGTCAGAAATGCAGCACAGGAAGGGGCTGGGAAGAAGAGACTGGGGCTGTACCATCGGGAAGGACAAAGCGTCACGGCAACAACCCGCGCGAATGTGTGCGCAGAAGGAAGCACCAGGGAGGACATCCGAGAACCCCTCGGCCTCCACGGCCCTTCTCATCACGGCTCTCACCCTACCAGACGGCCCCGGGCAAAAGTTAAAAATAGATAAGAATTCCTATTAAAAAAGACTTTTTTTTGCCTACAGACCTGAGCTGACAGAGAGTCCTGTTTGGACAAGGAGTCGTCACGTGAAGGGGACAGCAGCTTTACGCCCCACACGTGGGGCTCTAATCAGCTACCCCGTGCTTTTTCTAGAAGGCAGGAAAACCACATGCTTCGGTCTCAAAACCATGATGCGTGATCAATAAGGCCGCTGGAACAAGCTACTTTTGCACACACGGACTGCGTGAAGGGATTCACGCGCACGGACGTCCACATCTGACCCTGCCGGCATTCTTTGCAAAGCAGGTATAGAGCAGCATTCATACAGGGGGCCTCTCTGCTCCCAAGTCCTGGACTCGGTACCAAAGTAGACTCACCCCTCCTTAAGAATCCGTACAGAACACATGACGTTCTTCCACAATAAATTATTAGGGAGGCCGCGTTCACCTTCGAAAGGAATTCCTTTTCTCTACCAAAAAGGTCTCTTTTGAAGCAGGGAGGCTTTCAAATGATGTGAGCTACAATTATGAAGATAATTTCTATGCGGGGCATACATCTTTCCCCTAAAGTGATGCAGAGCCCCTTTTTCTCTTCCTGAGATAGAAGATGAACTGTTCCAAATGCCATCTACTAGACAGACAAGACAATACGAAATAACATGGCTGTCCTCTGACCTGGCAAGTTCCCGCTTCTACAACCTACCTCGTGGAAATTTATCGGCTAGGAAGGAAAACATACATGTGAAAATACGCTCACTTCAGCATTGTTTATAATGGCGAAGAAAATTAGAAACCATACGACCATCGACAGGGAAGTGATCAAATAAATGGACTTCCCTGCAGCCACTGAAAATACTGGTGTGCGTCCTACATGCTGCCGTGGAATGACGCCCTTGACTGGCTGTTGGGTGGAGAGAAAACAGGCTAGGGAACAGCGCGCGCGATAGATATGTGCGTGCAGGGAAGGGAGGGGGTGGGGAGGGGGCTGGAGAGATGGACCTACCACATTAGAAGACTACCATCTTTGTTAATGAAATTGGCGATATTTCATTATTTTCGCTCTGTAAGAAAGACGTTCAACAACGAGCATTTAAAGATCTGAAGTGCCCGGGATGCGGGATCGTAAGTATTATTTCTCAGAAGAGCCATTAAACATGCTTACTGGGATTCGGAGTCTTACTAAGTGGCCCATGCCTCAACTTAACACCCAGTCAATCTCCAACAGGCTGTGTGACGTCAGTCCTCTGGGACCGGGATTGCTCATCAGTTGGATGAAACGGTTAGATTCAAGCATCTCCTAGGTCCCTTTCAGCCCCGAACGCTTCCAAGGTTTTCTGAATTCCAATCACACAGTGGTTTTGAATCACCTAAGTCATTAACCCATTTCGCAATCCCTAAACGCAAAGCAACATCCTTCTGTCTGCTGAATAGAGAAAGATCCATAGGTAAGACTCAACCAATAAGCTTCACGTGCTTCCTCCGCCCCAGTTTCCATTCATGCATTCAAATATTTATTCAGTACCTACTATACGCCAGTCTTCTTGGTGCTATGGATACAGCGGCACCCAGAAGGGTCCACTTTGATTTATCCAGGTTTTCCTTGCCTTTGCTTCCTCTCTGCCCACCCCTACGCTCAGCGCAGACAGGGTAGCTCTCTCAGAAAGCAGGCAGCAAAAGAAGGTGTGAGTCACACGGGCCAGTTCTACTGCACGGTGGGAATAACAGAAAACAGTCCGGTAAGAAAGTAAGTTTACACCGCTGGGTTTCCTGTATTTCATTTCAATCGCATTGGTGAAGTCTCGCCATTAACTCGAAACCTAAAACCCAATACCCCTCTCTAAGGGATGTGCCCCACCGCCGGGCTGCTCTTCTGCCTGGGGCCATCTCTGGCCTCCGGGTAAATTCTAATTCACACATACACTCCAGCACGCACACAACACCCTACAGTCTCTTGAGGGGCCTGCAGGAAGCAAACTGGACACGTCGCGACGTCGCCCAACTGGCCCACTCTCAACTGGTCTTGAGGGATGTGGCTGCCACAACCAGAGCCACGAAGCAAGGATTTGCAGGTGGGTCACAGCCTTACCCTTTCTAAAGTGCCAGTGCCCACATGTGCACACGGGAGGGGTAAAACAAGGCAGGATCCCACTGGGGCTGCTTGCTCCATTCATTCACTCATTCATTCATTCATTCATTCATTCCTCACTCACTCACTCGCTGACAAACTAACCTACATAAATGAGATCATCCTCTGCGTGTTGTTCTATCGCCTCTTTTAGCATCTAGATAAAAAGATCGGTATGTGGTAAGGCCGTGGAGACCGGAGCCCGGCTCCCCGAGTGGCAACCTGGCTCAAGTGCTTTCCGGTTGCGTGAACTTGGCCGGAGGGATGACGCTTCCGCCGCCTCAGCTTCCCTTATCCCTGAAGCGGGGACCAATCAGAGTACTTCGTTCATAAGGTTTTAGGAGAATGATGTAAGCTAATGTTGGTAAAGTACTGAGAAACAGCCCGACGCACACGAATCGCCACATACGTGCTAGCTCTTGTCGTGAAGTCCCAATTGTTAATGGTGAAATACTTACACACTTGATGCCGCATATCAGAGGAAACCAGAGAGAACGCGGAACTGGAAAGGGACCTCAGAAACCATCTAATTCGGCCCCCTTATCTTTTAGATGAGTCAGCTGCGGCAGAGGGCCGCAGAGATGCGCCGAAGGCCAGCAGATCTCTGGGGGCCTGGGTCAGTCTTTTGTCCGGGCCTCTGGTGCGCAGACTTCTCAGGGGCCGTAAGTTACGGCGAAGAAGTTTCCCTTCTAAACAGCTTAAAAACGACACTGCGTAAAGCAATGTTCTGTGTATGTTAACAAATACCTTGCGCTGGTAGCGACCAACGGCTTTAATACGTCCACACGAGAGGCTTTTGGGAGGAATCTCATGTTGTCCCCGGGAAAGAACAAACCCCTCACTGTTTATTTCGTGGAGCTCGCTGTAGAAGAAATACTTCCGTTTCTGGTAAAGAGCAGAAATGACGTCAGACGGCATTCGGGAAAGGACGTACTGTTCAAAGAGGGTAATTTGGCCGGAAGTTTTATTTGATACTTGGCCTCGCTGGAGGCTCCCAGAACTCAGACCCTCCGTGCTGACATTTTCACTTCTGCTGAAATAATTTTCACTTCCGGGTAATAATAACATGTGTGGTGTGCAACCTGCACTTGGAATCTAAGCTGTAAAACAGTGGACCAGAGAGAGGCTGTTTGTTCTCCCGGGCTCACTTCTGCTCTCTCTCCAGCTCTCCGGGTTCGGTGGGGGCACCGGGTTGGCAAAGCTGACCGCAGGCCTGGGGCTCGCTCATAATTCCCAGCTGCCGGTCTCCGGCCACAACCAGGCCACCGTAATCGCTGCCTGTCGGCGCTCCGCTGTCACGGCCACAGCCCCGTCCGCGCCACCTTCTCTCTGCCTGGGCCCCCGCCCCTGCCATCGGTTCCTCCTGAGGTCACCTCCTCGCCACCCTCTGCCCAGAGGCCATGAACACCTCGCTAAAGCTTAAAACAGAGAAGTCAGATACCTGCTCAAGAGTCAGGTGCCTACGGTAACTCCCCCCCACTGGCACCCAAACACCATCCCGAGTTTCCCCCCACCTACAGGGTGCTTGGCTGGGGCTGGTCGAGCTCTCCCACCCTGTCTACCGTCCCCTTATTCCCTAGGCTCCGGGCCCACCTGCTGGCAGACACCGATCTCAGCGCCGAGGACCTGCTCGTCCTGCAGGGAGCGCTGCCCCCCAGGAGCCCAGAGCCCCTCCCTCCCACCTCTGGGTCTGAAACGAGGGCGCAGAGGGTCCCTCCGTGTCCAGTCCGCTCCCGCTCAACCATGTGACCACCGGTGATCCTTCTCTGATCCTTCTGGCAGCATTTATCAGTGGCTGCCGTCTTACTTAGCTATTCAGATGTGGGGCTGACCGCTCCCAGCTCCCTGGGGGCAGGCTGGCCACGGGCCTGCGTGCCGTTTTATCTTTAGCATCTGGAAGAATTCCCCAGAAGACACCCGTAGGCCCACGATGGGTAACTGGCCTGTCTTCTTCAGAAAACTCTTGATCTGGTATCTTCACGTTTGCGAAGATATGTTATCTACCATAAACCATTTCCGTACGCCGCGTCTTTTTGGCGTGAATTTAGCACGGCCTGACTTTCGTGTTGTTCACATACGGTGCCCTGAGTGGTAACATATCAAGTTCCTCTTGTTCACAATAACGTTTTCTCACACATTCTGCCGGCGGGGGCGGGGGGGGGTGTCCAGTTGTCTGAGCTTTCACACGTGTACAGACTGGTGTCATTACTACCACATCAGGATGCAGGGAGGCACGGTCACCCCGGATACCCCTCAGGCTGCCCCTCTGTACTCACGCCTCCGCCCCACCCCTGTCTGCTCCCTGTCACCGTAGCTGTGTCCTTCTGACACCGTCCTAGAAACGGGATTAAACACCATGCCACTTGTCACTCAGCAGAGTGAGTGGCACCCATGCTGCTGTGGGCACAGTCGGTGCCCGTCCTTGCTGAGTGGCACCCCAGGGAAGGACACCTGCTTCCATACAGCCCGAGGTTAAGTCCCGTCTGGGTGGTGGTGGCCACCGGTGTTCCTGTCCCCGCTCAGCCCCTCATAGCCACTCACCGGGCGAAGACGGTGCCGCTGCCACCCGGGAAGGTGTAGGGGTGCTGCTTCCGGAACACGTGTCCCACGCGGCTGCAGGGGACGATCTCCAGGCTGCCGCCGCACTGCCACACGCGGAACGAGATCTCTGAGGCGATGAATGAGACAGGGTGACTGACGGAGCCCTGGACTGTTCTGAGCAGCAGCCACCCCAGACAGGGTACAGACATCCACCCGCCAGTATCCCATCAAAGGGCTCTCGTGCCCTCGTCTCCTGAAGGAGATGTGAGCAGGGAGCCTGCCTCCTTCCAGAACCTGGTCCTGAACATTCTACGGTGGGGACATTGGACACACCCAGTATCTCCTGGCTCCATAGCACAATCAAGAAAGTATGTGCAGGCAGATCAGCCTGACTGTAGCGAATACAAGTTGCGTGTCTTAAATATACACAACGTTAAATCGTCAACGGCGCCTCAATAAAGTTGAAGAGAAAAAAAAAAAGATGGAACGAAAGTTCGTACTGCGGTTCACCAAGAGGGTGTCTCCACAGCGGTGTTTTTTTGCAGAAATGGGAAGTGGTGTAGACAAAAAGAAGAATGTCAAACAAACTCCCTACCCTGGGACATTTACTAGCTTAGATTTGAGCACAGATCCAAATTATGGAGTCAGCTAGATCTGTGCTACCAAATCCCATGTTTGCATTCAAGAATTCGGTTCCAAATTAAAAAAACAAAACAAAACAAAAAACCAACAAAAGAGCATGCAGAAACGTTTTTCAGATTCAGACGAGACACCTGCAGACAAGTGCGATTCTCTGGTCTATTCTGAACATGGAGGGACTCTAGGCACAAGACCTCGCGTATCCGTGCAGCATCACAGGTATTAACTGATGAAATGCTTGCCCTGAATTCTTCACCAGCGGGTTCGTGATCAGGGGCTATTACATTCGCACTTGCTTTGTATCGACACCCTTAGAAAAGGCACCAGGAAGGTGTATAACATCCATGAATTAAAAAGCATGAAACACCCACAATGGACCTTCGATGTCAGATGTAACCGGCCACCGTATAGGCCAACTTCCTCGACAACTTATTTTCAGGGCACTGACCACGAGTAAGCAGCTGGACTTTCTCTCTTCCCCTTAAATTCCAAAATTTACGCTTATCCAGAACTGTGCATTATTAGCAGACTGCAAGTCACCTGGAAAGTTCACAGGTGCCTTTGGACTGTGGTAATGACCAAAGATGCCCGAGTAACACAGAACCCTCAAGAGCTGGCCATGGACTTCATTGGTCAGTAACCAATGGTTCACCTGCTTCGACACAGAATCTACCTACAGGAGTAATGAGATGCTCAGGCCAACTTCAACATACACACTGCCCTGAGCGTCTGTACTGGGGAAAAGCTCGGCGCGTGGCTGGCTTCTGGAACAGCCTGGCACCCTCTGACCAGGCACCTGTCCTCCTCACCAACCATCTCAGTGGCCGCAACAGTCTTCATGGTTTGTATACAAAGGGCACTTCCTCGACATCATTTCACACCCGTAAGAACACGGTGAGGAAGCGAGATAGAATGCACAGAATTAGCAGTCACTGCTGGAAGCATAGAAGGGTCAGAAAGAAGGTGGGATTAGGGCACACCACAAGCGAGCTGCTGGATAAATCCTCCAGGCAGAGCCCTGTCTGTGGCAGCAGGCGCCCAGACCGCACCGCTGAAGGCACGTAACACCCCCTCGGGCATGATGGGAGTTCCTAGGACTGGATCTAGCAAACTCAAGCAGGAAATCCCTCATTGGCTCGAGAGGAGTGATCCATGCAGCTGCCGTGGGCCTCTCATAACCAATTCCCTTGCAGCCTTGAAAAATGCAGGGTCATGACCGACCCAAGTCTCTGCCGTGACGGGTTTCTGACTTTCTCCGTGTCCAACAAAGCTTTGAATAAGAAGTTCTCTGCGTTTCAGGAGAATAAAAATTTAAATATACGCTTGCCTAACTGGAACATTCCATCTGGGGGCTAGGAAGGCCCCGTGGCTTCCGTGGAGGGCGCGTGTTAAGCCAGGAAGGGATCCGTTCAGAGCCCTGGCCACACAGAAGTACGATTACGTTCAACTCTGATTGCACTTGAACTCGGGGACGCTACAACTTGGGAACGATTACGCAGGATAACTTGGTGGCTTTTGGATCAGGCCACTTGTTTGCTTCTCGGCTCTGCTCACAACCGGCCGTGAGGTCTCGGGCAGGACCTTGGTCCTTCAAGAAAGCATGAGACGAGACGCACAGCGCTGGCGAAAATCTCTAGGTTGCGCACCCGAAACTAATGAAACCGTGGCGCCGTGCCTAACTACACCTCAACCGAAAAAAAAAGAAAGCAAGCACAAAATGAGATGATGCACCGGAAGCAGTCAGCATCTGGCTAATGCTGTGGGGACACGGCACAGAGGACAAATCACGTGTCCAAGGAGCCTAACGCCTACGTCTCACGGGGGCCGGGGACCAGGTTCTCCGTCTTTCTTTTTCATTGCTTACGTTAGACTTACGTTGCCAGCTAGGAAAAGCGGAAGGTGCAGTGGTTTTGGCGGGGGGGGTGCACCTCGAGGTGGCCTTGGGTGTCACTCGGAGCACCCCACCTCTCCCGACACACGTCCACACCCACCCGGCGCTCAGAAAAGAAGTCAGAGAGGTGTCAAACAGACTCAGATTGGGGACTTCTCTTGCTGAAGCCCTACGCCTGTTCACCCTCCAGAGCCAGTGGGAGACTCCTCGAGAGCGCCTTTACGGAGCCGGGCAAGGGAAGGGACGATGCCAGACGGCACCCACGCAGGGACTGTTCCAGCCCCTTCCTCCCTGTCCGGCCCCACCCCCACCGAGGCCCCTCGAGCCCTTCTGCGGGACTTCACACATGGCACAGCTACATAAATACAAAAACCAAACCAACAAAAACTCCAGGGCATTTAAGAAAACGGCTTCCCCTCCCTCAGGTCTCTGGTGAAATGTCCCCTTTGGTATTTATATCGACACTCTTCTGTGACACAAAGGCTGGCTGCCACATCATCGGCCTAATCCATGCTTTCAGCCAACAGCACACCTTTTGAAAACCACGGTCACCCAAGTGATGCCCTGTCCTACTGGGTGGTCCCGGCTGGCCAGATTTCCACGAAGCCCATCAGGAGATGTCTGGGGACCGAGGGTGACGCGGAATTCTCTTCAGAAGGTTAATCATTCTTCTGAAGCCTTTCGTGCTCAAACGACTTTCATACAAGTCCTCCCTACCTGTCACCGTGTCATTAAAAAAACAACCAAAAGGAGTTTGACTCATGGTCCTTTGTCCCAGTGTTGTTACTGAGCCCAAAGAAGCTTTCAACATCAAACCGAGGCAGACAAATCTCCACAGAGGAGACGCTATCACTAACTTTAACATCATAAAGTCAGAGAAATAAAACAGGCGCGGCGAGCTTTTTTCTTCTAAACCAACAAAAAATGTCAAAGTTTCTGTTACGGGCAAAAACTCCTAAAACTGACGGTGACATCATTTGTCCTCTCCTTTGTCCCTGCCCTGCTTTCTCCCAGGGTTTGCCCACCCAAGGGCGGATGGTACCGAACAGCGTCAATAGCTGAGGACAATCAGTTCAGGACCCCCAGCAAAAAACGACGACGACAACGACAAAAAACAAAACCAACCGAGCAAAAATCAAACAAAACAAGAAATCTTTTCATCTGAATTCAGTAAGTATGGTGCAGGTACTAACCCAGACCAAAGTCTATAAAATTTCATTGTATAGAATTGGGCGCCGGGGTGGCTCAGTCGGTTCAGCGTCCGACTTCGGCTCAGGTCATGATCTCGCGGTTTGTGAGTTCGAGCCCCGCTTCGGGCTCTGTGCTGACGGCTCGGAGCCCGGAGCCTGCCTCGGATTCTGTGTCTCCCTCTCTCTCTGCCCCTCCCCTGCTCAAACTCTGTCCTCTCTGTCTCTCCAAAATAAACGTTAAAAAATAAAATAAAATTTCACTAAACCTGAGGGAAAACGATTAGCACGGTTAGTAAAAACAAACAAACAAAAAAATCAAACTAAATGAGAACCGTTCACAAAGTAGTCAAGGAGGGATTAAATGCCAAGGCCTCTTCACGCCGTCTGATTTCCGGGACTACGGTCAACCCCACGAGGCTGGCCCGGACTCACTTTCCACTCTACACGGCTGAAAGCAAATCCTACAGCCTGAAGTGCTTCCCCGTGTTTGTTAAGCTCGCTTTCCAAACCCTTGGGTCCACACGACATTGAAAAGTTTGCATTTTCCTTCAAAGACAGTGTCTGCCTTCTAGCATCCCTCATTCTAACTTAGGGCGACGGATTTTAACGCCCAACCCAAGACACCCTGAAGAGAGAAAGGTAGGTTATCGATACTTATTCGGGGACGGACGGGGTCTGATGAACGGTGACTAACGTCTTTATAGCTGGTTGCCAACTGGCCGCCTGTATACCACAAGCTCTTGCCTAACAGCCTCTTCCAAGCTTCCGCTTTTCAGTCGGGCGCCCTTGCTGGGCGGAAGGCCACGGCTTCACCAGGCTCGGAGAGCCAAGACGCAGGCTCACACGTACCCAGGTTCTCTCCTCCCCACACGTCCATCATCATGTCGTACTTCCCCAGCTCTTCAAAATAGAGCTTGTCCATCACGAACAGCCCTCCAGCAATCATAGGGGTTCTGAAAAGGCAGAGAGGGTGGAAGGGAAGAGAGGGAGAGGTCAAAGGTCAAGGACAGCGCTCCTGCATTCTACCGCCAAGGTCAGGTCTATAAGGTGAGCTTAAAAACGAAGCCACAGCCACCGTTCCCCAGTCGGGGCTCAGGATGCTGTCGTGGTTTTTTCCGCTGCTGACTTCAAATGCTTCCCACCTGCCCTGCTCAGACGCTCCCACAGCGCAAGGGGCCGGACCCGGTCCCCTACGAGAGAGTGACCACTGAAGCCGGGGGCACTCACTGACAGGTGGCCTTTCCGTGCCTCCGTTTCCTTAGAAGATTACAAAGAACGATACGTATAAGCTCTCAGGAGATTCTGCAAGCGACCCAGTAATATCAGCTGCCCTTATCCTGGAGCTGGTTCCTCACCAGCTGTGTCTCCTGGTCAGCCTGAGAGGCAGTTAACTGAGCCCCTACTTCCTTCCCAGTAGATGCCCTGAGAACTCAATGTCAAGTGCCGGCAGGAAGAGGAAGAGCTTAACTGAGTGTCTAGAAAACACGGGGCCTGGGGTCTCACCTGTGAGGGGCACCCCAAAGGATGCCCGGCACTTACTTTATGGGGGCGACCGGGTTCCCCTGGCGGGATCTTCTCTGCTCGGGCGTCATGTAATCCCATTTGAATACCAAGTTCCAGTCAAAACCTGCCGGCCACAGAGAAGACACAAAACACAAGGCGCCGATAAGAACGAACTGTGCTCCTGCCCCTCCGTCCCTCACGGCTTAGACGTATTTGTATTTGATGTTTGGACTGGACTCAGTGAAACCACACACAGCAAAAACAAAACAAAACAAAACAAAAAAAAACAAGAAAAGAGCGTGACCACGAAGGCCGCAGCAGGAGGGAGAGGGCGCCCGGGGCACCTGGGCGGGAGACCGGCAGGGAAGGCGCATGCTGGAGAGGCTCCCTCTGAACAGAAAACGCGGGTCAGGCTTTCCTAGGATGAAAATGCCTGAGGGTAACGGACCCAGGGAGAGAAGGGGGGTCCGTGTGGAGACACCCTGCACACCCGAGGGCTGTAGGGAGGCGAGAGAAAAAAGAGGGACAAAGTCAAATCTGCCACCGGGCCTCCAACACTGTCCTGGGGCAAAAGAAGAACCCAGGGGAGGGGACAAGATGACAGGGTCCCTGGGCCTGCCACCTGGGATCCTCTCAGCGTCTCCTGGCTGCAACCAAACCGTATTGGGGTGGGGGTGGGGGCAGAGGGACCACTTTTTGGCGAAAATGAGCCAAATACTTCCTTTGGCCGCCAGCGCAGTGGGCAGCAAGCTGCAATTTCTGAGAAATAACGGCCGCCGTCCCACGTCACTTCTAGAAGCCACAGGCTGCTTGGGACAGCCGAGCGCAGGCCCGGTACCTGCCCGTGGTTTCTGATGTTTGTATTGCCGTGTCTCGCCCTTACTCAGAAGGCACCCCGCACCGAGCCGTGGGTGCCCGCACACCCCACCCGCTGATGCTCCAGAGATGCACGAGGAGACCACTTCTTGGTGACAGGGGGCTCACGATACTGCGTTTCCAAGGGTCTGGCAGCTGAACCTAATGACTCCAGGGCCATCTGTCCTTCAGCTCTGTGCCATGGGGCCTGGGCCGGCAGGGACCGTGCAAGGCCTAGGTTCGGATCTCTCTTCGGGGTGCTCTGAGGTCAAGGTCTGGCTGTCCTGCCAGCCCCCACGTCTGTAGCCTGAACAGGGCAGGGTGGGAGGCGTGAGCCGGGGGTCTCCTGGGCTAGCACGGCACGCCAGATGGCCCCTCCAGAGGCATGGGACCACAAAGGCCCCCCCTGCTGGTACCGCCGAGTGCCACAGTCTAGCAAAGAAGAGGCGAGTGGCTGGGGGGGCCAGGGGGCAGAGACGGGAGCCCAGGGAGGAAACTGAGGCAGGCCCCACACTGGCTTTCCCGAAGAGCCCAGCGCTCCCCGAGGCCTGCCTCAACCAGGGAAACGACAAACGTCCTGCCTGTGTGATCAGCAGACAACGCAGGGGCCCCAGCGGGCCAGGTGACTTTAACACCTGCTTGCGAATGTTCATTCTTATTTTATTAATTTGGTCCAAACAGACAAACTATGTTAGGTTTTGAGAACGTGCTAAAAGTGCCGTCCTTGATTTTTTTCCCCCCTAAAGGGCTCCTGGAGTAAACCTGCTGCCTCTTCTTCTTCCGACCCCGGCAGGAGGCCTGAGCCCTGCCCTGCAGAGCATCTGGGTCCCTGCACTGGCTCTCACACAGGAAGCTGCTCTGGGAGCAAGAGAGCCCATCAAATCTCAGCTCTTGCAAGTCCTCGGGGACGAAGACATTCTGAAGACCGGCGCTTTCTTGGTAACTAAGGATCTGTCCCCTTTAAAGCGGCCAAACCGTCTCGCCGTTTGCGGAGAATCGTTTTTGAACTCCGTGTCTCCTGATGCGCGTAGAGCCCTCCCACGGCGACGGCCCCGCTGCCGATGGCTCGGGACGGGGGACCTGCCTGGCCACATCACGGACCTCGTGCCGGCGAGGCTCATCCCTTCGCTGCCCACGACACTAGCACCCCGCTTCTCAGACGGGCATGCGGAGGAGCAGAGGTCAGCTGGCAGGTGGGGCCAAGAGCCGGAGTTGCCCGGACCGCCCCGGCATTCTGTTTCCTGAGGCTGCGCCCGGTTTGAGAGTTTCACAGTCTTCTTTTCTCCGTGGCAGGCCATCAGTGGCTCCCGTGTCTGTCTGCAACAGTCCGTCCTCCTGGCATCCACCCAAGGTGTTGGAAGACTGGCAAAGCGACCCCTAGGTTCACACAGAGCAACTGGGGTGCCGCTGGGCAGGTAGAAAAGACTTCGTGGACCGTAGGTGGGAAGGGTCAAGAGCGAAGACATTACACAGGCAGAAGGCACAGGCTCTGACGTCTCTTTCAGCTGCTTTGAGCGGTCTCAGCTGACCTCCTGGCTCTCAGCCGGGCTCTGAGAGGCGTGACCGCCAACCGGCCGAGGTTCAGAGCACAGAGCGTTTATGACCGGGCGGTGGCAGAGCCCTGTGTCACCAGCCACCCCCTGCCCCACCCCCACCCCACAGTCCCAGGGACAGAAGGACACTAGTAAGAGCCGCGTGTCACATGACAAGTCCCTTCGAGGGGCCAGTGTGATCCCTACGCTGCCATCAGCACCATGGAGCCCTGCATGAGACCGGCGGGTCCCCAGGCAAGGCCCAGGAGCCCGCGGGGGTCCACAGACCCTTCTGGGGGTCTGCCATGTCAAAACCGCGTTTATATTTACATGAGACCTTATGTAAGTGCCTCTTTCAGGCTCACTCTTTCAAAAGCCCATGATGGAGCTTTCCAGAAGCTGTAGGACGTACGAGATCAGCACTCTGATGGACAACTGGATGTATATTTGCATCGCCTCATGTTTTAACAAGTTCTCGGCTTGAATTTCTAACCCAGCAAATGCTGATACATGCAGCCAGCACGGTATAGTCACACAGGGGTTCTCTGGGGCCTGTGATAATTTCTGGGAACGTGAAGAGCACGAGAAAAGTCACCAACGGGGCCCCAAGGGGGCTGGGTGTGACAGAACACATCCAGAGGCTACGAGGATCAACAGGAAGCTGGTGTGGCCACTTACACTCGAGGTGACCCGAAAGTGAAGCAGGATGTGAATGGTCGGCTGGGGGGGGGGGGGGGGTTGTGTAGGGGGGGACCTGCAACCAAGCCACGCAAAGGGGTAAAATCAGCAGGACTTGGTGATGAGTGGGCTTGGGTGGTCAGCGGGAATTGGGGATGACCCAGGTGACCCGGGCGGCAGGGCAGGTGACCTGGATGGCTCTGCCACCAGGGGGAGGCAGGCTGTCGCTGTCAGAGGAGCTGGCGTCACAGGGGAGGCAAAGCCAGGCCCGATACTGAGCTCTGACGCTCACCGCACACGGCCTGTCGGCTCTGGCGGATCCTCATCCCAGACTCCGACCTGGGAAGGCTTAATCTTCCGATTAAAAATGACACCAGTCGTGTGTACTGAGCCACACGTGTCATAACAGCCACAGAAGGCCAGCGAGATAAGAGAAGAACAGGAAACACAGGAAGTCCTCTAAGGGAAATAAGGCTATTTTTCGCTCTCTTTAGGAGATCCCACTTGTCGAGCACAAAGACACCCTTTGCTCGCGGTGCGTGCACCGGCAGCGTGAAAGCTGCTGTCACTGTCACTCGTGACGCTGAGAAGGAGCGGCGATCAGACACCACACAGACAGCAAGAGCGAGGCGGGGGGGGGGGGGGGGACCAGGAGCCGCGCTTACCGCCTTTCAGGTCAGCGGATGCCCCCACGTACTGAAAGTTGTCCATATTGATGACATCGATGATGGGGGACACGACCCGAGTCCTGTCCTGAAACACAAATGAACAAAAGACAGGAGTAGGCATCACAAACAAAACAAAGGATCCCACCCCACAAAAGGCAGGCATTCGTGGCAGACAGTTTCAGTGAAACCCACCGCCTGCCATCGCTAACCACGCTGTGCTCCAGGGGACCTTGGGGCCCCCCCATCCAACGCGCACGCCCTGCCCTCAGCCGTCCCGTGGACGGGCCCTATTCTGTGCCGAGCAAGGTCGAGGGTGAGCGGGGAGAGAGAATCACTCCCTGAGAGGAGGCAGCCGTGGGCACGGGGTGCCTCAGGCGTGCCAACTCGGCTAGAGAATTCCAGACTCTACGCAGGTCTTACCTGTGATTTCTATCAAACAAGAACATTTTTTCCCTTAGACGGAGGCATTTCTTTATGCCGCGGTTATTATTCTGGTAAGAGTTTGTGAACATAAGGCCTTTTAACCTTCCTGCCCTCTTTCAAACGAGATGCTTGATGCTGGGGAGAGGCGCTGCCCCACGCGGCTAGTTAACGGAAGAGGAAGTGCTGTCCTCCAGCCATTTACAGAACCCGTGTTAACCAGAGGAAAGACTTCGAAAAACAAATTGGTAACAGCATCAGCAGAGCTAAGAGCCTAATACATCAGAGGAACACGTAAAAGAACAGTATAAAGTTCTGACATCACCCAGGAGCGAGTTTACGGGACACAAAACCCCGTGCCTGGGAGAATCAAGTCTTCCCTTGCCGGGCTCGGTCCGGACCTGGGGATGGGCACCAAATAGCATAATTTGCTCTCCTTCTCAGTCCACTTCTTTTGTTTTGACTTCTTTTTTTTTTTTTTTAAGTTTATTTTGAGAGAGAGAGAGCGTGAGCAAGAGAGGGGCAGAGCGAGAAGGAGAGAGAGAGAATCCTAAGCAGGCTCCGAACTGTCAGCGCAGAGCTCAACACAGGGGCTCGAACCCACAAACCGTGAGATCGCGACCCGAGCCGAAATCCAGAGTCAAACGCTCAACTGGTTGAGCCCCCCAGGCGCCCCTTGACCTCTTCTGATAGGACTGGAATTGGTGAGAGTTGCAATTTTCCACTCCTTCTGTCCTTACTTGAGGAGAGAGTATTTGAAAGAATTCTGACAGTTTGATGGCAGAAGCCTGTGGTCTCCACACACGCTAATATCTTGGCTGTGGCCGTGTCCTCTGCGACCAGGGAGGAGTCTGGTTGTGTGAGAACGGGCCTGGAGAGGACGGGATTCCAGAGGGTTCTTCTCTCGGCTAGGTGCGTGTATAGGTGTGAGAGGGCTCAGTGAGAGGGGATGCAGCAGAAACTGCTTTGCAACCCTGGCTGTGTCTCCTGCATGAATTTTGGATGTGTTATTAAACACGTTAACCCCCAGGTTCCTCGTGGGGCAGACGGGGTCAATGTGTAATTTATCTAACACATAGTTAGCGTTCGGTGAACAGTCCCGAATATCGTAGTATCACTAATAACTGGGACACGGAGTCAAGATCATCAATACCGTCATAACATCATCATCGCTGGTAGCTTGTGGTTATTGAGTATTTCATGATTCAGTGTCCCTCAGCCACCCGTGTCACGCGTGACTCGTAAAAGGCCTCACTTGTTCGTTTCCGATTTCTCCAGTACTTCCGTTAGGTTCGCTTTATCACCCCAAAGAAACCCTTTCTCAGTACGGAGAAAAGAAAAGTCAGGAAAGCAAGCAGAAGGCAAGCGAAATGACAAAAGGCCGAAGGTAATACCAGCGATGACGTTTCTAGCGACAGAGGTACACAAATTGCGCCCCGGGGCTCCCTGACAGCCTCTAATGGTCAACTGTGTGCTCACGGGCACCCCGTTCCGCCACGAGCCGGCAGGCTGGGTTCGTCGGCGAGCAGCATGGCTGGAGGTGGCCAGCCTGCCCTCCTGGCCCTCTGGAGGCAGCGATGGCATCAGCCGCTCCGAGTGCACTTGCTGGACGCCGGGCGCTGTCCTCAGCGCTCGGCCCCTCCTGAACTCAGAGAGAAGGCAGACCCTCCTAAGAGGAAAGGGACCGTGGGAAACTGATCAGGCTCTCGCCAGCCTCCGCCGCTCCTCGCCTCTGACTCATCAAAGTGATTTTCTCTCCAGTGATAAGATTCCTACAGTGAACGGAATACTCTTGGAGAGGTTGTGCCAGAGGCACGTTCAACCCCCCCCCCCCCCACCTTCCAGCACGCGGGAGGAGCCCAGCACGAGCCCCGGGCCTCACCTCAGCCACCCTCTCCAGGAGGGGCTCCAGCCAGTGCTCGTTGCATTCACAGTGGCTGTCCAGGAACGTCAGGACCTTGGCCTGGGCCGCATCGGCCCCCCGGACCCGTGAGCGCATCAGGCCTGCGGAAGTGATTTCAAAAGCGCATCAGAGTATCTGAGAGAAAGGCAACAAAACAGCACATACAGCACTGACATCCCCCCGCCGCCCCCCACGGCTCTGTGGCCCTCTTGCCGGGCACAGTCTAGTACAGAGTTGGGGGGCAGGATCGATCCTGCCCCGTGGTTACCGAGACAGGCTTCTGTCAGGATCTCCGTTCCTAAGTTCATCGGAGGACGAGGAAGGCAACTTTCTTAGAACGACTGCCCTCTGAGTCAGGCCCTTAAGAACCTGAAGTCTCCTTTATCAAGCAACTGAAACGTGGAACTTTTCCGACTACCTTCTTCTAACGCAGCAACAGTTTTCTCCTTAACTGGGGCAAGGGAGGTGTTACTCGGACACCTTCAGGCGCTGGTGGTACCGATTTTAATGGCTAAGGGTGCTGCAAATATCTTTGCCTGTCCGAGACCTACCACAGCCAAAGAACATCGGTGGCAAATCCCGGCTGACCGGCTTTTACAGAAAATTAGTTCCACGACAGGTCAAATTTCCACAGTTTACGTACTATGGTCTGTTCATAATATGGATCCTTTACTATCACACCAAGTCTTATCACAAGTCGTATCTCTGTCACTGGATGACGCGGTCGTAAATGGCTTTTGCTGTGCACGCCGGGCTTTCCGCAGTGTCCCCGTCATGATTACCCGTGGTTGTGCATTTCGCAATTTCAGGTACCTGTGGTCAACTGAGGTCCGGAAGCCAGGGGATCCTCCGTCTGACATATCATCAGAAGGTCAGCAGTAGCCTAACGTTATGTCACAAGTCTGTGTCATCTCCCTCCCTTCATCTTATCATGGGGGCATTTTATCACCTCACATCATCACAAGAAGGGTGAGGACGGAACGATAAGATATTTTGAGAGAGAGAGACCACACTCATGTAACTTTTATACAGTACAGTTATAAATGTTCTCTTTTATTATTAGTTATTATGGTTTATCTCTTACTCTGCCTAATTTATAACTTACACCTTGCTGGAGATACGCACGTAGAGGGAAAAAGTTTATTCAGGGTCCCTTACTATCTGTGGTTTTAGGCGTCCACTGGGGGGTCTTAGAACGTATTCCTGTGGATGAGGGGGCACAGCTGTATATGAAGATGATGTGACTATTCACGACCCGTGAGGACAGCGTTTTCAAGTTCCTTTATACAGAGTAGTCAAAATGGGTTTTCAATGATTCTTCTAGATCTGCATGCTATGGGAGGGGGAAAAAAGATAAAGGCTTCTAATTCTGGTAATTGCAAAGTCGAGAGTCTTAGCTTGTATTAGACAAGCTCTTGCTCAGAGAAGAGTTATAAACTCTGACCAAAAGAGAAAAAGCAAGAATCGGAAAGGGCCAGACAGCAGTGAGAAGCAGGCAGAAACTGGAGGGGATTCAATCCCTGAAAGGAGAAAAATCACAGGGAGTGAAGCCCAGGGGTGTGTGGTGTTTCTCCCGAGGTTACGCCACGACCCGCTGCGACACAGCCTTTTTGGCTGGAGGTGTCAGAGCACAGAGTTCAGGGTTTCGAGAGGGGCTAGAAACTGAAAGATGGAGATCCCGGAAAGGAGGTTCGTTCGTCCCAAATCTGGAGATAACCTCCTCATAAATCCTCGGCTGACTCCTGAACTTCAGGCACAAGGGAGACCCCGCGGAGTCCGTGAAAAGAAACAATCAGAAGGCAGAGAGAACTGAGATTTCAGCCGGTAACCACCACGGGACACACAGTTTGGCACAGGGCTCCCACCAAGTTAGAAGGGCTGGGTCATCTTTGAGGCTCCCCAGCCGATTCTAATAAGCAGCCAGATGAAGTCACTGGCACATTAAAACCCCCGCTAAACAAACCGAAGGCCGTTCCTTCGCTGCCATAATGTTTCACGCAACTGATTTTCTCTGACATCTAGTAGCATTATGAAGCACCTGTATAGATGTTCAAGTACATGGGAGACATACACGCACACACGGACACCCAAGCGCACACATACATTCCTGTGTGTGCTTTTTCTCACTCACTACCACCGGCTTCATTTGCTTACAGGTTTCCTTCCCACACTCTGTCTTCCCACAGCGGCCCCTCCCCCTCCCTTTCCAGAACAAAGCATCAGCTCATGTTCTCACCCAAGTGAACATCCTAACTTAAAGCACTCAGAGGCACTGATGTCTAAGGTTAAACTCTGACAAGGCCAGCAAGTGATCTGTTAGTTATAAAATGCCACCATGAAAAATGATTTCTTTCTTTTCTTCCTCTTCTTCTTTTTTTTTCTTTCTTTCTTTCTTTTTTTTTTTTTTTTTTTTCTCCTTGTGCTAGCAGGCACTTTGGGTTTCAGTTCAAAAAGTTATCATGCAGTTTGTCTGGGGGCACATGTAATGAAGATTTCGGTTTGACCTCAAGGTTTTGGCTTATTCTAAGCTTGGGAGATAGATGCGAGCCCAGCAAATAGAGCTTCCCAAGGGCAGGGCTGATGCCACTGTTTACGTATCTTGAACCCGAGGAACGATGATCTTGGTTGGTTAAAACATGGTGCTGATGGCACTGTCCTAATAGGCTCAATCACTTTATCGCTGATGAAATTCCTGCTAAGAAAAGCTGCCCGGATTGGCTCTGACCGGGCTACACGGGAACCGGAAGGAAGAGCATATGCACTGATCAGAGAATACAATCACCACTCCAGGATCAGCGGAGTCATCCTCAAATAACTAAGATGGCATGTTTTAAAGCTGTGCCGTCTTCCTCTGGACCATGGAGGAGCCTAGAATCCAGCCACCAAGCCCTTCAAACAGCATCGATACACTGGATGTTAATTGCGTTGTGGTTTTAGCTTCCTTTCCGGACGCTTCAAAGTAATACTCCACCCCCGCCCCCCCCCACCTCCACCCTTTGGAGTCTCTCTCCTAACTGCCAATAAAGTGGGCTCGATAAGCCCAGTTCCGGCAGACAAGACTGACCGCAGGTTTTGCGGCTGGCCTTTGCAAAATCCAATAAGCATGTAATTGCGGCAACATCTCCCTTTTTGGGATGGTTCACCTTCAGCAGGCTGTCAAACTTGAATCCGTTATTTTATCAGATGCCGGGAGCCTGGCGTCACCAAACTTCTCATTGCTAAATCTTTGTTTTCCTTCTAAACTCTGGTACTCCAGGGACTGATAAGACTTCCTGGGTTGTAAAGGGAAGAGAGACGCCAATTTTCTAAATACATAAATAAAAATGTAATTTGAACTCCTGCCCTAGTATACAAACAATTTCAATTAAGCTTTGAATGTCCTCCCTCGGCTTTGCTGGGAGAGGCTCCCAAGAGGCTCCCGTAGAGAGAGAGAGAGAGAGAGAGAGAGAGAGAGAGACACACACACACACACACACACACGAAGACTAGAAAGTTAATTGTTCTTTTAGCTGAAACATTTCGGGCTCAGGAAAAGTCGGAATTCAACCGTCTTGGTAATTGAATTAAGAAAAAGAGTTTAAAAAAAAAAAAAGAAAAAGAAAAAGAGTCTTACCTTCTCGCCGATCATTTCTGAGAACCCGCACCTTCTCAATTTTCCCCAAGAGAGCCCCGTCCTCAGCTAGGGAAAGAGAGAAGCAGAGAATTTGGAACCTCGTTTGCAAAGGCTCTGTATTCAAGTATTGTGATTCCCAGTCATCGGTGGGCGGATCTCCGGGGGCATCAAAGAGGCACCTGTTTCTTTACACAGCCCAGATTTCTGACCTTTTCGGGCACTAAGGAAGGCCGGCCCCCAGGAGAAGGGCCAGGCAAGGGGCAGGAATCCGTCTTGGTACTTACGGTCATTGCTGTAGTCATCCACCAAGATGATCTCTTTTATGAGGTGGGGTGGGCTTTTCTTAAGCACGCTGAGGAAACAGAAAGACAAAGGTTGGGGCGCCTGGGTGGCTCGGTCGGTGAAGCATCTGACGTCGGCTCAGGTCATGATCTCACGGTTCGTGAGTTCGAGCCCCGTGTCGGGCTCTGTGCTGGGAGCTCAGAGCCCGGTGCCTGCTTCGGGTTCTGTGTCTCCCTCTCTCTCTGCTCTTCCCCTGCTTGTGCTCTCTCTCTCTCTCTCTCTCTCTCTCAAAAATAAATAAACGTTCGGGGCGCCTGGGTGGCGCAGTCGGTTAAGCGTCCGACTCCGGCCAGGTCACCATCTCGCGGTCCGGGAGTTCGAGCCCCGCGTCAGGCTCTGGGCTGATGGCTCGGAGCCGGGAGCCTGTTTCTGATTCTGTGTCTCCCTCTCTCTCTGCCCCTCCCCCGTTCATGCTCTGTCTCTCTCTGTCCCAAAAATAAATAAAAAACGTTGAAAAAAAAAATTTAAAAAAAAATAAATAAATAAACGTTAAAAAAAGAAAGACAAAGTTTGGAGGCCTTGTAGGGGTACCACTTGGGGTGGGGGATTCTCCTGCGACGGTCCCAATCCTTGGCTGGAGAAGCCATCAATCAGCCGCTCCTTGTGCTGGAGTCAGGTGACCCGTCTGAACCCCCAGCAGACAGCTCTGGCCTGGCACGCCGGGGATGCGAGCCGGCTCCAGCAGCCCTGCCGGGGACCACCGCCCGTATGGTGCAGCAGGTGGGCACTGGGTGGCCTCCCCTGCCCTTACCTGACCACTGTCCTCAGCAAGGCCGACCTGGCTTCGTTGTGGAACGTGATCACCACGCTGGTGGCTGGCAGGTCCACCCTCCACTGCTTCCGCTGACATCTGAGGGAAGAGAGACATCGTCCTCTGAACGCACCTGGACCAGCCTCGGAGAGGCCCTGGAGGGCACGAGCCCGAAGACCCGCCGGGATGGGCGTTCTCGGCTGGACCTGCTGTCTGCAGGAGGGGCTGGCCTATTCTGAGGGAAAGTGACAACAGGACATAAGGAAACAGAGAAACACAACCGGAGTTACGCGTTACCAGAGGATTTCGGCGAAAAGTAACATATTGAGAACATCTTTCTAACGCGGAGAGAGGGGAAAAAAAAAAAAAAGCGTGTTTTAAAACAGGGAAGTCCCATTTCTTCCCACATGCAGATACACCTCTAGAGATGTGCTTTTCACAATTCACAGTGGTTATTTCCGAGGGGTGGAACCGACTGCGAGTCGACGTTCTTTTCTCGTCTTTCCGGCAAGCACGTGGGGCCTCTGTGGTTCTCGGCAAAGCTGTATCTGGAACCCGGCTCTGTCCCCCTGACTGCTCGGCCGTCTCCCCATGCCCCCCACCCCACCCCCGCCAAGGGCAGCCGGGACACACGCCTGTCACCCTGTGTTTGGGGGGGGTGGGGACGGGAAATGCAGCCCGTGTCCCAACAAGGTGGGCGGGAGTGGTGCAGGCTAGGGCGGGGCGAGGGGCGGGCCCGTGGGAACCTGAGCCCGGCCGCTCTCACGGGCCATGTGGTCACAGGGACCACAGATAAGCTGCGGGCAGATGGAAACAAGTCACGTCTCGAGTCTGGCCTCCACAGACAGACACAAGGCCGCAAGGACACAGGATGGCTGTGTGAAAAAAAACGGGACCCCGGCAGCTCTAGGTCGAAGATGCTAACGTAGCATATGCTAGAGGCAGAAACGGCCCATCAAGGTAGAGCCCGGCTCAGCAGAAGCCGTCTTCAGGGACCGTCCCTTCAGGGCAGGCTCCACGGACTTGGAGAGCACAGAACACGCCAGCATAAAGGTGATGGTTCCAGAGAGACAGCAATACATCTGGGGTGGGCTCACAGCCTGTCAGGACCGCCGGCAACATTCGGGCAGTTACCAAAACGATGGGACCACTGATAACCCGCTTGGGAAAAAAAGGCTGGGAAGACGGGAGAGCATCTTTGCCCTCAGGGAAACGGAAACAGTTCTCAACATCTTTTTTGTGTGTGGAAGCGTGCAAGCGGGGGAGGCGCAGACAGAGGGTGGGGGGGGGGGACAGAGGATCGGAAGCGGGCTCCGTGCTGACAGGTTGACGGCAGTCAACCCGATGCGGGGCTCGAACGCACGAACTGCAAGACCACGACCTGAGCTGCCATCGGACGCTCAACCGACTGAGCCACCCAGGTGCTCTTTGACCAGCCGTGTTAACACCCCAGGCCCGAAGGGTGCAACAGTTGTGCCATGAGCCTGCACGAGGGTAGGAACCTGTCAGGTGGCCCCCAACGCGGTCCCTCCACCCCGGCCTCTGCGATAGCTGCACAACCTTCCGTGAGGCCAGTGCACTTGACAAACCCTGTTTTTCCCTGTCAGCTCTTCACGGAGGCTACCCCAGCTGTTGAGCGATGGGCTTCCAGAATAAAAGGGGTCTATCTGAAATGGCCAATCAGTGGGAAAGGGAGTCGGGTTAGAAACAAACAAACAAACAAACAAAAAATCTCTGGTGCCCAGCCACGGCTGAAAGCGTGTAAGCAGTGAAGGACTGAAGCCTTCACACTAAATTTCCATGACTGGGAAAGACGACCTCAGAGAAGCAAATTTGGCAAAGGAGCAGAAAAGCGGTGCAATTAAAAAGCGATGAGGTCCAGAATCGCAAAATGGGCTTCCTTTGTTTATTTTGGTTTATCTGGATAGCCTGATTTTAATTGCTCACGAGGACGCCGCATAATATACCGGTCATGTGTTGGGGGGGGGCGGGGAGGGACGGGAAATGCATTCTGGAATTAATAGCGGACCTCGTTACGGCTCCCGACAGCTAAGTCCTTAATGACAAGTAGATAGACAGGCTGGTTTTGTTGTTTTTCCTTTTCTTTCCATTTCAAGAATTAGCTAATTGTTGGATGAAGGAAGGAAGGAAGCCAACTGGTGGATGCCAGGTTCAGCTGTAAACAAATTACCGACGAGTGCTGTTCCCCAGAACTCCATCCGTAATGCCAATGAGCAAGAACTCGCGTTAGGAGGGTAATACCCTCTCCAGTGAGGTCCCACCTAACACAGCGTGAGGTGCTGAGCTAAGCAGGTTGCGCCCTGACTCACGGAGCGGGCGACGCGGCCACGCGAGGATTAAAACTGGGAAGCATTTTTCATGCCCAAATCACAGTCCACTTAACCAATCCGATCACGTCCTATTCTCCCAGTTTGCTGTTCTCCGCGGGAGCCTCATTCTCCGTGAGCGCTGGGAAGTCTCACGTGTTTCAGGACCCAAAAGGGCTGCTGCAGGCACATTATTTTATTAAAACTCTTCTACGTGTCCATAAGGCACCACGTTTTGCCAGGATTTGGCAGTCAGGAAATTTAAAAGGCATCCCGTTATTTTTTTTAAAGGTTATTTTATTTATTCATTTATTTTTGAAAGAGAGAGAGAGAGAGAGAGAGAGAGAGAGAGAGAATCCCAAGCCGGTTCCACACTGGCAACGCAGAGCCCGGCAATGGGGCTCAAGCTCTCGAACTGTGAGATCAGGACCTGAGTCGAAATCAAGGGTCGGACGCTTAACCGGCTGAGCCACCCAGGCGCCCCCAGGTATCCCATTTTTCAAGGCAGAGGGCTAACAAGCAAAAACGGAGAAATATCTTACCCCCCTCCCCACCATGAGTTCAGAGTGGATGTGTGTATGCATGTGGATGAATTCAGATCCAAACTCCTCACGCTGAGCCAAGAGAAGTGGAGGGGGGGGGGGAATGGGTGGCAGGGAGTGAAGAATTTCTTTAAATAGAAACGGAATCAATCTTGCATTTAGAGTTCCATCCTTGCCAAGCAGTCTTCACTACTCCGGAGCCAGCGAAAGGCGGCCCGATTTCGAAGATCACCAGGGGAGCTGGCGGCCGGGGGCACGTTCATACTTGAGCGTTCTTTGGGAAAGGGATACAAACTGCAGATTACTTCAAGTCAGCGCAGGAAGAGTGTGCGGCCAGTCCTGGCCTCCAGCTGATGCGAGCTGGAAGCGGTGTGAGGCCGAGGACACGACACGGGGCTCTGGGTCAGGCGCCGAGGACTGGAGCTCGCCGGAGTCTCCACGGGTCTGCTACTAACCTGGTCATTCTGGTAACTTCCTGTCTGGTCAAACGGACACGTGAACAACTGGAGACAGAAGTTGTGTTTGGGTTTTTTTTTAATGCTTAATTCGGTTTCATACTTCCCTGAGACCACATGGCTCTCATGATCTGAACTCGTGACTGGCTGGAAACGAGAAAAATGGCCCATCTCAATGACAACGTGCTCCTGAGCCCTTCAGGGGGAAGAGGGGATTTGTCTCGGGGACAGACTCGTCTCTGATGCAGGTGTCCTATTTGGGGCTGGTCACAAAGTTGCTCAAAGAACCAAATGCGCTGGGACGCTAGGGGCTCTGGGTAATAGTGCGGACGAATAATAAGGGATGTTTTCTACGCCGCCCCCAGCACGCCACTGCTCACTGTCACCCAGCTGACCTCGTATTTCTGCAAAGGGCCTGCGGTAACCTTGGTCACTGACTGTGTCATCTGTGAAGATGGCCCTCGTAATCTCGCATAGTTGTTGGGAGAATCGAATAAAAACCTATGGGAAAAAAAAAAAAAAAACCTCCGAAAAGGGGAAAGGTCACTACTTGTAATGCAGGGTTGATAACAGGTGTTTGGTGGCTGTGTCATCGGTGCGGGGAGCTCGGCGTGGAGTTTTCTCTAGTAACTTGGAGTTGAGGCCGATGTGATGGGCATGGGACAGACAAGCACACACGATGGTCTATGGGAGGACAGTGTGGTCACTCGGAGGGAGAAGGGTTCTCAGGTCTCCACGAAAAGCGCGGTGGATAGAATGGTAGGGGGATGGAAAAACAGGCTTCGGTAAGAGAGAGAGTTCTAGAACCTCTACAAGATGCAGAGCAAGGTCACGCTTATTCTGAGATGGGCATGATGGCCAAAGGGAGGGTCACGGGAATGAAGACACACTGGGTAAGTTCCATCTCCCTGAAACGTCTGTTCGACTCAGATTTTGTAAGGAAAATACCAAGCAACTTGATCGATGAGTAGTTAATGTAGCAATTAAAGTAGTAATTAAGCATTATTCGATGTTAGCATAAAGACGGGTGTCTATCATGGAGGAGATGGGATATGTATACCCTTTAAAAGAATAAAGCAAAGTTGGGGTGCCTGGGTGGCTTGGTCGGTTAAGCGTCCGACTTCGGCTCAGGTCATGATCTCGCGGTCCATGAGTTCGAGCCCCGCGTCGGGCTCTGTGCTGACAGCTCAGGGCCTGGAGCCTGTTTCAGATTCTGTGTCTCCCTCTCTCTCTGCCCCTCCCCTGTTCATGCTCTGTCTCTCTCTGTCTCAAAAATAAATAAACGTTAAAAAAAAATTAAAAAAAAAAGAATAAAGCAAAGTTAAAAGCCACGTCAAGCTCATGAAGGCATCTTCTGGGTGCCCGGCACTCAGAGGCCGCTTGGCCCCTCTGTGAAGCCAGTAGGGCACTTCCAGCCGGTCCCGCAAGGGGGATGTGCAGACCCCAGGACCCTGAGCATTCGACACACAGCCCGTGACCTGATCACAAGTCGGGATTCTGGCGTAGGTGGAAATGTGCCGGCAACGGGAGCCTTGAATGATTAGTTTCTGCAGCCCAGACCTTACTGTGTGCCCCGCCCCCCCTCCCCCCCCCCCCCCCCCCCCCCCCCCCCCGCCCCGCCAGCCACCTTCCGGCCGCGTCTCTGCTTCCCCGGGAGCAGCTCAAGGGGAAAAAAACACCCGGCTGAGGCAAGGCCATGGTCTCGTTCGAGATTCTGGTTGCTGTCGTATGCATTTCTCTGTATAAATCGTGAAGCTGGCATCCTGGGTTCCTTCAATCTGTGAGCGCAGTTCGAGTCCGCCTCTTAGAGACAAAGCTGGCTCTGGTTTGCGGACAGTGAAACAAAGCGAAGCAGAAGGGTGGGGGGAGCGAAGCTTCCGTTCCTGGGTTTGCAAAGCCAAGGGTCCAGCCTTGGACCACGATGCACTCGCCGGGGCCTCTGGGGAAGAGGGGCAGATGCCGCCTTTTTCCCAGGCCGCCTCAGCACCGGCACCCGCGTCGTGTGTGCGCGGAGAACTTCACACCTACGATCCGGACAGCAACATACAAGCACCCGTGCGCCCCCTGCTCGGCTTTAGTAAATCTTGGTATTTCACGCTCACCGCGCTAAGGCTTTCCACGGCGGGCCAACGCCACGCCTCATCCCTTCCCTGCTGCTGGCTGACTTCTCCCTGTCAGCAATAACACAGTGGTGGGCGAGGTCTTCTTACATAAAGCTTCTCGGCCATTAGGTCCCCGCAAGGGGCCAGTCACAGATGGATGTCCCTCTTCAACTGAACGTGAGACAGTCAACTGCTCTCTATAATGGCTGTTACCAGTTTCGCTCCTGCTCCCAAGGCCCCGAGTTCATGTGGCTCCACGGCCTTCCCGCCCCTTGGTATCGCCGGAGTGTTTTTATTTGGCCAGGCAGACTGGTACGAAACAGCTGTTCGGGGTTCCACTTTTTACTACCTCCTTACTACTTGATGACACGAATTTAGATCTTCTGGACGTCATCCTTCTGTCGGCCAGATGCACTGTAGAAACCTTTTCCGAGTCTGTGGCAGATCCTTTAACTTTGTTCGCGATGTCTTCTGTCAAACATGCGTCTTAAGTCGGACTTTTCAAACTGTGGCCCTGGGGTAACGTTCTGATGACCTAAGGTCGTTAGTATATTCTTTGTAGGTTTTCTTCCAGATGTTTTAACTTTTATTCATTTATTTATTTGAGTGAGAGAGAGAGAGAGAGAGAGAGAGAGAGAGAGAATCCCAAGCAGGCTCTGCACGATCAGCACAGAGCCTAACGCGGGGCTCGAACCCGCGAACCGTGAGATCATGACCGGAGCCGAAACCAACCAGCTGCACGCTCAACCGACTGAGCCGTCCAGGCATCCCTGGATGTTTTAAAACTTTTACAAATACGTTTCGCATTTACATTCTCTAGCTGCCCATGTATATTTTTATGAATGGCAGGACTAAGTGATCTCATTTTTTCTACATGGATGATTCGTGTCTCAGTACCGCTTAACAGCTCATTACTTCACCCCTGGTTTGGAATGTCACTGCTGTCACATTGCATTTTTTGTATGCAGACGTCTACTGCTGGTTCCATTTCTGCTCTGTTCACGTAACCTTGCCATGCTGCCTTAACTGGAGGTAAGACTTCGCCTCCGACAAGGCAGGCTGCCTACGATGTGTAGTTCTTCATTCAAGATACTTTATTGGCTATTCGGGGCCATCTGCCTTTCCTTATGAATTTAAAGATCAGTTCTTGAAGTGCCATGAGAGAGAGCACCATAGGACACTGTACTGAATTCACAGATTAATTTGAAGAGAATCAGTATCTTTATAATACTGAGTGGGTTTGGGTTTTTTTTTTTTTTTTTTGCCCTTCAGTTATGTTTTTTTTTTTTTTAAGTAATCTCTACGCCCAACGTGGGGCTCGAACTCACGACCCCATGATCAAGAGCTGCACACTCCACCAACTAGGCCAGCCAGGCACCCCGCCCCCCCTTCAATTATGTTTTGTACTTTGCTAGTTTTCTCCAGAAAAGTTGTGCACATTTTTTGTTGAATTTATTCCTAGTTACCCCTACATTATGCTCGCTATACACAGTGGGATCTATTTTCCCGTCTTCTAACAGGCCAGGGCTGCTGCTCAGTTTTGCACGTGGCCGCAGTACTGAGCAACCTCACTGAACTCCTTAGTTCTTTTGTTTTAAAAATATTTTTTTAGAAGTTTATTTATTTACTTTGAGAGAGGGAGTACACGAGCCGGAGGAGAGGCAATAAACAGTTTATAGGTTCTCTTGGAGTTTCCACTAATCAATTCATCCACGTTTTGTTTTTTTCTTTCCATTTCTTACAAATCTTACGTTTCTTGTCTTAATAAGGCACCGGTTATATGACCTACAACATAATATGCGATTTAAAAAAGGGGGGGGGGGCAGAAAACATCCTTACCTCCATCTCATCTTTAATGTGCCCACAATTAGATTTCTTTCTTTCTTTTTTTTTTTGAGAGAGAGTGCGAGTAGGGGAGAGGGGCAGAGGGAAGGAGGGATGGAGAGAGGGAGAGAGAGGGAGGGAGGGAGGGAGAGAGGGAGAGGGAGAGGGAGAGGGGGAGAGAGAGAGAGAGAGAGAGAGAGAGAGAGAGAGAGGATCCCAAGCAGGTTCCACGCCCAGCATGGAGCCCAACATGGGGCTCGATAAGATCATGACCTGAGCCGAGATCGAGAGTTGGATTCTTAACTGACGGAGACACCCCCACGCCCCCAGAATTTCATCATTACGCAGAATGCTTCCTGGAGATGTTTTATAGACTGCCTTTAATTAGGTTACGGAAATTCCCTTGTAAGTGCTATATTTTGCTGATTTTTTTTCTCTTCCATCTATTAAAGATGATCATATAGCCTTTCTTCTTTACTGCACTGAGGTGGTAAATTGTATTAATATAGTTTTCTGTTGCTCAGTCAATCCTCTTTTCCTAAAATAAACTCTAACTGGCCATGACTGTTTTTAAATAGAGCTGTGTTAGATTTGCTAGTATTTGGTTGAGATCTTTTGAATCAATAACGTAACTGTGACTGGTCTGCAAGTTTCTGTTCTTATACTTTCCTTTTCCAAACTCTAGCAAGATTCTCCTGCCCTCACGAAAGCATGCACGATAGCTTCCCTCTTTTTCTATTCTTTAAACCAGTCTGTGGTTTATGTAAACCCACCTGAGCCATCAATGCGGGGAAGGCAAACTTTTTATTGCCCAGACGGTCTTTCATGGCTTGTGTTTATTCATATTTTTAATTTCTGGAGTGATTCTGGTAATTTCCATGTTCCTAAAAAACCATCCCATGTAAGTCGCATTTATTTGCATAAAAGTGTACTCACAATTTTCTTATGGTCATTACAAGCTCTACTGTGTTAACAATAATGGCTGTGCTATTTTCCCCAATACTATTTTATCATGGTTTTTCTTTATTTTGGTTAATCAGTATTCTTGGAGATTTCTGTTTTTTGAAGATCAAGTTTTACATGATCCTATTTTGTTGGGTGTGTCTTTCTAGTTCATTAAATTTTTCTTTTTCCTGCATTATGTCCTTCCTTCCGCTGTTGAGGTTTTTTTTTTACCCTGTCTTCTTCTACCTTCCAAGGTCACAGAGTGGGCCGGGGTTAGCCTATGCAACAAACAGGTGGCTTCAAATCCAGTCAAATTCTCTAGACGGAGAGACAAAGGCAGTTCTGTGCTCAGCCAAGAGCAGGGCGGGGTGACGCGGGGAGAGGTGGCCTTAGGTTTCGGAATGACTGGCTGTTTAACTCGGGGAAGGAGCCGCGGGCACAGGTCTTCATCCTCTGCCAAGGTACACACCGAGGGCCGGGCGCCGGGGGAGACAGGGCCACCCTGGGGGCTGCTCTGACCCCAGTCTCTCCAGCAGACCCAGCGTCTGAAAGTGTGCTGGCCCCCTCGCACACCTGTGGGGCCGGGGAGACAAAGGAAGAGAAGCTGTGTGAGGGTCAGGCTCAGACAGCAAAGCCCCGATGTTTCGGAAACCCTGACATAGATGAAAACAGATCCGGTCACTTCCCAGCCCCTTTGCTCTCTGCTTGTGTATGGAGTATGTTTGGGGGGGGGAGGAGGGGAGGTTAACACACAGGCCACTGGGAGGAAGGCCGTCAACAGCAGGTGACCCCAAACAGGCCCTGAACACACATTTGTCCCCTTGCTCTCACCCACAGAGACCACACTTCCACGATTTCCATTCCAAAGGGAAAAAAGGGTGGGTCTATTTGTCCCCGTGGGAGCCACAGAGCCCAGATGGTTAGTGTCAGACTCTCAGAAGGGCCTATTTCTTTTATAAATGTTTACATTCATTTTTGAGACAGACAGAGAGAGAGGGAGAGAGAGAATCCCAAGCAGGCTCTGAGGCCCGATCCGGGGCTCAATCTCAGGAACCATGAGGTCATGACCTGAGCCGAAACCAAGGGTCGGATGCTTAACCGACTGAGCCACCCAGGCGCACCCCCCACCCCCTCAAGAGCCTATTGAAAAGTAGATGCCTTGGCCCTGCCCACCCGAGTAAGTCTGAGTGACGCCTGAGAATCGGATTTCAGAAGCTCCCTCTTCCCCAAGTGATGCTGATGCAGGCTGTTCTCAGGCCTCGTTTTAGGAAAGTTTGCAGAAGACCGAGCGACAATGGTCCTCTACTATGGAGCTGTAACTAGACTCATCTGAGGAGCTCTGGAATTATCCATGGAATTCTGATACAGACCACAGGGCACAGAGGCTAAAAACCACTTCTCTAGAGGACTGTGGTTTCCCATTCCCCCTCCACCTCAACCCGAGTCCCCGTGTCCATCACGTAAGGACCCCGCCTGTGCCGTGTTCCTCACACTCCGGCCAAGGTGAGAAGCCCGACACTTAGAGGGTCAGGTGCGAGGCTTTGGAATAAGGCTCCAACGCATCTGGGCGCTGTGGATCGAGACCCGGCCCACACCTCAGATCGGGACTCACAACAAGAGGTGGGCGGGCCTTGCGACCGATCGTTGTCCCTCTACCTTCAGAGCATGAGGAACATTTACAGGCCAAACTAGGTGGGTGCACCCTTCACCCCCAGGCGCTTCCTCTCTGGCCACCCACGGAGATCAGCCTCCCGTGGCCACGTTCACGGTGCGTTTCGCTACGGAGTTCTAGGAAGGTTGGACAGACCGTGGGGTAGAACGGGTATTAGAAACGGAACAGAAGAGGGGCGCCTGGGTGGCGCAGTCGGTGAAGCGTCCGACTTCGGCCAGGTCACGATCTCACAGGTCCGGGAGTTCGAGCCCCGCGTCGGGCTCTGGGCTGATGGCTCGGAGCCTGGAGCCTGTTTCCGATTCTGTGTCTCCCTCTCTCTCTGCCCCTCGCCCGTTCATGCTCTGTCTCTCTCTGTCCCAAAAATAAATAAACGTTGAAAAAAAAAAAAAAAAAAAGAAATGGAACAGAAGAAAAAATTGAAAAGGCAGAAGAAGAAAAAAAAAAAGAAGCAAGCTAAAGACCTCTCGTATAATGTTCATTTAATTAAAACACACTCTTAGTACTCCTCCAAACAGTGATAACGGCATAATATTCCACCTAATCAACTAATTTCTGGTCAGTCCTAATAGCTAGAGAGCTTAGTCTACAGAGGTCTTTTAAAGCGGAAGAGAACCAAATCCTAAGACATTTGAAAACCTCTACAGGACTCATCTGAAATTAAGCTTCTTAAAAATCTAGTTGGCAGGAGATTTGAATAAGCCCCATTAATCACCATGGGTTTGTCTCGCTTTGAAATTACGAGTCTAAAACAGCCCCCTCGCCTCCCACAGGTTCTCGTATTCCGTACTGCATTGCGAAAGGGAGCACGTTCTAAGACAAAATATTTATCCTCGCTGTGACGCCAGAAGCTCGAGCCGATCTGATCTCCCACACTCCCCGTGGAGTCCTCTAGACGCCCCGGAAAGGCCAGGGTTCCAGAGGTGAGAGCGCACACACGCCCGGGGCGGGCGGAGGCCACGCACGAACACACACTCTTCACGCACCAAACACTCCAGGCTCAGCACCGGCTATAGGAAGGGCCGCCCGGATGCACATGAGTGCTCTCCTCCCGAGCCGGGGGGAACCTCAGGGTTCCCCTGGCCGCCTTCAGCAAGCACGCCGTCTGATGGAACCCAACTAATCTTTCATTCAGAGGGCGTCATCTGCCCTTTACTGCCTCCGGTTTTACAGACACTAAATGGTAACTGAACGCTTCTTCAGGAGTCAAGAGCCGTTGCAAGCTGAGAAAATAACAGCCCTGGACGAAGCCATCTGAACTTCATCAAGCGTCCGAGAGCACTCGAGCCATCAACCTCCTGCCCACCGATCGGGCGGAGGCAGCTCAGAGGCAGAAAAGCGCAGGACTTGAAACGATCCTTCTTCCTGATGCCACGGAAGACGCTGTCCTCTCGGGATAGGAGCCCACGCCGCTTACGAGACACTAAGAACCACGTGTCCCATTTCTCGCCCCTGGTCTGCCCCCAGGGACATGAGGAACCCACTGATTGGCTCAACTCCACCACCTCTGCTCCCAAGGGCGGCCACCTTCCTCCCTGATACGTGAACTCCGGTTTCCGAGCTGCCAAGGGTTTAGTTTTTATCTTCACTGCTCTGCGAAGAGATGTGCGTCTATTTTTATCTGCTCCCCACAGTCTCGAGGCGGCTAATCCTTAGGAGTACGCCCTCTTAGGGATTCCTCGGGCAGTTGGCTTTCTTTTCTTCCCTGTGTCTTTCTCTTTCAGCCGTCGCTGCAACACTCGGGCCAAATGGTGGACTTCGGGTGGCCACTGAGCCGCGGTCTGACCTCTGAAACTTGGCAGGAGAAAGCTACGTCCTGTCAAGGGTGCCGTCTGAAGGGACCGCCCTTTTCAAAGATACCGTTAACTGCTCTACGCTGTTGACTGCTGGAACAAAGATCGACTGTTCGGATAACGATGCTAGGAATCAGAGGTTGTAGTGGACCCATTCTCCCACAAAGCCCAAGGCAAACAGCTCAGTCAGGCCACTGGACAAGCCTAAGAACGTAACCCTGACGTAGCAGGTTCCCTATTCTAACTGCTCCCTTGGTCCTGGACTATCAGCGTTCCATGCAGAGAACAGAACGGAACACCCAGCGTCCGTCTGTCCCGGCATGGCTTGTTCACATTTTTTTCCAACCAACGTCCGGATGATTTGTTTGCTCGTGTCAAACGTTAACAGCAATTTCTGGAATCTTGGGGGAAAAAACATCAGCTTCTAGTTGGTGACAGAATGGTATGCTATGGTGAAGAATGATAAGGTTATTTGACCTATCTGGGCACTGACAGTTACTACGTGGATGTTCAGTCCTGCTGAGGCTACCGATCCGTGGGATGTCTTCTCGGCACACCTGAACGAGGGGGTACATGCTTCCTGGAAATGCAGAGATCACCCTCTCTTGCTCCTTTCGGACAGATTTTGTTTGGGACGAATTGCCAAGTCCTTGAGGCAAGTCCTGATTGGCCCAGGACAAACTCGTTTTTCCCCGCCTCGGTCATGGTCACAAACAGCCGTGACTTAGTTCTGGCCCATGGACTGTAACAGAAGGTCCGCTGGGCAGACTTCCAGAAAAGTAATAAGCTGCTGAAGGAAAGACCACTTCTGACCCCTTTACTTCCTGCCTTCAAAGTGATCACGATGCATGGAGCTATGGCAGCCTTTTTATAATCAGAAGGCAAAAAGGATGGGACTGAAAAAATACTGAATACGGTGGTGAGGAAATCAGAAAGTTCTCAGTCCGCCCGAAGCCTTAGAGGGTCACCCCCACACTTCTTAATTTAATACGCTGTCTTTTTTGCTTAAAGTACCCTAACTGATATGACACGATACATAACAAGCAGAAGGGCTTTGGGCTTCTTGGTGACAACACAAACAGAAAACAATGAAACAACATACACAGAGTTTCAAAATAAGATGTCCCACTCGAATTCTGTGCATTGTGAATCTACCATTCGAATACAAACGGAGTGGAAAGTAATTCTCGGGTGAGCAAGCCCACAACGCATTTCAGTTATCTGAGCTGCCTGAAAACGTATTTGAAGATCTACTTTAAAATAAATACATAAAAAATAAATACATGAAACCAAGACTCCACTTACAGCCTGATGTGGTAGGATGCATGAAGATGACGTCAGCATTAGCGTCTAACAGGCTTACATAAATATGCTTATGCAAATAAAAACTGCTTAAAAGATCGTTATATCAAAGAGAATTTTATTAAGTGATTATACAAAATCATGTTGACAATAATCTGTGTCGAATTCCAGATAAATCAAGCCCATCAGAAAATGAGTGGGAAAAAGTAAAAGCATATTAGTTCCTGACCTGAAGATACATACGGTTTCATTCTTGGCAATAAACCAAAGCTCCTTCAATTTCAGTGGTTTCGTTGAACTTTTTTTTTTTTTTTTAACTTTTTTTTTTTTTTTAACGTTTATTTATTTTTGGGACAGAGAGAGACAGAGCATGAACGGGGGAGGGGCAGAGAGAGAGGGAGACACAGAATCGGAAACAGGCTCCAGGCTCCGAGCCATCAGCCCAGAGCCTGAGGCGGGGCTCGAACTCCCGGACCGCGAGATCGTGACCTGGCTGAAGTCGGACACTTTCGTTGAACTTTTTTAAGTAGGCTGCACACCCATCGCAGAGCCTGAACTTCCACCTGAGATCAAGACCTGAGCTGAGATCAAGAGCTGGAGGCTGAACCGATTCAGCCACCCAGGCGCCCCGTTGAACTTTTATAAACACGTAAAGCGGCAACTAGTGGACTCCCATGTAGGAAACAACTTTCCATGTAGGAGGGAAAAACAACCGACAAAACAAAAAGACCAGCAAAGTCAAGCGTTTTCCACTGGATAGAAGAAAGAAAACGGGGGCAAAAGCACGCATGGAAAAAAACAACAACAACAACAAAAAACCAGAATGACATAAAACATCAGAGAACAGATCTACCGTGAAAATGGCAAAGTGTTCTATTAGACCATCAGGTTGGCCTAAAAATAAAAATACAGTGCTAGGGTTGCTTAGAAAAGACCAACCTCGGGGCGCCTGGGTGGCGCAGTCGGTTAAGCGTCCGACTTCAGCCAGGTCACGATCTCGCGGTCCGGGAGTTCGAGCCCCGCGTCGGGCTCTGGGCTGATGGCTCGGAGCCTGGAGCCTGTTTCTGATTCTGTGTCTCCCTCTCTCTCTGCCCCTCCCCCGTTTATGCTCTGTCTCTCTCTGTCCCAAAAATTTAAAAAAAAAAAAAAAAATGAAAGGACTCGTGAAATTGGTAAATGACCAGAACCCTTACCCTTGCAAGTAAACAACAAAAGGGTCACCCAATGTCTAGGATGCAATGAAAACTCTAAGGCGTTCAGACATTGGAAGGTCAACAAGAAGGAGCCAAGAGAAAGCCATTTAAATAAAATAGCATTTCAAGCTGAAGACCAAGTGGTCTCGTAGTTAACTATAATAGCAAAAGAGGGGGCGCCTGGGTGGCGCAGTCGGTTAAGCGTCCGACTTCAGCCAGGTCACGATCTCGCGGTCCGTGAGTTCGAGCCCCGCCTCAGGCTCTGGGCTGATGGCTCGGAGCCTGGAGCCTGTTTCCGATTCTGTGTCTCCCTCTCTCTCTGCCCCTCCCCCGTTCATGCTCTGTCTCTCTCTGTCCCAAAAATAAATAAAAAAATAAAAAAACCCCAAAAAACCCACACACACAACAACAACAACCCATGAGATATTTATAGAAATGAGAAGTGAAGAACGTAGCCTCCGGAGTCAGGCTGCCGTAGTTTATAGACTCCAGCAACCCTGAGTTATGCAACCTTGTGGATTCTGTTTCCTCACGTATGAAATCGCAGGACCCAGAGGAAAACCGACTTCAGAGCCGTTGCAGGAATGACATGCATAAACGCCTAAAAAGTGCTGAGCATGGCGTCAGGGAACAAAAAACACAACTGCACAGAGTTGCCACTGCTGACACCAATCTCATGCCACAAATAAACCCCCCCCCTCCCCCATATCCGCCAAGTCAAATCACCACTACTGATTTCTTCAAAAAGAAAAGAAAAGAAAAAAAAAACCCACATCGATTTCTTACAATTTTGAAACTCTCTCAGAAAGACGCGTGGTATTAAAAAAGAAACCAAAAGAATTCCAGAAGGGTGAGAAATAACACTTTGGTCATTTAAAAAGTAGGTTTAAACATAACGAAAATTGTAATGCTACATTTTGTAATACGGGGAAATTCAGCCAAAGCTGCCTTCCGGAAACGAATGTAACAGATGTGAAATAAACATTCAATTCTGATGGGGGGGGGGGGAGGAAAGCAGAAGGAAGAAAATATAAATAGATAATATAAAATATAAATATAAATAGCTATGTAAAATATAAATATATAAAAAATATTATATATACTTAATTTAAATATAAATTTATATAAAAATATAAAATATAAATAGCTAAACAGATATTAGAATTTATATAAAACCCAAGCACTAGGTTCCTAAAGGATGTAAAGGAAGAAAGAGTAAAAGGCAAAGAAGAGCCATAAGGAAAAAAAAAAACCCAAAAAACAAAACAAAAAAACACCCAAAAAACAAAAACAACTCCAGAGAGACAAACCCCAGGCATTTCTACACAAAAAGGAAATTTAAGTGCATATGCACACAACGCTATGCCAATAAGTTTGAAAAGTGAAGCTTATGATCTTCTGGGAAGATATAAATTATCAAAATTAATTCAAGCACAACATAGATAAACCGACCATATGTCAACATCCAAGGAAGCATTTTAAAAAGTCATCAAAGGACTACTTTCAATCAAGCAAAAACAGTTCTAGGTTTAGATGACTTTTATAGGTGAATTTCAAGAAACAATTCCTTTGTAAATAAGTTTTTCTTAAGCATCTTTTTAAAAAAAGACAGTTGTTCCAAAATTCATTTTACAAAGTTAGCTTAACCACGAAGCCAAAACCAGATGAAGGGAAGGGAGGAAGGGAGAAGGGGAGAGCGAGCGGGAAACCACAGATCATTTCAATTATGGATCTTAATCCAAAACCTAAAATAAAGTAGTAGCCAAACTCAGCAATATACGGAAGACATTCTGGTAGATTCTCAGAACCGAGTAATACACTGACATTTAAGACAGGACTTCCTTTCAAGTGAGGGGGCAAAAAAGGTTGTTCAAATATACTCACCCCCAACACTGCTGGCATGAAAAATGAAAAGAAACAATCCCCACTTCCGTCCCCAGAGAATCAGCCACATAAACATAAAATGGAATACATAAAGCCACGAGAAATGAAAGCTATATTTAAAATGTTTCCTATGGATCACTGAGTGAAAAAAAGCAGAATGCCAAACAGCAAATATAGTATCGTATTTTTATATAATTACATGCACCTCGCTATCAGGGGATGGAAGAGACACATGAGGAAGGTCACTCCCAAGAATGCTAATGCTTACTCCAGTCTACTGAGGTTTTTTCGATAAGGTTAATCCCTTTTAACCCTTTGGTGTGATTTCCTTTTTTGGAGGGTGGGCTATACAACAAACACGCGTCTGCTTTTTAATAGCTATTAACGAAAGAAAAAGAAAACCGTTTAAGAAACTGGGTGTCTTTTGGGAGGGTCTGATACAAGCTGTCCTACGCAAGGCAGAACAGATCTTCTGGTGGGGATCACTGCGGTGTAGAAGGCACAGGGACAGACTGCAGAGATTTTGAGCTACTATTTGCTTAAGAGGCAGTCTGCCAACAACCGGAGGGGGCGTCACCACCACCACCACCACCATCATCCGTGTCTGACCCTGGGCTCCTTGGGGCTGGTACTGCTTACACCCCAGAATGGACAGATCCTGGGGTCGTTTTCCCCTCAGAAGGCTGTGACAAAGATGTGTTCCGAGGATGACACCACCGAGCGCTGGTGGACACCTCTTTTTTTTTTTTTTTTAATGTTTATTTTTTGAGAGAAAGAGACAGAGACAGAGCATGAGCAGGGGAGGGGGAGGGGCAGAGGCAGAGGGAGACACAGAATCCGAAGCAGGCTCCGGGCTCCGAGCCCGATGTGGGGCTTGAACTCACGCGGTGTTCCGAGATCATGACCTGAGCCCAAGTCAGACTCTTAACCGACTGAGCCACCCAGGTGAGGTGGACACCTCTTTGCAAGTGAGATTCTAGAGCCGACAGTGCCAACGGAGTTATTTCATAAAAGCAGCCGCCAAGGGAGATCCAGGTGAATATACCAAGAGCTATGTATTAGGTGCTAATCTCCAGGGTCACCTCCAGGTGACTCCAGAAGCCTTCCAGGAGGTCGAGTTGGCTGAAGACGACTCCTGGCATCTCTACTCCCCACTACGGCCTCTCCTATCCCACGGAACATACCAGAGCTCATACATCTGGTAACTTGGGTGGTCTTAATCTCAAGCTATGGTAACAGAGGATGAGGCTCTGACCCTCCAGGACGAGCTATGCATCATGTGGCAGCAGAATGACATTTACTTTCCCACTTTTCTTTGTCTACCTAGCAGGACCCCATACTCCCTAATTTACAACTCCGAAATTTGGCACTCTGTACAACAACAACAACAAAAACCCTCCTAACCTATCTGGTGGCAAGACCTGGGCCCACGTGCATTCATTTGGCAGGAAAACCTGACCCGGACTGCTGTCTGTCATCTTTATTCATCTTGCCTCGGGTGAATGTTCATTAAAGTTTTCCTGCAAAAAATACTGGCACTTAATTGCAAGGTATTGCCCCAGAATTAAGGATCTCATGTAATAAAACCGTGAAATGTATGTACCGCGATATCTGTCCGGAGTGGACAAAAAAAAAAAAAAGAATTCCTCAGGAGTTTAAGTGAGGGAATGGGGACTCGTATAATTACAGACAGTCTGTCCCCGAGAAGCTTCCTAATAAGATACCTGGAGAAAGACTATGGGCAGCTCTGGAACAAGGGAATACTTGGAATAATTCTTCCTTCCTTCCTTCCTTCCTTCCTTCCTTCCTTCCTTCCTTTTTTTCTTCCTTCCTTCCTTCCTCCCTCCCTCCCTCCCTCCCTCCCTTCCTCCCTTCCTCCCTTCCTCCCTTCCTCCCTTCCTTCCTTCCTTCCTTCCGGGGACAGTGCAAGTGGGAGAGGGACAGAGAGAGGGGGACAGAGGATCTGAAGGAGGCTCTGCAGTGACAGGGTGAGAGCAGCGAGCCCGATGTGGGGCCCGAACTCACGAACCGCGAGATCATGACCTGACCCAAAGTTGGACGCTCAACGGACCGAGCCACTCAGGCGCCCCAGCACGTGCAGTAATGCTGAGGGGGAGAAGCCAGGGACTGGACTGAGAGGCAAAGAAGGAGTTCACTTGGAAGGCATGCCAGGAGAACAGAGAGGCACTCCGAGCCCCGCGGACGGTTCACAGTCCCACGTTCGACAACCAGAATCAGACAGGCTTTCCTCTAGCTCCCGACAACATACGGGGGCCGTTCCAGGTTCCACACACGGCACCTGCACATCGACATCAGGAACAGGCAGCACCGTGGCCTTTGCACTTAGTGTAAGAGAACATAAAAAGGAATTGCCAGCCATAAAAAGGTGTTGGCTGCAAGGGTCACAGCGTGGATACCGGAGGAAATACAACAATCACCATAAAGGGGAAAAACGCCGCGGAGAACAAACCTGCCAACGCGGAAGCCGTTGTGGCGATCGGAAATCTCTCCGTGCTTAATAACACACATTCAGGGATGGATAATGGAATGGTTTTAAAGACCACGTTGAACTGTTTCCAAATCCCAAATGTCTGGCCTCTATGCAGGCTTGTGCCCTGAACTCTAGATTTTCACGTATCTCCACTGCCCACTTGAGCCTCCCACTTGGATGCAAAGTTCCCTCCTGGGCTTTGTAGCAAGGCTGCCCTACCCACGGCTGACGTTCATGCAGCGCCTACTGTGTGCAGGGCACCGTGCTGAGGGGCGTACAAGTGTTAACCCATTCATTCCTCATCGCGGCCCCATGACATGCCCAACTTATACCTGAGGAAATTGGCGCAGGGGGCTCAGCGCTGTGCCGAAGTCGGGTAGCTCGTAAGGGACACCGGGATTTGAACTTGGGCAGTCGGTAGCAGCACCCGCTAGCCCTCCTGCTCCTCCTCTCAGGAAGGGGCGAGTCCCTTCTTCAGGCTGTTGAGACAAGGCCCTTGGCTTCATCCTTCACCCTCCACACCCAACCATTCAGCATCACCTCGACTCTACCTTTAAGATGCATCCAGAATCCAACCACTTCTCATCAGCTCTTCTGCTAACCCACGGCTCTGAGCCAACGTCAGGGTCCCTTCCGGGGGTTTCTCTGCTTCTGTTCTCACATCTCCCACTCACACCCCCAAAACAAGCCTGGTCCTAACACAGCCACCTTGAAAAGACCGACGCTTTGCACACCTAATTCAGACGATGTTCCTCTGCTCTAAAACCTGCAGCGGCTCCCCTCTCTCAGAGGAATACCCAGCGTCCTTACAAGAAGCCTCCAAGGTTCCCAGGGGTCCTGACCCCTCTCACACCTCCTCCTCCCCCTGCTCAGCCACGCCGGCTTCCCTGCCACCCGGATATGCCTGGCACACTCCCTCTTCGGGGACTTTCCCTTGCCACGTCCCCTAAAGGGAACCCTTTCCCTGCTATCCAGATGGCACTCCCTTGTCCCTCCCTCAGATCTTTGCTACATGCCTTCCTGCCAGTGAGAGCCTTCCCTGATGACCTGTTTACTTTCCCCTGGTTTTACTGAGATATAATTGGTAGAAAGCATTGAATAAGGTGTGCGGCATAACGATTTAACATATACTGTGAAGTAATTACCACAGTAAGTTTAGTTAACATCATCTCATATAGACAGACACAAAGGAACGAAGGGAAGAGAAACTTAGTTTTCCTTGCGATGAGAACTCTTAGGGCCTACTCTCTCAGCGAGTTTCAAACATGCCACACAGCAGTGTTAACGAGAGTCACCGTGCTGCCTAGGACACTCCCAGTACTTATGGATTATTGCCACTGGACGTTTGTGTCTTTCGATCACCTTTCTTCAGATCTCCCTCCCCCACCCCCACCTCTGGCAATCACAAACTTGATCTCTTTTTCTAGAAGTTTGTTCTTTCTCCTTTTTTTTTTTTTTTTTTTGGATTCCGCACATATGGGAGATCGGAGAGTAATATTTGTCTTTTTCTGACTTATTTCACTTAGCATAATGCCCTCAAGGTCCATTCATGTTGTCACAAATGACAGATTTCCTACTTTTTTCGGGCTAATGAATATATCATTGTGTGTGTGTGTGTGTGTGTGTGTGTGTGCATGAGACATTTCTTTATTCATCCACCTATGGACACTTACACTGCTCCATGTGTCGGCTGTTATAAATAGTGCTGCTATAAACATTAAAAAGGATGCTGCTATCTCTTCGAGACGGTGATTTCATTTCCTTTGGATAAATACCCAGGAGCAGAATTGCTGGACCAAAGAGTAGTGCTATTTTTACTTTTTTGAGGAACCTCCATGCTGTTTTCCAGAGTGGCTGCACCAGTTGGCATTCTCACCAACGGCGTGTAACAGTTTCCTCTTCTCCACATTCTCACCAACATTTCTTCTTTCTTGTTTTGATGACAGGCATGCTAAGAGACGTAGTGGTATCTCCTTGTGGTTTTGATGTACATTTCCCTGAAGATTAGTAATTCTGAGTACCTTCTCATGTACTTGTTGGCCACTCATATAATTTCTTTGGAAAAATGTTTATTCAGGTCCTTTGCCCGTTTTACATAAAATTACATATATATATATGTATTTATATGTACATTTATATGTACCTATAATATATATGTATTTAAAATTATATATATTTAAAATTTACATGTATATACAGATATATATACTTAAAAGTATATATTTTAATTATATTAAATATTAATAAAATAGACCAAAAAATACATAAATAAAAATACCCAGAAAGAGCTATCGAGTTGTATGAGCTCCTTATATATTTTTTTATATTAATCAGATACACGATTTGCAAATGTTTTCTCTCATTCTGTTGGTGCCTTTTCATTTTGTTGACTGTTTCTTTTACCGTGCCTTATCACTTATTTAATATTGGACCTCTGACCTTGACTATCATACTCTGTGACCCCACGCTTAGTTTATTTCTCTCTGTTGCATTTAACATCTTATTATCATAGAGTTTAATCACTCGTTTTTGCTGTCTTCCACTCCTACCCCCTCAATCTAAGCTCTAGGCAGCAGAGAAATTTTACAATCAGTTTTGTTCATTATCGTTTCCCTAGTGACCAGAAGAACACCTGTCACACAGGAAGCTCTCGAATGCTTGCTAAGTGAACGCATGAATGCAAGAGTCAAAAAAATACATATATAAAACTTCAAATCTGAGTGCAATTTTCTTATTGGGGTATTCTTTTATCAGATTCAAATTTCCAAAGACGTGGATTTTCTTCTCCCATCATTGCCTGATAGAAGAAATCACAGTTGATCCAGCGTAGTTGAGTGTTAATTTTAAGTCTGTACTTCTATTTTTACAGGTTGGGATAGAGATCGGGGTTCTCAAAGATTCGGCCACACCACTTAGCACTCCAGGGTATGTGGGGACTGGTGAGCTCTACCAGCGAATGGGCAGACGTTCCAAGTGCAAGAACGCAGGTACCATGAGCTGGCAATGCCGCTCCTCTCGAGCTCATCAGAGAAGTCACAAGTGATCTCTGAAATCACAGTGTTCCAGAAAAAGTAAAATATACAGCCTAAGGGGCTGAGAGAGTCGAAACACATTTTACACTGTTTTGACTGTTTCCTAAAATAGACAAAATCCTTCCCATTAAAAAAGAAGAGAAAAAAATTTTAACAGTTACATGGTGGTGGCGAAGCAACGGGTTTAAGACGGTGGCTGAAACAGGATGGTTTGTTCAGACCCAAAGATTCATCGCATTTACCAAGCAACATACTGAGGACCCATTCTTGCTCTACTTTCCTTTTGAAACAGGTGGAAATCGCTATTTCGGTTACTTCCTCAACTGTTTTCGGTCAATGCCAACAAGCTCCAGGGTTGCACTGCACGACAAGACTGAGACCTACAAGACCTCAGCACAACAGAGCCGTTCAGACGAAGAAGGCTGAACGTCTGCCCTCAATGGCACACACGTATCGAGAGCAAAGCTCTCAAAGCTGATTTCACATATACACAAGCTGCTCGTCACACACGGTAACAATACGATAATATTCTGTGGGGCTGTTTGTAGTTTATGAAGCTCTTTCACACATATCTGAGCCTAACGACTATGTGTAAGATGGATAGGGCATGCACTGCTGTGGTTTTGCAGATAAGAAACTCAGGAGTTCAGAGAGATTGTTCCGACCTTAGTCTGGGAGTTAAGTGACAGAGCCATTAACCACTCAAGTCCACAGCTACTTCCTTTTCTCCTTTTTCTTTTTTTAAGTTTATTTATTTTGAGAAAGACAGGGAGAGTGAGCGTTGGAGGGGCAGAGAAAGACGGGGGGCGGAGAGAGAGAATCCCAAGCAGGCTCTGCACTGTCAGTGAGGAGCCCCTTGTGGGGCTGAAACTCACAAATTGTGAGATCGTGACCTGAGCTGAAACCAAGAGTCAGACACTTAATCGACTGGGCCACCCGGGCACCCCCATAGCTATTTCTACTTATTCGGACTGGGGATAGACAGTGCTGCTCAGAGAAAAATTTATGAACCGTCAAGATTCAGACTGAATTTGGATTCCAAACAGAACACTCAGGGTTTTTTTTCCCTGCTTTCAGTAATAGCAAAGTTCCTTGGTATAGACCAATCTGCCCACAAGAAGCAACTAGAAATGTTGGATGAAACACACCAAAAAAATCTATTTGAAGGCACTGGAGAGTTAACAAGGCAGCTGGGTGTTACAGGGCCGGGTTCCCAGAAAGAAGAGAGGCCCCCAGAGTAAGGCCAACATTCTCTGATCCCTCTTCCCCTCACGAGGCGTGAAGCCGATAGACTGGAGAAGCTAAGCAGAAGTGATGGCTTTGCAGGAGGCAAAGCAAGGTAAGTTTCTGCAGGTGTCACGGAGCTGTGGAGGCCAGAACTGCAGTTCAGGTCTCGCCAAGGAAAAAGGGGCTCTAATAACCATCACAGACTTCCAGGTGGAATCCCAAAGGGCTCCCTTCCAATAGCAAAAGAGAACTGGGGACTCATCAGTGTTTTACAAAAGACTGAAACCCAGCTGATGCCAGCTCAGTGCCACACCTGCCCGAGGTGATCTGCCCTTTTTCCCCTGTCACAGAGCAAAACGAAATCCTCTTTGGAGGATGAAAACATCAAGGAGGCCCTTTAAATATCTCTATTATTTGTTCATACACAACAAAATAAAATAACTGAAATTAAGAATTCAGCAGATGGACTTAAAAGCCAAATAGATATGGGAGCACCTGGGTGGCTCAGTCAGTTAAGTGTCTGACTTCCGCTCAGGCTGTGATCTCACAGTTCATGAGTTCGAGCCCTACATGAGGCTCTGTCAGCCCGGAGCCCACTTCGGATCCTCTGTCCCCTCTCTCTCACTGCACCTACCCACCCCCCTCCCACCACTCTCTCTAAAATATGAATAAACGTTAAAAAAAAAAAAGCAAAATAGAGATAGCAAAGAATCAGTAAACCAGAAGGAAAGCCAATAAAATTACACCTAGGTTAAAGCACAAAGAATAGAAAAGGATAAATAAAATGGAAAAGAGCACAAGAGGGACACAGGACATGCTGAAATCTCTAACAAAGATGTATTTAGGGCCCAGAGGGAGACAGGAGAGAAAATGGGGCACAAGAGAAGCTTGCCAAAGACAGGAAGCAACAGATTCAGGAAATCTACAAACCCAAACAGGTTCAATACAAAGAAGACACTTAGGCACATTTCAGTGAAATTTCTGAAAACCAAAGACAAAGAGAAGTATCTTTAAGGAAGCCAGAGGAAGAAGTTAAAATGCCTTCAAAAATGCTACAGTAAGATCAACAGTTGATGTTTTACCAGAAACCATGGAAGCCCGAAGACCACAGAATGACTCTCGAAAAGTTGCCCAAGCTTGGGTCAACCTGGAATTCTAAATTCAATGAAAATACTTTTCAAAAGTAAAAGTGAAGTAAAGGACAAATTTATTTGGAGACAATAAAGGGAGAGAATTCATTGCCAGAAAACTGGCACTAAGGGAAATACTAATAGTTCTCAGACAGATGAAAAATGGTCCCAGGAGGAAAAGTGAAAATTATAAGAAATAAGGAAAAAACATAAATACGTGAATAAATCAAAAGGATATTTACTACACAAAACACCAGAAGATGTCCTGTGGAGTTTACAGATAGAGAGAATTAGACCATAAGGCAATAAAGAGTGTCAAAGAGGGTAGGAGAGCTAATGGGGTCAAGTGCTATGAGGTCTGTGCATTATTCAGGAAATAATAAAATTATTCATTTATATTAGACTCTCATAAGTAAAGAATGCAACAAGTTAACAAAGAGAGAAATACTTAATCTAAAAGAAGCAGGAAAGAGGAGGAAAAGGAACACAAAACGTGGCATAAATAGAACATTGAGAGAGATGCCAGTGTTAAACCCAAATACATCAGAACCTGCACTAAATGTAAATGGAGTAAATATTCTAATTAAAAGACAAGATTGTTGGGGCGCCTGGGTGGCTCGGTTGGTTAGGCGTCCGACTTTGACCCAGGTCATGATTTCTCGGTTCGTGGGATCGAGCCCTGCGTCAGGGCTCTGTGCTGGCAGCTCAGACAGAGCCTGGAGCCTGCTTGAGATTCCGTGTCTCCCTCTTTCTCTGCCCCTCCCCTGCTTGCGCTCTCGCTCTCTAAAAATATGAATAAACACTAAAAAAATTTTTAAAAAGGACAAGATTGCCCTTCCCGGACCACCCAGTGGACTGGACTACGCCACTGTCCATTAGCCACCGCCTCTCCCCCTGCACTGCGAGCTCCTCAAGCACCGAGAGGACCTTCGTGCACACCGCTGTATTCCCAGGATGCTGGCGGAAAGGGGACCGAAGAAGAAAGAAACAAAATCACGTTACTCATTTAGGACCATCCGTCTCTGCCCAAACTATAAGCCAGAGTCCCAGCCGGGGGAAACTGAGCCACACGTGTGCACAGGCACTCAGGGATTGAGCTTTCAAAACGTTTGCTGCTGATCTTTTTACGAGAAGGCCTCCACCAGGCCCCTCGGAGCTGCTCACACAAGGCACAGACAGCGTCCGTCCACTGTCTTCGCCTTATATCATCTCCCAGTCCGGGGCATTCTTTGTTTTAGATGCAGAGGAGGCCTCAAATGGTCAAAAAGGGGAACGGATAAGGGGAAAAAGAAGAGTAGCCTGTTGCCGGAGCTAGTTTTTATAAAAACACTACAAATAAAAGCAAGCAAAACAAACACAGAACACAACAGGCTGGTGAACGGTGGCCAGGCCGTGGCCGGGATTGCGAGCGTCAGGCGCAGGTCAGGCCGTGGGATGGGGCGGCGGGGGGCCCGTGAGAGCAGAGAGCCTGGAGGCTGGCCGCCTGCGACTGTCCAGGTGGCACGCAGGTCCCTCCCCCGCCCCCCGGGGAACAGAAACGGAGCACACTCTTCTATCACGTTCCCGCGGAGAACTGACCCCGGAAAGACAGAAGCAGAAACCTTGCTTCTTCTCAACCTCCCGGGATTCCACCAGCAATGGCAGTGGCCAATCGGGATCGATTGCTTTTTAGGTACTTTCGGGCCTCGTGCCTGAAGACCAGGCGTGGGAAAGCCACCTGCCAAGGGCGAGGGCGAGGCGGCACGCTGTCAGCGACTCTGCTTCCCGTGGGGGCGAGGCTCCTGGGCTCTCTGGAGGCGGGCTCTCCATTCCCCCCCGCTTCTGGAGACTGGCGGATGATGTCATCAGGAGAAGGATCTCCCCACCCACCTCGCAGGAGCGCCAGCAGATTAAATAAAATCAATGCACATAAAAGGCTGAGCGCAGGTCATGACACTGATAAAACGTCCCAATAAATATTTTGTTGCCGTTACTATGCAACAGAGCTTAAAGCCTCGCTGTTGTGCCGCAGCCCAACCCCCTCTGCCCCACCGGCCACAAATGCCCGCGAGGCCACCTGAAACTCAGAGGGAGCTGGGGGGCCCCTGCTTAGAGAAGCACCTGTCTCCTGTCCCAGGACCCTGCCGGTGGGACACAGGAAGGTGACTTGGGTCTGCCAAAGCAGGTCTGAGCCCCGCTGAGCTGCCGAGGGAGCAGATCAGCTCTGTCCCAGAGCAGCCGCCACAAAAGAGGGTCAGCTGCTCATGCATGTTTGTAAGATGCCACTTTTATAAGAAAAATGTGAAATGAAAACAAAGCCCCGGGCCCCAAGAGACCCCCACCCCCCCAGCTCAGGAGAAGCCAGACTCCTCCGGAGCCACACTCCTCTCCTCTTGTTTCCCCGGATCTTCTGCTCTCCTAAAAACCAAACTCTGTGTCCCCCTAACGTAACGGCCCACACCAAAGCCTCACTCCGGGCAGCTGAGTTGACATAGAAAACTTTTTCTTGGCTTTCACGGTGTTTACCCTCACTGAGTAACAATGAAAAGTTGGATTGTATCTTTCCCCACAACCCTTAATCCCGATTAGCTACTCTTAAAACCACTGACATCAAGGAGGACACTCCAGCCAGACTAAACAGCCCAGCCGGTTACTTCAATGCCTGCCCTCGTGTTGAAAGGTTTCTAAAAAATAAAAGCAGGAAAGAAAGAAAAGAATAGCCCCTCAAGAGTCCTCCTCTCTGGGTTTAGGCTGCATTACAGCTAGACGTTTAAGAAACTGGTTCAAAACACAGCCCTTGGGTGATTATCCTGAATGGAACAAAACCAAACCTTACAAGTAACCCCAAATTTACAGACAGAGTGAACACAGTGTTCCCTTGATTTCAAGGCTGCCATGAGGTGTGCACCTTGGACAAACTTCTCTCTTAGAGAGGGATCCTTTGTGGGATGCAGTTGAGACCACCCGTGGTCAGGAGCAGTATTTGAGTTTTAGACGCAAAAATGTTTCAAAACCCTTCATTTTTAATTTAGTGATCAAAAAAAAAGAGGGGGGGTAGCACAGAGAGCAACTTGCTAGAAATTCAACTTTTGACACCTGAACAAAATCTGCCCTTTTATCAAGCGGTTCTCGTTTTTAAGGGACTTGGATAAATAAATGGAAAGGAATGGTGTGTGGCTGACAGGGAAAAGAAGAAAACAAGGGAATAAGGCTTCCCCTCCTAAAGGTTTGTTTGATTTTACTTATATACACAATTTTAAAGCAAACCAGCTCCAGCTTTCCCCAGTAGACAGAACGATACTCTATATAAACTCCTTGGGTTGCACCTGATTCCTGTACTTGACTTTCCCGACAGATGCATTTCTGGGCAAACAAAACAAAATACGCACGCACTAACAAAAAACAGCGCAAAACTCTTCTGAGTTGGACTCGGGAGGGGCTTTAACACACCCCTCCTCACCCCTACTCTAACAGGGTAACAAGAGTACTCCTCCCCTGGGGCCTCAGCACCCAGAGGACACAGTCAGCGGTCGACCATGTTGGACTGTACTCCAAGTGTTGGCCTTGGCGTTAATTCACAGCTGAATTTCAATGGCGGTCTTTGGGCCTCTCCTCCTTTCTATGTTCATTGCCCTGGGGGGTGATGTCCATTTTATAGTTCTAAATGCCATCTGTATACTGACCATTCCCAAGTCTACATTCCCACTAAGACCTTTCTGCGGAACACCAGACACATATCCAATCACAGACAACGTACCTTGGACTTAACATGTCCAAACGTTAACTGCTGATGTGTCCCCTGCACCCGCTCCACTCAGCCCCCTCATCTCAGTTAAGGCGACCCATCTCTTCCCTTGTTTTAGCCATACATCCTAGAGCTCTGCTTCACAGAGATTTCAAATAAAATTAAATGAAGTTGGGGGGGGCACCTGGGTGGCTCAATCGGTTGAGCGTCCGACTTCGGCTCAGGTCATGATCTCGCGGTCTGTGAGTTCGAGCCCCGCGTCGGGCCCTGTGCTGACAGCTCGGAGCCCGGAGCCTGCTTCCGATTCTGCGTCTCCCTCTCTCTCTGCCCCTCCCCTGCTCATGCTTTGTCTCTCTCTCTCTGTCTCTCTCAAAAATAAATAGATATTAAAAAAAATTTAAATGAAGTAGGGGAATTTTTTTTTTTTTGAGTGGGCAACTGTAAAGACTAGGATGGGCTCCTATTTTCTAATTTCTAAGGCTTATTAGAATAAGCCAACATTTCCTGTATGTCAGATCTAGGATTTCACTCCTGACAAGCTTTTCTAGGCTACTTGCTTCTATGTATGTATTTTTTTTTTTTTTGGCGGGGGGCGGGGGGGGGCAGTATATTTTATATACTTAAAAAAGGTAAATAAAACATTGCCCAAATATGTGAAGTTTTGTTTTGGTTTTGGTTTTGCAAGGCTCTGAACACCTGATGCCTTGTATCTATCCCAAAGGACAGGAAATAAAGGGTGGGACGTAACTGCATTGCTTTTCGGTCCTGGAAGAATGTAAACACGTTATGTTTACTTGGGGTTCATCACGGGGTTCCTATGATCTCTACTGCTAAAAATCTCCCTTATTCTTTTTATGACTCTTAGTATCACTGATGACTTAGTAGGCGCTCACCATATGTGCTGAGCAATACATTCACTCAACAAATATTTACTGAATTTCCTGAATGCCGTCAGTCGTCCAGTAACGATCCTGGCGGCAGTATCTCACTATTCTAATGGGTAAAGACAGATGAACATGTAAATAAGTAAGACATATGGTGTGTGGGTGGTGATAAGAATTATGGAGAAAATCAAGGGTGGGGGCCAGGCGACTGCACTCCTCGGGGAGGTGGTCGAGGTCAAGGGCCGCCTCGCTGAGGGTGCCTCTGAACAAAATCTCAAGGGAGGAGAAACCAGCACCTTGTAGACATCGTGTTTCTCCTCATGGTAACCAGAGGTGATCGTGTGCCATCACTGTACAAATGCTACCGGCCACAGGATTAAGGACTGGAGGGTCTGGGATCGCGACCAAGATCTACGTGACTCCAAAAACCTTGTTCTTAATGAACCACGTGCATGGCTTTCAGATTCATCACACAGGAAGGCTGGATTCAAACGTGTCCAATAATCCTAGACGAAGGGAGAGACGGCGAGACGGGGAAAAAAAAAAAACCCAACAAAACAAAACAAAACATTTATATAGAAGGTCAAACGCTTTAATAGTTCTCAATGAGAGGTATGGTGGAGGTCGGGGGAGATTCACAGAGGCAGCTTGATCTCCTTAACCTGACATTCAGTATGAGCTTACGCTCCGAGGACAGCACATTGGCTCAGTTTCAGGCATCTGACTGACTTGGGGAGACATTAATTTAGCCAAAGTCAAACCAACACGGAAGGCATCCCAGCTGTTCCTTTAACACATGCAAATGAAAATGCCACTGTCGCTGGCACTAAAATTAAACTCACCTCTAACACATCCCACCATGGGAGGAATAGTCAAACATCTGCTTGGACAAACTCGTATTTCAAAAAACTGGAAAAAAAAAAGCTATATACGCACATATATTTAATTTGGGGGACTTTGAAGCCCACACACTGATGAGCCATCACAAAGACACTACTTTCTCTCAGCTCTAAGGAAAAGTCACAGCCGAAAAACCACTCACAACCCAACGGTGCACACTCACACCGTCTCATGAGATGTGATTTGAAGCAGTTGATTCAAACCACCAGGTAAGGTTTCTGAGCCAGATTCTGCTGGAACATCAACCACGCTCTTGAGTTTAGGCAAAGCCCCTCTTAAAAGCCACAGTGCCCCTTTCTGGCCTTAAGTCTGCTGCTCCTAATCACTGGGCAGGTTTTTAACAAAGGGGGACCCTCCTCTCCCTCTCCGTGCAATGAAGACAACCTTTGTGTCCAGAGTCTGACTCTCAAGGACCGTCTAAGTGCCCCCGAGGAGCGCTTCGCACAGGCGGGGTGCAGACAGTCTGGTTAGCCTGGGGATGGGGTGGGGCGGGTGGGGACACCGGCACTCGTGACCTCTCCCCAGAGATGCAGGCATGTGCATACACACAGCTCCAGGACTCACAGGGTCCCAGAGCCTCCGTGTGGGCTCCCTGGGGTCCGTGGATCCCAGGTCAGCAAACCTTTTTAGACAGGCTGTTCAACAGCTAACCCTGCTGAATTTAATCGGGAGCACAGCCTAAAGACTGAACAAAGCTGCCTGTGAAAAAAAAAATGAATGGATTATAGGAGACATTAAACAAAGACCATCTCCTGGACTGGATTTAGAATAACGGTAAGATTCTTAATATTATGTATCACATATAATTATATATCAGCCGTATGTTTCATATATTAAATCTCTCTCTCTCTCTCTCTCTCTTTCTCTCTCTGATGCACACACACACACACACACACACACACACACACACACACTGCGCACTTAACTCCTTGGTCCAAAAGTCCTGTAAATTTACCTGCTTATGAGCTGCTGTGGGAGCACAGAGCTGTCTAGAACACGCACACGCAATAAAACAAACCCGCGAAAAGACCGTTAAGCAAAGGGAGTGATAACCTGGCAGCTAAATGGTTAACCGACACGGTTAAGTCAAGTTCCCCTGAAAGCAGGAGAGGAAAACACCCTTTCCGTGCATGCTACTAATTTACAAAATCAAGCCAAACTTGAAGAAGTGTTCACGTGTAAGGTAGCTGACTGTCGTCCCTCGCCAGCTTCCCCTCCTCTCAGTCCCTGGGACACACACGCAGGGCGATCCGATCGCTGATGGGCTCTCTGGAAGCCCAGCGCTGCCTGTCACAGCCTTGCCCCTGTCCTTCTTTCTGGATGCCTCCAGCTCAGGACTCCCCCCTCCTTCGGGCGTTTCCTGACCTTCCCACCTCCTGGGGGCCCTGGCTGCACTGCTTTAGAGCAGACTGTCCAAGCCCTGGGGTACCACCCCCCCCTCGCTTCCTGGTGCACCTGTTACCCGCCCCACCCCACCCCCGCCCCATCCCCAGCCAGAACGGGACTGGGGCCAGAGACTCTTCTGTCTGGAATCCCAGGACCCGAACACAGTGTCTAAGTCGCAGTGGATGTGTCATCCATGACGATGAATGACTCCCTAAGTAACCCGGTGAGCAGGAACGCCTACCAAACAGCCAGGAAACAGCTGTCCTCCAAATACAACTCTTTATTTTTTAACAATCTGCAACAAGCCCAACCCCCGCAATGATCTCCATGCGACCAGCCTCCCAGTCAGAGCTTCTCACCAGCAAGGCTGAGAGGTGCGGCGGCAGTGAGGCCTGACAGTAAGCGGTGACAAACTCACGTTAGAATGCCTGGAGACCTCATCAGCCGAGCCCGATGAACCCCGGAGTGCCCTCCGCCCTCGGGTCCCAGATCCCTGAAGGGTCCGTAGTCCTCCTGTGTCTCTGTGTTTCAGCTCAGTTTCACATCCACCCTGCCGGGGTTGTTCCTTTCGCCTTTCCAGTCTCTAGAACATTTCTGAGCTAAGCTGTCCTAATAGAGCAAGCATTCCGATTTCCTTCCTTCCGACGACGCTACGAACTATGGCAAATTACGCGTGTTGGGGAAGGGGTTTGAGAGATGACGTGCCCTTCTCGTGCTGACCCCCCACCCTCTGGCCAGCCACCCACGGCCTCTCGATACTGCCTTGGGGGATCCGAAAGACTAGAATCCCATCCCCAGCGGGCCTGTCTCTTCCAGGGAGCGGAGCCCCAATGCCGTATGCCTTTTCCGAGTTTTACCGCCCCGTAGAGACACGACGCGCGTTCAGTCTCCCAGAGTGAAAGAAAGATGCTGCGTCGTGGCCAAAGCTACTTACCAGGTGTGGGAAAGCAAGCGGAGGCCCCAGGCCGACACACAGCTTAGTACTTACTGGTCATGTCTGGTGTCCGGGATGGCTCTGTCCATCCGCAGCTTATCACTTTCCACTTGGTTGAATTTGTTGCGGGCGTAGGGGTCCTGCCCGGAGCGGACCATTGTCCCTCCGACGTAGGCTTCCTGGTTGAAGTCCCGCCACCGCACTTTTCCTGGGAGAAAGAGCAGACACAGGGTGTGGGACGAGGGGAAAGTGAGAGCAGAGGCCAGCATCCGCCACGTGAACGGTGTTACCAGAAGCCCACGGCTTCCTCTGATGGCAGTTTTCGTCCGCAAACTAGCTGAAAACAGCCCAAGCGGGCATCGTCACGTGCCCAGATTGGAAAGCCGGATGCTGACAGTTTGCAACGAGACTCGGACCTCCTGTGCTGTCTAGTGAGCGATATTCTGTGCCAGCCAAGGTATCCGTAAGCACGGTTCCACACACACTTGGTAAGAAAGGAGGCTGCTACCTGCTTGTTGCACCTTTCCAGGGATTACGGTGAGGCCCAGAAGCATCCCAGATACGGTGAAAAAGATAATGTCCAAATTAACACGCAAGGTTACCCTGTCGAGCCACATCGGGTGACACGGAAGTGTTTAAACGTGACATGACCAAGAACAGGCGGTCCCCACATCCCTCGGCGAGACGCTTCTCAGGGCTTCTTCTGGAAGCTGCTGCCACGTCTGACCCCACGAGGAGGTGAGAGGAACCAATCCTAGCACGGACACCTTCTAGCACACGTTTCAAGAGGGAATGGGGCCGAGGTGACCCGTCCATGCGTGGGTCAGCCCTGACTCGTGATCAGATTAGCTGCTGCCACTCTGGAAGGCCAAGCATGAGGTTCTCCAAGAACAGGACAGCGGAGTGGGGAGGTTGTACTGGGACCTGGGGTAGGGGCGGTACTGGCTGTAGCTGGATCTAGAGGAAAGGGCACTGCAGGCTGGGGCGAGGCTGGGCAGGCCTGGGCATCATGAAGGCAGACCCAGAGACACAGCAAAGGCATCAGTGCTCAGAGGGAAAGACAGAAGGAAAGACCGACTCCAGGCAGAGGGGATATTCAGGACTTGAAGTTCGCCCTGGCTTTTAGACCCCTGTCTACCCGCTTGCTACCTTTATGATCTTGGGCAGGTTTTTTATTTTTATTTTATTCTTTGAAATAAGAGTTTCCTAAAGATCAATGAACTTAAAACAATGAAAAAAGGTTTTTCGTGAGGACTGAATGGCCTACTATGTGCCAGTTTGGTAGGTGTAGCAAACTTGAACCAAACTCAAAAAAAAAAAAAAGAAAAAAGAAAAAAAAAGAAAAAAGAATAAGAAACCTGTCCCCAGGAAGCTTATGAAATTCCCAATGGTCACAGTGCTCTGAAGAAAAGGCCTTAAGGGGCAAATAGTTCTGGGGTCGTTTTCTGTGGGGTGTCTGATAGGGGCTCTAATGTCCGAGTAGACACCCAGAGAAAGGGAGGGAGTGGGCCACGGAGCCCTCTGGGAACAGCATAGGAAAATGCTCAGGGAACTGCGGTGCAAAGGCCCTGGGGTGGCAGTGAACTACCTTACCCCATTCAGGACCGGCCAGGAAGCCAGTTTAGCAAAGAGTGAGGTGCTGGCCAGAGACGTGAGAGCAGGCCTGTTGACAGCTACCCACAACAGGCACATGTGTGCAGGCCACAGGTCTTCTGCCTCCTGTCAAATGCTGGGCTGTTCAGTTAAACTCAACAATACCTACATGCGTGCTTTTCCAACATGGATCTCTCCGCGTCCAATCAAAGGCACGTCCTGTTTCTTTCTCTAGTTCGGAGATGAGGAAACTGAGATTCGGTTACATGAGATCTGTTCAAGGCCATAGAGTAAATTTTCTATCCACAAGCTCATCTGTTTCTTGCTGCGATTGTCCCGCGAGGTCAGAACCCCCATCTCATCACAGCTGGTTGCCGTGGAAATGATGCTTGGGGTCACAGAGGTCCGGTCTCTCAAATGGAAAAGCAGTTTCAAAACTCACGAGCTCCCTGGCTATGACGACGCCGTGCCCCCGAAAAATGTCTGGTTAGGTTATGGGAGCTGGCCAGAGTGTCAGCGTTTTCTCCCGCCTAAAATAAAACGTTTCCAAAACACCTTTTTGGAAACATGTCTTTCATGCTAGGGCAACCCTGGAAATACTTCTGGATCCTCCTCTCTCCCCACCTTTCTGCCTTCACCCTCACAGACTCTTGAGGATAGGGAAGAAAAAAACCACCCATCTGTGCTTGGACTAACACAAATCAGAGCCTCAGCTAAGATCTATATCTGCAGTACTTACTACGGAATCCAAATGAGCTGGTTCCAACTAATGTGTAAAGGCCGGAATATTCGTTACTACCACGAGGAGCCAGGAACCGTGGAGCCCCAGCCACAACCAGAGAAGGGACCGTCACCCAAGAGAAGTTCTGTCTGTCACTCTGCTTATGCTCTCCGTGACCCTCACCGGGAGCGCTGGGGACAGTAAGAAGGGAGTCAGCTTACTCCTGGCCTGTGTGGGGCAAGGCTTCTGCTGAGTTCCTGGGGCTTCAATCCCACCTATAGATCTCCTTGTAATAGAAAACCTTCCCCCCTTCTAGAAAAGACATGAGGACAGCAGAGGGTTTTACGGGGTTCCTGATGTCGGGTGACTGTGGGGACTTGGCCCCAAGCCATTGGTGTATACGAAGTGTGGACTATATGCTAGGCATCGTGCTGGCTCCTGCAGATACAGTGAGCAAAAACAGACCTGATGCCTGCCCAGTGGAGGTCATGTTCTAGGAGATGGAGGGAGACAATAATAATAAAATGACTATACCAATCACTGTCTCATGAACAACTGAGCTAGGCGTTCTGATACTAAGAAATGTAGTTCTACGGAGGCACCTAACAGAGGAAACTGATGTAGACAGGGGGAGTAGGGAAGGCTTCCCCAGGGGAAGGAATATTTGAACTGAGAATTGAAGAATGAATAGGAGCAATGTAGGAGAAGTCATCCTCCAAAGACTGCAGGAACCCCCTCTGAAGCAGCCCACAGTGACTCCTTCTGACTTGGGAACATCTTCCACAGGACCCCTGTGGACTCTGCCTTGCCTTGGGACAATTTTCCCAAGGCATGCGACCCTATTACTGGAGACAGGTTATAACTGGTTTTTCTGTCATGGAGGTTCAGCAATATGTCAGAATACGGGAGGGACTCTCAAACACGTTTGACTATGACACACATTTTATATCATGTCCCCGACACATGAACACACATACGTAGGCACACAATTGAAATGAAGGTTTCAGCCTTCCTCTGTGTGAACAGATGGATCTATCTGACCTGTTTTTCTTATGTGGGTGCAGCACTACAGAAGTGGCTTCATGCTCGAATAATGGGTCACACCCCATAATCTGAAAACCACTGGGCTAAAGAACCGTTATAGAAATCAGTTCTGTATTATATCGAATTCCTAGGGCTGGAGCCACCCAAAGAGCAGAGGCAGGAAAGAGAGAGCATGGCTCTCAGAGGGCATGCGTGCCCCATCCCAACCCGGGCATTAGAGGAAGCAGCCAGATGCAGAGACAACGGAACAGGCTGGGCCTCAGTTACAGGTTGGAGAGAAACAGTCAAAACAACAGGTACAATGTCTGAAGAGCCTGACTTTCAAAAAATGCCATTCATAAATCATCGTGTACTTCTTTCGCTGTAAAATTTTTAGAAAGTGCATTGGAAATTAAGAGCTTTAGAAAACAAACAAAAAATACACGAACACCTACAGACAGTGAACTTGGCTAGCTAGGCAGAAGCAGAGGCCATGAAATACCCCAAAGATATAAAACTGTACGAGAAAAGGGGGTGCCTGGGTGGCTCTGTCAGTTGAGCGTCTGACTCTTGATTTCAGCTCAGGTCATGATCCCAAAGTCGTGGGATCGAGCCCCGCATCGGGCTCTGTGATGAGTGTGGAGCCTGCTTAAGATTCTCCTTCTCTCTCTCTCTCTCTCTCTCTCTCTCTCCCGCTCCACCCCGTCCCCTGCTAGTGCTTTCTTGCTCTCTCTCTAAAATTAAAAAAACCAATTTTTTTAATTAAAAAAAACAAACAAAAATCTTTGCAGAAGAAGCCAGAAAGCAGCTCCATCACCAAAGACCATAGAAAACCACCTGCGATTAAAGAACACAAGAGGAGAAAGTGGGCATTATCCTAAGAACGCCTGGGAAAATTGTTTGCTTATTAAATGAGTTATGAGAGTATTTAAGAAGAAATCCATTTCTGGACGACAGACAGATTCTCTGAGAAGGAGGAGCCGTGTGGCCCCATGAGTGTGGAAACCGAGGCTTCTGTCAAACAGACTCTTCCCAAAGATTCCTGCGCAGGCGGGACAAGCCACCTGTCTGCGACCTCGTGCTGACTTATGGGGCTGGGTGAGGATCCCCACCCGATTCCAGATTCCAGCCCTCTCTCTGGCAGCCTCCCTGGGTCCCCCGTTCCCCTCTGTGAACAGCACAGCCGGCTCAAGCCTTCCCTGTCCTTCAAGGTCAAGCTCCTCTGAGAAGTAGGATCTTTGGATCTGCCCCACCCCCAATGCCTGCCACAGGCACACCCCCTCCCCTCCCAGCTGGACTGGGAAAGAGTTCCTCACCCGAGGGCCAAACCTCCTGTTTTCTTGCTAGTTCTTACCCACAGACGCCAGCACGGGACGCACACCGCATGCACGAAGACTGGCCAACCCTACAGGTGGTCTCTACCTGGGCCCAAGGCACCTGAGACTGATCCTAAAAAAGCACCCCAAATCCTGCACGCTGCTCGGAGGAACCCAGCCTCATACTGGCTCTCAGGGGTGGCATCGCGGTGCAGACACCCGCATCTGAGAAGCGCTCTCCGCCTGTGCTGGACAGCGGCTTTTCTGTTCGTCTGGCTGACGGCGCTGCCCTCTGGAGCCTGCTGGTCAGATCACGGGTCCCGGTGCAGAGAAGCTGAGGACGTGGGGTTAACAGCGGTCCCATGCCAACTCCCGGGACGGATGGGGCTGGGAGGCCCACAGCCAGCGTTCACGGAACACAGGCTGAGGAGCAGGGGCCCAGGGGTGAGTTAAGCTCACCCACCCTTCCTGACCCTCTAGTCTGTATGCAATCAGAACATTCTGCCTCTGAAGTTGTTACAAAAAATGATAGTGATGACAGCGATAATAATTCCTAAGCCACTGACAACTGACCGTCCAAAATGAACTGGCTTAGTAGGCGGAACCGGCTAAACAGAAACACAATTACCTCCACTTTGCGGGTGTGGCCGCCTCACTTGGGAGGGTCGCCAGGAGCTGCTGAGCCCGTCCAGCCCCTCCAGGGGGGTGTCCCACCTCTGCAGCTGACCCTGAGAAATGAGTGGGAAGCACTGCAGGGGATCCTCGTCTGCCAAGGTTCCCGTGGGCACCTGCCCAGGTGAGCACAGGCCGGAACGTGCAGGCCAACAGAGTCCACACCTCCCTGCTGCCCACGAGCACCTTCTGCCTCTGATCTTAGGGAGAAGGGGGCCCGTGGCCAAGTTCATCTAAGTCGGGGCCTCTATCCTTCCATCCCCATCTGCTGTGCCCAGGAAACACGTGGCAAAAATAATAAACACAATGTCGTTCTCCACTTGCTTCAGGCAGGGGAACCATGTTGATACCATCACATTTCAAAGGTGGGGCAGGGGAGAGGGGAGAGAAGCATGGCTGTTAGTGACAGGAAGAAGAGTCAGGAACACGGAAGTTCTGGCGGCCTATTCTCAGATCATACTTGTTTTACTGTCGGTCACGTCGTGATCGGTGAGGCCCCTCAGTGTCTCACTTGAGTGGCTTCGGAATTTCTTAGGGGGGATATCCCAGGGGCGTAGGCAGGAAGTACAGTGCTGAGCAGCTTATCTTCCATTCCTCAGGGTGCCCCCCCTGTCCTGCCCCCTCCCCACCCTGAGGCCAGCTGCAGACGGACATGCCACCCTTCTTCCCAGAAGGGGAAGGGGAGGGAGGGAGAGGGTCTCCCTGTGAAGGCCATGTGTGCGTGGGACAGGGTGGGGTGGGTTTCCCGTGGAGCCCCAGAACCCATGCTGTCACATCTTATGGCTGGAAGATTCTATTTTTTTTCTTGAGAGAGAGAGAGAGAGAGAGAGAGAGAGAGAGAACACTCGAGTGGGAGAGATGGGCAGAGAGATAGAGAGAGAGAGAATCCCAAGGAGATTCCACACTAAGTGTGGAGCCTGAGGTGGGGCTCGGTCTCATGACCCTGGGAATCGTGACCTGAGCAGAAATCAAGAGTCAGAGGCTTAACCAAGCGAGCCACCCATGGGCCCCACGAAAATTCTCTTTTAAGGGGCATCTCAGCCTTTTGTTCCTGCTAACATGTGCAGTCCTGGGGAACTACTCAGTTCGTAAGACGGCCATTCTATTTTGGGCAAACTCACTGTAAGGAAGTTCTCAATTCTGGAGAAAACATTCACTGCCTTCTGCTTTCCCCAAGCTGGGTGAAACGGGCCAGTACGGAGAAGATGCCAACCCTGAGCGCGTGAGCACACATAAAGGAATGTAGCCTCTGTCCTCGAGCTGTATATGTCATTAGTGGGAAAGGGATGCCAACAAGTGGTGTGGACAAGGAGTCTATAATCCAGGGACAGGGGCTCAGAAAAGTCCCCAGAGAAGGGGCATTTGGGCTGGGTCTTGAGGCACGGGCAGAAGCCTGACGCACGGAAGGGCTGTGTGGGAAGACGCGACAGGATGGAGGGAAGGATGTGTGAAGACAGGGGTGACAGGAGAGGAGAAGGCCAGTCCGTGCCCAGCCCCGAGGCTCACCCCTGGCTCAACTGCTCAAACTATAGTCCACGTTCTGGGGAGCACAGAAGTCTCGAGCAGGTGAGGGCCGACCAAATTTGCACTCCAGGAATACGATTCTGGCCGCAGGAACAAGGATGGACGCTCAGAGGGGGAAACCTCCAAGGTACAGACGTAGATGATCCCCCCAAATCACCTGCTCCCTCAACTCCCTGCTCAGGAAGACCCTGCCTGCACCCGAGGATGAGTCCCGGGTCCCCACAAGCACATCTTTTCTCCTCGAAGCCCAGCCCTCGTGGACCCTGAACCTGTGAGGGTCTCGGCTCACCCAGAGCCAGGTAGGGCTGCTTCTCAACATGGCCACCACCTCCCAGAGGCCCTCGCGTGTGTCCGCAGCTGTGGCCTCGTCCTAGGCCATGCCTCTTCCCTCCTCCTCACACATGACTCCATTCCAGCCACAGCTTTTCCACAGACCTGCTCACAGAGGGCCTTGAAAGTGCTCCCTAACCCTCTAATAATTTAACTCCGAATTCTGCCGAGGACGGGGCCCAAGTCCACCCCTGAAAACAGAGATGACCGCGTATGCCCCGTCCTCCCCCCAGGAATTGCAGACAGCCGTGGGTCCTTGCACACCTCTTCACCCAGATGAGCCCACAATATCCTCCTAATGCATGGGTGCCCTTTTCCGTGTGAATATCAGTGTCTATAGAAAGGCGATGGAAACTGAATGGAAACTGACGAGCTCTGCACTCTCTCCTTGATGCCCTGGCTCTGAGCGCAGAGGGTGGGTGGAATGGGGACTGGCCCTACTCTCCGGCCCATCCCCCAGCCCCGGTGCACCTTGCACCCGCTGTCTTCGCTGCCTGGTTTCTTTGCTCTTTTTTCTCTCCGCTTCTAGGCAGGGGCCTCAAATCTGCCACACGGTGCATGTTGAATAGCGCCAAGCAGTATCCCGCAAATCCCTTCTACAGCCTGGCCATCCCCCGAAGCCTCGGCTTGTCCTGTCGCCCCTCTCACGGATCCGCGGTGCAGCTGGAAACCTGGCCCTCCTCTGCTGCCCGCCTGGCTGCCAGATCCGGTCTCTGCTGGGAGCAGAGGCCAGTCCAGGGAAGGCCCGGCTACTTCCCACCGCCCCCCACTCCCCACACCCTCGGACTGACCTCCGAGGCCTGCCAATGTGGGCTAGCTGAAGGGCACGGTCCCCTTCTTGCCTTCTAGCATAAGAAACAGTGTCTGGAGAGGGGGGAGAGTGAGGCCCGGGGCAACCACCTGCTGGGACAAGAGTCCGGGCCTGAAGGGAAAGATCAGACCCTCATGAGTCTCGGCTCGAGGGCCCCGTGGGGACGGGGTCCCTAGGGTTGGCAGTGAGAAGACACTTCCAGCCACCTGTATGTGCTGGTCCATGCCTCAGACACATACGTGCCCGCTCGGTGCCAGCCGTTACCACAGTGCTTCCCTGGCCACACACACCTCAGCCCCAATGATTTCTTTCGTTTTCTGTTCCCGTCTTTTTAATTTTTTTTTTTTTATTTTTTTTTTTTCAACATTTATTCATTTTTGGGACAGAGAGACAGAGCATGAACGGGGGAGGAGCAGAGAGAGGGAGACACAGAATCGGAAACAGGCTCCAGGCTCCGAGCCATCAGCCCAGAGCCCGACGCGGGGCTCGAACTCATGGACCGCGAGATCGTGACCTGGCTGAAGTCGGACGCCTAACCGACTGCGCCACCCAGGCGCCCCCCGTCTTTTTAATTTTTAAAAATGTTTATTAATTTTTGAGAGGCAGAGAGAGACAGAGCGTGAGCAGCGGAGCGGCAGAGAGAAAGAGGGAGACACAGAATCCGAAGCAGGCGCCAGGCTCCGAGCTGTCAGCACAGAGCCCGACGCGGGGTTCGAACTCACAGAAGGTGAGATCATGACCTGAGCCAAAGTCGGACGCTCAACTGACTGAGCCACCCAGGCGCCCCTGTTCCCATCTTTGACTCACTGACATTCTTCTGTTACACCTGCTTCCTTCACAGGACAAGCTTTGCAGCCTGAAGTTTCTTGAATCCAGAGTTTCTTCTCTCCCTCCTAATCCCCCCCAGTAGCCTCCTGAGCTACTTCTAAAAGCGTTTCCCAATCTTTTTCTTCCTAGTTGAGGATTAGCAGTCCACCCGCCACACACACACACACACGCCCCAATCCAATCCACACGGGAGGACAGCAGGGCACCCCGCGGGCAGAGAGACCAGCTGGTCCTCATAACCATGCATGGTCCACGGGGCCCAGACGGAGGCTGCAGGCGGGACAGGTGCTGAGGTCCATAGCGGGGAGCCCCCTGCTCTGTGGCCTGAGGTCGGGGCCCGTTCCAGCTGGTGCGGGGGTCCTAAGTGCCACCCAGGACAGCATTTCCACGGGAAAGCTCATTCTCCTCTCCTAAATAACCAACCCTACAACTGATCTTTTGGAAAAGACACTTTTAAAGCCAGGGAATTGCTCGCATTTGGAGGACTTGTTCAGTTCGTTTCAGTTTAAAAGAATACATTTCCACACCACGCCATTTCTTTCTTAAAAGTTTTTCCCCTAGGCCTCATCTTTAAGGAAACAACGACCTCCATCTATGCAAATGAACTTCCAAAGGGTTAACCTCACAAAACGTGTGAACACCCAAGTGCTGACATGTGCCCCCAGGCACCGGCCCGTTGTCCACACTCACAGGCCTACGCGGGGAAGGAAAGGGACGAAAGTGACGTGGCTGGTGCGGGTCCCACCGGGCCAGCGGATTCGGGTGGCTGGAGACTTCTGGATGCTGCGGTATCATGGCCGTTCCGCAGTGCCTCACTCAAATCCTCCCTGGGAAGGACGGCTTAAACAAACTGAACGCTAGTCTGTATAAAACAGAGCCGCTTCCTCCCGGAAAGCAGCCAAGAAGGGAAACAATGTATTTTACATCAAAGGACAAAGCTCTCAGATTTATTTTGACCTCCTGGTTGATCTCAAACGGAATGTAGTTTTACTATGCTTCAAAGAAAAAAACAATTCTTCCTATTTTCCCTCTAGAAGGTCATCATGCTACCAGATGAAGGAAGAGAATGGGTCAGGGCTAGGATCACAGACAAACGTGTCCATTTAAATGACGACGACACGTAAATGACACTTTATTTTCATTTGTCACTGGGTAGCTGGTGTGACAGGACATGGTGCTCACTCATGAGAAACGGTCTCCTGGAATAAGAAATCCTACACAACGCATTTTTAAGGATGAAGAAATAGGAAATGCAAAGATTACAAGCACTTTAATCACTTAAAGAGACATCAGAAGAAAAAAATCAGAATCGCTACAGCGTCAATGTTCTTAATTTATTTAAATAATTTATTTAAAATTTATCTAAATTTATTTAAAATGTATTTAAAATTATTTGGTGCCATCAAAATAACTAAAAAACCACACGGGGACACAGTTCTGCTTTGCATTACGACGTCTACACCTGGTTTGGAATCCAGGTATCTTCGTGGATTCCTTTTCCAAACTTGAAATAGGAACTCTTCATTCTCCCTCTATGTGACAGTGTCTAATTATTTTTTTTTTAATTTTTTTTTTCAACGTTTATTTATTTTTGGGACAGAGAGAGACAGAGCATGAACAGGGGAGGGGCAGAGAGAGAGGGAGACAAGATCGGAAACAGGCTCCAGGCTCTGAGCCATCAGCCCAGAGCCCGACGCGGGGCTTGAACTCACGGACCGTGAGATCGTGACCTGGCTGAAGTCGGACGCTCAACCGACTGCGCCACCCAGGCGCCCCGACAGTGTCTAATTATGAATAATTTGGTTTGATGTCCATGGTCTCTCCTGATCATCTCTTCCATCCCGAATATTAGTACAAGTATCAGAGTGAACAGAACCGAAGCTGATACACGGGTGGGAAAGTCTCTTCACCAAGACCCCTGTCCTCTAAGGGGTGCCCAGGCAGCTCAGTCAGTTAAGTGTCTGACCCTTGATTTCGGCTCAGGTGATGATCTATCTCGTGGTTTGCGAGCTCGAGCCCCTCGCGGCGCGCGGACAGGGCAGAGCCTGCTTGGGATTCTCTCTCCCCCTCCCTCTCTCTCTGCCCCTCCCCTGCTCATCTCTCTCTCTCTCTCTCAAAATAAATAAACGCTTAAAAATAATAATAAAAGAGGCATCTGGGTGGTGTTAGTCAGTGAAGTGTCTGATTCGGCTCAGGTCATGATCTCATGGCTTGTGGGCGCGAGCCCCACATCGGGCTCTGTGCTGACAGCTCGGAGCCTGGAGCCTGCTTGGGATTCTCGGTCTCCCTCTCTCTCTGCCCCTCCCCCGCTCACGCTCGGTCTCTTTCAAAAATAAACGTTAAAAAAAATGTTTTTCAATACTACTAAAAAAAAAAAAAAAAACCCTAGCATCTAGCCACCGCTTACAAGTTTCCAATGATGGGGAAATCATGGCTTCAAAAGCAGCCCGTTTCACCAGACAGCTGGGATTGTTGACATCGGCTTCCTTATACCGTAACAAAAATTGCTTGCCTCTGACTTTCACTCTCTGGGAGTCTCAAAAAAAAAAAAAAAAAAAAAAAATTAGTCTTCAGCCTCTTTTGTATGGCTGCCTTCCAAATATTTGGACATCACGATTCCATTTTCCCCTCCTAGGCCCTTCCGTAGAAACATCCAGTTATTTCAAGTGCTCCTCATCAGATGCTGTTTCCGGCCCCCTCACCGTCTGAGTCATCATCATCTGGACGTGCTCTAACTTATGAGCGACTCGGAAAACCCTGTGCCCGGAAGGGAACGGGATACTTCAGGGGTGGCCTGTCAGCACACACGGCACTAGATGCCATCCGGATTGTTCCGGATGCCGTACTTCGACCTATTCAAGCTTAAGCTCATTCTACTTTATTTAAAAAAAAAAAAAAAATTTTTTTTAACGTTTATTTATTTTTGAGACAGAGAGAGACAGAGCATGAACGGGGGAGGGGCAGAGAGAGGGAGACACAGAATCCGAAACAGGCTCCAGGCTCCGAGCCGTCAGCATAGAGCCCGACGCGGGGCTCGAACTCACGGACCGCGAGATCGTGACCTGAGCCGAAGTCGGACGCTTAACCGACTGAGCCACCCAGGCGCCCCAAACTCATTCTACTTTAATAGCTATATCACACTTCTGGCTGCTGACCTGATCTGTGGCCTCGCTTTTGCTTTGCTACGTGTTGGGAGGTGGGGGGGGGAAAGGACGTTAGAAGCTTTGTTTTCCGATGGCGGCTGAGATGCAAGGAAATCGTTCCCCCTGGAAGACCATTTGGCGATTAAGATGAAAAAAATCCTTAAATACACGCACTGCCATTGACCCTGCGGTTTCAGTTTTTGGAATTTATTTCAAGGAAGTAATTAAGGGCATCTCAAGGGTCACCTCAGAAGATGTTCGCTGGAAACCCTCTCTGTGTCCTACAACACAGGACAAGTTCAACGAGCTTATGCTAACGGATACACTGCGGTCATTGAAAATGCTGTCGAGGGGGTATTGACGGACACGAAAAGGTGTTTGTGATGGAAAACGCCAGGAAGAAACGGGTGGAAATACAGTGTGGTGCCACATATGTAAAAATGTTGACAGAACCAGCTGGTAGGGGCTGTCTGTGGCCTGTCCTGAGCCGAACCAGGAGGAAGAGGGAGGAGGGGGGTGGGAGGAGGGAGGAGGGGGGAGGGGGGAGGGAGGTGGCCTCCAGGACAGACGCAGGGAGAACCCTGAGGTGCTACCGCTGGGAGAGAGGGGCATGTGTGGGGACACTTCTCAGGTACTCCTCCAAATCGTCAGCAATGTTACTCACCTCGCAGGCTTGCCTATTTTTTTCCTAAGAACTCACAGAAACGCTGAGAGGCCCAGGAGCTGACTCCGAAATTGTGTCTAGGGCTCCAGGCCTCCTGTCCCTGGGCTCGGCACAGCCGAGGGGAGGCAGACACCGGCTCACCTCAGTCAGGTGGGACACATGCCCAGAACGAGTCCAGAGGAACACTCGGTGGGAGAGTAACAGTGGTTAGTTTGGGGTGGCAGAATTATGTGTGAACAGTTGTCTTATTTTTGCTTATCTGAATTAAACGTTCCACAAAAGTATATTACACTTACGTTTGTGCTTATTTTAACATTTATTTATTTATTTTGAGAGAGAAAGACAGAGAGGGAGAGAGAGAGCACGGGGAAGGGGCAGGGAGAAGGGGGGCAGAGAGAAGCCCAAGCAGGCTCCGCACTGTCAGTGTGGAGTCTGATGTGGGGCTCGATCTCGTGACCGCAAGATCACCACCTGAGCTGACGGCAAGAGTTGGGACGCTCAGCTAACTGAGCCACCCAGGCGCCCCAGGTTGCTTGCTTGTAGGGTATCCTTCAAGGATACTCAGCCACTTACTTTCCTAACAATGACACTGGGCAGACCTCTGGCTCGGGCCCGGGTCACAGCGAGCCACACAGAGTTAGCCGTCCCACGGCTGTCCCACCGCGCTACCCAGGCAATGCGGCTCACCGGGCGCACGGCGCACAGAGATACAGGGGAAGCGGGTTCGGTCGTAAGAAGTGAGGAAACTCTAACACGTGCTACAACATAGATGAGCCTGGGGGACACTGCACGGAGCGAAACATGCCAGTCACCGAAGGACAACCTTCCCTGGGGTATCTGGGGGAGTGGAGTTCAAGGAGACACATAGGAGAGTGGTGGCTACCAGGGGCTGGGGGGGGGGGGCGGCGGTGGTGGGGAGAACGGGGTTTGTGTTTCACGGGGACAGAGTTTCAGCTTGGAAAGGGAGAACGTTCTGGAGACGGATGGGGGTGACGGCCGCACAACGGTGTGAACATACGTGATGCCACTCAGCTGTGCACTTAAAGACGGCGGCCACGGCAAACGTTCCTTATGTGTATCTCACCACGATTTTTTTAAAGAACGCACGACGCCGGAGCCCCGTAAATCCCTCGAAAGGAGAAAAGGTTCAGGAGAGCACTTCTCCCGACTCTGTAGCAATGCAGGATGAACACACAAGTGGCTCATCTCCTGTTTCTTCTGGCAGGTGGGAAGTCGAAACGCTAAAACGTTCCCATTAGCATCAGCGGCAATTTGCACCGGGACTTGGGTTCTATTACGCATTTCGCCATTCCCGTGTCATTCAGCTCTGCGTAAATGCAAGCAATTTCTGTTTTGAGAAGTCAACTGTCTCGGGTAATGAGGCAGCGGCGGGCAGGGGAGGGGCGGGAGGAGACACCCCGAAGGATGGGGGTCCTCCCAGACGACGCACACCGTAATCAGGACTCTCCTCTCCCTACCCGTGTCTCTCCGAGGCCCCGCCCCCTTCCACGAGGTTGTAACGAACACAAGAACGATACCAAGGTTTCGGAAAGGCAAAAACAGAATCTCCTCTCCAAGGACACGTCCCCATCTGAAGGACGAGAGCCCTTCAGATGGCCCCTGTTCCTCGCTGTCCTGGATCATCGGCCATCCTGCCCACTGGTCTCATCAGTCAGACGGAGAGAGGCGGAGGGCACAAGAGGAGAGGACACAGGAGGGCATTTACTGGGAGAGACTCATTTTTCAAACCAGAGAGCTTTTTCTGTACCCAGGGGCGGGAAAGGGGGGGGGGGGGAGATAAAATTCGTCTCCATCAGATAAATTTTCAAAAAACACAAAACCTGACTAACACTCTATTTGCCAGAACACTTTGAAAATCAGCACTGAAGGGTGCCTGGGGGGCTCAGCCGGTTAAGTGTCCCACTTCGGCTCAGGTCACGATCTTGAGGTTTTAGAGTTTTAGCCCCGAGTCCGGCTCTGTGCTGACAGCTTGGAGCCTGGAGCCTGCTTCGGACTCTGTGTCTCCCTCTCTCTCTGCCCCTCCCCCGCTCGCACTCTGTTTCTCTCTCTCTCTCTCTCTCTCTCAAAAATAAACAGACATTTAAAAAAAAAAAAACTTAAAGGAAGAAAGAAAGAAAAAAAGAAAGAAAGAAAGAAAGAAAAGACAGTCAGCACTGAAAAGCAACTTCAGTGACCAAAAGGTAAGAAAGGGGCCCAGAACCTAAGGACCAAAGGCCTTCTGCTCCAGACCTGAAATCTACAAGGAGGGCGATGGGACACGAAGACATATCCTCACCCCGTCTCCAAGACAGTACGATTGGTGGTCCTAATCTGGGGACAGAGACTGGAAGGCAACAGAAAGGTATAGTTTAAACAACAGAGTCGGGGCGCCGGGGTGGCTCAGTCAGTTAAGCGTCTGACTTGGCTCCGGTCATGATCTTGCGGTTTGGGAGTTCGAGCCCCACGTCGGGCTCTGTGCTGACAGCTCGGAGCCTGGAGCCTGCTTCAGATTCTGTGTCTCTCCATCTCTCAGCCCCTCCCCTGCTCATGCTCTGTGTCTCTCTGTCTCTCAGTAATAAATAAACGTTAAAAAAAATTTCTTTTTTTAAAAATAAACAACAGAATCAAGGGATCTCCCCGAAGAAAGTGTGGCCATTTCACAGATAAGGAAAATGAAGCTGTAAAATAGTCACTATCCGTCTAAGGTCAACTACCTGGTGGCAGCGCTGAGCGCCGCGCCCCAGTGCCTAGCTTGGTGGACAAGTGTCCTTGTCCTCGAGCCCCACGCTTCTCGCGGACAGCTCTCACATTCCAGTTCCTATGAGGCCACTATTTCAGAAATGGCCAGAAAAACTGTAAAGTGGACAAGGGCTGGGCTATCCCAGTGCGTTCGGGACGTCAAGAATCTCACAGTTCCTCCTCAACTTCTAGAAAGCAGTCGTCGTAGAAGGACGTGCCAACGTGAGCATGCTGTGCTACCTCCGTGAAGCCAGCGGCCTCCCAGGAGGCAGGACTCTCCCCATGAGCATGACCACAGCCTTCTCTCCAAGGCTCCAGGAAACCGGCCCAGGGAGCAAAGAAAACAAATGACTCCTTCCTTCTTCTTTTTTTTTTGGGGACAGAGAGAGACAGAGCATGAACAGGGGAGGGTCAGAGGGAGACACAGAATCCGAAGCAGACTCCAGGCTCCGAGCTATCAGCACAGAGCCCGACACGGGGCTCGAACTCACGGACTGTGAGATCATGACCTCAGCCGAAGTCGGACGCTTAACCGACTGAGCCACCCACGCGCGCCACGACTCCTTCCTTCTTTAGCCAATTTGTAGGCATCGATCCGGCTTCAAGTGCCTGTGACCCAGACCAGGTGCAGTTCTAACAAGGGAAATGCAGGATTCATTGAGTCACCCTTGACCTTCGGGAGCTTCGACAGAAGGACTCCTGGCCAGAGTGACCTGAGTGAGATGGGAAGCAAACTGCTTCATAACTGCCCCCCACCCCCAGCCTCTCCCAATGACAGTGGGATCCAAATAAACAGAACTGAAAGATGACGCCGACCAGATCTCTCACTCCAATTTTCAGATGTCCTTCACGGACCGGGTTGCGACTCAAGAGCTTGGTGAGGAAATCCTAGGTCTCTAACAGGCAAACGCTAGATCTGGGCTGTTCATAAATCCAGCTGCTGGTGCTCACGTTTGTGGTTCCGTTCCTGCACCCCGGTCACAAAGCCCTTCTAGGCTGCGCTCTGGCTCAGCGTACAGGCTTCTCTGTGCTCCTCAAGCCCCGTGAATCGACTGCTGAGCGTGGACGACTAAGCTTCCACCAGAAAATGAAGGCCAGGACCCCAGCCTCCGGGCCTCCCCTCTGCCACAGCCACTTTGCTGGTTGGCTTTATTAAAAAAAAATCCCAGAGTCTACCGAAAAGCAGCGCGGGCTGGGACGGGAAATCGAGTTGGGAACAATAATCTGGGCTTTTGGAAGCCATGGCGGACCCAAGAGCGGGATCCCCAGAGTGGGGCCATGCAAGGCAATCTTTAGGGGTAAAGCCACAGTGGGTCTTCCCGAATCCTTCATAATATTTTATTTAAAATGTGCTTTGGAACGTATCACTAGATTCGCGTGATAATATGTGTTTAATCTGTAAGTGTTTTAATATAGACGGAGGAAGGAGAGCTATCCTCAAAATATTTTTGCTAATAGGGCGTTTGGTCAAAAAAGCGGGAGCCGTCGCGGGGGGCATCACTGCTATCTTGAATCTGGTTCCTACATCTGTCAGTGGGTTTTGTGGCCACGCTAAAAGACACCAGGCTCCTATATTTGGCTGCGTGCTGCCTCCTCCCACCCATCTGTCTACAACTGCTAGATATCCAACACCTAGAACACAGGAAGCTGGGTTTCTGAACAACCCACTTTACCCAGAGGAAAGAGCTGTGCACAGTGGTTCCTTGCCGACCACAAAATACTGGCAAGCATCCATCATTCTTGCGGAAAATGTGTTTCGCAGCCAGAGCAAAGTAACTTCTTTTTCTTTTTTTTTTTTTAATTTTTTTATGTTTATTCGGTTTTTGAGAGAGACAGAGTGCAAGAGGGGGAGGGGCAAAGAGAGAGGGAGACACAGAATCCCAAGCAGGCTCCAGGCTCTGAGCTGACCGCACAGAGCCCGACGCGGGGCTCGAACCCACGCACCGCGAGATCGTGACCGGGACCAAAGTCGGATCCTTAACCGACTGAGCCACCCAGGCGCCCCAGAGCAAAATAGCTTCTAAAGAAAAAACTCGCGTGTACGTGGGTTTAGCGAGGAAAAAGGTTACAACTAAACAGGTTGAAGTTCTTCGGCAAAATAAAAGGACACGGTGCCTTTAGCAAGTTATCGGTAATAACTCAAAAAAAAAAGGGACCGTCAGTATATTCCTGTCCTGTCTCTGAAGAAAATCAACTGTGTTAACAGCTACAAACGTGACAGCCAGGGTCAATACCACACTGAATTGATTTTTAACTAGAGTATGACTCTTAGTAGTAGCTGGTTTACACCCTGAAGATGGCCTCCCCCTCGCACTCCCGCTCCATATAGGACTTAAAATCCACTAGAACACTTGGTTTTAACGGAAGACAACCCACAGGGAGTCTCTCATTAATCCACACAGTAGAAGCGTATCCTATTATTATAATAAAGAAATCCTTATTAGCGAAGTATTCCGTTCAGATGCTCCCCAGTGCGTGGGAAATGCCTATTTTCCATAGGAAGGAACCTTGGTTCAGAGCTGCATGACTCATCCAGGAGCTGGGGAAGAAGGGAGGGGGCCGGCCTAATAGATACATCTAATGTGCTCACACACGCATGCTCCCGTCTAGCGCAATTGGGACAACGGAAGGGTACAGGCAAACGGTATAGACCTGCACTCCCTGGGGTGATGCGTATCCAACCTCGGTTAGACACATGCATATACAAACCCCCCGTCACCACAAAGTAAAAATTTCGTGAGCCAACTTCTGGTTTTCCGGGCCAGCGTGTGAAGAGTTGGGAAGTTATCACTCCATCCCAAGCTATCAATAACTCTTCTGCGTTCCCTCAGAGAAGTGAGATCATAGAGCAAACCGCTACTCCAAAAACTGGAGACACCCAACGGTGAATACAGAGAATCACAACTTACTGGAGGACCCATCTGTGCAGGAACCTTGTCCGGGTAACGAAATCAGCACGGTGACAGATGAACTGCTGGAGGGAGGTCGCTGTGGACAAGCCTGAGAGCTAAAAACTCCAGGGGCATCAGTCATAGGTGGCCCCCCATACCTCTGTGAGTTTTTACCTCCAGGAGCTTAACTAGGTTTCTGGACGACAGACCCCTTCCTTCATGCTTCCAGCAGGAGAGGAAGAAGGATCATTTGGAAATATGCCAGAGCATTCTGTTCTTGACAAGGCCTGCCCTCAACAGAGGCTATTTTACCACAGCCTAACCCCATGGAAGTTTATCAGAGCCTAACCAACCCGGAGAAAGGAAAATGCTGGGCCCCAGCCTGCCCCTAGCCTTCTGCGTGTTAGAAGGGAAATACTCCTTTCTAATCAACTTTAGCTGCCCTGTCCCACCCATGTGGGAGAGAAACTGGGAAGCAATTGTGAAGTTCACAGCCCAGGGGCACAGGCTCACTAAAGGATGAAACCTAGCAAATGACTATGGAAGGCTTCCCTTGTCCCCACACCTTACTTGAGTTCCTTTTACCCAGCACATCATACTCGGCTTTTAAGAAAAACTTACAAGGCATACTAAAAGGCAAAAAACAAAGTTTGAAGAGACAAAGCAAGCATCAAAACGGGCTTAGATATGGTAGGGATGTAGGAATTACCATACCAGGAATTTAAAACAACTACGACTCGTATGTTAAAAGCTCTAATGGAGGGGCGCCTGGGTGGCTCAGTCGGTTAAGCGGCCGACTTCGGCTCCGGTCATGATCTCGCGGTCCGTGAGATCGAGCCCCGCGTCGGGCCCTGTGCTGACGGCTCAGAGCCTGGAGCCTGCTTTGGATTCTGTGTCTCCCTCTCTCTGACCCTCCCCCATTCATGCTCTGTCTCTCTCTGTCTCAAAAAATAAATAAACGTTAAAAAAAAAATTAAAAAAAAAAAAAAGCTCTAATGGAAAAAGTAGACAACATGGAAGGACAAATGAAGAACAGAGAAACAGAAATGGAAATTCTAGTCAAGAACCATACAGAATTACTAGAGATCAAAACATTGTAACAGAAATGAAGAGTGGCTTTGATGGACTCATCCCACTAAACTGGGCACAGCTGACGGAAGACTCTCTGCGCTTGAGGATATGACAGTAGAAACTTCCGAACTGGAAAGCAGAGATTTAGAAAACAAAGAACAAAAGAACACTGAAAGAAATCAGAATGGAGTTATCCAGGAAATGCTGGATAACCACCAAAATGTACACACACGTATAATGGGACTACCAGAACGACAAGGAAGAGAGGCAGGAATAAAAGATTTATTTGAAGTGGTAATGACTGAGAATTTCCTCACGTTAATGTCAGATGCTGAATCACAGCTGCAGGAAGATCAGAAAATACCAAGTGGGATAAATAACAAAAAGACAGAAAACATAAAAAACCAAAAACTACACCTAGACATAGCATATTCAAACAGCAAAAGTCAACATTTTATTTTTATTTACTTGTATTTATTTATTTTTTTAAGATTTTATTTTTAAGTCATCTCTGCACCCAACATGAGGCTTGAACTCACAACCCCGAGATCGAGAGTTGCATGTCCTACCAAGTGAGCCAGCCAGGTGCCCCTTTAAAAAAGTCTTGAAAGAAGATGGGGAGGAAGGAAACAGAGAAACAAAGATAAGAATTCTACCCAGCTTCTCATAAACCGTGCAAACAAGAGAATGGAATGAAATATCTATAGTTTTGAGAGAAAAAAACTGCCAACCTAGAATTCTATACTCCGTGAAAATAATCTTCCAAAGTGAAGGAGAAATAAAGACTTTCTCAGATAACAGAAATTGAGGCAATCTGTGGCCAGTAGACCTGCCTTGCAAGAAATATTAAAAGGAGCTCTTCAGAGAGAAGGAAAATGATACTGGGCAGAAACTCAAATCTCCATAAAAAAGTAAGAACATCAGAGAAGGAATAAGTGATGGTAAAATGACAACTTTAATTTTTTTTTAAGTTTATTATTTTTGAGAGAGAGAGAGAGAGAGAGAGAGAGAGCACACAGGGGAGGAGCAGAGAGAGAGAGAGAAAGAGAGAGAGAGGGAGGGAGAAAGGATCCCAAGCAGGCTCCGTAAAGTCAGCATAGAGCCCAATTCAGGACTCAAACCCACAAACTAAGATCATGACCTGAGCTGAAACCAAGAGTCAGAGGCTTAACCGACGAAGCCAGCCAGGCGCCCCCAACTTTAATTTTTCTCATCCTCAATTGATCTAACAGGTAAAGGTTTGTTCAAACTAATAATAGCAACAATTTTGCATGCTTATCTATAGTATATATATTTAGGTACACACTATACATATGAAATGAATGACAGTGATGATTCAAGGAACAGGAGGGAAGAATTCTTAATATGTTGTTATAAGATACTTACACTAACTATGAAGCAGTCTAGTGTTATTTGAAATTAGACTTGGATTAGTTCTGAATGCATATTGCAAACACTAGGCCAACCACTAAAACAATGGGAAAAAATAGGAGAGAAAAATGGAATTATGTAAAATGCTCAATGAAAGCTACAAAAGGCAGAAACAGTGTAGAAGACAAAAATAACAGAACAAGGCAAGGAATAGAAAAGGCTAACAAATATGGTACATATCAATACAACTATAGTAATAACCACCTTAAATAGCAATGGTCTAATACACCAATTAAAAGACAGAGTCAGAGAAGATCAGTAAACAAGACCCAACTAGCTGTATGTTGTCCTCAACAAATCTACTTCCAAAACAGAAAGCACTGAGCCTACATGGGTTTACTGATGAAGTCTACCAAACACTTAAGGAAGAAATCATTACTAATTCTCTACAATCTCCTTCAAAAGATGGAAGCAAAGTTAATACTTCCTAACTCATTCTATGGAGCCAACATTACCCTAATAACAAAACCAAAGACATCACAAGAAAATGGCAAACCAATATCTCTTATGAATGTAGATGCAAAAATCTTCAACAAAATATTAGCAAACTGAATCCAAAACCATGACAAAGTAGGATTGATCTTAGGTATGCAAGACTGGTTCAACATGTGAAAGCCGATTAATGTAATCCATTTGACACAATCCAATACTCCTTCATGATAAAAACTCTATTCTAGGAATAAAGGGGAAACTTCTTCAGCTTGATAAAGAACATCTACAAAAAACTTAGAGCTAACTTCATACTTAGTGGTAGGAAACTAGAAGCTTTCCTGCTAAGATCAGAAATATGGCAAGGAAGGACACCTGGGTGACTTGGTTGGTTAAGCATCCACTCTTGATTTCAGCCCAGGTCACGATCCCAGGGTTGTTGGATCGAGCCCTTTGTTGGGCTCTGTGCTGAGTGTGGCGTCGGCTTGCAACTCTCCCTCTCTCTACCCGCCCCACCCCCTGCCACCCCTCTCCCCTGCTCATGCTCACTCTCCAAGATAAGAAATAATATGGCAAGGATGTTGACCACTTTTCAACATCATGCTAGAAGTCCTAGCTAATGCTAGGAAACAAAAAGTACGCTATAGATTAAGAAGGAAGATGTTTGCAAATGATATGACTGTCTATGTAGAAAATCTGAAAGCACTGAAACCTCCTGGGACTAATAAGTAATTACTGCAAGGCTGCAGGACACACGGTTAATATACAAAAACCAACTGCTTTCTTATATACGAACAATGAACAAGTGGAATTTGAAATTAAAAAAACAATACCATTTACGTTAGCACCCCCAAATGTAAATACTTTGATGGAAATTTAACAAGATAGGCATAAAATTTGTATGAGGAAAACTGTAACACTGACAATGGAAAAAGAGAAAGAACTAAACAAATGGAGACAGTCCACGTTCATGAGTAATAAGACTCAATACTGTCAAGATGTCAATTCTTACAGCTTGATCTATAAATTCAACACAAACAAATGAACATCCCAGCAAATTATTTTCTGAGCATCAACCGATTCTCAAGTTTATACAAAAGGCAAAAAAAAAACCAAAAAACAAAACACAAAAAACAGAATAACCAACACAATATTGAAGATGAAGTATGAAGTTGGAGGACTGACGTCACCCAAATTCAAGAACTACTATAAAGTTAAAGTAATCAAGACAATGTGGTATTTGACAAAGGAGCAAAGGCAATACAATGGGGCAAAGGTAGCTTTCTAACAAACGGGGCTGGGACATCGGGACATCCACATGCAACCCATCAACCAGCCCATCTAGACACAGATCTTCCACTCTTCTCAAAAGTAAACTCAAAATGGATCAAAGACCTGATTATAAAGCCAAACTATAAAACTCCTGAAACAAAATGTAGGAAAAAAATCTAGGTGATTTTGGCAATGACTTTTCAGATATAACGTCAAAGGCATGATCCATGAAAGGACTGATAAAGCTCAATCTCATTAAAATTAAAATATCTGCTTTGGGAAAGACATTGTCCAAAGAACAAGAAGACAAGCCAAAGCCTGAGAGAAAGAATTTACAAACGACATATCTGATGGGGGATGGTTATCCAAAATACGGAAAGAACGTTTAAAGTTCGGTAAATGGGCAACCCGCTTAAAAAAAAAAAAAAAAAATGGATGAAAGACCTGAGCAGGTACTTCCCCAAAGAAGACAAATGGAGGGTAAATAAATTTATCAAAAGAAAGTCAGTATCATATATCGTTAGGGAAATGCAGATTTAAATAACCAGATTCCACTTCCAACCTATTAAAACAGCCCAAATCAGAAACACTGACCATACCAGACGCTGCTGAGGAAGCGGGGCAAAAGGAACTCTCATTCGTTGCTGGTGGGAACGCAAAATGGTACAGCCACTTCGGAAGACAGCTTGGTAGTTTCTCGCAAAACCACACGTACTCTTACTATGTGATCCAGCCGTCTGATTCCATGGTCTGCACCCAAATGAACGGAAAACTTACACGTACACACAAACCCGCCCAGAGATGTTTACGGCAGCTTTAGTCACAGCTGCCAAAGCTCAGAAGCAAGCAAGATGTCCTTCAGGAGGTGGATGGATAAACTGGGGTCCACTCAGGCAACACAGTCGTATTCAGTGGTGAGAACAAATACACCACGAAGCCACGAGAAGGCACGGAGGAAGCGTCGATGCACGTTACTAAGTGAAAGAGGCCAATCTGAAAGGCAACGGGCTGTATGATTCTAACTACATGACGTTCTGGAAAAGGCCCAACTATGGAGACAGAAAAAGGATCGGTGGTTGTCAGGGACTGGGGCGGTGGAGGGACGAATAACTGGAACACCAAGGACGTTTAGGGCAGTGAAACTATTCTGTAGGATAACTCAGGGGAGGATTCACGCCACCGTATATTTGTTCAGACCCACAGAACGTACGGCACTAAGAGTGGACCGTAACGTAAACTAGGGACTTTGGGGGATTACAACGTGCCGGCGTTGGTTCCCTGAACGTAGCAAGGGACCACTCTGCAGGGACATGCTGACAGCGGGGGAGGCGCGCATGTGTAGGGGCAGGAGGCATGTATGGGAATCTCCGCACTCTGTGCACAATTTTGCCGTCAAGCCTAAAACTGCTCTAAAAAATAAAGTCTTGTTAAAAAAAAAAAATCTGTGAACCGATATATACCATCCTGTATTTTCTATTTTATTCCTTTTTTTTTTTCCCAACAAATTTTGGTCACCTCCTAAGTACACTTACTTCACCCCCCGGCTAAGGAGCTTGAAGGAAGTCAGCCAAACATGAGTAGAGGGCAGTGTCTCCAGCAGCCCTCTGCAATCCATGCTGTCTACTCCGTGGGCTCCACAGGCGACAGAGGGCCACACGGGACTCATTCGTGGTTTCTGAGCAAGAGGGTTTCCCAGCCCCCAGCCCCCAGCTCCCAGCCCGAGGCTAGATGGGTCCCTGCAGTTACCTGGAGGGAGGGTCTCCATGCTTTGTGCTTTCTCATCCCCGTTGCTGTGATGTAGGTCTTTCTTTTTAATTGGGTCAATTTCATTCCAGTCCTCCTAAGGGGAACAAAGACACGAAATGGGTTGATCGGTTCCTCAAGCACACCTTCACTCACCAGTTCAATAAACACTTGAAGTCTTGGGACGCCAGAGAGCCCTGGGGACGTAACAAGGAGGGAGAGAGAATTCCCATCCCAGAACTTCTCGGAGGGTGGAGGTGTGGGGGGGGGGGGGGGGAGAAAAGCGTGGGAATGACCTTTTCCAAGGAAGGATTTGCAACTTCTCTCTTCATTTTATATTTACACTGCATATCTCGGGGAAGGCAATACTCCGGAAAACCCAGGGCTTTGTGGATTTGTGAAGGTAGGGGAAGGGAGGTAGGGAAAGTAGATTAAATAAAATAATTCAGTAGTAGCTCAATTAAAGCCATTAAAATGATGGTAGCTCTCCAGACATCTTGGATGGTTAAGGACACCTTAGGACCAGATTTCTCCCTCTTGGGTCCCTTTGAGCCCTCCTCTGACGTTGCTAAATGATTTGTTTAATTCTGCTGAGTAACAGTGGAGGGAGGAGGAAGGACCAGCCAAGCTTTTCCTCGGGCTTCACTCTAATAGGACTGCCAATGGAACAGAGCTGTAAATTAAGGGTTTAATGTGAAACCAGAATAAGATATAAGCTCTGGCAGAACTTATTCAGCTCATCTGCACAAACAATTTACTCTAATCCATCAACATTAAATCAAACCAAAAAACAGCTCCATGACCACAGAGCTAAACATATCTTTCAACCACTTGGAATCTGATTTCTCTGAATCAAGGAAGAAAGATTTCTGTAGAAGAACCCAGATCAGAAATGTCCTACGGCTAGTCATTTTCCTCCACAGATTTCCGTGAGCCAAGCCGTGGCGACTGGCCATTCTCTGGAGCAGATGTTGTCGGGATGAGCCCTCCCTGGGGACAGACCAGACCAGTTCTGCACAGGTTTGTCCGCTAGCACTCCTCCAGACCAGCGTGGGCTGCGTGTTGTGCAAAAGGGGGCCACTGGAGACATTCTGGCTCTTTCAAACGTAAAGTGAGATCTGCAAGGAGGGTAATTCTCAGGTGCTGGGCCAAATCAGGCATTTTTCCCAAATGCGACTTGCTTTGCCAATAACCTCCATTTTTACTCAAACAGTACAGTAACGTAAGAGAAACCATGCCTAAGCTTCCCCCCCACCCCCCTCTTGAGGCCAGCTTTTTCTTCAGCTGCTTCTTCAGTGCTATAGCTGGGTTGATCCCACCAGGGCCACCTCGGGAATGATGGGTTGGGGGCACCCGGGAGGTGCAGAACAATGGGCTGGAGACGAACGCTCCTGTGCCTTGGTGGTCCTGCCCCTCCCCACACCTGTCACAAGACCCCTGCCCTTCAAATGCCCCAAGTCCTGTGACCTCTGAAGGGTTTATCCTGCATTTTAACAAAAGTATTAAAATGCACCAGCATCCCAATTTATTTTTTGCGGCAAGCAGTTTTTCAAAGGTATTCATAATTTGGCTTTTGAGACCATTTGGTTAAAAATAAACTTTCAATTTACTATCAGTGATGATTTCGCGGAAAGCTTGGCAAAGGCGTGGGAGGAAGAGAATCTAACCTACTGCCTTTACAATATACGGAAATGTACGAATACTAAATCCAGTGAGTAATGAAGTTACCAGAGTCATGCTGTGCGTACTTTTAATTAAGCATTATTAATTTTTATTTTGTAGCTCGCTTGTAGCCTTTTGTGGCTAATAACTCTCTCCCCCCTGCAGGCATTACAGTGGCGAAATGGATCAAACCATTTAACCTTGTACTTGAATAAAATCAAAAGTGAAGGGTGCTGCTGGGGCCAGTGCCCCAGAACCAAGGCATTGTCTGTACTGTTGACAAAATCAGCATTGAGGCAGGTCAACCATCAGTGCTCTCTCAGAAAATAAATGCTTCCTTCTTCCCGCAGGCAAGACGGACTGGGTCCAGAGGCGACATTCCTTAGCCTCCCTTCCCCCTCCCAAATCCACCATGCCCACCATAAAACCAAAGCTGGGGATGAGAACATGTTGAACGGCCAAGTCCCAAGCAGGTGAAATAACGTTAAGGGCCAATTATGAATGCCTGCGACACATGTGGCGTTGCGCACGGATGCTTCACAGAGAACTCCTAGTTCACAACGGGATGTGGAGCCACCTGGGTCACATAGTGGGTAAGAAGCTAAAGTTGGCCTTTGATGAATCAGGCCTCAGTTCAAACCAAGTTAGAAGAACCCGACTCTCACAATATCATAAAAGTCCAAGGATACGGGGCGCCTGGATGGCTCAGTCGGTTGAGCGTCCGACTTCGGCTCAGGTCACGATCTCGCGGTCCGTGAGTTCGAGCCCCGCGTCGCGCTCTGGGCTGACGGCTCAGAGCCTGGAGCCTGCTTCGGATTCTGTGTCTCCCTCTCTCTCTGCCCCTCCCCCGTTCATACTCTCTCTCTGTCTCAAAAATAAATAAACATTAAAAAAATTAAAAAAAAAAAAAAAAGCCCAAGGATACGGTTCCAGGAGGTCGTTCGCGAAGGACTCGTTCGTTCTGGACTCCCAAGTTAAAAATTGCAAATTACCACGTAAACTACCTGCTCCCAGAGTAACATGAGGAGGAGGAGGAAGAAAAGGGGGAACTGTCTAGGCCACTCAAGCCCCATTCTAGCCACTGCGCACACACTGAACTTCCTTCCAGTGCTATTACTACCCCGATTTTACAGATGAGAAAGCCGGGCACTGGAAGCTTAAGTACATAATGAGGTTGGATGGATTGATTGATTTTGAAATTTTTAATGTTTATTTATTTTTGAGAGAGAGAGAGAGAGAAACAGAGCATGAGCAAGGGGGGGGGGGTGCGGGGAGAAGAGAGAGAGAGGGAGACACAGAATCCAAAGCAGACTCCAGGCTCTGAGCTGTCCGCACAGAGCCCGACGCGGGGCTCGAACTCACAAACTGTGTGATCGTGACCTGGGCCAAAGTCGGACACTTACCCGACTGAGCCACCCAGGTGCCCAAACCCCAGGGGATTCAGTACCGGCGTCCACGGTCTCAATCATTCTACTGTACTGCCTTTAGGTAAAATAACTTCCCCCACTACCAGCTAGATAGACACGAGTAAAGCAAAACAATGTATTAGCCATTCATTCATCTCAGGATATGTCTGATCACTGTAAATTCCTAATTGTTCAGGATGATTGATCGGATTCACTGGCTGAGACAGCCGGTGCCCATGTACAACGCACCCCCTGTCAACAGCTCACCCTTCCAGACGCTTGTCATGTCCCACTCTCCTCCTGTAACCCTGGCCCATGGCCTTTGCTAGATGGAAGAACGTCCCCAGAGATACAGTGAGGAGTGGGCAGGTTCACCTTGGCTGAGCGTGCCCACTCGGGCGCAAACAAGCATCCCACCTGATGGCACAGTGCCACAGACCCTGCAGAGTGTGGGGAAGGCTCCGAGAAGCCTGTGGCCAAGAAGTGACACCTTAGCAGAGATCTGAGGGGTCAAGAATGGACCTGGCAAGGAGAAATGATGGGGCTCTGGGGGAGATGAGGGTTCTGGTGGAGGGAAGAAAATGAAAGGTAGAAAATGGGAAGGCATGGAAGTGGTGAGATACTGAGACTTGAGACTTCCGTTCCAGAAACATCGCGTTGGCTGTAGTGTAGGGAGCAGATGGAGGGGGCAGAAGAGAGGCCAGGGGGCCACGAGGGCAATGCAGCAAGGGACGGCGGGGAGCCGGCTCAAGCCTGGGTCCTAGAGATGCAGGGAGGAGACCGGTGCGACCACAGGGCAAGGATTGGAAGAGGAAAGCAGGAAGGAAGGAAGGAATCCGAGATGGAGAGTTCTGACCTGGGCGTTTCAGACAGGAGGGGCATTCACAGCTAAGGAACACGAGAAAGTTGTCTGGGTGGGGCAAGGAGGGGAGCTGGGAGATACAGACGAGCCTGTTCAGGAAATGTGGAGGTTCCCGCAAGATACCGAGAGGAGGTACCTGGCAGACACAGGAGACACACGGCTGGAGTTCTGGAAAGGCAGGAGGCCATCGAAGCTGCTGGCGGGCATGTGAGACCATCGGCTGGGGGTGGGGGGTATGAGCCAAGTGAGAACGGGTCCCAGGGCAGAGGGAGATGCAGGACACACGACAAATTGGGAAGAGCCCTGGCCCACGAGTTGGAGCCTCGGGGTCTCGCCACAGGGATCTGAGGAAGTCACCAGCCTCCCTCCCTCCACTGGGGCACCGGGCTGAAGGCCTCATGGTCCCTGCCTGCCCTTGGCGTTCCTGGGTACCGGGTATTCTCAGCACTTTTTTATACTTTCCACCCATTTCACATGGTTGGTATGCAAAAGCTCTTCAGGTCCTTGGAGGGCAGGAGGGCTCTGTCACATTTCTGGTGTATCCCATGGCACCAAGTGTGGCACTGGTCTCAGGTTGGTCACATGATAATAAACAGAGTTGGGACCAAACACCCTCACGCTACTTACTCAGATTGATCTGACTGGCTTCGCCCACTTTGCAGTGGAAGTTTTTCATGACAACACCCCCCCCCCCAATACATCTACATACATGATGAAACGCATTTACACCAGCGGGGGGTGGGGAGGGGGTGTGGAGGCTCGTTTCAAAGGGGAAACGTGTGAAATGCAACAGTGTGGAGAAGGCTCCAGTGCCCAGGACCTGCTGACAGGCGGGACGTGTTACCAACTGATCTGTTTGTTTCCTCCCATTTAAGAGAAAATGATGCGGTGACAGGCAGGTCCTCTTTTCAGTGACAAGTAGAAACGGCTAAGATTAGAGGAGTAATGATGCGGTTTGATGCTGGGTCAGAAGTTGCAGAGCATTCCAGGCCTGGGATCCGGTCAGCCTGCTGTTATTCCCCGGGGGCGGCAGCCTCCTCTCTGCTTTGTGTCTCTGGCTTGCAGAGGAGGGATACTGACATGGAACTGACATGCGGAATGACTAACGCAGGCTGAACACGGGACTGCGGATCAGGCTGCAAAGTGGGTTCCCTCAGGGAGGTTTCTTTAGCCAGAGGTCTGCCACCCATATCAACGATCATGGAGCAGGGAGGATGCTGGAAAGACCCGGAGAGAGCCTCACCTCTGGCACTGAGGCTGTCTCTCCCTTGGGAAAGGGCATATGAGCCCAGATAATGCAAAACGCAATCTCCTGTCCTCCCACTTACTCACGTACCTGGGCTCATAGCTATTATTAAGCGTATTTGAATTGGGTGAGTTTTCACAGAGTCTTTAGAAGTTCTAGATACACACTGTGCCCACGCTGTTCTTACGAATGGGTAACAGAAGCAGTCTGTTACCTGAAGCACAAATGGTGATCAAGTCAGGCTGGGACTGAGATCAGACGGAAATAAATGACGGAGGGATGTCTATTTATCTAGCATAATTAGAGAGAGCAGCAGCCAAAATTCATCTCGTTTCTAAGAAGATAAAAGAGCAGTAGGTTTTAATAAAATGACACGTTTTTCAGAAATAGTCAATCCAATAGGTTGGTTTATGGCATAGTTACAAACATTAATTCAGTGTAAATATAGCTTTATTTATTTAAGGAATATTCCCCATCATATTCCCAGTATGATCTGTCTTTGTTTCAAAATAAGAAGAAATAAAAAAAATAAATTAAAAAAATTAGAAGCGGGGGCCTAGGTGGCTCAGTCGGTTACATGTCCGACTTCGGCTCAAGACCTGATCTCAGTTTGTGAGTTCAAGCCTCGGGCCTTCTTGTCAGCACAGAGCCTGCTTTGGATCCTCTGTCCCCACCTCTCTCTGCCCCTCCCCCCCACTCATGCGTGCACTCTCTCTCTCTCACAAAATAAGCATTAAAAAAAAAAAAAAGTAAGAAGAAATAAATAAAAATTGGGCTTGGCTTTTGCCAGAGAGGTGTCAGTGGCTGCGGAGGGAAGGGCTGTGAAAGCTGCTTCTGGGTCACGGGTGTGGAGGCAGAAACTCCTCTGTGGTGGTGTTGGGGCGGGGACAGCGAGGGTCAGCGGGCTGTGCAAGCAGCCTTTTCCCTACTAACAGATCGCCATCGACTTGTTAAGGGCACCGATGGGTCCAACCCTTCTTGTCCCAGATGGGAAAAGCGATCGGCAAGGGCTAAGTGACTTATCAGGTTATCAACCAGCGCAAAACAAGTTCCCTCAAAACCGAGGAGCCTGAAACAAGAAACGTTTATTATCTCACCCAGCTTCTCAGAGTCAGGAATCTGGGTGGTTCCGGCTCACGGTCTCTCATGAGGCCGCCGTGAAGACGGTGGCCAGGGCTGCCAACCATCTGAGGGTCTGACCGCGCTGAGGGGCCGCTCCCAAGGGTGGGTTTACTCACACGGCCGCCGGTGGAGGCCACAGTGCCTTACCACGGACTCCTGCCCAGGGCTGCGCGAGTGCCCTCGCAGCGCGGCAGCTGGCCTCCCCCACGGTGAGAGACCTGACAGGAGGGGAAGGTGGGGGGGGGAGACAGACAGAGGGAGGGAGGCAGACGCCAGGACTCCCTTCACCACTTAGTCTTGGAAACCACACACGGTCACACCGGCCACGTTCTGGTGGCGGGGAGCACATCCCTACGTCCAGCCCACGTTCAAGGGGAGGGGAATCAGAGCCCACGTTCTGGCAGAGGAAGACTGCCAAAGAACTGGTGAACGTGTTCTGAAACCACTACGTTCATTCCATGCCCAAGACCTGAAGGGTGGCGGAGGGGAGGACAGAACACGGCTACAGCCCAGTCAGTTATCCACACATGGGGGCCACGAGGCGATGAGAACCCGAAAGCAGAGTCACAAAAGGGTCAAGCCTGTGCAGTAAAACGTTCCCTCATCTCACGTGGACCTCTTGTCCACAGGCCAACATAAAGACTAATGCCACTTAGGGTAACGTGTTTGGATCCCGAATCACCCCAGAAGCAAACATACCTCCACGCGTAAAACCAAGACGAGAAAGGTGGATGCACATTGTGGGCGCTTCAAAGGCTGCCTTTGTAAATGTTAAGTGGCTAACACTTGTATTTGGTAACAGAGATAAAAATATCACCGTGGGGGGGGGGGGAGGAAGAAAATAAATAGGTTGTTTTTAATCTCCCGTTACTGAAATATAGTTTCTCACTGTTAAATTTTTTCAGCTGACGAGACCATATGCTCGGAGGCAGATTAAGTAACCAAAAATACCTTCTGAATGACTACTTGGCTTTTTTTCTCCTCAATTGTCTACTTTCCACTGTTACTTAATGACTGTTCAGTAGCACCTCGACCACAACCAACCCGTACAAAAACATTCAAGTTCTGGGGGCGGGGGTGGGGGGGAAAGGCCAGATTTGTTGAAAAGATGTGATCATTTATATTTCCATAGCCCAGTGACACTGAAAACTAACTGAATTGTTTACCTGGGGGCAAATTTAAAAAAAAAATTGTTTTTTAAATATTTTGGAGAGAGAGAGGGAGAGAGAGAGAGAGAGAGTCAGAGCGTGAGTGGGGGAGGGGCAGAGAGAGAGGGAGACACAGAATCTGAAGCCGGCTCCAGGCTCTGAGCTGTCAGCACAGAGCCCAATGTGGGGCTCGAACGCATGAACCATGAGATCATGACCTGAGCCGAAGCTGGATTCTTAACTGAGTCACCGAGGCGCCCTGCAAATTTTAAAAAAAAAAATTTTTTTTAACGTTTATTTATTTCTGAGAGAGACACAGCATGAGCAGGGGAGGGGCAGAGAGAGGGAGACACAGAATCTGAAGCCGGATCCAGGCTCTGAGCTGTCAGTGCAGAGCCCGACGTGGGTCTCGAACCCACAAACCGTGAGATCGTGACCTGAGCCGAAGTCGGACGCTTAACCGACTGAGCCACCCAGGGGCCCCCACCTGGAAGCAAATTTTTAAGAGTCGACTTAGTTCCCTGCTAAAGACCAAGAACTCCCACACCCCAGCATTCTCACTATAAAGTGATCTACAGAGGCACCAGAAGGACTATTTATTGTTTCTAATGTTGCCGGGTGGGTATCCTCCCCCCCCCCAGAATAGTGCCAGGAAATAATTCCTAGGTCTTCTTATGAGAGGATGAAAAAAACCTGCTGATGTGAGGTGTCACTATGGAAATTCTTCTTTCCAAATAGGGTGTGTGACCTGTTAATAAATTGGTGAATGGAATTTTAACTCACCGGGAAACAGTCTAAAAATGTTAGAATACCCAAGGAAAGCCCCTTTAGTTAGGCTAGTAGTCAGATCACTTTGAACCCTGACCAAACATCTGTTAAAACCAGAAGCCTGTACCCTACAAACACTATGCATTTATAAAAGAGAGAGCTTCTATAACATCATACAGCAACTACACTTAAATAACATTTTTTTAAATCAAAGCAATGAGACATGACAGTAATTAGAGGGAAAAAAAAAAAAAGATTTCCACTTCTAAATAAGTTCCCACTGAAAGCAATAACTTAAGAGGAAAAGTATTCCCCTACCTCCCAATCAGAATAGAAAGGGAGCATAACATACTGTAGAGACCAGAACTATGCTGGCTCAGTCGCTCAACCATTTCTGAATATTCTCCAAGGGCACCAGTGAGAACTCCCCCACCCCAGGTTTCATTGCTGGGGGAGAGCTGGTCACACAAGCTGGAGGAGTAGAAAATGCTGAGGGTGAGCTTCCAACAGCAACCTCCGGCCAGTTTCCAAAACCTTTATTCAGGTTAGTGTCAAAACACAGGAAGGGCTGAAGAATCGGGACCCGTGTAGAGCAGCGGGGAAGGAAACAAGACAGAAAGCCCAAGTCTCCCAGCTTTCTCCAAGGCCTGGTCCTGCCCCAGCCAACTGAATCACAACCTCTGGGGATGGGATCCAGCTGGACTGTTTTCCAGACGCTCCCCAGGCAGCGCTAATGCACAGTCGGGGTTAAGAGCCACCGGTCTCGCTGATCCACTTACGGTTTTTCCCATTCACGACTCCAACTGAGCTCGTGAAACCCAATGCTGCTAAAATGGAAGGGCCAAGTGTCTACGGTGGGTTCAAGTCACAGGCTGCTTCGTACATGATCGCTTGCTCACAGATGAAAAACACACCATGATAAAGGTCACGGCTTTGTTTGGTTCGCAGCGTCGTCTCAGAGAAATGCAGGCTGCCGAGCAGTACCGTGGGGGCTGCTGGTTATTTGGAAGCTGTACCGATCCCGTGGACCGAAGTCGTGAGTCGGAATAGCACTGCTATTTCTCCCCTGTTATTCAACTTTTCTAACATGCAGAGGGCCAGGGGCATCACCCTGCCCACTCTCTCCGTACACGGCCAATTGCCTTAATTTAGTCATCATCTTCCTGTTTAGATCCCCGTGGCCACGTACAGATGCAAGGTCCATCGGTGCCCCAGCCCGCTCAATCCAGAAACTCTAGAACCTGAGATGCACCGAGGAAAGGTTTTGGGGTGTATCGTGGGCACGGCAAATTGATCCGTCCTAGCCCACGAAATGTTGTCAGGGCTCCGCTAGACTGTAAGGCACCAAACAAGTTAGACATGAAGTCTCATCACTGAGAACATCAAACTTGCCTTCCTCCGATTTGAGGGACCTGCCTTCCCTCATTAGCTCATTCACTGATTGGTTAACAGGTATACGTCTGTTACTTCTGTGGTCTTCTTCCCCAAAACCCTTAACCCCAGTCTCATCAGGAGAAAAACATTAGACAAACCTCAAACACGGGGTAGTTTCTTTTTTTTTTTTTTACCAAATCCTTGACCAGGACTCCTCAAAACCATCCAGGTCACCAAAGGCAAGAAAGGCTGAGGACCGTCATAGCCCAGAGGAGCCTAAAATGATCACTCAAAGAAAAACTCAAGAAATCTGACTAAAGTAGGGATTCCAGTTCATAACAACATATCAGTATTGGTTCTTTCACTATAATACATGTATCATACTCATTTTTTTAATGTTTATTTTGAGAGAGAGAGCGAGCATGTGCACACGCGAGGGAGGGAGGGAGGGAGGGAGAGAGAGAGAGAGAGAGAATCCTAAACAGGCTCCAAGCTGTCAGTGCAGAACCCAACGTGGGGCTTGATCCTATGACCTGTGAGGTCATGATGTGAGTCTAAATCAAGAGTTGGGACGCTTAAGCGACTGAGCCACCCGGGTGCCCAGGTAGGATACCAATTTCAGATGGTCGTAATAGGGAAAACTGGGTGCAGGGTCTATGAGACTCTCTGTACTAAGTTCCCATTTTTTTTTCCTGCAAATCTAAAGCTATTCTAAAAAATAGTTTAAAAAATTTTTAAATTAAATGTGTGCAGAGATCTTATTTACATAAAAGGAAAATAATTACATTAAACACTCCTGGTTCAACGTCTGTCAACTACGTATTTCTAGGGTGTCTTGTCACTTTCTAATAGCAATTTCAATCCCACGCCCTCTCCCGGCAGGGAGCTAAGGTGTGAATCTCTTGATAAATGCTGATTTTAAAGCCAATTTTTGCAATGAGACACAGAGCCCAGGAGCAATCTATTTCACACCACCATTTTCTCTTTTCAAGAGCAATCAATCCACCCTAAACGCCCATGCTCACAGTAGATGACCAAAGCACTAGGTGGCCCAGGGCGGGGGCACGAGGCAGGCTATTAACATGCAGCTTTTCTGCATCCCTGCTCCTAAATAAGATTTTATGAAGCAAGATGGCTCTGGGGCCAAGTCATAAACATTCCCGAAGGCAAGAGCAGCAGTTTTTTAATCCAGAGCCCCCAAGTTAGCTGAGCACCTGCTATTTTGAGTCGTTTACAGCCTCGTTTTTTTAATCGCGTGATCGGATTCCACCTCTTTCTTCCTAGAATCAGAGAAAGAGCGTCTCCGATTTCGGGGAGGGAGGTCTGCGACAAAGCCGCTTTCTAACTGCTGCTTCTTGTTCTGGAATTTTCAACGTTAGCTGAAGCAGGTTCTCTTACTTTAGAGAAATGATGAATTTCCGCAAACTTGACAAGAAAATGGCTTTTTAAGAAATGTTTATTTTGGAGAGAGGGAGCGTGTGCACAGGCATGAGCAGGGGAGGGGCAGAGAGGGGGGGAAGGGAGAGAATTGCAAGCAGGTTCTGCACTGTCAGCGCAGAGCCCGACTCGAGGCCCGATGTCACAAACCGTGAGATCATGACCTGAGCTGAAATCAAGAGTTGGACGCTTAACCAACTGAGCCATGCAGACGCCCCAAGAAAATGTCTTTTTAGGAAAAAAAATGGGTGTTTTAGAAATACCATTTCTCCTGTGACGTGTGCAAAAATCAACTGCGTATTAAAGTGTTAATAAATGATTAATTCCCAACAGAGGAGAAAAAAGGGGTAAGAGAGAGGTTAAGCAGGCAGTCAGCACGACAAGGTATCGAGCAGCCAGCAGGGACAGACAGGTGGCATCCTCACGTCCCCCCCCCCCAACCATTGCCCTCTACCCACGCTGCCCCACCTTCTCCCTCACCCCGATCACCACCAGGATTCCCCTATGCCTGGCAGCAGCCGGACCTCTCTGTCAATACCGTGGCAAAGCTGCGACCCCGCTTTGCTTCAGCTCAGAGGTGTATGGGGTCTCACAGAACTAACCGCGCTGCAATGCTTGCTACCCCGTCAAAAGCAGGTGCCACTAACTCGTACATTTACTGATGAAATCCCTCCCCTGGGCACCTAAGGTCCATACAGTTGGTTCCTTCCTTGCTCGGTTCTGTAACCACTGGCGTCAAGAACTGTCTAAGAGAAAGAGCCTCCCTAGGCATCAGATCTGTTTTCAAGAGCATCTCCGGGAGAAAAGTGAGTTCTAGAATGACACGCCTTAAAGCGCTCCAAGGGGCCCCGGGTTGGGAACTAAATGGAACATTTTCAATTAAGTTTTTGTCCCTCCCTTACGTAATCGCAGAGCGTGAGGGTCAGAAGTTCCTGGTGGCACAGCCCAGGTACAGCTGACCAGGTGCGAGCGGGAGGGGGGATCTCTTACCAAACCCTCGCCCCATACCCAGCACTGGGCCGGAACTGGTGCTTTCTCGCTTGCTCCTCTGCCCACCAAGGCGGATACGGCAATTCTTCCCCACCCTGAGGCTCCCCTCACAGCACCTTACCCGTGCCCCTCAAAGGGGAGACGCTCAGTTCAAGTACAGCTCGGATTTCAATTCCTTTTCCTTTGGGGACAATTAAATTCAGAGAGACCTGGGCGTTGGAAAAAGGAAAGAAACAGAGAAGCGAGGGGGAGAGGAGGTGGCTTCCCCAAAGCTGCCCTGGGATAGAAGGGGAGGGTAGCGGGAGCCCAGCACACCTCCACGGCCAAGGCCAAGGCCGTGCAACCTGAGGGCTGAGGAGGGAGGTGTTGGGAAAATATATGATAATTCGTGGCAAGGTGAGTAGGTAGGACGATGGTGACCCACGTGGGTCTTTTCAGAAAACCAATGAATGTGGCCGGAGGACCGGAAAATAGCACGTGTGAGGCACGCAAAGCAAGGAAAACACACTCAGGAGCATCTCCGTGAGGCGGTGGGGAGAAACCATCTCAAGTTTCTAACAAATGAGCAGCAGCACACGGGATCTATACAGCATTCACCTTGATTAGTTTAAAATTTACATGTTCTCATGAGCATTCTCTTCATTCAGGGCGCGATGGCTCCCTGCCCGCCGTAGGGACGAGGACCCCCCCCCCCCCAGCCCTAGGATGGCTGGCCCAAATCTGTTTTTTCTCACCGGGACTTCCTTTTATTAGTGGCAAATTCTTCTTTCACAAAGGATTTGTGCAAACAGAACACGGTCATACATCGTTAGCCCAACTTTACGGATAAGTAAACAGACGGGGAAAGTAGGTTGCCGTAGTACAGCCTGTCCCCAAACACTGTTTCCTTCCACTGCGCCACGCTCTTTTCTTGGGAGGTTATTTAGATCAGATCAGAGGGGGCCAAGTGGGGCGTTCGCATCCAGCCCCTAGTTTGCGTGGCACGTAGTGGAGCCCTGCACCCCAGAACAGGAAAAGCCCCAGCCCAGCCGGCAATGTCTGGTCCAGGGATGCTGGTTGCCCCGGGAACCTCCCTCCCTCTTGTGTTCTGCCAGGGGACAGGACGGACAGTGCCGGTCGGGGGCAAGCTGTTTGATCCCTCAACCCCTGGCAGGTTTATTTACACGTCCATTCTCTGCCTGCAACAGCTGGGACATTTTCCACACTATTCCAGCACGCGGGATTACAACATGGGTTGCAAACATCCCGCTATCTTATTAAAAAGCAAAAGGAGACAGTGTAGATTAGCTCAACCTGACCGGAACTCAACTGGGCACCACGTATCAAGAGCCGGAAAGACACTTACAACCTTTAAGCTGAGAAATCTCATTTCTGTGAGTTTATCCTAATGCACTAACCCGAGATCAGGAGCAAGTGTTCTGCATGAATGTTGTAGCATTGTTTCCGAGAGAAAAAAAAAAAAAAGAAAGAAAGAAAGAAAAAACTTAAAACAGCCCCCAGGAAGAAGGCTGCTTAAATTGTGTTATAGCCCCTCAAAAGAGTATTATGCAACCATTAAAAATTATAATTATAGGGATCACACAGCCATATGCAAATGCTTATAATGTGTTAAAGGGAAAAGCAGGAAACAAAATTTTATGTACACAATGAAACAACTATATAAAAATACGTAGCCATATGGATTAGCTTGGAATGAAATGCACTAAAATAAAAAAGGGTTGTGTTAGCGTGAAGAATAATGAGTTTTTGTCTCTACTTCTCAAACTTTCTGTCATGTTTTTAAATTACCTTCATGAATAATAAATTTAAACACAGACATGTTTAGGTTGGAACTTCAAACCTATGCACTATTTCATATCATTAAGGCATTATGGCAGTTGGCTTGTATATCTGGCGGCAGGCTGGGAAGACCGCCCAAAGCAGCTGGAGGACCAGGGGCGGCACAGGAGCTGTTTCTAGAAAGAGGTTGTGAGCCTGGCCTCTGCTCTCAAGGCGTTAGGTGAAGACGCTATTCTAGAACCCAGGGAGGTCTCCACCTTCCCTCAGGAATTGGGAAGGTCCCTGCTGTCCCGGACAGGGTTTGGCTCTTCCAGGCCTGCCGAGGGGCCCTTCTTCTCTGTGTCCATCTCCTTCCCTACCGAGCATTCCCTCCAAGAAACTGGTCAACAAAAGACGAAACTGATCTTGTGTGCTTACGGCCACTGCTGGCACTGACCTTCGGAACTAAGAGGTACACTGGACACGAACCTTGAGTTCGCAGGAACCTACGTGCTCAACTGCCCCTGTCCCTCCAATGCAGACCATGGACGGGATGAAGCTAACAATAGCAGTGCCGCCACCTCCACGGAACTGACTATACAGAGAAGTGGGGCCGCTCTGCGCCACGAGTGGTGGGGTAGCTGTAGGACGCTGCCTCTCTCATTCTTCACTGAGATGCGGTATTAATTCCCCCATTCAAAGACAAGAAAACTGAGAACCAAAAAGAGGATCAAAGGCACGCAGCCGCGTCCAGCGTCACACCCCGCTCTGAGTGGTCCAGGGTCCGTGCTCTATCCACAACGCCCAGCCAGTTCAGGGACGGACTGGCTGACCCAGTGCCTGCTCGGATGGTTAGAATAGCTAAATCCGGCTCATCAAAGTGAAGTGTCTGGCTCACAGTTTGTTAGACAGTAAGTGGGGGCCGCCCATCCTTCCTCTTACCGTCTCTGATTCCATTTCAGAAAAATTGTAAGTTACGCTAATGTGGCGTTTCAAACGTTGTTCTCCTTACTCACACACTTTATCTCGTTTAAGCATAATGGGAAAGATGGGGAGAAGGTGATTTGCTGCAAAGAGCTCAGGCCTTGCAGGCAGATTCAGATTTCCTGAGCCGGAGCTCACGGCAACAGGAATCATGTCTTCCATCCACGGTGAGGTTGCAAGAATTAAATGAGGTAACATGCATCGTGATGATGCTGGCAAGGACCGACAGTAGGTTCTCGATAAAAAGTGAGCCCCTGTCCTACACAATCACCTTATAAGTCATACGGCACTCCATTTTGTCGCAGAGAAAACTAAGGCACAAGAAATCACCTGAGTTACCCAAGACCCCATAGTTACTGATAACCAGTCACAAGCCTTCGTTCCACTGCAGACCCACAGAGTCTATGGAATTCAGGAATCACCACCAAGAAGTGCGGACTCCACAGAATCTGTCCAAGTGGTGCTTGTATCTCATCTCTGCACTGAGGTCTGAGAAATTAACACTCTCTTTCAACGTAGGGTTCTGTTTTTTTAATGCTGCATTCCAAAGAGCCTATTTACATGCTAATTTACTCCCTACAGGCCAAAGATTGATGTGTCCATTGGCTTTGGAACAAGAAAGAACTAGATGCAAATCCAGGTTCCAGAACTTTATAAATGATCCATCTAATACTTTTTTTGTTTAATGGTTCTTGTTTGTTTGTTTTTGAGAAAGAGTGAATATGTATGAGCAGGGGAGTGGCACAGAGAGAGGAAGAGAGAATCCCAACCGGGCTCCGTGCTATCCGCGTGGAGCCCGACACGGGGCTTGAACCCACAAACCGTGAGATTAGGACATAAGCTGAAACCGACAGTCAGACGCCCAACCCAGAGCGAGCCACCCAATCACCCCACAGTCTCTCTAATTCTTGGCTGCATTATCCAGAAGGCTAGACTCTGAGAGGATTAGAGTAGGTGTATGGGAACACCGCATATGCTCCGATATCCAAGCCGCATCGTAACAACCTTGACGATGTGTCCGACCAGATATAGTAAGTGCTGGGAGGAATGCACTAGAGAGCTGGCTGGCTTACATGGTTGTGAAAAACGGCAAAGTTCATCTGAGTCCAATCAAGCAGGACATGCAAACTCACTTTCATTCCTGTGTACACGGGCTTATGCAATAGCACTATAACCCTGAATCTTCCCAGCACAACTTCCCAATGAACTAGGAGTGCCGGGAAGTTTTCAGTTTTTAGGAAATTTTGCTAGTGGGTCTTACCCAAGGTTTATACCCGATCTGCTTCCAAAAGGGATTGGGTAGCTTAAAACCAAAGACCTAAATAGCAATGTAAAAGAGATGAGACACCGAGACTGAGGAAATGAGGAAGCAAAATGCTGTGGTCGCCTTGAATTTTAATTCTGAGCTTCCCAGGGACAGAAGTAAAAACGGAGTAAGAGGAACGAGAATTAGGATATAATGAGACTCCGTCATAAGCCAGAATATATGGATGCAAGTAACCGGCCAAAGACAAAATGGTACGTGATCAAGTCGGAATCTCAATTCAGACCAGACTCCGAAGGCTATGTATGCTGCAACTAACTGCGTTTTCGGCTCCCAAGTGAAGTCATAAGTACCTCAAGAGAGGCTGAATTTCTGGTGGAAAATCCGCAATTTGTCCTGAAAGTAACGGATTGATTGCAGTGGATTAAACAGGGTCACGTTTCTCGGCTCCTCCTCCCACGGGCGCTGGAGTAAAAGGGCCCTCCCCTCGCGGATGCTAGGCTTGGCCACGTGACCTCCTCTGGCCAATCAGAAGCCTGGGACCACCAGTCAAGGCGGGGCTTGTAACCGGACTTGCCCTCTCGGAACACAGCCCCAGGGACCAGGCCACCACGTTCAGGGTGACTTGCCAGGCAGCACCAGATGACGACAAGGATGGGGAATGAAATAATACAGGAAATCCTCAAGAGCAGCTTACACAAAACAGGAAGCGATCTTCCGTGGCCGTCGCCCATAAAAACCCTGGGAGCGCGAGGTGAAAGGCCAATCAGTCAACGGATTCTGCATGAAGCAAAACCAGTACCGTCCACACAGTCGGAGCCAACAGCCCCCATTTTAGATATTATACCTCCCCCTGAGTAAATAGAAAAAAGGATCCAGGAGAGCCTGTGTATCAGCCGGGCTGAGTTTCTGCGCTTCAGAAGCCATCTCTGATATAGTTATGCATTTAACAAGTTTTGGGGGTTTTTTCTTGCTTAATGCTTACTATACGCCAGGTCCTTTGCTAGCTAGCTGGCAGAGAGGCAGAGATAACTGTGCATGGTCAGGCCCTGTCGCCGAGAATATCACAGGTGTAGTGAGTATAAGGTGTGTGCTGTGCTCTTGGGCACGACGACCTAAGGCTCAGCTCTCGTCCGTAGAGTGCGGACAGCAGTCGCTGGTCACCGCACGGGATTTCCTGCTAGAGTGCCTGACGGATACTATATATTCAGTAACATCGGCACTGCTATTAAAACTACAACCCTGAAACTCGTGAAGTATCCCTTCCCTATGATACGGACGACGGGCTGGGGAAGTCATCGGTGGGAGGAAGTGAGGAGGGACTTTGAGACGACAGTGGTCATCCTGCAGAAAAGAGAGGAAGGTCTGACCAGTGAGCAGAGACTTACGACACTGGCCCAGAAGCCAGGGAGGAAGCACCCGGGTGGGTGGCTCCTGGAGAACACGCCGCACGAGGTTATGACTTCAGCCTCCTTGTCCTACCCTCCAACGCTCTCGGGAGTCATTCTGGGTCACAAGGCAGGAACGGAAGGCCTGTGGGCTAACTCCTCCAGAGCTAGAAACAAACTGGCAAACAGGGCTTGGCCAAGGGCTTGAGAAAGCTGGCACTCCCCCAGGATTCCGGCTCCCGAGAGGCATCTTGGTCTACCAGGTGCCAAGAGAAAAGGGACGAAGGGAAGAGGGGGAGCACTGTGGCCTGAGCCAGCCTGCCTACAGGTGGTGGGGAAACACTGTTTCCCTCTCGGAGCCGACCAATTTTCACCTGGCCCTGCCCCACTTGAGACATCCAATTCGGTCTCCACTGCGTTTAGTGGTACAGCTACCCAGTCGGAACCAAGATGGCCCTGGGTGATCTGGCACCCCGAGGCCACCGCACACCCCACGGTTGCACCCCGAGGCCACCGCACACCCCACGGTTGCACCCCGAGGCCACCGCACACGCCACGGTTCCCTGTGGGCGCGGTGTGTGGTCCTCCGGCTGGCCATGGCAGCGTCCAGCCCTGGGGCCGAGCACAGAGCAAAGTGACCACCCTTTTCCCACTGAGAAAAGTCTGGCTCGTGTGGTCCCAAACGAGACTTCAGTTTTCAATGTTTTGCTCAGCTCCGGCTAACACGCCGAGCGGGGATCCATGGAAAGAAACAAAATAATTAGGCGAACGTTTCTCGTTGACCCCAGTCTCACATGAGTATCTCCTTTCTTGAGACCCTTCTAATAAACTCCAGGGATTACTGAACACGGGAGAGAAAGCAGCAGGACAACTTGGCTTCAGGGGCAAATACAAGTCACGCGCATATAACATTTCTGTGGAGGCAGGAGCAACCAGGAGGAGAAGGGAAGACAGCTCCCTGGGTAAATAAAATATCACATCGATTGCAGCCCAGAGTGCAGGGCGGCTGGTGTTCTCCCCGGGGCTGGGCAAGCTCGCGTGTTTACAGACGACGGGTGAGACAGCACGCTTGTGATATGGCTCTATTTCAACCCCGGATTTTTGTCTCATCAAAAGACAGTGTCGGCGTCCTCAGCAGACACGTGGGGTCTGCCCCTTCACCCACTTCAGGCACGTGATGCAAGAATCAACAGACCGCTGCACAGGCGCCGGCCAAGCCAGCGGCAGGGGCCGGGGCGCCGTGTGGAAACACTGCCTCGGAGGCTGGCGGTCCACAGCTCTGCGGATACGGGGGCAAAGCCGTCAGACAGCATTCGTCCAACCGACTGTCGGTGCACAACTTTTAGCTGTGCTAGGATGGCAAAAGGCATGAGCTCCCGAGGGAGAGTGAACCTGACTTGATCGGCCTCCAGGGAGAGAGGGTAGGGACTCTCACCATAGGCCAGGCCGGCTGTCTCATGGGATGTTTCAAGAACTGCCCGCCTACTGGCCAATCCTGCTCTCAGGGGAAGAGGGGGCCCTCTGGCTAAAAACGTTCTGCAGACCAGCCACCGGTCCAGTATGCAAAGTCTGGCAGTGTCACAGGACGCCTGAGCTTTCGCCCCAATATCAGGCATTTTTCCAAAGAAAAGCCTAGGGACTTTGCATCTTAGTGTCCCCATCTCCAGAAAGGGGAGCATACGTTAGCAATGGCCTCAACCCCCCCACCCCTCCACACTGTCCTCAACAGATCTGCTGCATGCAGGCTTGACCCACAAGCTGGAGAAACGCACTGGCCCCTGGCTGGGCCCTTATCTGTCCCCTGTGCGACATGAAATGCCACCATCACCCTGCCGCCCACTGGCTGGGTGGTCCTGAGGGCTCACTGTTTTATGTTCCCTCAGGTACAGACACTTCCAATCCCCCTGCAACCAGGCTCCACCCGACCCACTCGGGATCATTTCTTTCTTTAAAAAAAAAAAATTTTTTTTAACGTTTATTTATTTTGAGAGAGACAGAATGCGAGCAGGGGAGGGGACAGAGAGAGAGAGTGGGAGACACGGAATCCAAAGCAGGTTCAGGCTCTGAGCTGTCAGCACAGAGCCCAACGTGGGGCTTGAACCCACGAGCTGGGAGATCGAGACCTGAGCTGAAGTCGGACCTTCAACCGACTGAGCCACCTGGGCGCCCCATTTTTTTTAATATTTATTTTTGAGAAAGAGAGAGAGAGAGAGAGAGAGAGAGAGAGAGAATGAGCATGAGCGGGGGAGGGGCAGAGAGAGAGGGAGACACAGAATCCGAAGCAGGCTCCAGGCTCTGAGTTGTCAGCACAGAGCCCGACCCGGAGCCGAAACCCACCAACCGTGAGACTGTGACCTGAGCCGAAGTCGGACGCTTAACCAACTGAGCCACCCAGGCGCCCCACCACCCGAGCTGACTTCTTACTGACCCTCCCAACTGCCCGCTCCCGGGCCTGTTCCAGCAGGTTCCCCACATACGATGCGCTCCTTCTCGGTTCCTTCACTTGGCTCATGATCGGTTTTGAATTAAGGTATGCTTTACATGCGGTGAAATCCACTCTCGTGTGCGGCTCTGTGAGTTTTGACAACTGCGCACATTCATGAAACCGCCTCCACAAGCAAGACGTAGAGCAGTTCCCCCACTCAAAAAATTCTCCCGCATACCTTAACTCGGCCTCGGGCATCCCCTGAGCAGCCTTCTGTCTGTCTCTATAGCTGCGCCTTTTCCAGAACGTCACGTGAGTGAAATAATACGGTAAGTGACCTTTTGATGTCAGCTTATTCCCCGCACCTTGCGCATGGAGATCCGTCCACCAGCACTTGCTCTCCTTCTGCCGCGCGGTGGTAACCCACCGTGTACCTGCCACGCTCCTCGTGGGGGTACCACAGCTCGTGCGTCCGATCTCCGGCTGGGGACAGCCAAGGGACTTCCAGTTTGGGGCAAATGTGAACGAGGTCGTCATGAATTCCGTGAGCACACGCACTGCCACTGCTCTTGGAGAAACGTCGAAGCCGGACTCCTGGGTGGTACGGGAGTGTATGTTTCACTTGACAAGCCGCCCAACTCTTTTCCAAGCCAGCCGCGCCATTTTGCCTCCCCACCGGTAACACGAGAGTTCCAGCCGCCCTGTATCCTTGCCAGTACTTGGTATTATCGTTTGGGTTTTTTGTTTTTTTTTTTAATTAGGTCATTCTGTATAGGTATATAGTGACACAGGGCAACTTATTTGCTGGAATTATGCTTACGACACGCTGGGCGCTGTGCTCAGTGGCTCATTCCCTTTCAATTAATGCCCATTCCAAATCGCCACAGTGAGTTCCGGTATTTTCTCTGCTTTTAAATGAGGAAACGGAGGTGGCGTTCGATCCGAGGTCAAACGACCACAACGTTCGCGGCCTTAAGTAAGATCTCTCCGAGGATGGCCTTCCTTACACCTTCACGGATTCTCTATAGGCATTTGGGCTCTTGCTCAAATTTCGCCGCCTGTGTGACGGTTTCTCCAAATCGTAGCGTAATACAGCCCAGTCTGACCCCTTGCCTTTTAGGGCCCTTGATCAATTCCCTAATTATTTCCTTTCTCTCCAATTAGAGAACCAAAGCATTCTTCAAGTAACTCACGTGTCTGGTCTCCCCAACACTGCTTTTCATCTTCTCCATTTTAGGCACTGACTGAAACGAATCAGAACACGTAGAAAGTGTCTGGAAATTGAGGGAGAAGGCGTGCTATAAAAAACAGAGGCTACAACTTGCGTGTCAGGGCCCAGAGTTCCACAGGGCTTTATGCAGCCACAACCTGCGGGTCGTATTCTGCCCCACCAGGGGGATCAGAAAGTTCAGGCGGTTTAGTTAGAGAAACTGTGGCAGGTTATGGGTCACTGTAAAGCACCCCCGTCCCCAGTTGCCACAAACTGCTCCACGACCCATGATAATAAAAGAGCCAGTCTCTGGAAAACAGGGTGAAAACAGCTGGTGACATCACAAAGGACGAACCAGTTTTAGGAAACAACCTTGAAAGCAAAAGAGGCACAAGACGGACTACCGGGGACAAGGCAGACTTCTTAGGACGACAGTGCAAACCAGTGCTAAAGCCAGACCACATCCCAAAACAACACAGCAGACCTCAGCCATGTAACCGGAAGCTGCTGGAAAGCAGTCACACCTGGAGGCCAATTAGCACACGCAACCAATTCGTCATGTGCTTGACCCCACCATGTTCCTTTCCCTACAGGATTCAGAAGCCAAGACTTTGCTACAAATCTCCGTACTCTGCTCCCTCCTCTTCCCCAACCTCAGCCCCACATCATCGAACCAGCTAGGCCTACGTGCTGTCCTGTCCGGTGAGCATTTCAGATCAATGACCCCACATCCTAGAGAACGAAAGCCTTTCCCCCTATTTCTATGCATCGCCCACAGAAAGCTCCCAGTCACCTTCACCTCCTCCCTCCCCTCACCCCATCTTCTGTGTTCCAAGGGTCCTACCAAAGTGTCTCTCACACCGCGCCGGCCATCCACAGGGCCAGTGCGCCCAAGTCCGTGGCACGGACTCCACGGTGTCTCCTGACCGGACGCAACGCCTCCCTCTTCTGTCCACGTGGAAGCCACCGAGGAATCTGCCCTTTTAAATTTTTCTTACGTTTGCTGATTTTCGAGAGACAGAGAGAGACAGAGCACAAGCAGGGGAGGGGCAGAGACAGAAGGAGACACCGAATCCGAAGCAGGCTCCAGGCTCCAGGCTCCGAGCTGTCGGCACAGAGCCCGACGCGGGGCTCGAACTCAGGAACCGCGAGGATCGTGACCTGAGCCTCAGTCGGGACGCTTAACCGACTGAGCCTCCCAGGTGGGGAATCTGCCCTTTTAAAGCAACACTTCCATCCTCTGTTCAGAGCCCTGGAACAAACCGTGTGGGCCTCGATGTTTCATTTCTTAGAACTCGCGGGGCCTTCTCTTGACCTGGCCCCTTATCTCGGCTCTCTTGGTCAGCACTCCCTCCTCCTGTCAGCCTGGGTGATTCTTGACCTTCTGTGACTTCCTCCCTCTGCACTTCTCACTTGGAAACCCCGTTTGGGGTTTATAATCACTCTTCCTCTTGGAAATGGTCTTCAGATTATAAAAGCTTTAGACCCACAAAGCCTGGATCTGCCCGTGGGACTGTGCCCGGAGGGTCTCGAGCCGTTGCTACCGGCTCTCCCAGGGACCAGACGCCATTCGGCCACACACACCCGACGCTTTACCCCCCCTCGTGGCACCTGGGGTGGAGGGAACTTAATGACCTACGCCCAAACACTTCAATTTCTGATCTGTTTTTGAAGGTTCTGGAAGAAGCCAGAATTTCTTTATCGTAAACATCTGAAGTAAAGGCCATCCTGAAAGAGCTCCCGGTTGAGTTGTATGCCGCTTCTCGGTCCGCGGACAGCCCAGCTGAAGCACCGAGTGGGAAAGAGAGGTGGGCTGTGATGGGTCAGAGGCAGCGGGCCCATCTTCGGGAGCAGACAGAGATTCGAGACAGAGAACCAGAGGCAGGCGGGGCAGAGAGAGCCAGAGCTCAGCACGCATGGCTTCGACAACCCTCGGGCAAAGCACAGTGGGTGAGTGCCCTCTGATTTCTGCTCTACAGATGTGGGGGAACGTGACGCCCTTTGACAGGTTGGAACCCACAAATCCGGGAAACTGCTCGGAGGCCAGACACAGGCTCCGCACCTAAACTCAAGTGCTTTCTCTTTTCTTCCTCCAAATTTGTTAGTGAACATGTAGTGTAATATTGGCTTCGGGAGCAGAATTTAGTGATTCGTCACTTCCATACAACGCCCAGTGCTCATATGTTCATCCGTTTTGTTTCCTAAATTCCACGTGTAAACTTCAGTACTTAAAATCGAGCGGGGGGGCCGCCCTACCTGGGAGTGCTCCGAGGTCTGGAAAACAAAGTCCCAAACCTAGACCCTCCCACCCCCCCGCCCCGCCCCAGCAAAGTCTCAGTCCAAATTTCCCCATTTTCTAAGGACACCAGCCATGTTGGAATAGGGCCCACCGTAATATAATAACCTTAGCTTCATCTGACGACCTCTGTAAAGACGTTGCCTCAAAATGAGGTCACATTCTGAGGCCACGGGGGTTAGGTTCCATCAGATCTTTTTTGAGGGGACACCTATAAATAGCACCTCTCTCCCCGAGATTTCGCAGTGGGGGGCAGAGTATAGAGATAGAAGGGCCCAGACACCTCTCACTCAGCGGCTGGTTTTCACACTGACCTGTGCGTATTCGTTGGCATTCCATCTGGCTCAAGGCTGTTTCTTAAAAAGGCAGAAGGCACAGCTCTGGCCCAGCGGGGGAAAGCGGGTACAGAGGTCAGTGAGCTAACGGCCTGTGGCCCGTCTCTATTAAGCATCCGCCCCACGTGGAGAAAAGCTCATCCATCGTGGGACGAAGGGCACACATCTTGATTCCAAGCACAGGGTGTTAGGGCAGCTTGATTTCTGACAGGACTGAACAGTGCACTATTCAAAACGTACAAAATATACATTCCCCTTGCACAATGGGGAAAAGTTCTTGGCATAACAGCTCAACAGACACTCTGATTATGCGAGCTCTTTTCAAAAAGCGTCGGGCCTCCAAGAAGCTAATCTGACAGAGACTTATTGTTCTCTCCAAATAATGGGTGAAAAAAGACACCATTTCTGAGTCTTGAGAAGACAGACACCCAGGCAGACAGGCCCACACCATCAATCTGTGCACAAGTTGGTAAGAGGCCGGGGCACCAGTCGCTTTTAGGAACGTATCAATTCCACCAGACTCCAGGGAAGGAAAGACAGTGAATGTTGAGGGCCACCGGCTGGAGGCCCCCAGGCCCCACGGCCTCCTGCGGGCTGCGGGCGTGCCAGGAGGGCCGGAGACCAGAACAATGGCTGCAATCCGTTTTGCAGGAGTGGGGAGCAGGGCCACAGCCAGACGGGCTGAGCTCACCGTGTCTGACAAAAGGAACTTTTCACAACCGAGACCTTTGGGTTAGAATTATGAAAAGAGAGCAGGGGTGGGGGTGGGGGGTCAGGAGGGCACTTGGGGAGACGGGTGACTGGTGAGTTGAGAAGGCGTCCTCAGACAAAACTGGACGTTCTCTAGGACTTATTTTTCAAGAGGACTGGGGTAAATTAACACCAAGGTCACTGTAATGCTTGTTTCAACGCATTACCGGTATGTTTTCTGTTTTTCTAATATACTCAAATGTGCTTATTGTGAAAGAAAGAAAGAAAGAAAGAAAGAAAGAAAGAAAGAAAGAAAGAAAGAAAGAAAAGAAAGAAAAAAGGAAAGAAAAGAAAAGAAAAGAAGAAAGAAAAGAAAAAAGAAAAAAGAAAAGAAAAAAAAAGAAAAGGAAAAAAGATCTTTAAAATGTTAACTAAGGCTGAGCCCTCATAAATTGCTTTTTAGGGTGTCTGTCGAATCTGACCACAGAAATACTCTCATATGTAAGAAAAACTGAACTGACGATCCGTGTGTGTCTGCTGCATCCCAGGCATGGCACCAAGCAGATTTGTTTTCATTATCTCTTTTCGTTTTCTCTCCTTTAAATGTACTTAGAAGGGCTGAATGCACTTTAGTCACGTCACCAGGTATTAAGTTTTACTCACAGTGGTGGACAGGAAAACCCAAGGCTCAGGGAGACGCGAATGATTTTCTGTCCCGAACCAGAGCCAGGCACAAGGCAATAAAACAGGTGACAGGGTAAGAAGGCAAAGCCTGAGAATGCGAACGAGGGTGGGCCAATCACTATCCGGGCAGGTGCACCGGGGAGCCGGGGCCGGGGATGGGGCCGGGGTGGGAAATGAAGGGAGATATGGGGAACGGCCGTGGAGGAAGATGGACCCTTCCTCATGACAAGTGATGTGAAGGAACCATCTGAAGGGCGGACCAAGGCTGCACATGACGATGACGGTCATCTTGTCACACACAAAACATAAAATACACGTCCTTTTTTTTTTTTTTGTAATTTTATTTATTTGAGAGAGAGAGAGACAGAAACAGAGACAGAGACAGAGACAGAGACAGAGACAGAGAGCACGCTAGCAGGGGAGGGACAGAGAGAGGGAGAGAATCCCAAGCAGGCTCTGCACTGCAGAGCCCAGTGAACCGTGAGATCATGACCTGAGCAGGAACCAAGGGCACTTAAGCAAGTGAGCCACCCAGGCGCCCCAAGTATGTGTTCTAAACCAGCTGAGCTACTTATCCTGCTCCCCAGTCTCTCCCTTTATTCCTCTCCCGGCCATGCACTAGCCCAGCAGCTTTCAAATTTTTTTGACAAAACCCACAGTAAGAAATCAATTCAATGTAGAGACCCAGTACTCAATTCATACGTCAGTATATATACTATATATATATAGTACATATACCTGTACACATATGCACACACGTCCCTATATATGTGACGAGCCTTATAAAATAGACCTCTTTTTACCATGTGTGATGTGCCCCAATATCTTCTACTTAATTTTTCTTTTAAATACGGATGCCATCCCTCCTAAATGAGTTTCACGACCTACTTTGTGGGTTGTGACTTAAAATCTGAAAAACCTTGCTCTAGCCTTTGGAAGAGTCACGGTCAAGGTTCCAGACTGGTATCAGGTACACTTACCGGCCACGGGTTCGAGCCTGAGTCGAAGAAGTAAAAGGGAGCCCGACACCCGGACCCTCCGAGGGCCTTCCTTTTGTTCACCTGTAGCTGAGGACCCAGATGAACACCAGGGGCTGTGCTGTCCTTCTTCACACCTGCGTGGCAGGGGCCTGGCCCAGGAGGGAAGGTGCCCCAGGGAAGGCAATCCTGAGATCGGAGAACTGGAAATTCTCCTCCCGGGGCCATGCTGGGGAGGAAGGGCAGTCAGGGTCTCAGTGCCCTACTAAGGAAACATGGGCCATGCACTACCTCCTTAGGATCCTGTGCTCTGAGGACATTACATTTCTGGCTGGGCCGTCACCACTGGCTGCCTGGAGGCACGCAGAGGGACAAGCCCACCTTTGTCCTACCCTCGTCTGGATCTAACCGTGCCGTGCTGTGTCTCAATGGGAACGGTCAAATCAAGAGATCCAAGCACGAGGCTCCTCCGGAACCTGTCCTCAAGGCTCCTCCCTCCCAGAGGATGCAGGGACTCGAGGCACAAGGAGGGAGAAGGCGACCACAGGGACCATCAAGCCACTATGCTGACGAAGCTACAAAATCTGATCCAGGAGGCCACACAAAACCTGACCGTATTTCCCCAACAGGAAGAATGTCATGTTCCGGGAAGGAAACAACTCAGGTAGTGGAATTTAAACAGAAAAGAGCAGGGGCGCCTGGGTGGCTCAGTCGGTTAAGCGTCCGACTTCGGTTCAGGTCATGGTCTCACGGTTTGTGAGTTCGAGCCCCGCGTCGGGCTCTGTGCTGACAGCTCGGAGCCCGGGACCTGCTTCGGATTCTGTATCTCCTTCTTTCTCTGCCCCTTCCCCACTTGTGCGTGCTCTCGCTCTGTCTCTCCCTCCCTCTCTCAAAAATAAATAAATGTAAAAAAAAAAATCTCTTTAAAGAGAAAAGCACTGAGTCAAGTCACACAAAAGCACGAAATACACCTGCACCCCAGCCCGAGAGTTGCATACAGTGGCCCTAACTGGGGGTTATGGGAGTTGCTTTGAGACTCTAGGAACAGACCCCTCAGGGAAGGAAAGGCAAAGGCGAGCTCCTCTGTGCTCAGAAGACGGCAGGCTTCCATCCGGGAAACTCATCAGAGACGAGCAACGGAGCAGCCCCCATTCAGAAGGCTGACTCCACTCCCTGGATGGGAAGGCGGCAGTTTCTGTGCCTCCTGCCATCTTGCAAGGGTGAGGGGAGGGCCGGGTGGTCCAGCACAGCCTCTATCGGAAGAACAGACACTGCAGAAAACTCTACAGAGGTGCCCTGGACAGGATTTACCAGCAGCGCTTTAAGTTTCAAAACAAGACCAAAAAAAGAAGAAAAACAAAACCAAGCAACCCAGAAGAACCCTGAAACCGCGGCACGGGGAGGAAAGACATCTCTAGAAGAAAGGTTTATGCGACAGAAGAGAGGAAACGTTCCTTTCAGAATAAGAGCAGACACGCAACCCCCCCCCGCCAACTCCCAACTCCAATGGAGACATTCACTTCTGGGCGCTGGGGGGGGGGGGGGGGGAAGCTATTGACTAAAACAAAAGCAGAAGAAAAGAGGAAGCTCGAGGTAGCTGTTTTAGCACAGCTTCCTAAAGTAGCTTTCAGAAAGAGGTTCAAAAGTTTTTTTTCACAAAAAGGATTTTTGTCCGTTTTATCCCAACAGAAGTCTCTGGGAGCGCGTATGCCACCTCGGGAGACGTATGCAATCCCGTCTCTTATTTCAAGCCTGTCAACTGTCTTCTGGGTGCTCTATCTCTGGCGTCCTTTGGCGGAAAAAAGGAGCGAGTCCCCTGCGCAGAGAGAGAGGAGCACAGGGAGGCAGGCAGCTGCCCAGACACCAAATCACCTGACGGCTCCCTGAGTGAAGCCCGAGGGTGGACGGCAACCTAGCGGGTGTCGGGCGGCCCAGTGGCTCCCCAAGCCCGTGCAGCCATCCCCACCCTGGAGGCTGTCACACTGGGGGGCTGTCACTCTGAATTGCAGGGTAACTAGGGAAGGCGGCGGCAGGACATGAAGGGTCCGTAAGGATTAAATCAGAGCGGGAGGCCCGCAGGGGCACCCCCACACGTGCTCTGATGTCCCCCCAGGGAAGCCCTGCCACACTCGTTCGACAGCCCGCCCAGCCCCCCCGGAGACGAGAGCCCAGAAGCAGTGTCGCGGGTGTCCTGTCACGCCACACCCTTTTAAGAGCGAAGGGAACTCGGCTGCAAGTTTTCCGCTCTGGACACAGAACCGTTCGATAGATCTGTCTGTTTGTATTCACACGGCTGAGATGTGAAACAACAAAACCAAAGTGGAGCCCGTCGCCCACCTCGTTAGGCCGGTCTAGGCGCCACCCCCCCCCCCCCCCCCGCCAGAGAGGGACGACACCTCGAGCAGGTGGAGCTTTCAATCCCCTAAGTACAAGGATCCCCACACTTGTGTTGTACTCCCGTGTGCCACAGGAGTCCTGCGTGTCCCTGTCACGACCGTGGCCTGTCCCGGAGCCACTGCAGAGGAGAAGGGACGCGTTCAGCTCGGGAACCTCCCTCCCCGCAACACCAGACCCGAGAGCCACCACAATCACAGAGCGCCCCAACCACTAACGCTGCACACACGCTGTGGGCCCCAGAAGCCTGCAATTAGGCAGCAACCACGGCCGATGCTCCTAAACCCTAAGTGGCCCTGCACTGCCTCCCTGCCGGGAGACACGAGATCTGGGCCACAAGACAACCTCAGGAGCTGGAAAACGGCGGCAGCAGCTGTTGCAACCAGACGACCAAAAATCCGACGAGGAAAACCCTGGAGGAGGCTGCACGCCCCAGAAGTGACTTCGAGGGAGCGAGACATCTAGCCATCTCTGCAGCAGGGCGGGGCACAAGGGGCTTCTCCAGTCTGGCAGGCCCTACGGAACACCTGACTCACAGGTTGAGAACAGGGTTCCGCCGTCACAGAGACTGTACTGAAGTATTCCAGAAGGCCCCTGGCGGGTATCACGTTTCCCGATTGCAGTCTGGGAGAACAGGAGCTCGTTGCCGTGTGCTCGCCCCGAGTGAGCACTGGGTAGGTACAGGGCTCTCTCGGGTGATCTCGCTGTCCTGGGGGACAGCCCTCATCTGTGGGCCACTGCCTCTGTCAGCTGGGTCAGCGCCTCGGTCTTTTAAGACTCAGAGCCTAAACACAGGGGCGGGGGAGGGGGAGGGGCGGCCTGTGTCCCCTGGGCTGGGCACCGACACGGGCATGGCGAAGGCTAGCACCTATACTTGTTACCGACGACAATGGTCTTAAGGGCCGGCAAGCGTAAGAGTTTCAGAAGTAAGCTGGATGGCGCACGGGGTGGTGTTTGCCACGAAGATCCGGGACAAGTGCCTTCATCTGAGCCCTCTGATCTAGGGCCTCCAGTGAACAAACATCCTTCGGGATACTGCTCAGCCAGAGGTCCCAGGCTGCAAACCACGACACCCTCCAGGTGACACTGACAGAGAAGCTTCCCATGCAAAGGAGAGGATGGCAGGGGCAGGGTCACCCCCCCCCCCACACACCAACCGCGGGAGGAGGCAGCCTCTATCAACAGTGACCCCAGACCCTTAGCCCCGGCCGGGCAGCCTGGTGAGGTCATCAGCCAGCAAATGCTCCTAAATGGAGACAGGATCCGCTGAAAGCGCCCTGGCCTGAGATCCCACAAGAGGGGAGGGAGGGAGGGATGAGGGACCACAGGGCCAGGAAAAGGGAACCAGCCCCGGATGTGTCTGCTGCTTCTCTCCCAGGGGAGAGGCGCTCGCCCGCCCGACTCCGCAGTAGTCCCAACTCAGAGCCTGACCAGCTCTCCAGCACTTTCTGACGGGAGTCAGGACAGGCAGAGTGAACCCCGGGCAACACCACACCTTCGCCAGGAAGGAGGCTGTCGTCTGAGACAAGTTTTCAACCATAAGAATGTTTTTCACGAAATGAAAGTCACTACAACTCGCGATCAGTGGAAACCAGGCAGTGACAGAGGAAAAGGCTTGTGGGGCGCGTTTCCTTTTCTTTATCCTTTGTATGGGTCAGGGGGCAACAGGCTGAAAGGAATACAAAAGCAATTTCTCCCAACCGAGGATTGTGTCAAATCACAGAACGGCATGGGACTGTCCTCGTGGGCCATCTCCCGGGACTCAGTGATGCCACCCCCCACCCCCCCCCAATTCTCCAGACTCAGCCTCCATTTCTCCAACTCCATCCCTCCTTCCCGATCCCCTCAGAGAGACCCTCCTCATGGCCCACGTGCCTCGAGTCTGGCTTCTCCCTCCTCCCACACATGCTGCCAGGGGAACATCCCATGCACTTGCAGGGCCCTACGCGACTCTCACCTTCTGCCTTCTCACAGGTGCATTTCCAAACACCCCCCCACCCCACCCCACCCCTGCCCCAAGCATCCGAGGCAACAGGAGCCACGCCAACTCCCTGACATGCCCTCACACTTCTTAGACAAGACCCCCTGCCCCACCCCAGCACGGACCACACCTCCGGCTCAGTCCCGATCACGCTGCACTGAAATCAAATGATTTGTTCGGGGTGCCTTTCCTTCCCCTAAAGACATCAGCCCCCTGACCGCGGGGTGGGCTCCCTGCTCTGACAGCCAGCGTGTGGTGCCCGCGCAGTGACAGGCGGCCCGGCAGTTAGGGCATTCCTGAGTGCTTCCCCAGCAAGGTTCCCAGGGCCGCACCTGCCTCCCCCCAGCCTGGCAGGGAAGGGAGAGACGCAACGGCCCGCACGCAACACTCAAACAGAAAAGGGAGAATATCCTTCTTGGAATGAGGACAGATTCCGAAACATGATTGAATCATTGACAAAAAAACGCTGGAGGCGGAAGGGTGGTCGAGCTCTCGGCCCGGTGGGGGGGGGGGGGGGGGTGCTGGGGACGGGACTCGGGACCCTCCAGCCCTGCTCCTCCAGGGCCCCATAACCAGTCACATGAAAAGGGACGGGCAAGAATTAACCAGTCGGCCTTTATCCGCTTCTCGTGTCCGACTCCAAAGAACGGAAGTCCGACGGCTGTCTTTTTAATTCCCGGCTCAGGAGGAATGAGGAAAAAGTGCTTATTTTTAGCCAAGCCAAAAAAACGTAAGCGTCCACAGATCAATAAGGAGCCAAGGCCAAGAGAGAAATCTCACAAGAGATCAGAACTGCCAAGAGAACCCCCCCTCCCCGGGCAGCACGGGAGACGTGTGCAGGGACCGCCTGAAGCAGCCTGGACAAGGCGGGGGCCGTCCTCTCTCTCTCTTCTCTGGATAATTAATCTCAGGATGATGAAAGCGCCTGCGACAAGCTTCTCGAAAACACACACGCTTCCCAGAGGAGCTGGGCAAGTGGGTAAGTTGTTTACAGAGACCTCGTTTCACATGTGATCTTTCCCAGTCCAGACGGAACCACTGCCACCAAGAGGACAGCCGGTTCTCAGCGGGGCGTCCGAGCTGGGCCTGGAGACACCACTCGGCTTCCTCCTGTGCCCGCTGCTCGGAGGCGGGACCCAACACCCACACGGCCAAGCACACCAAGGGGGGCGGCTTTCAACACCAGCTATGAAGCGGAATTTTATTTTTTTTAACGTTTACGTATTCATTTTTGAGGAAGAGAGAGAGAGAGAGAGAGAGAGAGAGAGAACGCCCCAGGAGGGGCAGAGAGAGAGGGAGAAGGAGGATCCCGAGCAGGCTAAGAGCCAGATGTGGGGCTCGAACTCACGAACCGTGAGATCGTGCCCTGAGCCGGAGTCACAAGCTCAACCCACTGAGCCACCTAGGTGCCCCCCAGAAATTTTTAACACAGAGGTGCCTAAGCCCCGGCTTCAGCAACTAAATAGCGGCGTCCAAGCATCCCCAGGTGATCTGGCGGGCTGAGAGCCACTGACTCGGCTGCATTGCCTCACCCACCCACGAAGTGTTTCAAAAACAAAATACAAAGGGAACTGGAGACTGGCTTCAAATACTAGACACACAGGGGGCCAGTGGTTTCCACGACAAGCCACCTTTCGAGGCCGAGGCCTGACCCAGAGGCTCCCAAGCCTTGGGTGCCCAGGGCAGGGACTTAAAATGTGGATTTTGGTGCTTCTACCCTCAGGGATTCGGATTCAGAGGGTCTGGACTGAAATCGGCCTGCTCTCAAGCAACACAGGGGCACTCTGGGCAACGGGGGTCTGAGGACAGTCTTGGCAGGAAGGTGGAAGAAGGGGGATAATGAGTGAGAAAGTCCGCGGACCGCACAGCAGAGCACATACCCTGGCCCGGGAGGGGCCGCCGGGGAGCTGCTGGGGCGCTCGGCCTCTGCTCCCCCTGCTTCTGCAGGTTATCAAGCAGGGAGGGTCCGACTTCTCTCAGAGAACTTTCCCGAAGGCCTGAGGAGAGATCCCTGAGGGTCGCCAGAGGCAAACTGCGTGGCCACCCTCCCTGCGATGTTTGGCAGCCACGATTTCAGAAATGCTCGCCATAACCTCTACGCCCATCAGCCACCATCTCTCGGGGGTTCTGGCACTTCCTGAAGGCAGCTCGTCCCCAGTCTTCCAGTCTCTTCCTGCCCTTGTGAGAATACAGACACAGGCCAGCGAGGCTTCCTTTGAAGTAGGCATCGCAGGCAGAAAAACAATGCCTGGGATTTGCTTGAAACTACAGTGGGGGGGGGGGGGGGGGAAGCACAAATAGGAAAAGACAAACCAAGCACAGCAAAATCCCCATGACTACTGACGGGGTGGTTGGCACACAGGAGTTCACCGCTTCCACTCCTGCGGGTTTTGCAAAATAAGAAAATAAAAAAAACACTGTTGAGAAAAATTACTAAAAGCCTATATATTTATTACAATCAATAATCGTAATTCTAGTAGCAAGGAACAGAGGCCACATGGAAGCCACTAGATCTGTGGTCTTTTGGATAGAGACAAGTGACCCCAATCGCCCTGATCTGGAGCTACCCCCCCACCCCAGTAATCATTAACACTCCCCAAAGCACCCTGGACCCTAAATTGCACAGTCCCTCTAGACACAGGGAACAATGAGCCTGTAATAACAGGGTTGGCTCTTTGAAACGCGGCCCCAAAGCAGCAGAGTAACATTTACTCCCCTGACCTGCTCTACATCATGATCTAGGTCAAAATACTGACCCAGATCTGCTTTCACACACCTCCTCGCTAAAGACACCAGGCTGTAAAGCGTTCACGACTGGGTGATGCTTTTGGAAGCTGAGTGTATTTCAGCAGACTTCAGACGCATGGTTGTGTTCGAAAGGGTGCTATTTTAAAACTGATTAAGATTCAAAGGTTAGCAATTAAAGCCATTAAAAACAAAACTCCTGGTATCTGACAAATGCCCAAATGACAGGAGGAACATCATCTGGGAGAAACAAAACGAGCTATTTAACGCCGAACGCGGTGACAGTCAAAGGCTGCCCGAAAGAAACGTCAACAAACAGCTGTTACAGCTGGAAAGCCTGGCCGTCTTATGAATGTCACCCACTTGGTGTCACAGATAAAGACAGGCCCAACCCCCTCTGAATTATCAGAGCAGCAACAGAGGCCTGGGAAAACCAGGGGCTTCTATAAGGGCGTGGGACTGACATTTTCCCAGGCGAAAAACAATATGCTGCATAAAGCCAAGAAAAAAAAAAAAGTGTTCAGGGGCAGTCGGATGATCCCTTTCTCCTTGGTCCCTTCTGCATCTGTCACGTCTCTTTACAGAGCAACAGCGGCATTCACAGAAAAGGCAGCTGGTCTCCGAGGTGGGTTCCTCCCGGAATGTCAGGGTCACCTGCAGGGTGGGAGCCGGCACAGTGTGCTAACGTGCCCACCTGCGCACACCCACGCTGCTGCCCCTCCCGTTTCCCCGAACGATCCAGTTTCTGGGTTTCATTCCCGCGGCCGCTGCAAGCGGTGGACAGATGGACAGAGTGCCCCGTTCATCTCTTGCCAGAAAACAACTACTCGCGCCACAGAGCCAGTCACGTGGTGTCTTCCCTGGGGTGCTCAGATGTGGACGCCGAGAGCCAGAGAGTAGGGACCCTGTCCAGGTCGCGATGCCCACTGGTGACCGGGCAGAGAGTGCCCCAGGGCCCTGATTCCTAGAGTCCACTGCTAGAAAGGACTCCTGGGTCCTGCCTCTGGGGTCAGGCTCCAGAAACCCCAGAAGCCAAGCCGATCAAGTACCATCACCTCTGCCAGCTGCTCACCCAAAATCAGCCCTCCAGCCCACTCCTCAAAGACCAGCTGGGCCCAGGGGCTGACCTGCTTACACACTGGGGCTCTCAGTGGTAGCCAGTGCGAGGACCCGGTGGGAGGGGGGTACTCCCCACCTTTTCCTGGTATGGATACAGGCCAATCCCCGCTTTGGGTTTAAAATGAACATTAGAATAATAGAAGTGAGTATTCAGGGGAAGGAAGGAAGGAAGGAAGGAAGGAAGGAAGGAAGGAAGGAAGGAAGGACCCATGAAAACCAGCCTACCCAGGCTGAGAAGTACCCAGAGAGCATTTAGCAAATAAACAATGTATTTTATTAAGGAACTGAACAGAACCGGCAATGCCCAGTTTATAAAAGACTCACCAGCAGCCTGGCCTGTCTTCACACTGCATCTCCACCTCATCTTCCCCACCCTCCCTTGTCCCTGCAGGGGGGCGGGTGGAGGTTCTTGATCCTGAAACGGCCCAGCCCTTTGGACTGACACAAACACCAAGTGCGATGATTTTTCAAGTTCCAAATTATCAACTCACAGAAAACTTAAAAAACAATTGTTTTAACGTTTATTTTTGAGAGACAGAGCGACAGAGCATGAGGGGGAGAGGGGTGGAGAGAGAGGGAGACACAGAATTCAGAGCGGGCTCCAGGCCCTGAGCTGTCAGCGCAGAGCCCGACACGGGGCTTGAATTCACGAACTGTGAGATCGTGACCTGGGCCCAAGGTGGACGCTTAACCGGCTGGGCCACCCAGGAGCCCCCCTAAAAATGTTTTATAGTCCCTTTGAAATCACTTGCCAAAACCAGGAGGCAGCCCGTGAGGACGCCAGGAAATAGAAGAAAGAGAAGACTTTTCCCATCCCCCATCCTGACGTGGCCCCATGGTGACTCTGGTGCCACCCCTGACCTTCAGCAGGTGGCCCTGAGGAAGGGCGTGTGTGGCTGTAGTCGGGGTCTCGCCTCAGCTCCCCTAGCCACAAACACACTTGCCACGAATCGCTCAGCCAGGCTTGCGGAGAATTTCCTAGGCTCTGTGTTCTTTACACGTGTCACCTCCTCTAACTCTCTTAGCTGCCCGAGGTCAAGAAGCCAAGTAAGCCCATCCAAAAACACATTAAATACATAAAAACAGAAAACAACCAGTGCTGGCCAGGATGCGGAGAAATCAGAACCCTTGTGTGCTATTGGTGGGAAGGCCAAACGGCACAGCCACTGGGGAAAACCGTATGGAGGTTCCTCAAAAAAATTAGTTGGGGCGCCTGGGTGGCGCAGTCGGTTAAGCGTCCGACTTCAGCCAGGTCACGATCTCGCGGTCCGGGAGTTTGAGCCCCGCATCGGGCTCTGGGCTGATGGCTCAGAGCCTGGAGCCTGTTTCCGATGCTGTGTCTCCCTCTCTCTCTGCCCCTCCCCCGTTCATGCTCTATCTCTCTCTGTCCCAAAAATAAATAAACGTTGAAAAAAACATTAAAAAAAAAAATTAGGTAAAAGCGGAATTACCCTACGACCCAGCAATCCCACTTCTGAGCACAGACCCAAAGCAACGGGAAGCAGCGACTTGAACAGACACACGCAGACCCGTGGTCACGGCAGCTTCTTCCCAAGAGCCGAATGGTGGAAGCAATGCCGAGCGTCCATCTGCAGGTGAACGGATAAACCAATCCTGATACGTACGTACGATGAAATACTACTCAGCCTTAAAAGGGAGACCGATTCTGGCCCAGGCCACGACGCAGAAGAACCCTCGGGACATTACGCACGTGACGCAGGCCGGTCATAAAAGGGCGAATACTGCGTGACTCCACTCGTATGACGTACCCAACAGCAGTCAAATTCACAGAGACAGGAAGTGGCCTGATGGGGGCCGGGCGCTGGGGGAGGCGGAGGGGGGAATGAACGGGGGGGGGGGGGGGGGAGTCAGTGTTGAATGGGTTCAGAATCGTGGTTGGGGGAAGGTGAAAACGTTCTGGAGGTGGACGGTGGCGAGGGACGCACGACAGCGTGACTGTTCTTAATGCCGCTCAACTGCACACTTAAAAAATGGTTACGTGGGGGGCGCCTGGGTGGCGCAGTCGGTTAAGCGTCCGACTTCAGCCAGGTCACGATCTCGCGGTCCGTGAGTTCGAGCCCCGCGTCGGGCTCTGGGCTGATGGCTCAGAGCCTGGAGCCTGTTTCCGATTCTGTGTCTCCCTCTCTCTCTGCCCCTCCCCCATTCATGCTCTGTCTCTCTCTGTCCCAAAAATAAACATTGAAAAAAAAATTAAAAAAAAAATGGTTACGTGGAAATTTTTATGTTATACATATTTTACTACAATTAAAAAAAAAAAATTCGTTTTTTAAGCCAAGTAGGGAGCACAGCCAGCGTCTGAGGCCGGCGTCTGGACTCGGAGCCTGTGCCTATCTTAAATGACGGGTAAGGCTCCTTCTTTCAGTGGTAATATTAAGACTCACTCTTGAAAATAGGGTGAACATTTCTGAAATAGATCAGCTCCCACCGCTCTCCCGTAGGGTGACCGGATTCATATGTGGAAAAAACAACCAAAAAAAAAAAAACAAACAAAACGTCATCCGTTTTCATGTTTTTAAGAATCTTGTTATCACTGGCTATGCATTCTTATTCAGTTTGCGGGTTACTCCCGAAACACACACCTTTGTAAGGAATGCTGATGTTTTCCCACGAAGGCACAAAACCAGAGAAATGAGGATACAGCTCTTCCCAAACCACAAAGGATGCGGGAAAGCAGAAGTCTCGTTTTTAATTCCCTTTAACACCATTGTTCGGTAATCAGAGAGGAGAACCTCCGCATATATTTAAATACTGTGTAAATGGGTTGTATAAAGGCACACGCTATGGGCATCACCTTATTTTGCGTTATGCTAAACGATTCAGACAATTCATTTACCAGGGAGATACACACAAGCCTCTCCCTGAGGAAAAAGGGAAGGGGGGGGCTGGGGAGGAGGGTTTGTAAACAAGATGATATCTAAACACTGACACAGACAGAATCAGGCGTAGGAGGGGAAAGGATGAAACTGTAATACATTTGCAAAAAAGCCCTCCCGCGGTGGAAGTTAGCCACTCTAGGAAAAGCAGACACAGACGGATGCACCTGTCATCAGAAGAACGCACAGGGAGAAGAAAAAGCACTCGGGCTTCCACACTGAAACCATGACTCTTCCGATCTACCAGTCAGACCTTGGTGTGCCGAAACTTTCTAAATATAACATATGCCCACGCTTAAATTTCACCTGATTTCCTCCTGCAAATATAAAATTTCCTAAGTTCTCCTCTCAATTTCTGAAATTTCCTCATTTAAACATATAAACTCAGAGAAGGGGAGTCTGTTTTAGAAAGCAAGGAAAGGGAAGCTTAGGGATGTGGTGACTGCCAGCGGTCGATGGTCCAACAGTGGCTAGAAAAAGCCAGAAGCTTCTACTGGTCTCAGAAGACTGTAACTCCCTGAAGGCGCTCTCCGCCTGGGTCCCCAGCAGGTGCTTGGGCATCAACGGGTGAAGCAGGAGGGCGGGGCCGCAACCGGAGAGCTGCAGACAATGACCTTCGAGGTCACTTTTTTTCTATCAAGCTGTGCTGGGACAAAACCCAAGGAGAAAAAGGTAAAAGGGATGGGTGAGAGAGATCAGGATGAGGCAAAGCTCCCTGTAAAAGAAATCACAACTTAAAAGCTAAGGAGTAACCACAACATCGAAAGACTTGGAAGGAAATCTTTTTCTCCAACATCAAGTCAATCGAAATCCAAGAAGGGTGCGTTCCAGTGTTCATTAACGAAGCAAAATACAAGCGACGCCACATACAATGGCAATCCTGCGCCACATCCTACTTTATCTCTGTTCTCCCTTCTTTTCAGTGTGTCCAGTTAACTCGAGCTGGGCACATCCAGAGAGCCCAGCAGACCCCATGGGGGTGGCAGGCGAGGGAGTCTGCAGCAGCGGGCCCCCACCCCGGAGCCAGGAGAATTCAAATGACGGCAAGACCCTTCTGCAAAGAAGCCAGTGATTCACGTCCACTCCTCAGCCTTGGAAGACAAAGAAAGAGATGCTCCCCTCGCGGCTAGAACAGCCTCGGGCCGGCGGCCCAGCTGAAGGTCACCAGCAAGCGGCCTTTCGGGTGGCGGCAGGTGAGGAGGCGCAAGGCCCAGCCTCCGCGCCTGATCACGCGCACTGCTGGGCGACAGCGCTGAGCACAGTATGAGTCAGAAATGGACTTGGCTCCCGGCGACATCCTCCTGCTGCGTCTGCCATGCAGCACAGGCCCAGCCTACACTCCGTTCCACCATGGGGCCCACGTGACTCCTCTCCACAAAGCACCTGTGCCTCCTGGCACCCATTCATGCTGGAGTTAGGGATACCATCTGGCTCCACCCAGTCAACCCTGGAGAAGCCCCCTTGCTCCCCTCAGGAAACGGGTATTAAACAGAAGCTCCTGGTGGGGAAGGATTCGCCTTTGTCTCAACAAAATGGTCTCTCCGCGGGGGCGCCCGGGAGGCTCAGTCAGGTAAGCGTCCGACTCTTGATTCAGGCTCAGGTCACGATCTCACGGTCTGTGAGTTCGAGCCCCACGTCGGGCTCTGCACTGACAGTGCAGAGCTTGCTTGGGATTCTCTCTCTTGCCCTCTCTCTCTGCTCCTCCCCTACTTGTGCTCTCTCTCAAAATAAATCAAGAAGCTTAAAAAATAAATCAATAAACTTAAAAAAAAAAAGGGTCTCTTAATGTAGGGACAACCCACCGACCACTGGAAGCTGCTGTCATTCCCAGGCCCCCGTCTATCTGACTCACTTCCCCGTGCACGAAGCCTGATGGTGAAGGAATCCAGGTCAAGAGCTGGGCTAGGCTGTGGGAAAAGTAAGCCGATCTCAGCTCTCAGGTCGAGGATGTTCTTGCTGAATGACCTTGGACTAGATAAACGACATTTTACTTTCCTGGAAAATGGCATTACCAGAATCTCCTCCCTCTTGCCCCTCTCCAAGTCCTGTAAGGCTACAGACAAGCAGTGGTTGGAAGCGTCTAATAATAGCATCAAAGCAGAACACTGCCTCCAGGATTTCTCAAGTTACCCTGTCACGCCCGGTGCTCCAGAAGCAAAGCCCTAGACACTGGCGATCCGAAGAAAACACCTTCCTCTTTAGGGCTGAATGTACTGTGACAGGGAAGGTTGTGGGTCTGGGTCAGCAGGAGGTCAGGAGGCCGCTCTGTGCTAGAAATCACAGCCGGAAGAGAACACGAGACAGGCCTTACGGACTTCACTGTATTTGGAAATGCGAGGCTAAATGTCAAAAGTACAGTTCACCGACTCGGGCCACAGGGTAGGGACCTTAACTCTCTCTCGGGAGCTCTGTGCCGGGGTCATCCGTAGACAGCTGACAGCCAGACCCAGCGGCTCGAGGGGACGCTGGACAGAGAGACGAGAAGGAACGTGGTGTCGATGGAGTGTCTACGATGCGCCTAAGAAACGCTGCCAGGGCTTTACACACATCAGCTCATTTCACTCTCTTGACAAGGCTCCAGAAAACATCCTTTTCACCCTTATTTGTTAGAAGAAAAAAACCGAGGACTGCAAATATGGCACGGGTCTCAGACCCCTCAGACGATAAACGGCAGACACAGAATTCAAATTCAAAGCCAGACCGCGGAGGGTCCTCCCCGCCCCCCGCCCCCCAATCTCTGCAAGGGGACAGGATAGAGGGGCCGACTTCCCCCTACAAGGCAGAGGCTGACGGCTTCTGTGGCTTACGCCGGACAATTCAAAGAAAGACCGGAGGAAGACACCTGGGCCGAACTCAGTTTCTCGGTCAGCACGGTGGAAATTTGGAGACACCCGGGCCGAACTCAGAGTTCGGAATTCGGAGACTAGCGTCCTCTCCGAGAAAAGCATCACAACGTGAAGTTCCGAAGAGGAAACACAAGCCTCAGGAATCGGCGCGAGAGGAAAATTCTGTATTGGAGGAAAAACTGTGGGTGTCTCAGTGACCGCCTTCCTCTGCGGCCCTTACAGGTGCACCCAAAATCCACGCTGGCGCCTAAGACTTGCATTTCCAACTCTCCCCCCTCAGCAGAGTCAGGCCCACACATCGAATGTCACCTGCTCAAAGATGCACGGTCTTTCCCATCGCGACGTCTCTGAAATGGAGAGGCGCCCTAAAACCGATGGCGAAACACGCTGGTCACAGCTTTCTTTTCTCTTAGGGGTAACGAAATAAATGATGGCGCCTCTTACAATCCGTAGCGCCTAAGGGCGAATTTTTGTCTTGTTTTGTTTCGTTTTTCTAAGATTGAGTTTAACGTTAGAACGCTTTGAAGTTCTGTAACATTTCATCGTTTAACATTTAGATGATTCAAAACACTCTAAAGTGTCTCGTTGGAGCTTCGCAAGAGGTAGTAAGCCAGATAGGTTTTTTTTTTTTTTAATTCCCATCCTTCTTTATTTAAATAAAAATGGAGAAACCGAGGCAGACCGCCCGGTGATTTGCTCAAGCAAGTGACAATACCAAGCCTGGGCTTGAATCTTCCTCAAGCTGGGCCCGTGGGGAGGAGCCTGGAAGTCAAGTGCAGAGGACAAAGGTCAGGATGCCCTGACGCCCTGTGAACTCACTGTGTTCTTCCCCAGCCCCGCCATAACTCTCCCTCCGGTAGCGAGAAGGGTGAAGATTCCAATCAAGAGAGGTCCCTTAAGCGGATGTCGGGGGAAGAGCTTTATCAATACAGATCATCACTGGCGTCAAAAGAGGCTGAGCCAAGGCAGCTAGTCCTCCCCACCCATCCTGGGACTCCTTCCACCTGGCCCCAACCCAGAAGGAGGGCAGGACAAAAGAGGGACACTTAGAAGCTGCTCCCCTGTAAACGAAGAAATAGTGACTGGCTGTGGAGCCTGGACCACTGGTTAGCTTCCTGCAGGGGAGGGGGAAATCAACTCACTTTCACTTCTCAAAAATACTCAAAAAAAGGGGCACTGGGGTGGCTCAGAGGCATCTGACTCTTGATCTCGGCTCAAGTCTTGATCTCAGGGTTGTGAGTTCAAGCCCCTCATTGGGCTCCGTGCTGGGCACGAAGCCTACTTAGAAAAAATAATAAGTATAGGGGCACCTGGGTGGCTCAGCTGGTTAAGCCTCCAACTTGGTTTCAGCTCAGGTCGTGATCTCACGGTTCATGAGTTTGAGCCCCGCATCGGGCTCTGTGCTGACAGTGCAAAGCCTGCTTGAGATTCTTCCTCCACCCCTCCCCTGCTCACGCACATTCTCTTTCTCTCTCTCGAAAATAAACAAACATGTAAAAATAAATAAATAAATGCATACGTACATACTTGGGGCACATGGGTGGCTCAGTTGGTCGAGCATCTGACTTCGGCTCACGTCATGAGCTCATGGTTCCTGAGTTCGAGCCCCACCTCGGGCTCTCTGCTGTCGGTGCAGAGGCCACCTCAGATCCTCTGTCCCCCTCTCTCTTTGCCCCTCCCCTGCCCATGTTCTCAGTCTCTCAAAAATAAATAAATAAAATTTAAAAAATAAAAAAAAAATTTAAATACCAAATAAATTCAGATAAAGAGTTAAACACAGAAATCAAGCCAACACGCCGAACACCAGAGTAATATGTAAGTAAATATTTATCTGAGTTCTAGATGAGAAGGGCATTTCTGAGGTTAAAATCAATGGAAGAAACCATGGAAAAAAGACTGGGAATCTGCATACAGCAATGTCTCCCTGTTTAAAAAAGAAAAGAAAAAAGGGGAAAATACTACCCCTAGAAATAGACAAAGGGATGTAATCTGTAACCTCTATTACAAGGCGCATACAAAGTGATGGGAAAAAAACGGGCTACAGAATCAGTTAATACACGCGGGAAGCTGTTCAATTCAATAGAATTAAAGTATTGAAAATGGCAATGTCTGTCTCCCCTAGGCTACGAACAAAGACTCTATTTGCAAACGTTAACATTTCCATTGGCAAAGGTATAAAAGAGGCTTCTGGTCCAAGTATAGACTGGTTCGACCTTTCTGGAAAGGAGCGGACAACACCTATCAAAAGCCTTAGAAAGGTTCGAAAGTCTCTGACCCTGTAATTCCACTCCCAGGAATTTATTTGAAGGAAACGGTGAAAAATGCAGCCAAGGTTTGTGTAAAAATGTGTTCGTTGCTAAGTTAAATGACCAGCAGGGAATTAGCCAGGTAGACATATCCATGCAATCTTAATAAAAAAAAAAAAACTTGTCAGATCATGTAAAAACACTTACGAGGTAGGGTTAAAATTTTCAAGTGAGGGGGAGAAAAAAAAGGGAATAGGCTATTATTACCTCTAGTATATTTTTTTTTAAATTTTTTTTTAACGTTTATTTATTTTGGGGACAGAGAGAGACAGAGCATGAACGGGGGAGGAGCAGAGAGAGAGGGAGACACAGAATCGGAAGCAAGCTCCAGGCTCTGAGCCATCAGCCCAGAGCCCGACGCGGGGCTCGAACTCACGGACCGCGAGATCGTGACCTGAGCTGAAGTCGGACGCCCAACCGACTGAGCCACCTAGGCGCCCCAACCTCTAGTATATTAAGAAAAAAGAAAATCAAGCTTAGAGGGAACCATGGCCATGGTGTTTATACCTATGGATGATGTATTACTCCTTTCCGCTTCCCATGGTCTTCTGGAGTTTTATCATTAACGTGTGGCCATTCTATAATGGGGGAGGGGGTGTAAGCACCCTCTCACCCCACGCTCAAGAAACACAATTCCAGAGCAAAGGGAGGCCGGCACAACAGCTACTGGAATATTCCTAGAGGTATTCAGAAAGAAACATCTAATACGGCAGGCCTTTATTCTGCAACAAAATGCTCAAAGCATGTTTTATTTTTTATTTTTTTTTCTTTAACATTTATTTATTATTGAGGGACAGAGAGACACAGAGCGTGAGCAGGGGAGAGGTAGAGAGTGGGGGAGACACAGAATCCGAAGCAGGCTCCAGGCTCTGAGTTGTCAGCCCAGAGCCCGACGCCGGGCTCAGACTCACAAACTGTGAGATCATGACCTGAGCCGAAGTCGGTTGCTTAATCAACTGAGCCACCCAGGCGCCCCTCAAAGCGTGTTTTTAATCACCCGTTTAATTCTTTCAACCACTGGCTTGTACAGGATTCAGGAAACGTACGAAAATTGCCCGTGTTCATTGGAACGTTGTCGTCCCATACTTCTTTTTTTCCCAAGTCAGCTCCAAGACAGTTGGCAGGTCACCGTGGCTCACTGTGGTGGTCCCTTCCTTAAGCCTCCTAATTTCATATTTACCAGCGAGACCCAGCCCTGAGACAAAACCAGAGGAGGGGCCCCGGCAAGCTGACAGACAACTCTGCTGTCTGTCCCACGGACCCCCTGGGGGGTCAGGCAGAAGGGGCCCAGGACCCAGAGGTCCCACGGGCTTTCCGGGCAATCCATGTAAACCAGGTACCCACGCCACAGGCCCAGCCAGATGGCCACCAAACCCCTCCTAGGAAAGGAGTCGAGGATGTTCTTTCCCCAGAAATCTGGTGAGCTGGTGGGTTCCTGGGTCAGAGGTCCTGACGTCCCCATCTCTGTCATACAAACTGGCTCAGAAGACGGTTACCCCAGGGACCCCACACCTGGACCAGCCAAGTCCCTGCGTTCCTAGATCTCTGGGGCTCACCCCCCATGTTTCCACTCCCATGAGAAACAGAAAACAGAAAGCAGTCGGGTGTGGAGGGAGCATGGGGCTGCCCCCCCCCCCCCCGCTGCCTCGGCCCGATCCACCCAGAGCTCATCCTCCCCCCCCAAGGTCCACCCATCCCCCCAGCCGCCATCCTGACCCAGTTTGCTGCTTTGCTGGTGGCCCACAAACTCATTAAAGCGATTTAGCCATCATCAGCCAAGCGTGACTCTGAACACACGGAGCTGTCTCAGAGACTATCAAACCTGTCTAAGTGGAAATTCCAGACACTCTGCGGGGCACAGCAGGCAGGGGCTCCCTGCTTGGGCAAGGAGACAGGGTCAGCGGAGGCCCCAGCGGGCTCCAGATACAGCGTGGCTGGTGCCGGCTGGCTCCCCCCTGAGCCCCAAACTGCCTCTATGTGCAACCGGTGTTCCTTTAGGCAACCCAGCCAACAGCGGGGGTAAACACAGGGCTCCTACCCCTCCCAGCTGGGCTCCCAGCACAGTGGAGCCTCTGCGTAAGTTAGCGAGAGCACGCACAGCAGCATCTAGAAAGGAGCATTTAATGAGTGCTTTCCAACTGCCAGACCCCGTGTTAAGTGCTTTTCCAAAGCCACTTAATTTACCTAACAAGGAAAGCAATAGTGGCCTCTGCTCCGCGCTGACAGTAACTACAACGGACGGAGAGATCACACACAAAGCGGAACACCGCTCTGGTGGAAGGAACTTCTCAAAATCCTAACATGTGAAGGATCCGGAGAGGATTCTTGCACTTGCGGGTGGTAAGAGAAGGTGGTAGGAGAGTAGTTTTCAAATATTTGGGAGATTTTCAGGTGCAAGACGTGGGAGGGCCAGGAAGTTCCAAAGTGGTGGATGTCAACTAACCGGAAGTTTCAGAGGCACAGAGGACTTCAGGGGTTGTCTACCCGACCCCCCGCACTTCACCAATCAGGAAAATGAGGTGGCCCAGGCCTTTCTGCATGGCTCAGACAACATCCTGAGGCTGCTGGGCTGCCTGCTCGGAGTGTTCCAGCAGGAAGGTGGTGCCCGTCCTCAGGGATGCTGCAGAGGAAGCATCTGGACCAGACCAACTGTGGTCCCTTTCGGTTCTAAGACTCTGACGCCAAGTGAATTGCAGGACGCAGGCACCTTTTCAGGACCAGGGCGCGTGGCCACTCCTGAAGGACACTCGGGTATCCTGTCTGTCCTGTCTCCTCTCAAAAGGTTCCGATTTGTGGATTTTCTCCCCAAATAGCACACGGGCTATAGGATAGGAAAGACAGAAGTATTAAGAAATAGCAAAATTCACAGCCTATCTGCAGTCAGAATTTGGCTTTAAATCCTGGCAACATGATCTATTTTGAGCATGAGACAAGTTTGCTAATTCCTAATGAGCCAGATTAGAAACAGACTACAAACGAACAGCACACTCATCACAAAAGTATGAGAGTACCCAAAATACACCGCATTACTTATGCACCGCTAACAGCGGCATGTGGCCACCGAGCAAAAACAGTGTCACAGTGCTGCAGGAAGAAAGGGCTTGCGGAAGTATGACAGATCATCCAGAAAATCCTCTCTGCCGACTCTTAAGTATCCAGAACACGCCGGGCTGAGCTGCCCCGAAGGATGCTGAGGCGCAGGAAGTCCCGGACGGGGCAAGCACAAGGGGCTCTGGGACAGAGTTTAGGGGCGCGGACCCAGATTTGGAAAGACGGAGGTTCAAGAAGCCTCTTCTCGGCTGGGCCCTTCATGGAAGGGGGCTCTGGCACAGGCGAGGGGGAATTTCAGGAGAACGGGGGTCTGGGACGCAGAAGGGGCTGGGAGATGCTTCCCTGTCCCAAACTCAGGTCCTCTGACCGTTCAGGCAAGACACATCCAGAAAAGAGAAAGGTCTCACGTGGATGCCCCAAAGTCCCTTCTCAAAGATAGTTCCTGCTTTTCTCTGTCCCCTCCCCACCAGAGAAGCGGTGAGTCTACGGAGACAAACCTGGAAACCAGTGGTTCCAACCGCACTACAAGAACCAACTGAGGATCGTTATTGAATAAATGGGAAGGACCACAGATGCCTGGGCTCCACGCCTTCCGACCGACGGGCACTCTGGGGGACAGGTGGGGCTCCACCAGCTCCCAGGGACTGAGGAGCCCAGAGCCAGTCAGCCTGTGGCACCACAGCACCCACGTGACCCTGTCGATGCCAGGACAGCGAAAGGTTCTGCAGACACCGCTCCTCTCTATGACCCCACGGACGCAATTCTCAAGTGCACCTGCATTTAGAACTAGCTGCATATGGTGAGTGGGGTGTGAGAGAGCAGCTATAACAGGAGGCCCGTTGGAAGGCAGGACAGATGGCCTCACGTGGGCTGGGAGGGCACTAAGTCACAGCCCAGCCGCACAGTGGCCTCTCGGGGGCCCAAATGCCGCCCCGCCCCCACAGGCACTAGAAAGGACCCAGAGACCATTCCTGCGACCATCAGGCTTGCAGTGAGAAACTCCAGGGAAGAAAAATGACATCTGAGGCAAACGGCCCAGCTCTGTTTGTTCCGGCACCCCACAAGGGCCACGGGGTTAATGAGTCCTCAGCGAGCACAGAGGGCCGCAGTCGCCCGCATTCAGGGCAGGACCACGAGGACACTCTGTCTTCGCCTGCAAAGACGCTCTATATTACACACCCTGGAAGCAACACTCTGGCAACAAGGAGTGAGTTATAGCACAATTAATTCACACCTGGAAAGAGTTCACGCAGCCAGCGGTATGCACGGGGTGGCAGACAAACAGCACTGATGAATGGAGAGCATGGGCACGTCGCTGGGGACAATTAAGGCACATAGCGAGGGGCGTCGATGCATTCGGTTCTTTCCAAAAGCGGCTTCTCGCGAATTTTAAAGCAAACGATTCAGACAGTTCTCCAAAGCAGGCGAATACGGAAAGCCACCGAAATGAGCAAGGGCGGGGGGGGGGGGGGGGGGGGGGGCGGTGCCACCAACGCCAGGCTTGAGGAGGGGTCTCTGACCCTGTCCCTCTTTCCAAACAAAACACGGCGCGGCACCCAATGTGGGGGGGGTGGGGAGCGTTTGCTTTATGGATCTTTCTCAGGCTCTGGTGCTCTGCAAAATATTACCATCCATCCCGTTAACCCACCACTGGGAATATAAAACCCCCAGACTGAGCAATTAGGTTGGAAGTTTACAACCTCGCGGCTTAGGTCTGGAAACCGAAGTCAGCCACGTCAATCCTCCCCCGCTCACTCCCAGCCCCGAGGGGGAGAGCCATCAATCGGTGGGTGCCACATGTCATCACCCCCGGTGCGCCCTGGCTGGCCTCAGGAAAGCAGACGGCCTCTGCCCCCCTCTGCCCCGCGGCCCTCCCCTCCCCTCCCCCCCACCCCAAAGCCGATGGCCCAAGGCCCTGGTACAACTCAAGAGACGGGCCTTTTTGGGGCTGGCCCAGAGCGTGGCCACTGACGGGTCCCCTGCGTTCTGGCTCTTTGGCCTAGTGGTGCTGGCATTTTTCTACTCGCCTCGGGGTGGGGTGGGGTGGGGTTTGGTGGGGGAGGGGCCCTCTCAAAGCATCCGCATCCATGAGGCCTCAGCCAAGGGCCCCTATAAACTAAGGTGAAGAGTCACGTGGTCCCGGGGTTGGCAGGCTCCTTCCTCATCCCGTTCACGCCCATTTCCTCACAGCACCCCAGGAGCCCTCGAAGCCCACCCTGACCTCCCCCTCTGGACTATACACCTCATCGGGCACCTCTCTGCCTGCCCCACAAGATCTGGCCCTGTCGGTGCCCCCACTCCAGGCTTCGGACTATCCCCGCACCCACCCCTCCAGGCACCCCGCTCCACTTAGTTCCCCATCTCGGGGTCTCTGCTTGGGCCGTCCTGTGCACACCCACTCTCGTCTGTGTAACTTGCCTCAGGCTTTAGGTACGGCTCAGGGGTCCCCCGCTCCAAAAGGCCTTCCAGCGTCCTCCCTCCCCATCGATCCAGTAAGGGTCCTTCCTCTTTCCCCTTGACCCCCAGCCTTCCCACACCGCAGGGCCGCTATCCATTTACACGTGGCCTCCACCTACACCCCGTCCTACCCCTCTCTGGCGTATCTGGCCAGTGAAAACACAGACTTGACGGAAAGAAGGACAGACAGGAGGGGGAAATAAGAACTCTGCCGAAAATCCGTTTTAGAGGGATTGGCATACGTGCTCCAGTTCTGAAGAAATGATGATATAAAGCATGACGAGAGGTTTAAAAACAGCTTAACTTTTCACTTAAACGGAAGACTGGAATATCACTGGAAGAGCTCTCAGGATCTGGCCATCCGACACAGAGTTGCCTTGTTACCCTTCACACCCCAGTATACCTTGCTCGTGGCCTGGAGGCAGCTATTGGCCTGCCCAGAAGGCCCAGCTCTGCAGCCTACCCAAATCCAGGACCCCTGAGAAGACAGTCCCACGATCCCGCCACTCAACTCTGGATTTTTTTTTTTTTTTTTAATGTTACTGACCTTTCCATGGGTGCGATACCGCACAAAATTTAAGACACAATCTTGGCTGAAAGGCTCACGGTCCAAACACACAAAGTAAACCTTTCATCTCACATTATTCAATCTGCCTTTAATTTAAGCCGCGTGATGCTATCAAACTCCAGCCCGGCCTGGCGTGACATCCTCAGGGAGGGGCGCCCAGCAAATTGCAGAATCTGGAGAACACAGAGACCTCTTATCAGCTGCTCTTTCTTTCTTTCTCCACGGCCCCCCACTACCCTGTACAACTTCCTTCGCCCCATCTCGGTTAGTTTGCTTTGGGGAAACCGACGCTACGTTGGAGCTGGGTGACGGGTTACCGCATCTCTGTTTACAAATGCTCTAATCTGGTCCTGACTTCAAACTCTGGCAGTCTCCTTTGGAAGTCTACTGACTTCAAACATTTTTCCGCCAACAAGGCATAAGCAGGCTTGGGAAGAATTCACATGTCACAAGAGTAAAGGATAACAGCGTGGTGGGGATCAGCGTACACAACACGTCAAGTCTTTTCGACCTCATCAACAAATAAAGCAGCTCTGAAGGTAGGGCTGTGGTCTGTTTGGGAGAGGAGGAGGCCCGTGAAAACAGACGGGGGTGCAAATGAATGCTATGATCTTCCAGTATTCGTACGATCGATTAGAGCACAGCAACCTAGATTTAATAACCACACGGTTTGGTTCTCAGAGGGAAAGACCACGGTCCGAATGGACCCTAACCTGTCACGGGGGGAACTGGGTGGGGCTGTCGGAGGAGGTCCTGCCCACCCTGAACACCCTCATTTGGGTTGCTGGGTTCACGGAAAGGACTCAGCCCAAAAATCAGTAGGAGGTTCCAAGATCCCGTCCATGCTTTCTCCAAGGACCTGAAGAAATTCTGTGTATTCCTGAACACAGGGCAAGCACTTTCCAGTCCCTCTAAGGGGAACTGGCTCCTGCTTCCTTGAAGCACCAGGAGCCCTGCGATTACTCCCAGTATGTGACACTCACAGCTACTTCCCGACAGTACAACCAGAGGGACGTCTCATGCCATTGGCAGACCTGGGGAGAACTTCTAATTATATTTTCTTTGCTTTTTAATAAACGTAAACATTCCACTGGTGACAAGACGACACGGTAGCTTGGCCCAAGCCCAGTATGACCACAGCTTGGGTCAGGAGGGCTCTTCTCGTGGAGGGACAGCTCTCTCCGTGATGCTTACCAACAAACCAACACACCGAATTCTCAAGACCAAGTGCGTTCCCCTCTCCTAGTCTCTGCGTCTGCATCAACATTAAAGAGAAAAATATGATAAAAATTTACTGCGCGAAAGTACCTACCAAAACTTGTACTTAATCTAAGTCCATCTAACTCTATGCTGGATATTTCTGACATCATGCAGATCTGAGAACACCTGTGTCTCTTTTTAAATCGGAGCTAGACGTGTGAATTGTTTACGTCCCACTGGAAGTCCAAAGGGCAGGGACAAAATCTTTAGCTCATCTACATGTCACTGTGGGCATGCTTTAATTACATGGTGAGAGCTGTGCTTTGGGGCCTACAAAGTTCACCACCAAACAGAATGACTAAGAAAGTATTTTTATGGCATGCTCACACTTTCAGAGTGCTTGCACAGTGTGGGTTTGTGGTTTGGTTTCTAGATCACATCTGCTCAGAGTGCAAGTCATTTTCAAAGCTGCAGATGCTAAGAAACAAACAAACAAGGGTTACGATCACGGGGCTAGAGTAGACAAAAGAAGGTCATTAAAATATTCTGTTTCCCGAGGCGCCTGGGTGGCTCAGTCAGTTAGGGGTCGGACTCTTGATTTCAGCTCAGGTCATGATCTCACGGTTCGTGGGTTCAAGCCCAGCGTCAGGCTCTGCACTGACAGTGTGGAGCCTGCTTGGGATTCTCTCTCTCTGCCCCTGCCCTGCTCACTCTCTCTCTGTCTCTCAAAATAAATATTTCTTTAAAAAAACATTCTGTTTCCCACAGTACAGAAAGGCTTAAACACACCTGCTGCCTTATAAATACACACACACACACACACACACACACACACACACACACTTCCCCTTTTCACGTTAGCAGAGAGCTAGGAAGCAAAAAAAAAAAAAAGCCTCTAAGAAATGACATAAAGGTCTGTCACAATATGGGCTTAGGCAGGACAGTCTCAAATGGGTACAAAACTGAAAAGAGGTAAGGGGGCCCGCTCCCAGAAGCCTAAAACACCTAAGAGTCTAAACTTAACTGTGGAGGCAACACAAATACGGGCGTCACTGGGTACAGAGGGGCTGTTTTCAGATCCTGGAACTCATACAGTGGGACTATAGGCCACCCTTCAAAACAGTCCCCTTGGCAGGACTGGCTTCCCCCAGAGCCAACGGCATACTTTTCATCCTTTAAGGCACACCTGATTTTTGGAAACAGCTAATAATCACTCAGAGCCAAGAGTAAAATAAATAGGGCAAACGATCAAGTTCAGTAATTTCATTCTTGCTCAGAAACTCACAGTGTGTCCCAAAGAGCAAGTGCGATTTTCTCATGCAAGCCCGTGAACTAGGTGTTGGTGGCAATGCCAGAAGCAGAGCTCCAACAATGCTCTGAACAATGACAGTGTCGGGAAAGTGAGTGGGTAGCCCCTTCCCGAAACAACATCTTTGAAGATGGCCCCTCCTCCGAATGCACACATCCTGATGAGTCTATGACATCCAGTCTCGTGATTTTACAGCCATCCCTTGAAACAGCAATTCGACACGTTCCCCAATTCAACGTAACCCCAAATAAGTTATGCTTAACGAAGGGACACTGGGCGCTTCAACAGCTAATCAAGAAAATCATGAACCACAACCCTGCAGAGACATTAGCACCCCCGTAGGTATGTGCCAAAGCCCAGAAGCGTGTACATGCATTACACATGTGCGCACACACATACACACACACACACACACACACATACACACACACAGGCTGACAGTGCATCCCCCAATCATCTTTAGCGGGTTTATCATAAATACAGATAATAAATTCAGTGTTAATAATAGCTGAGACCTTTAGGATCCTCCGGAAGAAGACACACACTCATCCCCCTCCATTGACTGATCGACTGCGGTTTTCTGCAAGAAAACAATGCATTAAAAAGATACAACTAAGAAACAAGATCAAGGGCAAGCACGCACACTAACACGGGACTTCCCCAGGACACCTGCTTCCCAATATTATGACTTGATAAAGTGTGGGTTTCACTGAGAGATCAGGTTGGGGGAGAGGTAGGATCAGTGTGCAGTCACTGATTTGGGGGTCTCGAGGCTTGGGACTCTCAGGGTTTTTTTTTTGTTTTTTTTTTAATGTTTATTTATTTTTGAGACAGAGAGAGACAGAGCATGAATGGGGGAGGGTCAGAGAGAGAGGGAGACACAGAATCTGAAACAGGCTCCAGGCTCTGAGCTGTCAGCCCAGAGCCCGACGCGGGGCTCGAACTCACGGACCGTGAGATCATGACCTGAGCTGAAGTCAGACGCTTAACCGACCGAGCCACCCAGGTGCCCCTGGGACTCCCAGTTTTTAAACCCGGATCTAACGGGGAACAATTTTTTTTTTTTTTTAAGGCAGAGGGACGCCACTTTTCTTTTCCCGCCAACTATGAATGAGTCGGTCTATCAACCTCTAGTTAAACAAACACACCTGCGGGAAGTGACAACAGCCAACCGACACTTGTGGGGCAAAGGCTCATGAGGACAGAGGCCCTCTGCCAAGCCCTGGCAACTGGGCTGTTTACAAGAGGCAGGGCTGCCCAGGGGTTCAGGGCAAACATTAGGATCAGAGAGACCTGGGCTCAAATTCTAAGTCTCCCCTCTGCTCTTCTAGCCGTGTGACCCAGAGCCAAGCTGCTATCCTCCCAATGTCCCCTTTACAGGAGCTACATGAAATGCATTCTGTCATAGCGTGTGTCCACCCAGGGCCACCGGGAGGACTGGATCTGTACGTTAAGTGCCTGGTGCAGTGACTGGGAAAATATCCAGCTGTTGTTCCTTATGGTGAGGTCACCAAGCCTCCTCCAGTGTAACTTTCCTCCACAGGGGACACGCACACAGCAGTAGTGGGTTCCAAAGGTGACACCGTCCACCTTCAACAGGATCAGGGCGAAGGGCACCTGAGTGGCTCGGTCAATTAAGTGTCCGACTTCAGCTTGGGTCGTGATCTCACAGATCATGAGTTCGAGCCCCACGCTGGGCTTTCTGCTGCCAGCACGCAGCCTGCTTTGGATCCTCTCTCCCCCTCTCTCTCTGCCCCTCCCCTGCTTGGTCGGTCAGACTCCCTCCCTCCCTCCTTCCCTCCCTCTCAAAAATAAAACTAAAAGAGGATCAGACTGAGACAGGACACTTGCCCAGAACCAAAACGGATACAAGTGCTCTCCTGCCTGGCAAAGCGCATCCTTGCCCAAACCTGGAGAATGCAGAAACAGTGCTGGAGCTCTCCCCGCTAACCACGTAGCCCATCAGAAAAACGGATGAACGAAAGGAAGGAGAGATCCAGGGAGCTGAAACAGGGATGGAGGCAGAAGCAGAGAACACAAGAGAGAGGGAAACAAGGAACGGAGGAGGTGAGGACAGGGAAGCAGAACGGAGTTGCCTGTTGCTGCGCGAACACCCTGCTGGTGCTTCTTCCGGGGTTGGGAGCTGTTCTCCAAGAGCGGTTCGGGGACTCCTCACGTCCTCACGGGCCTCTGCCGGCACACGGCAGGCACGCGGAGGGCTGCCTCTCCAGCAGAAAAGAGGGAAGAGCGGGAAGCAGACATCCAGATCCGGAAGCGGATCCAGACCCGGGTGGCGTCAGGGGAGGTGGCTGCAGCCCACCTGGACACAGGCTCGAGCTCACTCACTGCTCTAGGATCACGGCTCCACGGGGAGCACCAGAGAAGGGCCGTGGCGCTGGCACGACACAGCACCGTGGAGAAGCACCTGGTGTAAACCCACCCCAGGCAGTGCTTTCAATAAACCTGGAGAGAGATGAGGCAGGGGAGGCAGGGGGGAGTCCAAACAAAGTCAACCAATTTCTAGCCTAGTGTCCACATCAAAGTTTGCTTACGAGCCATTCCACCTATCAAAGAGTTAAGGAAGTCACTGGAAGTTTTCTCTTAAACAAGCGGTGGTAGGTGTGCCAGCACGACCCAGCCGGAGGCTCCGCCGTGTCTGGGCACGTCTGATGACCGGGGGCCATGGGCACCGGAGAGAAAATCTCCTGGAAGGTGTGTGTATAAGAGAGAAACTCTCTCTCCCAGGCAGCCTGCAGAAGACGAGAACAGTGACTCCTGCAGAGGGAAGGGCAGAAAAGGAGCTGAAGGAGCATTTCAACATCCAGCTCTGAGCCCCCGGGGTCTAGACGGTGGCGTCCCGTTGGCACAGCGACACTGGAAGAGAAGAGGCGTGCGGGTTCCATTTAAACATAGAACACAGCGTTCTGCAAAGCAAAGACTCCAGGGACACAGTGATAGGGCTGGGCACCGGGGGGGAGGGGGGGGTTTGCAGCTGGGCAGCCCCAAGAGACGCACCCTTGGCAGGGACCTCGTTGTTCTCGGGAACAGTCCTGGCCAGGGCCGATTAGGGCGTAGGCAACATCCACAGGGCGGACCAAGACGTACAACGTCAAAAGGCTCTTCCTGAGCAGCACGCCCTGGACCGCTTAGAGCCAAATGGAGGGGCTCCGGCAGGAGACGGGGGTTACCCTTACTATATAATAACCTCCTCCTAATCCCGGCTGGGAGTGGGGACCCGGAGAAACTCAGGTGTAGCCTTTAGAAACCTCTTGCAAACCTGATGGAAGATTGAGGCAGCAGGTGTGGTAAGACGCGCGCTGGAGGCAAAGCATCCAGAGACGGCTGAGCCAGATACCGGCCCCGGGACACTTACAGCCTCGGTCACAGAGGGGATGGCGGGGATAACAGATCATTGCAACCCGCGGTGGCTGTACCTGCAGAAGGACCCGCCAGGTATCGAGAGAATGTAGGGGAGGAGCATGAGAAGTCGGCTGCCCCAGGGCCCGAGAGCAGCGGTAAACATCACTTTCTGATGAAAGGAACCAAGGCTCCCTGGGAAAATGGCGGATTCCGGGTCGGGGGTGAGAAATGCACAACGTGACCCCAGCAATCTTTTCATGCCAGGTAGCAAGACAGTGATCAAAGGTGACCAGGAGCCACCTAGAGAAGGGCTCACTGACTGAGGCTGCGATAACTGGAACATCAAAAAGAATAAAAACTGTAATAAACTGAAACACCTATTTAAATTTTTTTTAGGTTTTTTTTTTTTGAGAGAGCATGAGCAGGGGAGGGGTGGAGGCGGGGAGGGAGAGAGAGAGAGAGAGAGAGAGAGAGAGAGAGAGAGAGAGAGAATCACAAGCAGGCTCCACACCGTCAGCCCAGAGCCTGATGTTGGGCTTGAACTCACGAACTGTGAGATCACGGCCTGGGCCGAAGTTGGAGGCTTAACTGACTGTGTTCTCCGTGGCGAGATCCAGGTCACGTCTTGCAGGGTCAGGGCCACAGGTTGGCACGGTGTGGCCACAAAGATGACAGGAGCAGAGGATCCGAGGTAAGGAGGAGCCACGTAAGAGGCAAGCTCCCCACCGGTCTGCTATGGTCCAAACGTTTGTGTCGCCCCAAGTTCACGTTTAAACACCAACACCCAATATGGTGGCATCAGGAGGCGGGGCCTCGGGGGGTGGTTAGGTCACGAGGGTGGAGCCCTCCTGCCTGGGAGCAGTGCCCTCACAGAAGAGACCTCCCTTCCCCAGGTCCCCTCCACCAGGTGAGGACGCAGCGAGAAAGCGATCTGAGAGACAGCTCTCGCCAGGGCCCGACCGTGCGGGCACCTGACGTTAGCCTTCCAGCCTCCAGGACTGCGAGAAGCGAATGCCTGCTGTTGCCCCACTGTGTGGTGTCGTGTGGCTGAGACACACACAGTCCGTGCGGGTGTGACGGAGAAAAGCCGAGACTGGAGCCAGGTGGGGGAAGCTCGCTCACGCACAGCCCTTCCCCCACCCCGCCGCCAAACGGAGACTCTGATGAGGAGCCTGGCCGCACTTGTGGTTCAAATCCTACAGGTCACGCTGATGACCCAGCAGACGGTGGCGCCGAAGGGGACAAAAATGGAGGGGGGACCACCCCGGAAGGCAGGCCAACGGTCCCGGTCACTACGCGTGACCGACCGCCCTCGCCGATGTTCAGGCCTGCACAAAGGAAGTGGTGACGTGACACACGACCGGCCCCGCCTGTCATTACTGATGCCGCACCACATGTGTACCGTGAGCAGGAGACCAAGCCAACGTTCCGGACTGGATGAAAAGGTGAGCTGGGGACACGTTCCCTGGGCCCCGGTGCCGCTTCCATCCCAGAGAGCCAGCTCACTGGGTCACATCAGGACGCACCAGGTCAGCGGGACTCTGACCCACGATCGGCCCAACCCTATTTCCGGCGTTCGGGTCACCGCAGGGCCTACTTGAGGCCAATCACCCTCCTCCGGCTGAGGAACCCCTCCCACCTCACTACCACCTAAAAATGACTCTTTCCAAGATAAAGAGCTAATCAGAGGGAAAATGTCAACTTATTAACCTCAAACCTCACCCCGCATTTCACTGAGAAACAGTCACGTGGGCGGATCCCTCCGCGAGTCAGTCTGAAGCGACCAAGTGACGGCAGAGAAAGGGCAGGAGAGAGGACTGGAAACGAGGCATGCAATCATCAGGAAGCTAAACTGAAAACCTGATATTCTGTGGCCAGAAAGGAATCGTGGCGGCCCAGCTCCCAAAACCTGGGATCGCTGGGCACATGGTGAAGCGACTGGGAGGCTCCCACTCCAACTGGAGCCGGCTCCGAACCTGAACGGAATATACGTCAAAACTGGCTTCCCTCAGGATGCGAATCTGCCACCCAAGGCTTCTAACACAACGACTCTCGCTCTGTCACACGGAGCGCCGCACAGAGACGAAGTCCTCCTTCCGCGGCCTCACGCTGTACGTCAGACACATGGCACAGGCTGGCACATGCCGCGAAGAAAGGAACCGGTGACTTGCCCTCAGTCGCGGCGATGGGTCAGGGCAGCACCGGAAAGACAACGCCCCCCTCCCCATCTCCCAAATCGGCGCCCCGTCCGCAGGCCCAGGAGCACCCCTGACCCCCCTCCCCTAAAGGCACCTTCACAGGGAACACGGTCTTTTGTCTCACCGGGTACCGACAAGCTCACGTCACTCCCTGGGCTCCGAAGGCCACGAGGGGAGAATCGGAACCCCCCACGTGCCGGCTGCGGTGGCGAAGTCCCGATGGGCACCACCAGCCACGACACATTCGGAGCTGCTAACTAACCCCCCCCCTTGGCCACGGTCCGCGCCATCCACTCCCCTGCACGCCGTCCGGGATGCCGCACTGTGATTTCGTTGCGAGATTTTCAACTCTTGCCCAAGACCGTCGGGGGCTGTTCCGCGCACGGAACGGCTTGCCCTCGAGGGAAGGTCACGCCTCCTGGCCCTCACATAGCTGCCACGGTCCCTTCCCCGGACGACTGCTCGGAAACAGGCCCCTGCTGAGAGCGGCCGAGCCCTGTGGCTCCACGTACAGACCGGACACAACCGCCAGGCCGACTACGCTGCAAAGGAAGGAGAGGAAAACAGCAAGGAACTTGGCGTGAGGAAGACTGGGGAGGCCAAGAGGAGAACGGGGCTCACCCTCTCTCCGGGGCCCCCGCCTCTCCAAGCTGGACAGACGCGGCCCGGAGCCAAGCGTCTCAGCGGGGTGGACGCTCTCGGCCCTGGGGTGCTCCCCCTCCGCCAGACGCCGTGCTCCGTGCGCGGTGACCCCGCAGGCCGCTCTCTGAAGAAGAGATGCCAAGTGCTGCCCAGACAAGCACCGCCCGGTCCTTCCGTCCAGCTGCCACCCAGGCAGCGCCTCATCAGCAGGCCCCACGGCGCTGGAAGAGAGCCCCACAAACGTGTGCGTGGAAGGGCAGGCACGGGGGTGCCGAGGCCACCCATCGGTCTCCCCAGAGCCCCTCGCCCCCTCCCACAGCTATCGGGGAGGCCTCGGTGGCAGGACAGGATGCGGTCACGCTGGACGTCTTGTGAGCGCACGAAGACACCGGGCCGTAGCGGGAGAGACGCCTGCTCCGGGTCTGCTTCTGTCCTGCCTGACAGCCCCAAGCAGACGGCGGCCAGACCGGGGCCTCAGGGCACTCCCCGCCCCCTCCCTGGGCAGGCCCACGGGGGACGAGTCGCTGGGCGAGAACCCAAACCAGCAGCCCTGCTCCCGCGCACCTCGCCCCCCCCTCTTCTCCGGTCACCACCCCCACCCCACAGACAGGAGGAATGGCTCGTGCTGAGACCCCCGGGAGAGGACGTGACAGACGGTGCAGACCCTGGGCCTGTGCTGCCACCCTCTCCCCTCCTCTCCACCTGCCTGTTGGCGCAGGCCAGGGAACGTCTCTGACAGACCTGGAAGCAAAATGCTTTCAGAGCCTTCGGGCTCCCAGGCGCCAAGGGCAACCTACGTGCCTCGGACACACACTTGAAATGCAGGCACTCAGAGCATCTTCAGAGGGAGCACCTCCTTTCTTTGAGAGGTGTCCCGGCCCGTGCACCGGCACCATGACGACCCCCCCACTCCCACCCCGCCACTGCCGGAGGCACCAGGATCAGGCATTGGTGCTAAGTGAAGCCAATCAGTTCCTCCACGGAGGTGGTGGCCTATAGTCCACGCTGGGAGGCTGAATCCAGGATGAACAGGCGGAGGATTCCCAAGCCGGCGACAAGCCCTCTGCAGAGAGGAGAGCGCAGTGACCCAGCGTGGCTGCTGCGGTCTGGGCCGTGACCCAGTCCGTGCCCTGGGCTGCTTCCCCGTCCCGCTTCACCCTGGCCTTCTGAGGCCAGGCAGCCTTCCTACGCTCAGTGATATGAGATACCCCCACATCCCCGTAAGAAATTCCCTTCTCCGCATAAGATAGCCCTCAGCAGGCTCCTCTTACTTGTAACCAAGAGGATCGTTTAAAACGGGATACATTAGGGGTGCCTGGGTGGCTCAGTCGGTTAAGCGTCCGACTTCAGCTCAGGTCACGATCTCGGGGTCCGTGAGTTCGAACCCCGCGTCGGGCTCTGGGCTGATGGCTCAGAGCCTGGAGCCTGCTTCCGATTCTGTGTCTCCCTCTCTCTCTGCCCCTCCCCCGTTCATGCTCTGTCTCTGTCTCAAAAATAAATAAACGTTAAAAAAAAAATTTTTTTTAAATAAATAAAACGGGAAACATTAAAAATCAAAGAACAACAAATACAGGCAGCTGGCATGCGAATCCAGCGGCCCTTCCCAGGTAACGCAGGAAAAGAACAAGAAGCATTTTGCACCCAAATTTCAGGTCCTGAGCTCCAGACTCCGCGTTCAGGGTACTTTTCTCTTTCCGCGGGAAGACCATCTTCCATTTCGATCCTGCATAAATTTCCAGAGGGAAACAGTTTTCATTTTAAGAAGCTTTGGTTCCAGGCAACCCGACAGTTAATTTAATGTAACAAGCTAATCACGACGAGAGGCAGAACAGCAAACGTATTTCCATTCAAGGGCTGGCTCTGGGGTTTATGGGGAAAATCAGAAGCCAAAAGTTTCAAGCAATCCCTGACGATCTCAGCTGGCTAGAGGAAGCCGACCTGGGTCCCTGGGGGCAGGGCTTTCCACAGGACGGTGTCTTGGGCAGCCCAAGAGCACCATCGGTCGGAACTGAGTGGGGGAAGATTCCCCGTGGAACGAACACACACACACACACACACACACACACACACACGTGTGCACATACATAGGTGCTCACACAAATAGACACCCACCCACACACACACATTATCAAAACGCCTTCAACTCTTCCTTTATCCGCTTCTTCCTGGTAGCCACATTTCTTGTATTCAAAAGCCCTGTGGTCTGCGCCCATGACCTGCCCAAAGAAAACTATATACCGTGGCCTCTTCCGCTTCTCCACGAAGGCCAGGCTCATGTCCAAACCCCTCTGAACTCATACTCAGTGCATCTGCATTCCTGGTCTCACTTAAACCGGAAAAGTCCCTAGAAAAATATGTTGGAGACAGAAACAAAACAAAAACAGAAAAGCCCAAGTCGGGGGGAGGGGGGGACCCTCAGGGCTCAGGCAGAGAGGTCTAGAAACCAAATAAAGGACAACAGCAACGTGTGCAGTTTCTTGCGTTATGACTACATCCAACACCCTGTTACACTCACTCATCCGGTCCTCACACGAGCCCTTGGTTACCCCCACTGTGTAAGAGGAGAAACTGAGGCCAGGTAACAGGGCGGGGGACAGACCCCAGTGAGCTATCCTGGGGTCACTCCGTGTCCTGCCCCAGGACGCCCTGTTCCCTGGAGTTCATGGCAGCCCAGTGACTCAGACAAGAACAGCCCAGAATATTCTCTGCTCCATCCTCAGAGCATGCACGGAGTCAAGACGGAGATCCTTTCCTCCCCCTAAAATGTCCCTACCACACAGGAACACCGCAAAGGAGAGGTGAAGGAGGCAGTCACAGGGCTTAAAAACCACCAGAGCATTTAAACAACGAGCTACAGGCCAGACGGACAACCACAGGGGCCACTCAGTTTGGAAGCCATCCAGGAACCCACAGGTCAGGGTTCACTGGCAGCACTCACCAGCTGCTCGGCACTGGCATTCTGAGCAGGAGAGCCGCCCCCGGCCAGGGGGGCACCATCGCCCCCCAGTGCCTGCCAGAAGGCAAGGGGGCAGGCGAAGGGGGCACAGGCCTCCCAGGCGGTGCTCCGCCTCGGACCCCGCTGCAGAAACAGAAACAGACCTGGGACGATCGGTAACCCACGTCCAAAATGAGGTAGGGGTCAGCACGCTTATGACACGGAGTCTTTCGGCCTTCTGACTTGGGGGCTCACCGCCTGGCTCGCCCGAAGGCTCCTCCCTACGTGCGCCCGCATCCCACCACCCTGCGTCCCACGGCTGACCCTGTGCCCCGAGGCCTCCTGCCCCAAGAAGCGCCCTCAACCGGCCGGCCCCGGCCAGCCCGCCTCTGCGCTCCCAAACCTGGGCTTCTCCTGCTCCCGTCCCAACACCGCGCAGCCTCTGAGGCCCTTCCTCCTGCGAGCGCCGTTCCTCCCCGCTGGTCTCCACCGCGCTGGCCCCTGCGAACCGCACGGCTCACGCTTCGCCAGGAGGCTTCTTTGCTCGCTCCTGTCTCTTGTGATTACACAGGGGGAATGGCCCACGGTGTGAAATCGTAGCCACCAGGGCCACCCCGGCTTTGGGAGCCAAGTGGCAGTGTCGACGTGTGGCCTCCACCACACCCTGAAGACAACGTCCTTCTCTTTTGTTTCGAGTGTCCTCCCGGGACACTGGGCAGAGTAGCCGAGAGGCTCGGGGGGAGCTTTGCACACCGCCTCAGGGCGCTCTCTTCCCGGCTCTCCAAGCCAACTCCCCGTCTTAAAAGTCTGGACCTCGCTGCTTGTTGTGTTCCCGCCTCCACCCATCACCTCTTGCCACACCTGCTGGGGGGCACCCACAATCCTCCCACCATGGTTGTGGGTCACTTTTCCACGGACCCCAACTTCAGAACCATGAAGCGCTAAGATTCGCCGGCATGTTCTGCCAGTTGAAAGATACTTGCTGAGCAGATGCCCTGTGCTGGGCGTGGGGGGCTGAGTGGGAGACGGGGAAGGTCATCTGGGGAAGAAAGAGGTCTTCTCACAGTAGCAAGAGCCCTCCTGCCTCTCCCTGGGTGCTCTGTGGTCTAGGAGTCTGGGGGTCTGGAGGCCCTGGGTTGGGGGAGGCAGGGGGCACCAAGAAAAACAGTAACATTCACTGTGCTTGGTCAAGACCAGCACTGGGCCTTTGCATGCACCATCCAAGGTGGATTTTTCTATTTTCCTCCCTTCCTAAACAAGGAAACCGAGCAAAGCAGGTCAGACTCCCAAGTCCACCTGCAGGCCAGACGCCTGCCCCCCTCCCTCCCCTCCCCGGAAGAAGGCGATGGGCGAGGCGGGGCCAAGCCAGCCCCCAACCGCAAGAAGGTGGTCAGATCTAGTCACACTAGTTACCTAGCAATCTAGCTGCGTCAAAATATCCAGATGGGCCCCAGGTGGGTGGCATGAACTTGAAGCAAGAGGTGTGGGCTCCCGCCTGGGCAAGAGAATTCAAGGGGAGCTCTCCCGCCGCCCACCCCGGCCAGTGTGAAGGCAGCGGTGACTGAGAGGGGGCCCCAAGGGGGTGTGAACCTGGAAGGACCATGTGGGGCTTCCTGCCCCCACCGCCCATGCCCACTTGGCAGATGCCCCTCCACACGCTCAGATACTGGCCTTACAAATTCCCAGGGTGGAAATAAACAGGCAAACAACTCTGCCAAGGAGAAAGTAACCAAGTGTCCTCAGAGATACAGGAAAAGGCTCTGGTAGCAGCAACGGGGCGATTTATTTTAGGACGATGGTTCTTAACCTTGGCTGCTGATGTCCATGACTGCGAGCCTGAATGAGGGCTGATCTGGCACCAGGCCTTCCGTACAAGCTGCCTCTGGGTTGCTCATAGCCTGGGTCACTCCTTGCTCCCTGCAGGTGAGTACGGTCTTGGCATATGTTACGCCTCTCTTGCATTCCACGGGGCCTAGGACAGTCTCTGAAGAAACACTGGTTGGTTTCTGATGAATCCTGATGAATGATCTGCCAGTCAAAAGCACATCTCTAGGGGCGCCTGGGGGGCTCAGTCGGCTGAGCGCCCGACTTCGGCTCGGGTCATGATCTCGCGGTCCGTGAGTTCGAGCCCCGCGTTGGGCTCTGTGCTCACAGCTCAGAGCCTGGAGCCTGCTTCAGATTCTGTGTCTCCCTCTCTCTCTGTCCCTCCTCCCTCATGCTCTGTCTCTCTCTCTCTGTGTCAAAAATAAATAAACATTAAAAAAAAAAAGCACATCTCTAAAAGAAGAGAGCTATCTTTTAATAAGCAGGGTCCATTTGGGGCATCTGGGTGGCTCAGTCGGTTAAGGGTCTGACTCTTGATTTCGGCTCAGGTCATGGTCTCATGGTTTGTGAGATCGAGCCCCAAGTCCGGCTCCTTGCGCTGATGTGTATGGAACCTGCTTGGGAATTCTCTCTTCCTCTCTCTCTGACTGACCCTCCCCCGCTCATGGGCGTGTACACACACACACACACACACACACACACACACGTTCTCTCTCAAAATAAATAAAGAAACTAAAAAATAAAATAAAAAATAAGAAGGGTCCACTTATCAGTTTAATGTTAAAACTCTGGTATCTAACCTGAGCGGTTTTCGCCTGCCTCATTTCACCACTGTCTCTAAATGTCAGTAGGTCTAAATTTTATAGATGCTGGAATTTCACAATGTCGCAGCCAGAGTCGTGACCTAAATGGTAAGCAAGCCACAAGGCGTACATGGGAGCCAGTCCCAGCCGGGCCAGAGGATCCAGGTGCAACCCCTGGTGGTTCCAGACACAGATACGTGTCGCAGAGAGGCTGACCGTGCAACCCCATGCACGCGGCAGGGGCGCCGGCCCTCCTCCCGCTGACCCCTGATGGGTCCCCTGCCGCAACCCACAGGGAGCCTGTGTGGCCCCACGCCCGCTGCTGTAGTGGACCGCCCACCTGCTCCTCCCACACTGTGCCTGCAGCAGGAACACCTGGGTGTGCTCCCTAAGCATCTGGCCCCAATTCACCCCTCTGAGAAAGCCTCCCTCCGCAGCCAGATCCCGTTTACAGGACTGCTGCGGCCACTTCTCTTGGGGAGACACGGGTCTCAGAGCAGTGCTTTTCAACTGCCGGGGGAGGCCGGCAGTGGCGTGTGAAGTCAGTTCAGTGGGTTGAACAATTCCATGTGGCTCAGAGTGAGAGCTCCGGGTGGCAGTGAGCTTGTCTTCTCCTGCTGTGCTTCCCCCAAGCCCACATCCTGTGCGATGCAAGCCAGTGAGCCCGATGAATGAGCCTGTCCAGACCGCAGCCATACTCAGCAACACCCTTCGCAGCACTCGACGCTTTACACAGAGAACATCCACCTGTCCGCACCTGCGCGAAGAACGGCGGCCCACGACCCGCCCGAGGCCACAGAGCCGGCAGGGCAGCCGAGTCCAGGAATCCCGGCTCACAACACAGCTCGTCCCAAGAGGCCACCTCACCCTCGACCACCACAGCTCCCCCGGGGGACTGCTCAGGCTCTGCTTCTCTCCGCCCTGATCTCTGACTCTGCTTTCCAACACCTCAAGTCTAACGAACATCTTCTGGGAAGACTTTTTGCCTCGATTCTTCATATAAACCAAACCACCTTCCGAAATTCCTGCTCTGGCAGCAAATGGAAAACCTATTTGGAAGTCTAAAGACCTCTGTGATTCTCTTTAATCAACAGCTTAAGATACAGGTGCACACAGGGCTGTGTGCATACACACACACACGCGTGCTTACATGCATCGCGCACACACACGTGTGCTTGTACCCATGTGCGCACACACACGCATGCACACAACCTGTGAGAAGGCACTACAATCCCTCTTTTCCTGACTACGGTCGCCTCTCAGTCTGTGCAGGTAGCTGACCGCCTCCCCCCCCCCCCCGCCCCCGCCGAGGAAGCAACCACCTGCATTTATCAGCCGCTGTCTGTGCCACCGCCACCCCTTATCTCCACCCCTGCCAGTCTTCTCACCACGACAGTTAGGTCTCTATACTCCCAGAGCACCCGTTCTGCTGACAGGGTGCAACCTGCCGAAGAGAATGCCCGAGGAGCCCAGGCTTCCTGGCACTGAGGTCTAGTTTCCAGAAGCAGCTTCTTCTTGTGCAGGCCTGAGCACTGCGTTCGGGGCTCAGCCCACATGGATCCACGGGGTGACCCCCGCGCATCGCTGCCACGTGCCCACCAGCAAGCCTCACAGACGCGGGGCCTCCGTTTTATCACCGAAATTAGCGGGAGAATAATATTGCCTTTTCCGCGGCGCCGTTATAAGGATCAAATGAGACGGGGCGCGTGACCAGGATGAACACGCATGCATTGCATCCACTCGGGAACACTTGTGCAAGTGAAAGGGAGTGTGTTAATCGCCACGCCGGGGCAACAGAGCATCCTGGGACGGCCCCGGACACTGGCACGCGGCCAACCTACTGACTTAGCGAGAGGGACTGTTTAAATGAGGGCTGATGAGAAGTATCACCGATGCCTGGCTTACAGAAAGCGCCCGATCCTTGTTCATTACTGTTACGTCATCCGATACCCCTCTCGAGCCCCAAAGCCCACGATGTAAAATTCTCAAGAACAGGCATTAGACACAAAAGGCCAGCACTGAGGCCACAACCTCCGTGGCCGGGTCCCCAGACCGTGGGCCAATCACCGCTGGCTTCTGCAACTGCACGGACACGGAGGCTCAGGCGTCCAGGGACCCGCCCCAGGGCCATAAGGACGCACCAGGTCCCCGAAGCAGGCACTGGGCCATTATCTCCACCCACGGCCATTCCTCGTGCTGAAACCTTTGGGTGATGGAACACCCTCCCCGCCAGGCCTGGCCAAGTTCACAGAGAGGAATAGACTTGCTGCCCGGAGATACGCGGCTCATCCACGCGGAGAACACAGAACGCTGCTATCACTCAAAGTCCAGGAAACGGAGGAGACGGTGCCTGGCAATTCTCCGGTGCGGAGCCCTGAGCAACAAAAGCTTGCATACCCAAGTTCGTGGAGTCTCCAAGTGGTTAGTGGACAACTCTTGCACAAGACTGGCTTCTAAGAAGTCAGGCTGGAAGACCGGACGAAAGGAATCAATCGTCTCTGCTGCGTTCACCCGAACCGCTATCGGGAAACGAAAAGGGCCGCCAACAAAGGTGAGCGGGAAAGGCTGGAAGGACGCGGTGCGTGCTGACACCGGCCACTGGGTTCGGTGGCAGAGCTACATCTGCCACTTAACTAGCAGTCCGCCTTGAACACGTTGTCCAGTCACTCCTGGGGGGGGGGGGGCGGGGAGCAGCGCCCAGCGTGTAAAATGGGCATCGTCATCCTCACGAGCCAGTAGGACATCGATCCCAAAGCAGAGTAAAACACAGGTACCAGTCTCCCGTAAAGCCACAGTGTGACGACGGGAACCGAAGCCCTCACGGTCGTACGCCGCCGTTTACGCAGCTTAGGCGCTTCGCCTGCGCCGACCACCAGGAGTTACGTAGGAGGCGGGTCAGAAAGAACATGCTGCCACGGGAGCTTAAGCGAAAGCAACACGGGGGTCATTGAATCGAGACACCATCAACTGTGGGGCACACCATTACTTTTCCATACCGCTTAGGAGGAAAAATTGTATCAATTCAACCACGAAACACTGTCCATCGTGAGCATCCTGGTCTCAGAGATGTTAAAACACGGGGGGGGGGGGGGGTGCATTTTAGAATTAATGAGACACAGTGTAACGAGGACCCCAGGGTGGCCTCGGACCCAAGGTCTAGTCCTCACTGGACAAGGTTCGAGGCCAGTTTGAGCCCACTGAGCAGTGGGTGTCCGGTGGAGAATGCAATTTAATCACCCCTGGGAGCTCGCATGCATTCCAGACTCCCGGCGCCTCCTGCAGCGTCTGACTCAGTGGATCTGGAATGGGGCCTGGGGATCCTTTTCTCAAAGCTCCTCGGACGATGTGTCATACAGGCCCTGGAAGGGTTCCTGCCGCCCTCCAGCTGGCCCTCGCCAGCCGCCACACTGCCATGCCCTGGGCTGAGAAAGTGAAGAGATGTTCCCGTGCCTAGGGCGCCCTGTGCCAGCCAGGGAAAAAGCCCGGCGAAACGAACAGAACAGGATCTGCTCGCACAGCGGGCCCCCTCCCTCCCCCTTCCGCTCTAACCTCTGGCATCGGGACACATCTTCCGCGAGGGACGAGCCAGACCGAAGGTGTGGGTCTGTATCTGCAGTGCCATTCTGTGGCCCTCCCACACTCCCATTTCTGTTGCGTTTCTCATGCACGCTTTCCCCCGACTCTGATTCATTTTCTGACTATGCAGTTGCAAACCTCCATTTAGAACGGGGGGGGGGGGAACTGAAGGCGTCCTGTGTGGCATTTCCCTAAGTCAGCTGTGACTCAGCCTGGCAAAGCCCCAAGTGCCTTTACAGAGGCTTCCTTCTGCCCCTTTATTAGCTCAGCGAGCAGCCAGGACTGGTAATAACAGGCCAATCGCTGCTCAGGGGCGCATTTGCCGCCCCCCCTGGGACCCTGGGAGAGAGCAGGAATGCGGGGCCCCTTCCTCCCAGCTCTGCAAACTTCATTTACATTCTGAAGCGTCAGGGGACACGGGTATAGCACTCCAGGATTCCTGAAGCCTATTAAGAAAGGAGAGCCGAAGTGGGTGGCGAGGGCACGAAGCAGCTCCAGCCACCTGTTCCCGCCTCCCACCCCTACTCGGCACACATTTTTTTATGACTCAAGGTATCCGACGAGGCAGGGGTTTCAAAGCTTCCCATGTCTGATGCTAGAGCAGCAGGGGGTTGAGAACCCGGATCATCAAGCTACAACGACAGCTACAGCCCTCTGACGGCCACCAGCTGGTTCTGACAACCCAATGTACCATGCATGGGAGGCGAGGGATTCCCCGGCCGGCCATGCCGCCCGATTCCCCACAAGACAGGATTTCAGCTTTTTTTTAAGAGAGCGGTTCCATTAACGAAGCTTTGGGGAAAGGAGCCAGGGTGACGCTGGGTGAGAGGGCCCTGTGCCAAACGGAGGCCAAGCCCATCTGCCCTGCCTCCCGCAGCACCTCCCGGCCGCCCCGGGGCCACCGGCTGCAAGGGGTCTAGCTTCCCCATCCCCCATCGCAGGGGAACGAGAGAAGCCAAGGGTGCTGGGGTCAGAGGGAAATGCAGCTCTGTACCGAACAGGAACGCAGGGCGGGGCCCGCGTGGGGAGCGCGCAGTGAGCACGGATCGAGTCGATTCGTTCATTAAACCCAACGCCTGGCTCTTTGGGGCAAGCGCTGGCACCCTGAGTAAGGAATCGTGCTGGAGAAGCACGGCGTCACTCCGGGAGACGCTGGCCAGAAATCAGCACAAGGGCAGGTAGGAGCGACTCTCGCGGAGGAAATGACCAGGGAAGGAAAGGAATAAATAACGAGCCATTACCTAATAAGGGGTTTGTCTACACCAGCGAACTTGTTCCAGAACCGAGGCCAAAATCAGGGTTAACTACCACAGTGCCTACAGGATCATTACGCGTTTGGGGGTTTTGGTGTTTTATTTTGTTTTCTTTGTTTTTTTTTTTTTCTTTCTTTTTTTTTTTTTTTTTCTTAAGCCACCTACTCTTCTCCTTAGAGCCACAGAGAAAATCCTGCAAGAATCTTTTTCCTGGAAGCAGACACGGCCTTGAGAGCCCCAGGGATATAGACGGCCCCTGCAGTCCACCCACCTCTGCCCCAAACCCCACAGGAGGGAAGCCCACTTGTATTTCTTCTCAGCCCAGCGGCGGAAGACGGAGGCCTGCTCGTGGCTGTCGACGGTCGTCCAGGGGAAAGGCGGCGGCTGCCAGAGAGCACCTCCGGGCTCAGCCCAATTCTCACTCCACAGAAAGTGATCACCTTTGCACAAAGGCAGCACAGTCACTCATATCCACAGGCAAGAACAAGACAAACCAAGGTGAAGGGAGTAAAAGCCCCATTAGGTCCCGCGACGTGCAAAGGGAGATTCCGCCACTGTTATCAACATCCATTAAGGGGATCTGGGACTCCTTGAAATCTAAGGAATGATTACTAAAACATGAAGGACCACAACCCTCTGCCTCTGTAAATAGCTCTTTCTAGCAACGGCTTTTCTGGACAGCCTCGCCCAGGAGGAAGCAGAGGCTGTTAACAGTTTCTCTAAAAATGGACTTGACTAGCGTTGTGAGAACCCCTTGCGGCCGAGTGCTGTGTCCCAGGCACCGCCTCAGGGAGACCGAGGTCCCAGCCTCAGCGTGACCTGCGGAAAGCAAAGTGTCACTACTGATCCCACGGAGGGAGGCCTCAAATACTAGCCCTCCCCATGCCACTTCTGAGTAGTCCCCACCCTCCTCCTGGGCCCCCCCCCTCACCCCTGCCCCCCTAAGACAGTCCCTTGGCGCTTGCACCGTCACGGCTGCTGTGATGTCAACCAGGCCTCTCTCTGCCACCTGCCCAACGAATCTGCGTTTCCCTCCGCGCCCACGACAACAGCTGGCAGTGACTCAGTTTGCTCTTTAAAAAAGAAGAGCCACACGCCGCCCCGAGTCCTCGCGCCAAGCGCCTGTCAGTCCGACCAAGAAGCCCGCGTAGCCCTGTGTCAGATCGACGAGGAATTTCCACCTCGCTCTTCCAAGATCCCGAACTGGGTCCAAACGCTCCCCCACAAAACCGCATCGGTCACAAGCTCTTCCGGAAAATAACCTGGGAGTTCCCAAACCGGAATGCGCCCACTCGGGCTTATAATTTCAGAGAGCCACTGCTTCACTCTCTGAGACCAAAGTCACGGATTTATCTTGAAGCTGGAGTTACCGTCTCCAGCAGGAGCTCCCCGGAGCATGCCCCACCCCTGCGTTTAGAGCACGAAACCCGCGCTGCCAGCCAGGGGCTCCCGGCTGCCCAGCGTGCCCAGCCCCAGTCGCTCTAGGGAAAGTAAACAAGCACATCTGCCCTCAAGGGGCTTCGCCGGGTCTCCCCTTTCCTGACGTTAAAACAGAGTCAGGCTTGTTTTCCAGGCAGGAAAAGTGCTTCCTCTAAAAGAGGAGGAAAAGTTTTAGAACTTACTAGCACCTAAAATTCGCTCCCCTCCCCGATAGGCAATCTGTCTTTGCACTTGAACGCAATGCGGACGGCTCACCAAGAAGGGCAAGCAGCGCAGTAAGAGCGTTCCGGAACCGAAGACAAGAGAGGCTAATTTAGGAGGCAGCAATCCACTCTCCAACCACTTCCGGTGCTCCCGTCTGGCAAAGGGAGGAACAGGTGAACCGTCCCCCAAATCTCCCCTATGAACCTCTCCCTACGCATCAACCCTTTACCCCAGGCCAACCGGCCCCCAAGTGCCAGGAGAGGAGTCCACATCATAGAGCTTCTTGAGGGAAGAGAGGGAGCTTCTCAGGAAGAACACACACAAAAAAAGCGGGAACGATAATCCATCACAGATTCGCAGAACCCAGAGTTTGACTTGAGACTCGTGCTCTCCCTCCGTCACCCTTACGTTGTTTATTAAACATTTACTCCTGTTTATGAAGCACGTACTCCAGAGTCTGGCTGACCAGGACCTGAAAACCTATGAAAACACCCTCAGGATTGTGTCAAGAATCTTTTAAGTCATCTGAAAAGCACCTGTTTTATCTGTCTTGACAAACTGGGGACATACTCTGCAGGCTTAAGAATTTCAGCTCAACACACACACGCTGGCACCTGACAGACTCAACAGCAGGCAGACGTGTCTGGGAAAATGGGTGTGTGAGTGACCGGACCCAGGGAGCACCTGATAGGGGCTGACCACAAGGGCCAAAGGGTCACAGCCACTCAGAGAAGGAAAGGCTGGTGGACGTGATGGTGCAACATTTATTACGAAAGTCAGAATTACAGTGAAGCGCCCTTGGCGTTCAGCACGTTCAGGAAGTGTCGGGGGAAATACACACAAACATACAGCTGACCCTTGAACCACACAGGGGTTAAGGGCACCAACCCCCTACAGAGTCGAAAATCGGAGTCTAACTTCGGACTCCCCCCAGATTTAACTATTAATAGCCTACTGGTGACTGGAAGCCTCACAGAGAACATAAACAGTTGATGAACACATCTTGTCTACAGTTTAGGTATCACGTGCTGTATTCTTTTTTTTTTAATTTTTTTAAATGTTTTTATTTTGAGACAGAGAGAGACAGAGCATGAGCAGGGGAGGGGCAGAGAGAGGGAGACACAGAATCTGAATCAGGCTCCAGGCTCTGAGCTGTCAGCACAGAGCCTGACGCGGGGCTCGAACTCACGGACCGTGAGATCATGACCTGAGCCGAAGTCGGACGCTTAACCAACCGAGCCACCCAGGCGCCCCCAGATTTAACTATTAATAGCCTACTGGTGACTGGAAGCCTCACAGAGAATGTAAACAGTTGATGAACACATTTTGTCTACAGTTTAGGTATCACGTGCTGTATTCTTTTTTGTTAATTTTTTTTTAAGTGTTTTTATTTTTGAGACAGAGAGAGACAGAGCATGAGCAGGGGAGGGGCAGAGAGAGAGAGAGAGACACAGAATCCGAAGGAGGCTCCAGGCTCCAAGCTGTCGGCACAGAGCCCGACACGGGGCTCGAACTCACGGAGTGTGAGATCACGACCTGAGCTGAAGTCGGACGCTTAAACCGGCCGAGCCACCGAGGTGCCCTGCACGTGCTGTATCCTTACAATAAAGTAAGTTAAAGAAAGTGTTATTAAGAGAATCAGAAGGAAGAGAAAATACATTTACATACTACACTGTATTTATCGGGAAAGATCTGTGTTATCAGTGGACCTGAACAATTCAAACCTGTGTTGTTGTAGGGTCAACGGTACATACATATGGAATGTGTGTGTATGTGTGTGTGTGTGTGTGTGGGTGCATAGTTCCCCACACTTCCTAAACCCCTGGGGTGTGTGTGTGTGTACATTATGCATGCATACATGTATATTCCCCCACTTCCTAAATGTGTGTACATATATACATAGGAGTATGTGTGTATGCAGACTTACACGTACACGAACACACACACACACCCACACACACACACACACGCACAGATTCTGGAGTGAGGCAGCCTTGCATGTTAATTACACCTGTCGAAATGAAGAGCACTGTGACTTTGGGGAAGTTATTCAGCTCCCTGTGCCCGTCCATTTGCGGAAGCAGGTCAATGATACCTACACCTCACAGGATTTGCGATGACAGAAACCCTGGACGCCCCCCTGTGCACGGCAGCAGGCGCACAGCAGGTGCAGAACTAAGGAAGTTTCTCCAATGTCCTTTGCAGCTATTTGAGGAATATGAGCTACCCCTTAGAATTTGGAAAACTGAGGCACGGAGTCATGGGGCAAGTTGCCTGGAATTGTAGCAAATGAAAGCCGCTTCCCGGGGCACCTGGGTAGCTCAGCCGGTTAAGCGCCGACTTCGGCCCAGGTCATGATCTCACGGGTTCGTGAGTTCGAGCCCCACATCCGGCCTCTGTGCTGACAGCTCAGAGCCTGGAGCCTGCTTCGGATTCTGGGTCACCCTCTCTCTCTGCCCCTCCCCTGTGCGCTCTCTCTCTCAAAAATAAACATTAAAAAAAAATTTTTTTTTAATTACTTCCAGAACTTGACCTTTCATTTTGTAATCACTGATTTAGCAAACAGTATGTTGAACTCCTACTCTTCACCACAGACTGCATGAGAAACTGGGAGAAACCATGGGCCGTGCCCTCCGCACACCTAGGTCCTAGTGGACAGGAAAGAAATGCTATTACCTAAACATCCACAGTGTCTGGGACGCCAGGCCATGGAGAAAGCAGTTCCTTAGGGTCGGACATCTCCTAACCCTGGAACAGAAAGAAGCTGAGAGGGGCGCCTGGGTGGCTCAGTCGGCTGAGCGTCCGACTTCGGCTCCGGTCACGATCCCGCAGTTTGCGAGTTCGAGCCCCGCGTCGGGCTCTGTGCTGGCAGCTCGGAGCCTGGAGCCTCTGTCTGGATCCTGGATCCTGTGTCTCCCTCTCTCTCTGCCCCTCCCCTGCTCACGCTCTGTTTCTCTCTCTCTCTCTCAAAAAGAAATAAACGTTAAAAAAAAGAAAAAGAAAGAAAGCAGCTGAGAATGACAGCAGCAACCGGCCCCTGGCAGGCACCTGGCCCAAAGGAAGGACGATGGAGCCCTCTTGCCCGGGTTTGCAAAGCCATCTGCAGAGCCAGATGGAGGGAGACTCCAGGAACTCCTGGCTGGCAGCCTCACAACATGGGGGAAGAAGAAGTGTCCTTCTAGGAACGAAGGCCAAAATGCCATTAAGCTATCCACAGTGCACCCTCCGAGCGCAGGGGCAGTTGCCAAGAGACAGGCAGGGCCCGTGGCCGTATAACATATGGTACCCCCAAACAGGGTTTCCCTGCTGGCATCTTTAGGGCGTCCCAGCTTGGGACACGTGAAGAGCCCTATCAAGGGGAGAGACGTCTTCCTGGTGAGAGCTACCGAGCCGCACGGACTTGCTGTAGAGTCACGAAACATACTGATGGATTAGCGCGTTCGAGAAACTTGCAACAAAGAATGTGTCTTAACTCTGTCTGTTGTCCTAGACTCCCAAGACATACGACGTGACGCGCCCCTGCCCCGCACCCCCCGTCTGGGGCTTGGAGAACTCCGGCATCGCTGTGGTAGGACGATGCGATAGCCTTTGTACGCGACTGGGAATTAGCAAAAGGGGCAAAATGGTGCCAGTAAAGAAAACAAACCTGGGCCAGGGGACGCGAAGACTGCTCTGGGTCCACCAGCAGGCCCAGAGCACAACGTGGTGGGCGGCTTGTGCTTTGCAGAAACGTCAACATCAAAGATGCCCAGGAGGATACGGCAGGATAAGGAAGGCCAGCTCTTCCGAGAAAGCAAGTGCAAGTCTACGGTGGGATGGCGACGCTGAACATGAAAACTCAAGGAGTGACGGATGCGTGACACCGTATCAGTTAGACTTTCTAGCCAATCTCCCAGACTCACCGAGGAGTGAATTCCCCCAAGCCTCATGCCACATCTCGGGCAGTCCATGGCATGCAGTGAATAAATAAATATATCCTAGAAAGGGATACAGCAAATCCACAAGACGTCTGGGTGGCGGCCTCAATGCCTATCATCCCGGATTAATTTTTGTGACCCTGGGAGAGTCTTTCCGGCTAGGGCCAGCCCCCAGAGATCCCAGCAGCCTCCAGGAGCCTGCAACCCTCACAATGGCTCAAATATGGTATGTTGTGGGAACTTCTCACTTCGGGTCAGGCTGGGCTACCAACAGGGTCAGGTGGTCCAACCCGGCTAATCACTGGGAGGAAGGACAACCGAGGCATAAGGTAGACACCCAAGTTTGGAGAGGGACGGGGTTAGCCCAGTCCCCTAACACTCCTACCCTGAGCTGGGCTGTCGAGGTGTGTGGTGAGCGGAAGCCAAGTGGCCGAGGACAGGACGTGGCCCACGTCCCTTCTCAGAGCTGCTCCCCTCCCCCGCGTCGTGAGGGACCCTCCTGACTGGGAACCTATTCTTCAGAGGATGCCAGGCCCAATACTCCCAGCAGGACACCGGTATGCTATGGGGGTCTGGAACCTCCTGCCACATTAACTCTGGAGAAAATACACAGTATTTAGATATGCCTTCGAACCTCATCATCCCACAAGTAACCCCTTATAGTTCAACTCTCTGCTGAAAAGTGTAAAGGGCTGGAAGTTTCTAGAAAAATGCAATTATAAATGGCCACTTACCCAGAATGCAAACAAGGAAATTCAGAATTTATTGTGGTGTTGACTACTAACATTTATATACTCTTTTAAACAAGGGATACTCCTAGATATTAACTCGTATTTTTAAATCTCTAAAACCAAAGTAGAATTTGCAGTGTTACTGGTTTTATAAAGCCCGATCTAAAGACTCAGATGCATGCATTGCCGTAAGCTGCCCATCAGGTAAGTGCCATACATGTTACCATAATTCTCTACTAGTTAAAGACAGTGCAAAGTTCCACAATGCCAAAAATAGATGATTAGTTCATTTTTAAGCTTAAAAATGTAAGGAACGTCATTTACGACAGCCAAAAGGTAAAAGCCACCCAAGCGTCCACTGACAGATGAACCGAAAACGTGGCCTATATCCACGCGACGGGGTATTATTCAGCCTTACAACGGAAGGGAACTCTGACCCCCGCTACGATGTGTGTGGACCTCGAAGACACTAAGCTAAGTGAAACACACCAATGGCCAAAGGACAAACACTACACAATCCCACTCATACGGGGTTCCTAAAGGAGTCAAACTCATAGAGACACAAAGCAGAAAGGTGGTGGCCGGGGGCTGGTAAGGGGGCGGGAGACCGGGAGTTAGTGTTTCATGGGGACAGAGTTTCACTTTTACAAGACGAAAGAGTTCTGGAGGCCGATGGTGGTAAGGGACGCATGACAACGTGAGTGTACTTAGTGCCACTGAAATGTACACTTAAAAACGGTGGGAGAGGAAATACACTTGGTTTGCCAAAGAATGGTAATCTCGACAGGATAAAAATTGTATCTCCCGAGCGAAGTACCTGGTGTTTCAACAATCTGGGTGAAGCGTTCGTTAAATTCGGAGTCTGGCGGGGAAAGCTCCTGAGGTCCCCTGTGATCCCGGGTCTGAGCTGTGCAATCTCAGACATGCCCTTTCTCTCACTCTCCATTCCCTCCTCCCAGACGTGGGTTTGGACAGTAACTCAGTATGATCCTGATGTTCTCCGAACAAATTTAATAGGAGGAGGGAATCATTCTGTTTGCTTCTAAACAAACCATTCAGACAGAAGTGAAGGAATTACTCATTCCGCAGAATCTTTTTACCATCTGTTGCTGAAGGGACGTCTTCACTGAATGGGAGCCTGAGCTGGAGGACCTCAGAGTGAATTAAACCCAAGGAGGAAACGTGCCTTCCAGGTTTCGGGTCCCGCTGATTCTATGCTTATACAGAATTCAGGCCAAATGGGTTTCGAGAAGAAATAAATGAAAGGACTACTCCTAAGGAGATTCGACCTGGACAGCAGTTCCCAACCTGGTACCCCCGCCCCCACCCCCACCCTGGGGCTGCTAAGGATTACAAGGAAGAGGCTGGAAAATGGAATTAATTATGGATCAAGAAAGACTTTTTTGCTTAATGGATTAAAAAAAAAAATCTCTTAAATAAGATGAGGGTCAAACGCAGAAACATTTAAGAGATCCTGGAAAGGAGGACGGAGGGCAGGAAGGCCGAAGTGGGGCCCTCAGGACATCCTTTGGCCCCCTCAGTGATAAGCAGCCAGCATTTTCTCCTCATCACCCTGCCCCTCCTGATTCCCTTCGACAAGACATGCATATTAACAACTATCACGTTTGAATCGCTTAAGCAAATGACTAAGCTGCATTGATAAGGAATCCTTTAGTCATAATTATCACAGATAAGCACATATTTAATATGCTCGGTTTCAGTAATTAAAATCCGAGGGGAAAATCTTCTATCGTGGCTCAAGCTGCACTGGCAGGTTCTAGAATGAGAAGAGCCACAAACTGGAGCTGGCCTGGCTCAGCGAGAAGAATCGTGACGGCAAATATGGAGCGCGCGGCTCCCCGCTCCCCAGCCTGGGGTGGCTCCAATTACCTTCCTGCACAAAAAGTCCTCCTCAAGTGCAGTGGCTCAGACGACGACGACTGATGGCATCTCGGGGCGTGCTGGGTCGCCTGGGCAGCTCTCGTAGCCCACCAGTGTCACCAGGGTGAGGCCACAGGTACCTGGCGTAAGGGGTGGGTGGCCTCTCTCACCTGAGGCCTAGGCCCGGGGTTCTCCTGCATGCGGCCTCCCCCACCCCGGCCCCCCAGAGTCTCCTGTCCTCCTGACAGCTCCCCAGGGCCTCCTGCATACCTACCACAGGTTAGCTTCCACTTCTGAATCGGTTTCATCTATGTGGGGAGATCGCCAGCCCCCTGCAGACCTTGTGGGGACGATTCACAATCACCTAACGGTGACTGGTTAGTCCCCACCCGCCTGGCTCTTTATCATCTCCTTTCCCTAAACTGTTTGGCTCTCTTTCTCGTTTGGTAGTTTTTAGGTCCACTACACATATGCCTTTTAACATCAGATGTTTTGGGAAAGTGTATTTAAGTCAAAAGTAACACTGTTATTACCTGCCGCTCCCCCCATCTACTAAGTGATGGAACTAAAGCTCTATAACAGGTGGATTAGATCACCCGAGTTTACACGGCCGATAAACGGTAGAGGGTGGGTTCGAACCCATTTATCAAGACTGCCTTCTTGGCACCCCCTTCGTGCTGCCTCTCAGGAGTGAAAGGATACACAGGATGAGGCGTGTGGCCAGTGGCGCCCCCCCACCCCCACCCCCACAGGTCTCACCCTGGACCGGGTCAGAGCTGTAGGAGACGGGGCTCTCTCAGAGAATGCCTTTACCCAGCAACGAACTCCGGGCCCTTGCTTCAGCTTTAGGTGTTGACCTAAACAAACGGCTCCATGTGAATCCCTGCATTTGGTTTCTGATATTCTTTTCCCCAACCAACACTATCCATTAGGATGTTCAGTGACCTTTAAAGTCCAGCAGATTCTTACCAAGTGTAAAGGCTACGAACATGTTGGTCGCTCACAAGGAAGTGCTTCGTTCTATTGGAAAATGAGGACTATATAACCCAACATGCTTCCTCTGGCTACCGAGATACAACTCTGTGTTCCACTGAAGGAGCTTCCCTCGGTTCAGTGTCAGGAGATGTGCTAAAAAAGTGCATGGGACTGCTCTCTAAATGGGGATAATAATGCCTGCCAGGTAGGATTCTGTTGGGGGTTAAACCCAACACAGACGGGCAACATCTAACCAGAATCTGGCCCAACCGAGACGCTCGATGTTCATTCCCCTATTCTCCGCGCTCTTCTGTTTTCTTCCCCTTCTTCTCCTCACCCTATGCCACCACCCCCCCCACCCCTGCCGATTTTTAAACTGTCGTTTTGATGAGTCTGTGTTTACACATAACATACATGCTTTTTCTTCTGAGCTGCCTCAAATCTTTTTACAAGTGCGTACAGCTTAAATACACAACAGCCATCATCTAGAAGTTGAAGGAAATTTCAGGGTTGTTGCATAAGGGACGTGGAATTTGGAGATAAGGTTGGAAAATGTCACCCTCCGAAAATAAAGCCAAAAAGAACCAAGAGAATGAATGGCATTAGCCATCTGGGGCCATCTTTCCAGGAAATAGCTCAGTCGAGCTGATGATTTAGAAGTGTAGTTGATGAGAAGCGAGTATGTCTCCAATCTCACAGAGGAATCAAAAACAAAATCTCATCAGGATAACTTGAGCACAAAATCTGAGGAACGTAACATAAACTGTAATCTAATTAAGTACAATATGTCTCAGGAAATGATTCTGCCGGCTGAATACTGAATACTGAAGAACGCTGAAAACAAAGTCAGATTTATCAGCCAGGATCCAACTGGAAGTCAGGCACCACACAAGCTTCTGGAACAGAGGGGCTTTAATATAAATCGTTAACTAGGTGTAAAGTTGTTAACTAGGTAACTGAAAGGAAGAAAATCCTGCCGTATCAGGGAGGCAGCAACCACAGCAGCAGCCGCTGCCCCTAGGATCGAGGGAACAAAGGCCAGAAGTGGCAAGGGCTGAACCTTACACACTCAGGGAAGGGGCCCTGGCACCCAGACTGCTGAGGAGGGGGCGCGAAGGCGGGTGGGGACCGTGATGGTGGTTTCTCCGGCACTGGGAAAACCAGACGCAGCTGGTGCAGGTGAGGGGGACAAGCGTCCCTGAGGGCCGCTCGCTCGTGGGAAGAGGGAGCCGAGGGGAAGGACCAAGTCCCCGGACTGCCCCTCCCCCAACTCCCCCGGGGCCTCCAGGGGAGCCGCTGGCAGAGCAGAAATGGGCTGATGGGCAGAGTCCTAGCTCAGGCAACACAGAGCAGAGTCCAGAAGGATTTGGGGCTGAGATAATAATAGTTTAATAAATTGCACATTGGGTTTTTGTGAAAAATGAGTCTCCACTGCTACCCTAGGGAGACAGTATTGATTCTATACACAGAAATATCCCCAGAATGGTGAAGTCCAATTCATCAGGCTTCACAGGCAGAGGGAAATAAGCCTACAGAAAACATAGCTGCTCACCCAGCTCTGTTGTGGCTTCCTGAGTACATGAGCCCCCTGGAGCCTGCTCCCAAAGGCATGGTTCTCGCCAGGAACGAATGAACCACCATTCTTATTCACCAACACTTTACAACTCTGGTTCATGGAAACCCCAATCTTTGATAACTTCCTAGATGAGCTAATAAAATTGAGTTTCCAAACCTGTGAGATCCTGGGCCCGTGGCAATTCACTCTCTCAAAGCTCTGTCTGAAACAGCTTAGTGGCTGCTCTTATGTGACCACATGTCACTGACGTGTATTTGACCACATGTGACTGACGTGTATTTGACCACATGTGATTGACCACATGTGATGCACACACTGGATAATTCATCAGGTGTTCTGAAGAAAGTGATCGTGCAAGTTTCAACTGTTTCTACAAATGTATTACGCACACACACACACACACACACACACAAACTGTGCAGAATAAAGAATAGAGACGCAAAACTTCAACCTCCCCATGAATAAACCTACTCATGGCATTCATATATTCTCACCAGTTTATCCTCCAATAGAGAATCAGCCCAAGTCCGTGGACTCCAGAAACCTCAGAAGCACAGGACCTCCAGCCCTTTCCTCCTCACTGTATTTCACAACGTACATAAGGTGATCCATCCTAAGAGTTGACAAAGGACAGATATGCTACTGGAGGGTCTCCTACCTTCAATTCAAATGGGCAAGGGCAAGGCCGTGGAGGGGAAGCAGCCAGGCTGCTGGGCAGAGCTCTTAGAACCACCAGTCAATTCCAGGAGAAACAGCTTTGTTTATTTCCACCCAGAAGATAGTGGCTCACAGGCAGTCTGACGACAAATGTCATGAAAAAGTTCCCAACACTCCCAATCAGATGGTACATGATCCAGAATAGGCTGTCTGGAATTATTTTTTTCTGGAGATTTAGAACCACACGGTCACTGATATTCAAAAGTATGGGGTCAAACCTCCATCCTCAAAAGAACAACAAAGCCCCCCAGATTTAAAAAATACAGAGAAATAAAATCCATGGACTGCTCAACTCCTGAATACCCTACTCCCTATATTCATTCAGTCCAGAACCTATAAGAAAAGTCGTATTTTCTTTAAGCTCTAAACTGTCATTTTGGTATCTTTTGATTATTATTTTTATTGCAGACAGCAAGATGCTTAGAGATTCCAGAATAACTCCTATGACTAAGAGCCTCATTCACTAATCCAATGGGCAATCCATTATACGCTCATCCATATTCAACTCTGAATATAAAAGCAAGCACCCAAAGAGAAGACCCAACTCAAACTCAAAGCCCACAAATCTGACCGAACATAACGTGCAGGGACCCCATGATGTTCAGCAGTTACAGCCAAAAGATGGAAACTCTCAATAACGCCCCCCGGACCAATTGTTTCCAAATCTGACTTCATGAGAATCGCGTGTGGGGAGCTTTTTCTAAAACATGCCTCGGCCTAATGGCCCAACATTCCAACTTAATTGGGCTGGGGTAGGTTCTAGGCACCTGTACTTTTAAGTCTCCCCAGGTGTTTCTACTGTGCGGTCAGACTGAGGAACACTGGACGACAGCGAGGGGGATGGGCAGGGATGAAAGGTGTAAACTGTAAGGAAAACCAATTAAGACACGGGGAAGAATCAAGTGGGGAGAAGCGGGAAGATGACAGCACACAGAGTCTGAGGCTACTGCAGTCCTTGACGTTTCATTTCAACGCAGCAAATCGAGCGCAAACAATGGGCAAATTCCTTCAGTCTGTGTATATTGCATTTGTGAAATTCACTAATGAGCACTGGTCATCAGATGCGGCAGCTCATACAATATGGAAACTACGCACGTCCTACAGGCCACGTCCCCTTCTGTCCGGGGACAGTGTGCACAGATTGTCAAGGAGCTGTGTC